>NW_025422422.1:2417293-3625939 GCF_011764305.1 Mustela putorius furo | reverse complement strand
CTGGGTGGCTCAGTTGGTTGAGCCACTGCCTTCAGCTCGGGTCATGATCTCAGGTCCTGGGATCGAGCCCCGCGTCGGGCTCTCTGCTCAGCGGGGAGCCTGCTTCCTCCTCCCTGCCTGCCTCTCTGCCTACTTGTGATCTCTGTCTGTCAAATAAATAAATAAATAATCTTTAAAAAAAAAAAAAACTGCAGTTAGGTTAGGTACTAAATCCTGGTTTGGTGACTTGCCCTAGCATTAAGTGACTCCATCTTGGGCCCATTTTTTTGTATGTTTGTTTTGTTTTGTTTTTCTTTTTTAACAATAGACTGATAAATACCATTAAAAGAAATGCTGTCTTTTTTTTTAATCTTTTATTTGGATAATTAAATACAATAGTTTATTTTCTCTCTTATTAAGAATTTCTTGAATGATAGAACAGTGGGAGAAATAGTAAGTAATCCATTCTTGAATTCAAGGCAAATGATACCTGGCATCCTACAAATGTAGGCTATGCTCTTTCAAAATGAAAAGGTTCTTAAAAATAATAAGTTTCACAGCTCATCTTATGCCAAAGATAATCTAATACTTTTGGAGGTAAATTTTCTACAAATAACAGCTTTCTGATATCTGTTTACAAATACTCTGTTTTCTTACTATGCTGGTGAGAGATTAGGATTATTATTATAAAATATTAGTTTGATTATTTTATCCTAGTGATAATGGAATCTAGAAGGGAGAGAGGATGCACTGAAGGGAAACTTGGGTCAGTGCAAATTTTGTAGATTAATTTAATGTGGAATCTTGAAGTAAGTTCCCAGACTCTAAATTGTTTAGATGCTGTAACAATACATTGTTCACATGTTAATGAAGGATATGTAGAAATTTGGCATGTATTTGATCATTAATTTCTTCTATGTTTAACAATATTTTAAAAGGATCCCTGAATATTATGTGCTGATAATATAGTTTTTCACCCTGAGTCATGAAAGCAACACAAGTTCAGGGAAAATGAGACAGAAAGAGAGGGCGGGGGTCAAGGGGAGGAGAAGGATGAGGGGGAGTAGGAAGAGTAGGAGGAGGAGGAGGAAAAGGAGAGACATAGAAGTAGAAATAATGAAAGAGAGAGAGAAGAAGGAAAAAGAAGGAGGAGAAAGAAGTGGAGGAAATCAGAGGAGGAGGGATCAGGATGAGGGGAGAAGGTGGGAGAGGGAGAGAGGGATTGAGAGATTGAGAGAAATGATTCTTGGCCAAAGTCTAGAGCAGCTATTTCTCACTTTAGCTTTTATCCTATAACCCAAAACTGGAAGCAAATATCCTGTGACTGCTGCATCTCAAAAATAGAAAGAGCTCTGAATCACTAACTCCTAAAGAAGACAAGCCTATCCTGAGAGATGTGCTAGGCTCTTATAAAAGGTTCATATATCTGTTCATCTGTCAGCACATTACTTTTGTCTTTCTACCCAGAACAATGTTCCTACATGCCTATTGTGTCTTAACTGTTTTCATTGCTGTGTAAATATTTCATGATTTGGAATATTTCCACTTGCAATCATGTCATATTTAAGAAATCTGAGCAGAGTACACGTTATCTTCAGTTGTGATGAGTTGATTCATTACCGGATACTGGTTAGCCAAAGATAGAAACAATTTTTATACTATTAATCATATTTCCCATAAACTCTATGATAGTTGTCAAAAAGGAAAATTATACAAACATTTCATCCCTTACCATCATCTTAATGTTTAAAGAATGTCTCATGCTTCTTCAAGGAAGGCACAGCATAGTTTAAGAACAGTGTACATCTATTGGTGTGTAGATTTTAAAAAGGAAGTAGATGATACATGTGTGTCTCAAAGGGAAGTCACTTGACCTTAGTAAGGAGAGGTATGTTAGATTTGAGTATTTTTGGATTGGAAAGTAATCTCCTTACTTAGGCATTTTGTCTTTTATAAATAATAAGCATGGAATTAGGGAGAAGAGCCTATGAAAGTTGTAATTTGTGAATTAGAACAACCTGTGAACAGCCAGGTTTTGAGCTTGGCCAGTGAACCTCACACAGATTAACCTTATGTTTCTTGAACAGGTTAATGTTGCATGATTGAGTTATCACCATTTATTTACCAGCCACTTATGGGACATTCACCATGAGCCTCAAACTAGGCTAGGTATTGAGAGTATAAAGATAAATAAGATAAGTTCATACTCTTCAGAAGCACAGATGATAAATGAAGATAAACAGACTTTTAAACACGGTAAAGGCAAAGGGTAGTCCTGGTTCCCAGTTCAGACTCCTACTAGCTGAGTGTTGCTGGACAAATTACTTTGCCTCTCTGAGCCCAATTCCCCATCTAAAAAAAATGGGATGATAATGGCAAAACTTCTGAGGAGATTGTCACTAATGCCAAAAAGGAATAGAATACTAACGTCTTTTAAATGGTAAAGTGCTAAACATATGGGAGTTTCGTTAGGAAGGAAATATGATACAGTGTAATAGGCATGACTTTGGAGTCACTGAACTCAGTTCAAATCTCAACTCTACCATTTAAAACTTTTATGAAATTAAGTTTTCATGAAGGTTAAATTCATTCATCCATCCATCCATTCATCCATCCATCCCTCCAGCAAATTTGTTAAGAACATACTATATGTCAGACACTGTTTTAGAACTGAGATTGAAAAACTCTTTCTATATAGGGCCAGATACTATTATAGACTTTGTGGACTGTATGGTTTTCATTGCAACTATACTACTCTCTCTACCCAGCTTTTGTAATGTCTCTTGCACTCATTTAAAAAGTCCCTGGTTCCAACCTCTATTTAGGTCAGTATGTAAGGAAGAAATATCAAATGGATTAAAATTAATTTTCTAACTGTATTTTTCAGAATCTGTTTTTGAGCCCTCTATGAGTTGAAAAGCTATGGGACAAAAATGTAAGCATGGGATCTCAGATTTTGTAATGGTCAGATTTTCAGACTGCGCTGGTTCTCCAATGACCACACAGTTCAGCCCCTTCCTTATCCTTCCTCCTCAGAGGAATATGGGGCATATGGACACACAGGAATAGTCGAAACTTTCTACCCAGCCACCATCCCACCAAACCATATGGACTAAAGAGGACACAAATGCCTTGATTAATCAATGAAATTATGAAACTCTTGATTTAAGAGTACTCCGTTTTCATTCATTCTAAAACTATTCATTTCTGTGTAGAGAAACAGTCTCTGAGAGCAGCTGATGATTACATTGGCTTTGTTGTTTGGAAATTAGAAAATTTTTAAAGTGGAATTAACTTAAATTTGAAAATAAATAACTGAATCCTTTTTGATTTTTATAAAAAATAGTATTTTCAGAATCCAATATACAATCATATGTTATTATAAACATTAATGATACCAAACATATATGTAATGCCTACTACAATCTGGGCATGCTAAAACCTCCCAGTCACCCAGGCAAGTGGGTGCTATTATTAGCATCATCACTCTACAGATGACACAACTGAAGAGAAAAGTTTAGGACACTTGCCTGAGGATACAAAGCAGGGAGGTCCTAGAGCTGTGATTTGAACCCAGATCTTCTGCTTGCAGAGTGATAGGTGCCCTTTGTGATTTCGTTTCAGTTCTCATTGACAACACAATGAAACAGAGGTTGGATCCTTAGCAGGATAAGCATTTGAATACAGAATTGCTCAAACATAAATGTACAATATAAATATTCGTCATTTTTGGCAACAACAATGAGTAGCAAGATTTTTTTCCAGGAGGTTTCCTTAATGCTGGTCACAAAAAAGACTAACTGAGGGGTGCCTGGGGTGGCTCAGTTGGTTAAGCATCTGTCTTCAGCTCAGGTCATGCTCCCAGGGTCCTGGCATCCTGTCTTGCATCTGGCTCTCTGCTCAGCAGGAAGTCTGCTTTTCCCTCTCCCTTTGCCCCTCCCCACCATCCATTCTCTCTGACCTTTGCTCTCTCTCAAATAAATAAAATCTTAAAAAACAAACAAACAAACAACATCAACAAAAGACTAACTGATATCTGAAATATACTCCATGGAAGCAAATTTTGAAGGCTATGATTTGACCGTTTGCATAATGGTCATATGATATGATCATATCATGGTCATATGATAATGGTCATATGATAATGAGCTCTATTATGGATGCTACTTGAAGATATGCCAAAAGCTTACATGTCATTTCTTAGCTGAGCTTCTCTAGAAGAATCTTGGGTAAAACCAAATGTTTTCTCCTACTTGGTTCATATTGGCACTTTAAAAATTGTGAAAATCTTGGGGCACCGGGTTGGATCGGTTGGCTGGGCATCTGTCTTTGGCTCAGGTCATGATGCCAGGGTCCTGGGATTGAGCCCTCCATAGGGCTCCCTGATCAGCAGGAATCTGTTTGTCCCACTCCCTGCTCGTGTTCTCTCTCTCTCTCTCTCTCTCAGTCTCTTTCTCACTTTCTCAAATGAATGAATAAAATTTTTAAAATATAAATAAATAAAAATTGCGAAATTCTGAAAAGTGTGTCTAGATTCAGAAGATTCTCCAAATCTACTCTGTATTATGATTATTATTATCATTCTTTTTAAAAGTAAAATAATAGAATTGAATAAATGAAGAATCATTCCAAAGTTCTCATCATGGCCTTTGAAAGCCTCCTGATCCTCCTTGACTGGATTTTGACAGATTTTCTCTCACTATCCCTGGTCCCCTTCCTCCCACACCCAGCCACACTGACCACTTGCTGTTCCTTCCTGCCCCAGGGCTCTGGCATCCTTCCCTCCACCCCACAGGGACTGCTGCTGACACACTCCCACACTTCTTTCAGGTCCCTGCTCAATTTTCACCTAATCAGAGCAGCCTTCCCTGACCACCCACCCCCAAGTCCCTCACTGTGTTTTTCTTGTGTTTCATAACTCTTATTATCATCTGACATTTATTGTGTGTTTATTTGTTTATTGTCTATTTTCACCACTAGAGAGTCAGCTTAATGAGAAAGGGGGCTGTTTCGGTTCACGGACACATCCCCATGCTAGAACAGTACCTGGGACCTAATAAATATTTGCCTCATGAATGAATCAGTGATGAAACAAGAGAAAAGCAAATGCAGAACCTTCCCTTCAGACTTGATGAGGCTTTGCGGAGAACTGTAATAGCGACCACTGGGTGGCCACAGCTGCCTTCACCATCCACAATGGGCCACACTCCTCCAAGGAGATCCTCTTCCAGAGTTTTGTGAACTTTGTGAGCTGTTGTTTTTCTGGGGGTTTGGGGGGTGCTTCAGGCTGTTGTTTTAGTTCTGATTTCCCAAGGGAAATAAGCCTTTAAAAGACCGAGGCAGGCGTGCGGGGGTAGCTCAGTTGGTTAAGTGTTTGCCTTCCATTCAGCTCATGATCTGAGGGTCCTGGAATGAAGCTGCAAATCTGGCTCCTGCTCCACAGGGAGCCTGCTCCTCCCTCTCTCTCTTCTTGCCATTCCTCCTGCTTGTGCTCATTCTCTCTCTCTCTGTCAAATGAATAAATAAAATCTTAAAAAATAAATAAGTGAATAAAAGACCTAGGCAGACTACATTTACTGGCTGCTTTTCAATACACTCATTCATACATTGACTTATCAAACATTATTGAACATCTATTGTGTGCCAAGTGCTTAAGAGACAAAGATGAGTGCCCCTATGATCCCTGCCTCTGACAAGCTGGCCCAGCTCTACTGGAGGAGCAGGGGAAGAAGTCTCAAAGCTTCCCCATTAGCGCTCTGACACAGGGACAGGAAGTCTGGGAGATGGCAGGAGTGGCACCCAGTGCAGGTTGTAGGGAACAGTGTGAGAAGACAGGCTTCTGGATCAAGATGACAAATAAAGCTGTGAAGGAAACTGAGGCTCATCCAAGGGGAGATGGTAAAAAGTCTTTCCAGGAAGAAGAAGCAACACGCAAAAACTCCAGGAGCTGAGAGGACTTGGCCCATTTGAAACTGAAGTGGATGCTTCTTCCTGGAGAGTGAGGTACCAGGTGGGAGGAGAGATGAGATGAGACTGGAGAAAGAGAGCTCAACATCGCAAGGAAAAACCAAGATGATTTTATAACTCAAATTCCAGAAATGCATATCTGTAGACCTCTGGGTAGGTTTTCAAGGAACTATAACATTCCGGGACAGTAGAGTATCATTTTTTCTATGTAGTTCAAGAAACAAAATATACAAAACTTCTAACTGTAGTCATTCCTGCATTCTGCCTTCATCCTATTAAGTTTGGTTTGAACACCTGCTCTGTGCCATGTACTATGTTAGGTTCCAGTGGTACAAAATTAAAATAAATACTAGATGCAGGGACACATAATTAAAATACTGTCTATGACAGTCAGTTTACACCTAGTAAAATAGAAATGCAATGAAGATATAAATACATGACAACCCAGCTTCATGGGCTTATGAACTATACAGTCACACTGGGCTCCATACTCAGAAGGGCCCCACACTTGCTTTAATGCTATGCCATAGCTGTCTTGAAATTCTGAATAATGTTTGATCTCCACACACTTTAATTTTTCAGTGGGCCCTGCAAATTATGCAACTAATCTTATGGCTGAGATGGAATTGTGAAGTTGATCTAGAGCAAGGGTATGCAACCGATGGGCCATGGTTAAATACATCCTACCTCCTATTTTTATATGTTCTGTGACTGATGAGTAGTTTTTACATTTTAAGTAGGTGGAAAAAAGTCAAAAGACTAGTGTTTTGTGAGTGTGAAAGTGACATGAAATTCAAATTTTAGTGTCCATAAAAATATATTTTTGGCCCACAGCCATGTTTGTTTGTTTTCCATGTTGTCTGTGGCTGCTTTTGTGATACTATGGCATAATTGAGTAGGTGCAACAGAAACTATATGCCCTATTAAGCCTAAAATATTAACTATCTGAACGTTTACAGAAAAAGGGTGCTGACCCTTAATCTAGAGGATATTAAATTATTTTAATTATTAGACTCCTTATTTTTATTTACTTCCCATTTGCTATTAGAGATGCAACTTTATCTTCATTTGCTTTTTGGCTCTAACCAGCATTAAGTGTCAAGCTCACTGTTAAAATTCCCAGATCTAGGGCAGTGCCCGATACATACTATGCACTCCAAAATACTTAATGGAAATTGAGTGTTATGGAATGATTGTTATGTTTATCTTCTGGTTTCCATTATATTTCATGTCCTCAGGGCAGTGACGGTTTGGGTGAAAACTTCATTCCCAAAGGGATCCTGCAGGCTGCTTGTGTATAGGATTTGCTCATGCTCCATAAATGTTTGTGACAATGAAGGAGGGCCCAGTAGTGGCTGTTTAGCTTAGTGTTGCTGTTGACTGCTGGACTCCTTTAGAAGTAGGTTTATCAGTGGGTAAATTCTTCAAATATGTTTCAAAGCTTTGAGATGAAAGACTAAAGATAAAAAGCAATTTTTAATCCTAAGGTTCAAGACAATAACACATTGCAAAGTACATTGAATGTCTTCTTGCAACAAGTGGAAGAACTTAGTGCCTCAAGGATACTGATGCATGCTAAAGAGTGGGACCTTGCAACTTCCTGGCTTCTAAACTTCTATATTCAATTGTTATTTGACATCTCTGCTAGATGCTGAGTAGATAATTCAGACTGGACAAACCCAAACTAAACTTTCTGATTTTTCCTTCCAAAGCTGTTTCTCTCTGTCTTCCCTGTGCCAATAACACCATCCCGACAGTTACTAAAGGTGAAAACCAGGAAGCAGTCTTAATTTTCATCTTAAATTTCATCACCAGTCCCTTTCATATCTAATTCACAACCAAGGTCTTTCATTACACCTCCAAAATAGATCCAACATTTCTTCTCCCCATTTTGTATACTGACTCTATGAACCCTGCATCTCCATCGTCTCTCTACTAGACCACTCCCAACACCTCTTGAGGGCTATTTATTGCTTTCACTACATTCATCCCCACATATTCCCCACATGGCAAGCAGAATTATTTTTTTAATATGTAATATTTTGATTATACAAAAATTGTGGAAAATAATATAATGGATAATTATGTATCTATCACTCAATTCTAGAACTGAACAATGAAAGTGAAGAGAACTTCCTGAATGTCCTGGTCATCAACCCTTTCTCCTTTGCTCTCAAAGGTAAACATTATTTTCACTTTAGTGAATGTCTTTTCCATGAATGCATTGATGTTTTTGCTATATGTATTGCTAATGAAGATTTAGAAAATTTTTGCATGTTTTTTACTGTATGTACTATATTGTGTTATTTGAATCAAGTAGTATATCTCTCAGATTTATTTTTGAGATTCACCTACTTGGGTCTAGTTTTTAAGTTTCACTTCTGTATAGTCTTACACCATATGGTTGTTTAAACTTGTTTCACAAGTTTATTCATTTCTGTGTTGATCAACATTGAAATTGTTTTAAATTTTACTATATATTAAAAAATGTTGTAACTGACCTTTTTGGAAACCTTTCAGGGCACATGTGCAAGAGTTTCTCTAGGGTAGTGATTTTTAAAACATTTTTTAATGCAGTAAGGCATATTTTTTACATTATAACCTTTGTCTTTCATATTTCTATGTATTTATATGATTGAAATTGAAATTTCATAAAATGATACTTAACCTTGATTACTTTCTGATAATTTTTGATTATTTCCTATTCTTCACTATGCTATGTGATTACACTATGCTATGTGATTCTAGTTTATAAAAGTGTTACTCCTTATCTACAGCATTGGTTTTATGTTCTATTAATGGGTCAATACCCCCAATTTGAGAACCATTTTTCTATTTCATACATTAGAAACAGAATTACTAGGTATATATGTCTTTAACTTTACAGGAGTTGCCAAATGACTCTACAAGTAATAATTTGTAATAATTTACACTTCTATTTATTCACTCATTCTTGGTATTGTCCAGTGTATCCTCTTTAAATCTTTTATTTATTTATTTGAGAGAGAGAGAGAGAGAGCATGTGAGCATGACTGGGGGGAGGGACAGATGGAAAGGGACAAACAGATTCTCCACTGAGCATGGAGCCTCCATGTGGGGCTGGATATCAGGACCCTGAGATCCTGACCTGAGCTGAAGTCAGACACTTAACCAACTGAGCCACCTAGGCACACTAGTATTGTCCAACTTATTAATATTTGTCAGTTTGAGGGTTAAAGTGGTATCTTGTTTTAACACACATTCCCCAGATTAGTAGTAAGTTTGAACATATTTTATATTCCTATTTAAAACCCTTCAATGGCATCCAAAAACATTTGAATAAATTCAATCTCCTTGCTATTTCCAATATTTCTTTATGATCTAACAGTTCCCTTTGATCTCATCTTGTATCATTTTGCTCTTTCTATTCCTCAACTTCACCAAGATTGTATCTTTGACACTTGTCTCTGTTGCCTAGAATTATTTCTTCCAGATTTTTGCATCATAATGCTTTTTTAAAAATTCTGATTTAAGGTTAAATGTGACCTTTCCAGAATGACTTTTCCCACCTTAAGGAAGACCTTTCCCACCTCCCCTGCCCATTATATTTTTCCCACTTAATGTCTAATATCAATTATCTTAAGATCTGAGCTGAAATTTCCATTTTGACATTCAGATATCTATAATAAAGTGATATCAGTTGAGTGGTCTAAGGATCACCTGTACTTGGAAGATGGCAGTCAGAGAAAGTAATGGTTGAGAGAGGTGATCTTAAAACATAGTGGTTTGTTAGGTGAAGAAAAATTCTGAAAAATGAGCATATTATATGTACAGTCAGCACAGACAAACATGGAAAAAGTGAAGAGTGACTTAGTATGGCTAGTGAATGAGCCCATGGTGGACAGGGAGAGTAAGCTTCTGAGGAAAGGGAAATCTGAGAACAGACCATGGATTTCATCCTGTGGGGAAAAATGTCATTGTATGATATTTAATTTAATTTTTTGACTCCTAAAATTGTCTATTTTTTATTGCATCCTGTCAAATCTGTGGCCTAACTCAGAATTCCTAATAATTAGTATTCTTAATTCTTTCCTGTATTGTAACTAGAAGTTACCTAAAAAAAATGTGAGAATAGGGATTTTTGTCTCCTGTGTTCAATTTGTACATCCAGTACCTAGGATATTGCTTCATAGGCATTAAAATAGTTTTAGGATATTAAATCTGATGTTTCTCCTTTTCATTCATGATTTCAGTAAGTATACAATGAAATTATTATATGTGGGACACATACTAGGAGTCAGTCCTTTGGCTAAATGGAAGTTTCTTCTAGTAAAACATAATCGGATGAGTCCATATTAGATATTATGGGTACAGTATATACACAGGGCTATGGTTGTGAAAGCACAGAAGAGGCACATCTAAACTTTTGTGAGGAGAGGAAGGAAAGAGGAGGTAGTGTGCCAGGAGTTTTTCCTGGTAAGGGTGATGCCTTATCTGGTTGGTATTAAGCAATGATTAAGAGTTAACCCAGTGCAAAATATGAGGAAAAGGATATTCCAAGCTTAGAAAAGCCTGGTGAATAAGTGGATTCTAGAAATTGTTCAATATTATTGGGCTGCAAGATGTAAGTCACTAAATAAAGCTGAAAAAAGGAGCAAAATCTCTTTTATGGAAGGTCTTGCCAACCATGCTGAGGAGGGTATGAGCAATAAGAAGCCATTGAGTGGTTAAGCAGGGCATAGCATGATAAGACATATTTTAAAAGATCACTTCTGGTGATGTATGGATGATGAGTTCGAGGAGTCAAATATTAATGGAGGAGACTTTCAACTTTGGTTAAGGTGCAGAAATTTGCGTGAGAAAACCACGTTTACCCTAAAAATCAGAAAAAAGCCAGGCTGCAAAATCATAGTTATTTAAAAGTCCAGGAAAGATCTAAGGATGCAAAGAAACTTAAATGAGCTGAATTCCAGAAAGAGGCAAACCTTTCCTAGAAAAGAAGGGATGCATGGTGGCTTTCAACCTTGGTGGAACAAGGAGCCATGGAAACACCATATGTAGGAGTAAAGAGAAACAGCCTGACATTTTAATAAACCCCTCATAGCTACACGTGGGCTGGATGAGGATTTGAATACTGAGGATCTCCAGTTGCAGAATGAATCTCTATCCATCCACCAACATTTTCCTCTGGGTGTTCATGGAGAGCAGATACATGGTAGACTGACGGCTAAGGCAGGGCAGAAGAACTGTATAAAATGCTTCTGAGGCACAAAATTCATTCCTCATGTGAAAAATTTATGGAAGACAAGGGGTAGAACTGTGAGATTCATCCAGAACACACAGAGCTTTCACTTACTACAAACCAGAGACTTGCACAAAACTATAGCTAGAACAGGGGAGCTGAGGGAAATATTTTTGCTGTGCAACAGGTTTTCCTTGAAGGTGCTGTAGAAGCCCACTGAAGACTGAGGGAAGGGAAGCAGGAGAGAGGGGATATGCTGAGGCACCAAAACCCAGAGCAGAAGCCCAGAATGCAAAGATAACTCCTAAGTGACTTAGAAAGCTGGAGACTGAGGTATAAAATAGAGAGAGACCTTCCTGGTTTAGAAATCTGAAGGCTGGTCTAGTGAGCTTAATGCATCCTTCTGGGTCTTGCCATACTCAGATCCTAAGTTACTTTGAAGAAAATGTCCTGATCGTGACCTCAGATCATCTCAAAGCCAGTGGTAAATTGCCTAACCAGATCTGTAACAAAACCCAGTTTAGATGGACTCAACCTCATCTCTGTCCCTCCTGGACCCATACTCACATAGATAAACAGGCTTATGTTAGAGGAAGAGTATACACTTTTCTGGGGTAAATATTTTTGACCCCAACTCCTATTGTCACAATTTGTGCCATACAATAAAAAGGCTATACAAAATACAAAGAAACATGGAAATATAATCAAAAGAAGAATAGTCATAGAATTATACACAAATGAGGAGGACCTGGATGGATTGTCATAAAATTTCTTTAGATGAGCTATGATAAATATATTTACAGATCTAGAGGAAAAAGTGAACATCGTGCATGTGTATGTAGGGAACTTAGTGGAAATTATTTTAAAAAGGGAAATACTAGAAATAGCATACCAGAATTGAATAATTTATTCACTGACCTTAATAATAGACTAAGTTCAGTAGAATAAAAGGAGTAGTAAACTTGACAGACCAATAGAAGTTATCCAGACTGAAACATGAAATGAAAAATGACTGAAGAAATGGATCATGGTATCTAGAATAGGTGGGATAATAACAAATGACATAAAATAGGTGTGATTAAAGTGCCAGAAGAGGAAAGTGAGATGGTAAAGGAAAATGGCTGGAGATACAACTTAAGAATTTTCCAAAACTGATGAAAGATATCAACCCACATATCCAAGAAGACCTTTGAACCCCAAACAGAACAAAAACAAAAACCATACCTAGGCATATTATAGTCAAACTGTTGAAAACCTATGGTAAAGACAAATATATTTTACATATTGTTTTAGGTTTTAGTTAGAGGGATATATACAATTTTCAAAGTTCATCAAACTAAATACTTAAATTTGTTGCTTGTTATTATATTTTGTTATGTGTACATTATACCTCAGTAAAATAATAAAAAAAGTAAAACACCTGAGTGGAGTCAATCAGGCAGGCCCCCAGAGAGACTGCTGCAATAATTCAGGCAAAAGCAAATGAGTTCATGAACCAAGGCAGTAGATATCAAGAGGCAGAAGATGGAAGTAGAAATTCATTTTGAAGAGGATCTCTCTAGAGTCTGGGACTTCGAGGCATTTGGGGACATGTGATGGAAAACTTATGTCTGAGTCTGCTAGGTTCTACTCTGGCTCCTTTTGGGAGATTTAGATGATTTTGTGTAAGTGAGGTATTGCTGGGTTCTTCCTAATGTCCATTGAGGTGATGTATAGATTCAACAATCTGTACTTTAGTCTTTCCTTCAGTGCATGCTTAAGGTACAGTCTTAAGCTCTGAGTCTCAATTTCTTTATATGTAAAATGAGGATAACAATGGTGTGCATGTAATAATATTGTTATAATAATTAAATAAGATAATGGAGTAAAGCATTTAGTGTAATAATTTTTTTTTATTTAAGAAAGTTATTTACCTGTGTTATACTTGCATTCTCCTTGGTGTTTCTGTAATGTTTGTACATTCTTTTATTGCAGTACATGTTAGCATTTTGAACTGCATTTTGTAAAAATGTCTATGCTTTCTCTGAGGGCTCAGATTTCTCCTATTATATGTATGCATCTTTAGAACTTACTGTTTACTGAGTTAGTGTTCTGGGTACAAATTTTGTTGGTTGTAGGCCTGACTAAAGGGAATGCCCTTGATTGGATGGAAAGGCCACAGATTGGAATCTAGTCATCTCCTTGCCCAAGTGCTCCTCTCTTCCCAGCCATCATCCATGTAAAGTCAAGGTCACTTTCCTGAGCAGATTTGAGATAAGTGGAGCCTTTCCTCCTTGAAGGTCTCTAAGCCAGGGGCACCACCACATGCTAGCCCATCAGTTGGTATACTATGGGCCTAAGGGTAAATGGAGGTTATTGTATGACTTGAGACAGATTAACTCATCACCCAGAGTGAGGAAACAATAGGACCACTCAGGTTCCTTGTTATCTTTAGAGCAATTGAAATAAATATATTAAAATAAATACAGTGACGGCCTGGGTAAGTATTCTAAGGAATAGCGATTTAATAGGACTGATACTTCTGAAGTTTTCTTGCTAGTATGGTTGATAGCAGTCCAGTTCATCCACATGATTGGCAATAGGCTGCTTGAAGTGAGAATCCTGTCTGGTATAAGCTGTGTGTGAGTGATGATTGGTATCTTGATGTGCATGTAGGCCACATGGGTCTCTTAACCAGCTGAGCTCTCGAAGCCCATCAGTGGATGGATCCCAGAAGTGAGTTTCACACCAAGCAAAGAGCAATTTGAATAGGGCAGCTGGTATTGGTAATAATAGCATAGGATTTAGAAAATGGTAGAGTGGAGGGGTGAAGATGTTGAATGTGATGTGAGTCTGGCAAGTACAAAGAAAAAAATACTTCTGAAAAACTTCAGAGTGCTCCTCTTGGTTGTATCCTGAGTTCTCTGACAACAACATTGACCATGTAAGATTGGAATGAAGAGTAAATAACCCATAAAATGCTTAGATGGGGAAGAAGGTAAAGGCTTCTCTGTAGAATGTGCTTTTGGCAAAGTGTTGTTAACATAATACAGAGAAATCCTTACCTTCCTTTCCAGTTGAGGATTTTACATGTTACCCCCTTTAATCTTTAGATCAATCTTACATGGCTAGTGACTTTATTCTCAGGGAATAGAAAGAGAAACTGAGGCACAGAGCATTTACATAGGTTGCCCAAGTTTACACAAGCACATCCTCAAGAGATGAGATTTGAGTGCAGTTCTGTATGAATCCAAAACTATTCTGCTTGGCCACTCTGTGCTATCTTCTGCTCCTCTGCTTCTTCACACCCAACAATTGAGCTGTAACCCTCCATTCTTGACAGACCCTGTGCTTTCTTTTTCTCCCCATGTCTCAGTGCCTGCTTTCTGGTCGATGACTCACCTGAAGTGGAACTAAGGTCTTTTTTAGTACTACTCTATTGCTTGCTTGCCGTATACCCATGACTCCCCATGATCTTTGGGGAGGAAATTCAGTGTTTAACCTTTTTAGCTCTTTAAATCTTACCTCTAGTTGCATTTTCAGTGTTCTTTCCCAATGGACTTCTCGTAATCTGTACTACATCAACCACATGAAAGTGCCCAAATACCCCCATGTTTTTACTGGCCTATGTCCATGGTGTCTAGCTAATTCCCAGAGGGTGTTTCAAAACCTCTTTTAGGGAGCCCTGACTGACAACCTCAGGCTAAGTTTGTGTTATTTCTTTATGTTCCTGTAATACCACATCCTTCATTCTGTCAAAGAATGTTTTACTCTCAATTGAAATTTTCCATTTATTCATCTAGCTTTCTGATTAGATTGAGAACATATTGAAGGCAGGAACTATGACCAGTTTATTTTGTTGTTCACAGTGCTTAGCATGGGATCTGGCCCATAATAGGCCCATAGTAAATTAATGAAAAGAATAATGAAAGAATGAAAAACATAATTTGACTTTAATTTATTCACTCCTTTAACAAAATTTGTAGAGTACCAATGATATTCCAGTCTTATACTAGACACTGAGGATGCTAAACAAAGCATATAGTCACTGCTCTTAAGCCTGTCATACCCTAAGCAGAGACACAGATGTTTAAGCAAATAATTGTAGCAGTGTGCTAGAGGACAATTTAGATGGATATATATTACTATGGAAGCTCAGAGAAAAATGCCTACAAAATCAAGTGAAACTTTGCCTTTGGTAAAGGCAGCAAAGGTAGCAAAACTGTGATGCTACAATTCAGCTTTCTCAGGTAGATGAGAAAAACAGACTCAAAGCTTTCCAATGCCTTGAATGTTTAGTGAAAGATGTGAGTCTGATGGAGTCCCCTGGTCCCAGTTTGTAGCCTCATTATGCTTTCTCCTGGAATTTTCCAAATTCCTCTTATGCTTGTGGAGAAGGGTGAGTACAGTTCTGGCTCCTCACAGCCAACTTTGCCACATGTTCCCTTCTGGGAATTTTCACCAGCCCCTGAATAAATGGTACAACTCTTCAGTTAAAACTTCACAACCACTCATGTCATCCCCCCACCACTTTCAAGTCTTAAAATTTGCAGTTTTCTGCTCTTCAATCAGTTCCCAAACTTAGAATTACTATATTCTTTGTTTTATATTTGCTGAGTTTGCACATGTATTTCATTCCAGGGATGGAGCAATCTGACATAACTAACCTATCTTGCCTAGAGAGGGAAGACTCTTGGTAGCAATCTCCCTCGGGCTATCCTAGTGTTTTTAGTTTATTCTTGATTTAGAATCTGTCACTGTGCCTGTTGACCCATTATTCTCAGAAAGAAATCTGATATTCTCAAGCAGCCCCAAACACCTTCACTGGCTGCCTCCCCATTTCTCTTTCCCTGTTCTCACCCGGCAGCCTCCAAGGACTAACTCTACACATTTCCCCTACATTTCTTGGCCTAGCACTTGCTCTACTCCTCTATCCTGGCCTCCTCCTGTCCCCCTTCTGGTGACCTCAGGCTGTAAAATGCTATAGTATCTCTGGCTTGGGTTCCTTATCTGGCCTTAAATTCTTTCCTTCGTCCCTCCACTGAGGAAGAAGGAATGTTCATTTATAATATTTTACTTCTCTTTTTCCTCCAGGCTCCTTTAGATGACATTTTTGCTCATGCTGCCATAAAATTGAAATGTTCTTTTCTCACTTGCCCTAGGAGATGTGGCATTTCCCCAGAAGTAGTTGGGATGTGATCCTTAGGTTTTTGTAGAGGATGAGAAATAGTTTCACCAAAGCTGGTGACGGGCTGTATATCAAAACACAGAGAAGTGGGAGGCACTAGCTGCTTTGAAGACAGCATCCTCCTTCCAAAATGGAATTTCTGGCACAATCTTCAAGTTCTTGAGTTTCCTTTTCTCCTTTATTCCCAGGACTGTAGAAGAGAGTGATTTCATATTATTTGGGCTTCTTACCACCACTTTATTGTCCTGCCATGCTTTGTAACATGCTGTAAGTGAAACCTGAAAATCACACAAGGCTTCCAGGTTCAGGAAATGGGTGCAATGACTATTCTAATTCCTCTGAACAAGATATAAAATTATGTTAATAATAGTATCTTCCGGGCGCCTGGGTGGCTCAGTGGGTTAAGCCTCTGCCTTCGATTCAGATCATGATCTCAGGGTCCTGGGATCGAGTCCTGCATCAGGATCTCTGCTTGGCAGGGAGCCTGCTTCCTCCTCTCTCTCTGCCTGCCTCTCTGCTTACTTGTGATCTCTCTGTCAAATAAATAAATGAAATCTTAAAAAAAAATAATAATAGTATCTTCCACTGTGTGTACTTTCATATGTTTGCAGAGCACTTTCACACACATTTTGATCTGACTTCAAAACCTGGATTATCTATTTACTGTCCAGGTGCTTACCTGTGACTGAGTGGCTACAATATAGTCAGGGGAGGAGCCCCTCCCACCTGTTAAATTAAAAAATTGAAACCAACAGAAGTAGGGAACTTGGGTATGTAATTTTTTCTGAAATTCAGAGATACTAGTATCTGCTGGAAAAATTGTTATGGGAATTAGAAGTTAGATCATAGAAATTGCTTTGCCAGTATTATTGTTATAAGAAGACTTTCACATGTGTTCTCATTTGATTCTCACAACCACACCTTGAAAATTACTGTTTGTGTTTTGTCAGAAGCTTGGGGTCTGAGAGACATCAATAGTGACCTCAAATTTTGCATCCAGGAGACATTGAAGTTAGGACTCAAATTTTGCTCTTCCCATCATACCTTACAGCCTCCTATAAGATTTAATTTTTACTTTGTTTATTTAGCTTATAGATATTTATTAAATACCAGCTGTGTGCTGAGTACTGGACTAAGCACTGGGGATACAGACCTAAGTAGACCCAGAAACTCTTTTGTGCTCTCTTCAGAATGCTCCAGGCCCACTTCTGATGACTTTGAGGAAATATGTGTATTTGCAATATTTTGAAACCTGAATTTTAGTAAGATGTATAGCTTACACATTTCTCCCTTTTATAATAACATAAGCCAAGTACTTTATAAGGTACTAAAAATATTTTATGAACAGTTTATGAACCCAAATATAAATGTGATCATTCATTCTATGGTGGAGTTCACATATAGGTTGCAAGGAATTAAGAGACTGCTGACAGATAGTCTGAATGTTGGGAAGTGGATCTATGCAAAATGTAGTTAAATATATATAAGTGTCTATAAATAGACATATACATATATAAATATTGCAGAGTTAGCTTTGTAAGTTATCAATTTTTTCTGAATAATTTGTTTACTTTGTGGACAAATAAATTTTATTCTTACAAACAGCATTTTCTCAACAGGATTCTACTGAAACAACCTTTGGTTCCTTGCAGTGATGAGGAGCCTAGTGATGTTGACTTGGAAAACTGGAGTGCCTACTGTCATCACTTGTCACAAAGACCTTGGTGTAGGAGATGCCTCTTGTGGGCGTGTGGGGGTGAGGGGTACTCATAGGGAAAGAGTTTTTTTGTAAGGGAGTCATCCAGATGTTCAAACAGCTGTTTTAGCAAGGTTGTTTGGACAATTTTACATAGTAATATTTTGTGATAAAAATTTGGTATGTGAAATGCCTATTGTTTCTCAAACTTCTTTTATTTGGAAACAGAACATGAATTCAGGGGGCTTTAATTGAAAATACAAAATATATCCTTTTGAGACGTTTAATTGAAAATACAAAATATATCCTTTTGAGATGTTATAACAAAACATAAATGGCTTTTCCTCCATCCTAGACATTAATTTGAAGCAAAGCGTTCTGCTGGAGAAGAAACCCATAAGGGCTTCTTTAAATGGGATACACTTTGATTGCGATCCAAAGAAGAGCTGATAGTGAGAGATTAAAACATTTTCAGGGTAATTTATAGCTTCCTGCATTTTTTAAGGTTACTTTATTTTATGCCTTAATGGTCAGGGATAATTTATATATGCCATGGCAAAAAGAAGCATGACCAGAGGCTTTCTCTGCTGCTCAGACTCTTGGTTGATTTAAGAGAGGAGATGCTATCTTGTGCTGTACCAAATGGAGCCAAGACCTATAGACTTCATACAGCAGCCAAGTGTGTCCATATATGTTGACAAGTCTTACAGGCAATATATATTTCTGAGTTCTTGATCAAGATAATAATGATATGAATACTAATGGCAACAACAACAATAGGATTCAAAGAGGAGAAGAAGAGGAGGAGGAGGAAGTGGAATTGCTGCTGCACCAGAAGTACTAGGATTTACTTCAGCAATTAATCATACTAAGTCATCTGTAATGCTAGTGTATACATTAACTAGGTTAAACTCAGTAAAAGTGTTTTGAGTGTGCCGTGTGTGCCAACCACTGTGCTAGCTAAGGACAAGTTAGAAAGATGTATCAAATTCAGCCCTGAATGGTCTAGTTGGGAGATTCTCATGCGAAAATTGTTACCACCACCCAAACCAGACCAACAAAAAGCAACATTAAATGCAGTATGGAGGCACAAAGAAAAATTCTATAGGAACAAAACCTAGAGATTAGGTTAGATTTAGAGATTGGGAAAGATACATGGAAGAAGAGAGATATGGGGGGAAAAGAAGGATTTTGTTGCAAGCATGAATTTTGGTGAATGAATGTGGACAAGGGATAGTCATTCTAGAAAAACATGCCATGACAAGAAGTGTGGAGATAGGACTATATAGACTCTGTCTGCAGAATGAGGAGCAGTCGGAGGAGCTGTAATGAAGGATGCTTGGTGGGGAGTGTGGCATGGGAAGGCTGGATCATGATTACAAGAATGTTTGTTCTGAGGCACGTAGGTGGCTCAGTTGGATGTGTCTGCCTTCCATCAAGTCATGATCTTGGAGTCCTGGGTCAAGTCCTGCTCAATAATTAACCGGGAGTCTGCTTGACCCTAACCCTGTCCCTCTGTGCTCTCTCTCTCTCAGATAAATAAAATAATTTGAAGATAAAGAAAATCTTCAAAAAAAGTGTTAGTTTTTAGAAAGCCAGGTTTACCCTAGTGCCAATTTAGAATATGCCGCATACTAAATAAAAGCTGATGTACATCAACACTGCTTTATGTACATAAACACTACCTCCTATTCTGTTCCATCTCTTCAAGCTGCCGTTCCATGGTGCATTTTGGCTTAAGGTAACCAGAGTAGATTAGGAAAACTGAAGAGACTTCTAGTCCAAAAGAAAGATTCTCTACTGGTGAAGGTGTCAAGCAACATGTCAGGCTAGAGAGGGTGCCTGGCTTTTCTTCAGTCCTGTTCCAGAACATCTATCCTTGGGCTGAGCTAGTCCTTTCCCTTCCTATATCCTCCAGAGAGTTCTCATTTTGTTTCTGGACTTAATGCCTCCTTTGTACAACAGAAAAAGAAATCATGGGCATTAGGGATTGATTGTACATGATTCTGAGAGGTGCTGAGGGAAAAAGCTGTAGATGGAAACCCTGACTGTGTGTTCTGCTGACTAGCTGCAGAGGAAGCCTGGAAGGATACTGTGTTATAACTGTAAATTGGTCATTGTGCTGGAGTACCCATTAGCATGGTTGGACTTAGAGTCATTGTCCTGGACTTCTGTCCTGGCTCAAGTAAGATCTAGCTTGGACCCATTACTTAACCTGTTTGAACTCTAGTTTAAGCATTCGTAAAGTGATCTAGTTCTTCTTGATTGCCAAGTTTTCTTCTAGCTCTCATTTTTATTGTTGTTCTACAGAAACATTTTGGTTATAGTTTTCAAAACATTAAGAAAATGAAAATGGGTGAAACTTTGCATTTCTTCTTAACTTTCCAATGAAGTGTGCGTTCAATTGATATCATTTGAATTTGATATGAAATGTCAGACTTATCAAACCATTCCTTCCCTGCAAGTGCAATTCTAAAGTCTTTAAGTCTACCAAGGAGAAAAAAATGTCAAATATTTTTGTAAACAGTTGATAGGAATGCTAGGTTTATTTAAGTTTTGGAAATCTGTGCAGAGGAAGTAGTATCCTGTAGTTATTAAATCAAACAGTGATATTAGGAATTCTTTACCCAAATCGGGTATTTACAGTAAATTTTGTGGTGGAATGTTGGCTAGTTTATGTATGGTTGTGAGGTTATTTTGCTCCATCTTGAGAAGAGTAGGGCATTAAAAAAGAGTGCCATGAACATTTTACCCCAAAGCCTAGATGCTTTTTATTTTAGAAAGGAAAAGGTAAAAATTTTGGAATCTAATAGTATTATGTAGTGTAATATAATATACAAAGGAATGCCTACATGTTTAATGCCCCACAAATGGAACTTCAGAAAAACCACAGTAGCTCTTAAATGGTGCATTGCAAGAATAAAAACATGATCCAATCCTGAAAGCATTCCTGCTGGGTGGCTGGGCCTTACTTTCCTCAGGAGTAAACCAGATCTTGTACAACCTTTTATAGAGTGAGGCCTAGATTATTCCATTATGCTTAGGAAAATATGGAGAAGGAGCTAAGTGTTTCAGCAAATTTTTAAGCTAATTGAATCAATAAGGCAGAAGCCAAGAGAAGGAGAAGTTCTAATTCCCTCTCTGGGCTTTTGTTTTGGGTGATGATATTGGAGGCAAATGCATAAAACATGAGTTATATATGCCTGTTGGCTTGTCTGTCTTTTTGACTAAGCTGAGTTCCTTGAAGAAGGTACATTGACTTACGTGCATTTCTGTCTGTAGTGACCAGGGGATGTTTGGGACATAGCAGACCACTAGCACTTATTTATAGAGTTGAACAGAAATAAACAAAACAAAACAGAAAACCAAAACCCATATCTTTAGAGTATAGAAAAATACTATCACTAGTAAATAAATGAGAAGAAAAATAAACAAAAAATGTTCAAGATTAAATAATAGGAAGTTTTAGTTTTGTGGAGTTAGGATTCTTAAGTGTTTGTTAGCTTTCATAATGTTCTTTTAAAAACACATCCAGCTTACTAAGCCCTTGTTTCTGTTTCAGGGTGATTTTTGTGAAATTGGAGTCTTTGCATTTCAATAAAAATAGTAGTAAATCTTGGAAATTAAATATATATTTCACAAAGGTTTTTCTTTGAGGAACTGTGTAGTAGATGGTATTGTCTCCTGGTATCAGATGCTGGAACTTGGCCCATGACACAAACACAACTTTCTACTACCCTCTTCCTTACTGTTAGGAAGTGAGAATTTTCATACTGGCTTCCTGGTCATCCATCTTGGGGACAAACATTTTGATGCGGTATAGGGAGAGACTCCTAGAGCTCTGGAAAGCATTACATTTGGCATTTTGGAGTGGTGTGTGGATTCATAGATCAGATTATATATATTTGTGTGTGTGTGTGTGTGTGTGTGTGTGTCCTTGCCTATTTGAGTTCCTAAACCCCTAAATACTCAAAGTGAAAAAACAACAACAACAAAAAAAAAACAACAGAAAATGGTGTTTATTCTCCTTTTCCTGATACTGGTTTGCAACATCAAAGCAAAGTCCCAGAGACTGGTAAAATATTTAGCAATTAATTTTCTGTCTCTGCTTTTAAGCATGCTGCTGGTTTATAACTACTGCCTTGAAAAAGCGTGTGTGGTTTAAACACAGATTTTACACTTTAAATTGAGGCCATAATCTCAGTTTTAGAATGGGGAATTCCTAAGATAACTTTGTTTTGTAAAAAATGAGGTCACTCAAATGGTAGACAATTAATCCCAAGTACTTTAATTGTCATCTAAAAACATGAAGAATAAAGTGTGCCATTTCCTTTTTTATCTTTTTCCCTTGCTTTGTTTTGGAGAAAATAATTTCCTTATCAATTCTGCAGACATAGTGCTAGCTTATATCTTAAGAGTGGATACTATCAGTTTTAGTACATTCACTGAAGTTAAACTGTCTACAGTAAGAGAGGGGAACTTCCCTGGCATCAAACCCAAACAGAAACTTAGTAAAATTTATAATAAATCTACTTGATTATTGCATTATGTAAATGGTCTTGATCCTACAAATTGCTATTAATGTGGTGTCCTTTTTGTATTTTGATACCACAAGCATTGAATGTGACATAAAATTGGATGAAAAATGAGATTCATTCATTTAAGTGTGTTATTTTTTTTTCTCCTCTTAGTTATGCTAGAGATTACAGCTAAGGAAATTTCTGTAACTGTGATATTCTTTAGGTGCAATGCAAATATGTTTCCTTTTAGAGATTGCATGGAAAGACATCATATTAAGTATTTGCTTGTAAAATTAGTCAGGAAAAATTTGAAATTATTATTTAAATATGGATAAAACTGCTCTGCAGAGCTTATAATTGGAAATGTCTCTGATTCAAAACAAAACAACAAAATGAAGCAATTCTGAGTCACTCAATACATTTTTTAAAAATTTCATTCAGCAGTTAGGTACTGACTAAGCATGGACTATGCTCTGAGATACTGACCCTACAGTCTATTCCTATCTCTTCATCCTTGGGCTAATATCCAACCAGCTGGACTCCCATAGCTCGCTGTTTATACCTCCCTCCCTGGAATGATTCCACTGTATTGAATTTGGCTATATATATATATATATATATATATATATATATATATATATATTTTATATCTTCTCAACCAGACTGAGATTGTCTTCCTTTAAAATATATATATATATATATATTTATTTATTTATTTATTTATTTATTTTTAGGGAGAGAAGTAGAAAGAGAGAGGGTGTGGAGAGTAAGCAGGAAGATCAGGGAGAGGGAGATAGAATCTCAAGCAGACTTTGGGCTGAGTGTGGAACCCAAGACAGGGCTCGATCTCAGAACCCTGAGATCATGACCAGAGCTGAAACCAAGAGTTAGACGGTTAACTAACTCACTCAGGCACCCCGGACTCTGAGATTTTCAAGTGCAAGAGCAATGCTTCTTATAATCCCGTGTCCCAAGCAAAAAAGGGTCCTGGTACAAAATGCTTTGAACCCCTACCTTGAGTCATTAGATTGTTTCCCTTTTTTCCCACTTTGCTATATGTACCACTGCAATGAATATCTTGTCATACAAAGCTTTGCTTGCTTTATCGAATTTCCTTAGTGATAGTGATAATAATAATCATAATAATAACCCATTTATATTTGTTGTTTTAATTACATCAGTAAGTACCTTACGTGGGTTATTGTAATAAACTCTCATAATATCCCTCTGAACAGATTACTAGCCCCATTTTACAAATGAAGAAATGGATATTCTGAGAGACCAAGCAGCCTGTCCAGGACTGCACAGCCAGTAAGCGAATCCAAAGACTATCTGAGACTAAAGCCTCTGTCCTTATCCATTATGCTATATTTTTACTTATTTTCCAGAGTGGGATATATAATGGTTTAGATTCAGAACCTAGAAAAAAAATTTTTAAGGTTCTTAAAAAACACTGAATGTGCTACAGGTAGGTAAACAAAATATCTTGCTATAGAGGTCAAAGCTTTGCATCACTAGTTTCACAAATTTGCAACACTAGTTGGTCTGTGTGCCTTACTGTTCTTTCCAAGGAGAGTTCTGTGTATGTGCCGTGTAGGAAGAACACTAGGGCAGCTAGAGCGTAGACCGTCTTGGCCTTCAAGTTGTTCTAACACATCTCCTTGATAGGAATACCTCAGAGAAGAAGGTGGCCAATCCTGTTAGGTCACACCACGAACACCCGATGGGCCAGGAATACCTCACTCTCGTGGCATAGAACCATGAAGCCGTTTTGATCCCTACATGCCCTTCGTCTGTTTGTGACTCCTCTAAAAAGCAGTGGTGACTGCTGTTTTAAGCCAGGCATGGGCACAACTCTGGAGCACAGTCAGTGAGTCAGAAAGTGAGGAAGGAACTATTAGCCTAGCGAAGCTAGTTGACCAGTGTAAACTTCCCAGATTTAATCACCATATGCCCTATGTCTGGTTCTGTCTGAAAAGCATAGGCCCAAGGATTTCACTGTTTGGTGTTTCTTTACATTTGCCCTAACCTCCCAATAAATATAGCATGCATAAAACAGTAGAAAGGGTTCACTGAGGGGCATGAATGCTGCAGGAATGCATGTACTTGACATGGTATACTGGGAAGAAGGACCAAAGACCCGTGTTCACATCATGGAGCATCTTGTGTGTCCCTAAGTAAAATTCATCTTGTGGATAAAATTTGTTTCTTCATCTGTTAAGTAGATTAATAGATATTTAATTTAAGGAGGCTTAAATAAAATAATCTGCTAAATTTCCTTTTCACTTGGAAGTTAGTATAAAGGAGTATTCTATAATGTTTAAGAACTGATGGTTCTGACTTAGAAAGTGTACTCACATTCTGCCTCCACCACGTATTAGGGCTATGATCTTAGCTACATTGCTGAACCATTCCAATTTATATAAAATGGGACTGATAATACCTTTCTTATTTGGTTGTAGGAAGAATTCGTTTAGAAATATGAGGTGCTGAGTACCTAGCACACAGTCATTCCTTAGTTATTGAGTGCAGGGTAATGACAATGGTGATATCCGTGATTCTACTTATTCCAAGACTTTTCCGTAATAAAACATCACATCAGATGTTCACATGCAGTATGTTCCTTGGTCTATATGGCATGTTAGTATCCTTGAGATGCTATTTAACATAATGCCACAAATTGGGTCACTTAAAGCAACACAAATTTATTTTCATAATTCTAGAGGCTAGAAGTCTGAAATCAATGAGTTGGCAGAGTTGGTCTCTTCTGAAGACTCTTGAGGTAGAATCTGTTGCACACCTAACTCCTAGTTTCTGATGGTTACTGGCAATCTTTGACCCATCTTAGCTTATAGCTATATTACTCAAATTCTGCTTCTGTGTCGACATGGTCATCATCCTTTCATGTGTATCAAAGTTCCCATGTCTCCAGATGTTCTTAAAAGGACAGCTGTTAATTGGATTTAGGATCCACCATATTAAAGTGTGGCTCCATCTTAACTTGACTGCATCTTCAATAATATCACACTCTGGGGTCCTGGGCATTAATATTTCAACAAATACTTTTGGGAAAGACCGTTGCACCCACAATAGTCTATGGGGAGTGGTACGAATATAAAGTAGTGAAGTTAATGTGACTGATAATGATAAGCAGGATTATGAAAAGTCAGACTGTGAGTGACTGATTTGTTCAGGTTCATCCTGATTTCTCAATATGCCAATTGCTTCTAGAAATCAATAGTCGGAGAGTACTGGGCACTTGGGTTGCTAAATGGGTTAAGCATCTGCCTTCGGCTCAGGTCCTGATCTCAGCGGTCCTGGAATCTAGGCCTTCATCAGGCTCCCTGCTCAGCAGGGATCCTCCTTCTCCCTCTCTCTCTGCCTGTCACTCCTCCGCTTGTGCTCTCTCTCTCTCTCTGCCAAAAGAATAAATAAATAATCTTTTTAAGAAAAGCAGTATTTTAGATACTCTCAGAGTCATAGATTGCCAAAGTAATCTGAGTTTTCCAACTTTTGGAGATGGGTGGCATTCCTAAATGAGTGTTGAATTGCCACAGAAAAAAATTTGCATTCATCTGTCTTTGGGGATGGTGGTTTCCCAGGGCAGCTAAAGAATCTTAGAGTTCCAGGGAACTTGAAAATGACCCATTTTTAGCATGGCTACTCATCTTGTGTCCATCAGGTCATGGAGCAGATAATCAGCTAGGAGTGATTTATTTATTATTCCTGTGACCTAGCTGTGTTTGTCCTTCAGAAAGCTCAGATCTGCTTCACCTGCAATTTGGCCCTACCAGCAAGAGCCAGGCCCTAAGGCTGCACAACACATCTCTGCACCAAGAAGTAGTTCCTTTCTGAACTACTGAGAGGAAATTCTTTGATCTTAAACCCATCATCCTCATGCCTTAAACTGGGGGTTAAATTGCCATTCCCTTGCAAGTGTGAATTTTGGGAAGTAGTTTCCAAAGCCCCCAAGATATACAACCTCCACAAGGATGCCAAAGAACTGTGACAATTTAGGAAGGGCTTTGGGCTAAGAAAAACATCTTTCCTAAGAACCTCTAAGTTTTCTCTCTCCCCAAACACATGAATTACTGATCCCCTGTGTGATTTTCAGAGCCAGGCTATGATGATTCTGACAAGCCATCTTCGATTTATTTTCTCTTGTGTCCAATATGCTTGGAAAATAATATTTTGTTGTTGGCTAATTTGTAATTTAGACCTACCAATGAATGTCTAAGATTGCCAAATACCTACTGTTTTCTTCTCTCATATACATATCTGAAATGTCATCTAGAGATCTAACTTCCAGGTCAACACTTTGTCAAGGCATAACATAAAGCTGCCTTCTTTCCATTGAGGATTCCTGTAACTTTTGTTGTTTCCCTCTGCTCATTTCTGCAATCTTGTGATTATAGTAAAGCCCTTTCTAGGCTCTAAAATCTATATTTATATTGGTCTGCAATAATATGTTAGTTCTTTGGCTATATAAAAAAATTTAATGAACTAAAATATTTAATGAACAAAATTAGAACTAAAAATAAGAATAATAGTCGATTCTTTTCCAGAAATAATAAACAATTTTTCCATGAGCTTCAGTTTCCCCATTTCCCCCCTTTATTCTCATTATTATTAAACTTTTACTTGTGATTAACACTTGTATACCCTGCTAGATTTTCATTTTCTTGGTGTTTTATTTATTTTTCCCATTATCATATCTTTCTTTTTTTTTTAATCCCTGTGTTCTCTCCTCCCCCTTCCCTCCTGTCTCTCTCACTTCTGTCTGTCTGTCTGTCTTTCTTTCTTCCTTTCCCGTCTCTTCCACAATGAAGAAAAATTAAAGGTGCGTCACAAGATTTAAAGAAGGCAAAGAGAATAAGAAATAAAAGGGGGAGGAGGAGAAGTAAGGGAACAGAGAGACAGAGACATAAGGGGAAGGAGAATGAAGCACGAAGTGGGAAGATGGGAACAGGAAAGAAGACCTTACCAAGGAATGCAGACATAATATTAGTGGGAACTATTTTCAGCTTTGAATTTTGGTCTAGTGAACACGAAGGAAGTAGGACTACTTGCAAAATGTACATTATCCCTAACATAATATCATACCATTTGCTTAACAAAATAAGAAAATAATAAAGGTTCAAAATTAAGGTAAGGTAAAGACATCTTAAATAACTGCCCTTAAATTGGCAAAAATTTAGGTCTATTAATTTCAATTCGGTGAGAAATAACAACGCTGGTTGGGCACTCAGTATAAAGCTGCACCTAGAGCTCTGCGTCAGGGAGGCCCCGTGGTGACAGCCAAGGTCTGGGATCGCAAGACCAGGGTCCAAGTGTTTCTGTCACTTACACCTCATGGAACTGCAGACAAGTTTCCTCCTCTCTTTGCTCTTCAAGGGGATAATGAAGGAAAAAGTTCGTCTATATGTGCAAGCATTATTACTAGTTGTTTTTAATTAGTGTGACTCAAAATTATTATGTTACATGTGCATTGTAAGCCTCACATGACACCATTGTATTTGGATTCTATTTAATTCACTTAGTAATTGGTGTTTTCATGAAAAAACTTCCGAAACTTTTTTTTTTGGTCAAAGTCTTTTATTTTCTAGTTCTCAGGTCACATTTTTCTGTTGAAACATAAATAAATAAGTAAATAAATAAATGTCTGTGGAAGGCATCTACTGTAACAGTTCAATATTCTTTCAGATTACTTTTTCAGGAAAAAAAAAGAGAGAGAGAGAGAGAGAGAGAACAAAACACTTACAACAACACCTGCTATTCAGCAGAATTTGACCTGACCCCTTTCTCCTTTTTTTGTTATTATAAACATCAAGCTCTTTAAGTGAGAGCTGTTTAAAGGATCCAGGGCCTTGAGTGTTCCTTCCTAGATCCCAGATGCACCGGGAGACAGATGGGCTTTCTGATCTTTATTTTATGAGCGTCTGATAAATTACCTCTGGCACCTGGCAACTAAAATTTCACTATCTGAAAAGTAACCCTCATGTCAAACAATCTAGCCAGCTTCGGCCTCTGAGCAGAGGACCTCTGTAGAGGCGTGGAGGACGCCTTCCACTTCCTGGACGGGTCTCCTGCCGCGCTCAGGGATTCACATACTTCTAATCTTGGAGGGAAGAAAGGATTATTAAAGGCTTTATATGCTATGCAAAAATGTGTCTTTGGAAGGATTTCATCATAGCTTTTATTTTTGGGTTTTTGGAACAAGCCAAATAAAGGCTTCAGAACATGGCCTAGCCTGAAAAAAGTGCTGGTAACCGGATAAAGATTTGCAGCTCCGGGTCAGGAGCCTCCCCGCACTAGGCTGGCTCTGGGTGTTGATACAAGAAGAATGCAGGTGGTCTTTTTCTAGGGACAGAACAGTTATAAACAAAGTCATCAGTGCAGGCTATTATCGCCTTTCCTTTAACGTCTTATCCGGGGGGCCCAATGAACTCAACCCCAAGAAAGAGCTCTGTATTTTTTCTCTATTTATAGAGATTCAAATATATGCCAATTTTTAATTTTTAATGAGAAGAAAGAGAATGATATAAACACTTCTACATTGTGTTAGTTCTTAAAGGAAAATGAAGTCCAGGAGTGGTGATAAACAAAATATGAAACCCTCCGAACCTTCTAACGAGTGTGTCACGGTTATGGAGTGAGGCTCAGCCCTCATCACCACCAGGATTACCCCCCCACGCCCCCACCCTGCTACCAAGACATCTCTGTGGACCACGTTGCCAATTATCACTCTTTGTCTTGCTTCCTTTGCCTTTTAAACTTGCTGATTTAGAAATCCTTGTTAGCTCAGGAAGGCGATAGAGCTGAGGCTAGTTCTCTTCTCCCAAACTCAGAGGGGACTGTTGATTTTTGAGTTTCCTTCTGGATTGCTGCCTTAGGTATTCTCTGGGATGTCATACAGAGATCTAATATTTTGGCTTAGTGCTTTTGGGTTTCCACAGGCTGACGTTTTATGTAATTTTTTTGTTGTTTTTTGCAGCTAGTAAGAGATTGCTAGGTTAGGCTTAGCCATCTGAAATACAGTAAATCTGCAATAAAAACAGAAATGCTTGCAATCATTAATTTATCTAGCAGCATCTGTTTATTATTTAGCAAACAATTTATTAGGCTTAGCTCTGAGTATATAGAAGTAAACTGGATGTGTATCTTGCCCTCCAGGAGCTCGTAGTCAAATGTATACACAAATAAATGAACCTCGGTTTTTGTTATTGCTTCTTAGAAGTCTGTATTTGAAGGAACGAAGACGTTTAGAGGTGAAATTTGTGCTAAGTCTTGAAGTTGAGTATTCTTCAGGTGGGCAGAAGGATAAGGACATTTAGACAGAGAGAGCAGCCTGAGCAAAGCAGGAGGGCATGTAATGAGCCACAAATAGGTTGTAATATGTAAAGTCCTTAAAGGAGTGTCTGGTACATAATGAATGCCAGTAAATGATGATTCTTATTTCTAACAACATATATTCCCCCAGAATATATGTTAACTTACTGAATATCCTTTTTTTTTTTTTCAAACATGTATTATCTCATCGATTTAACTTTTAATCTGAATTCTATCCAGAAGATCTGGAATGACCTCTGACTCTTTTGACTTGAAACCTTTTTTACGGATCTGCCTCCTCCTGGCTGAGAGGTTGGAGACATTGTTAAGCGTTCTGAACTTGGGGCAGTAAGAAGCCTTACCCACAATCTCCTGGCTAATCAATGATAAAGACAGGCTAACCTCAAGGTCACCTGTTCCCAAAGGAGACCAAGAACAGGGACTCAAATTTCGTGGTTCCTGAGGTGCTGGTGGTGCTCTTGCCCAAAACAATTTAAACAAGTTTTCCTTTCTATTGAGTACATTATTTGAATGTGTATTTGTTGAGCAGTGACTTAGTTATTTCAGTGGAAATTGGTCCTTCTCTTTAAGGCACTTTCAGTATATTCGTGGTTGAGGAGTGGGGTGGGAGTGAATAAGGGGCAGAAAAGACAGCTATGACCGTTTGTAACAAAGGGAAAGAAAGAGAGAATGTATTTTAAATTTCTTTTCTTCATTTTATTTTATTTATTTACTTATTTATTTTTCTCTGACTTTTGGAGCCCTGTCAGCTGAGGCAGATTGGTATCTGCTTCCACGGCCTTAGGTTTTCCTTGACTTATGACTCAAAGCCGTAGGTTCCATTTTTGTTATTATATTCTGCATTCTGCTCCATTAGATCATAGGCTGAAATGTACCATTCTCTGACAGGTGGGGAGGAAGGGGGGTCCTCTCCAGAGTCTCTAGGGAAGTCTCACGTGGAGATCCAGAAGGAAATTTCTGAAGCTACTTGGATATTCCTTCAGTGCCCTTAAAAGTCTCCCTGAAGAGGGGAGAACATGCTGTCATCTCCCAGACTTTTATCCTGGGAGATCAGGAGACAAAAGACCCCTGACGCATTTTCTGTTTGCTCCTGTGTGGCCCATACACGTGTAGATGTGCCCTCTTCTGGGAAGCCTGGGCTCACCTCAGCACTGAAACCACCAAACCAAACCCACTGCCTCTGAAAATAATTCAAAATAATTTAGTAAGATAGAGGTATGAGGAATATTTCCTCATTAACTGCTGCTCCCAGTGATCTAAAGCCAGATAGGATTTTAAATTTTTGAGTAAATCGACTTTGTTTACACATAACAATACTTGAGTTATTTTTTCAATGGGGAATAAACAAATTCATGAAACTATGTTAATGCATCCCTGCCTAGGCATACCTGACTTGTGTAATACAAATAGTGGGTTTTAAAACTTTGGATCCGTAGGATATGCCCTGGACCTCTCTGAATAAGTGGTAGATTTTAGAAAGACAAGCAACCCACATAGTTGTTTGATATTTAGAGTATTTCCAGGGAACTGCAATTTAACAGCAATGTTTTTCATGTTCACAGGAAAAAAAAAAAATAAAGCTTGGTAAGTTAAGTATGGGACTAATAGGAAACTAATAGGGCTAAAAAAAAAAAAAAGAAAAAAGAAAAAAGAAATTGCAGTACCAGCCCTCTCTCTGACCTTATCTTACTGCTGTGGGTCAGAAAAACTGAAGCTCTGGGGACTAAGGAGACTCCTATTATGCTGAATGGAAACATCATATTGACTTGTGTGTGTGTGTGTGTGTGTGTGTGCGCATCTTCTTTTTGTGGGGCGATAGTTAAACTGGGTCTTGAATCCAGGAGAGCTTCAAAGGGTATTTGGTGAACGAAGGGAATGTCTGCATAGTTTGATCTTTCACTAGCTGACACAGAAACTAGACATTTTAGGCTGAATTTGTATGATTCATTATTTAAAAACTTAGCTCCTTGGTGAAGAAATGAGGCAGGGGAACTTTGCGATGTTAGGTTAATTTTATGATGTTAGAGGCCTGTCACTACAACCAGCTTCATCTCTCCATAAGTCAAGGGTAAGGTGGATGGGCTCTCTCTCTCTCTCTCTCTCTCTCTCTCTCACACACACACACGGCATTTGGTGTCTATTTATGTGAGTGCATACTTGGTATGGCTGAATAAACACATGTGTTACAGGCAGAGAAAGCTTTCCATGAGTAGAAAAGAATTGGGCATGCCTTACATTTTTGTATTGCTACTTTCCTTGGAATCCAGAAGCAGGACATCTGCAGTGTGTCAGGGAACGGAGACATTGGGACATGTCTGGTTGTGATATCATTAAATGACCAATGAATTAAAGTGAGGGGGGGGGATCAGAGTGTGGCGCTCTCTGCTTTACAGATAAGCTGATACTGCAGTGTGCGATCGTGCAGTCTCGCCAGGTTAGGAGTGAATGATCTGTTACTGATGAGAGGTAGTTGAAAAATAGTTCCACTTTAATTGTTTTATTGTCTACTTTGTATTATCAGGACTCGTGGGAGAGAAGAGTTATAGATAACAAAAGTGACATAACCCATGTGCCTAAGAAGCCTCTGTCAAAAAGCCTGAGATGCTTCTCTGGGAATATCACATTGCATTTGGCAAGAATCTCTCCTAGCATATCTGGAAAAATACACAGGAAAGCCCTATATGTACTTTTAACAGGAGGCCTACAGAGAGCAGTTTAATCAATAGGATAGCAAACAAATATTTAGAAATGAAAAAGCTTGCCAAAGCCCAGCCTTTGCAGTGTCCTCTGAATCATTCGTGGCCACGGGAGGGACAGGTGTGGTCTTAGCTCTGGAATTCTGTTAGGTGGCTGACTACTGTGCTCTTCCCGTGACACATTAACTCCTATGATGTGGTCATTGAGCAATGGACCCAGACATAAGAGGGACCTGGGCTCACAATCTGGCTTAATCCCCTCACAGCTGCATGATGAAAATGGATTTCATCACTGTCTGAATTTCAGCTTTCTTACCTGTAAAATGGAACGAATATATCTCTCATATAGGGCCGATGTGAGATTTAAGGAGGTAGTAAAAGCTAGAAGCTTCATACAGTGCCTGGTAAATACCCAGTGATTACTCAGTTTTATGGTTTTGATCACCCGTCACCAAATCTGTGATACCAACAATGATAAAATGGTCAGTGGATTTAATGCTAACATTTTGGGGGGAAATAGCTTAAGTGTGTTCTTTTAATTAATTTGTAACTGACAACCATTAGAATACATTAATCCATATGGTACGTGTTACATTTTTTAGGTTCAGGACCAATATTTAAGGCTAATCCTGCAAATACAGAGTCTGTAGGGTTTTTTTCTGAATCAATTTTGGCCATTAGGGATTACAGAGAACATCACCGTGACACTCTACCTTTCTTCACTCAGGCTTGTTATCTTGACATAGCACCCTTAGGACTGACAGTATAATTTGAGATTTGTCAAAGAAGACCACAGTTTCCTTTTTTCCCTCCTTAACTGAATTACCTCTCACTGGAAGTTCAAAACTTCTTTTGAGAGAAGCCAGAGTCTTTTGACAATTTTCTAATGCTTGAAAGACAGTGCCTTGAGTCTGAGAGGATATGGACAATATTGATAGTCGGTTTGTTTATCTCTCCGTTATCATGGCTTTGGCCCTAATTGCTGCTGTATCACTGCTGCCTTCTGAGCTTGAAAATCTTTGTTAATTTTGAGAAATTTTCAACTTTTACTGACTTTATTTGAATTGCCTGGCATATGACAAGCAATCTGCTTACATAAAAAACTCATTGTCAGTGTTCTTGTAGAGGACAATCTTAAAACATTTTAAGCAGCAACTAATGTTGTAAATCTGAGTTTCAAGCTGTGTGTGATGTTACCAATGAAAATTATTAACCAAAGGTGACTGTTGATTTACAGATATCCTGTGTGTGAGTCATGTTCACGGATGAGTAAGCAATGACAACAACCTCACAATTGTTTCTTTGTCCAGTTGATGACAAGTTGCTTTTGGCAGTCAGTGTAAGCTGTGTCCCAGTTTTGGAAAACAGCAAACATACAAAAAAAAAAAAAAAAAAAAAAAGTGCGCCTTCGAAATTGAAAAGAATCAAGGAAAAATGACTATCTGTGGCACATCATAGCCTGTTCTATTATTATATATGACATTTCCTCAAATGCTCATCCTCCATGAGGAAAAAGTCCTGTGCTTTTCCCTCTGTGCTTCTGCAGGAACTTATTCTACTTGGTTTCTTTTCTGTTAGCAGATCCCCTGGAGGCTGATCTATTAACCTAATAGAGAACTTGAGCTTAGAGATGGTGCATCCCACTGGTATAGACCCAAGAAGGAATGACTCCTGTAAAAGCAGATGACAGCCTTAATGTCAGCCCTTGCAACCTGGTAGCTGCATGGCTTTGGTCAAGTCGGTGATCTCTTGGAGCCTCAGAATCCTCATCTATAAAACTGCTGTACTATACAGTTAAGTTTATTTCACTATAATATATACTAAGTTTAGATCTGACCTATATGCTCCATTCATCAATTACTTCTCCGGGTGCCAGCATATATGGTGCTCAAAATATTGCAGCTGAGGAGTATCACCAGAGAGTATCACAATGATTGCAAATAAACTTGCTACTTTGTAGTTTACAGAATATTTTCTTAAATGATAGCTTCCTTAAGTTTTATAATAGTCCTGCAAGACAAACAGAGCAGTAATAACTTCATAATTGAAAGATGAAAAAGGGCTAACTCCCTCTGGCTCTCTTAGTGCAAGATCCACTACCTTTTTGGGTCACCAGAAGCCAGATTTGATATTGTTACCTATTTAAGTCACATTCTTTCACTATTAGTGATTTCTGAGTAAATGTAGTTTGCTGTTGAACAGGAAGATACCCACATGTGTTGGTGTTATTTATGTCCAAGAAACATTAAAAGGGCTTCGCGTAGAGTGAAGTAGGATGTCGAGGCAGGGTTACTGGGCCAGAACAGGGCAAAGCAGAAGGTTGAAGCGTTGCAGATTGGGTTGTGGAAGAGTTGCAGGATTGTGGGTGAAAGAAGCGTGTGCAGAGACAGCTCTGATGGCCACAAGAATGGCACCCTGTGATTTGAAAACCTTCTTTTAAACCTCAGTGAGAGAATGATGCATCTGGATATATTTTCTATTTCCCTGCTGTCTCCTAACCCTAAACTTTTTGTACCCCATGATCCAAGCATGATATCAGGCCTTGAGCCTGGATGAATTTCAGCCCTAGAATCACTAGTTGAGTTTCTGTGTGCCAAGTTCAAGCAGAGTGCAGGGTTTTTGGAATCCAGCTTTGGTGCATCCCATCCTGTAACTATGATATATGATAAAAGGGAAAATTACAGCCAAACTTGACCATGTTCAAAGCAAGGTGCTAGTGAAAGGATGGGACGGAAAATAAGTCCTAATGGATTAATGACTCATGATAAACGTTTTATTATAACAGCTTGTGAATGATTAGATAATTTTTACTTCCAAGAGTATAATTTAAATATTTTTGCCTGGACTATTACCAAAGTAAATAAATCACTCAAGTATCTAGTTAATACTGAAATCTTTATGTACAAAAAATTTAAAAATAGGAGAGGTAATTTTTCTTGTAAATAATCAATATCCAATTTACTAACTGCTTACTTTTGATAATATTTACTGTTGGTTGAACCAAGACACTTAAAATATAAAGAATACTTTTAGTAGACCATGAAAGATATTCTACTTGATACCTATCCATTCAGCAAAATAAAAATAGAGCGGAGTGAAGATTTTTGGGGAAGTTGTACTTGTTGGTAGAAAGCAAATATTTAATGAAATATTTTACTCAAGTTTGTAAAAGTCTCCCTCATTATTCCAGGCCAATTCTTCCCTCACTAACACCCATGCTATTCCCACTGAGTCCTGCACGTGCCTGTCTGAGGCCAGAAATCAAACATGCTGTCCACTTGAGCTAATTTTCTGTCTCAGTGTGCTAAGGTCAAATTATCTTGGACACCCTTATGAATTTGATTTATATCTTTTTAAAGGCCTGGAATCATATCACCTATTGATTTAAGCTTAAGATAAAAAATAAATGTTATCATAATTTAAAGTGTGGTTCATGTGCTTCTTCCATCTGGATGAGTGATTTGGTTTTACTCATTTTTACTTAACTTTTAAAAAATTACTTTCAGACACAACTTCAGACACAACATATAAAGAATGACCATTTTTTTCTGACCCCATTTTTACAGTATTGTTTTCTTCGTAAGACATTTCAGAGCTTTAAAATGACGATGGGAAAACTCTACGAAGGACACATCTAGGAACAAAATATAATCCATCTTCTTTTGCTTTTGAGACAACCAAATCAAAATGCCTTTCATTGCACTTGCTATAAAGACTTTTAATGAACTAGTAGGTTGTGAAAGTCTCTTATAAATTCTAAAGTGTTTTAACAATGACAAATGATAGCATGTCTATGTGCTTTTCCGTTATTGAGATAATTGATAAGATGGTCTGTCATTACATTGGTTAGCACAGTGCATAGCATTTAAGAGGTGCTCTTTTTTTTTTTTTTAATTAGACACTTCTTTTCTTTGTTTTGTTCATATCTGCAAAACCCATCTGAAAAATAGTTATACTTTGTGACAATTTTTCTGGGCTACAAAACCCAGAATTTCATGTTCTTGCTCTCTTTTGACCAGAAATGTGATTAAAAAAAAGAGGTTGGATTTGTCTGAAACTCACAACTATGTTCCAACCATAAGGCTAAAGTTTTCATAGGAAAGTTCTGTCTTATTCTTGAATGCAAAGATTTGCACAGTTAATTTGTAATTTATTTAAAAACCAAAATGTGCTTTGGAGACTGCATATTTTTATTCTAATTGGGTAACTATGTAAAAGGAAAAATCAAAAATATATAGACTTTTCCATTTATTCCAGTTTGCCTTTTGCTATAAAATTAGTTTTGTGAAAATAATATGTATTATATAAAGTTCTTAACACTAGGAAACTATTTTATTTATAAAGCACATTTTATATTCTTAGCAGAATTGGATATCTAACATTTCTTTGATGTCATCACCCTTGAGTGAGGCAGATAGATGGAGACAGAAATGTGTGTGTGTGTGTATATGCGCACATATGCATATATATACATATATATATATATATATATTTAAGATTTTATTCATTTAGAGAAGGAGGAGGGAACAGGGCACAGGGAGAGGGAGAGAGAGAATCTCTCTCTCAAGCAGACTCCCTCTGAGCACAGAGCCTGACGTGGGGCTTGATCCCACAACTCTGAGATTATGACAGTGAGCTGGAATAAAGAGTTGGATGCTTAACTGACTGAGCCACCCAGGGGCACTAAGACAGAAATGCATATTAGTTTAATATTCAAGTATATATTTCTTGGGGTTAGAAGCTATATTCAATAGAAATCAGTCTGCCCTTTTAATGGTCTTCTCTGTGTGGCATTGTGAGAAGTGAATAATTGGGAAAAAATCCATGGACAATTCTCTGTTTCTCTAAGAAAGAGGAAGGGAGTTGGGCGGGGATCTCTGTTGGCATAATGAGGGCAAGGAGGTAGAAGGGGTGGTATCTGGCAGGATTTAAGTTGATTGTTGAAAGCAAGGATTTGTAAGAGGAGTACATGGTGCAGAATGAAGCTGGCAAGGTAAACTGATAGATTAGGAGATGGTCTTGGTGCAAGGGACTGGCTGAAGTGACTCCAGTATCAGGATCAGGTGGCAGGGAACAAATTCATAACATTTTAGAACAAAAATAAAATCAAGTGGGATCAAGTTTAGGGACCTGAGTATTCAACAAACACACACTAAAAATTTTCACTCCTTCACTGGAGAGCAAAGAATACATTGTACTTTCCACTTTCAGTGTTACTGGCTTTAGGAGATTGATACCGTATTGCATACAGTGCAGGTTTCCTATAAGAGAGAATCTTCTATATACTAAACACTGTGCTAGGCACTTTACCAACGTTATCTTAGTTCCGTCTCATGATGACCTTGTTTTTATGGGGCAGTGGGGAGTGCTCACCTTTTGAAGAGAGGAAACAAGATTCTAAGGGCTAAGAATACTGCTCAAGATCGCACTGCTGGTGGTTTTCAGATCCATGATTTGAATTGAAGACTGTTTGAAGCCAAAACTCAGAGTACTAAAAACGTAGTGGACATTTAAAATAGAACCTCAGTGCTTCTCCTAGGCCTCAAAACTGCTATTCTTTCTTCTAAAATCTGCTGTTGGCATGGTCACATTTAACCTGGCTTTATATGGAAGTTTTATTAGTACCACTTATAAAAGGTACTATGGTGTATTTTCTTATTTTGCAACATCAGTACTAAGTGTAGAACATTAATCCAGAAGAGAATTCTTATGGAAATGGAAAGAAGTGGGGTGGAAATTAGCTGTGTTTATGTGCATGCATCTGTTTATGTAAGATTTAATGTTCTCACTAAAATGCACATTGTCCCATTTGGTTCTGTTTTCCTAAGGCTTATGCTGGTATGAATGGAGTCTTTCATAGGATTGTGATTGGAGTGGTATTTACTGCGGCTTGGAAGAGAATCTGGACCACACATCTCGTTTAAAGAAAATTGATTTCTTTAAAATAAATACTTATCACAGATTCTCTACACAGGAAAATGATTGTCCACCATGCATGGTAAATTTTGTTTACTTTCCTGGAATCCTGCTTTCTCATCCAGTGAGCTAATCAGCCAAGCATATATAAACAGACTACCGTTCCGTGCACCTCCCTCCTCTTCTCTTATTGTTGTCATATGTGGCTGTAGCTTCCCCACAGAAGCTGGCCCAGCTTTTATTTCTTCTCCAAGATAATCATACATGTATGTATGTGCATAAACGTAGAAAATGATAGGCAGTTAAGGATTCCTTTCATTTGTAGAATTTTCTGCTCCATCCTTCTTACTTAAATGTATTCCAAAGTTCCTAAATTGAAAAAAAAAAAAATCTACCTTATTTTTAACTTCACCAAGTAAAGGATTTTCAAATGACTTGGAAGTCATTGCTTCTCTAGTGGCTTATAGAATGTCTGACTTTTTCTTCTGGGTAAGGAATATATGATAAACTCAATTTAATTTGATATTCTCTATGGTCCTCTCTAGCACCTAACATTCTTTGATGTGTTGATTCAGTGATTTCACATATTTTGGGTAATATTGCATGAATTATACTATTTTAGCAATGGAGTGTAGTCGTGAACAACAAATATTCTCCCTCATTAAGCTTGCACACCAGTAAGGGGAGATGGATAATAAGCATGTGAACAAATACGCAGACAAATACACAGATATTAGAAATACTAGGTCAGATTCTCTGCTGCAGAGAGAAGAAAAACACAGTATGGAGCATAGAGAGTTGGGGTTACTTTTTTAGATTGGATGGTCAGAGAAAATGTTTCTGATAAGATGCCTTTGCACATCTGAATATTCCTGTTGAATGTCCAATAAAGTGCATGACCTGGAGGAAGTAAAGTATTAAGCTCTGCATATATTCAGGAGATGAACACTGTTGACAGAGGGGAGGCAAAGATAAGAGAGTGGTTATTGAGTTTAAGAAGCAGCAGGGCATGCTGTGTGAAACAAAGCAAGGAGTGGAGAGAAGTAGCTGGTGCTCACATTGCTTGGGGTTTTTAAGGCCATAGCAAGGACTTTAGGAAGCCATTGGAGGGTTTTAATCAAGGAGTTTCAGGGTCATGGTACTGTACACCAAAGAATTGATTTTACTGCAGGATAATTTAAAAGACAAACTTTAAATATAATTTCAAAGGATCTCTTTGCCCATTTTGTGGAAAATATAGGTTTGGAGTCAAGGTAGAAGCAAGGAATTCTCCTAGGAGGCTTTGGCAGTAACCTGGGTGCATGATGATAATAGCTGGAATTAGAGTGGCTGCAAGTAATTCGATACTAGAAATAAAATAATTTTCTGGCAGACTGGACATAAAGCACCAAAAAAAGGGAGGAGTCAGGATGACTTTAGTTTTATGAGGGATGGGGGATGAGGTGGGCTGGAATTGCCTGGAGAATGGAATTGCCATTCACTAAGTTGGCGAAGACTTCAGGAGGAACTGGGCTGTATGGAACGGACAGGCTAAGCTTGATGTTTCTCTTGGACATCCAGTGAGGGTGTTGGGGAAACAGTTGGGGTCTGGAGTTCAGTGGAGAAGTCCTCAGTGGAGATACACTTTGGAAATCATCCACACATAGATAGAAATGAATCCTGTGTGTCTGGACAGAGCTATCGAGTAAGAGAATAAATAAAAAGAGATGGGTTCTGAAGACCGAACTTTCAGACACTTCGGTATTTAGAAATTGGGGATGTGGGGATGGATAAATAAAGGAGACTAAAGAAGACTCAGCCAGTGAGCAAGTAAGGAGTTTTTTGGTGACATTAAAAATAGCTGTTTTGGTTGATTGTGGGGACAGTAGCCTGACTCTAATGACTCAAGGAAAAACTGGAGGAGAGGAAATAGAGACACAGATTACAACTATTTTTTTCCTAAGGGTTTTGCTATAAAGAGAAGGACAGAAATATGGCTATAGCTGGAGGAGGACATGGGACAAGGGATGTGTTTGGTTCTTTTAAAATTTATTTTATTTTTAAATAAAGATTTTAAAGATTTATTTATTATATAGAGAGAGAGAGCACAAGTGAGCAGTGGGAGAGGGAGAGGGAGGGAGAGAAATCTTCAAGCAGATTCCCTGCTGAGAAGGGACCCCCCCAAAGTAGGGCTCAATCCCAGGATCCTGAGGTTGTGACCTGAGCCAAAATCAAGAGTAGGACGCTTAACCAACTGAACCAGTCACTGCCCTCAATTTTTTTCTTTTTAATAAAGGGATGCTTTTTATCTTATATGGTGACTGGAAGGGTTCAGGAGAGTATGGCAGCAGGTAGAGATTTACAATTGTGCTTTTTTACAAAATATTCCTATTGAATGTCCAATAAAACAGATGTATTTTGGCATTTGGGCACCTCTTGGTCCATGGGTGGATGGGAATTCCCTTTACACTTTGTAACAGAGTCAGCACCATGACAGAAGCTCACCCATCACTCCATTTGCTAAACTAATAAAGAGGTAATCAAAGGCCTGTGTGTTCACAAGGTAGGTCAGTACGATCAGAAACGTGATTTATGTACCACAGTGAGCCACAATATTAAAAGGTCACAAATAACATTTCCCTGTTGTATCTACTTTCTACATATTCTAAGGCCCTCTGTTTCGGGCTTCTTTTAGGGAATCCGTTTGTGAGCAGTTGTGGCAAACCATGATTCCTAACGCATGGGGTGGTGGATTCCAGGTGTAGGGATTAACGGAGGATGTTGAGAGTTTCACAAGGAGAACGAGCTCTGAGTCTTCCTGAGCAGGAATCCCTGCCAAACTAGCAGGACAGTGCCCCTTCCTGCTGGAATGTTCTAAGACTTCCTTCTAGCACTGTGTTTCTGTGATTACAAGATAGATTTGCAACAACAGTGAGAAGTCAGTTTTCCTTTTCAGCCCTCACGAATAAACAGAGCTCTGTTCTCTTCTACTTTGGGTAGACTGTGACTATCAGATTGTTCCTCAGGAAATTTAGCCCTGTTTGACTTTCATCTTCTCTCAATGTCTCCTTTGCTTCACTTATCATATCCAAAAGAATGTTCAAGTGCCTTCAGTCATGTGGTGTTCTGCTGATTAAAGGGATTTGTAATGCTATTATCAACAGAGGCTAAACCAAACTTTACTTTTACTCAATCTGTATCAGAAGACAGGTGTTGTGTATGTTTGTGTATGTGTGTTGGGAGAATGTTAGAAGTATATTTGGATTGATAAAAATTGTCCTTGCAAATATTAGAAGCTCTTGTGTTTGTAGAAATAGCTATTTTTTCATTACAATAGGCTGAGCAGGGACTCTATGGGGCATTGTTATGATACTTAAATGATTCACGTGCACAAAAAGTTTAAAACTGCATTTCTCTACATTCTTAATTCATTTCTGCACTGGATATTGGTAAGAATGGCCATGAAAAATGGTTTCAAGTGAGTCAGTGGTCAGTAGCACTAGAAGGATTTCTGGCCAATGGAGGCTGCAGGGTGGAAATAGCAATGACACAAAGATGGTCTCTTCCTGGTTTGTCAAAAACAACACCAGCAAAATAGTAATTCATGTGCTTACCTTAGAAAAAAAGATGACAAGGGGCTATTTTTATTATCAATTAGGGAGCACTAATATGTAAAGCCTAATCATGGAGATATTTAGGGAACTAGGAATCTCCCTAAAAGTGGCCTTTTGCAGCATTTGGGCTAATCCCAATGTTTTCTTTTGATTACTTTGGGTATCATTTAGTCCACTTACTGTATCATCTTATAATTGCTCTGAAGAGTTTTTCATCATGATAGTAGTCACATTCTCTCATTGTTTGACACAGAGTATAAAGAAAAAAAGTATTTAAAATGTCAGGCTACTTTGGTATGGTCTACCACAAAGGAGGGAGCAGATGTTTTTAAATAAACATCAGCCCTGGTTGTGCGTTAAGACACTGAGAGAGCCTTTTTCAGAAGCACGGGAAGCTTATGAATTTAGAGGAGGCTTAAATACTGTACTTTCACATAAAACCATAAAAAGTTGGCAGAAGTATCAGGGGCCAATGAATGGGCATAGAGTTGAACATGTTATAACTCAGATTACCAATAAAAATGTCAGCCTCAAATCTGAAGTGAATCGTTTTGTAATTCAGAACTGAAAGCATTTTTTAATTGCTTTCAAATGGAAAAACTTCATATAATTTAAGAAAATTTATCTACTTTATTATCAAGAAGGCTATTATTGCAGTAAAGGGAAATGGAGGATTTAAATGTCATTCCTAGCATCTAATTTCCCAGCTCTTTTATTGGGATGTTATTAAAACAAAACCAAATGGAATTCGCTACATCCATAAAAGCCAGCCAAGCAAAAGAGTTAATCTGAGCACCGTAGAATCATTAAATGTGGCCCGTGGCTGTAGCTTGGCTGGTGTGGGGTGAGATGTGCCCTGGGAAGCAGGTGCGATGTGTCAGGAGCAGTGTTTTGGCATTCTATAGTTTGTGGAGCCTAAAGAGCAGCTGGATTCAGGGAGAGGCATGGCAGGCACTGTGACTGTCTTTGTACCCAAGGGATCAATTTCATCCTTTAACATACATTGTGGGGTCAGCTAAAGACTTTGAAACAAATGGTGGTAAGGTTGGGCTGAGAGGAGAGGTCTTTTCCTCTGCCGGAAAGCAGTTCCAATAGCTTGCTAAGTGGGTCCCTGGGTCTGGTGTGCTTTCTGTGAAGCTATGGAGAGAGATTCTAGGGTCGGCAGGATCAAAACAACCTGTAAATGGTGGTACTCTGATATGAAGTGCCATATAAAGGAGATAAAGAGGGAGCTGTGATTGTGAGAAGGGACCTGTACCTACTGGGAAGGCATGGAAAGAGAGAGAAACATTTTCTGCACGTGTTGCTTCATTTGCTTTAATAGTAGCAGTAGTCATAGTTTGCCGAGAACTTATCCTCCAGCCATGCTAAACACTTTGCATACATTATTTCATTTACAATAATCTCCTGAAGTAGTCTTCCCACCTCGCAGGGGATTCTAAAATCCAAGTTTGTTCTATTCTTTCTTTTTAGTAAAAATTGTATATGTTCAAGGTATACAACTTGATTGTTTAATATGCATGTACATGGTGAAATGATTACTGTGGTCAGGCTAGTGAACACATCTCCTCTCACAGTTAGCATATTGTGTGTGTGTGTGTGTGTGTGTGTGTACACGTGTGTATGTTATGAGAGCACATGAAATTGATTCTTTTAGTAAATTGTGCCAGGATTCAATATGGTCATCATACTGTACATTATATCTCCAGACTTAACCATCCTACATCACTGTGACTCCTTACCCTTTGACCAACATCTCCCAGTCTCTTCCGCCCCCTGCCCCTGGAAACTACTCTTCTACTTTCTTCTTCTATGTATTTGACTTTTTAAAATTCCACATATATGTGGATCATGCAGTTTTTCTGGTCTGTGTCTGACTTATTTCAATACTGTACTCCACGTTCATTCATATTTTTGCAAATGGCAGGATCTCCTTTTATAAAGCTGAATAATGTTCCAGTGTATTTGGAAGCCACAATTTCTTTTTACATCCATTGATGAACACCTACACTGTTTTCATATCTTGGCTATTGCAAATAATTTTGCAATGAACAAGGGAGCTGCCTCTTCAAGATATCAATTTCATTTCCTATGAGTGAATATGCAGAAGAAAAATTTCTAGCTTATATGGTGGTTCTGTTTCTTGAGGAACATCCATACTGTTCTCCATATTGGCTTACCAATTTACATTCCCAATGACCATATACAAAGGTTCTCTTTTCTCTACATCCTTGCCAGCATTTGTCATCTCTTCTTTTTTTGATACTAGTCATCCTAACAGCGTGAGATGATATCCATTGTGGTTTTGATTTGCGCTTCCCTGATGATTAGTGATGTTGATTACCTTTTCAAGTAACTACTGGCCATTTGTATGTCTTCTTTGGAAGAATGTCTCTTTGGGTCCTTTGTCAGTTTTTTTAATTGTTTTGTTGTTATTGTTATTGAGTTATAGGAGTTTCTTATGTATTTTGAATATTAACTCTTTATCAGGTACATGGTTTGCAAATACATTTTTCCCAATCTGTAGGCTTGTTTTTCATTCTTTTGATTATTTCCTTTGCTACTCAATATTCTATTCTTTCTATTTCTTGTTTCACACTCTCTTTCACAGTGGCATGTGTTTCATGGAGCATGTAATGCCAACTTGATTTCCTATGAAAGGAAACGTTACTCACAGTTTTAAAATATTATGAACATATGTTATAACCTGTTCTAAGCAATCACAAGCCTACAATTGTATAGGTAGGTTGCACAGAAATTAGGTGATGAGTTCAAAGGTGAAGTCACATCCTTGTCTATAATGGAGCATATCATGTATATTAACCTAAGCTCTGACCTGAGAATTATGCCATCCTCTTCTGGATGTTCTGCCTGTGTTCTGTATTCCACATTTCACCTGAAAAAGAGAAGATAGATGCCATTGTGAGTGAATCTGTCAGGTTCTTGGAAACCACATTATAGAATTACCGAAAGGAACTTCAGAAATCATTAATCTAGTCCCCTCATTTACTAAAAAGGAAACTGAGGCTCAGAAAGGAGCTGTAACTAGATGGTGAGCTCTTTAAAAATGGAGGCTATCCCTTAGTCTCCTTTGCAGCCCTAGCAGGCATGTAATGCCTGAGATGAAGTACGTTCTCAAGAACATGCAGCTTGAGTGATACATGCTTGGTATCTCAGGAAAGTGTTAAGATAAATACGTATCAATAAACCCCACACAAAATATTTTTCCAATTCTCCAACAAGCCATACTCACCTGTGGAATCCTACAAAAGGCACCCAACATTGCAGTTGGGTTATAAATGCTTAGAAATGCCCAGAACCTCCGGTTGATACCATTTTAATAAGCCCACAGAGTGTACTGGGGAAATTTAATCACACTGACATCTACCTCTGGGACCCCAGGGCTTGTGGAATGTTCTAACAAAGTTCTACTTAGCATACTGATACGGATTTGCTTGTTTATTTTAATGAATCTCCAGAAAAAAAAAATATATATATATATCTTTGGAAAGACCTCCTATTCAAAGTACAGTATTTATTGCTTTTTCTTCCGAGACATCTGGAATATAGCTGGAAATTTTGGACCCCTACCATCTTAGGGTTTTTTTTTTTCCCTTTGGGGTGAAAGCCAAATTATAACAATTTGGGATTTCTGGAAGTAATAATATTATTTTACGGTAGGAGTTTTGTGCCCATTTCAGACTATAATTTCAAATTCTTTTTTCACACTCAAGGGTACAGTGATGAATGGTACCAGCTGTGTAATTGTACTTATGGAGTTCCTCAGTAGACAGCAGTGTAATAATATGAAGCCCCAGTCCTAATGGTAGTCGAGGCTTGGCAACGTTCCGTTTCTGCATAAGCTTTTTTCATCACTATATTGCAGCACCCCCGAGCTGCAGAGATATTCCCAATTTCAAATCAGAAGGTAGGTGACTTTCCTACCCATGTGACCTGAACATCTAGGCTGGGAGCTTCAGGCAGTTTGAGGAATTGTCCAGACTTTACCATTGTGGACAGAGATTGACCTTACTTTTCCTCTTCCTGGGGGAACCTTTCCTGCCCCCTTCAGAACACAACACATTTAATAGCGAATTATCCTGGGGAAAAGAGCTGCCCTAGTTGAGGATCTTTCAGATAAGTTTTGGCAAGGTCCTATTCAGGAGGATGGCCCAGGGAGTCACCTACTGTAGCACAAGAATCAGCATACAAGCTGTTAGGCACACACCTACATAGTGGAAGCTGCTGGGGTCACAGCAAGGGGATGGCACAGCAGAAATGTGCAAGTCCTCCTTCTGAGCCAGGCAGAAGTGACAGACTGGCAGGCTGCAGGCTGGACCTGGCCTCGGGGTGTTTAGCTTGGCTGGTACAGCAGGGGCCCACACAGTGTTCTACATTTGCATGATTAAATGACAAAAATGGGGGAGGAATTTCACATAAATGTAAGAATTTCCAAACTCCCTTTGAAAAATACTTGGGCAACACTTGGCCCTGAGCTCCCCCCATACCTTAGAAAGGCTATAAAACAGCAGTTTTTGCCCTCTTTTAGAGAAGCCCAGTGACTTCCAGTTTCCCCTAATCCCTTGAACTCCCTGCTTTTCCCCAAACAGAAGTCTTATCACCTCTTCTTAGACAGCACTGGCATTTAAGTTTCTGCAGGGGCTCTGTAAACATTTGAGTTTGTTGAGCAGCATTGTACTTCCCACCTAATGTGTAAGGACTTGGGCTGAAAACGTGTTCCTAAGGGAATGGCAAAGTGGTCTCTTTTTCCCCAATGACTTCGGGAGTCACCTGATTAAATATCACAGACAGAACTCTTACCTCATGAAGAATATCGTGTTGTTTGAATTTTTAAGCAACTTTATATGCTGTCAGGTAAAATAATGAAGACAAAGTCTCTTTTTATACTTTGTTAATGCATTCATTAATTCACCCAACAAATATTCACTGCATGTAACTTCAGAAAAGGTTTTCCAAAATCCTAGTCAAGAAATAAGTGTTGCCAGCCAGTACAGAAATCTTTCCTATTTCTATTCCTATCTCAACTCCTTCCCCCATGCCCCTAAACAAACTAAGTATTCATCTGATTTTTAGGATAACCCATTTTTTGTATTACTTTATAGTTTAAAACTCACACATACGTATTTCTAGATATTCTTGTTTAGTCTTTCTCTTTAAAACATTTTTTTTTTTAATATAGCTTGTAAGCATCTTTTAGTCTATAAGGTCTCCCTCCAGCCCTATCTTTTCCCACAGTCTGTCATGTGACACTTATATTCATTCATAGTCCTCTGTTTTCCTGCAAATTGATTTCTGAATCCAGAGGCTTAATCAGAACTTTTTTGATCTCCATGTGTTTTGTGAGATTTCTTTATGTCTTATTTTCTTCATATTTTGATTTTGTCTCTTTTATCATCACAATATCTGATTTCTTCTTGTTGGGTGTGTTGGTAGCCGTTGATCCTTATATTAACTTCTATCGCTTTATAACAAAGTGTGATGGATTTAATCATTTAAGACAAAACCCACCTATTAGCTCACAGCTCTGTAGGTCAGAAGTCTAGTGCACTGTGGTTTTTCAGCTCAGGGTGTCACAAAACTGAAATCAGGATACCTGCCAGGTTGAGCTCTCATCTGGAAACTCTGGGAAAGAATCCACATCCGCAGTCATTCAGTTTTTGGTAGAATTCTTGTCTGTCTTCTTGCCACCCATTGCCTTGGAATTGTTGGTAAGTCCTAGAGTTCTCTAGGACTCTGAGTTTTTCCATGAGGCCCCCAACCTTCTCAGCATCAGAGACCCTCCCTTGTTTTGAATCCCTCTCATGTTTCCAGTCTCACTGACAGCCTCTTCTGAGGACACCAGTGAAAGAAAATTCTTTGCTTTTAAAGAGTCCATTTGATTAAGTTAGGTCCACTTACATAATTTTCCTATTTTATGACCACTTGATCAGTGAGCTTAATTACATCTGCATCTTTTGCCAGGTAAAATAGTAAAATTAGACTTCTGCTTTTTGGTTCCACATGTAAGGAATTTGGAAGCTGCCATTTCATCCTAACAACGTACGAAGCTGAACAAATAGAAAAATCAACAGCTCTTCTTGGATCCATAGAGAGGGGAAGACACAGGGCAAACTACTGCCCCCAAGATTGGAGAGACAGGCGAATATAGGGAGTCAAGTTTACCAGAGAGACACTCACAAGAGGACCAGGGCAGGGTTAGAAAAAACTGAATGATGATTTATGCATCATTAAGCTCAGTGTGGATAACTCTGAAAGTTAAAAACTCCAGGGGGATCCAGGTGTAGGGGGTCTCCACAACATTGTGAGATCTATCTCAAGCAGCAAAACCAGATTCCTATAGTAAATATCAGAGGAAAATTCCCTCAGGCTTCCAGCAGGGGGAGAGGGAAAGGAACCATTTTGAATTCGGCCAGAGCAGGCAATTCTTCTTAACAAAACCTGCCCTCAGAGAAACTAGCTAATGAGATCCTGATCTCCCGGTGTATTATCAGAGCCTAACTGATCTAAGGAAGTAGAATAGCCAACTCCAGTCAGCTCTACCCTTCCACCTGGGAGAGAGGAAATGCCCAATTCAGCTAAGTCTAGGCATCTTGTCCCACCTAAGCAAGGGGTAGGGGGAGGAAAACTGAAAAATATTTGTGAAGCTTACAGCCTAGAGGCATAGGATCACTGAAGGACAGACCTAGTCACAGGACTACAGAATGCTCCCCCCGCCACTCCAACTCACCAACATAGCACTAAAGTCCTACTTACAGCAGTTTCTTTAACACAGTATGTCATGTCTAGCTGTGAAGGAAAAGTGATGACATACCAAATTAAAACAAACAAACTAACAAAAAAAACCACAATTTGAAGAGAAAAGGTGAATATCAGAATGATATATGACAGGGATTTTGTCATTATCAGATGTGGAATTGAAAACAACTGTAATTGTTTAAATTGAAGTATAGTTGACATACAATGTTATATTTGTTTCAGGTATACAACATAGTGATTTGACAACTCTACACATTATGATATGCTTACCCCAAGTGTAGCTACCATTGTCACCATGCAGCGCCATTACAATGCCATTAACTATAGCCCCTGTGCTGTCCTTTCAGTCCTGTGACTTATTCATTCCATAACTGGAAGCCTGCATTTCCCACTCAGCCCTTTTTTCCTGTCCCTCACCCCCTTCCCTCTGGCAGCTACCAGCTTGTCCTCTATATTTATGGGTATGTTTCTGCTTTTTCTATTAATTAATTTGTTTGTTTTGTTTTTTGGATTTCACATATAAGTGAGATCATATGGTATTTGTCTTTCTCTGACTAACTTATTTCACTTAGTACAATACCCTGTAGGTCCATACACGTAAGTGGCAAGATCTTATTCTTTCTTTTTTAATGGCTGAGTAATATTCCTGCAACACATCCTCTTTATCCATTTACCCAGTGATGGACACTTAAGTTGCATCTATAATTTGGCTATTGTAAATAATGCTACCATAAACATGGGGGGGTATAAATCTTTTCATATTAATCATTTTTGTTTCTTTGGGCAAATATCATAATGGAATTAATAAATTGTATGATACTTCTATTTTTCACTTTTTGAGGGACCTCCATATTGTCTTCCACCATGGTTGCACAAATTTACATTCCCACCAATAATATGAATAGGGTTCCTTTATCTCCACATTGCCAGTGGTTGTTATTTCTTGTCCTTTTGGTACTACTTATTCTGACAGACATAAGGTGTTATCTAGTTGTGGTTTTGATTTGCAGTTCCTTGATGATTAATGATGTTGAGCATCTTTTCATGTGTCTATTGGTCATCTGCATGCCTTTCTAGGAAAAAATGCCTATTGAGGTCCTCTGCCCATTTTTTATCAGATTACCTGTGGGTCTGTGAGTGTGTGTGTGTGTGTTGCGTTGTGTAACTTCTTTATATATTTTGGTTATTAATCCATTATCAGATATATAATTTGCAAATATCCTCTCCCATATAGTAGATTGCCTTTTCATTTTGTTGATGTTTTCCTGTGCTGTGAAAAAGGCTTTTATTTTGGTATAGTCCCAAAAGTTTATTTTTGCTTTCGGTTCCCTTGCCGGAGGAGACCAATCTAGAAAAATGTTGTTAAGGCCAGTGTCGAAGAGATTAATGCCTATGTTTTCTCCTGTGAGTTTTATGGTTTCATGTTTCACATTGAAGTCTTAAATCCATTTTTAGTTTATTTTTGTATATGGTGTAAAAATGTGGTCCAGTTTCATTCTTTTGCACGTAGCTGTCCAGTTTTCCCAGAACCATTTACTGGTGACTGTGCTTTCCCCCATTGTGTATTTTTCCCTTCTTTTTTGGTATTAAATGACAATAAGCATAGACTTATTTCTGGGCTCTCTATTGTGTTATATCGATCTATATGTTTATTTTTGTACCAGTACCATACTGTTTTGATTATGAAAGCTTTAAAATATCTATGATTAATATGCTAAGGGATCTAATGGATAAAACAAACATCATGTAAGCACAGATGGGCAATATAAATAGAGAGATGGAAACCCTGAGATACAACCAAGAAGAGATGTTAGAGATAACAAAACAAAATGAAACAAAAATAAAAACATTGAAGCAGAAGTGAGGAATGCCTTTGATGGTCTTATTAGTAGACTGCACATGGCTGAGAAAATTATCTCTAAGCAAGAAGATTTATTAATAGAATCTCAAAAACTGAATAACAAAGAAAACCAAGGCTGAAACTAAAAAACAAAAACAACAATAAAACAACAACAACAAAAAAGAAAGAAAGAAAGAAAGAAAGAAAGAAAGAAAGAAAGAAAACAACACATACTAAAACAGAATATTCAAAGACAGGGTTTACTACAAAAGACGTAAAATACACATAATGGGAATACCAGAGGAGAAAAAGAGATAAAGGAATAGAATAAATATTTGAAACAATAATGACTAGGAATTTCTCCCAAATTAATGTCAAATACCAAACCAAAGATCCAGGAAGATCAGAGAGAACATCAAGCATTGTAAATGCAGACAAACAAACAAAATCACTATAGCCAGGTATATAATTTCCAAAGTACAGAAAACCAAAGAAAAAGAAAAAAACAAAACAAAACTGAAGCTAGGCTTGAGGGGGAGACCCTTACCTATAAAAGAATAGAAATAAGAATTACATCTAACTTCTCTTCAGAAATAACACAAACAAGAAGAGAGTGAGGTGAAATATTTAAAGCATTGAGTGAAAAAAATCATCAATGTAGAATTCTGTACCCAGAAAAATTATCCTTCAAAGTGAAGGAGAAATAAATACTTTGTTAAACAAAGAAAAAATGAGAGAATGTTTGCCAGGATACCTGCCTTCCATGAAATGTTAAAAGAAGTTCTTTAGGTATAAGGAAGATAATATAAATCAGAAAGTCAGATCTACATGTAGAAAGAAAGAGCATTGAAGAAGGAATAAGTGAAAGTGAAATAGAAACTTTTATTTTTCTTACTCTTAATAGATCCAAGGTAGCAGTTTGTTAAAAATAATAATAGTAACAATGTATTTGATTATGTATGTTTATGTATATATCATATATATGCTTATGTATGCTTATATATAAGTGAAATGAATGACAGCAATGATACAAGGGATGGGAGGAAAAAACTAGGATTAATTTGTTTCTTTAAGGTATTCATACTATCCATGAATTGCTATAGTGTTATTTGAAAGAGAACTTGGATTACTTGTAAATATATATTGAACACACTAGGGCAACCTACTAAAAAAAAGGAGGAAAAGGAGTATGCTGGCAAAGGAGAGAGAATGGAGTAATAAAATGTGCAAATAAAACCATAAAAAACATAGAGTGAAAGAGTGGAAAACAAAACTAGGAACAAGGAAACAAGAAACAAGAAAACACTAACAAATATGGTAGGTATGAATCTATCTATATTAGAATATTAGAATGCCCATGCTCTACATGTACCAGTTAAAAGACAGAGGTTATCAGAGTAAATAAAAAATGTGATCCAACTGTATACAGTCTACAGAAAACCCATTTTAGATACAAAGGCCCATAAAAATTAAAAGCAAATGGATAGAGAAAAATACACCATGCTAACACTAATTAAACGAAAGCAGGAGTTCATATATTTGTACCTATATTAATTTCAAACAGAAAAGACTTCAAAGAAAGGAAAGTTATCATGTATAACAATGGGCACTACATATGATAAATGCATCAGTTCTCCAAGATGACTTACTAGTTCTTAATGTGTATATGCCTAACAACAGTACATCAAAGTATGTGAGGATAAAACTGATAAAATTGCAAGGAGAAATACATGAATTGACTATCATATTTAAAGACTTCAACACCCCCCCCCACAAAATTGGACAGATCTAGCAGGCAGAAAATCTGTAAGCATATAGTCAGACTAAACAATACCATTAATGAATAGGGTCCAATTGACATCTATTGGCTACTTTATCCAAGAAAAACAGAATATCATTTTTCCCCCAACCCCACATGGAATATTCATGAAGATAGAACAAATTAGGGGCCATAAAAACAACACATTTAAAAGAATAGAAATGGTTGGCTTTAGACTACAATGGAATTAAACTAGAAATCAAGAAGAGAGAAATAACTAGACAATATGTGGAGATTAAATAATACATATATCAAAGAAAATACATTTTAAAGTATTTTGGAAAACTGAGTAAAAATGAAAACACAGCTTATTAAAATTTGTGCTCTGCAACAAAAATAGTGCCTATATGGAAATTTATAGCATCAAATGCATAGATTAGAAAATAAGAAAGATCTAAAATCAACAATCTAAGTTTTTAATTGGGAAACTAGAAAATGAAGAGCAAATTAAATCCAAAGTGAGTGGAAGAAAAGAAATAGAATCAAAGCAGAAATCAATGAAATTGAAAATAAGAAATCACTAGAGAAAATCAACAAAACCAAAAGCTGGTTTATTGAAAAGATCAATAACATTGAGATGACACAAATTACTAATATCAGAAATGAAAGATGGCATGCACATCACTAGAACCCCTGAAAATTAAAATTATGAGAAAGGAATACTCCTGAACAACCCTATACCCACACACTAGATGAAATCTAGATGAAACATACCAATTCCTTGAAAGATACATTCTGCCAAAGGTCTCATAAGAAGAAATTGGTGATCCAAATAGACCTATATTAGAGAAATTGAAACATTCATTATTACAGTTCAAAAACAGAAAGCACTAAGCCCATAGGGGTTCATTGGTGAATTCTACCAAACATTTGAGGAACAAATTACATCAGCTTTCTATACTCTCTTTCAGAAGATAGAAGCAGAGAGAATATTTCCTAACTCATTCTATGAGGCCAGCATTACTCTAATACCAAAACCAGACAAAGATGTTACAAGAAAACCACAGATCAATATCCCTCATGAATATAGATGCAAAGATTCTCAACAAAATTTTAACAAATTGAATCCAAAAAAGTATGAAAAGAATTATAAACCGTGACTAAGGAGAATTTATCCAGGTATGCAAGGCTGGCCCATTTGAAAATCAGTTATTGGGGGTACCTGGGTGGCTCAGTCGTTAAGCATCTGCCTTTGGTTCTGGTCATGATCACAGAGTCCTGGGATCCGACCAAACCCTGCGTTGGGCTCCCTGCTCTGCAGGAACCCTGCTTCTCCCTCTCCTGCTTCCCCTGCTTGTGTTCCTTCTCTTACTGTCTTTATCTCTCTGTCAAATAAATAAATAAAACCAAAAAAAACAAAAAAAGAGCACTTACACTATTAGTGGATAGCACTACATGCTATTAAAAAAGTCTTTGCTGAGGCGCCTGGGTGGCTCAGTGGGTTAAGCAGCTGCCTTCGGCTCAGGTCATGATTTCAGGGTCCTGGGATTGAGTCCTGCATCAGGCTCTCTGCTCAGCAGGGAGCCTGCTTCCCTCTCTATCTCTCTGCCTGCCTCTCCATCTACTTGTGATTTCTGTCTGTCAAATAAATAAATAAAATCTTTTAAAAAAATGCCTTTGCTATGAAGCTGGTAATCATTTAAAATAGATTTGTAGTTTATTAAACACAATTACATTTGCATATTTTGAAAAAAATAATTTTTCATATATATACAATCCATATTATTTATTCAGTCAATAGACAGTGGTTGATGTATATTTGTATTTGCAGTCTGTGGGTTATGAACACTGAGCTATAAAGAGCTATAAAGAGACCATCTACCAGAATGCTTTATTCCTACACCATTGATTGAAATATAAATGAAAAAAATGGAAATTCAGGAAACAGTGACTCACTACTATTATTTAAAGTTATTTTGCAGAGATAGTCTTAATAGAGTTTCATTTAGATGTACTATTCTTCTATTGGACATTAAGGCTGAGTCCACTTGACTGGCTATCTTAAGTAACCCTGCAATGAACATGTTTGGGAACAATGCTTTGTCCAAATCTCTGATTATTTTCTTAGAACAGAGTCCCATTTATAAATGTGTGGATCAGTGGTATGAAAAAGTCCATTGTACTTTATACAAATTGCCTTTTAGTAGGTTTATTCTAGTAATGCATTTTATTCCCACCAATGATGTATGAATATGAAGTATATAAATGCCTTCATATTTTCCTAATGTTTATTACATTTTTTTACATTTATAGAATGCCCTCTCATATCATATCTCATTTAGTCCTCCAAGAAATCAGTGAAGTTTAATATCATTCCCATTTTCCATAAAAAGAATCTAAGGAACCAGGAAATTAAATTAAATGATTTTCCCAAGATTTATGCTAATAGGTATTATGACAGAGACTGGCTTTTTGAAGACTGTCATTTTCCCTTAAACTACACTACTAAAGAGATATGATTAGAGATCTGGGTCTCTCTCTCTCTCTCTTTCTTTCATTTAACTCTGTCTTCTCTGGATTTATTGATTCTTTTTTCTATATTGTGACCGATAACTCTATCAACTGAATTGTATCATAAATGTGTGTGTGTGTTTAGTTTAGAAGGTTAGCTCTAAGACTGAAATCTTAAAATTCAAACTATGTTAGTTCTAAAGCATTACTGATCCAGAATCATTAGGGTGTTTCCTTCTAGTTGCCATTAGCTTGATTATTATTTATTCAGACTTTTCCAAAAATTGAGTCATGTGCACCCTTCTCTCTTCTTCCTCATTACCCGCTTCTCCCCACCCCTCACACATACTTCTCACCAGTCTTTCCTAAGGGATAAATCACATTATTTTTTGGCAATTTTTTTGTAAGGGAGAATTTAGCACAACATTGAGATTTATTCTGTTTAAACTGAGCTGGTCCTAATTCTCTTTATTTGGTTGCACCAAATGGCTAGGTTAACTCGCTTAGACATTGCCAGAAATACCTGTGCAAGCTTTGATGTAGAAGCTGGGGAAAATGACCAGGGCAAGGAAAACCCAGTTTGGTTATGATTGGTGCTTTGTTGTTTGATCAAGTAAACTAGTTTCTCTTTGTATGAAAAACACCCATAAACATATGTAAATGTTGTTATCTTCTCTTATAATCAGATAAACATGCCTAAGCAGGAGTAAAAAACAGAGGAAAGACCCTGAGATGTTCATTTCCTGAAATGAAATACTATGTAGATTTGGCCCTTTAGCCCAGGGGGTAATTGGGATGTGTATTATTCTTGGATGTGAAGGCCAAAAGGAAAGAATTCTGAGAGACCTCAGAATGGAAAGGTTGGGTATTACTCAGCCTCTGATGATTGTCTTCAAAGTCAACAAATTCAGAGTTGAGAAGTTATATTTGTGGTGGGGAAAAGATCAGATTTGGTCTTGCCTGCCCCCTTGGTTTTTACTTTAGCCACTTTATTTTAACTGCTTTATTACAAAGATAACTCTTTTCATGAGTCTGAGCATTAAAGTATTTGCAAATGCCTCTTTGAGGATTTTTTTTTTTTTTTTTTTTTTGATGGGAGTAGGAGTGGGTGGTGTGGGCTGAGAATCTTTGTCTCTTCATAGTCTCTTCTTAGCAAACATTTGGATTGCATTTTATTTTTGGACCCTGAGTTCCTAATTTGAGAGACTATCTTCCCTTTGGTATGTGCTTTTGATTGCAAAAAAGTAGATTAGTCCAATATTTCCCACCCTAAATCAAGTTTTTGAGAACCATAAATAGGCCATTAAATACTTTATACTTTTCCAGTGAGATTAGGTGGAGAATGTTCCAGTGAGTTCACACCATTGTTTTAATGTCTCTGAGTGATCACAAGAATAAGCCAAAAATCACACAGTCAACCTCTAAGATGAATAAGACCTAGAATAAGAAACAAAATAGTTTAAAACTGATATACAATTCTTTTATAAATAACTAAATTATCTTTCCCAGGGGTGCCATATATAGGGTAATATTTCTTATAAATATGAAATTATTGTTTCTCGTGCTTTTTTTCCGTATTTATTATTGATCTTTCTTACCACTACCTCGACCTTGAAACATGTAGGCTTTTCCCTCATGTAGCCAGCAGTCCTTCTGGTCTATACATTTTGGTTATTCTAATGGCTACAGATAATAAATTTTAGCATTGAGGAACAATTAGAAAAGTAAAGCAGCAACATGATGTAATGAGGATAGTTATATTAGGTATAACTCAAAGATTATTATTTGATTAATAATGATTTGTCAGCTATGATGAGACTAGAATTATAGTAAAAGTAACTCCCCCCCCCACCCGAGGATAAATCTATATGGGAGGAAAAAAAAAAAACAAAAAAACAAAAAACTCGTTCTGAATATGTAAATGTCATCTAAACTTGGTAATAGATATTTTCATTAAAAAGTGAAGAGTGGCATACATAGATCATTTTATAATCCATATTAGCAATAAGAAAGGTCAAGTAAGAGGAAAAATATTTAGGAATGCACATGGAAGAGAATCTTGGATTAGAAGATCAGAAATGATTCCACATAGGCCTTTTTTCTTGGTAAATTACAAAACTGATTCCCCCTTTTAATCTTTAATATGGTAAAAAGATGTTACTGAGATTGCTAAAGCTCATGTCTGGCAAAATATCTTGATATTCTGAAGCAGAAAATGTCACTGAGCATCATAGGGCCAGAAATCAAAGTGAGATACACATGGCTTAGGAACGTTGTGGAAGGTTAGGAAGGTGTGGTTATATGTGTCTCTTTGTATTGTGGTTATATGTGTCTCTCTGTATGTTTCTGGTTAGAGGAGATTAGGCTAAATGGATGGATCATCTTCTATGGTAAACTGTCAACCCAGGGGATTTTTAATTTTTAGACCTGGAATATAAACAGGCTTGGCTGACATATACTGGAATAGAGATGATTAATGGAATTGGAACTAATTTTAAGGACATGTCTATCTTTAAAAACAAAACAAAACAAAACAAAATAAAAAACAAAGTCGGCATGTGGTATTATTGGCAAACTGGTTGCATGATGATTCTTAACAGAGTTCTTTCCACGTGGGTTACCTGAATAAAGGAAGCAATAAGCAGAACTAGCTTGTACTGAGCAACTACTATATATGATAATATATTCTAGAAAAGAAAAAAAAAATGTATGTTACTTATGTAAAAATGGATCGTTTGATTAGAGTATGATTTCTAGAAATAAAACTAACTTGGTAGGGGTGCCTGGGTGGCTCAGAGGGTTAAGCATCTGCCTTTGGCTCAGGTTATGATCTCAGGGTCCTGGGATCAAGTTTTGCATTGGGCTCTCTGCTTGGACGGGAGCCTGCTTCCTCCTCTTTCTCTCTGCCTGCCTCTCTGCCTACTTGTGATTTCTCTCTGTCAAATAAATAAATAAAATAAAATAAAATAACTTTGTATATGTCAAACTAAACTCAAAATAAGGAGAACATAGTGATTATTTATTAATTCGTGCACTGATAGGAAAACGATTTGGAAAATGAAGTTATATTAAGGACTTCTAGGTTGAAGATGAAGGATTGAGTGTTTTTACTTCCACTGTTCCTTGAAACCTAACTAAAATATTTTCTAAGCATACATGTACAAAAGCACAGAGAAACTGAGAAGTGGCAATAACAACAAGATGGGCACTAAACCACTTAGCTAACTTGAAGAAAAACAATAAACAAAAAACAAAAACAAAAACGGAATCCTAGGTCAGCAGTAGAGAAAGCTGAGCAGTTACTCAATCTATACCACAAATCTCCCAAAAGGCTCAGAAATTGTCAGCACTGGGTACCTCTGCAAGCAGGGAAGATGAAGTGTATAAAGAAGTTGTTGAAAACAGGAGGTTGGATTAAATTCTGCTTCAGGAAACTGTTAAGCCACCAGTTTTACTCCCTCCTTTGGTCAGCTGGAAAACTACTCCTCTCCCACCTTGGCAGAAGACTATACGTTTAGTCTCCGGAGAGGTAAAGCTGCATATCTCTGGACTGAGAATATTAGGTATAGTTGAAGGAAGGGAAATCTTACTACAAATTGAGAGATTTCATCAGTTTGTGCACTGAATGTTGGGTATCCTACATCACATTTTTCCTACTGTGCTCTTAGAACCTTAGGAGGCTGGTTGGTACGTCCTTGGCTTGTGTTTCTTTAAGAGACTGGTGATGCATTTTTATGCAGAATTTGAATGATCAACAAGAAAATACCTGAAGATACACACCAATGCTGCTTTCAATAAAATAGACTGGTCACATCACTCCTTAAAATGAAACCCACAGTTGACAAGCAAACAGAATGTTCAATGGTTTCCATTAGCCTTTAGAGATCTACTTATAAACATGGGCAGACATCCAAAGATCCTGAAGTATTTGAGCAAAGTGCCTAATTGAAAAGATAGAGACTAAAATGAATAAAGAGAAAGCAACAATATAAACAGAACAGATTATGCAGGGAGATAATATTGAAAGTATCTCTGTATTGAAAATTGTTGAAAGACATTATTTCAGTGAAACAAGAATAGTATGCCACAAAAAGGGATACTATGACTCTAAGAAAAAGGTCTTGAAAATTAAAATTATAAAATGTGATGAAGTGATTAGAAGCTTTAGGAGCTGATGGTGAGGAATTCTCTCAGAAAGTAAAACAAATAGAGATCAAAGATAGGAAAGAAAAATAAGAATATTAGAACATCATCTCAGGAGGATAAATATCCAAAATTATAGTTTTAAATAAGAAAAACAAAACAAAACAAACAAAACAAACAAACAAACAAACAAAACAGGGGCACCCGGGTGGCTCAGTGAGTTAAAGCCTCTGCCTTCACATCAGGTCATGATCCCATTGAGCTCACGCTCTCTGCTCAGCAAGGAGCCTGTTTCTCCCTCCCTCTCTCTGCCTATCTCTCTGCCTACTTGCGATCTCTGTCTGTCAAACAAATAAATAAAACCTTAAAAAAAAAAAGAAAAAAAAAACAGAAAATCATCAAGAAATAAATCAAGTATCTCCTAAAATTGAGGAAGATGAGTTATATAATAAAATATATAGCAAATACCCAGCAAAATGGATCAAATGGATCTTGTGGCCAAGAGAAGATCTTCAGGCTCCCAGAAAGGAAAAAAAAAATCAAATATACCAAAGATTATGAATAGAATGACTTTAAACTCTATAGAAACAGAACAATACCTTTGAAACTTTTATGGAAAACCCTTCCAAATTTTCAGAGAAAATGTTTTCCAACCTAGAATTCTGTACTCCATTAAAACAGCCATTAAATATGAAAGTAGAATAAAGATATTTTGGGATACCAATATCACTAAAAATATACCTTTCTCAAAAAGCTACTTTAGCATGTACTCTACCAACTAGGAAAGTAAAAGTAAGAGAAGAAAAGAGGATCTGGGAAATGAGATCTTAGTTCAAGCAAGTGACAAAAGGAATACCCTTGGTAATAATTGGCAGAGGTTTCTAGTAGTCAGTAAAAATCTCTTTTCTTGTCCTTTTAGGCACATATTTAGACTGTATCTATCAAATCCTTTGGCATCAGGACTAAGTGCTATAAACTTGTCTTTGTTACTTCCAAGCCACTGATTTCAAGAAGTGAAAGAAGTGTCTCTTCTAACTCCCCTTGAGGTGACCTTGAGGATTCAAGGTCCCAGTAAATGGTAAATTTACAAGATGAAACAAACAAACAAACAAACAAACAAAACACACACACAAAACAAAACAAAAAAACCCTGGATTTCAACCTGACCACCCTGAGGAGAAGACACCCACTAACCATTGGCCGCCATCTTGGATTGTTACATGAACAAGAAAGAAGTTCTTGTTCTGGGAATCTGTTATTGCATCCTACCCTAACTACTAGGGATGCTGAAAAGAAATGCTAGGATAAAAGCTGGATAACAGGCTTAGAGAGTAAGTAGTCCAGATTGGAGCAAGTCAGAGGCTCTGGAATAAAAGTTTTCCAAGAAGATGAAACTGATAGAAAACTGGATGTATTTGAACACTGGGGAAAAGTTTGGGGGTGAATTAGTCATAATAACACAGGCAACGAAGAAAACAAAAGTAAATAAAACAGCCATTGAATCCAAAGAGAACAAAGTTTATGCAAGATAGGAAAAGTAATTAAAGCTTGCTGCATGCCTCAGTTATAAATAACATTTAGGTAACCTTAATAGATTTTCCTGAGCAACATAAAAGTATTTTTATTGGGGGAATGGAAGTCTGAAGGTGTGTGTGTGTACATAGTAATGTAGTCTGTGAAAAGAGAATTAAGCCCATATATCATCTCTTGAGAAGATAGTATCTATGCCTAAAACTAAAAAATCAAAAATTAACAATATAAATACTCTGCATATATGTATAAACATGTTATATAATAAAATATATAATATATATTTATAATATATAAATATAAACAAGTTTATAAATATCTCTAGAGATATGGAAAGTAGAAAGCACTGAGGAAGAGGAATATTCATGGTGTAGCAGTAGGTGTAGCAGTAAGAAACCCTTATTTTATGATAAGTCCCTCATATATATTATATATATATAATATATATATAATTGTTCAAGTTATATGCATGCATAAACTATACAAAAACAAAATAAACTGTATTTCTAAAACGTTATATTCAAATTTCTTATAATAATATTCCATATTGATCAAAAACAGAGCTATGATTTTAAAGTTTAGTCAGAGTGAAACAGAAAATGGTCCTGAAAATAGTAGAGTGAGGGGAAAACTTCCTCTTCTTTGAGGCTACAGAAGAAACTAGAGAGAAAAATAACTGTATAATAAAAAAAATAAAACTAAAGAGAAACAAATCTGAAAAATGCTTCATCAATTATGAAAAATACTGATTTTGGGGCGCCTGGGTGGCTTAGTGGGTTGAGCCTCTGAATTCGGCTCAGGTCATGATCTCAGGGTCCTGGGATTGAGCCCCACATCGGGTTCTCTCCTCAGTGGGGAGTCTGCTTCCCCTCCTCTCTCGGCCTGCCTCTCTGCCTGCTTGTGATCTCTGTCTGTCAAATAAATAAATAAAATCTTAAAAAAAAAAGTTGATTTTTATCTTAAAGTATCTTATTCAATATATAAGAAAAAATATCAAGACCTTAATAGATGAATTAAAAATATATATATATGATAGGAAATGGAATTACCTAATTATGGAAAAGATTCAATTTGCTCTTGAGTAAGTGAATAAATGAAGTTACCTTTATACTTATTCCAACTTAAAAATGGTAACTCTTGGAGTTAGTGATAAGCTTGTGTTGTATTTGCAAACACAGCTAGTCTCAATGCAAATTTTTATATTTTACTTGAGAATATGAACTTGTAGCACTAATGATGTGGAATCTTCAAAGATTTGACAACAGCTCATAGACCTAAAAATTTATTCTAATTCAATGATTAAAGAAAGAAAATCATATAGAGTAGAATGATGAAATAAATTATAATTCCCCACACCATAGAATAGCAACATGATTATAAAAACTATGTCATGATGTGAACAGATTATTATATAATAAATATATAAATGCAGAATACAATACTATAATTCTGATCGGTATGTAAAATGCAAATGCCCATGGACCAAATCTTAAACAATTACAACATTTGGATCAGTCACTATAGGCTGCTGGGATGATCTATTTGTAATCTTTAAAAATTTATTTAATGCTACAAATGAGATTTGAAGTTCAAGTGTTGTTTGTAACACTTGCTAGTTGATTAATTTAGATAAGGAACAGATATTATTTCCATCTGAGGATAATATAAATAGTATCTTCTCACCTACTTCAGAGCATTTTCATGAGAATCCATTGCTATAATATATGTGAAAACACTTGGTAAATATAAAGCACTTTAATAATACGTGGAGTTATTGTTATTATTAACATCAGTGCTATTGAGAACACTGCTTTGGCAGAATTATTCTTTCTCAACCACAGACAGAGCTTTATCTTCCTTCCTCCATATGTGACACATTAGAAGTTACTTGAGCTCAAGGTCAGTTTTTAAATTTGGCTTCTTGGAGAAGCAATGGAATAAACCAAAGATCAATGTGAATTTTTTCCAAGAATATCATCCAAAAGGAATACCCAGGGAGTGATGGAAAGCAATCCAAGGACCCCACAGGAAGAACATGTCTTTGTTTTAGAGCTCTGGACTGCTCTAACAACTTTCTTAGCCATTGTTCCTTTCCTCATTGGAAAAGACTGGCTCCTTGGGCAAGTCCTATTACATTTCGTGTCTATTAGGGGCTCAGTGTCTTTGAGGGTTTTAATCAGAGAGGCTTAAGCATATGACTTCAACTTAAAAAGTTGGTAATATTTAGATGCAAATATTACAGATGCATTCAGTATAAAATTGAATTTTTTCCACATAATTAAAAATATATATTGGTAATTTTTCAACCTGGGAAGCTCCTTGAGTACACCAATTAAAGTTTAAGAATAATCATTTAGGAATATTTCTATAGACATTCTACTTTGGTTTTTGACTATTGGAGTGAATGTGGAAAGGTCAAGAGGGACCTCAATTGCTATTTTCATGTTTTGTTGTATTGGAAACATGAAAAGTAATATACATATGAAAATATGTACTGAAGTTGCTTAGTTATTATTTCTGAAGAATAATACTTATTGTAAAATGACTTTTGCTAATGGGTTTTTCATTTGCCTTCTCTATGTCTCCTTCAGTAAAACAATCATTCATGTCTTTTGCCCATTTCATAGTTGGATTGTTTGTTACTTTCCTATGAGTTTATATATATATATATATAAACTCTCTCTCTTATAAATATATATATATATATAAATATATATAAAAACGACACTAATTCTTTGTCAGATAATAGGTTTGCATATTTTCTCTAGCCTATAGCTTTTCCTTTTATCCTCTTAATAGGGTCTTTAAAGAACAAACATTTTTAATTTTGTTTAAATCCCATTCATCACCATTTCCTTTGTGTATCATGTTTTTGGTATTGAGCTATTGGACTATGAGTAGCCCTTTATCCTGAAGATTTTCTCTTATATATTTTTTACACTTTATATTTAAGTCCATGATCCATTTTGAAGGAAATTTTATATCAAGTGTGAGGGGAGTTTGGTTTTGTTTGGCTTTGGTTTTGGTGGTGTGTGTGTATTTTTTTTTTTTCACTTGGATATCCAATTGTTCCAACCTTATTTCTTGAAAAGGCCATCCATCCTGCATTGAATTGCTTCTGCAATTTATCAGGAATTAATTTGATCTATCGATCTATGTCCCATTGATCTATGTGTTTATTCCTCTAATACCACACTGTCTTCAATATTATAGCTGCATAGTAACTTAGTATTGAATATAGAGTGATTAATCCCACGTTCTTCTCTTTTTGGGTTTTTTATGTATTATAGTCACTGTGTTTTCAAATAAATTTTAGAATAAGCTTTTATATGTTTACAAAGTACCTTGAAGGGATTTTGGTAGGAACTATATTAGATCTTTAGCTAAATTCAAGAAAACTGACATCTACTACTGTAAGTCTTCCTATAAATGAGCGCAATATACATTTCCATTTATTTAGGTCTTTAAAAACTTTCTTTCATTAGCATTTTGTAATTTTCAGCATATAGGTCCTATGCAGGTTTTGTTAAATTTATATCTAAGTATTTCATTTTCTTTAGAGGATAGTAAATGGCATTGTGTTTTTAAAAATTGTCTCCACAAAGTCACTGTTAATATAGAGATATATGTCATAAGCTTGCTAAACTCACTAATTCATTCTAAGAATTTTTCTTTTAATTTCTTGTGACTTTCTAAGTGGACAGTCATGTCATCAACAAATAGGGACAGTTTTGTTTATTCCTTTCCCCTATGATTGCCTTTTATTTCTTTTCTTTGTCTCATTGCACTGACTAGGACTTCTAGTACTATGTTAAATAAGAGTTGTGATGATGGACATCCTTGCCTTGTTCTTGTTCTTGTTCATAGGAGGAAAGCATTATCTTTTTCCATTAAATATAATGGTAATTATAGGATTTTTTGCATATGACTTTTTTAAAAAATAAAGTAAATTAGTTTCCTTCTATTTTTAACTTGCTGAGAATTTTTTATCATGCGTGGGGGTTGGATTTTCTATAATTTTTTTTGCATCAGTAGACATGATTGCATAATTTGACTTTTCTTCTTTGGATTGTTGATGTGGAGGATTACATTGACTGACTTTTTAATATTGAACCATCCGTTCATAACTGGAATAGATACCATTTGGACATGGTGTGCAATTCTTTTGATTCATTGTTGGATTTGACTTGCTGACATTTTTGTTGAGGATTTTTGAGTTTAAATTCACAAGAGATATGGCCATATTTTTCTCATGAATTGATTTATGTCTTTACTTCTCTGCTTAACCATTACCATACCATTATAATAATGTTCCATGTCATTTCAGTTTAAACATTGTTCATGTTATTGTAAATTCTACAGAATTATTCCTGATCATGGTTGCTCACTTTAGAGTTGCACCATGATTGATTCTCTCATTGTTATTCCTCTAACTTGTTTTCCCAATTCTAGATTTTTTTGTATCATAATATTGATGTAATATTTTAGTGTACACAATTATATTTATGTTTTGCTTTACATACACACAACAGAGTCCTAGAAGAGAATAAACAGAAGAGATAAAGTTACAAAGAACATAGCCTTTGGTGTCAGAAAGACAATCATTCAGTCCCTAACTCTGTTGCTTTCTAGATGTTCACTTAATCTTCCTGAATCTCCATTCTCTTCTCTTTAACATGGGAACTAACCAAAATAATATATGTAAAACACCTAGTCTACACTGGCTATTCACACATCTTATGTAGCAGTTCTTTTCCCTCTTCTGCTTCCTCTACTCCTCTGTCTCACTCTCTTCCTGAATATAATGATCTTGAGTTAGCCAGCATGGTCCTTGAAGCAAGAATTTTAAAATATCAGATTTTAAAATAATAATTGATACCATTATTTTAAACAATCTTCATTTTACTTTTGTAAAACTATCTTTTTTTAGTAAAACTGAACTTATTGGGAATGGGATAAAGAAACTGTAGGATTTTTGTGTACGAATGTGAATGTGGGTGAAACACAGAGAGAGAGATTTTGTGAGATACCAATAGGGAAACCATATTAGTAAACACTAAAGAAACAGCACAATATGGCATGGCAATCATGTGCCTCATAATTTCCAAAAGTCTCTCTATCCTTTCTGTTTGGACATTTGTTTTCATTTCCAATGATGAATCTAGGGTCATTTCTGCCGTCCCCTTTTTATTATCTTGTATTTACTTTCATCTTATTTGTGCATACTGAAAGGGTATACCAGCAATATAAATGGCCCATTTCTCTTTGATTCCATTCATCTGATCACATTGCCTACTCATCTTTTTAAATCATTTACTAACTTTTATAATAAGGATAGCCATTTTGTTAGCTTATTAGTTATTAATTGTTAGTGAGCTGTGCCTCTTTATTGTATAAATTATGATTGGTATAAATCAGAAATGAGGATCAAACTATGGTGAATAAGGAATGATTTACTCATTTTTATTATTTTATTTATTTCATTTGGTTTTTATCTGAGTTATGTATAAATTTACAGGGTGATAAAGTTTTATCTGTGTTTATTATTATTTTTTTAACTCAAACAAGAATTCTTAGATTCTGGATCATGCACCTTTGGTTTTGGGACCCAGATGGTTTTATTTTGAGAAATCATGTGGCTCAGCAATTTTGGGTCTAACTATATCATGCACAGAGCTCTGCCTTGGCTTCACCTATGAACCTGGGTTCCTCGAAGACCCAATTTACTATTCATTTCAACTCATGATTCCCAGAGGGAGAGTGAGGCACTGTTCAGCCAAGTAGGCTTAGCCTGGAAGAGCCTGTCTTTCTCGAAACAAAAGCTAATCATGAGTTTCCTGGAAGAGAGAGCTAGTTTGACTGTTTGGTCAGGAAAATGCCATGGTGAGGTAAACTTGCCTGACTCTACTTGGTCTTTAAGGCCTGATCTTTTTATATGGGAAGCATTACAGAGAATATTCCATGTCTCTAATGGGAACCAACTCTAATGAGAACCAACTAAGTTCTTGGAAAAAGGGAGATTGGTTGGAAGGGATGCTTTTAGAATACATAGCATAATAGGTGGCATAATTTAACATAATGCAATATTTCTGTCATTTCTCTAATAATTATTCTAAATCTAAATATACTGTTCATTAAATGCATCAGCTTAAGAAATCTACTAAGCTCATAGTTGAATAATATATCACCTCACATTTAAAAATATTTTATTTATTTATTTTGAGAGAGAGAGAGAGACTGAAGAAGAGAGAGCATGAACAGAGGGATGGGGCAGAGGGAGAGGTGAAGGAGAAGCAGACTCCATGCTGAGCAGGGAGACCAATGCGGAAGTCAATCCCAGGACCCTGGGATCACGACCTGAACCAAAGGCAGATGCTTAACTGACTGAGCCACCTGGATGCCTGTCACCACACATATAATCATGACAATGTTGAGATTAAGTGCTACTTTGATGATGTTTTTGCTAGCAGATTTCTACTTAGAAATGTGAACTTTCAGCAGATATATTCATATTTAACTAAAAGTAGCCAGATTCTCACTTGATAGTCCTTGAATCTTTAAATTTTTTCATACATCAAATGAGGATTTTTTTTTTCCAGGCAAGGATTTTGAAGAGCCATCCTTTGTTAGCCATGGGAGTTAAAAAAAAAAAAAAAAAAGTGAAAAAGACATTCATTTGTTCACTCATTCTTGTAGAAATCAAGAATACATGTCCCAAACATCATCCTAGTTTCTGTGAGGTGATCTAAAAATGGGTACAATAAATCTATCCATTCATTCATTCATTAAGTCAGACAATCAGTCAATAAACATTATTGAGGCAAGTTAATAAAATATGGTTTCCATTTTGGAAAAACTCACAGTGTAGTGAAGGAATCCCAATTAATAATATTATTGAGATCCTTTGGGTTAATTATGAGGTGAATGTAAGAGATCATAAATGCAAACTTTATGCTTTATGAAACTTTATGTTTGAGGACATTTGTTCAACATCAAACTCATTAACCTCTATGTTCTCCTGACTATACAAGGTACTGTGAACGCATATTAGTTTAGCTCAATTGACTAAAAATTCATCATATGCCTCTGGTGTTTCATGTCCTAGGCCAGGCACTGGGAATAACCAGATGAAAGAGGCATGCTTGTCTTGGAAGAAGTTACTAGTAACAGAGATAAGGCTTCTCAGGAGTGGTGTAATGGTATGAGTGATGTTGAGCACTGAGGAAGGAGAAGAGAAGTTTGCTGACAGTAGTGATGCATAGACTGAATTTCAAAGCACTGAAGTAGATGGGACATCAGTGTTCTGAGTGAACAGGTGAAAGGGATCAGAGGTCTGAGAAAGCTAGCTCTGTTGGAGAGCTAGATGTCATGTGTTAATACTGGAGCATGAAGTCAATGGAGGAGCATTGGGAGAGGTCCTAGATGCTGGGCAAGAGTATTTGGAGATTCTTCTGAAAGGAATAGTGAGCCAGAGATCTACTTTCCATCTGACCTGCTAGTATTTCATTGGCACATTTTCCCCCCTACACATCCGATGAGTATGTTGTATTTTACTTAAAATAATAGTAGTGTTGTTTGAGCTCCTCAGTGGCAGAAAACAAAGAACAATCATGAGGACAGCTCCAGTGTCAAGACATGTTCCTCACTGATGCTACCTCTCGTGTGAGTTATATGAAGCACTTTCACTTGTATTTATTTCCTCTGGTCCTCCTCACAGACTTATGGGGAAAAGTGGTTTCTTTCATTTGCTAGATGAGAAAATGGAAGCCCTAAAATGTAAATTGGCTTTCGCCAAGCCACACAGGGAACCAATGGCTGGACCAGAAACCAGATCCAGACCCCAGGCCTTCTAGTGCTAGTGCAGTGTTCCTCCACGAGTCATGTACACTCTGTTCTGCTGTGATCCCGGTGGGCACTGACTTACCCTCAGAGTGTACAATTTAGAATGTGAAGCAAATGGATCCCTTACCATCTCATGTTTTTAGATAGCATTCACCTACTTATTACCCACCCACTGTGTGCATTTTCATGCCCATATGTGCACAGTGATAGTACCTAAAATACAAGATAATATGTCCTTAGCAGAGGGCCTGGCATATGTTAATCCCTCAAAACCACTATTCAGTAGCTGAAGTGATTAATGAGATCCTGGCCCTGCTTTCTCCATGCTTTCACCCAGTAAGAACACAAAAATTCAGAAGACAGATTGAAGAAGTTTCAGTAGGACAAAAAGACAGAAAATTCAGGGCATTTCAGACTCTGTTTAGTACAATGGAATAAAGCGTTTTGGCTATTTATCCTTTTTCTGTAGATTCTGACAGTTCTGGCCAAAATGCACAGTTGCTAAAGAAAAATGCCTACTGGTGAGGGAAGTGGGTTGACTTAATCTTGGGAACCACAGCATCTTCTTTTCCTCTACTCCCTCCTGTACCACTAACTGCTCTTAAAGTTCATCTCTCCTCTCCTCTAGCTGTTTTTCTTGGCCTGCTGAGACTTTTTTTTTTTTTTCCTGATTGGCTATCTTATGGAATTGGGAGTTACTCCATTAGTTATGGCAGTACCCATAGGCCTGTCATAGATAGACATAGAGCTGTGGATAAGTATGAGTTAGGTCCTAACTCTGCACAAACCTACATACTCAGACATTCTACACACACACACACACACACACACACACACACACATGCACACAACACATGCACATACACAGACAGAACATGCCTGTTTCCATTTAGTTTGGCTTCTTGGATTAAATAGCTTATATAAGTAAGACCATAGGTTAAGTATGCCTATGTTGAAAGATCTGGCAAATGAGTTTGGCCTGAGAGGTATTTTTTTATATCATACGGTTTAAACAGCATCATTTTCAGAGGTCAAGCCCTGCTGGGCCTGGCTTGGGGTTCTTTGCCAGTTTCAAGGGTGTGGTATGGAGAATCTGATGTTTACTTTAATGACTATGAGAAGTCTCTTAAACAGATTGACTGCCTAGAAAAACACTTCAGATGCTTCTCAATATTGAACTTTGGCTTCTCCAGCCATGACCAAAGGAGTATTAGTGTAAGTGTAAAAGCTTCCCTTACACTACATTATGATCATTCCATAAAAATTGTGGTTTCCCTTCTCTATCAAATTAGCTAATCTCATTTAACCATGACCACTGCTTATATATAATCAAACTGTAGGAATAAAATTACAAGTTTGCTTTACCAAAACCTAAACTGAAGCTCACATATTGGTGAGTGTAGCCCTCACAGTGTTGAGACTGATGTAGTACAAGCCTCTTGACAGCAGGTGCCTTATTTTGTTTTCTGGTGTGTCCCCAGCTCCGGGAACAGAGAATTCTCTCAGGGAGTTTTATTGATTCTTTCATCTTGGTGGATGTCTGGCACATAGCAAACTTTTCAATAAATTGAATACTGACCCCCACAATTCTGTCTTCTGACCTTCATTATGTAGGTTCAGGTGAGTCACAAAGTTGGATTTCATACATGCTGCCTATGTATGAATAAAAGTTGGGGAAGTGAGAGAGACCATGATGTAGTAGAAGAGTTACAACGGGGCAGGTTAGGCAGATAAGGCTTTTTCCTCCTGCCCCTCTAAATTGCAGCCAACCATCAACAAGCCCCTTCTCTACCCCTAGCCCATTTTTCTCAGGGCTCTCTAATGCTGCCTATTGCCTGAAAACAGGAAGTATAACTACTGCCATCCCCTTAGGAATAACAGTCTGAACAATGAAGGTCTATGGATGGATATTTAGCCATTTTTCACAGCTCCAGTGAATCTTACACATGGATTTTTTTTCTCAAATATACATTTTTATATGGCTATAAAAGCAAAGTGTACTCATTTGAAGAAAATCAGGGCTACCCATAAGGTATAAATAAACAAAATAAAATTACTCATTAACGTTTAGTATATTTCATTCCAATTATTTCTTACGTCAATTTTTTCTTTTGCACTATTCAGATCACACTGTATGAAAAATAAAGTATCTTGACTTTTCACCTAATATAATTAGTATAAGCAACTTCACATATCATTAAATGGCATTGCAAATGCTATTTCAAAAAACCACAAACTTTTTTATGATGCAAATATAACATAACTTACCTAGACTTTCCTCCATTGTTTGGCAGAAATTAATAAATAGCAGAATAAAGGATTTTTCCAAGCATGGAGGTCAGTGTTAGGTCATGCTTGGGACTGTGTAAGCCAGGCCTCTGATCGTTCTGGATTGAAATAGTCATTTCATATTTTCTAGATCTAGTCTTTATTCACTGCCATTTGATTAACATAGATGATTCACTGGATATGCATACAATAAGATGTCTTTAGAAATAATAATTTCCCCATGTTGTGCCTTCTGACTTTTATAATTTTGAAATCATAAAAATGACCCCCAGTCTGATAGATGACTATAGGCAAACAAGTCACAAATACCGACGCAGATTTTTAACCTTTAAGACTTATCAAATAGTTCAAAAGAACATAGGCAGTACATTTCAGTCTTAATTTGGATGAGTAGTGGTTCAGTTTGATAAGATTTAATGAACACTGACTGAACCTCAATCAATGACAGGCATAATTCAGAAGGCTCTGGAAGAATACGAAGTGGCCAATTTAGAAAGCCACTTTAGATAACAGTATGGTAGCTCCAAACAAAAAAACTCAAAAAAAAATGCAATTACTATATAATCCAGCAATCTCACTTCTTTGTATATACTCAAAATAATTCAAATCAGAGACTTGAACAGATATTTGTATACCAATGTTTATGGCAGCCTTATTCAAAATTACCTAACATAATTATCCATTGATGAATGACTGAATTAACAAAATGTGGTATATACATTTGGTGGGATGTTTTTCAGCATTGAAAAGGAAGGAAATTCTAATACATGCTATTGTATGGATGAACCTGGAGGACATTATTCTAGGTGAGATAAGTCAGGAACAAAAAGACAGTTACTTGATGATTCCACTTAAATGAGACACCTAGAGTAGTCAAATTCATAGAAACAGAAAGTAGAATGGTGGTTGCCAATAGTTAATAGGGAGAGGGATAGGAGTTGTTATTTAATGGGTTTTTCAAAATAAAAGTTCTGGAGAAGGGTTGTGATGTTTTCACAATATTAATGTACTTAATATCACCTAACTGTAAACTTAAAAATAGTTATGATAAATTTTTAGGCTTATTTTACGACAACTTTTTAAAGCATTCTGGAAAAACAAAATATGTATGAAATACTTTATCTTAGGGAAACCTTAGGGGTATGTGATATATCAATGGGAGGAGATTGAGGGAAAAAAGACTAGTTAGTAAATTATACCACAGGGATGGAGAGAAATGTACATTAAGTTTTGAAAAAACACTAAAAGATTTAAGTGAGAGTGTATATCTGAGGGCACATACTGGCAACTGGGGACGAAAATCAGGGAAGCCTTCATGAAGAACGTGACCACGACTTCCATAGAAGGGTATGGGGGGATAGATGGGGTCATCTGCATGGAGAGATAAAAGGAAAGTAGGGGGCAACGCAGGGAAATTAAAAGTTCAATATGCTAAGAGTATAATGATAAATACCAACACTAAAATACAAGAAAGAAACCTAACTTTATAACTCAAGGAACTAGGAAAATAAGAATAAACTAAATTCAACGTTCGCAGAAGAAAGGAAATAATGAAGGAAGATCAAAGCAAAGATAAATGGAAAAGAGAAACACAATAGAAAAAATCAACAAAAAATAGAGGTTTTTTTTTTTTTTAATAACACTGGCAAACACTTAGATAGACTGAGGGGAAAAAAAGGAGAGACTTAAATATATGAAATCATAAATGAAAGAGGAGACATTACAACAGATGCCTCAGAAATGAAAAGGATCATAACAGACTATTTTAAGTAATTGTATGTGGACACATTGGATAACCTAGACAAAATAAAATCCTGGAAGCATACAACCTACCAGGCCTGAATCAAGTAGAAACAGAAAAGCTGAACAAATCAATAACAAATGAGGATATTGAAGTAGTAATCAAAAATCTCCCAATAAAGAAAACCCCAGGACTAGATGACTTCATGGCTGAATTCCACCAAGTATACAAAGAGGAATGAATAAGAACCCTTCTCAAACTCTCAAACTCTTCCAAAAAATAGAAGTAGAGGGAATACTATCAAACTCATTTGGTGAGGCCAGAATCACCATGATACCAAAGCCAAAGATGACACAAGAAAAAACCACAAGCTAATATCTCTGATACAAAAATCCTCAATTAAACACTAGCGATCTGAATTCAGCAACATATCAAAAAGAGGCAATATTATGATCAAGTGGGATTTATCCCTGGGATGCAATTTTGGTTAAATATATACAAATAAGTAAATGTGAGATACCACATTAACAGAATGCATGATAAAAACCACATAATTATCTCCATGTCAGAAAAACATTTGACAGATTTTAACATCCATTCATGATAAAACCTCTCAATAAAATAGGTATAAAAGAAAATTTCCTCAAAACAATAAAGACTATTTAGGAAAAGCAGCCCACAAATAACACCACAATCAATGGAGAAAAACTGAAAGCTTTTCCTCTAAGAGGAAGGTATGAATGCCCACACTTACTGCTTCTATTCAGCATAGTACTGGAAATGGTAAGAAAAGTAAATAAAAGGCATCCAAATCAGAAAGATCAGAAAGGAAAATATAAAATTATCTCTGCAGATGACATGATCCTAGTTGTAGAAAACCCTAAAACTTTGCAGGAAAAAAAAAAAATAAAAGAACTATGAAAGAAGGAATTTAGGAAAGTTGCAGGATACAAAATCAACATAAAAAATCAGTTGCATTTCTCTACATCAACAATTATTTATCCAAAAAGGAAATCAAGAAAACAATCATCTTTACAATAGCACCAGAAAAGGATAAATACTTAGGAATAAATGTAATCAGAACGTAAAAGATCTGCATCCTGAAAACTATAAAACAGTGATGAAAGATAATGAAAAAGACACACATAAATGGAAAGATATGTTCATGGATTGTAAGAACTAGATATTGTTAAAATGCCCATACTACCCAAAGTGATTTACAGATTCATTGTAATCCCTATCAAAATCCCAATGCCATTTTCACATAAAAAGATAAAAAAATTCTAAAATTTATATGAAATAACAAATATCCTGAATAGCTAAAATAATCTTGATCAAGAAGAGTTGGAACCATCACATTTCTTGATTTCAAATTATATTACAAAACTATATTAATCAAACAGTGTGATACTGACATATAGACACATGGACCAATGGAACAGAATTGAGAGCCCAGAAATAAACCTGTGCATATATTGTCAACTAATTTTCTTTTTAAAAGATTTTATTTATTTATTTGGGAGAGAGAGAGAGAAAGAGCTTGAGTGGGAGGAGGGGCAGAAGCAGAGAGAGAGAGAGAGAGAGAGAGAGAACCTTAAGCAGACCCACAACCAATGCAAGGCTTGATCTCATGACTCTGAGATCATGATGACCTGAGCGGAAATTAAGAGTCAGATGCCTCACTGACTGAAAAGAAAACCATGCAGGTACTAGGGTCAACTAATTTTCTACACGGAAAGCAGGAACCAGGAATGGAGAAACAATAGCCACTTTATTAAGAGATTCAAGGAAAACTGGGTATAGCCACATGCAATGAATGAAATTTGACCCTTGTCTTATACTATACATAAGAATAAATTCAAAATGGATTAAATATTTAAACACAAGCTCTGAAACCATAATATTCCTAGAAAAAAGTAGGGAGAAGCTCCTTTTTGGGGTATGACAGCAAAAGTTCAAGCAACAAAAGCAAAAAGAAACAATAGGGACCTCGTCAATTTACAAAACTTTTTCATGGCAAAGGAAACCATTAGGAAAATGAAAAGGCAACATAACAGATAAGGAGAAAATATTTGCATACTGTTTACCTGATAAGCAGTTAGTATCCAAAATATATTAGGAACTCACACAACTCAAGAGCAACAATAAATAAATAAAATTCAATAAATAAAATTCAAAAGTGGGAAAATGACCCAAATGGACATTTTTCCAAAGAAGGCATACAAATGGTCAATAAGGATATGAAAAAGTGCTCAACATCACTAATCATCAGGGAAAGACAAATCAAATTATCCTTGAATTATCTGTTGAATTATCTGTTCAAATGGCTATTATTTAAAAAAAGTGTTTTTGAGGATTTGAAAAAAAGAGGGCCCTTATACACTATGGGTGGGAATATAAATTGGTGCAGCTCTTATAGAAGAGAATATGGAGTACCTCAATAACTAAAAACAGAACTCCATATGATCCAGCAATCCCCTTTGCTGAGTATGTAATTAAAGGAAATTAAATCAATATCTTGAAGAGCTATCTGTGCTTCCATTTTCATTGTTATTTATAATAGTCAATATGTGGAAACAACCTAAGTATCCATCAATGAATAAAGAAACTGTGGTTTATATGTATATAATGGAGTATTATTCAGCCTTTGAAAAGAAGATCTTGCCATTTGCAACAGCATGGATGAACCTGGAGGATATGCTCCATGAAATAAGCCAGAAAAAGAAAGAGAAATGTTGCATGATTTCGCTTTTATGTAGAATCTCAAAAAGTTTGACTACCTCAAGTAGAATGGTGATTATCAGCAGTGAGGAGGTGGGAGAAATGGGTACAAAGTTACAATTATGTAGAGTGAATAAATCTAGACATTTAATGTACATCATGATAAGTATAGTTAATAGTACCATATCAATATCAAATTTGCTAAGAGAGTAGATTTCTGGTCCTCTCCTAACACACAGTCACACACCCATACACACATGCATGCACACAAAAATTGTAATTATGTGGGTAGATGTGTTAATTGGCTTGATTAAAGTAATTATTTCACTATGTGATTTGATCAAATTTCAAATCACCATGTTTCACGTGTTAAATATATACAATTTTATATATAAATATATACATACATATATAAAAATATATATAAATGCACATACATATATAAAATATATTAAAATGTATATATAAATATATACAATTTTAATTCAAAAAATAAAAGATAAAAAAAAGATGGAAACGAGCTAAAGACAAGTTTGGGGCATAAGGAAACAAAGTAACATGGAACATAAAGCTCTTTTGAGTTGTGTCGGCACTGGGCCAGCAAGTTCTGTAGGATGGTTTAATATAGGAGTCAGGGTGTCCTAGTCTTACACCTGTCTGTCTAGGAAGTTCCTGTCTAGGAATAGACAGAGCTGGAGGTTTGGAAGCATTAATTCAAAGTGAAACCAGATCTGTTTTGTTGGAGATTCGATAAATCTGGAAATGAAATCTTGCTAAGTGTTTATCAAATTGAATTTGTGAAAACAGACTGAATTAGATATTATTCAGTTGAAAATATAATTTAGAGATACACTGATATATTTGAGATGCATTGGTGCCATTTTTAAAGTTTCCTGAAGTATCTTTTTAAATTTATCATACATAGTGCCTCCTGGATGAATACAATAATGTTAGAAGAGTGGTGAAAGGGAAGGAGAGGAAAATTTAGACCAAAATTAGATATAGTTTCTCACTCAAGAGAAATTATGATTCAGCAGGAAATACAGACATCACATGATTAATGTAAGGTGGAATGGGTGGGGCCTGACAATGCTAAATGGGACTAAAGATGGACATAACCAGCTTCAGGACACCAGTTTAGAATTTTGATGTTAAGGAGACAGTGAGGGCCCCCAAAATCATGCCTCCTAGCCCAGTGGCTTTGGCAGAGAGTCCTTTGTCTGGTGAGAGAATAGATTGAGATAGGTAGAGTGACTTAAATACTCAATCTACGGGATGTAGAAGCAAAGATAAGTTTCTACCCGGCAGGATTTTTCAAACTGCATGTTGTTACCAGCATTTAAAAACAACATAAAAGTAGGCCAGAATTATTTGGTATACAAAAGATCAGAGTGATATTACAGACAGCAAAGAGACATAGGATTTTGTAAAACTTTGGTTTCAGTTTTGAGGGGAGAGTAAAATATAAAGTACATATCTATGTTCTAAAGTTCTGCTGGAAACAAACTAGGAAGACATTTGAATTTTTTAATGTTAATAGAACAATGAAGATTTCATTATAGCATGTTCTTGATTTTATAAAAGCTTTAATTAGATTGTTTTAGTATTAAAAAATTCAATCTTGCCCTAGGTAACTTAAAAAAATATTTCAAGGAGGGGCGCCTGGGTGGCTCAGTGGGTTAAAACCTCTGCCTGGGGTCCTGGGATTGAGCCCCACATCGGGCTGTCTGCTCAGCGGGGAGCCTACTTCCCCCTGTCTCTCTGCCAGCCTCTCTGCCTACTTGTGATCTCTCTCTCTCAAATAAACAAATAAAAATCCTTAAAAATAAAATAGTTTAAAAAATAAATAAAAAATAAAACAATATTTCAAAGAATGGAGTTAAAAACAAATATAACAAAACACTACTAGGGCTAAACACTAGACAAAGAAGAAAGCACACTATAGTGTGCTTTATTTGTGATTGTGAATTTATGTGTATGTGTGAATGTGTTTGCATCTATTTATAAAATATTACTCAATATAAAAGAAAAATTAGATTATTCTTTACAAATAACAACCTGGCACTTAATGTACTGATAGAGCAAATTAAATGGTCTTGTTATTTGGTTTCATGGCTCTGTGGGACTCATTGGGTATTTTTTAGGACCGATAAGCTGCATAGAATCTTCTTAATCAATTGTTTAGCTATATTTTCTTCAGAAAATTGAAAAATAAATGCTTTTTAGGAGAGAAAACTCTCTTTTAGAGAAGTGTGGTATCAGATACATGGCTTTGTTTGTTAGGTTTACAAAGGCCATTACTATCTTTGGGAAAAATTAATTATTATATTAAAATACAAGCCTATGATTGTTGCTACCAACAATGTAAAGGGTTTTGTTTTAAGACCAAAGATGGTTTAATAGAAAAAAAAAAATTGGTTTCTAAGTGAAGGTGGTCATATCTGTAAAGGAGTTTTGGCAATTAGCAAAATGATGCTGATTGTTTTGAAGTCCTGTCCACCCAGTGATTTCATGATCATGTTATCATGTCTACCATTCTCAATGCTGTTTCTTAAAAAATATTTCATTTGTATAAGTATGTGCTTTGCCAGCTGGGTAGAATTCCTTTTACAAAGACCCAACTGAACATACTGGAGAGGACTCTTTCTTTATCCATGATTTCAACTCCACCTGTTTACCATTTTCTTGTTAAAAGGAATTAGTGAGTGTTGGGTATGTGGCTATGAAGCAATTGAACAAATCTCCACTGCAACTATAATACAAATCCATCTTCAATCCCAGAGCAAATTGTTCTCATTTTGGGAGGGGAAAAGGTATTTTCTCAGCTAAAAACAAAAATTAACAAATATTTTGCAGAAGGTGAACTCTAGGGTCCCAACCAAATCCTGAACAAATTAGAGTGAAGCAGAAACAGCTGTTGGGTAAAATGCACATCCTAAGAGTAGGTTCTGGGCTGTCAGGCCAGATTGCTTGGAGCCAGCCGGTCCCAGCTTTACCGTTTCTCAGCACCTTTGCAAAGAGTAGGAAATGTGGAAAGAGAAGCACATGTTCATGAAAAACAACAGGAGCCCCAGGTTCTCTTTGCTTTGGCACCTATGGGATTTCAAGGTGGTTCCTCTCCCCCTTTGTACCTCTGGGAAGCAGCCCATGAAAATGAAGAAGACTTGCTTCTGTGACAGGAGAATGAATGAAGCTATGATTGAGGGTGTGAACTTCTCAAAAGAAATGAGAGGTTTGGATTTTTGCAGACCCTTTTTGCAAGGGCTCTCCCCAAACAGAGTTTATTTAGTGTGGTAATCCAGCAACCTTCACGCTGGAAGGTTATACTTTGCGTAAAAGTGCATGAAACATTTTCTACATTTATCCAATCACAATTTAAATTGAGAGATGTGGAATAATGAAAAAAGAATGAAATACAATCTTGATTGTTTTTTAAATTCCAAATTTGCTTTTACTCCACCTAAAACTGTTATGTCCAAGTCCAGGAAGGATGTCAAATGGTTCCAAGCATCCTATGGTATTTTAGATATAAAATTTAGATAAGAAAATGGTAAAATGATTTACTGATGTTCCTCTATCTCAACTTTATGCTGTTTTTCTTGTTTAATTTGTTGTAGTTTGCCTAGGTACCCAGAGGAAAAGCACACTTCTTCTTTCCATTCATGTTCTGAACCAGTTAGAAATAAGAACAAAAAGAGTGAAAATTTCAAGGCCAAAATATAACCTTTATAATGGATAAGGCAGCTATGGTTCAATATGACTTCTTTATTGGGCCATATGGGCTTTTTAACACTGGCCTAGAATTAGAAAGACTTATGGAGACTCTTCCACGTATCACAGGCCTTCTCCAGGGGAAACTTGCTTGCCATGTGGCCAAGAGCAATCAAGAACATGTGCTTTCAGTGGAATATGCCCCCTCTAACATTATTATACTATAATTTATCTTTTTATATATCTTAGTTTCTATTTGTAATATACACATACAATGAAAACAAATAAGAAAGGTATAAAATGAGAAGATAAAGTTTTTCCCCCATTTATCTACCATTTTACCCCATCCTGCACTCCAATGGCAACCGATTTTAATAGTTTACATTTCCATTTTTATTTTCCTTGGCTGTTATAATGTTAAATAAATACTTCTATTTCTACTTCTAAGATTATCTTTATACAGTAACTATTGATGATCTTCCATAAAAGATGAGGTAATTTGCACACCCATACTACTTCCTACCTCCTCTTTTCTCTTCACCTTCCTATTTTTTATTGGGCATTGTCTTGTTTTTAACTTTATTTTTGGGAGGGAGGAGCATGCTGTGGGAGGAACCTATTTAAAAGTAAGCTCCCAGAGTTCAAACTGCATTTCATCACTTATTTACTTATTAGCTATGTAATCTTGAAAAAGATACTTTACCTGTCAAAACTTCAAATTCCACATGTGTAATTGGTGTAATAATGGTAACTCATTCATAAGTAACTGTGAGGACTAAATTGTTCAATCTATATAAAGTGCTTAGCACTGTGCCTAACAGTCAGAAAATACTAAACCAATGTTACATATGGTTCTGTAACAATAATACACTTTGTCAAGAGGTTGATTCTAAAATCTGAAATCCAAGGAACAGACTCTACAATGTAATGATTACTTAAATATTCTTAATGGTAGAATCAAATAGCATGATTGGACTCCTAGAAACAGATGTAAATTTTTGTCACTAAAACTTTGTCCTTTAAAAAAAAGATGCTTCAATGTATCAATGATGTATCAGTGTTTAATGGACATTCTTAATTTCTTCCAGGTTTCTTCTGTTTATTTCTTTTGGTCATACTAATTTTTTAATATTTTTTAAATTGAGATGATATATAGTACTGGTATTCAGCTCACAGGTTCTGTGGTTTATGTGACCTTATGCAAGTGACTTAGATTTTCTATATCATATTTATCTTATCATGAGATAGAGGTAATAATAATATCACTCATAGTGTTATTATAAATAATAAATGAACATTACATGACAGCACATCGCAGGGCACCACTTTGCTGCCCCCCCTTTTTTTTAGTTTTGAAAGAGTATTTTATTCACTTATTTATTCTTATAAAATATTGGGGCATTTAATGTTCTATGTACAAAATACATTTTTATATTCCTCTTCTCTCATAAGGGAGTGCTTATAAGATTCTAAATTCAAAGTTGGAATTTAGAATTCTGTTTCCAATTAATGATGGAGTAGCTTATTGCAGACCAACATTCCCACCAAAAACATCTAGATGAGGTGGGGGAAAAATATCCATATAGGCACTGGAGAGCCAGTATGGCAACCAGGACTGACCAGCTGGGTTAGAACATGGAAAGAAGTTAAGTGCATTGAAGTGAACCCTAAATTTTGCATTGCTTTCTACTCAAGAAATGTGCTGTTCTTGGCATGGGGCCAATAGCCTAAAAAGTTGAGCAAGAAGTGGCAGCTAATTGAGCAAAACATTTGGCAATCTCATGGACCTGAGGAGATAAAAACTGGATTCAATATATCAAGGAAATGGACCCATGGTAAAGGTCTCATACAGCCAGTTAGGACCCCTAAAAGGAGTACACACTAGGAATACTGGAGCAAACTGGAAATAGATCAATACACACGCATGCACATGCACACACACACAAAGGTATTGAGCTTTGTCAATGCCAGACATTGCATTGTTACAGTGATTTGTACCTATTCTAAATGCCTACTAGAGAATAAAACTCTGTCCTCATTGGAGGAAGATAAGTCCCAAATCTCAAATTATTATTACATATTTTTTCATTCACAGTATCTGTCATTAAATAAAAATAATCAAGTATGTCAGGAAATAGCACCAAACAGCTAAACCCAAGAAGAAATACAGATAATAGAATCAGACTAATGGGTGATCTATTTATTATTTGACATTTACTTTTATGTTATAGTGATTACTGTGTTAAAAAAGATGTCAAGAGTAAGAATTTCCCTTGGGAACTAGGATATAAAAAATTATGGAAATTCTAGAACTGAAAAGTACATAAAAGAAAATTAAGAACTGAAAATACATATTAAATGGATTCATCACAGAAAAAGAGAGGATAAATGAATTAAAAGATAAATTACTATCAAATATCCAAACTCATGCAAAGAAAAAAGATGTAAGATAGCTAAAAATATGGGGCAACTGGGCAGCTCAGTCAGTTGAGCATCTGTCAGCTCAGGACATGATCCCAGGGATCATGGAGCCCTGGATGGAGCCCTGCATGGAGGATGGGGGGAAGGGAGAGGAGGGGTCCCTGCTCATAGGAGATCCTGCTTCTCCCTCTCCCTCTGCCTCTGGCTCTGACTACTTGTGCTCTCTCTCTGTCAAATAAATAAGTAAAAACTCTTAAAAAATGATAGCTAAAAATGCACTAAAGGCATATGGGATATGGTGGGAAAATCTAACACATGTATAATTGAAGTCTTAGAAGAAGAGGGAAAAGTATTATGAGAGAAGCAAAATTTGAAGAGATACCAGTCATCAATTACCCCAAACTGATGAAAACCATTGAGATACAAAATTCAAGAAAAATTATAAACCCTAAATTGGAGAAATAATTTTAAAAATATGTATAACATGGTAAAACTACCAATAACAAAAAGATAATCTTAAAAGCGGTCAGGAAAAAAAAAAGATATTGTACCTTCAAATGACCAACAATAAGACTAACATTTAAATTCTCATCAGAAATAATGATGGAAACTAGAAGATGATGGATTAACATCTTGAAAGTGCTTAAAGAAAATAAATGATAACCTAAAATTTTGTATCCAAATAAATATACTCCAAATGTGAAGGAAAATAAGGAAAAAGAAAATCAAGAAGAGAATTTGTTGTTAATAGATCCATGCCAAAAGAAATAATCAGAAAACAAATTGTCAGATTATTATGCAGACTCAGATATACAAGAAATTACTTCACTCTAGTTCTCTGGGTTACCCATTTAATGCACAAAGGATGTGCAACATGAATGAGAAATTATCTGTTGTTTTTTAAGTTTATGATATATGAGCATTTTAGTACAGAATTCCTGACTATACAGACTGGCCAATAGATTCAATTTTTTTTTCTCATTCCATCATTTTTCTGTCTACTATTTGTAAATGATGCTCTATATTGATGATTTTAGTGGTCCTCCAATTAGTTTTTTTTAATAATTCATAATTAACAAATTCTAAATATTTCAAGTAGCTTCTCAAATTTTAATATATAGTCAAATCATTTGAGGATCTTGTTAAAACACAGACAGCTTAAGTTGGGGCCTAAAATTCTGCATTTCTAATAAAATTCCTGGATGATGCCAGTACTACCAGTACTTGGACTGTGCTTGGAGTAGCCAAAGTCTTGAAATACTTTGACTTCCTCATTTCAAACATATTTTACTGTTGTTCCATTTCTTGGTTTTATTCCTCCACAAATTAAACATTATTATTCTTACATAGTATTTAGTTAGATTAACTCACAATTTCTTTGCTTCCTGCTTCTTGTATTTCAATTTATTTCTTTTAGGATTTCTGCAGTGAAGATATATTGATAATAACCTCTGCGTTTCATTATACAAAACTGTCTTTATTTTCTCCTCCTTGTTGAAAAACAGTTTTACTGGGCAAAGCATTCCAAAATACTGCATTGTCTTCTGATCTCCATACATACTACTATGAAATGAGACATCTCTCTAATTGATATTCAGGTGATCTATCCTTTCTCTGTACATACTTAAGAACTAATTTGATGTTCATGTTTCACTATGATACTATCTTTGTGTGAAGTTATTTTTTATTTGTTCTTTATGGAATATACTATACTTCTTGGATCTGGGAATTGGTGTTCTTCAATGGGTCTGGAAAATTCTCAAACTTAATGTCATTAAATATTGACTTATCCTCATTCTTGTTTCTTTTGTAATTGCAATTGGACATTTATTGGCTCTCACACTCAATGCTCTATCTCCTAGTTTCTATTTCATATTTTCTATCTCTCTGTCTTTCTGAAGAGTTGAATTTTTAATGTTCTAGGTCCTATATTCTAGGTCACTAATTCTTGTTAACTGTAGTCTTCCATTAACCTATTTTATTTTTAATTTAAATAAAATTTTTCATTTCTAATATTTTATTTCCATCTTTTAAAAATATTGTTACATTTAAAAATAATTATTATCATTTGTATTTTCATGCTTCTTTTATTTCTTCAAACAAAATAATATGGTTGTTATATATTCTCTGAGAATTACAATGTCTGATATATTAAGGAATGGATTCTCTAGAATTTAATTCAAGGTGCCTTGTCTCTTTGTGTTTTTCTTTTTCTCCAGTGAGTTGTTCATTTTCTTTGGAACTTTATCTGTGGGAGTTCTTTGAGGCCTGTGTTCAATTAGTACTCCTCCAGAAATGAAGTGTGTTTGCTTCTGCCAGTTTCCTGGGGGCACTATTGACCTAGGACCACTTTAAATTAAATTGTCCATTTGAGATTTTTCAGACCTCACAGGTGGCATAAATTTGGATAGTAATCTTGTGAAGGGGTCTGTTGTGGTTATAAAATCTTCTGCCTACCTCCTACACTGGTACCAATTCAGAGATTGGAAAATTTTCTTGATCTTCTGTTTTTGGCAGAGAATTTGTTTCTCATTCAACCTTTTACAAAGGTTATAGCCCATTGGAACTCTAGCCCATTGGGACACTAGCTTTATGCAGGGGTCTCCTAACAGAATACCCACCTGGAAGCAGTCCCTCACCATTTTATCCTACTCACTCAACCCTATGCATTTTATGATGTTATCTCAACATATCTAGGGTAAAAGAACTCTTTGTGTCCTAGAAGTTGAACAAATTTGTCTTCCTTCCTCTTTCCTTCAGCGCCTTGTTCAGCCAGTGTGGGCAGGTAAGCGAGGTCAATTATATGTTCAAAGCACTTACTTTCTACCCATTACACAATCATATAATACTACTTATACTCCTGTCTCAAGGTCATCAGGGGAAGACTACAACATAGTAAAATTCATTTCAGTCTGTTCTTAACTAGATTGAAACTGCTAGTAAAATGAGGTGTTAAGATCTTAAGTTTGCTTTGTCACAGCCTTCCTACATAGTTCATACCTTCTTTTTTGCACATAGCAGCTTTTCATTGAATGTCCAATGAGGTATTCAACTAATAACATTAATACCAACATTATGACTACTCTGTCTGTGAAAATAAATCAGCAGAAATCTTGAATTTAGCGAATAATATGTAAGTCCTAGCTTGATTATTTCTATATTCGGGAACCTTCAATTAATTCTGAAGGAATCAAATTCAGTTTCATGATTATGTGTTTGAGAATGTTATTCTTTCCAGAATCAAACCTCCCTCTGATTTTCTTTTTTTTTTTTTTTTCTCCCTCTGATTTTCTAGTCTCAGCCATCTACATGGACAGTGGATGGAATCAAAAGTAGATAATCAAGTGGAAGAGATTTAAGATGTGTGTTTTGAGACTGTTCCCAGACCTGTCCCTGTGGTTGAGACCACAGATATTGTTCATACCCAAGTCATAATGCGAGAATGATGGAGGCCCTCGTTAGGGCACGAGATGAAGTTCGGTGAAGGGGTTGTGGTCAGTTCTAGTGTGATTCTTCACCATTCCAAGGTCAAACCTGTCAGGCTCTCCATAAGTCATGAGTTAGTCATGCACTTGGGACCTAGGCAGCACTCCAGCCTCCCTCTCTGAGAAGCTCTCTGGCTCAGGCCATCTGTCACTTTTCTCCAGCAGACAATCAATGGGTCCGCTAACTCTTCTCAAGCTTGATTTCAGGCCCCAATGGATGGCTTGAACCCTGTACTGACCCACCATATTTCCTGAACCTCTCCCCCTTCCTCTATCCTGATGTCTTTTATAACTGCCAAATTTCTCAGAGTTAGCCTTAAAATAAAAATTCTAGATTTAAAGAAACATTTTGGAGTAATTGTAGATAATGTCTGTAGTGTTACTCACAATTCATGTTATTTCAGAAGGAAGGGAGGGAACAAGCACTGAAAGACAACTTCTACACGGTTTCTTTTTATTGGCTGCCATCTCTAAAATTTCTGATTTATTCATGGCCATTCCACTAATCTATTTAGTATCCTCAGGGATGATGCTGTTCTCTTCTTTCCAGCCTTCCTGGGAGATGAATCTCTTCTTTTTTTTTTCCCCCCTAATTTTTATTTCTTGTTGAATCTGGGAAACTTCTTCTTCACTCAGTCCAAACCACTGTACCCCATTCTTTTTCACCACATACTAGTAAAATGAGAAAAGTGTTTCTTCTGGCCAGTGAAGTGTTCCAATGGCTCCTTGGATGACAGGTCCCAGAACAGAAATCAGTTCCTGGCAGTTTGTTTTGAAGGCCCTTAGTCTCTTTGTTGTGCTTCCTGATCCCCACATTTTACTCAAACTCAGCATAATTAAATGGAATTTGCTAGCATAGGTTTGGGAGCTGTGATCTAGGTTTGATTCCCTATTCTGCCATTAATTCAATAGTCTGGCCTCGGTCCGTTTATTTATTTATTAATTTTTGTTAGTTTTCTTATCTGCAAAGTGTGCAAATTATTACCTACCTTGTATAGTGGTCGTGAGTGTTAAGAGTAATTGTCTAAACAAGACCACTGCCTTACAAAATAGGAAAGACCCAAACAATGTTAGCTGTTATTATTGTTGTCATTTGTTTATTCCCTAATAAATATGAACCGTATGATTGCAATTGTGGCAATGGTAATACCTCATGATTACAGTAACTTGGAGTTGCCCCAGAGCCCTGGCTAAAGCACTCATTGCTCTAAAGGGAGGGTGAGTTTCTAATGGAGTCAAATGCCTTGAAGTTCAGAGCTAAGTGATCATGAAGCTTCTCTTGTTTAAAATACCATGACCCCCCAACCCTCAGACCCAGTGAGGAATTCCTGCGTTGTTAGTCTCCCTCATGCATGGCTTCTGAGGCTCTTAGGCCAGTGTGTCTGGGAAAGTTTCAGGCTGGAAGCATCAAGGAGTATTAATGTGCAGATGTAGGATCTGTCAAGAATATGAGCTGTGGTGCAACAAAAACCACCTGCGTGGCTTGTGATGTTTTTGAAAGAGTGCCGGAAAGAAGGGGCCCAGGGCCAAGAAAGGAAAACGGAGCTGTGGGTTTGTGTGCAGCTCAGAGCACAGGCCTGAGAGCAAGAGGAGCAGGAACACTGCTGCTGTGCTGCCGCTGCCCCACGCCCACCACTAATGTTGGTGTCGCATTTTTATGACTGATGCGCCATGTCAGACCTAGGCGTGCTGACTTTGCTTCTGTGCATGCAGGGAAGGGAACAGAAAAGGTCAGTGTCTCTCTTCATACTAGATAATGGGTTATCTCAGGGAGGGCCTCCCTCAGACCCCTTATATCAGAACACAATAGGAAGTTTCCAAAAGTAACATAAAACCATCCCATGAGTTGCCAGGACCTAGACTGCCTGCCCCCTAGGCCTTGGGGGCAGTAAATCCGGAAGGAAAGCAGTTAGCCTCCCCATTAGAATGCTAACTTCAGCAGTCTCCCACTCCTGAGCTTGCCAAGAACACAGCAAGGATGCTGCCATAGGTCGGGAGGAGAGCCACTGCCAACAGGCAGCCCTGTGCCTACCAGGAGCTTGGCTTCTGTGGGCCAGAAAATGCACAGCTGACTGATTGGCTGGGCTGTCCTCCCCCACCACCCCACCCAGGCTGAGAAGGAGCCTTTGCCAAAGCAGGCCTCATTGTTTTCCAGAGCCATGAGTTAAAACTGGATTTTCTGTTCCTAATTTATGCCATGAGAGCCTTGACTACAACTTAATTGGGAGCTCCAAAATGGTGGAGAAATAGCTACTGAGGTACGCAGTGCTGGCAGAAAGCTGGAGTCAGGAACTGCAATCCAAAAGGCTTCAGAAAATCAATGTGCTGAATGAAGGAGGAGCTGAACCAAATCGTTTCCCACCAAGTGGCATAGAAAGAAGTCCAGCGACGTCAGGAGGACGGGGATATTGTGGACATTATCCAGGCTGAGGGGGAACAATTCCCAGACCAGCTTTCCCACCTACAGTGCTATCAACATGCATTCACCTGACACTCCCCGACTTCCTTCACATCTCTCCCTGCGTCTGCAAGGCTCTTGGAACCTCCCGGTGTTCTGTCCACGGCAAGGGCAAACCCACCTGACTCTGGCATTGGCTGATGAAAACCCATATGGATTTGAGAGAAGGAGCAGGGTCAGGAGCAGAGACAACACCTGGATGAGAAGAGAAAACTCCAAAGCCTGTGAACAGAGTGATGAGCTGAAGTTAGCCTGGGAGTAGGAACATTGATAGAGGAATACATGAAAAATGTGGTGGGTCTTTTTTTTTTTTTTTTAACAATCTGAGATGAGCAGTTAGCAAATGTAGAACTCCTAAAAGAATATAAAATGCTGCTGTGACAAAATCTGTTTGTTCGCTTAAGTAGAATATTTGCTTTCATTGAGAGAGGAGAACTAAACCTAGGTTTTTTCCCCTGGAATGTACTAATTTTAAATGATATTGATCATAAAAATATATTCATATCTTACAACAATTCTGTAAAGTAAGGAGAGTATAGATGTTGTGTCCATTTTTCAGAGGGAGGAATTGGAATATCCAAGAGCAAACGTGGGATCTGCCGAGCTGGGTTCTCACCCCAATATTCTGACTTCAAATAGAGTGTTCTTTCCTGCTGAGCTACTTTTTTTTTTTTTTAATTTACCTAGGTGCCTAAGTCCAAGATTTTCCTAGGATAAAATACAATAAAATGCTTATTTTGTTATTATTTTATTATTATTTTAAGTAATTTTGACACCCAATGTGAGGCTTGAACTCTGGACTCCAAAATCACAAGTTGGATGTTTTATTGACTAAGCCAGTGAGGTGCCTCTAAAATGCTTATTTATGCACAAAATATTGCCTGTGTGTATGTATGTGTCTGTGTGAGTATGTGCCTGTGTTTAGGACACATTTAACATGACTTGGCCTTTAGTCAACTTACATATAATCAGGAAGACGAATAGCATCATTTTTTAGTAAAAAGGCACTTAAATAGATTTGTAAATATCTGCTTGAAAGGAAATAGAATTAAAAAGAATATCTGACAGATATGAGGTGATATCTCATTATAGTTTTGATTTGCATTTCCCTGATAATCAGTGATGTTGAGCATCTTTTCATATATCTTCTTTGGAAAAATATGTCTACTACCCATTTTTTGATTGGATTATTTGTTTTTGGGGGTGTTGAGTTGTATAAGTTATTTTTATATTTAGGATATTTATATTTATACTTATTTTTATATTTTTATATTTAGAATATTTATATTTATATTTAGGATACTAACTCTTTATCAGATTTGTCATTTGTAAATATCTTCTCTCATTCCATATGTTGCCTTTTAGTTTTGTTGATTTTTTTTTCCTTCACTGTGCAGAAGCTTTTTATTTTAACAAAGGGCTAAACCAGCAACACAAGAAACAAAAGGTATTGGTCAGGATGTGAAGAAAGAGTAAGCCCTTGCACTGTTGGTGGGAATGAAACCTGGTGCAGCCACTCTGGAAACAGTATAGAGTTTCCTTAAAAAGTTAAAAATAGAACTACCCTATGATACAGATGTTACACTAGTAGGTACTCACCCAAAGAATAGAAAATACTAAATCATAGAACAGAAAAATACTAAAATACTAAATACTAAATAGAAAAATACTAACAAAGGAATACATGCACCCTGATGTTTATAGCAGCATTATCTACATTATCTACAATAGCCAAATTATAGAAACAGTCCAAGCATCAGTTGACTGATGAGTGGACAAAGAAGAATGGTATATATTATATAATATAGTATCATACACACACACACAGAAAATGTTAGTTCAATAGGCAATTACTAAAAATCTTCTGGGTATATTTCAAACTGCATATATATACACCTATATATAATGGAATATTACACAGCTGTAAAAAGAATGAAATCTTGCTATTTGCAATGACATGGGTAGAGCTAGAAAGTATTACACTAAGTGAAATAAGTCAGCAGAAGAAAGACAAATACCATATGATTTCACTCATATGTGGAATTTAAGAAACAAAGCAAATAAGCAAATGGAAACAGAGAGAGAGAGGCAAACCATGAAACAGACTCTTAACTATAGAGAACAAACTGATGGTTACCAGAGGGGAGGTGGGTGGAGCAGATGGGTTAAATACATGAAAGGATTTAAAGAGTGCACTTGTGATGAGCACCAGGTGTTGTATCAAGTGTTGAATCACTGTATTATACACCTGAAACTAATATTGAAATGTATGTTAATTAGCTGATATTTAAAAACAAACAAACAAACAAAAATATATGATTTCCAAACAGCATTCCTTTGGGGTATGTTTCTATTATTTCAGGAGATGTGGATTAAACATTAAAGTAAGAATGATCTCAGAGATCTCAAATTAGTATTGTCCAGTACTGTTGAGAATAGTATGTTCAGTACCAACTATTGTATTAAAATGGGAGTCCTTGCTTCACATGAACTAGCTATGTGACCAAAGCAAATGTTAGTTCAATAGATATTTATTGAAAATCTTCTGGGTACATTTCAAACAACATGTTAAACTCTGGAGTTGTGGAGGTATTTACTTATCCCTTTCTCTGGTTGGTTTCCATCTGGATTCATTCCATCCAGATGTGTTTCTATGCTATCAACTTCTATTAGGACAGCTTCAGTTATAGTGAGCTAACAAACAACCCCCATGTCTCAACAGCTTATCACAAGGAAGATTGTTTTGTCGTCACACAGAGTTCACTAAAGGTCCAGATGATTCTACAAAAGCTGTCTTCTATATGGTAACTCCATGACCCAGAATATTCTGATATTTATCATATTAACTTGTGACTTCCATATTTGGAAGCTGGGAAACAAATCCATTGATATGTCAAGTTTTCTCTTTCACAAGTAACATACATCAATTCTCATAGCATCTTGGCCACTGTCACATGGCTCCACTTAAATGTGAAGGCATCTAGAAAGTAAATTCCACCTTCTATCCAGAAACAAGAAGACAAAGTGATATCTAGTAAGGTCTACAACCCTATATCTATATTTGAGAGTCTAAGCAAGAGGCTGTAGGCTATCACAAACAATACCATATGGTAAGAACCTTTGTAGACTTAAGTGGCCTGAGGTGGTCAGGGAGGCAGAGCTAAGTTGAGTCTCAAGCCCTGAAAAGGATCTAGAGAGAGAAAGGGGAACTGATAATAGGGTGGAGGTACAGAGTGGTTTTCCAAGAGAAAATAATCCAGGAGAGCTCTACTCAGGCCCATTCCTGGTGAGTGACTCAGTGTGCACTGTGTTTTGAATAGTGCTAAATTATGCAAGCAAAAAAAATAAATCGTGCAAGCGAATTAAGTTGGGAAGTGAAAGTAAGTCTTAGAGTAGCAAAAATCCTATCTGGAAATGAATCGGTATAAGATTTTAGTGTACATGGTTTTTCCTGGGGTTATCTTGATGCAGTATGTCTAGGGTATTGATGCCTTCTTGAAAAATGCTTCCAGAGATCCAGGAGGGATGCCAGGTGCTACATCCATCGACCTGTTTGGAACACACTTAGAGAATCTCAGCTTCTTCTCTTTAAAAATATTAAGTTAGGGGCTCCTGGGTGGCTCAGTTGGTTGGGCAACTGCCTTCAGCTTAGGTCATGATCCTGGAATCTCAGGATCAAGTCCCACAATAGGCTCCCAGATCCATGGGGAGTCTGCTTCTCCCTCTGACCTTCTCCCCTATCATGCTTTTTCTGACTTTCTCTCTCTCAAGTAAATAGATAAAAATCTTTAAAAAAATTTTTTAAGTCAGATTTTTTGAAGTATGACTCATATCCAATAAAATCAACTTTTTCTGAGTAGACTCCTATAATTTTTAATAAATACATATAATCATGTAACCATCAGCACAATGAAGACAGTAAATAATTATATCACCTGAAAAAGTTACCTCCTACTCTTCTGCAATCTATATACTTTCTTTATACTCAGTCCCTGGCTACCAGGCTCTGTTGTATGTCCTTATATTTTTGCCTTTTCTAAAATATCATATAAATGGAACCATACAGTGTGCAGCTTTTTGAATATGGCTTCTTTCATTTAACATAATGCATTTGTGACACATCCACATTGTTACATCCATCAGTAATTCATTTTCTTTTATTGCTGACTACTACTCCATTCCATGGATGTTCCAGTTTGCTTACCCATTCACAAGTTGAAGGATATTTAGGTTGTTTCCAATTCTGGGCAATTATTAATAAAGTTTTAGTAATTGCCCAGAATTGGAAATAACCCAAATTAAAGTTGCATAAACTTTGCCATCTAGATTTTTATGTGAATGTATATTTTTATTTCTCTTGCGTAAATACCTAGGAGTGGGATCAATAGGTCAGGTGGTAAGTGTACATTTAACTTCATAAGAAATGGCCAAATTGTTTTCCAAAGTATCTCAACACCCCCCCCCTTTTAATTCCAGCTGCTTCTTGCTCTCATGATGCACTAGGAAAGTTTCTAAAGGTAATAAGGAGATTTAATCTTCAGGTATTCACAGATGCCTCAATTTACAAAGCACTTTCTGCCCATTCTTTTATGTGTTCCTTGTAGCATCCAGAGTAGGGATGATGCCATGACCTGAACTAGACTATTCCAAACTTAGGTAAATCCTTTAACTTTCAGGACCTCAATTCCTTTATTTGAATAATGGGAATGATCATGAGGTGTGATGGGTATAACTGGGATTAAGATCATGGATTTTAATGTCAGTCTTTTTTTCTAGCTCTGCTTCTTACTCTTTTTATCAGAAACTTACTGACCAGGTGATGAGTATTAATTAAGGAGAGCCCTGGGTGTTATAAGCACCTAATGAATCTTTGAACACTACATCAAAAACTAATGATACACTATATCTTGGCTAATTTAACATAATAATAAAAAAGAAGATATGTCTTAAATCTTTTCAACACACACATACATACACACACAATAGTAACCATGTAAAAGTGATGGTTGTGCAGTTAGAATGGCCAAAATTAACAAAACAGGAAACAACATGTGTTGGAGAGGATGTGGAGAAAGGGGAACCCTCTTACACTGTTGGTGGGAATACAAGTTTACAAGTTGGTGCAGCCTCTTTAGAGAACAGTGTGGAGATTCCTCAAGAAAATAAAAATAGAGCTACCCTATGACCCTGCAATTGCACTCCTGGGTATTTACCCCAAGGATACAGATGTCGTGAAAAGAAGGGCCATCTGTACCCCAATGTTTATAGCAGCAATGGCCACGGTCGCCAAACTATGGAAAGAACCAAGATGCCCTTCAATGGACGAATGGATAAGGAAGATGTGGTCCATATACACTATGGAGTATTATGCCTCCATCAGAAAGGATGAATACCCAACTTTTGTAGCAACATGAACGGGACTGGAAGAGATTATGCGGAGTGAAATAAGTCAAGCAGGGAGAGTCAATTATCATATAGTTTCACTTATTTGTGGAGCATAAAAAATATCATGGAGGACAAGGGGTGTTAGGAGAAGGGAGTTGGGGTAAATTGGAAGGGGAGGTGAATCATGAGAGAAACAATCTGAGGGGTTTGAAGTGGTGGGGGGGTGGGAGGTTGGGGTACCAGGTGGTGGGTATTATAGAGTGCACGGATTGCATGGAGCACTGGGTGTGGTGAAAAAATAATGAATACTGTTTTTCTGAAAATAAATAAATTGAAAAAAATTTTTAAAAAGTGATGGTTGTGTTAACTATCTGGATTTTGATGATTTCACAATGTATATGTTTGTCACAACTTCAAGTTGTATATCTTAAATATGTACATTTTTATATGCCGGTGATAATAAAGCTAAGTTAAAAAGTTAAAAAGTTAAAAAAAAAAGTTACTGAACTCACATGGGCTTCATGTAAAATCAGAATAATAAAAATTACTTCATGGAGCTATCTGAATGATTATATTAGGTATATGCCAACCACTTAATGGACTGCTCACTGCAGATGAAGTGCTTCATAAATAATAATTATTGTTACTATAGACAGTCTGATTACTGTGAACAGAGTATGCCTGAAATTTGCAAATTGCAAAGGATTGTGTGAAAGTGGGCCATTTAGCAAGGAATAAAAGTAGGATTCAAGATAGGCAATATTAGTGACACTCTCAGTCACAACACTTCGAATGTGCTTGAACTTGAAGCCCAGAATTCTATCTAGCTTACCATGTGGACTCTAATTTTTTTCAAAAAATTGTTAAAATAATTCCTTCTGTGAATACAGCCTGCAAAACTATAGCACCATCCCTTGATTGTCTTTGCTCTCCCTGGTCTCAGAATGCCTTCAGTAATGTAGAGTTTGATGACCGTGGAGGGAGAGAACTCACTCTCAAGGCTATGAGGAAGTGTCTAGGGATCACCTGCTTAAGGGATTTGGGGAGGTCATTATTAGAGCCTTGAACTTCAAGATAAATGGGATGCCTCTGATGTTGCCAGGGCCCTGCAGGGACTGTGCATTATAGTTCCCAATTCCATCCTTTTAAACAAAACAAAACAAACAAAACAAAAAACAAACAAACAAAACAAAAAACAAACAAACAAAACAACTTTACAATCCTGAGATCAAGACCTGAATTGGAATCAAGTGTCAGAGACTTAATGGACCAAACCACCCAGGCACCCCTGGAGGAATACTTCTGAATTAAAGTAGGTCTTATGAGGTACACAGATATTTTTATGTGCTTTCCTAGAAGTGGCTCTCAGACACTTCTGGTTGTTTGCTACATAGTTAATTAAAATAACTGGGACAAGTTACACTCATCATTACTTGGGCATATATCTTGTATGGCTCTGTTTATTTTTAACTTTTCACTTTGAAATAACTTCATGCTAAAAATAATAGTAAAACTTCTGTATACCATTTACCAAGATTCACCAACTTTTTTAAGGACTTATTTATTTTATTTAGAGAGAGAGAGAGCAGGGAGGAAGGGCAGAGAGAAAGGGAGAGAGAGAGAGTCCTAAGCAGATTCTGCATTGCGCATGGAGCCCAACATGGGGCTTGATCTGAAGACCCTGAGATCAAGACTGAGCCCAAACCAAGAGTCTGGCACTTAATTGACTGTGCCACCCAGACAACCCCACCAATTTTTAGCATTTTGCCATATTGTTTTTATCACAATCTTCACTCTATATGTGTGTATGCATATTTTATAATTGTCCTTTTTAAAAATATTTTATTTTTTAAGTAATCCTCACACCCAGTGTGGGGCTGGAACTCAAAACCCCAAGATCAAGAGTCACATTGCTCTAATGACTGAACCAGCCAGGAGCCCTGTCTTTTGTAATTTTTTGGCCTATTTGAGAATAGTTTACATACATCATGCACCTTCCCCCTTAAGACTTTTGTATGTATTTTCTAAGAAAAATGGTATTCCCTATGTAACAATGTACAGTTACCAAATTCAGGGAATGTATCATTGATATAAAATTTTTATTGACCCTGAATTGCATATTCCAACTTTGTCAGTTGTCCCATCATGCCCTTAATAGAATTTTCCCCTCCGTTGAATGCAGGTTACATGCAGGGTCCCATACTACATTCAGTTGTCATGTCTCTTTAGTATTCTTTAATCTGTAACAGTTCCTCAGCCTTGCTAACACTTGCATGTAATTGACATTTTTGAAGACTACAGTATAATTATCTTATAAAATGTTTTCCATAATCAGGATTTGTCTCTTCTTTCCTCATGATTACATTCTGGCTACACATCCCTGGTGGGAATAGTACAAAAGTGAGTTTGTGCCCTTCTTAGGATAGCACATCCAGAAGCCACAGTGTTTATCAGCTCATTTGCCTAGGAAATGTTTGTTGTTCTGTTTCTCTCCTTACAGTTATGATGTCCCTCTGCAATTAATAAGCTTTCTCTCTCAGATTTAGCACCCTTTAGTGAATCTTGCCCAAATCAGTATTTACTATGAAGATTATACCACTTCATTCACATTTAGCAAGTGGCATTTTATTATAAGGAAATGCCCCCATTTTATTTTCTTTCTTTCTATCTATCTATCTATCTATCATCTATTTTAGTCAGTGGCTTATAATGCATTAGTGTTCTTACTTATCTTGATGCTGAGGAAAGCCTCTTCAAACCTGCTCCTTTGTCTTTTTGACATTCTCCCAGGGTTGTTTTTTTTTTTTTTTTTTTTTTTTTTTTTTTTTTTCAGAAGGTCTTTGCTTTCTGGTACACTAAGGTATTCAGTGTTCATCTGGTACTTTTACTATTCCAGTCCTAGAATCTGCCGTTTCTCCAATGATCCCCTTTTCCTTCTAGCAGGAAATAACATTGGGAAACCAAGATCTGGGTTGTAGGTGGGCCCCTTGCTACTGTTGTGTCACTGCTTCTAAACACTTTCACCAGACAGACCTGGGAAAAGACATTATATGGACATCCTTCTTTAGAAATCACTAATTCATACCAGTGCTTCCAAATTCCAATCCAACTCCACCTGATTCTTTCTTGCCTTCCCCCTTTTTGTGTTTCTACTTTCCTTCTTCCCACTACGAAGATCTTGATTTCCAAATTACATCAACACATATACTCAATTTTACAGTGCATAAAAATTAGTTTTAGAATTTTTGGACCCAAAATACTATGGGAAAAAGCAAAAACAAAAACAAAAACAAAAAATCCTGCTCAGGAGATTTCAAGGTTTGTTTGCAGTTTCATTTCCTCCAGACTGAAGTTCTATATTTATAGCACTGTCTTCTATGGTCACTAGCATTAGTTTTGTGTATTGTTTTGTTTTGTTTTCCTTCAGTGATTTTTCGTTTTAAATACAGTGGATTTATTTGTTTCTTTTTGCTTTGAGTTTGCAGTTTTTCCCACCGTCTTTGTGAATTTTATTTTATTATTTTTTTTAATTTAAAGATTTTTATTTATTTATTTGACAGACAGAGATCACAAGTAGGCAGAGAGGCAGGCAGAGTGAGAGAGAGGGAAGCAGGCTCCCTGCTGAGCAGAGAGCCCAATGCAGGGCTCAATCCCAGGACCCTGAGACTATGACCTGAGCTGAAGGCAGAGGCTTTAACCCACTGAGCCACCCAGGCGCACCTGTGAACTTTATTTTTGAAAATATAGAACATTTACTATGCTCCAAAATTTGAACTCTACAAAGTTATGTACTCAGAGGGTTATTCCTGTTGCTCCCATGGCAGGTAAAAGATTTTATTGTTTATGTTAATTGCTCCATGTTTCCTTATACAATAATAATAATATTTTTATATGTTTTCTAATTTCTCTTTCTTTTTTTACACAAAAGATCCCATGATATATACTCTTTTCACTATTTTTTTTTTTGTACAAAGACTCACTGGAACAATAGATCATATCCTACTATTTCTGCTTTGTTCTTGCTGTGGATTTGTAACATTTTCATATGGTGGCTAAGTAGAGCAAAGAACATCCCTCTGAAATACTGGAAGGTTTAACATAGACTTAGAAGCCAGTGAATATTGTTCTTCAGATACATAATTGACCAGGTTATCAAAGGGGTTGCGGTGAAAAATAACAGTGCATACTACACTATTTAACAGCTTTTCTGTGTCTCCTGTCCCCTTTAGACTGAAGTCTAAACTTCACAGCTTGACATATCAGGTCTTTAGAATGTATCCCTAATTTCTTCTTCTTTGACTTATCCACATTGTTCTTACACAGCTGCCACCCTGAAGTCCCCAGTCCTCATTCTAATACACCCTTTCAGACCGTCAAGGGTTTAAAATTCCATTTGAGTTGCTCAGAATTCATTCTCTTCCTGCTTTGTATGCTTTGTCAACAGTTAACATCTCTCCTTATCTACCTTACTCGTTACCTTCTCAAAGAAGCCTCATTAAAGTACACTGGCAAACTTATTATTTTTATCACAGCACTTGGTACACATATCAAATATAGTACTTGTTGACCTGTATTGTATTACTTGGTTTACTTATAGTCTTCCTTATGAGATTTTGAGTTTCTTGAGAGTCAGGACCATAGTTTATCTCCCACGATTAGCACAGTATCTACTGAAAATATTTTTAACTAATTCACTAAAGTGACAAAATTATTTTGTTGCCTGGATAGCAATCTATTTTGTATGTCTGATGAAGGACCCTACATGAAATTGTGTCTGAGGAATCCATATGACCCTAATAATTTGAGATGCTAAAATGCAATGTAATTCTTTTTTGTCAATTCATCACTGACAGGAAGGGGGCGCCATTTAACAGCTTGTGGAGAAAAAATTTTTGTAACTGCTGTTTTATAGAAAGAGCTGGTATTACAATTCTAGATGAAATTGAAGTGTAGTTCATCTTCCTCTGGAGATGTCAATTTACTTAACCTTTGACATTTTAATTGAGAATGAAGCCAAGGATACCTTATCTAAGCTCCATTGTAAATGTATGCATTGTATTAATTATGCTTCTACATTCTGGATTTAGGTAAAATAAGAATGTTGATAAGGAAAAGGAATAACGGTTGATAACCCTATGCTGTTAAAATATATTAATATGTATTATGTATGTGGACAACAATGTGCACACAACATTCAAATTCCAGTACAACATCTGGAATTGGGGGAGGGATTTCTTTGAATAAAGACTGACACCGAGGTATATGTTATAATGCCTGTTTCTATCAGGATCAGCAGCAACAGCAGAAAAAGCATTTCTGTCTGTTTCTTGGGTCCCTAACAGTAGATGTTGTAATAAGGCTGTGCCCACATTTCAAGAGACTTCATGCCTAAAACAACTCAGAACCCAGAGTGTGTGGAGGTCCTGTGGGATTACAGATTAGCTCTGAGGTCTGAATGGTCAGAATGCCCAAACTGTCTAATTTAAAAGAGGGAGAGTCTTGGTTAAAGCCTCTCCATGCTGCCTGCTCCTGCTTTCTAGGTGCCTGTTTCGATCTAAGTTGCTTTAACTGCCTGGGCCCAGCCCTACAAGGTATAAATAGAGTTTGTTATTGTAAGAGGCAACCTCAAGCCACTCTCTAGTGCAGTTACAGAAATAAGACCCGGGCTGGCTTGGAAGGGGTGTAAATCTCTGGCTAAAATGAGAGAAGAGGGAGTCATTCACTTTAAACCACAGTTAACTTGCTGACTGAGTTTCTAAATAAACTTTTATCTCTTAAGACTGATTACTAGTGATGGTTACAAAAATGAACATGATAATGTGGCCAAGGAAGTGACCACAACTGTCCAGATTTTTGAGGCTGTCTTTGGTGGTCATTTTCCTGGGAGCAAGGTGGAGGTGGCTCTGGACCCTGAGCATAATTCAGCTTTCTCACGGACCGAAACGGGGAACATTCCCAACCACTTGGCTTTCTTTGCACCAGCCCCCAACCCCTTTTGCCAACTACAGAACACAGAGCTGAACAGGAGAGATGAGTGAAAAGATAGGTTTCAAGCCAGCAGTTTCCTGCCACAGAAGGCCTCCAAAGTCATCCTGCTTTTGCCTTCATTGTGTTGCCCAGAAACACTCCAGGAAGTCAAAGGAAAAGGCCTCATCTCTGAGTGAACGCCTGGTGGGTGTCGTGCCAGGAGTTAGACCACTTGCACTGCCTGCACATTTTGGAACATTTTGCAAGCCAGAAAATGTTGCTCGTAGATCGCAGTTGTCAGTTCTCTTAGAAGAGTGGCGAGGGCAGCATTTCTTTGAGGTGTCATCTTCATCTAGCTTTCTGGTTTGTTTTCACTTGATTTAAAGTTGCATTTATCTTTACAAAGGCTTTATTTGGGTTTTTTTTTTTTTTTTGGTTTTTCTTTTTTGTTTTTTTTTGTTTGTTTGTTTGTTTGGTTTTTTTTTTTTTTTTGGCTGTTGCCAATATACACAGTGCAAAATAGCAAAATCATGTTTTTTATTAAGCTTATTTGGTTTTTCTCTCCTAATTAAACTAAACTTTTCTGCATTACGTTAAACCTTTGCAGTGATTATGAATTACTACTTTTCTCCCACTTTTTAGAATCTGTACATCCTAAAGCAGTTTTCAGCACTTTCAAGGAATTTGGTTCGGTTTACTTTGCAATGACTTGTATTTTTTTCCTCCCTCTGAAATAGATATTTTTCTTTTTTCCCTCTTTTTTTTTTTTTTTGTAAGTCATATTACCAATCAAGAAAGCTTTTGAACAAACAAACAAAAAGCCCATGGTAATTGAAATATAAGCAGCCAAATATAATGTCCTGGAAAATATTTATCAATTTGAGATGCAGATTTCTCTCTGACAGCCTCAAGCGCTGGCCATCTTAGGGCACAGTGAAGAATTATGGCTCAATGAACTTCATGCTGGCATATAACTAAGTAAGTGAAGAGCTGGAGTGAAAGCAAACTGCTGTTTAACAGCTTCCCCAGTTACATATACACTTTCAAACAAGCATGAAATGTGGGTCTCTGGACATCACTTAAAAGAACCACAAATAAACAAAGTGTGATCCCACACTCCTGTTCCTCCCGGACAGCAAGTAAGCTTGGCTGGGAATGGGGGTGGTTTTTGTTGCTCTTCTGTCCCATGCACTGTAAACACAAACCCTGTCGCTCAGAAAGCTCAGGGTCATACTGCTGCTGACAGATCCATTGAGCCCGGAAAAGTGAGGAGGCCGAGAGTCTGTGACCCATGGGCCCTTGCCTCACCTTTTATTTTGCAAAGAATCACACTCCAGACTCAGATACTTCCATTCTAACATCTGGGCAAAGTCCGCCTAGGGGACTGGGAGCCAGATTTGTCAATTCTCAAGTGGAGCTCTCTTTTTTCACCTGCAAGATATATGTTGAGCTCACGCCCTGACATGTGGGGTCAAATGAGTGCCAAAATAATAGTACGTGTACATGGGCCACATTCCTTTTGCATTTAACAGGGTATTCAAGCTAAAACATCCATTAGACATTATCTAGTCTAATTTCCTCTTTCTACATATTAGGAAACTGAGGCAGAGAACAGAGCTCTGAATAGAGGTCAAGTGTCCTGATTCTTGGTCCCCTGCTTCACTTTGAAATATAACTGTGTGTATCAGTTACCTGTTTGCTGTGTGGCAGAACACCCAAAATTCAGTGACTTAAAACAACAATGATTTGCTCTTCCTCACAGTTCTTCCTCTGCTTGAGAAGTTTTGCTGCACTCTCATGGGCTCGCTTATGCAGACACATCCATCTGCTAGTTGGCTGGAGGCCGGGCTCACCTTCTCAGCCACCATGGCTGGGCCTCTCCTTCTGTCTGCTTGGCTTTTACTCCAGACTTCTTCTCACCTTGAAGATCTCAGGGCAGAGATCCAAAAGGGCAGGTCCCCAGTGTGTAGACCCTTATCAAACCTCTGCTTGTTTTTTGCTGGTGTCTCACTGGACAAAATGAGACCAAACTCAGAATGGAAATGGAAGAGGAATGTACAAAGACATGGGTAGTAGGACGGTGATGAATTGGGGACTGTCGCTACAAAGATCTACCAGGGAGCTCATGGCAGCATTGCCCCAGTGGTGTTTCCATATAATAATGGTGTCCTGAAAATGCTAAAAGCCTACCTTGAAAAAGAGCATGTGTAAGAATTGCCAACGACCATGTGCTAATGTGCGCCGTGCCCCATTCCACATTAGAAGAGGAAGAGGAGAAAATGGCATTTTCCATTGTCAATTGCATCTGACAGACATTTCCTTTCCTTTGTGAATCAGCTATTAATATCACAGAAGATCGGTTTTAAAGGCAGTGGATGAAGGCATTAAATAGAATGGCTGCTCCCACCTTTCTGCCCTTCTCCCTCCAAATATAATTTTTGAAGAACTTGAGCTCAGTCAGGGGAGTTTCAGGATCAACTGCTGAGTCATTGACATCGTATGTTTCCATAGTGACGAGGTGGGGTGGCCCTTCTCAGGGGTAAGCAGAGGCTGAGGAACATGAAGCTCCATGGGCTAGAGTGCCTTGGCGTAGTCCTGGGACGATAATACACGAAATGGTTATTTTTAGAGCAAATTTTATTTCCCTAGGAGTTACACAATTCCAAAGAGCATAACTCTGCATTAGAAAGCCAGCTCCAGAATGCGTCAGACACCGCAGGAGGACCCGTGAAGTTCTGCCTGCCTTTTCTGCACTTATATTTTCTCTGTATTAGAATGAGCGTTTTTCTTCCAAATATCCTTTTTTGTTTGTTTGTTTCATTTTTAAACTGAATTTTAAAGTGTGATGCAGGCACAGTGCAACATTTAAAGCAGCACTAATGGATACACAATGAAAACTAATGTCTGTCGCCCCTCCAGTCCCCAGTTCTCCCGGGAGGCTGTCTCCCATATCTGTTTCTCCTTTGTCATTTCAGAGGTAGTCTGTATTAATACAGGAATGTGTATACATATAGCACCATAATACATGCACATCTCTGTCTTAGCTTATGTGTCTTTTAAAAACAACTTCATCAGAGATCATTTTACATAAATAGAGAGGTGTTAAGCTAAGAGAGCACCTAGTAGTTCCCACACCATTTCCTCACTGACTGTCACATTTGATCTTTGCTAATGCTCTAAAAGTCTTCCGGTTTTCAGATTCATGCCTTTTCATTTTTTACCAGACCATCAATCCACCACAACTGGCATTCTGTGCATTCTACCTGTTTATGTTGTGGGTTACAGTCCGCCCACGTGAGCACAAGGACCTTCCCTCCGTCAGGGAACTGTCAATTGGCTACTAGTGGTAAGATGAAGGTCCCTTGAATCCAGAACCTTTCCCAGGACCCCACTTTATTTTTCCAAGTCTTGGTTTCTTCTTTGGTAACCATGAGGATCATCACAGGGGCCCTGTAGTTAATTATGATGATAAAAATGTGAAAATATGTTTAGAAGTATTTAGTGATCTCCACATGTTGTACAACTATTAGATAACTACTAACAAATACTGATGAAGTTGCCCTCATAAGGGCAGATTTGCTTTTTAAAGTATAGAATCGATCTCCTAAGCATCCAGCTGATGCTGAGAAGGAGTGAAATTCTGAAAATGCAAATCTGATCATGTTACTGAGCTTTTAAAAACTCCAGTGGGTCATCACTGCCCAAGTGCGCTTACAAGGCTCTTCATGGCTGACCCTGCCCACATCTGCTCCTCCGTGCCTCACCAGCAAACTCCGACCCCCCTCTTCTCCTTCTGTGCTTTGGGAGAATAATCTTCTTCTATTTCCTCAATATTTTCTTGGAGGAAACAATCCTCTCTGTCAGGAGACTCTTCTCCCTTGAAGCAGGACTCTCCCTCCGCACACTCACACACCTGTCCTCTCCACTCCCGCCTATGAGGAGTCTGGGTTCCGTGTGCCCCTCTTCCAGTGCGCATTCCAGGGAGTCACGTCTTCTACCTTTTAGCGCTGATCCCAGTAGAGAAAATGCTTAATTTCTCACCTGTATTCCAAACACTGCTGGATTCAGTAAGCATACACAAAATCCTTTTTGATTAAAGGGATACATGTATTAGGTAATCCATCTATAAGGCTGCCAGTGCCCTGGACGGCCTTTTGTGTAGCCTGGGAAAGGAGCAGTCTGCCCTATGAAGCAATTTGAAATCAGGGGACCAGTATATTTAACATTTAAGTAATAAAATGCTTCTATTTAAGAGAAGAAAACAAGATGATTCTCTCTCAATTTCTTTTAAGGTTTTATTTATTTATTTTACAGACAGAGAATGAGAGAGAGTGTAAGGTGAAAGGCAGAGGGAGAAGCAGACTCCCCGCTGAGAAGGGAGCCTGATTCAGGACTCAGTCCTGGAACTCCAGGATTGTGACCTGAGCCAAAGGCAGATGCCCAACCAACTGAGCCACCCAAGTGCCCCAAATGATCATACCCAGTCGGTTGAATTCCACTGATCTGTTCAACATAAATCATCCAGTAGGTTCCTATGAGTAAAATATTATTTTGACAGGGCTCTTTGTTACTGCTCATTTAAAATTTCTTCTTTCCCCCCCTTCTCTCTGTGTCCATTTCTCTTTCTCCATCTGTGTGCATGTGCACACATGTATGTGTGTAAGCATGTATGTTTGTGTGTATTGAAGCTTTTCTCAATGTAAATATGCAGAATAACTTTGATTTTTTTAAATGCCAGTAGATCTCCTAATAGTTTTGGTTGCTGAGACAAGGGTCACTTCTCCTATTAAATTCAAGTGTCCATCAATCTTTTTAAAGTTTGTTTCCCCCCCCCCCCCAAGTTTCAGGTTGGAATATGATGCTTGCATGTACCTGAAAGACATTTATGAGAAAGTAGAGTCCATATTAGCAAACACATTAACCAATAGTGACCTTGTTAAAATAATTAAATGGTGATGTTGGAAACAACAGTAAACATCCTGTGAGGTTTGCTCAGGCATTTTGACCTTCATATTAAAGCAGCAGAGTGCTGAAGCCCATGGAACAGCAGCAGGAACCTCTAAATAACAGGAAGCTTTCTTATGTGCAGACCATGGGCTGCACAGCACCATTTCCATAAAGCACAGGGTAGCAGTGAGATCATGGTCAAGGGTCTGCGAGGAGGGTCTGGCAGATGGCAGAGTTAGATTTTTAATACTCTACTTTTAGATTTGAAAAGGTCGATATGGCCCAGATCCCTGATGTCTGAAGAGATTTTGGAAGATCCCATTTCCCAAAGCGCCTAAGTAGGAGGGCTTCCTCCAGACTGATATACAAGACCTTCCAGAGTGTGGTACCACCAACACTGACATCACCTGGGAGACAACATAGCAGGGTGTTTAGGAGACTGGGCTCTGGTAGGTGGCAGACTTTTCAGTAGATTTCAACTTTGTTATTTATTAACTGTAGAAACACAGGCAGTGTACCTAATTTCTCTTAATGTATGTTTCTTCATCTTTGAAATGTGTATAATAGCAATAATTATTGCTTGTCATTTGGTTATCAGGAGGCTGAAATGGGGACATTAGTGAATGCCTGGCATTTAAAATGGGCTCAATAAATGTTAGCTTCGTATTTATCAGGAATCATGCTCATAGTATAATTTAGGTTTTTATTGATTCCATTTTATTTTTAAAGTTAAAGTAATATGTGGTTATGGTTTAAAATTCAGTGAAGTTCTGCAAGGTTTATTATGAAAAATGCTATGTCTCTGCCCCCCCCGCATGTCTCCTCATTCTGAACCAAATCCCCTCTCTGGAGGAAATCACTTTCATTTAGCTTGTATTTTTGGTATTTACTTCCTGTCTCTAACTCAGAGCTCAAACAGTAAACAGCAAGTAGATTACAGGTATGGGGAGATGGTGATCCTTTCTGTCCTCAAGGAGAACAGGTGGGGTGGCCTGAGACCCTACCTTCTTGCTTCTAATCTCAAGCAGTCTTTTCTGTTTATTCCTGTGTACCTGTAAATATGTGTGTGTGTGTGTGTGTGTGTGTGCATGCCCACCCATGACATAAGCTGAACAAGCATTAAAATATAGTGCTATTTAACAGATGTTTCAGTTCAGGCATTATCCAGTGATTTACACACACACACACACACACACACACACATTTCCCATTTCTCCTGCCTTTCCAAATTAATTCTCATGACTTTGATTGTATAAATATTCAGTGTTTCCTGTACTTTGACCATACAAATTTTGAACAATGCAATAAATCATAATTTCTTCTCTTTTTCTGCTGTTCTCCTTTTCTTCTTAGTGAATATTTATCTTGATGTTTTCCCCTTTGCTTAGCTGCTTATGTAATTATATTTTTTAACTTTTATTTATTTATTTGACAGAGAGAGAGATCACAAGAAGGCAGAGAGGTAGGCAGAGAGAGAGAGGGAAGCAGGCTCCCTGCTGAGCAGAGAGGCCGATGTGGGACTCAATCCCAGGACCCAGGAATCATGACCTGAGCTGAAGGCAGAGGTTTAACCCACTGAGCCACCCAGGTGCCCCTGTTTAGCTTCTTATGTACTTATTAATTCAGCCCAGATTCCTTACGGATTGTCAATATCTTCAAGTATTCTTTAAATTTTATATTCTGGAAAAAAAATCTCATCAAAATCCTAGTCATCTGCTCTTCATGGATTTGATTACCTTCAGTTCCCTCATTTATCCTTAATTTTCCTCCTATTTCTGGTGGTGGACTGCCTTTTACTATAGCCATGCCCTTTCTTGATCACTTACTTGTTTTGCAGACATCATCACCCAATAGGTTCACAAAAAAGGAATAATGGGAAGTAAATGTTTTTAAAGACCATGGCATGCTTTAAAATGTCTTTATTCTAGGGGCAGCTGGGTGGCTTTATCAGTTAAGTATGTGCCTTTGGCTCAGCTCATTATCTCTGGGTCCTGGGATCAAGCCCTGCGTCTGGCCCCTTGCTTAGTGGGGGAGTCTGCTTCTCCTTCTCCCTCTGTTCCTCTCCCTGTCAGGACTCTCTCTCTCTCTCATAAATAAATAAATAAAATCTTTAAAAAATTTCTTTATTCTGGTATCACTCTTGATTGAGAGTTTGGTTGGGTATAGAATCTTAGGTTGTAGATCATTTTCCCTCAAAATTTGAAGATTCTGATTCACTGTATTCTATCTGCTACCTCTGTTGTTATGAAATCAAAGCTAGTTTTTATTTCTTGTCTTTTATCTGTGACTGTTTCTTGGAAATGTGTATAGTCTTCTTTGAAGTTTCTGGGTCTGCTTTTATTTGCTGTGCCAGGCATTTGGCAATTCATATCTTCAGTTCTGAAAATTTTTAGTATATTTCTTCACTGACAACTTCCTTTCTTCCTTTTTTTATCAGTGCTTTCTCCCTGGATCTCCCAAGATTTGAATATCAGACATTCTGGGCTGATTTTAAGTTTTCCTTGTGTTCTCTCATTTTCTATCTCCTAGACATTTTGTCCTGCATATTCAGAAATTTCTCTAATTCAGTTTTACAGTCCTTCTATTGATGATTTCATTTCTGTCATATTTATTTCCAAGACCCCTTTAAAATTGTCAGAATATATGTTATTGAAAAATGCATCCAGTTCCTCTTTTATGAATGTAATACATGAATAACATTTTTGTTCAAGTTTTTATCTTGTACTTTCTTATTATCTCCAAGTTACTTCTTTTTTTTTTTTCACTTGCATTCAAATCTCTTTCATGTTAGCATATTTTCTGAATGATCTGATTTTTTTAGAGTGATTCTCTTAAAGGCTGATGTGAAATTCTGAGTGCTTTGGGAATTTGTGAACCAGAATCTTCAAAGTAGAAAGGCAATCTGGATGGGCTGCTTTGTGGAGGAAATCTCAGTGCCAGTACCTTTGTATATTCCCCTGTGGGCTAGTCAGATTCCCAGAGACAATTTTCCAGTCTTTTCCTTGTAGAATATAGATTTGATTTTTGGTGTTGTAGAGTCCATCAATGATAGAAGACTAGTAATAGAATAATAAGGTGGCTCACAGCATTCAATGTATAAATGTATACATAGTCTCTCTAACTTCAGGAAGATAATATCAGCCTCAACTGTTTGTTTCCCCCTGTGTGAGGGCCTTCTGGGGCGAGGGTCCAAAGATTTAAATATATATATTTTAAATATTTTATTTATTTATTTGAGAGAGAGAAAGCAGGAGAGGGGAGAAGTTCAGAGGGAGAAGCAGACTCCCCATGGAGCTGGGAGCCCGATGTGGGACTCTATCCTGGATCATGACTTGAGCCAAAGGCAGTCACCCAACCAACTGAGCCACCCAGGTACCCACAAAGATTTAAGTATTTCTTTCCTTTTTGGGGGGGAGGGGATTTTTTTTTTAATTTTGTTAGTTAACATACAATACAATATTGGTTTCTGGAGGAGAATTCACTGATTTATCACTTACAACACCCTGTGATCATGACAAATGTGCCCCTTAATACCCATCACCTACCTAGCCCATCCCTCACCCATGTCCCTCCATCAACCTTCACATTGTTCTCTATCATTAAGAATCGCTTATAGCTTATTTTCCTCTCTCTTTTTTTCTTTTCTCTCTTTCCATGTGTTTATCTGTTTTCTTTTTTAAATTCCACACTTGAATGAGATCATATAGTGTTTGTCTTTCTCTGGCTGACTTACTTCACTTAGCATGGTATTCTCTAGCTGCATCCACGACATTGCAAATGGCAAGATTTAATTTTTTTGATGGCTGAAATAAATAAATAAATAAATAAATAAATAAATAAATGTGTATATATATATATATATATATATATATATATATATGTCAGTTGATGGACATTTGAGCTCTCTATATAATTTGGGTATTATTGGTAATGCTGGTATAAATATTTGGGTGCATGGGCTCCTTTAGATTTATATTGTTGTATCCTTTGGGTAAATACCTAGTAGTGCAGTTGCTGGACCATAGGATAGTTCTATTTTTAACTTTTTGAGGAACATCCATACTGTTCTCCAGAGTAGCTGCACTCATTTGTATTCCCACCAACAATGTAAGAGGGTTCTCCTTTCTCTGCATCCTCACCAATACCTCCTGTTTCTTGTGTCATTAATTTTAGCCATTCTGACAGATGTGAAGTGGTATCTCACTGTGGTTTTGATTTGTATTTCCCTGATGGTGAACGATATTGAGCATCTTTCCATGTGTCTGTTTGCCATCTGGATGTCTTCTTTGGAAAAGTATCTATTCATGTCTTCTTCCCATTTCTTAACTGGATTATTTGTTTTTTAGGTGTTGAGTTTGGTAAGTTCTTTATAGATTTTGGATATTAACCCTTTATCAGATATTTCATTTGCAAATAACTTCTCCCATTACTTGGGCTGGTTAGTTTTGTTGATTTTTTCCTTCACTGTGCAGAAGCTTTTTATCTTAATAAAGTCCTGATTGTTCAAGTTTGCTTTTGTTTCCCTTCCCTCCACCAACGTGTCTAATAAATTGTTACAGATTTTAGTGCTTCTTAAGCAAACTTTTAAGGAATCCTTCATTTTAATTTAGCCCTATCCTCATTTCCACTCTTTTCTAGAAGTGCCTGATTCTGGACATCCTTGAATTTGGTGGCCATAAATTTGGTCACATTTTAGCTTTTCCTACTGCCAGCTTGGAACTCACATTTGTCAAGTTTCCTAAACCATTTAGCATTAGTCCAACCGCTAACCAGATTCCAAATGTCGATTGGTGTTTTCTCTTCTATTATTTTTTCTTATGGCTTTATGATTTAAAAATGTTTCCAGGGGCACCTGGGTGGCTCAGTGGGTTAAGCCTCTGCCTTAGGCTCAGGTCATGATCTCATGGTCCTAGAATCAAGTCCCACATCAGGCTCTCTGCTCATCGGGGAGCCTGCTTCCCTCTCTCTCTCTCTGCTTGCCTCTCAGCTTACTTGTGATCTTTCTGTTAAATAAATAAAAATAAAATCTTAAAAAAAATGTTTCCATAATGTTATTAGTTGGGTTTTGTTTGTTTGTTTGTTTGTGTGAGGTTTAAGGAAGGAGCAAGAGTACATGCCTGTGTTTATTTTACTGCCTTCACCTGGAAAGCTAACTGAGGTTTTTTTCTTCCATTTCTTTATTCTCAGGTTGTAACATCTTTCTCTTGACCTTCTTTCTTTTCAGAAAGGCCCAGTGCTCACTGTGGCTGCATCCTTAAGCCTTCTTTAGTAGCTCCAGCCTACAGAAATACTTTATTGTCTTTGCCCTTAAAAAGTTTTGCTTTCTCTCTACTTACTACTTGGGTTTTCATGTGCCACTGGTGCTGAAGCTCCAACTATTACTCTGTATAGGAGTAATAAAAATAATGATAATGATATAGTGAACACTAACATTTACTGAATCCTGAGCAGTATTCTAATTGCTATATGTGTATATATATGATCTCATACCTCATCTTTACAATTCTTTCGATTAGGTACTGCTATCACCTCCATCTTAGAGATGGGAAAATTGAGGCGCTCAGAGTTGAAACACACTTCTCCAAAACCACACAAGTCATAATTGGCAGAGCCAGATTTTAAAATACAACGGTCTGATTCAGCACCTGTATTCATAATTATTTCCAACAGTTATGAGAAGACAGTACACAGATGATGAAATGGTACTCTAGAGAGTTCATATGATCTTCCCAAAGGTCCTTTATGGTCAGTAGGAGAGAGAACCAAGTTTGGTGATAACTCCAGGACTCCACGTTACCAAGATATTGCATTACCAAGATAAGTAATGCCCTTTTCTAATTAGCAAAACACTGTGTCTCACTGTTTCATGTCTTCACTAAATTGTCAATGAACCGATTAAATACTTACCATGTGCTGCATGCAAACACAATATGTGGTGTTAAAAATATATTTCCAGCATTTCAGCATTGAATTACAGTTTGAAAACATTTAATCCAATTGCCTTATTTGGCAGATACAGGTGATACTCAGAGAAGCTGAGTAATTTATCCAAGCTTACATTGCTAATTACTAAAGAGGTAGTGTGAAAACCTAGTCATCAAATGTACTCTTGCTTGTACATAATAAAATACCTTTCCAATGACTCATATTGCTAGCAACTTAAAAAAAAAACCATTTTTTTCTGAACTGTTTGTTCAGTATAGCTGAAAATCACTTTATAGAATGCATTTTGTCTTGCAAGTAAATTTTCTGTATGTCAGATATTATTTTTCATAATAAAATAGAGTTGCTTTCCAATTGATGTATCTTGGCCTCTAAAGCTTGATAAAAATCACAGAACATAGCAAACTCATAAATATCTATGTTGTTTAAAAGTGTTTTGTTTTTTCCTACTAAAGCATGCGTGACTCTGAGAAAGAGGTCACGGTATCAATGCAGCCCTGAAACTTAAAATACCACAAATCAGAAACAGGGTTTCTTCTTTTTTTTTTGATTCACAAGAAGAGGGCCTACATTCTGTGTTCTGTCTCTTTAAACTTAGTCTTGGGTTTTATCTCAGTTCCAAGGTAAATATTCTTTAAAAGTCCAAATCTCTTAGCTGTTCCTTTAAAAGGTTTATCTTGTGCACGTACTACTTGTTTATTTAGCAAACCTGTGAAACTATTAATGTGTTTGTTTAGTGGTCTTTCTAAATTATTTATGGTGAGAGCCAACTAATCTTTGGTCACAGTGAATTTCGTGTTCTGGGAACCACTACCCTGATTGATTATATTGGGAATTTCTACAAAGTGATCAAGCTTACATCAGTGTTACCTCTTCAAGAACCTTTCTTCAGAGGAAGCGAGCCAGTCTTTCGCACTTGATCTTATTCCCAAAGGAAAAGTATGGAAAACCAGTATGCCTGTGGACACGGGGAAGGGGTTAATGACTTCCACACTCATATTCATTCACTTCTCTTCATCTCTCTTTCTCTCTCTTTTAAATTGTTGAGATGGAAGGTAGAGAATTAAGGGAGCCTTAGTCAGGCACTCCAAAGTAACTGGGAGAGTAATGAAGACAAGAGCAAAATATAAAAATTCACAGCAAATACGTCTTATAAGAAATGTCAACAACACAGGGGAGATGCAATTTTTGGCTCCCCATCCTATCTTAAGTCTTGGCAGTTTTACAATTCAGGGCAAATGACCAGCATGCCCTGAGCTATACTTCTCTAGTTCATGGAAGGGCCTCAGTACTTTTAAGAAAAGGGAGTGTTCAACTTCATTTTTGAGGGCAAAGATTAGAATCATAGAATGTTAGCACTCAAAGGGAATTCATAGATCATCTACTTTCTAGCTCAATCTCTTTGTTTCACAGTTGAGGTCGCTCTGAGGCCAAGAGAAAGGATATAAGTTTTCCGGAGTCATACAGTAAGTTAATGGCAGGACATTGATCAAAATCCACCCAAATTTTGATTCTCAGACTACAATGTCAGCAATAATGCATTAAAATGCAACTAAAATCCAAGCTACTTAACTTGGCTGACCTTGTCTTCTGTCACTCTCCTCATTATTCCCTCGACTGTTGCCACACTGGCCTTCTTCTTGATCCTGGGACATGCTAAGACATTTCCTGTCTCCAGATGTCAGCAATGGCTGTTCTCTAGGTCTGGAATGCTGCCTCCTCCCCCTGCCCATCTTGCTCATCGTGGGTGTTTTCTTGTCAATCAGATCTGAGTGTCAGTCTAAATGGCATTTCCTCAGTGGACATTTCCTGACAAGGTGATACTAAGAGTAGCCCAGGATCTCTTTATCATATCATCGTATTTTATTTCCGAGTGTAGCACTTACTGCAGTCTACTGATTGTTCTTCTAATAGGATAAGTTCCATGAGTGCATTGATATTGTTTGCTTATTGTGTTTACAAGTGCCTAGGATGTACCAAGCACATAGTAAATATCTAAAAAATACATATTAAATAAGTAAATAAAATAGTTGGAATGCACCCAGTTTAAAAAAAAAAAAAAAACTCATGTGGGGCAGACATTTGTTTTACACTTTAATTTTAAGGAGTTCTGTGGTTTACTCTTAATGTTAACCTCTATAATTATATATATTTCACAATAATATGTCATACATAAGTTTATATATATGAAAATGCATGCCTACATGCGTTCATATAGGCATGCTTCAACAATTGGACCTGTCTAGATAGCCAACTATTGGTTCCTATTCAAATTTCAACTACTGGATCCTGTTTAGATAACCAAATATTAACATAATAAAGGAAGAATGACGTACATTTTATGACTTCTTATTGTACAGAAAGTAATTTTCCTAGGGAGCTTTTTGAATTTTGCATGTATCACAGTCTCTGAAAATGTGAGTCTGCTGCGATGTAAGAGAAACAGTCACGAACTGTTGGAGGTGCAGAGGGGTGACATCCACTGAGTTCATCAACAGCTTCACATTTGAGGCAGTTTGGAGACACACAGGGCTTTAATGAGCAGGGTACTTACAGCCCCCACATAGCCAAACAGACTAAAACGCTTATTGTCTTTTTGCCTGGAACTTCCTTGATGCGAGAGTGATGTTTACATTTCTAGCCTCACTCCTTCAAACTTGACAGATTTAGGATAGGCGGGTGGGAACAGAGAAAACCCAAAAGGAGTGGTAAAGGCCCATCTTCACTGTGCCTGCCTCCCTCTCCCACACACACCCAGACAAGGGGTACCCTCTCCCTCACTGAAAATGCACTGTCTGTGCAACAGAGTCTCTGTTGCTTGTGTAAGTACTTTCTTGTCAGGGGGGACTTCTGAAATACCTAGTTGTGGAGGAAGAAGGGATTAATGGTATAGACTGTGGCTAAATGCCAGACTTTGAGCATTTTTATTAAAATTAAGTAGATTTTCTCTTTTTTTTAAATCACAGTTGACATACAATGTTACATTATTTTCAGGTGTACACATGGTGATTCAGCAATTCTATACATTATGCTGTATGCACCACAACTGTAGCTACCATTTTGTAGATTTTCTTGAATGAACAGTTTCTTCATCACTTATATGTCCTTAGGAAAATTTTGGGATACTTGAAATGATTCTTAAAAAAATAATTTTTTTGTCACCATTTAAGATGTTTGGATTTGGGGTGGGGGTGTGTGCTGAGCTCCTCATTCTGTCATTCTAGAAATCCTGAAAAAATTTTGTTTTTAAAGTTAAAGCTACATGAGAGTTTTAAAAGTTAAAAGTTTTAAAGTTAAAGCTACATTTAATTTTTATTCCATCTTTCTCCTACTTGGATGTTGCCAAAAATTCCCCACTGCCTTGATTCCACATTATTTATTCTAGGAGATGGTGCTTTTTAGAACCCAGTCTCTGCATATTTTTTCCTTATTTATCTACAATATTCCACATTTCAAAGCACCTGAATTTCATACAAGTGGGTTCATTTGTCTTCTGTAACTGTTTGTACGTTCTAGTTTTTGTTTATGCTTCTCTCTTTTTTTTTTTTGGTCCAAATTAGCCAAACTTGTCCTTCATGGCCCATTCCAGATATTCACAGACCATCAGATCTAAATAAGTATCTCGTTCACTGGAGCGGCAGGACCACATCTACCGGATTTTCTGTGTTGCCCTTTACTTTGTTACATGCATGCCATTTGAACCCAACTTAATTCTTAGCACCTGAGGTAGAAATCATTTATTATACTTTTTACTCCCTTTCAACACTTGGCTTAGGACTGACCGTGCAGTGAATATTTAGTGAATTTTGTAGCGTAAATTCTCAGTGCATGTTCAATTCCTGCATACAGGAACCTCTCCTCTTTAGAGAAACAAGCACCGTTATGGGAGATGAATTTCTAGTTAAGCTGTAAATGCAAAAGTATTATGAACTTTGTTCAGTTTATGGTTCTTAACATGAAATGTATCTCAAGTGTTTTCTGATTAATGTCACATTGTAGTTACACTGGTATGAATATACCCAGTTTTAGCTGTCTAAAACAAACCTCACTTGGGGGCAATTGTTCCAAAGACCCAATGACTAAAGATTACCAGGAAAGATAGTCTCTAGTCTACAGAATTATAATATCTCATTCAATAGATGCTTATTAAAATGAGACATCATATGGGATGCCATAGATTTACAAACTTGAATCAGATACAACATAACTGTAAGGAACTTAGAATCCAGTGGAGAAGATTCTAATAAGAAATAAGAAAAAACACTAGAGCGTATCATGCTTAGCGAAATAAGTCAAGCGGAGAAAGACAACTATCATATGATCTCTCTGATATGAGGAAGTGGTGATGCAACATGGGGGCTTAAGTGGGTACGAGAAGAATAAATGAAAGAAGATGGGATTGGGAGGGAGACAAACCATAAGTGACTCTTAATCTCACAAAACAAACTGAGGGTTGCTGGGGGGAGGGGGTTTGGGAGAAGGGGGTGGGATTATGGACATTGGGGAGGGTATGTGCTTTGGTGAGTGCTGTGAAGTGTGTAAACCTGGTGATTCACAGACCTGTACCCCTGGGGATAAAAATATATGTTTATAAAAAATAAAAAATTATTTAAAAAAAAAAGAAATAAGAAAAAACAAAACAGCACAAATACAAGGCAAACAGTGTCATTAGAATGATGTATTGCGAATCTGTGAAGTCTCTCAAATGGGAGGTGCTGGGCAGTTTATCAATGAGGAGATAGCACTTTAAAGCCTCCCAGGTACTGAATAATAGACAGGCTTCCATAAAAGGAACATGATGGGGCGTCCAAGCCAAAAATATTTAATGAAGACACAAAAAAGGGATCCAAGGAACTTTTAAAAAATCATGGGGGTTCCATGGGTTTATATCGCAGGGTCCATGGTAAGGTGCAGTGAGATACACAAATGAACATTAGATTTAACCAGGTCCTGAAGAATACCAAATGGGAAGTTGTTGAGTTTTCAGTTTATTTCACTCTCACCCTTAAGACACAGTTGAGTTACTGAAAATTTTCAAATCAGGGGCTGGATGATTAGATCTAGAAATGCATTGTATAATATGGAAGCTATTAGACAGACGTAGTTGCTTAAAATCAAATTAATTAAAACAACTTGAAATTCAGTTCCCCAACTTCACTAGATGTATTCTAAGTGCTCTTTCGCTTGATATGGTAACCTAATGCCTACCATGTAGGGCAGTTAAAAACATGTCTATCCACTCTGGAATTTCTACTGGACACTATTACACTAGATTTGGGGCTCTGACACCCGTATAAAGGAGAATTTATGGAGTTTGAGTAGCAGAGATGGGTATATGGGAAAAAAGCAGTGTAACTGATCAGATGTTCTCAAAGTAATCCAGATAAAATGTAACTGGCAGCTGAACTAGAGGAATGGTAATGTGGGGAGAGCTGAGGAGACACTGACACATGTTAGACACACACAGAGGAACCTACTAATTTTGATTAATTATTATTAATTATTAATCAGTTAATTATCAATCCTAATAATTTTAATTAATCATCTGCAAGAAATGAAGTGAGGGAAGTAGATACTCTAAAACCCTGAGTGACTGGTAGGTAGTAGTGCCAATTTATGGAATTAAGGAAAAAATAAAAGGACTAAATTGACAGAGATTATTGAAATAATGAGTAGAGTCTAGTAATGCTGGATTTGAGTTTTCCTGCTTCAGGTAGAGATTTCCGAGAGACTGGAAAGAATATGTTAGAGCTGGTGATAGAAGATTATGTTTATATCCAGTATTTGTTACATAGAGATGGTGGTTAAAAACATTAAAAAAAAAAAACAAAAACAAGAGAATAGGGTCAAAGAAAACACCTAGAGGTATTTGATTATGTTTATTTCACTTCTGTTCAAATCTTGATTAAATTAATTTAGGTCAAAATTTCAAAGTTTATGCATTACTTCCAATAATTTTAATATTATCATGGCTTCTTAAGAGTGACTTTGCACACCCAGCAACTCAAAGGCTAGTTTATTTCTTCAAGGAACCACATGTACATTTTGCCAAATACCATCAAATGATTTGAAATACCGAACTTCTTCTGTTTCTTTTTTTTTAAGATTGATTGATCAATTTAATAGAGAGAGAGTGTGCACAAGCAGGAGGAGAGGCAGGCAAAGAGAGAGGGAGAAGCAGGCTCCCTGCAGAGCAGGAAGCCTGGTGAGGAGCTCAATCCCAGCACCCTAAGATCATGACCTGAGCTGAAAGCAGCTGCTTTACCAATTGAGCCACCCAGGTGCCCTGATACTGAACTTCTTATATAGTACAAATGAATAACCTTGACCCAGAAAATGGAGTGGCATATGCAGTAGTCAATATTTTAGATTAAAAATTTTTAAAACTATTGCAATAACAACACATATTACTTGTTGATTTCTTTTTTATTTTTTAAGATTTATTTATTTATTTATTTGAGAGGGAGAAAGAGGGCAGGGGGTAGGAGCAAAAGGAGAGGGAAGGAGAAGAAAGAGAGTCTGAGGCAGACTCTGCGCTGAGCACAGAGCCCTGTGTGGGGCTAGATCTCACGACCCAGAACAGAGCATGACCTGAGTGGAAACCAAGAGTCAGACGTTTAACACACTGTGCCACCCACGTGCCCCATTACTCATTGATTTCTGATTGCTAAATTTGTATCCATATATCCTTAGAGGATGTCCTTTTATACATTTAATTAATTCAGCAGTTATTTACTGATTATTGATTATTTGCAAGTTTGACAAATACAGGAGATACTAGAACTTCTACAACTCAGACTCTTGTTCACAAGGGTTCACTTTTTCAGTGAGAGAATAGATATAAACACAAATAATCACAATACAATGTGATCAGTGCTAGGGAAGTATCAATGGGGGAAATCATTAAGATCTATGTGGGCCAATTTCATTTTTCTGCATGTGGCTGTCCAATTTTCCCATCAGCATTTATTGAAGAGGCTGTCTTTTTTCCATTGGACATTCTTTCCTGCTTTTTCAAAGATTCATTGACCATAGAGTTGAGGAACTATTTCTGGGCTCTGTATTCTGTTCCATTGATCTATGTGTCTGTTTTTGTGCCCGTACCATGCTGTCTTGATTATGACAGCTTTGTAACAGAGCTTTAAGTCCAGAATTGTGATGTCACCAACTTTGGCTTTCTTTTTAATATTCCTTTGGCTATTCAAGGTCTTTTTTGGTTCCATATAAATTTTAGGGTTATATGTTCCATTTCTTTGAAAAAAATGGATGGCATTTTGCATTAAATATGCAGATTGCTTTAGGTAGCATGGACATTTTCACAATATTTGTTCTTCCAATCTAGGAGCATGGAACATTTTTCCATTTCTTTGTGTCTTCCTCAATTTCTTTCATGAGTACTTTATAGTTTTCTCAGTATAGATTCTTAGCCTCTTTGGTTAGGTTTATTCCTAGGTGTCTTATAGTTTTGGGTGCAGTTGTAAATGGGATTGACTCCTTAATTTCTCTTTTCTGTCTTATTGGTGTAGAGAAATGCAACTGATTTCTGTGCATTGATTTTATATCCTGACACTTTACTGAATTCCTGTATAAGTTCCTTACACCACACACGAAAATAGACCCAAAATGGATAAAGGGCCTCAATGTGAGAAAGGAATCCATCAAAATCTTTGAGGAGAACACAGGCAGCAACCTCTTCTACCTCAGCGGCAGCAACATCTTCCTAGGAACATCACCAAAGGCAAGGGAAGGAAGGGAAAAAATGAACTATTGGGATTTCATCAAGATCAAAAGCTTTTGCACAGAAAAGGAAATAGTTAACAAAATCAAAAGACAACTGACACAATGGGAGAAGATATTTGAAAACGACATATCAGAAAAAGGGCTAGGGTCCAAAATCTATAAAGAACATAGCAAACTCAACACCCAAAGAACAAATAATCCAATCAAGAAATGGGCAGAAGACATGAACAGACATTTCTGCAAAGAAGACATCCAGATGGCCAACAGACACATGAAAAAGTGCTCCACATCACTCGGCATCAGGGAAATACAAATCAAAACCACAATGAGATATCACCTCACACCAGTCAAAATGGCTAAAATTAACAAGTCAGGAAATGACAGATGCTAGCGAGGATGTGGAGAAAGGGGAACCCTCCTCCACTGTTGGTGGGAATGCAAGGTCATGCAACCACTCTGGAAAACAGCTTGGAGGTTCCTTAAATTGTTGAAAATAGAACTACCCTACAACCCAGCAATTGCACTACTAGGTATTTACCCTAAAGATACAAACGTAGTGATCCGAAGGGGCATGTGCACCTGAATGTTTATAGCAGCAATGTCCACAATAGCCAAACTATGGAAAGAACCTAGATGTCCATCAACAGATGAATGGATAAAGAAGATGTGGTATATATACACAATGGAATACTATGCAGTCATCAAAAGAAATGAAATCTTGCCATTTGCGACAATGTGGATGGAACTAGAGGGTATCATGCTTAGCAAAATAAGTCAATCGGAGAAAGACAACTATCATACGATCTCCCTGATATGAGGAAGTGGAGATGCAACGTGGGGGGTTAAGGGGGTAGGAGAAGAATGAATGAAAGAAGATGGGATTGGGAGGGAGACAAACCATAAGTGACTCTTAATCTCACAAAACAAACTGAGGTTTGCTGGGGGGAGGGGATTTGGAAGGGGGGTCGGGTTATGGACATTGGGGAGGGTATGTGCTATGGTGAGTGCTGTGAAATGTGTAAACCTGGCGATTCACAGACCTGTACCCCTGGGGATAAAAATACATTCATTATATGTTTATAAAAAAAATAAAAAAATAATAATAAAAAAAAGGATCTATGTGGGCACAGAGGAAGGAAGCATTGTCTGGGGCAGTCAGGGAAGTTTCTCAGAGAAAGTGACTTCTGAGGTATCTTTTGAGGAATGAGGAAGAGAGCACATTCAGAGACACCACCTGTGGAAGACCTCAGGTGACTTATCATGATACAGAGTCCAGAGAAGGTCGAAAGGCCAGATTCTGCTCAGCTTTTTATGCCATTCTAATGTGTCTGGGTTAATTTTGAAGGAAATATCATCAAGAATTCTGGTTTAAGATTAAAAGGTATGAGATGGTACTGAGTTCTATTTTATGCTCTTTGAGAAGTGATATTGGAGGAAACACCAATTAGAAACCTGCTGGTGTAAACCAGACCTGAGGGGGTCTGGTAAGAAATTGAATCCAAAGGTATTTAGAGACGAATGACTACATGGAACATTCATGAGAAGTATAAGTTAGAAAGAGCATCTAGGATGATGCCCAGATATCTGGCTTTACAGTCTAAGCATAAAGAGATGCCAGTCCTTGGGGTGAAGTGAAGTTTCTGGGCGAAGAAGCAAGTGTGGATCATGAAGATAAGGTTCAATTTGGTGCTACTGAGGCTGAGGGTTCTTTGGATCATCCAAGGGTGATTCACACTTGGAGGTATGGCTCATACGGTTCAAATATTCTCTCTTATCTGAATCCAATGACCTATTTACTCATCTTGTGTATAGTGGTCCCTAGTTTCTTCCCATTCCATGGTTAATGTTGTGGCCTCAGGGTCTAATATATTGGGTAAAATGTGACACACCATTTACTAAGCTGCCTCAGAGTAGGAATGAGTATGACACTGTGTGGCACTCCAGGTTGCCACATGGACTTGAATCTCATAAACTTTCTACTTTCTCACCATGGGACATTCTAAGACATATTTCACTAATGCTTTCCTCACATAAAATATTCTTTCTTTGATGGCTCTCTCTCCCCCTCCTATCTGCTTCCTTCTCCCCTTTGAACCCTTTCATTTTTCTTCCTCCCTTCCTTCTCTTCTCTTCTTTTCTCTTCTCTTCTCTTCTTTTCTTTTCGTTTCTTTTCTCTTTCTTTCTTTCTTTCTTTCTTTCTTTTCCTTAATTTAGATTCCTTTCCTTTTTTTGATATTTTTGCCTGCTTCAAGGTTAAATTTTTTTCCTAGGCATATCTCTAAGACACCTTCCACCCTTTCATTTCCATCTGCTGAATGACAGCCCTTAGAAAACCAGCATTTTGGAGCAGATGGAAATGTGTGGGATATCTTAAGTAGTGCCATGATTTTGCTGATTTTGTGTTTCGAAGAGGAAAGTACTTGTTCATCCACATCACTAGACAGTGCCTTGCATGCACTTTTAATTACCTAACTCCCTGTGAATTCAACTATTTGAAAGTGCTTTCTATTTATATTATAAATATATATACATCATGTATTTTTATCTTTTAAAAATATTTTATTTGTTTATTAGAGAGAGAGAGAGAATGAGCAGTGAGGAGGGGCAGAGAGAGAGAGAGAGAGAGAAGCAGACTCCTTGATAAGCAGGAAGTCCGATGCAGGGCTGGATCCCAGGACTGGGAGATCATGACCTCAGGTAGGCACTTCACTGAATGAACCATCCAAGTGCTCCCTAAGACTTGTTTTAAAATGTTTCCTGTAATTCATTTGAAGTTTATCATATTTGTTTATTAATTTGATGAAATTACATTTAGATTTCCTGGTGAGGTGGGTTTTTTTTTTCATTTTATTGCATAAATAGAATACTTTTTAAATTTGACTAGTATATTTAATATGGTTTATAAGTTTTGATTTGTTGAATTATAAATGTATTCTTAAATGCTGCCCTTTAAAACACATTCAAATTTTGTCTGTTCTTTAATTAATATACCTCCATTATACAAAGTTAAGAAAATATTGAAAATTGGACAGAAGATTTAAAAATCATTCATGTCAATTATACAACACATTATTTTAGTATAGGTTTCCATTTATTTTTTTCTCTGTATGTTAATGTGACTTTTATGAGACAAATTTTATTGTTTTTTTAACCTAACATTTAATGTATGTCCATGATATATATATTAACAACTCTAATTGATTTGTAATAGTTTATTGTTCTTCTATCAACCAATCTATCAGTGTCCTTATTTTTGTATATTTAGCTTGTTTTCTTTTTTTTTTTTTTAGTAGTATGTATAATGCTGCAAAGAATATTGTTGAACTTAAAGTTATGTCAAATTTTAGGGATTTGTTTTCTTATAATAGATGTCCAAAAATAGAAGCAGTGAGTGAAAGGGGATAAATATTTGTGTATGAGGGTAATGATGTTGACCTGGGGTCAGCACAACATACATGCTACCAGTGACTTCTGAATCATCTTGTTGAATATGATGAGAACTCTCAATCTTGGGCTCCCCTGGGACCTGTAGAATACATTGCGAGACTGAGCTAGAAGTTATAGTTCTTCACTGAGGAAGCAGAAGTTTTTGCCTTGATCATGCTAACTTGCCATATAGGCCATAAACTTTGAGTATATTAACATAGGACTTAAAACAAGTAAGCTAGTGAGGTTAGTTTTCTTTACTGCTAGAGTATGGACTTTATAAATGTACATTGTAATTACACAGTCTACCTAAATATTTCATAGAATCTTAAAATCTTGGAGCTGAAAAATATCCTTAGAGAAATATCCTTAGAAAATAAACTTCTATATTCTGCAAATGCGACAATGTTAATGAGGAAGGGAGGAGCTTCCCCATGGGTCATGCCAGTGCCACAGCTGAAATCTAAGCCTCTTGATTCCCAGATAAGAGATCTTTACCTGAATTCTAAGTCAGAATGAATAGTTATTGCATTTGAGCTGGGTTGAACTTTAATGGTCTCTGCTTCATTAAAAAAACTTGGTCTGCCTCCAGTTTCATTGATTCCCAGATACTGATCAACATGGGTGAGGCTAGACTCAATTTGTAATTTGATTACAAATTATTGGGCAAGCAAAGGTAGTAGAAATCAATTTATTCTATTAGCATAGCTCTTCATTAAGTTCCTATCATTTTGGCACCCACAGATGAACAAATTAGAGGAGGGGCTGATATTTTCCATGATAACAATGCAGTATCCATAGGCTACAATATACTGAGAGAAGGAGGGTTGCATATAGAGCTGGAGGAGGCTTTGCGGAAAAGTGATTCTTTATCTGGATCTTGAGGAAGAGGTGCCCTGACTCAGACACAAGGCAGCGTCCCACGAACAGGGGTGTTCTGTGCAGAAGTACAGAGGCAGGGAACCCGACCGCATTCGTCAGACTACAAGGGTAAGCGAGGGTGGTGTGAGGATGAGACTAGGGCTGCTACCGAAGTCTGCCAGTCAGCCAGGCCAAAGGGGGACTTCATTTGATGGAGGGTGTTACGCCAGTAAATACTTCCAACCAGGGAGGAAAGGTCATCCTGTATATAGAACAATGAAATACAGTTACAATTGTTTAACTTGCCCCTGAACAACCTGCATGTTTTACATCTCCATACGGTATCGGGTTGATGTGTGCTTTGGCTTCATTAATCAAGGGGGGATTTGCTGAGCTCATAGTCAGTGAAGTGTAATTCACCCTTCCTCCATTACTATGAACAGCAATATTTTTAGAAATTACACCCAATTGTTTCTTAAGTGAAGTAGCCACAAGAGCGACTGAAAGCCGTGCTTTAGTGAAATCCTTCACTGGATGATCTCTCGTCTGACCCTCTGTACTTTATCTCCCAAGGATCAGCTTGTGGTGTTAATTATGAGGTAAGTAAGCAGTTACTTCCTACAGCAAATCAGCCAAAGTCCAGGTTTGCTCTGGAGGTCCCAGGGATCAGAGCTCTGTGTTTCTTCAGGTTTCAATTTACCAGCCTCAAACCACTTAAAAGCAGGAGGAGGAAAGACTGGGAGTGATCAGTTTACAAGTGACCTGGGAGTTCACAGCTTTCATCCCTGGAAATCACAGTCCATATAATAGGCCTTGTGCAGATACAATTGGGACAAATTGACTCAGGCGTCCTGCTTTCAGAAATGAAAACCCTTCTGTTCCCTTATCAGTGTCCCCATGCCCGAATTGTTGGAATCAAGCATTTGATGGAGGATGGTAGTTGTTCTAAGGTCAAATAGAGGATGTAGGTCCTGAGTAAGAGTGGAGGCTGTTAAGTGGCACCCAACTGTGTTAATTGGTTAATAGGACCCTAGCTAGTTTAGGGACTTAAAAGTCACGCCAGAGGAACTACGCCTCACAGCCTTTTTCCTTTCTAAGCAAGTGAGAGTTGTAACTGTGGAGCAAAGTAAGGCCGGCACATCTCAAACCAGGCTACTGTTGTACCAAATATTTTTGCATTGTCTTTTTATTTATACTTGGAAATTTGGGGGAAATTTTTTTTTAAGTTTTATAAAAGTCAGTGTTTCCAACTTGGCACCTGGAGTTGACTTTTAGAGGCAATTTGAGGTGCCAAGAATCCAGACTAGTGGGTATGGTGATAATTGTTGCCAAATAATCATTCTTGGCAAAAAGAAATGCAACTTTTAAAAAAAGGGGAAAAAATCAGATTATCTTGAGTGATTTGCAAGCTAGATCTCATGGCACTTTCCAAAGTCGAATAAGTACAGAATCTGAAAGGGAATGCTTTCTACATTCATTTGGATATAGACTGTCTGACTATTTATTAGAAATTCAATAGTCTTACTTTATTTTTTAAAAATATTTTTAAAAATATTTTTAAAAATCATTTAATTACTTTATTTTTTAAAAATATTTTTAAAAATATTTTTAAAAATCATTTAATTTTTTAAATGATTTATTTATTTATTTGAGAGAGAGAGAGAGAATGAGAGGGGAGAGGTCATAGCAGGGAAGCAGACTCCGCGCTGAGCGGGGAGCCTGATGCAGGACTCAAACCTGGGACTCCAGGATCATGACCTAAGCCAAAGGCAGTTGCTTAACCAACTGAGCCACCCAGGTGCCCCTAAATATTTTGTTTAAGATTTATTTATTTGAGAGAGAGAGAGCGAGCACGCATGAGGTGTGTGGAGGGGGAGGGAGAGAGAGAATCTCAAGCACACTCCCCACTGAGTGTGGAGCCCCATGCTGGGCTCCATCCCACAACCCTGAGATCATGATCTTAGTTGAAATCAAGAGTCAGATGTTTAACCTGCTGAGCCAACACTGTATCCCAGTGGTCTTTCTTTAAAGTAATGTATCAAAGCAAACCATTGGAGTAAAAGTCCCTTAATATATCCTTACCATATCTGCAGGCATTTCATAAAGTCACAAGCCTTGAAGGCCACAGCACTGTCGAGTTATGTTTTATTATAGATGGATGATTAGAGCAACTGTATTGACATTATTCAACTTCAGTAGTGAGAAAAGGATATTGCTATTAGTTTTGATCACTCATTGAGTATTCTCCAAATTCATTGTTTATTCTATGCCTAGCATATGCTTTAAATTCACTTCTGAACTTGACACTTGCCTCTTTGTAGCCTGTCAGTGGCTCCCTAGTGCCCTACAGAACAAGTCCAAATGTCTGAGTCTGGCACATTCAAAGTTTAGAATGATGTTCCCTAAATTGGTCTATCCATCATCTCTCCAGGAATGCTATGCTAAGACCACATCAGACACCTCACTAACCCTGCACAACCCCTACCTAACTCTTGCTGCTGCCAGAAGTCTCTACTGTTTTCCTCCCAGAAAAAGTTCCATTCATCCTTCAAATGCAGCATATCAGGTCTCCCCACCTTTGTAAAATGCCCAGCTCCTTCCCACCACCGCCTTTCTCATCAGCTCATGAAACTGTTCCCATTAGAGTTACCATCTATCTCCTTGCTATCAAATCCAATGAACACGTTTTAGTGTTTGTCTTGACTTCTCAGTGACATTTGATGTAATTAACTACCGTGTTCTTTAAAATCTCTCTTTTCCTTGCTTTTTATGACATGATACTGCCCTCATCTTCCTCCAGATTTCCTCATTCTCCCTTGTGGAGATCTATTCCTATCCCATTTACTCAATTGTCATATTTCTCAGGTTATTCTTTCCACTGTCAAATACTTAATTACTTCCTAGATATTGATCATTTCAAAATTTCCATGTTTAGGCCATCTCCTCATTGTATGCTTGTAATCAGTATTTTTAGTTGTCTGATGGATGGACACAGCTTGTCACCCCACAAATATCGTAGAGTCAACATGTTTCACTTGAAGCCATTATTTTTACTTTTAAATCTGCCTCAGCTGCTAAACTCAGATGATGGTATTATCATATTCAGCTTCTTAAATTCATAGCCTGCCATCATCCTTGATAATTCTTTCCCCATATCCAGTCAGACATAAAAACTAAATAAATATCTAAACTTAAAAAATTAAATGGAACTGTTTCTATCTATCTATCTACCTGTCTAGATCTAGATGGTGGTAATTATGATATAGAGATATAGGTAGCTATGATGTCCTCTTGAAGTCACCCTTATTCCCATTATTCAAGTTTAGGCTGTTATAATCACTCCCATGGATTTTTTTTTTTTTAGTTTAGTTTTTATTGATTTTTTTACTTACCTTATGTATTTGTTTCAAGTTTTTACTTAAATACCATTTAGATAAAATATACTAGAATATTGGTTTCAGGAGTAGAATTTAGTGATTCATCAGTTACATGTAATACCTGATGCTCATCATAAGTACCCTTCTTAATGCCCATGAACCCATTTTAGCCCATCCCCTGTCTACCTCCCTCCCTCATCTCGCAGTTTGTTTTCTATAGTTAAGAGCTTCTTATGATTTGATTCCCTCTCTTTTTTCTTTTCCTTTACTGTATATTCATCTGTTCTGTTTCTGAAATTCCATATATAAGTGAAATCATATGGTATTTCTTTTTCTCTGACTTATTTTACTTAACATACTATACTCTAGCTCCATCCACATCATTGCAAATGGCAAGATTTCATTCTTGTTGATGAATATATATTCCATTATATATATACTCATATATGAGTTTATTATATATATACTCATATATATATATGTTCATTATATATATATGTATATATATATATATACTTATAATTTCTTTATTTATCAATTGATGGGCATTTGGGCTCTTTCCATAATTTGGCTGTTTCTTTAATAATGCTGCTATACAGATCTGGGTGCATGTGCTCCTTCAGATCTGTATTTTTATATCTTTGGGGTAAATACCTAGTAGTACAATTGCTGGATCATAGGGTAGTTCTATTTTTAACTTTCTGAGGAATCCGCATGCTATTTTCCAGAGTGGCTGAGCCAGTTTGAATTCCCACCAACAATGGAAGAGGATTCCCATGGATTGTTACCAATAGCCTCCTAACTTTTTTATGCCTCCTCTTCGGACCCCTCCAGCCACTCTTCTCACTGCAAGCCAAGTGATCTTTGTGAAATTCAAGCTGATTGTGTCATTCTCTTACTAACAGCTTTTCAGTTAATTTTCCATTGTTTTCTAGATGAGGTCCAGACTCCTTAATGTATTTCATAAGACCATGCATTAATTTCATCTCTTATTCTCTCTCCCCTGGTACACTGCTCTAGCCATAGCAAGACAGAGTCTTCTTTCCTTTTCTTAATTTATTAAAATGTCTCTCACTGTTCTTCCTAAGGCCTTCCTTTTGCTTAGATCATTCTTGCTGCATGCCTTTCCCTTATCCTGGGTAAGGCTCAGGGAGCCTTCTCCTCATGCCGCAGGATAGTACCCTCCTTCACATTGCCATGGAAACCCCTGTTTTTATTCAGTGTGGCATTTTGATTATATTGTGACTTTTTTTATTATATGGCATTTTCAAATTTCATCTATTTCCTATTTGATTGTAAGTTGATTATATTGTGTGGCATTTTCAAATTTTATCTATTTCCTACTAGACTATAGGTTGCTTATTTTCATCTTTTAATCCTTAGAACCTAGGGATTAACCTTCATACAATTACCTTCAGAGCAACCCTGTAATATTAATGTAATTATTAAAATTACTATTTTGATGATAAACTGAGGGCCACAGGGTGCAGAGTACATCTGCTTTTTTACTAAAGCCTGCTAGGGAATTATCTATATGCCTGTAAGTATTTCCTTCCGATAATCTGAATTGGTGAAAATGATGCATTAATGAAAATTAAATGCATCTTGTTTTTAAATTCTTATAGCAATATATATACTTTTAGCACATGATACTGTTATATAAAAAGTACCCAGCACACTACTTAGTATAGTGACTGGTACTCAAAACATGAAAGCTATTATGATTGCATTTATACTTGAAAAGGACTTTTTTGTTACACTCACAAACACACTCTAAAGAATATTTTTATATTATATGATGTCAAGTACTACTTTAGTGGCTCACTTTACTGTAGAAGTTTATGATGACAGAGATCTTTATTAACATTAGAAGACTGATACTTCCTTAAGAGGCTTTTGTGGTCTCACATCTGTGTACATATGAAAAAAAAAAGAATGCTATGTTTATGGATACTATGTTTGAAGAAGTTATCTGAATTTATCTAACTATAGCTAGAGTGAGAGCTTTGGAACAGAAGATAGTTAAAGTCCCTTTCATTCCTAAGAGTCTCAGAAATTTTCTTTCCCCTTTCAGTCATTAAATACAGGGGTTAAGAACATAATCCCCTTTATGCTACATATCACTCTTCAGTTTTAACATCTACCCAGAAGCATATAAATTTTCTTTTAAATAGCATATGTTATGGCTAAATCCTCTTTTCAAGCTAAGGCATTTCTTGTTAATTTCATCAGTAATTACTAGTTTAGAAAATGTGTTTGTGTTTGACAATGCAATAGTCAATAGATAGCAAGTGGGAAAAGGAATGAATGGTTCAAAGTATATTATGAGGAAAAGAAAATAAGTTTTTAGATTAAAAAAAATCTCCTTAAGGAAAATACATCTTGTAAAAGTCTGAGCCTATAAAAATTACTGTGATAATTCACAATAGATGGTTATCCTTCACTGTACAAAGCATTCCAGCATTCTGGGGAGTAAGATAGACAATGTTGGCAATTTGATGACCATTTTCAGAATTTCTCAGACACCATTTTGTAGGCATATACCTCTATATGTATATATATATGACATTATATTAACATTCTAAAATTCTGAGTGAATGCCCAGTGGGGGGGGAAACTTCATCTGGTCCAGTGGTATAAGGTATTATAAATATGACTATTGTCCATGACTTTTTCAAGAAATGTACAAGTATTTAATTTTCAATGAGCTAATAATTTAACACTTCTATTATTTATTTTATCATATGATATGACTTAAGTGTATGTTGGACATATTTATTACATATTTTAAATTCCTAATAATCATTACATATTGAAAGATTCTCCAAGATATCTTTGCTAGAGAATCATGGAGAATCAAGGCTGTTTGCAAGTGACTTGGCATTTTCTAGAGCCCCTCCTGCCTTCTTTCCTTACTATTTTTAGATAAGTCACTTGACTACATGCCTTCTGTGAAACCCTCGTTTATTCCAATTTATTTAATATATTTTAGTTTTGTGCCCTAAATGATGGTTCATGTTTCTTTCTTGTGTGTTAAGTCTTAGCAAACCCAAAGAAACTTTCTGAACTTCTAGACCCTGGTGCGGCCCTCCGTCAGGCAATAATTAGATCATTATGTAGGACACTAACAGATTTAGTGTTTTCATTCCCACAGCAGCCTGCAGTCCCCACCTGTCAGCTGGGGAGAGACAATCTCATAAACCTGCCAATACTATGATTTAGCTGAATACATGTTTGTTAATAAATCTTTCATCATATTATAATCAAAGAGCTCTTTCAGTTTATGACCCACCTAATGAAGGATTTGGGGTGTCTGCTCATCAATTTGATGTTTGTAAAGACAAAGCTAACGGGAGTCATTAGCCTGTATTTACCCCTTTGGCTCAGGTGAAGAGTGGAGCAGGAGAAGTGGTAAAGGAAATGAGAGAAAATGTTAATTAAAAATAAACGCATGGTGTCAGCCACATACCCGTTACCTTGAAAAGTAATGCCTTGTGAGAAAAATCAAATATTTTGACGTCTTTTAAAGTCTACTAAGCCAGTAGGATCTATAGTGGTTCTTTATCAAGTGCCTTTTTCAAAGACTTAACTGCCGCCATTATCATACAAAGAATTCGATGTGTTTCTCTCCATAGGGGAGTATAATTATTAATATGGTGTGAGTGAAATTTAGGACTTGTTAGGGCTTGCAGTCATGCCAGGGTACAATAGTGAAAACTTGTACTGCCTTTTTGGACATCAATGCTACTTGTTCAGATTTCAATTTCATGATTTATTTGTGGTTAAAATGAACATAAGTTGAAATATTCTCTTGGTTATCTTTCTTAAGGCATTGAAGGTAGATATGATGATTGTAGTCCTGGTATCTTTTACATAGAATAATGCATACCCCCCAACCCCACTGAATTATAGCAAAGGGAAAACAAATAGAATGACATATATCATTTGCTAAAGCTATAAAGTAGTTTTTAACTTCTGCTGAAAAATCTTTAAAATTGTACCCACCATCTGCATGACGAATGTCTCATGGTGTTCTCTGCCTTGTCAAAACCTCTCTCCATGGCCCAGTTCTCAGCTGCCATTGACTGAGATCCAGACAAATAAATCTAGGGAGAGAGACAGTATGCTGACCTCGGTTTCCTATGTGTTTCCTTCCAACTCTAGAGCAAGTTATATTTCAGATCCACAATCAACAAATAGCTCTGCAAACCAAATAGGCCACACTGTTGGAAGTCAGAGTGAGTGAGGTCAAATAGAAGCCTCAACTGGCTGGATATAGTCTTCTCATCTCCTTTGTGGAAATTTCCAGGCTTCACATTCATTCATCCGGATATCCTCTTTGCAAGCACTTACCATTGAAATCTTTGGGCTGCTGCACACTCCACCTGAAGATGACACAGATGGACCAGGTTGGATGACCTTTTATGTCATATCTGCATCCATGGCTTTCTCTGTTTGCTTTCCTTTGTGATATTTTCAGCACCAGGAAGTTTCACTCACCTTGACCATTGTTTTCACACATTTGGGCTACAGACATGAGGTTGTTGTTTCATTTGAATCCAAAAAGATGGACAGGAAGGAAAACAGACAGTAGAGATAGCATCCATTTCCTAACTGAATCATAACACTCTATTTTCATGACTTTGTCACACGGCAGAAAAATGCAGGGAATTCATTTGAAGAAGCATAAACAGTGAGACTGTGACTTGTTCTCTTGCTGAGCATTTCTCTACTAAACATAAAGACTTGGTTGTGGAGGGGATTATTAGCTTCTCTGATGACACATTCCCCTAATAAAGTCCAGATTTGGCTCAAACTTTATGTGTAATTTCCTACTGCTATAATTATGAGTTCTTAAGTAAAGATTACTGCTTTTACAATTTTTATAATGGTTCTGCAGGAATAAGGCTGCATGACTGATGCTTTAACATTGCTGGTGAGACTTTAGCATGTGGTTGTGTTGGATTTTCTTTTTTCTAAGCTATGGTTTCCTCACTCCAAACTGGAGATGAATGAACTCAAGTTGCTGTAATTATTAAATGAGAACAACATACATAGAATATTTAATGCCATGAAAAGCACATAGTAAGTATTCATTTAAAATAGCTGCTTTTCTAATAGTGTGAAGAATTCTAGATCTTCAGATCACTGAAATCTATGTGTAGTAAAATCTGCACTCCATAACTCTTTTGTTGAATTACCATATTAATAGTGTTTTTATTATTTCTGTTTCCTTCATACTTCATACAACTTTTTAAAAAAGGGACTATCTCAAAATCAATGCATCAAACATGAGTTATATCAGTTTAAGTATTTACTAAAATGTTTTCTAGTCATTATTTTCAAAAATATTTATTTTCCTGTTTTGATTTCTTTATGAAAATATACATTTCAACAGTTTTCAAGAGTATCTCCAAACTCTGGGCTTATTTTTTTTTGAGAAAATTTTTAGGACTTCTATTTTTTTATTTGTTTTAATTAAGATACAATGTATTATTCATTTCAGGGGTACAGGTCTATGAATCATCAGTCTTACGCAATTCACAGCACTCACCATAGATGAATGTTTATAGACGTATAAATAAAAGTAGCACCTCTTAAATAGATACTAATATTTGGCATATTGTATTAAATATACAACATTTGAGATTAAGCTGAAAGTTAATACAAGTTGTGGTCCCAGAGTGATAAAGAATCTTCTGTGCCATGGAATAGTTCCTTTTCCTTTAATTAATTATTACTCCCTACTTGCCAATTGTTGATTTTATATTTCCATAATTCTTTCTGTATTTATTCACTGGGACTCTAGAAAATGTCCCTTTTCTCTATCTATCTATCTTTCTATCTATCAGCTTTCTATTTAAGCATGGCAGAGGTTTTTTTTTTTTTTTTTTTTTTTTCTTTTGAGGATTTTGGTTCTACTTTAATGGGGGATATTTTTCTATAGCTTTCTTCTCTTGTAATGCCTTTATTTGGTTTCTGTAGTAAGATAACCCTGGCCTCGTAAGATGAGTTGGAGAGTGTTCCTTCTGCTTTTATATTGTGAAAAAGTTGTGTAGAATGGCTGTTTTCTCTTCCTTCAATTTTGGTGGAATTTGTCAGTTGAACTCTTTGTACTTACCATGGTGAATGTTCTCTCTACTCTAGAAAAGAAAACATACTCAACTGTTTCTGAGTGCTACTGTATTGGCTTTGCTTTCAATGAGGGCACCACATTCTTCACATCCCTCCAGAGATGCTTTCTGCTAGGGTGGTGTGTGGTTCCCCAGAGCAATATCTGTATGATTCAAACTTTAGGTCTCCCATGTGTGCTATACCTCTCAAAGAGGATTTCTTTGTGAGCTTTTGTTCTTCTTCTGTCCCTCTCTAGCAGTGTTCTCCTGTTGCTCTTTATTCTAAGCTTCTTAGCTTGCTGGTGGTGGTGGTGGAGTGTGGTCCCTGTTCTTCCAGGTAAACCTTGGTCTTAGGTACATACCATGTCTGTGGGTCTTAGCATGGTGCCCTTCTCTTCCCTGCCCCTCCCCGGCTGCACTGTGAGCTTGACACATAATTCTGTTTGTCTCCCAGGACTAGGATTTTCTTCCCAGTGTTCCCTTTCCCCAGCTCCAGTGTATGGTCACCTGTGCACTAAGGCTGGTGGTGGTGCCCTAATCCCTCAGTGTTCCATAGTAGAGCTAGATATAGGGGATATAGGGAAAGGTTCCAGCAGAGGTTCCTATTCCTCTTGCATGGCTACCATTTCACTCATTTAGACCTACACCATGAAAGATCCTTTTGATCTTTTATGTGGACCCCTGGAGGTTCATAACGAACACACATAATAGATACCTAATTTCTGTGCCCATCCCCCACCCAGAGGTGTTCTCTGTCCCACCAGCTCCCACTTGTCTTTTAACAACTTGTTAGCTACTCTAGCTGAATTGCTTTTGTTCCTATCTAGTCCTAATCTATCCCAGGTGAGTATGTGTTCACACCTTCTCTTTCATTTCACATCTATCTTTCCTTAGATTCTGAGCCTGCTCCCTGCAACCTCCATCCTCTGATGGGTTTGAAAAATGCTGAAGATAGTCTGCTCTTTTTCATTCAGTGTGGGAATGCTGCTTTTTCCCAGTTCTTTGTATCCTGGAGCTGAGGCTAAAAGCAACCCATGGACACTGTTTTTTTAAGATCAGCTCCTAACTATTGTTCATTTCTTTATTCATCCACTCATTTGTTCATTTACTAAGCAGTTACCACTTGGATTCTGGGACATAATTAGAATAATTAGAATTCTGGGACATAAATAGAATAACATCCTTGTTCTCATGAACCACACTATCTGGTAGGGAAAAGAAACAATCAGGCAAAAGAGCAAGTAGTTATCTGAGAAGGAGATCCAAGGGGTGTGTGATCCAGGGCCCTAGGGAACACAGCCCAGTGATGTTTGAATTTTGTTCTCAAGAATGTACAAGAATATGCCATGTAGGCAAAAGGTAGGGAAAACACATTAAATCTATAAACTGATGTGAAAAGAATTGACATCCTTACTATGCTGAGACTTCCAATCCCTGAACATAATAGGTCTTTCCATTTATGTAGTTCTTTGATTTCTCTCCTGAGCATTTAGTATTGCAGCACAGAGGTCGGTATGAGATTAATAAGTATTTAATTTTCTTTGGAACAATTGTAAATGGCATTATGGGGTTTTTTGTTTTGTTTATATCTTTCACTCCTTCACTGATCTCTCCCACCCGTCATGGATAGTGTTTTTGAATTATAGACTATGCATTTCTAGAGAGGATAGCTTTGGTTAAAGCAAATCAATCAAACTATCATATCTTCTTCATTTTTCCTTGCTCTAAGCCCTAAATACTCTAGAGATCTCACCATTTATCCATCTAGTCTCTGGCTAATTGGCAGTTCACTCAAGAGCATAGACACATACAGTTTCTTTTTCTCTGCCATTAACTATCTGCTCAAACTTGTTTTTGTTTGTTTATTTTACCTTCCCCCGGTGTCCTCATCCATGAATTGTAATGCTCTGTTCCCTGACTCCCTCACAGGAATGGCGTAGGGATATTGTGAGAGAAAGGACAAGAGAATGCTGTAAAAAACGAAAAGCACACTTAAAATGGAACGTGAACAGATTTCATTCCTCCCAAGAAATATTTTCTGAATTTCTATATTGGCTGAATGGTTCTTCTCTGTACTCTCTCAATTCTCTTGCTTACATCTGTTTTATCATTTAGAATATTTTATTAAAATTATCTATTCATGTGCATATTTCCTTAAATACAAGAGGCACTGAGTATTTATCTTCATGTTCCTACCCACAGGCTCAGCGTTGTATCTGTTTTTTGCTGCACTGAAGTTCATCAGTAGAAGAGCTGTGTCTGTCCAGAAGGAGGCTCTGTTTCTTGGGACTTTCTCTTGGCCTGGACATCTTCTATTATATACAATCAGACCCTGTCAGGTCCTATGACCAGGCTCTATGATGCCTCCCATGTCCATGAGGACATCCACCATAAAATCTGCTTAGTTATGGAAACCCCTAACTGTCCTCCCAAATGACCCCAGCATTTCTGAAACTCCTTAATACCAAAGCTTCATCTCATGAAAAGAAATTGGATGAAATTCAAATAGAACCATAAAATGTCAGAATTTTAAGGGCCTTTAGAGACCACTAGTAAATTTGGTCATGAAAGCAATTGTTTCCAGGAGGAAGAAGAAGGCTGTGAGAGAAGTAGAAAAGATACTTTGATGAGGACAGAGCATGAAAGGGGAGAATAGAGTCTCCCATCTTTTAGTTTTTCTCCATTTTGCCAAAAGCCACCCCCTGTTCCTTCTATACTTTAAGTTTAAGAGTAGTCTACCTCCAGGCAGGGTACATCCAGACCCTGCTAGGACAATTAGAGGTCAGTAAGAGGACATTTCCTCAGAAGATAACCCCTAGGATTCCATGTGCACGTGAATTATAAATTGAGGACTTATTTGCATGCTAATGACCTGTTTTAACTTACATCAGGTTAAGGACACAACTGTGTTTTGTAAGCCATAAGCTGTTTGAGTGTGAGACATAATATTAGTGATGGGGGCCTTAGAAGAGCAGGTGGGCCTCTCTTCTTGAGGGCCACTCCATAAGGCACTAGTGCATCAGAACAGAGTTGGCTGGGATCCTTGAGACACAGATCTGGGTAGTCCACTTTTGGGCCTGGGTAAGTCTTTCATGCGTTAGTATTCAATGCCTACCTCCAGCAGGGCCAGGGTAGGCCTTCCCTCACTCTCACAATCAGTAACAGGGAAGGGGCACACCACAGCGGTCACAGCAGAATGCTACAAGGCCCCCAAGTGCTTGGCAGAATGCCCAGCATACATTTCTTTTAACCAGAGAGAGAAGACAGATCTTTGTGGGAATAAGATTCAGAAACTCGGGAATACATTGGAATGGAGCCAAATGTTGAATCCTGAAAGAAAAAGAGAAACTCCAGGCATTGGACCAATGTCCCTGGTTGGAACAATTGAGTTACATATATACATGCATGTCTATATATATTCACATGTGTTTATGTATATATGCATATATTTATTTCATATTTCATAATTTGTAATGTTCAGACATATAACAGTTACACTCCAGGAGGTGGATTTAAACAAGGTCTTCAGGAATCTGAAGCTTTTGCCCAGTGAGTTTTAAACTCTGTCCTTGGAAATCTAAACCGGAAGAGACCTTAGAAATCAATCCTGGCCCTTCCACTCCTGTTTTATAGATGAGCAAAATAAGGCCAGGGGAAATGTGCTCAGAATCATATGTGTGGAACTATTGGGGCTTTTTCTAAATTCAGGACAGTGAAAACCTGACCCCCTTTCATTTTAATGTGTGGATTCTCCTGGATTATATGACTGAGGTCCTTGGTAGACCTAGTCCTATACTGTGTGGAAGGGCTTTCTCACACATTGTCTCCATTTGAGCCTCACCTCTGCTTTTCTCGGGTGGTAACTTATTTTCTGCATATTTCAGAGGTGGAGGCTGAGGTCTGGAAAGGTTAAGTGACTTGTCCCAGGTCACATGCCTGAGAAACCGAGGAAACTGATTCAAATCAAAGACCCTCTGCATCTCAGTTCATGACCGCTTCCCCAGGGGAAAGGATAGTAACAAATTAGGAAGCCATGAGTGCTCTTGTTTACAATTCTTTTCAGGTCCTCACCACAATCCCTTGTCATCCAGTGACACCACACTAGGCAGCATTGTTTGGATATCAACTGTACCCTCTGTGCTTTTGTTTTTATGGTTTCCTCTTCTTGGAATCTCCTGTCTTCCCATTACCTGCTTCGTCTGACAGACTCTTGAGTTAGGACTTCCCAAGTACTTTTCTTGCCATGCCCCCTGCCTTTGTCCATTCAGACTGCATTCTAGAGGGTGGAAGTCCAAGATCAGGGCACTGGCCTGTCCACGTGAAGCTCCTCCACCACACTGAAGACAGCAAACTTCTTGCTGTGTCCTCACGATAGTGAAAGGGGTGCAGATCTCTCTGGAACCTCTTTTTATAAAGATACTAATCCCATTTGAGAGAGCTTTGCTCACATGACCTCTGTGCCAGATTCTACTTCCTACTAACATCACCTTAAGATTTAGGATTTTAACACCTACACTTTAGGAGCACATACATCGAAACCATAGCAGCCTTCTTTCTTGAAAGAACATTGCTTCTGTCTACAAGGGTTTTCCAGGGGATCGTTTGCACCTGTTTCGGCAGACATGAGTCAGATTGTGCTAGGATCATTGGTTCTCCTTGACTAAGGTAGAAATAGTATTCAAGCATTCATGCAATCTCTGTGTGAGACCTGGAACATTGGAGGTATTCAATATGCTCTTGATTAACAAATGTGAATATTAGTCCAGAAATATTAGCTCTTTGGGCTCTATGAGACCCTACTGCCCATAATGGACATTCCCAGAATGTTCCATCACCCAAGGCCTTGACCCAAGGCCTCTTTCTTATTGCACTGTCCTCAGCAAATGACTTCGTCTTTCCAGAACACTGCTCTCCTCGTCCTCAGTCACTCTGTCCCCTACTGACTATGTTGGCTGGGAATATCAGAGAGAAAACTATTTTGACAGAAAATGTTTCAAATGTATGGAATAGAAAAAAAAAATGTTTCAAGAAGGAAAAATGAAGACAGAAAGACAGATAGGGTAACCAGTATCTTGAGAGTTCATAGAAATGTTCCTTCACAGGTAGACTGAGACTAACCCTCCGGTGTTTGGCAAAGGGTCTGAATGGCTAGAAACACACGATGTGGGGCCATTTTTGTTGGGTTTTGTGACCACGTTCACACATGAAACTATAAATCTGACAACATGCAGCCCTCTGCAGTTGGAGTGAAAGCTCAGGGCTGGGGTGGAGAGATCTTTGTTCCAGTGCCACTTAACTGCCTTTTGATCTCTAAATGGAGATTTGGCTTTCAGGGACAGAGTCCTGCAGGTGGCAAGATGTAAACAAAACAACATCCTGGGGCCTTTGTCAGGCCTTCTGAAAACAAAGTGGAAACATGCTTGGCTCCTGAGCTGACCAGACCTTAAATAATGAGTCTGACACATAACGGAGTGGTTCACACCTTCACCCGTTCACGGGGTTCTGTGGCAGCTGGAGGATACGCCCTCAGCGAGTAGACTTAGGGCAGTCCCCAGGACCAGTGCACACCCAGAGGACTGTGCTAGAGGTCCCTTGAAGACTCTGATTTCAGTAGAATCATGATTGTTCTCACACACGAGACCTCGGTAACTAAAGAAGAATGTGCATCTCTACCCTGGCTTTTGCACTGTGCATTTCCTGAGCGTCCTCCCGCTCTGGAGTGGATGCTATAGGACAGCTGTGGGTAGGGGTTAAGAAGGAAAAAGGGGTCGGTGGGTGTTCTCTTTCCGGAGGAGACAAGGGCACAAGGCAGGAAAATAGGTTTGGACACTTTTGAAGTCTCGCTCCATTTTGTCACTGTGGAAGGACTGAAGCTTGTACTGTTTATTGACAACCTGTCCGGCCCCAGGCTCCACACCCAGGTGCCCAGGCTCCCAGGGCCTGGCAGCAGCTGAAAGGGGCAGCTCTGTGCGGAGCACAGGCAGTGTTAGTCAGGCATCGGTTCAGCGGGGGCCAAGTGGTCCGAGGCAGACCAGCGCCTTGTCTCATTCACTTCTGGACCAGAAGCATTTCACTGACTTGGGTACCACCTCGACTTTTTGTGGTGGGCCCACCCCGTGTTTCTCATGAATTTCTTCAGAGCAAGAAACGGCATTTGTGTATTTTGAAAAGTCAGAGGCCAGTGTTAAATGTTCCTATGCTCTGAGAGAAAGCACATTGCCTTACCCATCGTCGTGCAGGGGAAGAAAGCCCAGCTCCGCCATGGGCTCGTGACTCCAGCCAGGCCTGTCGGGTGCCAGGTTCTCGTCTGCGTCCTGAGAAGCCCCTGAGAACCAGCAGTGGGGCTCAGCTGCAGTTAATTTTCATTTGCTGTTTGTATATAAATGCTTTTAGTACTTAAACTAAATTCAGATCAATTAAACTAATGTTGTTTGACATAATATTCCTTGTTCCAAAATCAATATCCCTTCATTTGACAGACTTATTCTTGAATTCAGGATGTTTATTGTTCTTAAAGCTTACCTATAGACCTGGTTTTTGTCTTTAATGATATAAAACAGCTCTTCCTTGCATACTGTACGCCAGCATGTAATGGGGTTCGAATTTCTCTGGTAAATATCTTTAATTGTACCGTCATGCCTTCTAATCTCAGCAGCACATGACCACTCTTTCTCGGTCTCCATTTGTCTCCTTAGTTTTAAATACATTTCTTTAACGGTGCCTGTTTTAAAGGAGCTGGGGGTGAATGAAGGAGCGAGGGCAGGATTTCAAGACCAGTGCTCCCTCTTTCCAGAGAGCTGAGTCAACTGAGGAGAAGCCCCCTGGCCTTCCAGATACTCTAGGCTACTTGCCTGTGGCCACGTATCCTTTGCCAGCCTCCTCTGCTCCCTTCTTCGCCCACCCCGTCATCATAAAGTCACATACAGCTACGAAAACGTGCCACATTTTCTCATGTGGTCTTTCCCCCTATGGCCCGCGGCTCTTCTTCACCCTGCCTTTGGCTCTTATAAATCTTGTGATGTTTTCCTGGCCTCTGTCCAGAGACAGGGCTCCCTCAGCTCTGGGGAGAGCAGGCTGGGGGTCATTTATCACTTGAACAGTGGGAATGGGGGACGGAACAGTAGTGTTGTTTTTTTTCTTTTCTTTTCTTTCTTTCTTTCTTTCTTTTTTTTTTTTTTCTTGCCATCACCATGGTAAAGGTCTAGGCACACTCACCTAATTGGAAGAATCTGGCCCATATTTCTATAATGGCTCTACCTTGATAACTTTGCCCAGGTCAGACTTGCACTTTGTGACAGAGAAAAGTATCTACTAAGAGTAAGGACCCTTGGTGATAAAACAGGAATGGTTTGCAATGTTTTTCTTTATTTCCAGGCAAATATTTTCTTTAAATTAATAGTCATTGAAATGATGTAAGTTGGCATTTGTGAGAGCTTTAATCAGCCTCTGAAATACACCCGACTTTGCTCTATGACCAGCCTTCAGACAGGATGAAGCCTCATGAAACCCGAGCTGGGCTTGCTGTCTCAGCCTCCCTACTGGACAGGATCCTGTAGCAAAATGTGCCCAGACCCTGGGAAGGGAACAGCTCTGCCTCAGCCCCAGCTTAGATGCACACAGACACTCACAATTGCACAAACAATACATGTGTGAGTGCCCTCAGATGCATGCACATGCAAACATTGTCCATGCACGCACACACACACACACATACACATACACACACACACACACACGCATGAACACAAGCAGCTCCTATGTGCACAAATATTATGTACACTCACACACACAGAACACAAGCATGCACACACATGTATATATGCCTTTTTTCCCCTCTATTATTTTTTGGAGGAGCATAGACTGAGACTTGATGGAACTCAGGAGTCCTTCAAACATTGCTGAAGTTGGGGGAAAGGGATGCAGGGGGAATAAATGGTTTGTGCTACCACACCTCGTTTTCTAAGAATGATGGATACAGCTTAACTTTTGTTCTGTACAAAAAGTATAACCTCATTCTTCCAAGGATCAATTGTCCACTCTATTCTCTCCTCTCTGTTTTTCTCTGCTCTCAAATTAGTTATTCTTTTTTTCCTTCTCTTTCTTCTCCTCCTGCCCCTCTCCTCTGCTTGTCTGTTGTATCCCATCTGGAATAATATTCTGGAAGGTTGAACATGGCTATAGTGAATCTTTTGCAGCCAAAAGTTGCATCAAACAGCATTGCTTAATACAAATTGCAGGAAAAAGCTTTCCTACAGTCCATTTCTTCAGTGAGCCATGTTTCTTCCCATGAGACAACTTTGATCATTGCCTTGACCATACCTGGCTACATTTCACTTCTATTCCTCCAGATTCCTGTTGCTTCTAGATGATTGCTCTTTTCCTCTGCTGAGTCCTGTTCCTGTGAGGACCTAGCCCATCTGGGAGAAAAGGAATGCCCTGTTGCTCCTTGGAGAGGAGTTTCTGAAGAACTGTCATGTTCAACTCCATCCTGACAAGGCTCTCAGCAGAGGCCAGGGAGGGAGGCCCTGGGTGCATCAAGAAGGCGATGAGGGTCCAGCTCTCACTGTAAGGTCCTAGAAAGGATCAGGAAGAAGAAAGCCTTTGCAGAGTTTTTTCTAGAGATACACCTTCTATCACCCCAGGAAGGAAAGCAATGGCTACATTTCTGGGACATCACAAATAGTCACTGATAAATCCAAGTGACTCTCAATACTGTACATCAGCAATTTTCAGATAGTTTGTTTTAGTTTTTGTTTTTTAAATTTTTTATTTTTTTAAAATTTCTTTTCAGTGTACAGAATTCATCATTTATGCACTACACCCAGCGATCCATGCAATACGTGTCCTCCATAATACCTACCACCAGGCTCACCCAACCTCCCACCCCGCACCCATTCAAAACCCTCAGGTTGTTTTTCAGAGTCCATAGTCTCTCATGGTTCATCTCCCCCTCCAATTTCCCTCAACTCCCTTCTCTCCATCTCCCCATGTCCTCTGTGTTATTTCTTTTTTTTTTTTTAAGATTTTATTTATTTATTTGACAGAGAGAGATCACAAGTAGGCAGAGAGGCAGGCAGAGAGAGAGAGGAGGAAGCAGGCCCCCTGCCGAGCAGAGAGCCCGATGTGGGACTCGATCCCAGGATGCTGAGATCATGACCTGAGCTGAAGGCAGCGGCTTAACCCACTGAGCCACCCAGGCGCCCCTCTGTGTTATTTCTTATGCTCCAGAAATAAGTGAAACCATAAGATAATTGACTCTCTCTGCTTGACTCATTTCACTCAGCATAATCTCTTCCAGTCCCATCCATGCTGATGCAAAAGTTGGGCACTCATCCTTTCTGATGGAGGCATAATACTCCATGGTGTATATGGACCACATCTTCCTTATCGATTTGTCCATTGAAGGGCATCTTGGTTCTTTCCACAGTTTGGTGACTGTGGCCATTGCTGCTATGGACATAGGGGTACGGATGGCCTTTCTTTTCACTACATCTGTATCTTTGGGATAAATACCCAGTAGTGCAATTGCAGGATCATAGGGAAGCTCTATTTTTAATTTCTTGAGGAATCTCCACACTGTTTTCCAAATTGACTGCACCAACTTGCATTCCCACCAACAGTATAAGAGGGTTCCCCTTTCTCCACATCCTCTCCAACACATGGTGTTTACTGTCTTGTTAATTCTGGCCATTCTAACTGGTGTAATGTGGTTTTGATTTGAATCTCAATGTGGTTTTGATTTGAATCTCCCTGATGGCTAGTTATGATGAACATTTTTTCATGGTTCTGATATGTCTTCGTTGGAGAAGTGTCTGTTCATGTCTTCTGCCCATTTTTTGACATGATTATTTGTTCTGTGTGTGTTGAGTTTGAGAAGTTCTTTATAGATCCTGGATATCAGCCTTTTGTCTATACTGTCATTTGCTAATATTTTCTCCCATTCCGTGGGTTGCCTCTTTGTTTTGTTGACTGTTTCCTTTGCTGTGCAGAAGCTTTTGATCTTGATGAAATCCCCAAAATTCACTTTTGCTTTTATTTTCTTTGCCTTCAGAGACATATCTTGAAAGAAGTTGCTGTGGCTGATACCAAAGAGGTTACTGTCCAATTTTCCCAGCACCACTTATTGAAGAGACTGCCCACCCCCAAACTACTAGAACTCATACAGCAGTTCAATAATGTGGCAGGATACAAAGTCAATGTACAGAAATCAGTTGCTTTCTTATACACTAACAATGAAAATACAGAAGGGAAATTAGGGAATTGATTCCATTTACTATAGCACGAAGAACCATAAGACACCTGGGAATAAGCCTAACCAAAGAGGTAAAGGATCTGTACTCAAGGAACTACAGAACACTCAGGAACGAAATTGAAGAAGACACAAAAAGATGGAAGACCATTCCATGCTCATGGATCAGAAGAATAAACATTGTTAAAATGTCTATACTGCCTAGAGCAATCTATACTTTCAATGCCATTCCGATCAAAATTCCACCGACATTTTTCAAAGAGCTGGAGCAAACAATTCTAAAATTTGTATGGAATCAGAAGAGACCCCACTTCCCCTAAGGAAATGTTGAAAAAGAAAAGCAAAACAGATGGCATCACGTTGCTTGATTTCAAACTTTACTACAAAGCTGTGATCACCAAGACAGCATGGTACTGGCATAAAAACAGACACATAGATGAGTGGAACAGAGTAGAGAGCCCAGGTATGGACACTCAACTCTATGGTCAATTTTTTTTTTTTTTAATGTTATTCGAGCTCCATTTCCATGTGAAGTGAGAAGAGCTGAATTATTTTCCCCATTTCACAAATGAGGAAAACGATGCCCCGAAGAGTGACTTGCACAAAGTCACTTAGCTAGGATGTGGGAGTGCTAAGATAAGAGTCTAGGTTCCAGTTCCTGCTCCACAGCTCACTGCATGTACCTCTTCTCAAAGGAACACCCCGTCCCTGGTCTCTGTCATCCTGTTGCTTCCCTTGGCCTAAAATACTTGAAAGGCTTACATCTTAGAGGCCTTCCCAGAGTGCTGAGCAGAAGCCATGCAAGTGGCCATGTGAGGAAAAAAAGTGCTTCGATGAACTGCTCTAGGAAATGTACAGACAAGTAGCCCTCAGGTCCCCAGGCCACAGATAGGCCCCCCCCATATGGTTCTTGCTTCCCAGTCAATGTAATTCTTGATTTATTTTTGGCTTTAAAATGAAGCAGTTCTTCATGGCCCCCTCAGAATCCCTGGCTTAGGTGGGTGTAGGGAGGTGATGCAACACGTACTTACCTAACATATCTGAGTGGAGAGAAAATGAAATAAGATACACATAGGTGGCCTAGTATAGCACAGGACATGAGTGACCCAGGGTGATGACTGAGTATTTTCTAAAAGGAGATCTGAGTCTGATTCCAAAAGACAAGTTGGCAGACTAGAAAACTGAAGATTGAGTGTTCAACTCTGGTTTAGGTAATAATTTTAGCACAGGGTCACTTTACTTGGCTATTTCTAAGAACTGGCTGGATAGTTTACAGACTCAGAAGGGCAAAAACTTGGGAAAAAGATGGAGTTCTTAAAAGAATTCCTCCTGGCAATTTTGGCCATAATATGGACACATGGACAGGTGTTTTATCCAGTTTCTCTCTATTTGAGGAAAAATAATGTTCCAAAACGGTATGGAGAATATAAGGGAAAATATAAAGACATTAATATATGGAGCACATACATCTAAGGGAGCCTTTTAAATATTTTAAGGTCAGAGGTAAAAACAATGTATTCAAAATTAATTCAAATACAACTTACAAAGCAAATTTTAGTCTCAAATACAGCATTATTTTCATTCCCGATTTGTGGAGGTTAAAACCCAAGATTCAGGCAGATAAAGTGACTTCTCCAAGGCAAAGCATAGTTGACAGTTTAGAACCGAGCTGTGCTGTACCCTCTCCTCCTCTCTCACATAAACACACTGAACACATAGACTTGATAAAGATGACAGAGAGATGATGATAGCCCTCAGAAGTCAACATCAAGCCCCCATGGATTTTCAATGACATTGATGTTAGGACTGCTTAGTAATGAGGTGTAATTAAATATAATCTCAGGGCCAGGCTTTGGTTACACACTCAATAATTGAGCATCTACCTTCATTTTGTGTAGGTCTGAGCATATACAGAGGCTTCTAAAAAAAAGGCCATCTATTAATGTTAGTAAGAAGGAAGATCTCAGTAAAAGAACCAGAAGTGGGAGGTGGGGGAGGGGAGAAGTTAGGAGGCAGTAGGCAATGAAACTGAGGATATAATAAATAAGAAGAAAGAGTGCAAATGGGATATTCTCTTAGCGATTTCCATTAAGGGTGTGGTGTCTTTCCTGGTAGCCCAAGATTGCAAAATCCAAGGCCAAGTGAGGCTTTCTTTTGCATTCATGGACCATCCACAATCCCACTCAACGTTTCCCTTTCAATAGCTTCTCAAAACACACTTTGCCTGTAGCGCTGTTCTCCTTTAATTATAAAAACCCAGCGTATTATTAAGAGAAATGCATGCCATATGTTTCTGATTCATTTAGACTTAAATCCTCAGCTTGCCGTTAGCTAAGAAAAAGGCAATATTCAAGAACTCATCTTAACAAGCAATGTTAGCAAGAACCCTCTTAAGAAACAAGTTTTGATTTTGCTGGGAAAAATGAGAGCTTATGAACCCCGAGCGGTTTGGTTACGATTTGGACCTCAAGCACTGAGAACTGCAAAGTGAGGAGTGCATTGTGAGAAGTCTGCCTTCCCCAGTCACGACTGAGGATCAATCTTTGTCAAACTGGAGTTAGTTAGGTCTCCAGGGAACAAGGGGAAGTAGTAATTTAGGAGAAAAAGAGCTGTTACCTAGGGCTGCTGTTTACCTTATAGTAAATATGGGGGAATAGTGGTTAATAAAATAGTTTTATATTTTTCCTTTCAGAAAATAGCCATAATGTATGAAATATATTGGTATTCAGGTTTTAAAATAAAACAATAGGCCTTGCGATTTAATTAACAGGAGGAGGAGGAGGTGAAGAAGAGACACTGCTTCCCTTACATTGCTTGCGAACTTACACCATCGAAGTATTAATTGGGGTTGTTTGGTTTTTTTTTAAAGGAGTGTTCATTTTACTGTGAACTCCCCCCACCCCCTTGGACTCATTATGTTAAATGTTGCATTTAAGCTACACTTTGAGGGGGAAAAAAGTAATATTTCTGTTGGTTTAAACTGTCAGATTGACTCACATAATGGAAAATGGGCTAACTGAAGTGGGGGAAAGTATTTCAGTAAAAACAAACATCCCCAGGGAGGGATTAGCTCCAGCCTATTCCCGGCAACAAAACTGTGCTGCATTCGTGCCTCTTGGCCTCTCCCAGGGGAAAAGCATGGGGCTGGGGTATGTGGAAAAGAGGTTGGCTTGCTGGAAGCTACCATTATGAAGCTGATCTATCTGTCTTCTAATCTAATATCACTTATGTGAGAGAAACCCTGGGCAAGACAGCAAGGAATGAAGCAGCTGGTTTCACCCTCCCCCCTTTTTTTTCATTTCATGATGCTGTGTCCAAATCTGTTTTCTGTAATTCTTTCCAAGTGTGCTGCATCACCATGTATCTTTTCTCCTGAATGACGATGCCAATCTAATTCTCCACATAGAATAACTTATCATGATATCTTTTGGGAGTGTTAGACCTTAGAACTTACCAGTACCTGGCATATGGTCAGCTCCCTAAATCACTGAATACTGTTGAAAAAATCTCCAGTGATGGAAAAAATGGTGAGAAGCTGGGTCATTGTGCAATGGGTAGTTGCGTATATTTAAGAATTAGATAGTTGGGTCCAAATCCTGGCTGTGCCACTTATTAGTCATTACATTAGGTCCCAGGTCATTGTTAAAGTAGGTATAAGAATGGCTACTTCAAATTGTGTAAGAATTAATGAGTTTATCTATACTTCAATCCAGATACATAGCAGGTTTTTAATGGAGAGTTGCTATCTGTTCATTTAGGGCACTGTTTAACTCTGTACATAGCTCTGAGACTGCTTGGGTTAAAATCCTATTTAAATACTAATTAGATAGGTTATTTAATCTTTCTAACCCTTAATAACCCTTATTTAACTTTTCTAACCCTTAATTTCTCCTTGATAAAATAGAGATATGATATAAGCTTAAAGGTTGTTGGAAGGATTAAACAGGTGTTTTTGTTTGTTTGTTTGTTTTAAGTGTGTGTGATAATTGGTAAGACCATCAACCTCAGCCTTGTTTTCGAAAGTTTCTGAAAATACTCTTTAAGCATTCTTCATCTTGAAAACATCTTCCTTAAGCAAGTTCAAAGCTTTGGTTTATGGGATGGCATCAGTGACCATATCTTCAAGGAAGATGTAGAGAAATCACCATTTACTTCAATCAGTTAGTTTTAGGGGAGGAAAAATGCAGTAACTTGGTATCGACATTGACTTCAGCAAAGCCTACCCAGAGCAGCCTTGCTCCTCCATTGACCCTGGCTGAAAATGAGCATCTCTTATTGTTGCAATTGTACAGTATAGTGAATGCCAGTAGTCATCAACTGATACTGCTAAGAAATGATTATTCCTACACTGTATCAATCTTTTTAAAAGTGAACATAAAACATTGAAGATAAATTTGCAATAATATTTACTTTTTTGATAACACATCAGATTTATTCTTGTATCTCTAAAAGGCAGTCTCTGATAGTGATAATCAGTCTCTGCCTCAGGTCCCAGCTACATATTGACTTTATCAATCAGCCATTCAGCACTGGGACAAAATTTGTGCACCTTGACGAATGGGTAGTAGCTTTTGAATCAATGTGTAGTCAATTGCCTGCAAATAACAAGCACTCCATGGTTACATATTTTATTACTACTGGTTGTGAGGATAAAGGGACTTTTCCCTGGTATCCTGGACATCACAGCATACAGGAGGCCGTCCACTGACATACTGCAGCTCTTGGGCAAGTTTATTCCTCTTCTTGGCACTTTTTGCTGACATATAAGACAAAGGGAAAGTTTAGATGCCAGAATCTCTAACTCTGAATGTTCTTTATTCTCGTCAAGCATTGTCAATGCTCCCTCCACTCAGCACTGTGGGTTTCAGTGAAGATCTAGGAAACTTCCATCTCAGGTGACTTCCTGGACTACTAGTTCTTGATTCTTCATCAAAACCCTAAAAGCTAGATTCTCACTTAAGTGAAAAACCTGAAGCCATTAGAAAGAGAGAGGAAAGATGAGCCCCTTCCTAATGATGAAACATTGATGTGGATATATGCTCCTAAGAAATTGCCCAAATTGAGGACAACAGCATGTCAGTGAAAATTTAAACTAAACAACAAACAAACAAACAAACAAACAAAAAACCTCTTGTTTTGAAGAAAAACCTAGTTGGAAATATATGAGACAATGAGTAGTGCCAAGAAGCAGCCCAGAGAATCAGTGCTGCATGCATTTCCCGTTCCTTTATCAAAGAAAACAATAAAGAAGAATTGGCCATTTATTGATCACTGTGTTCCAAGCCATTACTAAATATCTGACATTCATTTCCTATCAGCTTCTCATTATAATACTGCCAGATGTGGATTAAAACGTGCCTTTTATTGATGAGAGAGCCATGGTTCAGAGAGAGAACAAAGCATGCAGCAGAACTCAGTTGCCAAGCTTGCAGAGTCAGAGTCCATGGGTATGCATGTTGGATTCATCTTTTCTCCATCCTGTGCTCTCAGGCAGTTTTCTCATCTGAAAAATGTGTATGAACATAGTGCGCATGGCTGAGAATTTAACTCACTTTTTCCTTGGGTAGTTTTTGGAAAATTCTCTGCATAGGTTGACCAGTAAACCAAAAAAAATCTCAATAGTTGTAGATTAAAGAGGCTGGTCTGGGACTCTTACATCATGTGAACTCAGGAGTGGAAACATTGGGCCATGAGACTTAGCCACTTCCCACCTTGAGATCATGAAAGCCTTTGATGTGGGGGTCTTGAATCTGTGATGCAGATTAAAGTCTTTAGGAAATTCCATGACAGCATCACTCCTAATCCCTACACATGTTGTCTCACATGTCTCTTGAAGTTGCTAACTTCTGGATGAAGGGGACCTTCCATGTGACACGTTCAGCATCAGCAACCTTTTCCCTTAAGAAGGACCCTGCTCTTGATGGTTCTTTGCCTGGGTTAGGAATGCAGGACACAGGCAGAGCAGTGGGCAGCTTGTCAGCTGCTCTCTCTCTCCACACAGAGCTCTTGCTATGTGGCTGACCTAGAATTAGGACCAAAAAAGGTCTGCAAACAGCAATCTGTCATGAGTTGGAGAAGAAAGGGCTCGATTAGAAGAAACAAGGAGTGGCTTTTGTGTGTCCCTCCTCCATCACTACTTCTTCCGAGGCAGGGAGAATTGCAGCCAGGGAAATGAATAATGTTGAATTCACTACAAGTTTACCTGAGATTAAGGGTAAGTTGGATATAGCTAGTATCTTTTGTTCCAATATTGACTTAGTCTTATTGTCACAAATCAGCTATTGATTTTTGGGGTCCCCATTAGTCTCAGGGAAGAGAGTTAATCGTCCTTTCATGTTTTGTTTATATGCCATATTTGGCTGGAGCTCAGGGTGCACTTTTCACCTTGATCTGCAAGTAAGGAGGCAAACACATGACCTCAGGACTAGAAGCCACCCTGGCTGGTCACTCTCCACTGTTTGTTTAATTTCGCTCTGACTTCTGCCTGCCTCCTAATCATAGGTATTTGGACATGTTACAAAAAAGAAAGAGACCTGGACATCAAAGCACTGGTCATGATTTTACTAGGGGGCACCTCTGAAAGCATTTGTAGGTCTGTGTGAATGGCTAGTGCTGTGACCTCTAGAAAATACTTTGCTCTCCAAACTGGGGCTAACAGATTTATCACTTGCCAGGCCTGGACCCTCCAGGTCACTGTAGGGTTATTTATTTATTTATTTATTTTGTATTGTGTGCAAAGACGTGGTCAGTCTATTACAGAAGACTATGAGCAAATATTTAGAACATGCATTAAGGATAAAATAACTTTTGAAAACATATTTTTGATTTTAGAATTCCCTATAAAAATGTTAACTCTACTGATACCTTCTTGGGATCATTGTCCCTGGACACATTTCTCTCTGAGCCACCAGAATTGTATCAGCTCAAGATAATGGATGCTGTTTTCTTATGCTCTGTGAAATTTCAGTTTCTTCTCTATGGAGGACTAAATCAGATTACAAAGGAATTCTGGAGGACAGTCAGATTGTTTTTATTTTATTAGTTGTATGGCATATGTTTCAGTAAAGAGGGAGTATCAACCTAGGCAATATAAAATACTGTTCTATTCTGATTTTATTGAAAGAGCAGAAATTTTAATATTATTGGAGACATTCCTGTTCAACTATGCAGGATAGAGAATTGATAGGCAAGATACAGCAGCAGTTTAGAGCATGAATTTTGGTGTACTTAATGCAAATCATGAATTATTGTCTGTGTGAACTTGGGTGAATTATTTTACCTCCTTTAACCTTAATTTCACAATCTACATGTGGGAATAATGTTGGTATCAAATTCACAGAGTCATTGGAAGGATTAAAAATAACTATATGTAAGGTACTTAGCATTATGCCTTACACATCAATAAAGGGTAAAAGATATCATTATTATGCAATCTCTAAGACTTCTGCTTAACTCCTTATAAATGACCATGACTTTCACTTGACAAAGGCGATTGAAGGTCAACTTTTTTTTTCCTCATACATTTTTTTTTAAAGATTTTATTCATTTATTTGACAGATCACAGGCAGAGAAAGAGAGAGAGGTGGAAGCAGGCTCCCTGCTGAGCAGAGAGCCCAACATGGGGTTTGATCCCAGGACCCTGGGATCATGATCTGAGCCAAAAGCAGAGACTTTAACCTACTAGGCACCCCTACCTCAAAACATTTTTGTATATAAACTGATAAATTTTTAAGAATGTAAAAATTTGGTGGGTACTTCGTTTATACCAGGCTCTGTTCTAACCCCTTTATGCATTAAGTTTATTCATTCTCCACAACGACATGTCATCTCCATTTAACTTATAATAAAATGGAGGCTCAGCAAGTTTAAGACTTTACTCAATGTCATATTGCTAGAATATGAACAAAATAATCTAGTTCCAGATCCTATCTTCCCAGCTTTTTTGCTACACTGCTTCTCTTCAATGCCATAGATTTTGAGTTCTGTATACGATCCTCATGCATGCTCATTTATTTTTCCCTTTCTCCTATTACTTTGTCCTCTTCCTCAAAGAATACCTTCGTTTTTCTCAAATTAAGTGAGTGAGTAAAGAATTAATGAGCCAATAAAAAGTCTTCATTACTCATGTCTAAACCCCTTACCGTCCAGTTGTCCCACCGCCTCTGAAACTCCCCTATCAAAGGTCATAGTTAAATAGGAAAATGATTGCACATGGATGGGAAAATAGGGAATCATTTTGGAAACTGTTGCACTAGTCCAAGTGAGAGAGGTTGGTTGCTAGGACTAGAGTAATAGTAATGAAAATGGGGAATGTCAGATTATTTTTGAGATAGTTCAGAGATAAAGCTATGTATTCACTGATTGAGCAGATGTAGGAGCTGAGGGGAAGGGAGGAATAATGGATGCCTCCTAAGTTTTTGGCTTGATAATCTGTGGATAATGTTGCTGTTTATGAAGAATAGTGTTCTTGGAGAAGGTTTGGGAAAAATATGGAAATTGAGCAGGCCTTTCTTTTGTTTTTTGTGTTGATTTCTGGGTGAGTGTTGTAGGGTAGAGATGCGAAAGGATTATAAGACTCTGGAGCTCAGAGAAGAGTTGTTGGCATGAAAATTACAGGTGAATCCATAGATGTGATCCTTTAGGGAGAGAATATAGGCAGAAGAGAGAAGCAGCCAAGGAAAGGGTGCTATCGTTTAGGAGCTAACCAGAGAAGAAGGTAATAAAGGATGATAAGAAGGAATAGGCAATAATGTAGGAATAAAATGAGAAATGTGGTGTTACTGGAAATTACATATGTACTCCTTAATGTTTTTGGAATCTATCCTAATCGTGAATATTCTGCCTCCAGTACATGAAAGGCCTTTCTCAACTTTTCTGACAAACTCCTTGTCTTCCTTTAAGACTTAGCTCAGTTCCTCTGGAAGTGTTCTCTGATTATTCACATGTTGCTTCGTAGTTGGGCATGTCTATAGCACTATGCCCCCCAACTATGCCTTAGCCCCAATAAGTGGGCACTTAGGACTACCTAGTCTAACTGTCTTATCTTAATCCTAATCTTACTGTTCTACTGAGGTGAGCATCTTGGGGGAAGTCAGTAAGTCTTTTATTTCTGAATCTCTAGCAACTAGCACAGTAACTGTGGAAAAATAAGTATTTAACTATTGTTGGTTGAATAAAGTATATGAATGCCTTTCTTTTGAGCTCCAATATTTAATGTCAAGCCATTTAATTTCTACTCGAGAGCTCCACCTAGACGCTCAACCTTGAGCCCCACCTGGAGTTCAAATTTTGCATATCTCAAATTGATCTTACTCACTTTCCTTAAGATTTCCTTCTTCTATGTCTCTTTATGGTGCCAATATTCTCTTTTTTCCTTCAAAAGGAAATAAGAAATCTCTTTTGACTCTTCTTTCTACATAGCTAGGCAACCACTATTCCTTTCCCTTTTCCTTCCATATCTCTTGAATCTGTGTCCTATTTCTTTCCCCTAGTTAGCATCTTGCCCAAGGTTACTGAGCTATTTAGAAACAGAGCCAGGATTGGAATCCATTCCATCTGACTCACTAAGTAATATCACCTTTCTGGCTTATGCTTGGTTAACTGCAATCCTTTGATAATATGAGAGGCAATTCCAAGGAATATAACTTGTAAATTTCTGGAACACTTTGGGAAGGAAAATACTCCATGGACTTTTGTTTTGTCTTATGTCTGAGACATAAACCAGCTATTTTATGAGGCATTGACAGAGAAATAGATGGATGGACTGGTTTATTTTCCTCAATAGGATGCAATTTGATGACTGCCTAAGGATATAAAGTTTATAAAATAGTAAAGTATTTGTATCTAGAATATTTCTTTTAAAAATCATCAGCTGCATTAACTAGGACATCTTACTTTCACTCCCAAAGTTCTATTCTCCTTAGTTTTGACGTCTTCTCCTAAGATTAATTTCCTCCCTAGGCTCTCATCCTAGCCACAAGCTGAACTTTATCTGGATTTTTCTACATTTCTGTCTTAATCCAGAGTGATATCCAGGGAATGTTTGCTGGAAAAATGAGTAAAATTATTGAATGTACATAATGCTTAGTAAATGAATATGTAAATATGTATACATAGTAATGCCAGCTAGGTGACTGGTTTTTGTTTTTGTTTTTGTTTCCTTCTTCTTCTTTCTTACCATTTGGCTGTCAAGTGAATATGGAGGGACATTACCCCCATCACATAGTGACACTATATCACCACTAAGAGTTGCACCATCTCCAAAATCATGAATTTACACATTCTTTCTGTCTTCTACTCTACGTAAATTTTGCACGAACTATTAAATTCATTGGTTCCATCAGTTTATGTGATCCCCTACTTACAAAAATCTCTAGTTCAGTTTTCCACTTCAGCCTGATTAAAATAACTGGATGTGAACTCTTGCTAAAAAAAACTGTCCAAAATATATGAAATGACTGTTTCAGACAATATGCAACAGGGGAAGTGCCGTACTGTGGTTCTTCCATGATTATCCAGTTGGTACAAGAACATGGTGCACAGAGCATAAATTCAAACACAGCATGGTAGTCTTGCTGAGATGAAAGGGAGAGTCAAAGAACTTTGAAAGACTGAGGCAACTGGAATTTGTGGAACAGAGTACCAGAAATGAGAAGAGCTGAACAAATAAACTGCTATGGACTGAACTGTGTCACCCCAAAAATCAAATATTGAAGCCCACGCTCCAAACATGGAAATTCTTAGAGTTAGGATCTTGTTTAGGAAATCTGTGAAAAACCTATATCTAACATCATGTTTAATTATGAAACACTGAACGCTTTCTTCCTAAATCAGGTGTGAGGTAGACGTGTCTCTTCTTTCATCGACTCTGTCTGCTCAGAACTTTACTGGAGACCCTAGCTATTGTATTTAAGTCAAGAGAGAAAAATAAAAGGCAAATATAAGGGAAAGAAGAAAGTAAGGCTATATTTCTTTCATAGAAAATATGATCATGTATTTAAAAGATTTAAAAGAATCAAACAAAAACCCCTATTCAAACAAATTAGCAAGATCTCAGGATATATTGTCAACATATAATTATAGTTTTATTTCTGTATATTAGAAAAATAATTGGGAAATGAAAATTTAGAAATACAATTTATAATAGTATCAAAAACATGAAATACTTAGGCATACGTTTAACAAAATATGTAGTCTTTACACTGAAAACTACAAGTCATTGCCAGAAGAAAGAAGACTTAAATAAATGACAAGATATAACATTATACTGAATTGGAAGATTCACTTTTGTTAAGATGTAAACTGTGGAAGGAGCCAAGATGCCCTTCCACAAATAGATAAAGAAGATGTGGTACATTCAAATAATGAAATACTATTCAGCCATCAGAAAGGATGCCTACCCACCATTCACATCCACATGGATGGAACTGGAGGGGATTATTCTAAGTGAAACAAGACAAGCAGAGAAAGATAATTACATGGTTTCATTCATATGTGGAACATAAATAATAGCACGGAAGATCATAGGGGAAGGGAGGGAAAACTGAACGGGGTGAAATCAGAGAGGGAGACAAACCATGAGGGACTGGGCTCTGTGAATCAAAGTGAGGGTTTCAAAGGGGAAGAGGATAGAGTGATGGGGTAGCCTAGTGATGGTTATTAAGGAGGGCACCTGTTGCGATGAGCACTGGGCATTATATGCAACTCATGAATCATTGAACGCTACATCAAAAACTAACGATGTACTATATGGTGTCTAACTGAACACAATAATAATAGAAAAAGATGTAAATTTTCCTCTAGATGAACTATACGTTCAGCGTAATCTCAACCAAAATCCAAGCAAGTTTTTCATTGAGAAGGTGATTCTAAAATTCATATAAATATGAAAAGATTTAGAATATTCAAAATGATTTTTAATAGGAGACCAACATTGAGATACTTATAATATCTGATGTCAGGACTTACTGAAAATTTATAGACATCAGAACAGAGTGAGACTGGGGTAAGTATAGGCAAACAGAACAGTGGAACTTGATACTTATCTCCAACTCAGACCTCTCCTTTGAGCTCCACAACATATTTTAAGAACTATTTTACATCTCTTCTTGAATGCCTTTAAGACATCCTAAGCTTCATATATCTGAAACTCAACCCATTATCTTTTTCTCTAAAACTGATACTTTCATTCTGTTCTACAGCTCCTTCATTTGCATTCCCCCAATAATTGTGCAAACCAGAAACTTAAGAGTAATCCTTAAGCCTCTCTCTCTCTTTGATCCCTCACTGATAACAGGGACTTTCAGCTTTATCTTCTCTATGTATTTCGATTTCACCCATATTTCTCTATTTCCACAACCCTATTCTAGTATCTGTTTCTTGACTTCCATAAAAGTTTCCTAAACTAATAACCCACATCTACTCTTAATACTACCGCAGTATATTTTTGAAATGAAAATTTTATCATGTTATCCTTGCTTAATATGTTTCAGTGTCTTTAGAATGATTCTAGAAGAAAGATAAATTATAAAATAGCTTTCAAGATTTTATCTGATCTAGTCCCTATTTGTCTCCCTGGCATCATCTTGCACCACGCTGTCTCTTGCTTTCTTAGACAGTACTGCTTATATTTTGCTTTTATGCAGAGGAATACTAGCACTCACAATATAGTTGTCAACTGAATGAACAAAGACATTACATAACCCAACAATACTACCAGCAAACATATAATAATCTTCCTATTTCCTATCGAAATTTCACAATATGTTGCCGTTACATCTGAAGTTCGAACTTCTGGGACAATTGGCATAGTTGAGTTACTGATGTGTGCATGTGCTCCACAATGTTAGGAGTCTTATAGTGTCTTCTAAAAGTCAGTAATCATTTTTGTGTTTTTGATATACATTATGCTTTTTTATTTAGCTGCCATCTTATGAAATTGAGAATGGAAAGGTTTACCTTAAAATTATATTCCAACATGTGCTCCCCTGTCTATTATGTGAAGTTCAAAGGCCATGAAAACATAATATGTCAGGATAAAACCCATAACAGAAGATGTGAATAGGACACTTCCAGTTTCCTGAGATTATGTGCAGTTTCCTGAGTACTAACTAAAACTCCATCCAGTTCTCTTTCTTTAAGAAAGCATACTGTAAGCAAGTGGGTGTGAATGACATTATTTGGGGGATAATCTTATATCTGATTTCTAGTGTTCTAGAATTACATCATTCATAAATTTCAGATTTACCTGCCATTAATAATAAATTACTTGTAGTGTATCTCACCAGTAAACTGGGCACAGGAATGCATTATGACACTGAATTATACAAACTACTTTTTTAGGAGGTAATATTGAACAGTTTCACACCATAACTGGGTTCTAGCCTGAATGAATGTAACAATACCCATGCTAAGTACCAGAGGGTAAACTTTGCACACATTTATATGCCAACATTAAAATATGCTTTTATTTAAAAACATTTCTCTCTTGGATGTGTCCATAGACCCACATATTCATGCATGTGCCCAATAATATTGCTTGTAAATTCCTTACCCACAAATATTGGAGAGTAGAGGTCATGGAATTCTTGTTAATAATATATATTCTTTAAACAGTTATAAGATTGTATAAGAAAGTAATATCCTCAGGGTTTATGTGCTGTGGTTAAATCCATTAGCGGCTCTGTACATGGAGGAGTTAATAGGAGTTTATAGGCTCCAATGGGTTAGCTGTCTCATTTCTCTTTGTCATCCCTGATGGTCAAAGTCTGTGAGAAAAGTTGAATATTTGTTCTCCTAATCCCTGTAGCAATCTCTTCTATGTCATCATCTAGCCTTCTCTTGAAACCTGGAGCCCAGAGCTCTCTACAGGAGTATATGACATTGTTTTTGTTTTGTTTTGCTTTTTCTTTTTAGATTTTATTTATTTATTTGAGAGAAAGAGAGAGAGAGAGAGCATGCAAGAGTTGGGGAAGGGTCAAAGGGAGAAGCAGACTCCCTGTTCAGGAGAGTACCAGATGCAGGCCAGGACCCAGAGAACAAGATGTGGGCCAGGACCCTGGGATCATGATCTGAGCCTAACCAACTAAGCCACCCAGGTGCCCCTATGCTGTAAATCTTTAACCTCAAGAAGGGCTTTTTCTAAAAATATGTTAAATCTAACTTAATACTACTTCCACCCACAGATCCTCGTTCTGATTCCTGGGCCATACTCAACAAACCTCCTCAGTAGCCTGCTTCCTCCTATGATATTTCTTTATCACTCTTGTTGTCTTCAATTTTCATTTTTTCCTGCTTAATCTCCCCAGTTCCACCAACTATTTTCCATGAGAAATGTTTCTATATCCTCTCACACAATGCCCCCTTGGACAGTAGAATTCCCAAGATGGAAAGTGGTGTTTCAGATTGATACCATTCACCAATTTTTATTTATTTATTTATTTATTTTTAATGTTCGGGGGATGCTTGAGGAAGCATCATACAAGCTGAGGCAGATGGCGAGAGGAAGGTATGCAGGCAGAGGGAGCACTAGAGGGAAAGAACACAACCATGAAGGTCTGTGGTGTCACAAGATTCATTATGGCTGCCAAGTAGAGTATGTTATACTAAGGAGTTTGGTAATTTTCCTTCAGGTTTTCCAGAGCTTTTGAAGATTTCTAAACCGAGCCATTGCATGGTATGATTCATGTTTTTAAAAAATTTCCTTTGGTGTTAGTGTTGCAGGCAGTTTGCAAAGGAATAAAATCAGTTCAGGAAAACCAGTTAGGAGATTTGTCCAAGTAAAAGGGATTTGACAGAAGCAGAGATGGATCCTGGGCACATCTTTTTTAAAAATCCACAAGATTAGGTAAATAATGAGGGGTTATTTCTAAAATACATGCCGTTAAGAATACACTTAGAGTTTAGGTCCCTACTAACCCTGTGAAACACACCAATATCCTGTATAATGGTTCAGAAACAGATTTGCTGCACTCAGTGAGCTGTGGCCATGCGAAGTTATACATTAGGCCAAACTTATCTTGAGATTTCCTTGTTCTGACTATTTCTCCTATATTTTTGCCATGTTTCTTTCTGTGTTCTTTCTGCAGGCCACAGGATTCAAGGTGTCATTTTTCCTTCATCTTGCCTCATGGGAAAAAGGAAACAGCATAGTTAGCAAAAAGGAAAAAAAAAAAAAAAAAGGAAAGAAAGAAAGAAAAAAAAACCATCTCACAATTGTAGACTCATAGCTTAACTCTGCTACCAATTGCTTTTATAATCCTAGACAAGTCTACTTTTCTGACATTCAATTTCTTTATCAGTAAAAATATGCAGAGGTCCTTTGGATGGATGGAGATAGATAGACAGGTAATTAGACAGACAGATAGATATAGAAATAATAGTCAATGCCTGACATACACTATGCACTGAACTAAACAAGGTAAAAATAGTCACACCAAGGCATAGATTTAAAATTTATAAAGAATTCAGAAGAACAATGAAGTAGAGAAATCATTATTTGATAACATCTCTGTCAAATCACATTTCAAAAATTAACAGTTACATGGTCTCTGCCAGCTCAACTCCCTGGGGTAAAGAGGTCGGCAATGATTGCTCCAGTGATGGACATCTAATGGAACACTGAGTTGGAGAAGAGGACCCACTAAAAATATGAAGCCTTAGCAACCTGGAGTTGCTGAGGACAGTGGCATGTCATGTCCAGGGATTGTTGCAGTCTCACAGTTCTGGTTTTGTTTCATGAGGGCAGAATAGTCTTTTGCTGCCATGATACAGGATAAGAGTATGTTTATTCCAATGAAATGCTGATTTTCATGGTCCCTCTCTCTCTCTCCATGACTCCTCCATTACCAAGTCAAAGGACACGGCATAGCCTCTGAACGAGCCATATTTGGTTCAGTTATGAATTATTTAAAGTTCCAAGTCTTGGGTTAGAAAGTGAAGGGGATGGGGTAGATGGCAAGTGTTGGAACCAGCATTTTGTCAAAGTGTTTGTTATCTGGCTTCTTGCCAGACACTGGTGCCTGCTGACTTATGAGTGACACTTTTATCTTGGAAGTGCAGAGCTGAGCCTGATGGAAAGATTAACTGGGTTACATTCTACTCAGGAATGTTTTAAAGTCTAAATAAGCTAGAGAATCCCCTTTGCTTGGACTTGGTGCTGGCTCAGCAGCTTTATTTCTACCTCTGCTTTCACCTGGTCCTTCTGTTCTTCTGTTAGGAGAAACTTGGGGGAAGGCAGGGCTTCCTGAATCCTACACTGCATTATATTAGCAGGTTGTCAATGTCTCACCACCTTCCCTGCAAAGCAGGTACTGTTACAGAATTAGCAGACCGCACCACCATTTCAGGGATCGTTCAGCAAAGCCTGGTTTTCTTTTTCACTCTCAGTGTAAAAGGGCAGACTGGAGAAGTCGCCCTAGGGAAGGTCCATATAGGATAGATGGAGAGTTTGGATGGTTGAAAGGCGACTACTCATGCCTTGAGCCCCTCTTCTGTATCAGTGTGATCCTATGTGCTAGGGACAGGGAATACAGGGGACATAAACCACCTGTGCTATAAAGAGAGCACAGAACATGGGTTAAATGATTGGGAGATGGCCAGCTGGGTAAACACCATGATCTCCCTACCCACCCAGGATTCTGCTCTGGCACATGCATATGAGGACTCCTCTTGGAAGTGAATCTGTTAGGTCAACCTCTCCTATATTAAATCCAAATGCTAGGGATTTCCATCTACATCTACCATGGATTGATTCTTCATAAATAGGAAACCATTCTTGAGGAAACAAACTCCATATTTCATAAACACATGAATCAGAGTATGATTTTATTTTATTTAAAAGATGCCTCCTTCAGATCTCAAAATGTACCCAATAGTGGCTCATTGACCAAATATGTGCACGCTATTTCCAACTCTCATAATTGCGTTTACTAATTCACTCAGATAGTGAATGATTGGTAAGTGCCGACTAGCACCCAGGCTTGTATCCACAGAGGATTTCAAGTAGAGGATACCAAGGAAAATAAGATAATGTGTTTATCTATCTGTATAATCCCTAGAGTGCAAGTGCCTTGAAATCAGAGGGTTCATTTTCTAGCTTCTTTCTGCTTTCATTCCTTTCTTTCATTCCTTTATATCTGCCATCTAATAGATACTGAATAAAGGATTTTTGAAGGATGAGTGAATGGGTTAATGGAAGAATGATCCTACTGAAATAAAACCGAATACATCTTTCTCTTTTAAACAGATAGGTAACTATTCAGTGGGCCTTCACTAAGATAAGCAACTGCTCTGAGGTCCTCTATATCATGAATAGTAAAAGAATTTATCAGTCCAGAATATGAGTCTCTTCTCTGCCTAATTATTCAAAGGAGAAGTTTAAGGATATAAATGAAATAGTAGTCTTGTGTGTGTGGAGTAGGCTATATATGTTATCCATGTAAGTAAAATTTAGAAGGCCATTGAAATAAATAAGCCATGAATTTCACAAAATGATGGTGATGAAAAAAAGGTGGAAAGTTCTCCTGTTCATCTGAGCACCGAATATTTTTAAGCCAACTCTTAAATATATAAATGCAGATAAGTTTAGATTATCCCATGTTCCATACCCAGAGATCTCTGGAATTGTCAAGTGACCATAATACTCTTATAAAAACTTATCAATCCTTAGAAAAATATACAAAATCCATTAATAATATAATAAAATGTCTGATGATATAACTTTCAATCAAACAGAGTGTTTGATAGCTGTGGAATGAACCAAGCATTTACAGAGCACCTCCTTTATAACAGGTCCCTATCTGCAGGAATACGCTAATTAATAAGATCCTCAAAGAGCTAATATCTCAGCTAGTGAGACAAGACACAGACATCCGCAAACTTATCTGACACCAGAAGATTTAAAAGACAATCTTGTAACACCATACTAGTTATGGCAGTCAATTCCTAAAAGCATGATAATAAAAACAAATGAATGGTTTAGGGGGACAGCCCCCTACCATAATCATTCTTACCTGCCTTGACCTTGAATTTTGAAGCTGATCTACACATGACCCATTGGGTTGGCTCCTGATAAAAAGGAGTCTGGGCCCTTTGCTTCTTCTAGGAATTATCTTATACTTTCTGCTTTTTTTTCCCCCATTTGTTTTGTATTCTTCATTCTGTCCCCACATCTCCTGGTTTTGAGGTCCAGAGTTCTCCTTAAATTTTAGAAAGTTTCAGGAACTCTTGTTTTCGACTCCAGGCACTCCTTATCAGACATGGCTCCAGCAACTGGGTCCAGGACCCAGGACTGTGCCATAGAAAAGCCTCATAGCTGAGACACTATGTAGCTGTTTTCCAAGTTTCACCTTTGGGATAGATGTAGGGATATTTAATTTTATGATGCTGAAAACCCCATCTTCATTTTAGATGGATATTTTATTTCTACCATAATTTGAATTTATATGTTTTTTTCTGACAGTGAAATGACATTATTTGTATATGAGAGAATATGAAGCTGGATTTTTCAGATTCAAAAGGAGTTTCATTGCTTGAAACAACCAAATATTTTCACTAGCATCTGGGAGTAAAGCCAACAAACATAAGTGGTCAGTTTCTTTTTATTAGGATGAGGGGATTTGAGTATGACTATTTCTCAAGTTCTTTGTAAGTTTTTAATTTCCAAGGACTCTTTAACCTTAATTCCTACGGAAGATGGAACTATATTGATCTGAAATTCAAAATAAACACGTGATTTTTGGCCATATAACTTTAGAATTAGAAGGAACTTAGGAAGCCTACATGACAATTCTCTTATTTCACAGATATGGCAAAGAAAGATCAAAGGGAAATGACTTGTTCAAAATCACACATTAATTGAGGGCAGAGATGAAGTTGGATTTGGGGCCTCATGCCTCTATTCTGCCCATGGTCCCAGAGAAGACAGGCTGGAGGTGTACTTATGGAAGTAAGTGCTTAAAATTTTCCACAAAAACATTTGGCACATTCGCACATACTAAATGTTGGGTTTTGATTTAAATACTCAGCTGTCATAGAAGCCATCAGGATTGGCAACTGATCCCTCAGCTTATATTGGTCTACAGCCCAGTAAAGTACCTGGGCTTGGTCCTGAGCCTAAGGTGCTCATATTTGCTCTTGCTTCCTGCTGACCATTTAGCCCTTGCTGGAAAAATATTCCTATACCCACCATGAAGGTGCAGTGGATTTAACTTCTGTGCTTTTCCATATGTGCCTTCTTCTAATTGAAGCATCATATTCAGCACTTCTAACCTAGAAAACATTTTATTTCATATTCCATTACTAAGTATTTTAGAATTCAGGAATGACATCCAATTTTTTCCAAGAAATCTTAGGAAAGGTCTGACACTGTCTAGGCAGTACTGATGGCTTTAATCAAAGAATGCTTAATGTATGTTGAAGGGGCTTCTAACTCACTTCACTAGTCTCTTCTGAATTTTTAGATAATCATAATGTGCTTCCATTTATTCTGGAAATTCAAAGTGATAACACACTTTCTTGATGAAGTCATTCTATGAAAAAAGGAAACTTTGAATATTATAAGACAGGTTCATTTTTCCTTGGAATAATAAAAGCTGTGGCCACAACCATTTTGCAGTTCCTTCCCCCCTTCCCCGCTGCCTCCAGCTACCATTCCTAGATTTAAAACCCTGGAAAAAGTACAGTCTCACCAGCCACCACTCGTACCCAGTGTCAGCAGCTCATATAAAACCAGGGAAAATATAGTCAGGATTAAAGAAATCTGTAAAACTGTGAAGTAAGGCCATAGCATGTAAAATGCAATTCCTCTTACCAAGTACATAATTTATTAAGAAAGCTCTTTATAGGAAATCTGCTTGACACCTTATACTTGGCAACTACTTACTTTTTTTTTAGAAGAACAAAAATGGACAGAATGTTTCCCAATATGGAAATTCATTAATTTTTAATAAATATCTCTATGTCTGTGTTTCATACTCCTCTGCCCCCAAGCACAGTTCTCCTTTCCCACCTTTCTTCCTCAGTCCTAAAATGAGTCACCTCCTATAACCAGACTAGAACTAACAAGGCTTCATCCCTTCTTCCACCCCCATCTTCACTGTCTCTTCCCTCTCCCCTCCTCCACCACACCCACTTTTAAGTGAGGAGCCTTTGGCTTTGGGACTCCAACTGGTATTCACTTTCACTACCCTCCTAGTTCTGTGAGCCATGTCCAGCTTTGTAATGGAGGGTGAGTGGATTTGATCTTCCTCTCTGGTTATTTTCTTAAGAAAATAATTATTTTCAATTAGCCATAATTTAGGACAGCTTTGCAAATGAAGGAGCCCTTCATTTTCATATCTCTTTTTTCAAAATACGATAAAGGGGAGTCAATGTCATAAGTGCTTTCTCTTGGCCAACTGCTCCCCCTCCACCCCGTGCTCCCAGGCACATATTGTTCTTGTATATCTGAGCTGCCTGACATCCTCGGGTTGCAGAAGCTTCACAAATGCTTTTAGCTGCATGTTGAGTGGGGCCATGTAATCATCAGGACTTGGGTGTAGAGATTAGCTTTTGATCTTCTAACATTGTTGTCTTTTGCACTTTCCAAAACTCCACTTAGTTTTCTGGAAAGGGAATGCTCTGATTTATTTTTTCAAAGTGAAGTCCTAATATATTATATTATATTATCATCTTTAGGGATTCTTTCTATTCTGAGGAAAGGATAGGAAAGGCCTAACTCATTCATTTCAGAGGCAAAACTACCATCAGGGAGTGAGGCAGGAGAGAGGGTGAAGGATAGCGTAATATGTGGCCATTGATCAATGAAGAACAGGTGAAGAGGAAATAGAGTGAAGGCCCCACCCCAAGCCCTACACAGAGAAGTTCTAGGTCAGCAAGCATGATGATCCTGCCCTTGGTTTTTCAACTCTGTTCATACCCACAGTTCCGTTGTTTGCCAAGGGCCTGCCTCAGGCCAAGGGTAAGCCATGGTCACTGAAAAGAGCTATGTGTAGAGCAGGGGTACTGGGGTGTAGGTATTGGTCATGTCCTCCTACATTTCTTATTTAAAACTTTTCACCCAAGACAATGTATCCCAGGGCAAAATCTTAGGTTGTCTCTTCCTGCTTTATGTGTGGAGACATCATGTTTAAAAAAACTCAATCTGAGTTCAAGCTTTTAAGAATTTATTTCAAGAAAAACATCAAAAAATTTGTAAAACTCTTCCCTTAGGATTTTCATTTTCATCTACTAGTCCATATACCAGTAACAGGCCAGTCAGACAAATTTTTTTAGAATCCAAGTGAACTTGCACTCAGGGTAGAGCAAGAAGAAAAGATAAAGTAAAAGAGGGAGGGAGTTAGAAAGAACTAGTAGTGTTCTTGGGCACATCTTTGCATCTTAACAAAAACCAGATCAATTCAGTGTTTTATTTTGATGATTTGCTCATTTACCTTGCAAAATAGATTATGATTTCCTGAGATACCACAGTCCTGAATGTAAAAACACAAAGTGTAGGCTGGCCACAGTTTTATTACCATCCCATTATTGCTATTAACCATTACATATAGAACACTTACTATGAGTTAAATACAGTACTGAGTATTTTATATATCATGTCCTATGAATACCAATGCTATGAGCTGTTGTTTACACCTAGACTCAGTGAGATCAAATACTTCATTCAATATCAGACAACTCACAGTTGACTGAATTGCAATTCAAAGATTCATGCTACCAGCCTGTAGGAAATCTATTTCCTCATTAAAACACATTCTAAGATGTATTTGCTTCATACAACATGGAGCGAAAAGAAAAATCTGACTTTGGTTAAATTCAGTAGTTTTGGACCACCAGTGCCTTTTTGACTCACAGAAATGTCCAAGTTTTAGTACTGATTTTCATACAAATTGCAGAGTAAATGAGACCATGAGGCAAGGACTAGGAGGTAACTTGATCATCCTCCAGCTGAAAAAGTAATTATTGTAAGGTTAAAAAATAACTCTGAGGAGTTTCATTTCTTTAAAAACCATAACTTCTTAAATAAAGTAATTCTACTGAAATTATTTTAATTATATGGTGTTTTTGTTGTTATTGTTGCTATGCATTTTCTTTTTTCCAGTTAGAAATCATCTTTTTCATTGTCTTTTTTTTCCTTGTAAAAGAGTTTTAAATGGCAAAAATAGTAAAAAAAAAGAAATAATATAAATAAATAAATAAATGTGTGTGTGTGTGTGTGTGTGTGTATGTTTTTATATTCATCATTCCCATGAGTGGTTTTATATTTATGTCTGTAGGTAATCATGCACTTTATGTTGTTTTGCAGGTTTTTAAACTAGATGTGAGTAATTTTACATTTTATATGTTTTGCTTCAAACTGTTTGTGTTTTGAAAATTACCTCTTTCAATATACAAGATTCATTCATATATTGTATCTAATTATGGTGATATGATGATGATGATTAGAACCAGTGCTGCAATGAACAGGCTTTTACGTACTATTATAAAAAGGTGTGTAGGGTTGTTATCTAGAAGTATAGTTGCTGACTGGTCTCATAGAGCATGCCCATCTTTAGCTTTGTAGAATATTGCCAAAACTGACCCAGTTTGGAAGAGTTCCAAACACCCACATAGGGCTGCATCAACCAGAAAGTGAATTTGCTGAAGTGGGTTAGCTTCATGGGTGGATGCAGGGTGGGTATACAACGCCGTTTTCTTTCCATGAGCCTGCTGTAATAACATAGCTAATTTTTTGCAATCTTGAAAATTTTGGCAGATTATAACCAGAAGCTGAGATTTCTATATATATTGAGTTTTTCTGTTTCAATTTTTTCCCCCCTCTCACTCCAGTGTGAAGATAAAATGAGTTCTGTCTCAATTTGAGCACTCTCTACAAATAATGCTTCTCAACTAGGTCTACTACTGGTATAGGGTGTTCGTGCATTTGAGAGCTGGAAAAGCAAAGGTTTAGAACAGAGCAGTACTTCTGAAACTTTAATGTGCATAGTGACACCTGGGCCTCTCATGAACTTAAAAATTTCTATTTAGTATGTCCAGAGTTGGGCAGAGAATCTCCAGTTCTAACAAGCTCCAGGCAATGGCAATGCTACTGTTGGTCTGAAGACCACAATGAGCAGAGAGGGCTAACCTTGAAAGAACAAGCATTTGCCAATATTTAAACCTTTCCAGAGTTAATACAAATTATCTTTTAAAATTCCTTATCTTTTGTTTCTCTGTAATCACCACGAGATGATGTAATAGCCAAAACACTTTTGAGCCAACTTCTTTCAAAAAATCCATATATTCTTGATAGGCAAATGATTGAGTCTGTTACAACATAACAAAGGTAGATCTGTCAGTCTCATTTTTGGTGAAATAACTTGAGTGTGTACTTATTTCAAACACAGTAATATGTTAGTACTGCATTAACTTGCCCCCATCTTTACTGAGACATAATTGACATATAATACTGTATATGTTTAAAGTATACAATATGATGATTTGATAAAAGTATATATATATATTGTGTGTGTGTGATGAGAACATTGAAGATTTACTTTCTTGCAGACTTTCAAGTATATAATGCATATTATTTATTATAGTTATCATGCTGAACATTATATATCCAGAACTTAACTGTCTTATAACTGGAAGTCTGTACCCTTTGTCTAACAACTCCTCATTCCCTGTGCCTCCCTCTGAAGGCACCACCACCCACTCCCATCCCTAAAAACCACCATTCTACTTTCTGTTTCTGTAAGTTTGGCTTTTTTAGATTCCACATTTAAGTGAGATCATATAGTATTTGCATTATTCTGTTGATTTTTTTACTTAGCATAATACCCTCAAGGTCCGTCCATGTTATCACAAATGGCAGGATTTCCTTCTTTATTATGGCTGAATAATATTATGAAATATGTGTGTGTGTGTGTGTATGTGTGTATACACACACATATATATATTTATCACATTTTCTTTATCCATTGGTGAACATTTAACATTATGTCAATGTCTTGACTTTTGTGAATAATGCTGCAGTGGGGTCGCCGATATCTCTTTGGGATAGCTATTTCATTTTCTTTGCCTAACTATCCAGAAATGGGATTGCTAGATCATATAGTAGTTCTATTTTTAATTCTTCTGGGGAAACTCTACTGTTTTACATAGTGGCTATACTAAGGTACTTTCCCACCAACAGTGCACAAGTGTTCCCTCCTCTCCATACCCTTGCCAACTCTTCTTATCCCTTTATAAGAGGCATTCTAACAAGTCTGAGGTGATATCTCATTATGGTTTCGATTTGGATTCTCTCAATTATTGGGGCTGTTGAGTATCTTTTCAATTATCTGTTGGCCATTTGTATGTCATCTTTGGAAAAAACATTTGTGTCTTTTACACAGGTCTTCTGCATGTTTTTAACTGGAGTATGTGTGTGTGTGTTTGTGTGTGAATAGAAAAAGAGAGAGAGAGAATGTTGTGTTAGTTCCTTATATACTTTGGTTATTAACCCCTTATCAGATATATGGGTTTCAAATATGTTTTCTCAGTCCCTAGGTTGCCTTTTCATTTTATTGCTTGTTTTTTGCTATGCAGAAGCTTTTCAGTTTGATGTAGTACCACTTGTTTGTTTTTGCTTAGCTTTTTGGTATCATATCCAAATAACTGTCACCAGGACCATTGTCACAAAGTAAAATAGCAAGAGAAGAAGAAAGGAACAAGAGCTGCAAGAGTCAGAAATCAATAAAATGATACTAGTAAGTCCTTACTTATCAATAATTACTTTAAAAGTAAATGGACTAAATTATCCAAACAAAAGGCATAGGGTGACTGAATGGATTAAGAATAAAACAAAATGAAAGAAGCAAACAAAAAACCAACTATGTGCTTGCTTAAAGTAACTCATTTTAGCTTCAAGAACACACATAGGTTTAATGTGAAGTGATAGAAGAGGATATTTTACGCAATCAGAAACCAAAAGAGAGCAAGTACAGCTACATTTACACCAAATAAAATAGACATTAAGTCAAAAATTATAACAAGACGCAAAGAAGATTGCAACAATTGTAAATATACATACATCCAACAAAGGAGAATCTAATATATTAAACAAATACAAACAGATCTGGAGGGAGAAAATGACAGCAATACAATAATTGTAGGGGATTTCCATATCCTGCTTTCAATAATAGATAGAAAGAAAACAATTTCACTTCAGCATCCCTGCACCAACAGCCTTCTGCAGAAAGACAGAAACCTGGGAACTACAATAATTCCTTTAGGAATTGCTATTTATGTTCCCAGTCTTCATGGTACCTAATGCCAGGTCATATATATCATATATAACATATATATCTTGAGGAAGATATGGGGGTTTGTATGCTTCCCTTTCATCCTTGGGTATTTAACAAGAAATAATGAATTAGTACAAATTGAGTGGACACTAATGGTCAAAACTACTTGGTTATTACTTTTTTTTTCCTAATTAAATACCAAGAATTTCACCATTAAGACCAAATTTAAGTAAAATGCTTCAAATGGGGAAAGTTGTTGTAGTTGCTGTTTTTATAGATCAAAAGTTATTTACTAACTATTCTTCTAAATAAATATACATAATGCCTCACTGAGAACAGTGGCTTGCCAGAATATGTGACAGCATTCTAGTTAAATTATAGAAACATCTTACTGACCTATATCAGTTATAAAAATAGTTTTGCATAAATCTTGCTAATACATCTACCTTCCTATTTAAATGAATTGCCTTGATTTCAGTAGTTTAAATGTACTCCTTTCCCCACTGTCCAAAAAACCTGAATTCTAAGTTATAAGATAATAAACTCCTCTTTGTATAGAATTCTGGCAAGTTCTTCCAGCCAGCACAGCAGTCATGTAGCAGAGACCTAGAGCTCCCAAGGTCACTCCCAAGGATAGAAAATTTGTGAATGTGTGTCTTTTATTCTATGTGGAATTAAATGCCAAGTTTGCACTGGACAAAGACCAAGGCTTTTCTGGGAGTGGTTCTGGACCATCTTTGATTTCCTGGCAGGACATGCATTTCTGACTGTGCTGGGTCAAATGCATAAAAGATTACTTATCAGAAAAGGCAGCAAAAGAGTTCACCTTTGTTTTCCTTTTTCAGAACCTGATCTCTGGCTATGAATGTATGAAAAAAGGGAGAGCCCATTGCTTTGGGTGTGGCAGTGAGAAGAGAGTCATACTCTGAGCCTGACTTTAGTACAGTCTGACTCTTCTGTGTCTGGAAAGCCTACTCTGCTTACCTATACCCTATGCACCTCTACCTCCTCCTTTTGATGCCTCTCAACAGTGGATCATTCATCTCTAATGCCTTTGGTTTATTCTTCTTAAGACGTCCTCACTTGACTGTGCCCCAGGCTCTCCCCACCTTGTACCTTTGCCTCACTAACAGGTGGTCCCATTCCCCACTGATTGCTGTCTTCTTGGTGTAAGAAAATGCCATAGAAGAGAATGAGCTCTGTAGTCAGACAGACCAGCAGCTCTGTTTTATCAGTTTGGATGTGGGACTTTGGAGAAATGATTTAAACTCTCTGAGTCCTAATTTCTCTAACAAAAAAATGGGAATAGAAATATATTCTTTGCAGTGCAAATTATGTAAAGCATCTAGTGTAGTGTTTGGTACATGGTTAGTATTACACACATGTCACTTATATTTTTATTTTAAGATCCTTGTATAGTTGAACATTTCTTTTAATTCATATTAAAAGTAGCTAGGTTAGGGGCGCCTGGGTGGCTTAGTAGGTTAAGCCACTGCCTTCAGCTCAGGTCATGATATCAGGGTCCTGGGATGGAGCCCCACATCGGGCTCTTTCCTCACCCGGGAGCCTACTTCCTCCTCTCTCTCTGCCTGCCTCTCTGCCTGCTTGTGATCTCTCCCTGTCAAATAAATAAATAAAATCTTTAAAAAAAAAGTAGCTAGATTAAAGCTAAAAACACTAAGGTATGTGTATGTATGAAAATTGAAGCAATCTAGCTTTGCTGCTTTCTAATTGTGTGATTTGAGGAAAGTCCTTAAACTCTCAGTCTAAATTTTATTACCTAAAATTTAGCAGTATCACAGTAAATATTCCAGAGGGTTGTATGAAGATTAACTATGATAATGCATCAAGGTAACCAGCAAAGAACTACAGCCAATAAATATTCAACAAATATTAGGGACTGAAGTAATTGTTTCTACTGGTTGGACTGGCCTCCTCCTCTCTCCCAGAGCTTACTGTCTTTTAGGTAAGGTCTTGGGATAGAAGGGGATGTGGAGACCCTTAGGGATTCTCTGGGCCATGCCCCTCATGTACAAATGTGGAAGCTAAGGCTCAGGGAGCCAGTGGAGCTGGCCCAGGCCACACAGGGAGCTAATGGCCAAGCCTACTGGAGTCCTGGCTGTTTCCACAGTTCCCCAGGGTCTGACCTCTCTGCCACCTCTCATTTCTGTGCCTTTTGACCTACAGGAGTGCACAGCAAGGCCTTTGACAAATAAACAGTGGCCCAGAGATTAGCTGCACCTGAAGCTGGTTATGCAGGTTCACTTAGCATTTGAACCAAGGGCGGAAACTCAGCTACACCCTGACTGCAAAGGGATTAACCCATTCTCAGACTCAGTCTGTGAATTATGGCCCACTTAGTAAGTACACAAAGGGAGGGAAGAATTAAATCTCATTAAGTGAAATGTAAACCTGTATAATTTTTTTTAGTAGGCAAATGAAAAAGAAAAAGCAACTACAAATAAAACAATTGAAAAGAAACTAAATATATTTGGAGGTGCAGAAAAAATTCCAGATACTCTTTCTTCTGGCTCTCATACATCACAGACAAGAAGGGAGTATGATGGAACACAGTGCTAAGGGTCATTTTCTATGAGAGATCTCGAGGGCCATCTTAGAGTTCTGCTGACCACCATCATGTTTTCGAACATCTTTGTAATCTTTTCAAGTCCTCTACTTCAGCCAAACTGAGTTTTTCTCTGTGCCCTAAACAAGCTAACTTTGCTCCTACCACAGGACCTTTGCATTTGCTGTTCTTTCAATATGTACAGAGGTTTTGCTTAGAAGTCACACCTACAGTGAGGTTTTTCTGACAATTCTAGTCAGAGACGTCCTCTCTGCTTTCTCATGGAAATTCTCTTTATCTCCCTAACACTTATTGACACCTAAATACTTTTCATTTATTTACTAGTTTCTGTGTTTATCATCTTTTGTTGTGCCCCTACCCTGGTATAAGCTCCTTGAGTGGAAGGACTTATCTTTGTTGTTGCAGCACCAATGGATCAGTGCTGGCATATCAGAAGCCTGCCATGATTACCAGCTAAGCACAGACAGGAGTACAAGTTTTGTGTAAAGTGAGAGATAGAAGGAGAATAGGAGTGAGTTGTGATGGAGAAGGATTCAGTATTTACTAGAGCTAAAGACCTCGAGTGACTGGTTAAGGATTTGAACACAATCCTAACAGCAGTGGGACTCTCTAAGAGAGAAAATGAGGTGTCAGAGAAAGTAAGTTCATAAAAGAGTTCCAGCTCCAGGTGATCCTGTAAAACAGGGTCCCTACCTGTGTTTAGGGAACATTGAACATTGATCATAACACTCAGGAGGGAGGTGACCTGATGCACCTGTCACCACCCCCTCCATGCTGATATCCTGGTTCCCTTGGGGCTATAGCACAAATCTGACTTCCCACTTTCCTTTGTCCAAAAGAATGATGAATGAAAATGTAATACTGTATGTATGATCCTGGCTCAGAGGAGAAAAAACGTACTTGCAAGAACAATTATTCAGTGTTAATTTCCAGATATGTTTAAGGGACCAGCAGCCATGGGAATCGCCTTTCATTTCTCTCAGGTCTCAGGATGTGCCTCCTTCTAAACCAGGAGCTGGACACAGTGGGTGTAGATGTAAGTTTCCAAATCTGTAGTTCATTAAGCTCTTCCCTCGGTACAATATTATTTTAAAAATCCCTGGTGGGTTTTTTGTGAAGGAAAAGAATTCCCCCATGTGACACATATTGGGTACATGTGCAGAATAAACTGAGATTTTAGCATCCTTTGATAATTACATTTCTTGCAATTCAGCTGTTTTAACACATTTTCTTTTTAGTTATTTAGGTTTTGATTATATTTATGCCTAGACTCTAGCATAGGTATTATGTTCCAAATATTAAGTAAGATGTGTTTGTACCATTTTCTGTGAGATGCTGTTTATCCACATTTCCTAGTAATTTTTCCAATTTTATTTAACTTCATTTAAGTTAAATAAATTTTGAATTTTATTTAACTCTTATTGATGGGAAGGATGTATTAAGATACTTTTGGCATTCTTAATCTAGGATCCTTGCTTCAGTGGTATTTCATGCTACCATGTAGCAGTGCTTTCTATGTGTATGTTTGTAATGTGTGTATTATATATAGAAATCAGTGATGCCCTTTTATTTAACTTAATGGATGAATAACCTTGGCTGTAAATACTTTCATTCATAGAATTACTCTTGTGATACAGCAGCAATGTGGTCTTGTGGCAACACTTGAGCTAACTAAGGCCAGATCAAAGTAAATGAAAGAAAGTGGTACCTGCTTCAGGAGTTTTAATGGTCAGCTGGGAATTTGTTCTCTCGTTACTTCCTAATAAAATGAGATTTCAGTGATATGAAATGACAGGAATTGCAGGGTTTGGATCAGCTTACCAGAATTTGCCAAGAGAATCTGTGTCCCCTGGGTTTGAGACCAAAGTACATATTTATTTATTTATTTATTTATTTATTTATTTATTTATTTGGCCCAGGCCTGTGGGAGTACACACGATTTGTCATAAAACAGGCTACTGGCATTCTTACACTGTGAGTATATATTTGTTTCACTAGAAAGACTGAGGAAGAAGCTATTAGTAAAACTATGTTGATCTTCTTTGAGAGGAGGGGAAATTAAGCCTTAGGGTGAAAAGGAGAAGGTTCAGAGGAATAGCTGATGTGTCTGCGATAATTATGTTTACTTGGGTAAGAGGTGTCAAAGTGACATTACTCATGAGGCTGATTTGAACAGAATGTTGCAAATCACTTTCAAGATTTTTTTTGGACTTCCCCATATTTTTGGAAGTTGGAGTCAGGATTACTGGCTTTGGTAATTAATCCTTCCCAGCCTGCATTCTTTGCTACTGAGCATAGCAGTGATTCAGGGGCCCAACCTGCTAAATCAAGATAATGCTTGACCTCTGGAAGCAGAAGCCTTTTCCTCACTTAGCTAGAGAAACTAAACCCAGGAGCACAATTGGTAAAATCAACAGAGTTCATATTTGAAGAGCTGTAGAGGGAACTTCGAATACCTATTTTGGGCATTTTTGAGAGTATTGTAAGAATATAAATATAAAAAGTTAAAATCTCAGTGGACAGGGTTAGTTTTTGTGTGTGAAAACAGACATGGGGCCCTTAAAGAGTTTTAATATGTTCAAGGGAACTGTTGATTTCAACATAAGCTTATCACAGATAATCTTTCATGTCTGCTGTGCTTGCCTGTTTATTTGCCTGGCGATAGTTTCACAAGAACATTATATACATTACTACCGCTGCAATGGGTAAGGAAACTCTATTGGTTTGGTTTCACCAGAGCTAAGATTGTTTGAAATTATTTTGTCCAATAAACTATCCTTATCTTTGTTTTACTCTCCAATTAGTTATAATGCCGTTAGACAACCCCAGTGACTCCAGCGAGATTGTGAAAATAAAATGATCACTTTGCTTTTTTTTCAAGAAAGGGAAATCAGATCACTTTTCCACTATGAAATCAATTAAGTCCTTTTCAGAATGTCATCCTTCTTTGTTTCTGCTCTCACATTATGGTGCCAGAGGGGAGCCATCAAGTTTTGCAAGACATTGAAGATCAGAGTGACCCCTTTTGAAAGAGTTAAGGTTGAAGAAGCCACAGTCTCTAGAACGGCCATCAACACTTGGCACAGAGTAGGTATTTAAAAACAAAAATAAATTGAATAATAAATGAAATTAAATCATGATTTTCTGTTGTTTTAAGAATAATTTTGTTAATCATTCAAAGAGCTTACACATGAGATTTTAAGACCAGAGAAGAGAAACATTTTAATCAAGCTTGCCGTCACATTTTTCCAACTCCACAAACAACTATGAAAGGCCTGCTATCTCCTTGAATTTCAAGATCTGTCTGAGGTTGAATGAACCAAGAATCATCTTTTGTTCTAAAAAAACAGATGACACAGTAGATCCTTTTTGCGCACTGTCACCCCACATCTGGCCTCTCATGGCAATCGGAACTTGCTTTTATGGTCGCCCTTGTCTCTCTGTCTTACAACTGTTGGATTACTCTGCCCGTTCCAGTAGACTGCACACTCCTTGAGGGCAAGGTTTAAATGTACCACCTGATTTTATATTCCTGGAGTTCACTTAGTCCCTGGAACATACTAGGAACTTGAAAATAGAGGACAGAGCGAATGATTACATGATCAAATTCTGAAAGCTTGTTTGAAGCTATGACATCCTTTCAGTTCTTCTGTATCTGTGGTACACACGTGTGTGTGTATATGTATGTGTGTGTGTGTGCATGCATGGGTGTGTCTCACCTAAGAGGTTATTAACCTCATATAATTATGATTTTTTCTGTGGTTAGCCTCATTTTATTTTACACTGACTCCTACATACAATCTCATACCTCATACCCACCAGATACACCCATCATAATATCTCTACATACCACATATGCTTTCTCATTTTTAGACTTAAAGTCTAAAGCAAAAAGAATAATTTCCAGATTTCTTTCATTCCCAACAGCCCAGCCTTTCTGATGTCAGCTGCTGAATTCTTTGTCGGCGAAGTTGCAGCCTGTGGATCATCCTCATATATTTTGTGTTTTAGGATTCAGCTAGATCAGCAATTTTAAACAGAGACTTGCCCTCATCCTCAAATTCTTTGCTCACTTAAACCAGCTTTACATGGCAGTCTCATCCTCGGACACTCTCAGAAGCCTAACTTTTGTAGCCTGAAGTGTGTGGGGCTCAGAGAAGGTGGGTGGAACTCATGAATCAGAACAGTTTTCCTTTAAGTCAACCTTGAGTCTTGGCTCATGTTGATGTCAAAAGCCCTCGATTTGGAGGGGAAGAATGTGAGATGAGTGTCCTTCCTTCTGTGTTATAGCACAAAGTGAACTTTAGAGGGAGGATTCCAAGTTGTTTAAGATCTGAAATATTTGCTCCCTGCCTTTCTAGTACACGTGTTTGAGGCTGAGAATCTTATCAGTAGATAAGGGCAGAGAGGCTGCCATCCCACATTCCACAAACTCACTTCCAGATGGCTTAGAGACTAGGGGTGAAAAACTCAAGCTCTTCAATCAAGCCAAACAGCCCACACCTTTATTGCCCCATTTGTTTAGGGCCCTGTCATGGGCCTTCTAACATCTCAGAATCAGCCATGGGGGCAGCTGTTTAATTAACTCCTCAAGGCTGCATTTTGGTAGGGGCAATTCATTTATTATGAAAAACAAATTGAAAGCTCTAAGAGTTTTTTTGTTCCTTTTCTTCTTTAGTAGTTACTGTTATCTGGAGCTTCTGATTTAGTCCAAATAGCAACGTTGATGGTTTTTTAAAAGGTGCTACTTGATCTTTTGTGTTGTTTTTTTTTTTTTTTCTTTCCTTTTTATTTTCTGAAATAAGACTGGCTATCTGCCTTGAACACAGAGATTGCTTTTCCTTGGTACCAGGAAACAATGACATTTTCCCAGACTTTTTTTATGTGTTTTAGTTGTAACAATACCACATTTGCAGTATTAACTTCTTATAACAGTCATGAGGTTACATGCTTCTCTGTCCCAGGTTAAATTGTGGTTGTGAATAATTTTTAACTAATTTAATTCTAATAATAGTCTGAGAGCTTACTGTAAGAGACCTCTATGCTAAGCCCTAAGAAATATACTGGAAGAAAAAAGAAGACCCCTTGAGAAATTTATAGTCTCGCTTTCTGGGAAAATACATAACTCATGTTTTTATTATTTTTAAAATTTTTTATTTGGAGATAATTTTTGATTTAAGAAGATTTTGCAAGGATATTGCAGACTATCTCCATAAACTCCACACCCAGCTTCCTCTAATGCTAACATCTTATATAACCATGATATCAAAACAAATAAGTTGACATTGACACAATAGTATTAGCTAAACTGTAGACTTACAGACTTTACCCAGTTTTTCCACTGGTGGCCCCTTTCTGTTCCAGGATCCAATCAGGATCCCACAGATTGCATTTAGATGTCATGTCTCCTTTGTCTTCTCCAATTTAGGACAGTCTGTTGGTCCCTTCTTGTCTTTTGTGGCCTTGATACATCTGAAGGGTAGTGATCAGATGTTTTGTAGAATGTCCCTCTATACTTATCCTTCTATTTATTTTTTAAGGATTGTATTCATTTATTTGTCTGAGAGAGAGAGAAGGAGAACAAGCAGGGGGAACAGGGGGCAGAGGGAGAAGCAGGCTCTATGCTGAGCAGGGACCCCGATGTGGAACTTGATCCCAGGACCCTGGGATCATGATCTGAACTGAAGGCAGATGCTTAATGGACTGAACCAAGGCATGCTTATACTCATTCTTTTAGTGCCTATTGAGAATCAGCCTTTCAGAATGTGCCCTGGAGACAATGTGGGTTTAGAATCACATGGACTTAGAGTAAGAGGCAAAGGGGCCCCTCATTTCTAAAATGTAGAAGCGTAGAAACCCAGGCCTTCTGACTTTTGAGGCAGTGCTGGAATTACCTTCCTGTCCACTTTGGAATCCCAGAGAAACTTAATTCCTGGGGAAGTCTGACCTCTAGGTGTGGTCCAGTGATGCCTGGAGACCTGGTCTCCACGTGTTTCCCTGAGCCCTAGCATGGAGTCTGGTCAATAAGCACTAGTGAATAGAGTTCAGTTTTCCTCCAGAGAATTAAAATGTTGAGAATGGTTCAAGAGCTTCTGCCAGATATGAGCTAAAACTGTATGGAGGGTAAAGAACTGATTAAGTAGAGTAAGGTCAGGTGGGGGGGAGCCAGATTCCTCATAGCAATCTAAGATACTTATAGAAGAGCCATAGTTGTTGGGCAGTAGATCTAAAAGAACTCTCAAAGAGTGGGTAATGTTCCCCTATCCTGTGGCAAATACTTTTCTTTACCCACAGTGTTGAAAGGGAAGACCTATTTGCCCTTGGTCTCAGAGTGCTTTCTGCCCATCTTAATTCCTAAGACCCAGGGACACAGAAGGTGGCAGTCATGGATTATCTCATATTCTATCTCAGTTCAGTCTCTCAATTTCACAAACCATTTGCTAAGGTTCAGACAAGACCTTAGCAAAGTAGTAATATCCTCAAATCTCAGGGTTATTAAAATATGCCAGTGATGGAGCAGTGGATTATGCTATGCCTAGTAAGATGGAGATCACGGCCTTGAGCAGATACATCAGCCCAGTGAACCCTGCTGTCATCCCCCATCTGACCATGGTTCTGTTGGCCCTTGGTATGTTCTTTGCCCCCTAGTTCTTCATTTATGAGGTTACCTCCACCAAGTACACTCAGGGTATCTGTGAAGAGCTCCTCGTCTCCTTGGTGGCCTCGCTCCTCATGTGTTTTGGAGTCCTCTTTCTGCTGCTTTGAGTTGACATGTACGGATAATAGCTCCCAAGAGTTCCAACCAGGTGGCTTCACTGAATTCCTGCTTTTTAAAGCTTTTATTTATTTATTTATTTATTTATTTTTACTATTGCTGAAAGTGTCCCACCTGCTGCTCACAATTAAGGCAATGTGTGACTGTCCCAAAGAATAATTATAATTATTGTGTCACATAGTGAAATCATTAATCTAGAATCTTTGGGGAATGTGCAACTCTGAATCATAGAGTATTCTAGAAAACAAGCTCATGCTTCATTATTAGTAATCAGAAATTAACACTTGGTTCTCAATATTTCTGTAGTCCTGTTGGGGATAGGAGGGCTTTCCCCTGTCATCCTCTGTTGGCAGCATCCCAGTGTGTGCTAGGTGAATGGATTTGTCTTATGCTTTGGAGCACAAAGTAAGCAGGGAAATGACCTGGGAATTAAGAGTACGGGGTACTAGTGCCAGCTGTCTCATAAGTGATTTTGAAACTTGGGAAAAATGGCTGTGCGTCTGGGTTGCAGAGTTGCTCCTAGCCATACTGTTACAGAGTTCAACTTGACTGATAGTTTTTGAACTAGATAGTAAGAAGGACATATAGAAGTGGCCCTGGTGGGGATAAGGTTATTGAAGATGATCAATTAAATCTTTTGTTGCAAAACATTAAAAAGTTGTGTTTTTTACATTTAATTTTTTTTTAAGTTTGGAATAATTATCCAAGTAATCCACTGCATGGAATTTAAAAGGGAGGATTCTGACATTAGTCAAATCTGGTTTTACATACCAGCCACTTATTAGCTGTGTTCCGAGGGCAATATGGTTAACTTTTCTGAGCCTTAGTTTCTTCATCTTTAATGAAAAAATAAGTGTAACCCAGCACCCCCCCCCAAAATTGGTGAGGATTAAATGAGTTATGGAATGAAATACGCATTGCACAGCACATGGCACATTGTAAGGGTGCTATTGATTATGAAGGCTCTTCTGCTTGTAGCGTTCTGAGATTCTGAGAGTCTGACCTTGTGGTTCTACTGGAGTGTTACCACTGCAGTCACCATCTTCTGTAAAGTTACAATTTCTAAACCTGAGCTATCAGACGCTTGCAGGACAGGGTGTCAGCCTAAGTGGGAGAAGGTCCACGAAGGTGATCCCTTCAAGGCCATAATAGCTTGAGAATTTGTTAGAAGGTGATGGAACTTTCCTCTAGCTCTTAGATAGGGTGGGAGACCTTCTGTTCTTGGTCTCTTCCTTCTTTCCTTACCCCAACTGTGCAGGGCTATTCTGGGTCTGTGTATTTTAGGAGCCATAATGAGGTGCTTCTCATCATACCTTGCCATTTTCAGGCAGCTTTTACTAGCCGCCTGGACACGGGGACAACATAGCAATTTAAGAGCTATAGTGGACTAGGCTGGAAATAGAGAGGCCTGTGCTGCAGCAGCAAGAGATGGGGCTGGGGAATTTCTGTTCGCCCCTTCATAAAAGAGGAATGCTGAAATAGCTTCCAGTCACACACAGAAATATTTTGAGGATGAGAAACCAAACCTCCTCATGCTCGTACTTCAGTATGCCTAGAGAATACAAAAGAATAGGTGATCTCTTGAAGCAGCAAAGAGCCAAATTCAGTAGATCTGGAGTAGAAAAACGGAATTTCTTCATTTGCTAGAGTGTAAGAGCTGTCCAAGCTACCTGATGATTCATTTTGAGCTCAGTTTCTACTTAAATGGGAATAAATTTGAAGAAAGTAAATCTTTCTTCAGTCAGTCACATCAGCCTCCAAGGCAAGTGCTACCCATATAAATGCCTTCGAATTCTGAATGACCAATCATCCCTTCTTTTCCAATAGCATGAAACACTCTAGAATTACAAAGTGAGTCTTCCTACACATGATTTTCCAAAGCCTGGGCATTTTCCTTTTTTTTTTTTTGTTTTATTTATTTTTATTTTGTTTTGTTTTTTGTTTTGGGCTATTATTATTATTATTATTATTATTACTCTGAAGCTATGTAAGGACTCCATTGTGCAAGTATTCCTGGACCTCCAGTCTTGCATCCCCAAATTGCATATTTTCTGACACCATACTGGAGAATTTTTGTAAAAATATATATGCAGATTGATATCTCAATCCAAGAACCTCACATGTCCTATTCTCTTATGACCAGGGGAGGGGTGGGTGTTGGGGGGAAGGAAAAAAAAATGCAGCAGCACACATTAACATTTTGCTCAAGTTTTCAAAAGAAAAATGTTGTTCCCTGTTTCAAACCCAGGATAAAGGAAATGCTTGTCTCCAGGAGCTGACACTTTCCTGGTCATATTTCAGATACAATTAGCCCCCATTGATGGCAGTGGTTGATCTATCAAATGAGCAGCTAATCTTATCTGTGGTTCACAAATGGCTCAGATGGTAGCTTGTGACTTTGATTACTGGAAGACTGGACCCCATCAGACGGCTTTGCTCCAAACAGTGGTCCTTTCAGCCTTCTGCTCATGGAGATCAAAGCACTCTCCCCTCTCCCTATCTGCAGGGAAGCTCATTAGAGGGAGGCTGTCAGGGTTATAATCACGCAACAGTTTTACTTCTGGGTTATAACGCTTTCCCCTTCTTATCAGCCTGTGAGGTCCAGAGTGAGAAGGATAAAGGAGGTACCGATGACATCTGATACATTTAATAGGCTCACTTGTGACTGCCTGGCCCCAGCTCTCTGCCACTGCTGCCTCACTGACTATTGACGAACTTCCCTCCCCCGCCAGACCTGTAAGGATTATTCTTTAATCCTGGGGGCAAGAGATGGGGGAGGGGCCGTATTCATTGTCTCCTAAGACTTGCTTTACTATAAGAACAGAATCAAATAAAATAGGAGTTTCTAAGCCCAAAGATCTGCCTTTAAACTTTATCTCTTTCATACAGTAGCTGCGTGAACTTGGATGTTTTGCTGTGATCTTCAGTCTCTCCTGCAAAATATGAAAATTAATACTTTTTTTCATTGGAACTAATATGCAGATCTCAGGTCTCCTTCTCCCAGAAGCCTTCTATTATAACCTGCGTTTCCCTGGCCCCCTTTCCCCCTTCACCCTGTGGAGTTATAGCCCCTCCCTACTGTCACTGCTCCCTCTTCTGTCTCCCAGGGCGTTACCCCTAACACTGCCCTTGGCATGCCTGATTTTCTGTCAACTTGCCTTTTCCTCCCCAACAGACAGTGAAATCCTCAAGGCATAGAGGATTGAGGCTCCATATATCAGAGAATGCCTTCACTTAACTCACAGTTGATGCTAAAGGAATGTTTGTTGTCCTCACTGAACGAAGTACTCTTATACTAACATGATTTACAGAGCTCAACGGGAAGGGCTTCCACTTACTAGCGGATGTATTCTCTTTTAGAGATTCCCAGGGACTCGTGTCAGTGACCTATTTTAGTGGTTCTAGGGTGGAGCCCAAGAATTTCCAGGTTTTTTTGTGTTTTTTGTTTTTTAAGATTTTGTTTATTTATTTGAGAAAAGGAAAAAGAGCACAAACAACAGAGAGAGGCAGAGGGACAAGAAGACTCCCCACTGAGCACAGAGACCTATGCAGAGCTCTAGCCCAGGACCCCAGGATTGTGACCTGAGCAGAAGGTAGATGCTTAACCGACTGAGTCACACAGGTGGCCCAAGGATTAGAGTTCCAACAAGTTCCCACCTTGAGAACCACTGGTGTGACCAAATCTTTCTATTTGTAGTAGAAGACACTGAGGCTCAGACTAGAGAATGACTTGTGCAAGGCCAGATAATTAGTCAGAGGCATTCGGCATGTTCTTATTTCTAAGTAGTTTATTGAAGTCAACTCTCTTGCATGTATGTACTTTGAAACATACACCGAATACATTTTTCTGTTAATTTTTTTTTTTTAATTTATATTGCGCTCCTTAAGGCTTCAAACTTGTCTTTTAATTCTAAATCTCGTGGTCATTTCACAACATAGTCATTTCATAACTTGCTGTTTTCATGTTAAGAAGCAGCTGTACTCATGCTGCCAAGACTCTGGCTGAGTTATTATCTTTATTTGTCGCTTGTCTTCTGTATCTTCACTGATTCTTTTAGAAATATCTGAGAAGAAATGCCCAGAGGAACCCAGGTCACAGAAGAATCAGAGGAAATTCTAGCATCACATGGCAGACTTGGTGTCTTCATCACGTAGTCCAGCATAACCTTGGTCAGGTTTTTACCCATTCACCCAGATGGGAATGTGGGGCTCTTGCCAGCAGCAGTCATTATCATTACCAGAAGAATGAGAAGCAATAACCATTGCCTTTGGGAGTGGGAGCTCTGGATCTGGATAGGCCTAGGTTTAATTTTCACTTCCTCATATCCCTGGCAGAGTAAAATTGCTCAGGGATTTAACAGGAGACACATTTTGTTACTCCATAAACTAGGAGATGTATCTACTTCACAGGGTCATTGTAAGAATTAAAAGAAGGACTTCGTCAGCATCATGCACTGTGTTGGGAACATACTAAGTAACTGGCCAAGAGGAGGGAGGACCTTCTCCTCCTCTCTTCTCTTTCTACTTCTCTTCATCTCGTCCCCACCCTCTCCCACTATCATCAAAAAACCGACATGGCAGAACATGGGTGAAAAATGTAACCCAGCTGGAAAAATAAGCAAAATACACTGTCTTTTTTTTTTTTAACCTATCTCCTGATTTACTTACTATTCTTTCTTCAACATTATTTTAACTGTGACTTTTGTGTGTGTGGAAATCCACTTAAAACTTTTAAGAAAGAAGTTATTTGTAGTTAAAATAATGACCTTTCCATTAAATATAATTTGGGAGGCATTAGTACTAATTGTAATTATAATGGAATTTATGTCTGACACATTATAGTTCATGTGATGAAAGAAAACCAGGCACTCCCCAGAAATCAGTGACATACTTATCAGAATATTAATCTCCTTCAGTTACTCTTTAAGAGAATAAATAACTAATCAGTCACTGACTGCTAATATAATATATAACCCCTTGCTAAGATGGATGATAATTTAAGCTTCAGCAGAATATATTTATTTAACTGACAGAAATCATGACTCAATTTTATTTGTTTTAAGTGTTAATGCAATAAAGCCAGACTAGCAATAATGTGTGGAAAATGGAAATTTTTGAGTAATAATTTTTTAAATTAATCTTTGTGAGAAATAATAAATTCCATCTTAAACATTAGACATATATCTGAAATGTTTGTTAATTATTCAGTCTTATTAGTTAAGTGGTCCCTGAGAATTATATTTAATTTGTGTTAGGCCCATTCCTTGAGTACAGTTGTTTTGACCAGCAAATTTTATGGCATATAATTTTAGCTGCAGAAGTTTTGAGAAAATGGGCAAATAAATGTTGGTTGACCCAGACCAAAACTAGCTGTTATGATTCTGAATAAATTACAGGTATTAATCAACTTTGTTGGCATCACTTTTTTCTACTATAGTCGAAAAAGGGGAATAGGATCTTATTAAGAGAGAAAGCACACACCTAAATGTTGATTTATTTGTTTTTTATAATTATATCCCCAAAACAGGTGTAATCTCCATTGGCTGGTCTTTCATCGTGGTTCCGCTAAGGTCTAGCTAACAGAGTAGGTAGGACTAGCCGTTCTCTTGCTTGGGCTTTCTTACCAGTGTGTGCATGAGAAATAACAACATGATAGAGGACTCTATTTCCATACAGAGGGACTTTCAGGTAATGGAACACTCCAGCCCTGACTACCCTTCACACCTTTGGAGGAGAACGTGGTTATGCAATTTGTGAGTTGGGAAAGGAAATAGAGCTAAATATCATGCGCCTCTTTAGAAACCAGCCTACTTAAAGAGAAAGTACTATCTGGTTTGCTCTCGATTATTTAGAGAACAGTCTTGGACCAGAAGGTTCTATCCCTTCAGGAACGCAAAGAATTATTAATCACTGCAAATTACCAGTGTCTAACTAAAAATGGGATAAGATATTTGCAAACCCACTTAGTTGAAAATCTAAAGTTACCCTCTCTCAGTATTTTGTGAATTAACTCAGGATGAAAAGGGCATTTTTTAAAAAAAGATTTTATTTATTTGAGAGAGAATGAGAGAGAACACAAGAGGGGGAGGGTCAGTGGGAGAAGCAGACTCCCCACTGAGCAGGGAGCCCTACTTGATCCCAGGACTCCAGGGTCATGACCTGAGCTGAAGGCAAATGCTTAACAACTGAACCACCCAGACGTCCAGAAAAGGGCACTTACTTACTTACTGAGCCATCCATCAATCCCTAGCAGAGTGTGTGGGAATTCTGATTCTCTGGAGACTGATGGAAGCAGCCCCAGACACATATATGGACATTTAGACCATGTCAGGACTCAGTAAAGTTTGGTAGATGAAAGATTGCACACAGGTCTGAAGACCTCCTGTGATTCTCCACTTCCTGATGTTTGTGTAACAAGGCAGAAAGAGGTTCTGTGATTTAAATGACTGTGGTATTTCATGTCCTGTGTTCTTACCCATCCTCCATTTCCATCAATACCTCTATTGTAGATGTGCATCTTTCCAGCCTTCCATGTTCTTTACACCAGGGTTGCTCTTGAGAGGCTTCTCAGAGGAACTGGTATGGGAGAGGAGGCTGAGCTAAGGAGGTCCTTCTTGCCCAGTGGGGACGCTGAGGGAAGGAGAAAAACCAGTGGAGTCCTGTTTGTTTAGGTATCTGGTAGGACTTTACCTTCCATGTTTTTAGAGGATTATTTCTCTGGAGCCATGATGTATCTCCAGAGAGCCACCTAATTGTTGCCTTCCCAGTTGATATCAGACTCTGCACTAGGCAATTTTATATAAGTTATTCTGATTTCTTACAGCAACCCTATGAACTTGAGACCATTATTCAATTTTCAAAAAGGCACTGAAGGTCGGGATGGATAAATACTTCACCCAATGTACCCAGAGGGCATATTCCCTCTCGGAGGCACAGAAAACCCTCAGGAGCAGGGAACTCGCCCACTGGAGCCTGGCTGAGCTTAGATTCCTCTCTCTGTCACCTCACTGCAGTGGATGGTGAGTGAGCATCTCCTCTTCAGAGGTCAGCTGGGCACCTGCTTATCTGCAGGTTCCCTAGCTCCTCTCCCTGCAGCCCTAACCCCCCGGTTTCAGTTTTGATTTAGCTCTTTATTCCTCCCCCAACTGTAACATATGGACGAGGCCAGGGGGAGGCTTCTGCCGCTAACATGCCAAAAAGCCTTAATCTCTTTCGGCGATGAAGTTCTTTTCAAAATATGTGGGAAGGCTTAGTTGTCCTCTTCTCTCACCTCTTCACCCGCCGTCCGCACATTTACCGCCTTCCAGGCGCAGCTAGCAGCCAGTGGGAGTCCGGACTAGACAGCCCAGAAGTAGCCTTCCCCAGCAGGGCTACAGTCTCCTCTCTCGCTCTCTCTCTCTCTCTCTCTCTCTCTGGTAATGTTTCTGGTAATAAAACTGTGCTTCATTGACCTCGTGGTTCTCCAAGGCAGAGTGGATATTGTTTGTAGCTCATTTTCTCCAGGCAGTTTTAACAAAGTATGCTTTCGGAGATATCACGTAACTGAAAGACAGAATTAAGTGAGAATGTCAGAATTCTGGCAACAAGTAGCCCTCCACTCGTGTTTTTCATTGAAAAGCATATAGGATTACCTTATTGTTCCAGATATTAGTTTTCTGTACCCAGCATATACATATTTAAACAGCATAACAAATGGGCTATGCTATAAAGCACCTATATGTCACCAAGGCCCAGAAAGCCTGTGCTGTGCCAAGGCCTGGAGACATCTTTCCAAGTCTCCTCACATCTGAGGAGCTGATTGTCTCCGTGCTTGGGATGGGCCAGCCAGCCTGAGTTTAATAGCAAACATTCTCAGGTTTTTTTCAGATCCGTGTATAAAACAACTTCCATTTGATTGTGACATCTGCTTGCAAGGAGCAAATCCCCAGCACCACCGGTATATCTTGTCAGGCCAAAAACCAGAGAGGCTCTGTTTGGGGTTTTCTTCAAACACCATGGCTCAGGCTCTAGACCAGACCCTTGCTTGCTCTAGGGAACATTATCAACCTATGGCTCAGGGCTAAGGGTTGGGGCTGGGGTATCATTAGTGTTTTCATCACTAGCTGAAATGTACAGTCTGACAATCACCATGCCCGCAGATCAAAGGCAAGGGGAGGGGTTATCTGCTGCCAGCTGTGCTGTGACTCTGAGCACATTTCTGGCGAACTGACCCCAAGGTGAGCTGCGGAAGGAAACAGTCTCCAGTGGATGGCTCACATAGGAGAGGTTTCACATAGGAGAGGTTTCTAAGAGCAAATTCTCTGTCCCTTCCATTTGGGTAGCTCCATGGTGCCTAGCTGTAACAGCATGGGATGCTCGGAAACTGGTGTTTGATTGACGTGGGGAGAAATCTGTCAGTTTGTAGGAAGATTAGCCTGGTGGAAGTGAGGTGCTCTGGCTTGTCATCCTAGGCCTGCCACTGCTTTGCTTTCTGAGACCCACGCTCCAGTCACACTGACCCCTCGACCAGTCCCTGCACAGAGCATGGTCCCTCCCAATTCTGCTTTTCACATGGTGCACTCACTAGTGGGATATTTTTTTTTATTATTGGGTTATGTTAGTCACCATACAGTACATCATTAGTTTTTATAGTGTACCATAATTCATTGTTTGCGTATAACCCCCAGTGCTGCAGGACCCGGCAATTGCACTACTGGTATTTACTCCAAAGATGTGGATGTAGTGAAAAGAAGGGTCATAAGCACCCTAATGTTCATGACAGCAATGTCCACAATAGACAAACTGTGGAAAGAACCAAGATACCCTTCAACAGATGAATGGATAAAGAAGACGTGGTCCATATATATGATGGAATATTACTCAGCCATCAGAAAGGATGACTACCCAACTTTTTCATCAACATGAATGGGAGGAAGAGATTATGCTGAGTGAAATAAGTCAAGCAGAGAAAGTCAATTATCATATGGCTTCACTTATTTGTGAAACAGAAGAACTAATGGGATATTTTGCTTTACGTTCCTTGCAGGACAAACTGAGCATTTGTTCTCCAAGTCTCATCCTACATGTGCCTCCTTTAGGATTGATGAGCATTTTCTTACATCCTTAAAAGAATAATCTTTCCCTCTCTCTATGCTCCCAATGTCGCACATATCTGCTGGAGAAGGCATTGTTTGTGTGTCTGTCATTTTGAGATGTGACTACCTCTCAAAGGTGACCTAGTCAGTCTGTTCTGCAGATGGCTCTTATGGCACCTGGCTGGCAGAGCTGAATAGATGTTAGATGAGTGAATGCATGCATAAGAGAACAGGCAGATGGAAGAGATGAAGTGTTCTCTGCATCCTTGGAGGGAAAGCATTTCCTTTGGATGCAGGCATGTTTCTACAGGAGGAAATGTTTCCTGATCCTCTGGTTGCTCCCATTTTTTCCATCATGTCTACAGTTGCTGGAGAGGGAAATCTCTCTCAAGTTAGGAGCTTCCCTCCCTCTCAGATTCATATACTCTCCACTCAGTGTTTGTTGTTCATGCCATACTGGCCTTAACCTTTATTAAAGCATGCAGTTTTCTTACTAGAAAACGTTCTGTTCCCTCTCAAGTCACAATGTCTAGCTTCTTCTGGCAATTTCTGATAAGCCATTTCTTTTCTTTCTGTACAAAATACAGTTCTACACTATCCAGATCCATGCAGCTATGCTAACCCTTTCTCTGGATCTTGGGGTGTTGGCCATTAGAATCTTCTAGACTAAAATGTATGAGCAAAAACTTGAGCTAGTTCCAGAGTGTGGTGCCATGTTCCTGTAGTTGCTGGTCTCAACTATAGCTTGAGGAATATTATATAACATGCCAGCTGACAAAAAGAGTTTGACTGAACTCTGGCCCTGGGAAGCCTGATGACATAATCCAGGAGTTAATAGATTTTTACCAGGGGGAGACAGAGACAGGAGAAAGCCATTGGAAGAAATATTCACCCTTCCTCAACCCAATATAGTATTCTGAGAACAGGTAGTCGATATTGTGTGTGCAGGTCTTTCTCAAGATGATGTGAGAAAAAGAGCAACCGTCCATGTTTTTTCATGAAGCTGTACCCAGATGGGCAATGCGCCCCCTCATCTTTGTATTTGTTCTTCCTGCAGCTCCCCTGCTTACTTCTATCCTGGTTCTCTGGGTCACATTCCCAAGTATTAGCGAGTAACCTTTTCCCTCAGACTCTGTTTTTGACAGATCTGTGCTAAAACAACTCCTTGGCCAACTCAGATTAGTTTGACCTCCTTTGTGTTCTCATAATGCAGGGCGCATGTACATCTCACTTTCCACACTATATCACAATTATCTACTTTTGTGTCTCTTTCTTCTTCAAGATTATATATCTCTTGGAGTCAGAGATTACATTGTACTTATTTTTTAATCTCTGGCACCTAGCACAGTGCCTGGCATAAATTAGACCTCTGAAAATAGTAAATATATGCTGGATAACTGACTGTAAAAGAGAGCTAGAATTTCCCTGATCAGGGAGAGATTCCAACAGACCTAGGAAATATTTTAAATGGTTCGCCATCTCAATGTGTGGTCTCTTTTGGCTTCACCTAGATTGAGTCAGGGATGCTGCTAGCAATTACATCACACTACAAGATTATAATTATATCCAATAATCATGATAAAAATTGCTACAATATGCTTGGCACCTATATATTTTCATGCTATTAGATATTTCACATACATAATCTCATTATTGCAACAAACATATTAGGTTGTTGTTACATATTTTGGACTTTTTGGAAATGTAGCTGGACAATGGGCCTTGACTGAAGACTTTCTTGAGAGTATGATAAGGTTGTTTTAATTATAGTTTTTAAAAGGGAAGAAGGATTTCTTGAAGGTTAATACTATGTCTACCAGCATTCACCAATTGGCACCTAAATGCCTAGGGCAGAAGTACTTTAAAAAAAGAAAAATAATTTCATCCTCAATTAATCCAAATGTGACTTTGTACCCAACACTTTTATTCCACTTTTTGCCCCTTTTAATATACAAAGTATATTGTGACATGAGCTCAGGATCATAGAACTAGTCACCTCTGTCATCCTGCTTCCACTGAGGTTATAGAAGTTAGCAAGATGTAACAAAGGGAATTATGATCAGGGCACAGTGAATAATCGTGGCATTGAAAGTTTAGCCTGTTCTATAAACCTGCTGAAATCATGTTAATATGTTGCATGAGCATCTGGGGGGGAGGTCCAGTTTTCTAGAATAAGAGTTATATCAAATTCTGAAATGGATTAAGGATCACTGAGTTTAATTCTATGTGAACCTCTATCTTGAGGAAGGCTATGACGGATGGGGACAGAGCTCTGAGCCTCTGAGATCCCTGTTGGACAGCTGAGTTCTGAATAACCAGGGATTGCAAGAATGAACTCACCTGGTCATTCATGCTTTAGGTTCCTGAGTTGAAGCCTAGGTATAAAGGAAGTCATAGTATTTGCTTTTCTCTTTCAAAGCTGTGTCCTCCCTTTATTGTGGCTCTGTTGTCAGGATTTCATATTATGATGTAATCCAGCATAACTTGTCCAAAACAATATTAGATTTATTCCATTTGTTAAAAGAAGATATCACTAGTATGTGGCCCTTTTGGCAAAATCTCAATTCTTAGTTCTAGGCATGGGTTCAATCACCTGTTGCTAAGATACTGCAAAAAAATATATATTATCTGTTTTTAAGTGTTCCTTTTTAATTGAATATACTGCTGCTTTGAAATATCAGTGCAAAGGTTAAATAGGTCTTTGAAATCCTATATTCTTTTTTAACTGGCAGAACTATTTCTGAGTATTTTAAATGGAGAGCTGCTGTCTTAGTGAAGTTCCTTGAAGGAGTTGTGCAGAAAGGAGAACTCACAGAACAACTGCATTATGGAAACAGAGACTCAATCAGACGCATTTATGCCGAAAATGCTGGTCACAGTCATTGATTCTGCACCAAAGCTATGAGGGAAAATGCAGACACAATGCCAGCATTCCAGAACCCCAATTAGCCCTGTTTAGTTTTTTGTGTTTTGTTTGTTTGCTTGTTTGTTTGGTTTTTGTTTCAGAAGAGTAATACAAAGCATCCCCATGAGGGTCTGGGCCAGCGCCTCATAATCAAAATCATTAATATTTGTGTGACAAAACATTTTAATGTTTATGTTCAGTTCTATCACTTCAGGTCCAACTCTGTGGTCAAGTAAGTTTTTTCAAACTTAGGGAAACAAGTGGGTGTGAGGAACATTTTTGATGTTTTGTAATGAAAATAGATAATCATGGACCATTCAAATGGCGAGAAACTCCAGGGTGTACAAGATTCAGAGTAATTTCAGACCCCTGATAGCTGGCCTGTAGCAAGTTTGGGAGTGGAGTCCAGCAGGCTGGAGGGAATGATGGATTCAACACTCACAGAAAGCCCAGACTAAGCAGTCAGCAGTGACCAGAAGGGAATACCAGAGGTCTACAACCATGGCTGACACTTGGAAGGACTGGTAAGAATTTAAGGACATTGAGACCATCCCGTGTCTCTGCTCAATCCAAACACTTCCCTTACTCCACAGAGTCACTGGGCCAGTCCCGCCTGTCTCTCTAGAACCCTACAGCAGTCTCTTCACTAATCTGCCTGCTTTGTTCCAGTCTTATCAGTCTTTTATACCTGCCTCCATTGTGACCATTCTATGAAGTGAATCTGACCTTGCCATTTCCCCAGTGTGACCGTTCAGTGGTTTCCTATGACCAATAGGGAAAGTTGCTAAAAAGTAGGGCCCTGTCCTGTCCCCATCTTGCGTCTTAGTTCTCACTTCTCTTAAGCTCTGGATCATGCCAATCAGTGTCTCTACCTTCAGAATACTCTCCACACCTCTTGCTTCCTCACACTGATTCATACCCATTCTGAAAGACTTGACATCAGACAACTTCTGTTCCAGGCCCCAAACTGACCTTACATGCCTCCACATTTATCCCACAGCTATCTCAATGCAATTAGAACTTTTCACAAAAATTGCCTGTGTACATTCCTCTTCCATATGACTGTGAGTTTGTTGAGGGGAAAATCCATTTCTCTTCTATCATATTACCTCTGAAGCTTTAGCACAGTGCTTGGGACATGGATTATCCTCAGTAAGAAGTTATTATACTATGGGTGCAATGTCAAGACAGATAAAATTATGGAATATAGGCCTTCAAGAAACATGAAGAAGCATTATGAACAAAAATCTCCCAAGTTGGGCGCCTGGGTGGCTCAGTGGGTTGAGCCGCTGCCTTCGGCTCAGGTCATGATCTCAGGGTCCTGGGATCGAGTCCCACATCGGGCTCTCTGCTCAGCAGGGAGCCTGCTTCCCTCTCTCTCTCTCTGCCTGCCTCTCTGCCTACTTGTGATCTCTGTCTGTCAAATAAATAAATAAAAATCTTAAAAAAAAAAAAAATCTCCCAAGTGACATAAGAAAGGACACATACTATCCCAGAAGCGTTAGAAGTATTATGAGATAGTGAATATAGAGCCTCTAGATTATTCTGACACCAATCATATGATCCCTGTCCCTGTCATTTCCTCTGTCCCTGGTAGCAGAGTTACTTTAACCAAATGGACGTTATTTTCTTAAAATGATGTTGCGTAGGGGAGCACTTTTGACAATAGGGCCCTAGTGTATCTATGAAGGTAAAGTGTGAAGTTTTCAGGGAAGGTTATGGTACATGGTTGGATTTTCTTGCTGCACTACCCACCCTGGGAAGTAAGCTGGGTTGTCCTACATTGGAATCACATCATTGTCATGACCCAAGGGTTTTAAGCAGAACCCATGGAGATAAACTTTGATGGAGTAGATAAATTTCTAGTTCATGGAGGATAAATCCATCACAGTCCTAGTTCTCACATTTGCTGTGCTCTTAGGCAATTAGTTGCCATCACTTTGTATTTGGTTATTCTTCTTTAAAACAGAGTTAACAACAACCTTAAAGGGCTATTTTAAGTATTAAATGAAAAAATACATATAAAAGCATCTATCAAAAATAATATATACTCAAATACATGTGGATACTTCAGAAATTACACTACCGGGATTGTTAGTATGATGAAAGATAAAAACATCATTCTATGATAGACTAGATTTTGATGTTATGGTAGGAAAATATGTTACTGTAATCATCTGCAAAGTCATTAGATCAAGAATGACTTTAATTGTCCATCTGGAATACCGCACTGAAAAAAATACTAAAAACTCTACTTCAATATATATTTATTCATAAACATCTTCATGCTGTTTTTGTCTTGTTTTGTTTATTTGTACAAAGTAGTGTGTCATTTGGACCCTCTATGACTAGGAACAACATCAAGTCAAATCTATTCAGAATAACCCTATGCACTTAATTATTAGAGAAAGACCATCTACATATAACCCCACAAAGATTCACAGGGAACCAAAGATTTAAGAGACAATTATTAAGTCAATAAGTACATCCCTAAGGTGACAGTTTAACAAGGGAGTAAGGGTGGGAAAGGGATAAGAAAAATTATAATTATAAGAAATTATAAGAAATATATAAATTATAAGAAATAAATTCTTATCTACCATGACAGGAAAATAGGGGATAATATCTAACACAGGTGGTTCAAGAGACCCCCCACTCAGTGTTTTATTTCCATTTTAAATATAAAGAAACACATCCTGTAAATAATGAAGCATGAAAGCTGAGCTCTGTTTGAAGATCCAGCCTATGCATTCTGAAGGTAATCTGAATATAGCTGAAAAATACAGGTCAAGGTAGTAATACATTCATTAACAAAGGAGGCAAAAATCATATGACCCAATCAGAATGTCCTGGAACTCGGGGGCTTCAGATTCCATGCTTTTAATTTGTATATACATCCTCTCCTTTCTTTTGTAAAAGAAGAGTAGCGAACCCTGATATCCCCAGGCATCTTGAAAATGTTGTCATTGGTATTACATGCATCATGGAATTGACCATATAAACATTTCCATAATTATCATTGCTCTTAGACATCTTTTAAGTCATTTTCTTATATTCTTAAGTCACTTTCCTATAAATTTAAAGCTTTTACTCCTACCTTTGCTCTCAGGAAATTCAGCTCTGCAATTTGTAAACCAGATAGAAAAGGTATGAAAGGTGTTCTGTTAGAAAGGGATATTCTGGTTTCTTTGTCTAAAGGTGCTAAAGACCTGAATTTTAAGCAGTCTGAAAGTGTCTCTGATGGGTACTTTAAATGGCTGTTACTTCTCTATGTTCTTATATGAGAGCCAGTGTGACATAGTAGGGGGTTTGGGGATTGATATTCTTGGATTTGAAATTCATCTATGTAGGTAACTTGAGGCAGGTTTTCTCAATTTTCTTATCTAATAATGATATACATAACTATTACAGTTGTAGTAGAGACCTAAAGTATATGGAACATAGAACCTAATGTCTGGGACATAATAAATGTAATAAAAATAGTAGGTGATGTGCTTATGATTGGAATTAACAATAACAATAAAAACAGCAATAATAATAATAAACAACTGCCATCACCACTTGTCTCCATGATAATAATGTTGTCCTTGGTATTGTATGTATCATGGATATGACAATTTCAGCATTTTCCATAATTATCATTGCTTTTAATAATCTTTTAAGTCATTTTATCATATTTAGCCATCACTTTACTTATGACTTTAAAACTTACCTTTGTCTTCACTAATGGCTTGATCTGAAGTCTTGACATAAAATTAAAATACTATAGTGCTTCTTCTAGTCTTCATTTCTGCAGACTAAACATGCTTACTTTGTCTTGTTTTTAATTTTTTTTAATTTTTTAATTTTTTATTTTTTTGCTTACTTTGTCTTTAACCAAAGTCAGAAATAATAAATAATGTATATGGTAGAGGTATTGAATTTTAAAGCTTGAGAGAACTTTAAACCCAATGCTGTGTGGGTAATCAGTAGCCTCAGTTGGTCTAAAACCTAGGTCCTCAGTCCTACCCAGAGTTTAACACTAAAATGCACATGATGGTAACAAGTAGAAAATAAAAAATATAAAAATGCCGTTGGGTTGAATAATCAAGAATGTCTCCACCTAGTGGGCACACATGTAAGACTTTGATTTGGGGTCCAGTTTGGGTCTATCACGCTCAGATGCCCTGAAGTTCATGTCAGAGCAAGATATTGATGTATGTCTAATGAGGACTTATCTAACATTGCCTTGACACCGATGAAGAACCTCTTGAAGTTACTGTAACTGTTTTCCCTTATCCCTCAACGACCAGAATGGCTGGTACACGCTTCAGTGTAGTTCAACTTGAAAGTGCCAGTTTCTCAGAGCACAGTTAGTCCTACAATCATGAAAGCTCCTGGGACAAATTCTATGCAACTAGAGAGAAATATGACATGCATAATTCTTCAACACAACATTTTACATTCCTAGTATTTTTAACGAAGTCATCGTTTTTACTCTCTGTTACTTTACTTTGATATGAGACATTGAAGGCCAATGGCTTTCCTTGTCCAGTAACCGTGGCCCTTTGTATATACTGGAACTCTAGGGGCCTGGGATGCTGGTGGTTGTGGCTCACAGCCACAAGACTTCTTACCTGGCCCTGAGTAGAAGTCAAGTCAAACAAGGTAAAAGTGATTCTTTGGAGTCTGGACAGGAAGTTTTTAGAGATATGGGCCACTTGCTTTCCATTTTCTAATCTGAAATATGTATCGCTCATAAATATATTTTAAACAGAAAAATCATCCTAGGCACTGTGGAGGATATAAAGAAATACTATTTCTCCTTCAATTTCAGAAGACAGCTGTAATGTATAATGTATATATATAATGTGTAATGTAAATACATTAACTATTGATATAGTTAACAATTCAGATGTTTACTAATTGTTGAATACAATGCTGAATATGTCTCCTCTTCCCATATTACCCAGACAGAAAAATTCAGGCACAATATATTAGTTAGAAAGATGCTCTGCTGCTAACAACAGTATAGGAAGAACAGTGGCTTAAACCATAAGCAATTTATTTTTCTACTAAACCAAGAAGCCTGAGGTGGGCAACCATTGCTGTTTTGTTAATGTAAGGGCCAACTTCTCTGTGATTCTCCTGTCCCACAGGGACAGAGTGATAGCAACTCTATCTTCAAAAGAGATCAAGGAAGAACTTGCCTGCTTCTGAGAAGACATTCCGCACCTAGGATGAGGATGGGTTTATAGTCCATTGAGGAATGGTGGAATAAATTATTCATGACATAATCACACATTCCATATGTTGATGGTTCTTAGATGTCAACTAAATTGCCCCATCTCTTATGTCTAAATCATAGCTGCAGCACCTTCAGAAATTGCATTTGTGTTCAAGACTGTAAAAGGTGAAGGGAGAAAGGCCTGTGCCAACCAAATCTCTGAAAGATAAGGACTTTCCTGTTGATCTCACTGGTCAAACTGGATTATATAGAAAAGCTTCTAAAGAAGGCTTGAAATGGAGAAACAGGAATGTCACAACTGACCCAAATCAATCTTAACATCTCTTGGGGCTTAGCACATTGATGCTATGAACAGATGTGGGCATCTGTTGTCAAAAAGTAAAGGTGAGGTGGGTTCTATTCCGCCAGTCTCTGTATGCATCACACTCTTGTGTGTCCTTCTAGGTCATTTGCCTTAAGTAGTGGAGTAGATAGCCAGAGCATTACAATCAATTGCTTAAGTGCTTTTTTTTGGTTTTCTCTCCCAATAAATTAAAAGCTCCTGGAAGGCAAAAACTATGTCTTGTTTTCCCTTATATTGTAGGATTTACCACATGGCTTAGAAAGAAAATGTTGCTTAATGTTCTGTGGAATTCCATTAAATCAAGTGCCTTGAGCAAAACAAGCTGACTTACAGAATTCTAGGATTACAGTATTAGATGGTCAGAGTTTAGAAGTGTGACTGACCACATTGGGTTGGGGATGAGGGAAAAGGGGATAAGAAAGGCTTTGCATAAGATTTAGTTTCTCAAGTACGTCTTGAAGAACAGATAGGGTTTATATCTGATTTAGTTTTATATAACACCCATTGCACCTAGGAGAGTATTTTCAATAATGAGCTCTCTCTATATATTTGTTGAACTCTATCATATCTGAGTAGAGGAAGAATCCATGGGGGGAAACTTCGCAAATAGACGTTTACAGGTAGGAAATGCTAACAGGCACTTCCCCTCTCTTCCCCTCCCTTACCTTTCCCTTCTCTGCTTGAAGCCCAAGGTCATAAGTGTTATCTCATGATTCCACTCCCAGGCACTCTAGACCGTGGGCTTTAGTAGAACATATTGATGGCTCTCTTTAGGGTTAGAAGAAGGCTGTTTTCCACCTGCATGTACTCAGAGATCTGGTATGCATCTAATATTAACTTGAGGCATGCAGATGACAGAGCTGGCAAATATAAGAGCAGTTACTTTTGGACAAACTGAGCTAACCATAGTCCTTTGCTGAGAATGCCTGTTATCCAGAGGTTGAATGGATCCCTGCTTTTAAAGCCTTTGAGAAGACTCTCTACTCTTAGCATGTGATGGCAGGTCAGCCTCTGCTTTATCTCACTGAGGTCATATCAGCTGAGTTAAATTTACTGAGGCATTCAGTTGGAGCTGTAGACCACATGGACAGTTACATTACTAATCCTTACTTATTGATTTGGAAAGAAATAGCAAAGAAACTATTACTAGCTTAGTTTGCTTTGTATGAACATAATTCCATAATTATCAAGGTTTTGTGATTCTTAAATGAAATGAAAATCCCTTTTGCTAGAACAGGGATAAGGTGTATAGAAAATTAAAGAATATTGAAGCTGCAGAAAAGCTGAGATTAACATAAGAGTGTGTCACTTCTAGCCAAGGAATCTTGGTCATGTCCAAGTGGACACTTACACTTGTCAGTCAAGACCCAGTAGCTCTTAAGTGGGGCCTTGCTTATATACTAGAATTTATCATTTAGAAATCTGTGTCTGTATAATATTACTACTCCATTATTCAACATGATTTTCTAAAAATAAGTTCCATGTGCCAAGCATTGCATTCCATATAAAAGTTTCTTTGCCTTTGAAGTAAAGAGTTTAATAATTATTATGTAAATGTGGCCCAATAAAGTAAGTCTGTCACTTCCCATCCCAGCAAAGTCTATAATAGGGAAGGCTTGTAGGAGTTAACAAACTACATCTAACTGTTGATAAGAATGATGTGAAATAATTGTGTCTTAAACCAACTGGGAGATTACTTTTCTCTTGAGTAAAAGAAATCAAGAGGGAGACAGTCCTGAGAAAGTGTGATAGATATATGCTATCATCAGTGTTCTGGGTCCCTTTCATCTTCCTGCTCCACCATCCTTAACACATGGCATCCATCCTCAAGATCACAAGATGGCAGCTGAGAGTCTTTCTACCACATACATTCCGTAGGAAGAAATAAGAAGGAATGGGGAGTGAACAAATGGTATACTTCCCATCTGAGTAAGACCCCTAAAAGAGCTTTTTTTGTAAGCTCCACACAGCCACTTCTCCTTTAATCTCATTGACTACTTTCTAGATTCAAGAAAACCTGGAAATTGTCCCATAGCTGGTCACCCTGCAACACCCAATAATATATGAGTTTTTGCTAGTACGAAATACAGAGGAAGATGGATATTGGGGATGTAGTTAGCAGTCTCTGCCACAAGGCAGTGTGGGATGGAGAGGGAAAGCATAGACTTGGTTGTCAGATAAATTCCAGAATTTAATAAATTAATCCGTGGAATCATTTGACCAATCTTGGATGGTTCATTTAATAGTTCTAGTTAATAGTTAACTCACCTATAAAATAAGAATATATGATGAAAGTCTTGCAGAGTTGTCTTCAAGATTAAATAATATACCTTATGGTGTTTGGTGTGCCACTCCAGTAGCTGTTTTTTGGTTTGGGTTTTTTTTCCAGTTTCCTAACAAAATATTGCAAAGACATGTACAATAGAAAAAAATTAAGGACATTGACAAACATGTTAACATCTTCTACCAACTATAGGCATATGTGGTATTAAGGAAAGAAAAAATATTAAACTTCACCAGGTTTGTGAAAATAAGACCACATGCAAAAAGACAGGAAAATACTTAGTCCTGCCCTCCTTTTCTCCTTATGCAGACACCCAGGGTTTTAATCAACCAAAAACAAGCAAGCAAACAAACAAAACAAATAATTGTTTTAAAAAAACATGTAGACATTACTATACAATTCATTTCAAGGCTAATATCAGAAGACATTCCTTGTTGACTTCCACCAAATATCACACAGCTCATCTCTTTCAACCTTTGGACAAATGTCTCTGTCTTAGTGAGACTTACCCAAGATATCCCTACCTTAATACTCTCTATGGACCTGCCTTGTCTTACGTTTTCCCTTACAGCTCATTATCATCTGATATGCTATATATTTAGTTATTTGCCTTTCTATTTATCATCTCCTTCTATTAGAATAGAAGGTCCTTGACAATATGGATTTCAGTCCCTTATTACTCTATTCAATGTAATATAAACAGTGCCGAGGAGAGCATGTAACATATAACAGGTACTCAACCAATATTTAAAATTGAACTATTAACTTCTCACGTATTCACTGTATCTTTTTCCTTCTTTATTTCTTTTTACCATATCATATACCACCATCTTACCTAATATGTTATGTACTTACTTATCTTACCTCTGGTCTAAGTCTCCCAGTAGAATATAACCTCCAAGAAGGCAAGGATGTTGTCTGTTTTGTTTACTGCTCTCTTTCCCAACACCTGTAACACATCCTGGCATATTTTAAATGCTCAATATGTATTTGTTGATCTCCTGACAATCCTGCTAACTAGGTCTATTCAGAAACGGCAATTCATTGAAGACATCTGGTCAGGAAACGTGGGTGAGAAAAACCATGGTGCATTGCATCCTGAGGATATCACACTTGCGTTTTCATGTGGGACAGAAACAGGAAAGACACTGTGGGGAGACTTGATGGAATTTACAGTTTTTACTGATTCTGGATGTTTGGAGTATCAAAACCAAAACGAAATCTAAAATGGTACCTCAGTATGGTATGAAGTTTCAATAACTGTATTACTGATAGAATATTGGTTCCCAAGAGCTATCAATGTTCAGATTATAGGCACTTAATATATGCACATTAATATTGATGTGTCTTAACTATTGTCCTCTCCTTGAAAATTCTATGTGGACAGGATTTGTGTTATATCCTTTGTTCTGACATACGTACCACACCTGAAACGATGCTTATTGGATATTTCGTGAGGGCTTTCCTGGTTGATGGTTATAGACACGTTAGAGATCCATGAAGAGCCAAAAGAGAGACTGGAAATCTGAATTGCATTAGAGTTTACCTAACTCAATATCAAAAAACAGGGAAGGGGAGGGGACATTTTGATTCATGTTAAATTAAGTAAATTTCACCACGAGTTCTGCTTTGAATCTGTTATGGCGAGGACAGTCCATCCAGTACTTAACGACCAGCCCTGAACTGGTGGCCCTTGGAGGGAACACAAGTGGGTGGGCGGAGCACAGCAGCAGCCACTCTCCAGTCCTGTGCTGACAGACATCAGGATAAATGGAGAGCGGCTTCAGCCTGGTACGCAGTAGATAAAACACAGAAGTCCTCAAATTTGTGGAGCTTGAAATAGGAAAGAGTGGCATTAAATCAGTTCTGCCTTCGGCTCCTGCTCTGTGAATCAGGGTATTGTGGGTGGATGAAGGAAGCATAAAATCTCAGACCTGGGGGTCTCAAGCCTGTGAGTGAAGTCAGTGGGTTCCAGGGAGCAGAGGATGAGTTTTCACGTGTTCAGCCCAAAGATCCTGGCTGTTTTGCACAAAATTATGTGTCCCCATTTGTTCAGTTCACCTTTCTGATTTCATGCAACTTGCTCTTATCACTGCCATGCCCTTCTTAACCCAGCATTTCTTTTGAAATGTCCATCTTTCCCTAAGTATGGCTTTCTAAACTCTTAATCATATTTGTTTGCTTTAATTGAACAAATATGTTCCGTGTCTTGGGCACAAGTGATGGCTCCTAATTGGTTACATGCTAGCTTGGCTCGTAGTTTCTGAGAATGGGGTTTCTTTGGTTCTGGTCGGTCGTGTGGAGGGGGAGATAACTTTAAAGCTTGATTAAAGCAAGTTTCTGTAATGTCAGGGTTCCCTCTGAAGAAAGAGACATAATCTTGGAGGAACAATGGGGGCTTGCTCGCATTTAGAAAGTTAGAACAGAAGTTTAAAAAAACAACCCTTGGTCCAATTTTCAACAGGATTGTATAATGTTCAAAAAATGAAAAAATTCCCCCCCACTTGTAACCACAGGAAGCCAAGCATTAAAGTCAGAAAAAAGAACCCCCCCAATCCCACCCCCAGAATGAACTGCACCATATTGTTTTCCTTTCGTGCTTGCCGATTTCAGATTTTCATTTTCTGTACATTAAAAAGCAAAGGAGACTGAAAAAAAATATTCGTTAGCGGTTTCTGTCTAAATCTCATCATCTAATTATTTTCACAGTGAACATTTGAAATGGCAGAAGCAATTCTGCCAAGAGCCTTCTCTCTCTGAATTCCAGGGGATGTTTCACAATAATTAGAAACCCCAATGGGTCTCTTAAGAACCCTTAAAGGGTTCCATATGCAGACTTCCATATGAAGTGGTACAATGTGTAGTTCTTCATTTTCCACAATAGAGCCTGACAGGTCTTAATGTATATTATTACATTAAATGAGATGCACATTAGTTGGTCAGACTGCTGGGTTGCTGGCCTCAATTCACTGAGAAATACAAACCAACCTGGTAACCCCATTATTTGCTTCACCCCCACTCTACCCACACATATACAGGGTACTGTTAATCTGCGTACAAGTACTCAAGTATTAATTGGCTTCTCAGAGCTTGTCTTTGAGTGCAGAACACTAATTTCATTGATTTTACTGGAATGTAAGACGAATTAATGTATCTCAGTCAGGCAATATCTGGGCTATGTTAGGGAATCTCTTTTCTGTTGAGCTGATTGAGGACTCGTATTTGTTCTTTGGGTGGTGAAATACACTAGTTACAAAAGGCCGGAGGATCACATTGTCCTCTATTTAGAATATGTGGCTTAACTAGATCTTAGTATTCCCTTGTCTGTTGCTCATGGGGCATTCTTTGCTTAAGTAGCAGGAAGCCATTATATACAGACAATACTGCATACACTCTAAGGTCTGTTATTTACCAGGTTTTGCTAAGCAAGGAGCACTGATTTTCAACCTTATCATGACTGAGAGAAGTTGAACTGGTGTAATTTTGTTGGCAGTAAAATTCTGTTCTTTACTTGAAAGTTGTTCATGGTTCACTTGATGGGTAACGACTCTGTGAAATCTTTGGTCCCCTGTTTGGTGGCAGTTTATGAGGCTTTGATTCTTGGTACCTTGTGCATCCTTAATGAGGCCATGCAGTGTAACTCAACAAGACCTCCGAGAGCAAGGCAATTGGTAAAGAAGAAAACAATAGCATGTTTCCTTGAGGGTTTAATGTTTTCAGTAAACTAGATGACTGTATTCTCATTTTTTAAATCTGTAAGATTTTCTAAAAAACAAAAAAGTCTTATTGGTAGATCAGTCTAAATGCCTATCTCCCCCCTTCCCCCTTATGAAATTCCTCCTCTCTGTCATTCTTACTTAAGTGCAATGACCAGTGTATGCCAGCTTCAGTTTTGAGGGAGAGAAAGAGTGTGAAATATCAAAAAGAATAGCAAAAACCATTGTGTTGCTTTAAAAATTTCATGATGCATTTAAGACATTTGAAGAGAAGAAATGTGGGTCAGCCCAGCATTTGATATATGATTATTTTTTCCTCTCCCTTCTCCCTGAAAATAAGTAGTCAAGTCAGGAATGCTAAGTTTTTGGAGGTGGTGTATATCAATATTAATTTGAAAATGCTAGCATGGCACACTCTCATGATAGAAAGGAAGCAGGGCCAGACTGATTGCTGGAAAATGTTTAAATTCCCTTTAATATCTGATATAACTGGGTAGAAAATGAGGAATCCAAACAAAAACAAATAGGCAATTTTTTGTTACTTTTAGGAATCAGAAGCTCAAGATTTTATGTGCTGAAAAAAAGTTTCTTAATAAACATGATTTCTTGCCAGTAACATGCTAACCATAAGTGAGAGAGTATGGGAAATTGCCTTTTCATAGTTCTGGAGGCCATTTGGTTCTTTGACTTAAAATTTTATCTGGCGATATATATAGACTAAAACTCTTCCACCAAAAGCCACCAATTAAATAAGCATTAGCAGATCCATTGCCTTCTCTTGTCACTAAAGCATGGAAGTTGAGATCCGTAACTGAAGATCATTTAAGAGTAAAGGAAACAAGAGGCAAAGGGTGAAGGAGGTCTAGCAGAGAAAAGTAAAAAAATCACATTCTGTTGATGGTTTTATCCAATCAAAAGAACAGAATACAGCATTAGAATAGGTTCTTTGGGAGATGTAGATTTGCGTAAGCATTTGGAGAAGACAACCAGGGATTCTACATCTCTGACTGTGAGCCTGTCCATGGGCTCCAGCAAAGACGTTCCCAGAAGAAACAGAAAAAGACCTAAGACCTTGAGTTATAGGGCTACAAAGTATCCCCCAAAAGAGACATCCATAAATACCCATACACATATAAGCATCTTTATACCCCCCCCCAAAAAACGCACACCTTTATAGCAGATACTGTGGGGGGAGATCTGATTGCAGTTTTGAACTCTACCTGCTCATATTTAGCACAGTTGTTTTCAGTGGGGCCAAATCATGTAACCAGTACTGATTCACATATTTAGAGACCTGGAAACCAATGCTGACAAGACAATCTACTGTGGCCAGGGAGGGAACCCTGTGACTGGGACAACGAACAGAAGGAAAAGCCTGCATGAAACTCTGAGCTTTCTACATGTCTTTATGATTCTCTGCTTGTGGGGAAAAGGAGAAAATGGGAAGAAAAGTATGTATGTTGCAATAGCCTGATGAGGTCATTATGGACTTCAGTTTTCAGATAAAAATATATCATATCACACATTGCCATGATTCCCATACTTATCAATGGGGCATGGGGGCAGGGAGTGACCCCGAGAGAATCCATTTCATCCAGACTCAGAGCAGCAGCTTATGGTGTAGATGCAGCTTACGTGCATATACTCTGCCTCTGCACTACTCAGGTTGAATTGAAATCAGTAAACCAATGCTGCTACCAGAATTGGGAAAAGAGACACTGAGAGTCTAGGGTTAGGAAGTTCAATAGCTATTTCACATTGTAATGAGTTATATTTCATAAATTGTATTTTTATGGTCTTGTCTTCTCATTTTCTGAATAATATATTATTGTATTTTGTGAAAGTCTGAATCAAGATGAAATAAGTAACTTAAACACAACAAATAAAACTTGCCCTCCATCCCAAATGTTTTGAGAAGTACTGTCCTAATTGAAATGTTATAATCCACAGAATAGATTAGGACTTCCCCTAATTTGGGGGCTCTTTTTCCACATTTTAATCTCAGATCTCTAGCTTCTTTGATAGCTGAATGTTTACTACAGCACAACATAAAGTATCATCCCTAAACCTGTTATGCAAAATTAAAATATTCAGGACCTTTGGGGAGTAGCATATATACTGTGCTAACCTTAGAGATTCACAATGTAGGCTGCCTTCGGCTCAGGTCATGATCCCGGTGTCCTGGGATCGAGTCCCACATCGTGCTCCTTGCTCGGCAGGGAGCCTGCTTCTCCCTCTGTCTCTGCCTGCCATTCTGTCTGCCTGTGCTTGCTCTCTCTCCCTCTCTTTCTGACAAATAAATAAATAAAATCTTTAGAAAAAAAAAAAGAATCTGAGAAATTTTGCAATAAATGGAAAGTATCAATTTAACACAGAAGTTCCCAAACTTATTTGGTCACAGAACTGTTTGCATCCTGTAACACCTTAGCTCAAATTAATCCCCTGTGAAACTCATATTCCATGAAACATAAATTGGAGGATACTTTTATTTAATCATGATTGGAGACTTCAGTGAGAGCTGAAAAGTAAACAAATTGGGTAGCAGCAGATGATGTTGAAGGGAAGAAATAGACAATGCACATACATTTTAATTACAGCCCAAGTAATATGCTGATTCTGTTTAGACTGGTATTCTAACATGAAACTCCTGACTTCTTCCTGTCTTTTAGCCTCCCTCCCACCTGCCTTTTCTAAACACTCTTAACCTCTCCACAGTCTCTTTCTTCAGAAACTTACGGAAAGATTTCTGCTCCCCTTGAGTTTTCACAATTGAGCCAGAAATTATGTGAAATTTAGGGTTTTGCTAGTTTCCTGACTTTTTGACATCTGGTGCTTTCTATATATTTCTAGGCATTTAGTCAAACCCCACTGATTTGGACTAACAAGGGAAAAGGTCAATCTAATCTGGTAAGAAGTCTACTTTAGGATATTTTAAAAATAATGCAGTTTTAGTTTTATTACTTTCAAAAGCCTGTGGTGCCAGAAACTATGATTGTGGACATATACAGCATTCCCATTTAACATATAGACCTATGTGATTTGCATTAATTGAACTTAAAATAAGGTTTTATGTTTAGATTATATATTCTCTCCTTTCTCTCCATTTATAGCAGTTATGGAGCTGCTTTCATTTGCTTAAGAAATTTTACTTCTAGATAAATATATTCCTTATTCAAAGTCCTGTCTCAAAAACAACTGTCCAAATCAGTGGTCCTCAAAGAATAAAGCTTGTTTGTATTTGATTTCCATCCTTACTAAAGTGCAATGATATAACACTGGTAAAAACAAAGAAATCAGAACCACCATGCTTTTTCTTTCCAAATATTTATTCTGAAAATGGATCTTTATTTTTTTGAAGCAAAAGATGAAGTACCCCACATTGTCTCTTTTCACATCTATCATTCTATTATATTTTTCTCATACTTAACAATCGTTGTTTGGAATCACAATGCTTGTTGATTGTTTCCTTATATTCTGTCTGCCTCTCCGTACTGGCATATAAGCTCATAGAAAGAGGTAAGATCCAATCCCTATGGAATAACATGGGAGAGGGTCTACTCAGGTACAAAATAGAGAACCCAAACAGGGAAAGTAATTAAAGGTGGTTTAGAGAATAACCACCTTTTCATCTTCACCCCACCTTCACAACTGGTTGCCTAGCAGACAAAACAGAAGAAACAAAACCAACAAGAGTGTTCTCCTTTGAAAATACTCAACTTACCTCTCAAGAAACACAAAGGCTTCTAAATCTATTACTGATATTGTAAGGACCATCTCCACTCTACCTGCAGATTTAAAGTAAAACCTTCCAGTTGACAATTTTTACACCAGACATATCCCAATGAGCTCATTAAGAAGTCCTATAAGAACAAGATTGCAACTGCCCAAAAGAATCAATTGTCCTGGGGCTCCTGGGTGGCTCAGTGGGTTAAAGCCTCTGCCTTCGGCTCGGGTCATGATCTCAGGGTCCTGGGGTCCTCTCTGCTCAGTGAGGAGCCTGCTTCCCTTCCTCTCTCTCTGCCTACCTCTGTACCTGCTTGCGATCTCTGTCTGTCCAATAAATAAAATCGTTAAAAAAAAAATCAATTCATGCCTAATATATAAATGAACTAAATATAATGAACAACAAATAGTTTACCAGAAATATGAGGAAAGTAAATAGTGCTAATGAATATGTATTTTTGAAAAGATTTATTTATTTATTTATTTGAAAGAGAGAGAGAGACAGTGGGCACAAGCAGGTGGGGCAGAGGGGAAAAGAGAGAGCATTTCAAGTAAATTCTCTCACCATGAGTGCAGAGCCTGACACTGGGCAGAATCTCACAACCATAATCCTGAGATTGTGACCTGACCTAAAAACTAAGAGTTGGATGCTTACCCAGATACACCACCCAAGCCTTCCAGTAATGAAGATACTTTTAAAAGTTAAGATCAATCATATAAAAAAAATGGGCAGAAGATATGAACAGACAATTCTCCCATGAAGACTTACAAATGGCTATCAGACACATGAAAAAATGTTCATCATCACTAGCCATCAGAGAGATTCAAATTAAAACCACATTGTGATACTACCTTACACCAGTTAGAATGGCCAAAATTAGCAAGACAGGAAACAACATGTGTTGGAGAGGATGTGGAGAAAGGGGAACCCTCTTAAACTGTCGGTAGGAATGCAAGTTGGTGCAGCCACTTTGGAGAACAGTGTGGAGATTCCTCAAGAAATTAAAAATAGAGCTTTCCTATGACCCTGCAATTGCACTACTGGGTATTTTCCCCAAAAGATACAGATGTCGTGAAAATAAGGGCCATCTGTACCCCAATGTTTATAGCAGCAATGGCCACGGTCACCAAACTGTGGAAAGAACCAAGATGCCCTTCAACATACGAATGGATAAGGAAGATGTGGTCCATATACACTATGGAGTATTGTGCCTCCATCAGAAAGGATGAATACTCAACTTTTGTAGCAACATGGACAAGACTGGAAGAGATTATGCTGAGTGAAATAAGTTAAGCAGAGAGAGTCAATTATCATATGGTTTCACTTATTTGTGGAGCATAACAAATATCATGGAGGACATGGGGAGATGGAGAGGAGAAGGGAGTTGAGGGAAATTGGAAGGGGAGGTGAACCATGAGAGACTATGGACTCTGAAAAACAATCTGAGGGTTTTGAAGGGACAGGGGGTGGGAGGTTGGGGGAACCAGGTGGTGGGTATTAAGGAGGGCACGGATTGCATGGAGCACTGGGTGTGGTGCAAAAACAATGAATACTGTTACGCTGAAAAGAAATAAAAAATTTAAAAAAAATAGAATTTTGTAAACTTCAGTTTCCCAAATCCAGACAGTAAGTGACATATCCAGAAAATCTTAGAGCTTTTTACTCTGCTCTCTTCTTTTCTCCCTTTCTTCTAGCTGCCAAAAATACTAAGTATGGCTGTGTATAAAAATCATGCTAATTTCACTCATTTATGTGCACTACTTGTCTGTTATGCCATTATTATCATGTAGCACAATTACAATTAGTAATACTATTAAAAATGTATCCATTAAATTAAAAAAATTAAGATCAAGTAAACCTAAAATAAGTAGATAATTCATGGAACATAACTGACCTTTGAAAAAGTTACAAATATTAGAGTCAGAAAGATTGTTGCCTCTATAAAAGAATAATAGGCTGTGGCAACAAATGAAACAAATGAAAAACTATAAGAAATAAACACATTATAGTGTTTGATGTAACACTAGCTTAAAAACTGCTTTTGAAGAATATTTAATTTTATCAATAAGATATTATAAAGAATATCAGGTAAAAAACTCATAAAAGAGGAAACAAGAATTACATAACTTAAAAATAATGAAAGTAAAAGATATAAGCAAAAAATAATAATAATAATAAGGCCTGAAAGGAAGCCAAATGGTGTTAATCTATTATTTTTTGGTAGTGGTTGCATTTTCTAAAGTTGGCACAATGAAAATGTGTTACTATTATAATCAGAGACATTTAATATACAATTGTAATATTTAGCATGTACTACAAATGAAATGCCGATTAAATTGAGGTTTATTTTGTATGCCTTAATAAAAAAAAAGAAAAGAAAAACTACAAAATATCTCTTGAAAATTAAAAACACTCTGCTTCAATTTAAAGTTCAATGAAAGGGCTTACACACTTCACAGCTCTCACCATATCACATACCCTCCCCTCCCCAATGTCCATAATCCAACCACGAAGTAATAAGCCTGACGATTCATAAACCTGAACCCTTGAGGCAAATACTACATTGTGTGTTAATAAAAATAATTACTAAAAAATAAAGTTCAATGTAAGGGCTAAGAGCAAAAATAAATAACCTTTACCGGAAGGGAGTAAAAAAACATAACTATGACTGAATAGATAAGCCATGTGGATTACTAACAAAATTGACATTTAACAAAACTATAGAAGTATAGAAATAGAAAATGGAGAGGAACTTAGGTAAGTAATAGAAAATAATTTACCAAAGATGTGGAAAGATAAGATTTTTCCATTCAAAAGGATCATCCAGATGACCTCAAGGTAAAAGATACACACAGTCTTCCATTCTTTCTCTAATAACTCAGAACACAAGGAATAAAGAGACAATCCTTAAAAGGTAAAATCACATGACACATAACCTCAGAGAATGAAAATCAAGCTTGCATCAGAATTCTTATCATCAATAGGGGATGTGTGAAGGCAGTGGAAGAACTCATTCCAAGCTCTAAGAATAAATTAGTTTGAATCTAGAACATAACAAAGTTATCAGAATATGGGAGACAAAACAAATCTATAGAAATTTTCCTATGCACAGTTCTCAGGAATTTTCTAGACAATAAGTTTTTAAAAATGAGTGAGAAAAAGAAAACAAGAGGTACATGACACATTGGAATTAGTTGAGAAGTACAAAGAAAATAAATCCCATGATGACAGCTGGCCCAGGACAGGATGTTGGTGACCTGCAAAATATATTTTTTTTTCAAGAAAAAAAGGATAGATTATTTTGAGTGGATAGGTGGAATAAGCAAGATTTGTTATGTGACAAAAACAGTCATGTTTTTATCAGCAGGAATAAGAGAAAGATAATTATCAAAGTCTTATTTATAAAAGTATACAATAATCATGGTTAAAAAACATAAAGCAAATAAAAAGTGTCATTTAAAAAAATTATGGAATGCAAGAAATCTGCCATGATTTCATTTATGGTTTCTGGTTTCCTGTTTAGCCCCAAAAAGGCATTACCTACCCTGAGGTTATATCAATATTCTTGTAAATGATTTAGTTTAAAAACTAGTTTAAAATTTAGTTTAAAAATTATGTTTTTATGTCCTTTACATTTAGATTTCTTTTATTTTTACGTGGAGCATAATAGGGATTCAGCATTTTTATGGGTAGATAATTATGCCAGTGTCACTTATTAAACACATCATTCTTTCTTTACTGAACTGAAATGCCACCTTTGTTATTTCGCTTCAATTATTTTAAGAAATGGTTTACTTTATAGCTTGAATAAAACTGGAAGAAAATGAGAGGCTTGTCTTTTTCATGGAGAAGAAGTAGATACTTGGTAAGTTAAAATGACCAAAAGGCATAATACAACATGTGTAGGTGTCATGATCTAAGCCATGAGAATAAAAATAGAATGTATGGGGGAAAAAAATAGAATGTATGATTCTTTAAGCCAGAGAAGACAATTTTAATTATCTCCAGGAATGCAGGAAAGAAGACAAAAGAGGGGGAAAGAAAATACAGAAATTTGGAAATATGAAATAATGTGGAAAAATAATGACCAAGAGAATGTACACTAATTGAAAATTGGTTAATCTCACTAAATGAAAGACAGAACCATTTGGATTAGATTAAGATTACACACCCATACACACTTACACATACAGTTTTGTAAAAGAGACAGTGGGCTTGACAACTTGAAACAGATATTTTGTTGTTTACTAAATGTAGCTCTACATTCATTAAGAATGTAAGAAAAGCTTTTGATAAAATCCAACATCCATTAATGATCAGACAAACAAAGGAACAAACAACCTCTCAGCAAACAAGTGATAGAACAGGAACTTCTTCAACCTGATAAAGGCTTTTGAAAAAAACCTAGAGCTAACATCATTCTTAATGGGGAATGGCTCAGTGCTCTTTTACTAAATATCAAGAACAAGACAAGAATGTCTACTCTTTCTTGCTAATTCAGCTGGAGGTTCTAGCCAGCTGAACAAAGAAAAAAGAAAGCACCCAGATTAGCAAGGAAGAAGTAAAATTATGTTTATTCATAAATAACATGATCAATTTTATAGAAAATCTTATGGAATTTACAAAAAGCTGCTACAGCTAAAAGTGAATTCAATGATTTGTAAGACACAAAATCAATATGCAAATTTCAGTTGTTATTTCTATATTCTACAATAGACATTAAAAATTGAAATTAAAAATAATACTATTTATACAAGCATATGAAGAAGTATGAAATACTCTTTAGAGGGTATGAAATATGAAATACTCAGAGGTAAACCTTACAAAAGATTGATAAGCCATGGATACTAAAACCTATTTAAACACTCCTAATTGAAATTAGGACCTAAATGAAAGTTGTGATATACTATGCTGATGTATCAGAAGATACAAGTTTATTAAAATGTCAGACTTCCCAAAATTAACCTACAATTTCAAAACAGACCCCATCAAAATATCAGTGAACATTTCTGTAAAATAGACAAGGTAATTCTGAAATTCATGTAAATTCAAAGTAGTAGAAGCCTTTGAAAAAGAACATAAGGTAGAAAATAATACTAACTGATTTTAGGGCTTATTAAAATTTACTTTCATCAAAGTGTTGTGCTATTGGCCTAAAGATAGACAAATATATCAGTTTACCAGAATAGGGAATCCAGACAGAGAATCACACCAGTTTATGAACAACTTTTTTTTTTCCCCATAAAGTGCAAACACAATTCAGAGTTAAAAAAAAAAAAAAAAGATGTTTCTCTTTCTCTCTGATTCTTAACAAATGATGCTGGATTAATTGGCCATCCAAATACAAAAAAAAAAAAAAAAGACAAACTTCAATTCACTTTTTATACAATTAATAATGAACTTGAAATGGATTTTAAATATATATGTAAAACCAAAGACTGCAGAATTTCTAGAAGAGAACAGAAAAGAAAGTCTGTATAACCTTGAGTTGAATAAAGTTAAATACAACAATAAAAGCATGGTTTATAAATGAAAAAGTATAGTAAGTTATACTTCAAAATGAAAAATGTCTGCTTTTTGAAAACCAAAGAATGAAAAAGTAAACTGCAATTTAGGAGAAAATATTTGCCAGTCATTTAACTGATAGAGTTGTATCCACAATATAAGTCTTAAAATTCTCAGAACTAATAATAAGAAAACAATAACTCATTTTTTTGAAAATTGGCAGAGGATTTGCACAAATAAGATATATGAATAGCAAATTTACAAATGAGAGGATTATTAATGTCATTAATCATTAAGGAAATGATAATTGAATTACAATGAAGTACTTTCAACTGCTTATTAGAATACTTAAAAATAAAAAGAATGACTATATCAAGTGTTGTCTAGAATATACAGAAACTGAAATCCCCCTACACTCTTAATGAGAATATGTAATAGCATAACCGTGGGTAAACAGTCTGGCATTTCCTAAAATGTTAGCTATATACTTGCTAAATGATTCAGACATTCCATTTCTAGTGGTGAATCTGTGAGATTTGCAAAACTGCAACCATATAAAGAATTGTATATGGATAATCGTAGCAACTTCTATTTTAACAGTCTGCATCTATAAATAACCTTAATGCCCATCAATAGATTAATGGATAATCAAATTACAATATGTCATTCAATGAATTACTACACATCAGCATAATGAACTATTAAATACACACAACATAGATGAATTATAAAATATTATACTGGGCACCTAGGTGACTCATTCCGTTAAGCATGTGCCTTCAGCTCAGGTTGTGGTTGCGGGATCCTGGGATTGAGTCCCATGTGGAGTCCCAAGTCTGAGTCCCTGTTCAGGGGGAAGTCTGCTTGTCCCTCTCCCTTTGGTCCTCCCCCTGCTCATGCTGTCTCTCTTTCTCTCAAATAAATAATTAAAAAATAATAATAATTATACTTTGTAAAAACTCTGACAAAAAAAGAGTGTCTAGGGGCGCCTGGGTGGCTAAGTTGAGTTAAGCCTCTGCCTTCAGCTCAAGTTATGATCTCAGGGTCCTGGGATCGAGCCCCGCATTGGGCTCTCTGCTCAGCGGGGAGCCTGCTTCTGCCTCTCTCTCTGCCTGACTCTCTGCCTGCTTGTGATCTATGTCTGTCAAATAGATAAATAAAATTAAAAAAAAAAAAGTGGCTAAAGTGTGGTTCCAAGTATACAAAATCTGGAAAATACAAGCTTAAGCAATAACTACAGAATTTATATCAGTGGCTGCCTGGGAAAGGGGGCAAGTGTTGGGGAAAGAAGTGTTACTTATAGTGTGAAAGGGAAATTTGGGAAATAAAAGGGAATTAATGCATAATTAAACAAAATACTTACCATCTTTGAACCAATCATACTAAAGCAAATAAACTGAGAAGCATAATTAACTTTTTTCTCCAAAAGATGAAAAATAACAAATAAAGACAAACAGAAATTTGCTGCTGCTAACAAGTACTACAGACTACAGTTTTCACCACTGCTACTTCTAAATATCATTCAAGCATCAGTGCCAGAATCTTGACCTTCTAGCCACAACTTGCTGTCAATGCCAAGGATAGAGGCTTCCCTCACCTCTTTCTCCTCACATTACTAACTCCCGTGTCAAAGTATGACATGAGTGACTGATTGGTGAATCCCACATCATGACCCTGTGCTCTAACTATGAGGGAGGCTGCGAAAGAGAGTGCCTAACATTTTTACTACTCAAATTAGGATTGGTTACTGCACTTCACTAAGACTGATAATTCAGAAAGAATTGCCTATATATAGTAGTATATTCAGAAGCTGGGTGGCCAACATGAATACAGAATATCCGTTTTGCCAGTTTATAAATTATTTGATTTGATTTATTGGGCGTGTTTCTGGGATTATTTTTATAAGCTCTAAATCCACTAACGTACTAGAATATATATTGATTTTGACTGATCTAAGTTATTTTTCTCCTAGGATATGATGTGCCTGTTAAATGTGAATATTGAGGTATGTCTAAATTTCAGAAAAGCTTTCCTGAGTATATATTTGAATATTTTATTCCTGTTCCATTTGTCCTGTACCTTTCTTCATGGACACCAATTATGCATATATTGGTGCTCCTTTGCACGTATTCCACAACTATCATATTTGCAATAATCCTCTAAACTCTTAAAAGTTTTGCTCAAGGTTCTCAATCCTGCCTTCCTTATTTCTAATTTTTTCAGCTGTATCTGTTTGCTTCCTTTTTTTTTCTTTTCTTTTCTTGCTTCCCTCTGATTTCTTTTTCCCCCTTACATTTCTTTCCTACCCTCTACTGATTCTAATCTTTTACCCACTGATCCCCACTAGCTCCACATTGGGCTTTTTCCTCAGATAGACCATATTTCCTTTAAATGTGCTAATTTTGCGGGCAATGTTTGGTACAACTTTCTGCTGCTTTACAATACACTTTTTCTGATGTGGTTCTTCAACTGCCTTCAATTTGTCTTGTTGAATTTCACATTTAAAAAAAAGTTCCATAGATTGGATGCTGTTTTATTATTTTATTTTTCTTGCTACTAATACCATGAATACTAGTAGTAAAATTCTTATTTTTTATTATCTTTGAATGGAGGGAATTCTTCCTGGACAAGACATTTATAAACAGATTTTGTGGACAGGGGATCAGTGGGAGGAAGCTGTGGTTGGAAGAAATTTGAGTAGCAGGCAAGCGAGGAGCTTGAAAGTCTGTCTGCAGAAACTTACTCATCAACACTGCCCTGTAGGTAGAAGCAAGAGCCAGAAGTACAGGAAAGCTCTTCTGCCTACAGCAAAACTACATGATGTTACATGATTCAGATGTGTGAGACTGTGAGTGTGTGTGTGTGCATTGTGTGTATGTATATGTGTTGAGGGGTGGAAGGGGATGATGTAATCTTATTTTTAAGTTTCAAGGATCTTTAGCTCCTGTTCTTCCTCTGAAACCATCTACTTCTTCAGAGATAGCACACATTTGCTCTTCTAACTCTAGTTTGCCTGCTGTTCCATTCAGTCCGACTGCATTCAGACAGGCTCCTACTGTAAACATACACACACTTTTTGTAACATCCAAATACAGAGTCATTCTGCTCATCTGGCTCTGATGCAAAATCTTTAAAGACAGGTGCTTTAAATCTTTAAAGACAGCGGTCCTCTCTTACTGTTGTCCCCATTTCTTCTCTCTCAGATGGACCTCCTCACACTTTGTGGTTTGTAGTTATAGGTGTCCATAGACTTGTCGAAGATGACATGCCCCTTTCTGGTTTGGGTTCTCCTTGTTGGTTTTAGCTCCTTTTAGAGTGGGGAAAAAAGAAAAAGTTATTTTTATTTTTCCATCTAAACACGGAGAATATCCGAGAAATCTTCTGAACGATAATGCTATGCTCTGTGGCCAGGAGCAGCTGAGTGCCCTCATATATGGCAGGTAGCCCACAGAAAAGCACTGCACACCATAGTGCCCTGACTCAAGGTCATGTGTTCCAGCTGCTAAGCAATATTAAATGGGGCTAAATGTTAGAGCAAAGAGTTCTTTGTCCTTCACTCAATACAAATATTATTCATGTATCTTTTGTCTAAGAACCACATTTGTAAATACATTATACATTATGAAGATACTCACTTGAAAAATGTTAGTTTACTTGTATTTTCTTTGAAGATGATAACCCAAGTCAGAAGGTGAACTTGAGCAGCATTTTTGAAGCACTGGTATTTTCTTTTGCTTACGCATACTTATTATTCTGGTAGACTCCCTGTTGGTTATTTAGAGTAAACATGAATTGCCATGTCCCCTAAGTTTTCTGGAGCATGTGACTTTCCTGTGGACAGTTGTTCTACATGCATGGATTAAAGACTAATTAGGGACTCTAAGGGATATGGTGATTAAATAAGCTCAGACTGTCCCATTAAAATCATCATACAATAAAAGACCATCCAATTAAACACAGAGCTAAAATACAAATCAAGGCTCTAATCACCCACCACCCCACAGGATTGTTATGTGGTTTAAATAAGAATATAACATGATTCACACCTGGGTGGCTCAGTCGTTAAGTGTCTGTCTTCCATTAGAGTCATGATCCCAGGGTCCTGGGATGGAGCCACCCATCAGGTCTCTGCTTGGCGGGAAGCCTGCTTCTCCCTCTCTCTCTCTCTGCTTGTGTTCCCTCTCTCACTGTGTCTCTCTCTGTCAAATAAATAAATAAAATCTTAAAAAAAAAGAATATTACATGACACCTGGTAAATCCTCAATAAATATTAACTACTTTATGGCTATTGCTGTTTTTAATCATCCAGATTGGTAGTATCAGTACAGGGAGATAATGACATAAAAGTGCAAACAATTTTATAATTCTTCTATGTTGTGTGTATTTAATAGTTCATTATACTGATGTATACCCATGATAAAATTCTTTGACAGAAAGAAGTGGAAGTATTTTTTTTTTATTTATTCCTAGATGGACTACATGGATACTGACAAGGACCACATCTGTGGTCTCTGGAAAAAGGATAATCTATACGGCAAAACAGAAGTGGATATAAAGACAAAAGTGAAAGGGAAGCAGGCTATTTTTGATGTTGCTGTTTCAGAATGCACTGTGACAAAACCTGCTTCGGTGTTGGGTCCTATGCATTGACCTTTTGGTTCTGTTTCACTCTCTTTAATTAGCTCACTTCAAGTTGGCGTGTTTTCTTTAGCAGAGCAGTTGGCATCAGCCTGGTCCCGGTATAACAATTTTGAGAGGATGAGAGACATGGATGGAAATAACCCATCTAAAGTTATGATGACCTTCTCCCATAATGTATTGTAATGTGGTGATAATGATAGATGCACTAGCTTCTGTATTTGAAGTTAAAAGAAAATTCAGTTGTGTTTTCTTTTCACCATCCACAAACCGTTATTTTGTAATAACAGAGGGAAGAGTTTTTTATAGCAGCCTCGTCAGTGGTTCCAAACTGGAAATAACATCCAACCACTAACTGCTGTTTAATTTTTTTTGTTTTGTTTTTACTTTATTTCATGCGTAACTATGTTTGCACAGCAGGGCAGCAAACGTCTGAGGAAGTGTCACTGGGAATAGCAAACAAGCTAGCAAAGCCATGGTCTCTGCCTGGGGTTTTGCCTTTGGAGGGCGTACACAGTCCCAGTTCACCAAAAAGACTTTATTTAAATACAGTGAAATCTGCGGGATGATAAAAGATGGCAAATGTCAGTAGTCGCTAAAATATGAATTTCATACTTATGATGCCTTATTTCTCTAGGATAGGAAGAGCTTCTAAGAGACAATTAATGAAAAGCATCGCTGTCTGCTGGGTGACTCAGGATGCAGAGGAGGGGAGGCTTGGTGAGAATTCAGCAAGTGGGCAAAACAGCAGAAACCTAGATGCTCAGTGTATAATCTTTACATGTAACCAAACTCCAAATGGACTTCTTATATTTCTGAGGGATGCTCCTGGTTTTTCTCAGGGGTTTCTATTTTGGGGGGTTGGCACATGGAGATGTCAGCGGATATTGGCAGAAGCTATGTCTCTCCCCAGCTGCACCAATGGAAATCATCACGTTACAGTGATTCATCATCTTCCTTTGCCACTGGGGTTTTGTACACAATCTTCCCTGCACACCATGACTGATGACCAGGAACAGGGGCATTCCTGGGAGCCCTGAGAGTTGATGACCTTCTCCTCAAAGGAAGGGCCCAAACTCAAAAGAAAATATGTAGGAGCCAAACCCTTAGAGGTAAAGACAGGATCTTAGTATTCCCATCTAAGATCAAAGCAGGATTTTTTGTTTGTTTGTTTTTTTCTTTTGTTTTGGTTTTGTTTTTGCATCAGGGTCAGGATAGTGGGGCAGGTAATGTTTTGGAGCTTTTCTGGTACCTTTTATGATATCATTCACCCTTTGCTTCTTTAGCTTACTTTATATAACAAAAAGAAAAGTGTAGCATTTAAATTCATGAGTTTTGGTAAAGTCCCAAGTCAGCATTTTAACTATTTTGCATTCATTATATGAATAGTAACCACTGCTTCAAAGTTGTTGAGAAAATAAATTAGATAATTAAATTTAGTGCATGTAAAATTTTCCCACCAAAGTTCTTCTGGAGGTAAGCTTTAGGTCCAAAATTTTATATCCTTAGATTTTAGATCTAAGGATTACCTCCAAAAGAACTCTGCTGAGAAAGTTTTAGATGCAATAAACTCAGTTGCTCTATACATGATGGGAATATTTTTTCTATTGTATATTGTGTTATTTTGAAGCTATATCTGTGTATTTAACAAAAACTCTACCTAGAACTATTCTTTATTCAGTTTTCCTTCTGCAGGTTATATAATAACTTCCTATAATGTAGCAGGCATAGACATCATGACATTTCAGAGCTCAGCTCCAATTACTATGATGGCTACAGGGCTGAATGATGGAGCAATGAATCAGGCACAATCCTTGCCTATAGTTAGCTCATAGGTTGATGTTATGATATGATAATAAGACTATGTGCAATTCCCTATAAACTCACCTGGAATAGGGTGAAGGGTAGAGGTGAAGCAGGATACAATATGCTCCCTGGAGGAGGGAGTCTTCGAGATGCACCTTGAATTATATTTGAGACAACGAGATGCACCTTGAATTATATTTGAGACAACGAGATGCACCTTGAATTATATTTGAGACAACATGTGTAAATATATGGTATAGCATATTTGGGGAATTGATGAGTGGCTGAAAGCAGAGAGCATTTACCTTCCTACGCTTTCCTTTAGATTTTAGTGGCCATGCTTGAATTTCATGTTGAGTGAAACCTGTGAATTGTGGCTTAATCAATGTTGAGAGATGGAAGGAAAGAGTGAAAGTGCCTAATCTCTAATAGCTATTCTGAGTTAGTTTTTCATTCACGAGTGTCAGCCAGCACAGAAGACAAGGTTAGCTTATGTCCCAGATGGGAAGGTTTGCCAAACTTATGTAAGTTTATTAAATGATCTAAGTGGGTAAATTTGGAGAATCCAAGAAGTCCACATGAAAAAGTGCTCAGAAGGTGGTTACACAGCTCTGAAAGAGTTCTCAAAAGAAATCAGACTGATCCTTCATGTCCTAGAAGTATTCAGAAACCTAAGAAAATAGCTAATAAGACCATTCATTTCTAAAAAATGTACAAAGGGACCATGCATTCTTTGGTGATGTGCTCCAGAAAAATGTTAACAAAAAGATGGTTTTTACTATTAAACCATCAACTAACTTTGGCCTGCAAAACACCAGCTGGCTTCCATTACTTAGAATGTGCTTTGGTGTGTCTCTGATGATAAATATGAAGGGTCCTTTAAGATATACAGAAATATTAAGCAACTAAACATGCTCCCCCCCCTTCCTTTGAAAATTTAAGGAGTTGAAAGAAACATGGAGGCCTTTAAATGTAGGGTACATTACATATGGCTAAATCAGCTTTGTTCTAACACCAGTGAACCAATGAGACCTTCTTTTTAGGGGAGAGAATAATTGAGCTTGAACTCTAATGGTCAAGGCTTTACCCTTGCATAGATAAACAAATAAACAAACAAAAAATACCTTCCACAATCCAGCCTCAGCTGTCCCAAATAGTATCCTACAGGTTTATTTTATTTTATTTTATTTTATTTTATTTTATTTTGCAACAGAACTGATCATGCCAATAAGACAGTCTTATCCTGGTGCATGGCAGGCACATTCCTATCACCAAGTATTTGCTAATTCCTTCCGGGGACCAGAAGCCTTCCGTGGCCACTTTAGTTAAGATTGATCTCTACTCCTTATTGCAAGTGTTCTACTCCCACTGCCTGCCTGTCCCCTTGGTGACTGTTAAATGCAATCTGGTATCATAAACAGTGATGTGTATGTCCTATAAGTAACTTTTTTTCCCAGCTTTGCCTCCCCTTAACATGGATCAAAGAGCCTATTAACACGGTTTTAGTTTAATAAGTGCCCCAGGGGCGCCTGGGTGGCTCAGTGGGTTAAGCCGCTGCCTTCGGCTCAGGTCATGATCTCAGGGTCCTGGGATCGAGTCCCGCATCAGGCTCTCTGCTCAGCAGGGAGCCTGCTTCCTCCTCCTCTCTCTCTGCCTGCCTCTCTGCCTACTTGTGATTTCTCTCTGTCAAATAAATAAATAAAATCTTTAAAAAAAATAAAAATAAAAATACAAATAAGTGCCCCATTAGCAGTTTGGTGCCCCAAACTATGTTTTCTTTGGTGAATGACCAATAGGCTGCATTTAAAAACATGGGATTTTTCTCCTTGAGTTTATATCATATGACAAATAGTTCTCCCTTGTGGTCTCCAAATTTCAACTCCCCTTAAAATTTCATTATTGGTATAGAAACTTAAAAAGACCCATTCATTTGTTTATTTATTGAACAAGAATTTTATTCCAAGCTCTGTGTTAGACATTGGGAATAAAATAGCAGGCAAATGTGAGTGAGAGACGTAATGAATCAGACAATGTAGAAATTGATGTAAAGGGAAGGAGAGTGATTCCTGTTACCTTTAGGCTCTTTCTTCAAATTTCTCTACTTTTCGGAGAGTAACTAGAGGTTGACTTCGTAAAAGAACTAAGTAGAGCACTGAGTATAATCACAGAGAATTCGTTCTGAGAGAGCTCTGTTGTCTATCCCATAGATGACCAGAAAGACAATGGGTCTTCCCTTTAGGGAAAGAGATGGCATGGACTAAGGGAGTGGAGGCACTGACCCGAGAAATTAAACACACTCTTCAAAATGAGGACGGGTTCTCAAAAGCATAGTCAGTCTTCCCCTGAAGTAGAGCAAAACATTTGGCAATGTCAAAAAAATGAAAGTCTCCTTTCTCCTTCTAGGCTTCCATTTCCCTGAGAACTCTGGGAGGTAGAATGATTTAGTAAAACTATCTCGGGATCCAGGGCTACATAGATCCTGGCTGCAAATTCCAGTTCTTCTGTTTACTAGTGGTGGGGTTTGGGCATGTTTCTTATAATGGAGGCTCATTTTTCTCATCTATAAAAAGGCAGAAAATAATCTTTAACTAGCAGAATGATTATGTTCTGATGGCCCATTCCAGGAAAACAGACTCCTAGGACTTATGTCTAGATTGGAATTTCAGGAATCTCTTGAAAGAGAGAGGGAGAGAAACACATGTGTAACTAAACAAGGTACTATATTCAAGAAAGGAAACAGAACACAGAACTCTACCCAAAAGTCAGTGATCATGGGAAAGTAAATAGAGCTAATGGGTTGGGGAGAGGCACCTGGAAGGTGCAACAAGGAGAAAATTCTGGACTCAGCTGGTCTAGGCAATCATGAAAATTGATGGTTATGAAGGTGAAATACCCAGGATAGTGCTTGGCATGGAGCAGACCCTCAAAAACTATCTATTACCTATAGAGCTGTCATAGTGGCAACAAAAATTATGGACATTGTGAACAGCTTTTGAGTTAAACCCCCATCGCACATAGGATCTCAAGAAAAGCATGGCCCTGTGCAGTAGCCAAGGCACCACCAAGGCTTGATTTCCCCTCAATCTGTAGCATGGAATATGAAGCTCAGAAATCTAATGGGATTTGCTGAAGCCGCCACAAGTTATTAGCCCTGAGTGAGATTATCTCTCTCCCTCTGCTCCTCCTCCCCCACAAAAAAGAGAAAGAAAGAGACCTCCCTAAGTGGAATAATGCAGACCCCCTTATACTAGAACTCTCTGACCCACATTCCACACTTCCCTTGACTTTCTGACATTGACTAGGGATAGTTGAATGATTGTTGCATGATCATCAGCTCATTTATCTCTGGAAATCCATATTGACTTTTTGTTGAACAAGACTTCAGAAATGCCTAGGTGGTTCAGTTGGTTATGCAACAGACTCTAGATTTCAGCCCAGGTCATGATTTCAGATTTGTGAGATGGAGCCCTGCATTGGCTCTGCACTGGATGTGGAAACTGCTTGAGATTCTCTCTCTCTCCTTCTGCCCCTCCCCATCCCTCTCATGCGCATGCTCTCTCTAAATAAATAAATAGATAGATAAATAAAATATCACCTCCAGTAATTTTGAGAAAGCCACTTTGCAGTGGGGGATAAGTCATCTAGATACAACTAACTGCTTTATGCCCCCAGTAATATTGGGTCATCAGCCTTAATTACTCACCCAGTCAGAGCTAAGCTGGGACTAGAAAAACTTTAAGTCTCCTCTTTAATAGGCTATAAAAGTGACCATGTGTTCACTGACAATTTGTTTTTGTGGTTACTATCTAAAATGTTCTTTTAATAATTAAAAAAACCCTTCTTCTAAAAAGACTTAGGAAATAGATAATTAATGTAGCCAATGATATGATATAGATTCTGGGAACCTGATAAATAAACAGTTTTATATTTTAATTTCTCATTCAAAAAATCTGATACATGGAGAAGACTTCTTGAATTCTATAGCATACAAAAGCAAATGGCAAAATAGTTTCATAAGAATATTTTACTAAAGGTACAAGAAAGTTTGAGAATTTGGTAGTATCATCTCTTCTTTATTCACTACAATATACATAGTGAGACTTCTATCTTGAAGTAAGGAGATTAATTTTGTGTGACCCAGGATGAGGTACTGACCTTCTCAAAGCTTCTCTTTCCCTCTACGTTAAATATGGAACATTATATCTGCCTCATGGTATTCTAGGAAGGATTGAAGGAGATTATATGGATGAAGGTGTCTGCACTAAGTTAGTTACAAAAGAAGGACTCAAAATTTAGGTATGTCTGATCCAGTCTTTAGAAAGATTTGAAATGAAATGGGCCTTTGGTCATTATTTCTTCTCCTTCATTTTCTCATCTGTAAGTGGAGGACTGTACAGATGCAATAATCTCACAAATCTCTACAAAGCTGAAATTCTAAATTTTGTGTTTCTAAAAAATTTTCCTGGGTAACACTTAGTTAGCCATAACTGCTTCTGAAAAGTTGATAGTTCAGGTCACTGAAAAGGCAATGAACATTCCTAGATAATCAATAACAGGACATTAAAGTATGTATTAGATGTAGTGCATAGGATTTGTGTTCAGTGAATTCCAGGGTTAATAAAAATATGTTAAAGTAAACCATAATGATTGTCCTTCTTTATTTGATATAGAAGGAACTTCAAGATCTTGTGTCTCCTTTTGTTCGTTTTTTTTGAGAGGGAGAGAGAGAGAGTCAAGGGAGGGGCAGAGGATGAAGGAGAGAGAGAAGCTTAAGCAGGTTCCACACCCAGCGTGGAGCCCCATGACCCTGAAATCATGACCTGAGCTAAAATCACAAGTCAGTCTCTTAACTGACTGAGTGACCCAAGCTCCCTGCCTTTTGTTTATTCTTATAGGGCAAGAATTATTATTTTATTTCCAAGTGGCACACCAGTTAATGGAAATTTTTAAAAAATAATAATGGAAACCAGGGTTCTTCTCTAGCTATTTGATGTTAGATGAATTCTGGGTTCATTATCATAAAATTTTAATTTTGTCCCAATACCTATCACAGTCTCTGGTACGTAGTAGGTGCTCAGCAAAAATTCATCAGTGGAATTAACAAGTGAATTTTCTATTGAATTTTATTAATTGATATGATGTGGGAAAAGTATTAATATAAAGTTCTCCTGCTCCAATTCATTTCTTCCCTTTTCATTTTACTTTACCCCCTTATTTTTCTCCCATTTCTTTATCCTCCCCCTGCCCTCACACACACCTCAGGATCACCAGCTGATCCAACACTGGTCCACTTTCTGCCATGGTGTAGGATGCACCAGCCATGCTGTCGGGAAACAGTGGAATATCAACAGGCAGAAGGGGACATGAATGGCAGCGGGCTCCCACATATTTTCATCGTTGACAATGGAAGCTGACATATACTGAGCCAGTTTATGATTTAGGCATTCAATAAAAGGAAACTCTTTATGAAGAGTTATATGCACACAATAGTCCTACAGCAAATTAAATCATCAAGCAAACATGGTTTATAAATATTCCCATCCCTTTGTTTTTGTAAGACTACAGGCCACACCTAAGCGCACATTCCTTATTATGTAGGGAAATATATGGTACTGCACACTTTGCTGCCCCTGTGCCAAGACTTATCCTTAAATTTAATTTCAACCTTCTTGTCTTCCCCTTGTGTTATAGTATGATTCCACAGTATATCCCATCTGTTGAAACAGAGAAGTGCTTGCATTTTAGGCTGAGATGACTAATATTCATGAGGAATGAATCCAAATTCAAACTAAATGCACATTTTTGCATTTGTCCAAACCTAGCCATGAATTATCTCAGGCTATCAATAGAAGAAGAGGAAAGTTGCTATCTGTAAATCCTTATTTGTTTTCCCAAATTGCACCCTTGGCAATGGGTGTGACAGAAAAATGTTCAGTATTCCTAGTAACCTAACCTGCCAAGAAAGATAAAGCCACTTTGATGTCCCGGGACCAGAGACTATACAGATTTTTACCCAAAATGTTTTCCACAAGGAAGGGGGCTGAAATGATCTGCCTGCTTCACAGCCTTCTGAATCTTCTGAATTGGAGAGGTCCTTCTGACAGGAGGTGGCAGGTCTGAAGTTGTCCGAAGTTAATAACTATAATGCTATGGAAACTCTCCTGGGCAACAATAATGGTAGTGCTAAAAACACGAATAGTAAAAGCTGGTGCAGTAATAGTTAATATTATCAATGCTTATATTGTCTGTGTGATTGCTGTATTCCAGCTCTATGCCAAGTGACTTGCACATATGATGCCATTTACTTTTTTTTTTTTTTTTTTTTGGTTTGCAATCCTCTACTTTATTTTTTTATATTAATTTATTTATTTTCAGCATAACAGTATTCATTATTTTTTCACCACACCCAGTGCTCCATGCAATCCGTGCCCTCTATAATACCCACCACCTGGTACCCCAACCTCCCACGCCCTTCCCCACCACTTCAAACCCCTCAGAGTCCATAGTCTCTCATGATGCCATTTACTTCTTACCCTTTCCTTGTAACGAAGCAAGAAAATCTCAAAGTGGTTGTGTGCCAAAGGTCACACAGCAAGTTGCAACACTGAGTTTCATATCCACCTCTGCCTTCCAGTAAGACCTATTCCTTTCCTGTGTTGCATATGCATCTCCTTGCATATGCTGCTGTCTTTCTCTGGCAACATCACCATGGAGCTCCTTCTGAGGCAGCTTCTCCTAAAAAACACTGTCCATAGCAGCACCCCCAGTGTACACCACCCATGTGTAAAGTTGATCTCCTTTGGAGGCAGGTGGAAAGAAGACCCCAGAAGAGATCTCTCATTTGTGTGACAAAATGAGTTGCATTTGTAAAGTTTGTTGGCTTTAGCAAAGTGTTCTCACACTTCTCTCCTCATTGGAATTTCTGTCCCTGCAGATGTGATTTGGGGGCCACCTGGCTCCCAGTTACAAGGTCAGAGGAGCCAACCCTGGCAGCACTTCTCTTTCTCCAAGAGTCTCAGTTACTTTCTTTCGTGGGCAACATAATTTCTGCATGTTCACCCAGTCATATTTCTGAACACCTACTTTGCACCAGGACTAGGCTAAATACTACACACCTAATATTTTCATTAGTTGCCACAAAAATATTAGAAATATTTTTAGGTTTATTTTTTAAATTTTGTTTTGTTTAGGCTGATGAGGCAAAGTATATCAGAAGCATTTTTTGTGACTTTCCCAAGGTGCTAAGTTCCATAAATTTGTGGTTTTCAATTTTACTTCCCTTCTCCCAAGAGATTTTGGCAATATTTGATGACACTTTAGTTGCCACATCTGAGGGGTGGAGAGGAGCAGGTTTCCTATTGCTTTCTACAGGGTGGAGACCAAGGATACTGTTAATAATCCTAGAGTGCACAGGGCAACCTCCTCCCTATCCCCACCAACCCACATAAGAAAGGATTATCCATCCAAAATGGCAATAGTGCTGCAGATGAGGAACTCTGGATTAAACCAAAAGGAGATTGGATTCTGCAGTGTGGCTGTTCTTGCTTGTGGCTTTCGTGCTCTGAGATGGACTCAGCTTTGAATCAGGGCCTATGGTCCTATTCCAGGAGAGTGTCTACTATTCCATCATATTCAGTGGTGGAGGAGCTATGGTCCTCCCTGCTCAGCCATCTGGCTCTCCAGAATGCCCATAGCTTAATGCCTCAATGCTGTTGCAACCCATAAACCCCTCCAGACACCCCCCTCCTGCATTTTGTAGCAACAGTGAGTCAGGAGACATCATGACCCAGGAATCTTGGGGTTCTGAATACTCTTAAGATTCAAGAAGCCCTTTATGGAGAAAAACCCTGAGGGATAGTCACAAAGCTGGCTCCCTCACATTGGTTCTTGGGGCTACCCAGTTCTTTTCCAGAATACAGGCCAATTTCAGTGAGGCAGAAAAGGACTCAAGATTCAGGGCAGCTACTCTGTCTGGGAAGAAAGATGGAAAGTTTGACTGCATGTACATGCCATTAGGTGACCTGACAATTTTAAACAGAGAGGTACTATTCACAGTTATTCTATATAAATAGATGTTTGTTGGGGCAAAACTTAAACTGATGTGTAAAAACCTTGGCTTGAGGCCTTTCGTGAGACTTAATTCATTCACTTATTCCTGAGAAGATATGCTACCAAACACTTCTTCCATGCTTGTCAGGCATTGAGTAAGTCTTGGGGGAGGGAAATCCTGGGGAAATAGGATAGGAAGATAAGTCATTATGGCAAAGGGAAATGAGGACAAAAGGGGATGGGACTGGGAAGACCTGCAGCAGGAGAAATGACATGTGGGAAGACGCTAAGACAAGAGAGGGCATGGGGAGTTTGAGAACTAAGAGAAGCCAAGTGTGGTTGGAGCACAGAGCACAGAGGAAAAGAGACACGGTGAGGAGAATGAGCTAGAAAGAGAGGTTGTAGGGAGGGGCAGGCAAAATCAAGCCTAAGTCTGGATTCACGCTGAAGTCTGTGCCATGCCGCTGAAGAACTGGAGATCAGATCTGAGTGTCAGAAAGCAGGGAAGAACACAGAGACCCGTGAGATCCTTGCTGTGAAGGTGCAGACAGGGGCGGATGATGTTTTGACTGGAACGGCGGTGGGGGATATGCAGAGAATTGAAGGGATCTGATGCATACTTGGGTGGAGGGAAGGCTAGGAGTTGGTGATGAACGAGCTGTGATAAGTGAGAGAGATGAAGGTCAGAGGATCCTGTCCAGCTTCCCCTCTAGGCAACTGGATGGGTGCCATTTACCAAGTTTGCAGTTCTCACTTTCCTCATCTGCAAAGCAGGAGCAAAATCCTCACCTTTTCTAACTCACAAAGCTGTTTTGATGACCAAGTGATGTAAGCAATTTAACAGGGTTTTGCAGGGTGTAAAGCATGATAAATGTCTGGGCTATAGGGTGATTATGATAACATGTTCATCTCCGTGGCTCTGATATCAGTTCCTATGTGCTGTAAAACAGCAACCCCAGCTCTGTGATCATATCACTTGGGTGCCTTTCAGCTTCCTGATTTCACAGTCACAGAAAGAGTTTACAGATCACATAAATTGACAAGGGAAAAGGTGTGGCTCCATGTTCTCTAGCATGAACTTGGCTTTTAAATCTTGAAATTGACTCTGATTGCCATGAGAAAACCCAAACCAGCTCAGCTTGGTTGCTGACATGACTGGGGAATTGGGAGTAGACAATGGAAACTGTTTCTCGTGTATCCTTGTACTGAGTTGCCAAAGAATGGCTGGGTCTCACCCCTCTCAGCCTGGTAATTATCCAAATGGCTCTGGGTCATCAAAACCACAGGAAAGAGCCTACTGGCTTTCTGCTGCTTTGTGACTCGAAAGCTATGACTTTCTCTCTTTCTCTTTCTTTTCTCCCTCCCTCCTTCACTCTCCCCCTCCTTTCTTCCATTTTCTTATTTCCTTCCTTCTTCTTTCCTTCCTTCCTTCCTTCCCTCTGTAGCCTTAGAGAAGACAATGATGATGGAATGAGTTTGCCACGTATCATGCTGTCATCTTGAGGAATTCACCTTGAGAAGTATCAGTTTCCTTGTGCATTATTTGGAGACATTATTTGGGGACCTGATCCCTTTCAGGGTTCTGAGAAGCAGAGGAAATAATGAATACACTTTGTAAGTTGCAAGATGCTGAGAAAATTAGATGGATGGATGGATGGATGGACTGAGTAGTATTAATATAGCTCCACTGAGGAGAAAAGATATATACATATATACATATATATCCTCACTTGGGACAGGGGATAATACTTGTTGGAAAATTATATTAAACTGAACAATCAGTGAGCCAGACTTATGTATCAGTATAAGTTTTAAAGCTATGTTCCTCGTTTATGGAGGTACAAATAGTATAACCTGACTATATCTTAGAATGCTCCAGAACTGAAAGTTACCTGAGAGACTATACCCACACATAATTTTTTTTGGAGGGTTCAATGTGGGAGGCTGCTTTCTGTGTGAACCCTGGCTTGTTTGTGGTGATCCGTGCAGGCAGTGGTGGTTTGGGGCTGAAGCCCAGACCTCTGACTTCTCCTTCGGTACTCTTTTTACTCAACCACATAGCCTCTCAGGAGTCTATTTTCTGCCAAACATCACAACCCTCCTTGACCAGGCACCGACCACTGGTGGTGAGGTTGTAGGTCTGATGGTGGTGGCATTTCACGTTCATTGCATCCATTGCTCAAGCCAGGCAACATTACATATTCTATTCACATAATTGCAATTATTTTTTTTCTTTAAAAATATGACCTCACTGGTTAAGGTCATCACTTTATACTATTCATAGTTACTCAGTTTTATTTTGTTTCATTTTTTTAAAATAAAGCAAACTAGCTCTACCACTTTGCAGAACAAAGAAGCTAGTAAGTATTAAAACAAGGACTCGGGATTGTTCCATTTGATGAGAGAAAGCCCTTCCTGGGACACTAGCCGATCTCCAGATCCTGAACACCCTGATTCTGCTTTCTTTTTGGCAGATGAAGAGTGATGTCAGGAGAGAGGAGAGAACATAGTGGCATTTTCTGTTTCTCAAAACATCTTGAACACTTTTCAAACATTTTGAGTTTGTTAAAATCCAGACTGCCTAGTGCCAAGCAGTTTTGCTTAATTTCTAAACCCTTGGGTATTTAAGGAGAAATTTAATCGGTATTTTTCTGAATCGTTTCATTTAACTCATCAGTGTGCTGTTTCATAAGATCACTTGATGCCAAAGAAGTCTTTCTATGCCAATTTAGAAATTTTGCTCTGGAAGGCTCTGAAGGGCTGAGGGCAGTAAAAGCAGCAGGGACCAGGAGTTCTAGAATCTCAGAAACCAAGATCTAGAAAGGACTACAAAAGGTCTTATTCAAGATCCTCCAGGCCACCAGCAGAAAAAGTGGAATGTCAATTCCAAAGCACATTTATCTGCCCCATACATTCTTCTCCTTATGTTCAAAGTAGTTTTTTTTAAAGATTTTATTTATTTATTTGACAGAGAGAGATCACAAATAAGCAGAGAGGTAGGCAGAGAGAGAGAGAAGAAAGCAGTCTCCCTGCTGAGCAGAGAGCCCGATGCGGGACTCGATCCCAGGACCCTGAGATCATGACCTGAGCCAAAGGCAGAGACTTAACCCACTGAGCCACCCAGGCGTCCTTATGCTCGAAGTGTCTTAGTGTTCTTTGGTGGAAAGACAGGAAAATTTAGTTAGCAGAGACTAGCCTATTGGTATGAATGTGGTATTTTCAGAATTATAATACATAGGAATGAATCTTTCTACAGTAATTGGTATGAGTATGTACCTTTGCTGTGTCAGTGTGAGGGCCCAAGGCACTCAGGGGACAGCAGTGTCCCATATACAAGAGTTTATTGAAGTTCTTTCTCCTTTACCACCTTCTGATTAGAGGCACTTAGAACCAGTTACTGTTTTTGTGCATTCAATAGTGCACAAACACACACACACACACACACACACACACACACAGGTGTATCTCAGTACTATTTGTTCAAAGGTGATTAGCACTGGATTTGGGGACTAGGCCTTTGCCCGACAGAACGGGACATATCAACACACCAAACCAGCAGAGGTGTTCCACGTAAATGCAGAGGTTCCTGATGCAAAAGCATGTTTATTTTACTGCCTATTCTGTTCCAGCCATGGTGTCCCATAGTGTACATATCTTCAGTCATTCATCTTCCTATTTATCCTGTGAGTGTGACAGATTTAAGCTGATTTCATGGCGATTATATTGGTATTTGGTGATGTTATGTAACTCATCTGAGATCCCCCAACTGGTAAGCGGCAGAGCTGGATTTAAACAGACATCCCTTGCTTCCAAGTGCCTTCTGTTTCCGTTTGCCACTCTGCTTGCTGTGTTTGATTACTGGTCGTTAAGTTAAGAAAAGTGGTTTAGCCACATGAGTGACATTCAGACTGGTTAAAGGGAGCTTAGTTAGATACATTTTTTTGGAGAAAATTTTAAGTCCCTGTAAAAGTTAGGCCTTCCCTAACCTCTGGAGAGTTATACTCTGGAATTTATTATAATTCACTTAGAAGCCAATGGTAGTACATTTTCTCATAGAAATAACCTGGAAATGATAATCAGGCTTCTGTAGCAACCCATTAAAACCTGTAAAACACCAAAACTCCAGGGCAGGGAATAACCCTGGAATTAGGAGCATGACCAGTGCATGGTCACTTCAAGGGGCAGTGCCGTGGGAAGAGCCGGGAAGTCAAGAGTGGGGACATAAGCAGCATGTGATAGTGGCTTCTGTGGATTGCAGCAACTCTGTCTTGGGCATGGGAGGGTATTAGCCAGAACTACACCCTAGCCATTGAGCCTGAGACTTTCTATTGCTCTGGTTTATGATGATAAACTTCAAGGAGGTAGTATCTGTTATTCATCAGGAATTTGGGGAGACTGAAGATTTGGTTCTCTTTCTGTACAATTTGGGATCTGAAAAGCATCACCTCTCTGGACAGATTCACAAACCTATCTCCTAAGTAGTTTTTCACATCAACTTTTCCATTCTTCCTCTGTAATACTGTAACACCAAAAAGGCATGTGTCTTGCCCTTCCTTACAGCTTTGATAGCCACATATGTTCTGACATGTCATGGGTCCTCAGTATATATTTGTCAACTGAAAATCTTCAATGAGTTCCCCATCTGGCTGCTATCAGCCTTGTGATTTTCAGGAGATTTCATCAGCCAACCTATAGGGGAGGTAAAGCTGCCATGTTTGAGGTACATTAAGGATGTGGGTGACTAGATTGCCTTCTTCTTCATGTACTGGATGGCTATTAATCCATTAGGAACTAAGCTCAGCATCTGTACCACCAGAAAATCTTCTGCCATGCCACCAGTAGAGGCTAGGAGAGGCATTCTAATATTATCCCACAATCATTATTTATCACTGCCTCACATTATGTTATTATTTTTTGCCTATCTCCTAGATTTGGAAGCCCTTGAGATTTACTCCTCTTGAAACCCAACATCTAACCCAATGGCTGACTCTCTGTGCCTAAGTGCTTAAATGGTACAGACAGAATAATATCCACTTTCACCCATGTGCCCCTGAAGATGTCTGTGTTCCCATCCCTGGGACCTGTGACTATGTTAGCTTATAAAACAAAGCATGATTAAGGTTGCTAATTAGCTGACCTTAAAATAGCAAGATTATCCTGGATTGCCCAATGTAATCATAAGGGTGTTAAAAGTGGAACAGGGGGTAGAAGAGGAGGTCACAGTGATGCAGTGTGAGAAGGTCAACCCACCGTTGCTGAGTATAAAGATGGAGGGAAGAGGTCATGAGTTGAGGAATGGAGACAACTTCTAAAAGCTGGACAAGGCAATGGAATGGATTCCCCATTAAAACTTCCAGAAGGGAACACAGTATTGCTAAAATCTTGGTTTTAGTGCAGTTAGACTGCTGACCCATAGCACAATGAGATAACAATTTTGTGTTATTTCGAGGCACTAATTTGTGGTAATTTGTTTTGCAAACTGGGATCTCCAAATTTACTCTTTGGGATATGATAATAGGTCTGTGCACCGATATCCCACAAAGTCATCCTCGGGCTTCCATGTGCCCAGATGAGTGTAAGGTCTAATTTCTCAAGCCTCTGTCATTTATTTGTCCAGGAATTCATAAGAGAATCCCTGAAGAATGGATCCTGCTTGTGCCACTTTTGTTTTGCTAAGGTCAGAATTTATGGGCATGCATTTTTAAACTGGAAAATGATACAGCTGCCATCAGAAGGAACATTAATGCCACTAAAACCCATTGTTATAATGTATTTGCAAAGTCTGCACAAGTACTTTCACGAGTGACCATGAACCAGGAGTCAAGGGCAGAACCACTGGGTCTGCACTGAGATGGTTAGGCTGACATTTTGCTCCTACTACTACCATATGTCAGAGTGAACAACTGCCCATGCCACTGTGATTTATTTTTAGAGGAGTCACACTTATCCAAAGTCTGGGACTCTCAAATAAGCATGGCTTTCCTCCCACAAATAGTGCTACCTGGTCCCTGGGCTGAAGCAGCATTGTCAGCAAGGGTCCCATTAGAAGCCCTATGGCTAAGGCTTCTGGAGGTGCTTAAATCTTCTACAGATCCCTGCCCCCTCTACAGTGGTTGTCCAAGAAAATGAAATAAGTTTGTTGCCCATGAAAGGGGACAGTTCATTAGGGTGGAGGGACCAGGAATGGTGACCTAACTGATTCCAGAGAAGTGCTGGGAGCACATTCTCCTAGAAGGGTTAATAACTTGCCAAATGGTTCACCTTCTTAGGCATTCTCCCGGCCCCCAAGTTAGAAGGTATAAATCATTGACTATCAGGATAATGAGAAGCAGATTTGCCTCTGCTAATTTCTGGGATGTAGAAGGTCTTTAGAAAAAGCCTCATAAGACATTGCTGAGTGTTATGAGCCCTACCGCCTTGATAGAGGGCACATGTGGGATGCAGACCCGCAAGTCTGTATTCCAAGTGGTGGCTGCTGCAGGGGATGCAGAAGCTGCACAGGTAATACCTGTAAACCCGTCATGTGTTCTAGTAGATGAGGAACATCCTTCCTCATTTTGAGCACCAGAGCCAGGGATGAAGAAAATGTAGTCTACTGTCCTAACCACTGAGTGCGTACATCCTTCCCGTAGACTGGGGTTGACATTTCTTCAGAATATCTGTTTCCAGGATGCCTGGGTGGCTCAGCTGGTTAAGCAGCTGCCTTTGGCTCAGGTCATGATCCCAGGGTCCTGGGATTGAGCCCCACATTGGGAATCCCTGCTCAGCGGGGAGCCTGCTTCTCCCTCTGCCTGCCACTCTCCCTGCTTGTGCTTTCTCTCCCACTCTCTCCTCTCTCTCTGGCAAATAAATAAATAAATCTTAAAGGAAAGAAAGAAAGAAAGAAAGAAAGAAAGAAAGAAAGAAAGAAAGAGAGAAAGAGAGAGAGAAAGAAAGAAAATTTGTTTCCCTGTGCTCTGAATAGAGTCAGAAGAGGCTGGAAAAACCCAATGACGTCCCTGAATGAGTAGCTAAATCAAAATCGCTGAGGGTTCATAGGAACAAAAAGTGAATGCAAAAACCTACTTCGTGAGAATTTAAGTTAGTATAAACCAGAAGGAAAAGAGTCAAGGAGAAAGAAAGCACTCCCTGAAAAGAGACCTAGCTGTAGATTCTGAAACAGGGTCTGCAGGAAGCCATGACTGAGTGAGACAGGGAGCGGCAACAGAAGAAAGCTGTCTAAAACAAGGCTTCCTCTGACTGAGCCTTTGAAACTCTTTGTTGGGAGGATCTCTCTTCTCATTTTCCTTCAGAGACCCTCTGTATGTGCTGGCCTCCCTCAGAAACAACTGGCTGGCTTGTCCTCTGGATGCAGAGCCCAACAAGGACAGTGTGGATGGAACTTCTGCAGCTGACCTTGCTGGTGGATACTGCATGGGACTGTGGCTCCCCACAACCAGAATGGTCATCTTGTGAAGCTAGGGACCTACCTCACTTATCATTGGCCTCTTATACCTGAGCCATTACATTTTAATGTAGCCTCGCCATGCACTTGAGTGAAAATGAATGCTGTTTTACTTTGTACAAAGGAATGGATTATAGAGTATCACAGAATCTCAGGATTGGAAGGGGACTTAAATATTGTGTCTTAGTACAGATAAAAGGTTGATATCCAGGATCTATAAAGAACTTCCCAAACTCAACACACACAAAACAGGTGATCATATCAAAAAATGGGCAGAAGATATGAACAGACACTTCTCCAATAAGACATACAAATGGCTATCAGACACATGAAAAAATGTTCATCATCACTATCTCAAACCACATTGAGATACCACCTTACACCAGTTAGAATGGCCAAAATTAGCAAGACAGAAAACAACATGTGTTGGAGAGGATGTGGAGAAAGGGGAACCCTCTTACACTGTTGGTGGGAATGCAAGTTGGTGCAGTCAATTTGGAAAACAGTGTGGAGATTTCTCAAGAAATTAAAAATAGGGGCACCTGGGTGGCTCAGTGGGTTAAGCCTTTGCCTTCAGCTCAGGTCATGATCCCAGGGTCCTGGGATCGAGCCCCGCATCTGGCTCTCTGCTCAGCGGGGAGCCTGCTTCCTCCTCTCTCTCTCTCTCTCTGCCTGCCTCTCTACCTACTTGTGGTCTCTGTCTGTCAAATAAATGAATAAAATCTTTAAAAAAAAAAAAAGAAAGAAATTAAAAATAGAGCTTCCCTATGACCCTGCAATTGCACTACTGAGTATTTATCCCAAAGATACAGATGTCGTGAAAAGAAGGGCCATCTGTACCCCAATGTTTATAGCAGCAATGGCCACGGTCACCAAACTGTGGAGAGAACCAAGATGCCCTTCAATGGACTAATGGATAAGGAAGATGTGGTCCATATACATTATGGAGTATTATGCCTCCATCAGAAAGGATGAATACTCAACTTTTGTAGAAACATGGATGGGACTGGAAAGGATTATGCTGAGTGAAATAAGTTTCACTCATCTGTGGAGCATAACAAATAACATGGAGGACATGGGGAGATGGAGAAGAGAAGGGAGTTGAGGGAAATTGGAAGGGGAGGTGAACCATGAGAGACTATGAACTCTGAAAAACAATCTGAGGGTTTTGAAGGGGTTGGGGTGGGAGGTTGGGGGAACTATGTGGTAGGTATTGGGGAGGGCACATATTGCATGGAGCAAAAACAATGAATACTATTACGCTGAAAAGAAATTTAAAAAAAAAGTTGAAAAAAAAAAAAGATTGTGTCTTCCAACTCTCTGATTCTGCCATGGAGAAGCTGAGCTTCAGAGGGGTGAAAACTTAGGCTACCCCTTTGCTGAAGTTTATAGACTACCTTGGACCTTCTAAACAGTATCTTCAATGCCTCTATGTAGGGTTACCTCAAGGTATATTTTTGAAAGGTATGTTATCCCTCAGAAACTGATGACTCATTGCAGTGCTACAGGGAAACCAAAGACCAAGAGATGAAAAGGAAACTAAGGTATAATTTATATCATCAAGCTGCAGTGTAATAGAACAATTAACTCAGACATGGAAATATAAATTCTATAGAAGGGCATGCATATAATTACTTTATTCTTAAAAGATATCTACCAGATTCCTACATTTCCCCAACTAGGAACATGGCTGTGTTCCATATATGGAGTTGTCAGCCAAGTGATTTTCAGATAGGTAAAGTGTTATTATAAATACCTGAGATGTTGTCTTAAGGAAAGCATCCTAAGATTGAAAAAAAGAGAAATAAAGTAATTCTAGGTAATTTAACTTTTGCTGCTATAATGAAAGAAACTATATTCTGAAAATTTTAAATATATATTATGAATATTATTAGTTTGATATGCCAACTTACTTGTCTTTGAATAGAGAAGCTTATAATAACTATATTAATCATATTGGAAATTAGTATCACCTTCTGAATTTTTGCTTGCCAGAAAGTAATTATGTTAATATGATGAGGGTAATTTTGAATTGGTGAATTATTTAGTAGATGAAATCAAAAAGTATTTTTGTAGCCTGGTGTGTGTGTGTGTGTGTGTGTGTGTGTGTGTGCAGAAATAAGAACCAGAGTGTTGGTGAATACAATATCAAAAGGCAACTTTAGTGATACAGTCCATCATATGTGCTTGCTAACGAATATAACTCATGGTCAGAGCCACTTCAGGCTCTCAAGATGAGAGGGAGTGATGCATTATGTAAGACCTTCATACCTTTGATCACCCCCCTTCCTTTGTTTTTGCCAGAAGTGAGAGAAAGTGATCCCTGCATCCTAGGGAAAGCCTCAACCCTCACCTTCAAAAGCTACCCATCTCATCCTGTATGCAGCAAACTCTTTGACCCCACTTTGTCAACTGGTAGAGTCCTCAAGTAGAGGGAAATAATAGGATGAGGAAATAGGTCATTACCTCCCAACATTGGCTTCACATGTTACTGAAACAGGACTCTGCCCTGATGGGATTAAGGGAGCATTTTTAACGTCAGCAGAAGGATAGAACATGGAAGTTATGTTTGCATGTGTGCTGGGAAGGTGAGGAACAGTACATAATCTGGTGGGTGAAAACTTATTCTAATGGAAGCAGAAAGGGAATGAAGATTGATACATTTTTAAAATTTCCCCAAAGAGGCTGTCCCAAGCAAAATCAGAGAGTAGGAGTCATTTTATGTTCAGTTGCCTCCCAAATTTCAGCATTTGACTTAATCATTAAGTCTGATAGAGAGGTAGATAGATCATACACGTGTGTGTATGTGTGTGTGTGTGTGTGTGTGTGTGTGTATTCCCGGTATTTTACTAGTTAAATAAATTTGAGACCCACTGGACTAATTAAATCTTCGTTCAAATAGTTATCCATCCAAATATCTCTTGTTCTGGCCCAACCTAGTGAAGGACATGTGTGAAATGGGCACATTTACTGCCCATATGGCAATTCCTTTGAACTGACAAGGGTGACTCTCAGCATCCTTCTTTCTACGTGTACATGTCTAATGTTCTTAGACTAGGCCAAAAGAAGAGTAGACTCTGCTTTAAACTTTCTTCAAGTGTGGTCAACATGGATTAAGTCTTTGGTGGTTTGTTGATTCATTGATTTATGAAGTTAGAATTACTATGAAGTGATACAGAACCTAACGCTGTTGGAGAAAGTAGAATCTTGGTAGCAGAATGCCCTGATTTTGGAGAAAGCTGAAGAGGTCTACTGCCAGAAACCCAAAGCAGCCATGACAGAAATAGCAGGCATACAGCTGTGAATCCTGCTCCCCTGCTGAGTCCCCTCCACCCTGGCTGCTACTCCAGCTCTCCTGGCAGCTCTCCTAACCTCTGTAGGATTGCCCTAGTAATTGTTTCTTTTTCTCATCAGAATAGGTGAGGTTATGATTACTACCAGCAAGTAAGATATAGACTGTACTTAGAGGGATTCGTATGTTCAGATTTTTTGTTGATGCTCTCTAAGCAGATCAGGGAGACATATGTCTCTTTGCAGCTCTCAGAAAGTAAAATTATACTATAATAGAGTTGCACAATGAATGGATATCCTCATTGAATTTCTCAGGGAGAGGTTATAATTAAATTGCTGCTCTCAGGATTGTGATAGAACAGAGGAGTGTCCTTGACAGGATGGTAGCCTCTGCATTCTCCACCAGAATTTGGCTATAGGCCATGAGCAGCCCTCTGTTTTGGCCCCCAGGCACCAAGTAACAAATGCCATCTTGATGACACAGAACTACTTGGATCACTCCAAGCTGAGGCTGAAAGCAATGCAGGGAGCATCTGTAAATTGTTAGGATATTACGTTTCAAAAGAAATAAAGGACACGTAAAGCTGATTGGCCAGTCTGTTCTTTGGTGTCTGGAAGCTTCCTCTCCTTACTATCAATTAATTAAGGTATAGGGTAGCCAAAAGGGAGGAAGGGGAGGAAGCAGTCAGAAATCTGACATAAAATAGACAGCAGTTTACCGACCTGTTTAAGCAAATGTCTCCATTTTCCTGGTAGGATTTTTTTTTTTTTAACTCAAAAAAACAGAGAACGCAAAATTTCTTAAAATTAATTTGAATTTCCAAAAATAAATATCCCTGTTCTGGTACTTACTCTTTTAAAAACATTTTAAAAGCTATCCTTGGAACGAAAGAAACCTTGGGATCCTTGTGCAAGGCTTGTCTGTGGAAAACACTGGCTCGACTAGGATGTCCTGAACTACAACAGGAGAAAGAGAGGAGAGAATTATATGTTGTGAGGATCATTAAGGCCTTCATTCCGGGGCTGGAAAGGGTCTAAAACATCACCAGTTGGGTTCTCTAATATCATGCTAAGGAACTAATCTCAGCTCAGACAGTTCAATCTGTTTGGGACCATTGTATTAGAAAGTTCTTCCTCCTACTGGCCTAAACTCTGCCTCCCTACACTCTATTGCTCTTCATCTACCTCCCCACCCTTTGAGTCCCTTCTGTGTAATAGCCTTTTAGGGACAGGCAGACACTGCCTTCTCCCTTCACTCCTCAGCCCTTGTCTTCCTGGGGCCAAGCACACCCAGTCTTCACAACTGTTCCATGAAGATCTTCCTTCCCTCTCCTGCACTCCCTTTCTTAGACCAATTACTATTTGCTTAGAGAAATGCGTTCCTTTGGTTAGAAAGAACATGATACTCCAGGTGAGGAGAACAGATCTTTTATTCTAAAAACTACTCAACAACTAAGAAGTCTAAACTTGAATGTTTAAAAATGGCAAGAAGAGTAGGCTTTAACTGATCATTGTTCAACTTTAGAGTTTTCTTCAAGACCTTAAAATACAAAACTAAATAAGTAAAAGTGATAAATTGCAAATGTACATATACAGATGTAGACATATGTGTGCACGCAGGGTGGTCCACCTGACAGAGGATCCTTAAAAATCACATTAGGTTCAGAAGCTTCCAGAATCCTTGAGTTCGATTTATGAGGTAGGCTTTCTTTAGGGGTCCACAATGCATAAATAACTATTGATTAGCTTCCTAGAGACAGGTTTTTAGTAGAACTCTGAACAAGGGCATTCGAGAAATGCCCCCAGTGAGGTCATTTTTTGTTGACCTGGGACTACATAAAAACGGGAGTATTGAATGCTTAATGTCACATTTTATTGCTTGGTTCAGCTAATTTCTCTTGTGGGAAGCAAATGTTTTTGAAAGCATTCCAGAGCCTTTGTAGTGTTAAAACTCATTACCTTGGATTTCATATGAGCCAAAAAATATACAACAAACTAAGTGCTCTGAACCTCAGCATAATTTCATGACTCAATAGAAGCAAAGCTGTGAATATCATGTCGTCCAAAAATAAAATGAATTTAGCAATTTGCTATCTTATTTATAGAATGCAATATAATAAATTTGAGGAATTCCTTTATTATTGTTTTATTAAGGTACTGAAGATAATTTAATGAAAAGATTAAAGAACAGATAGGAAACACCTTCTTTAAGGAGATTACATTACTTTTCTGTTAATCCTTAACTTTCAATCTGAGTGGAATCTTGGGGAAAAAAAAAAAACTGCACATTTTACCTAAACAGAGTTCTTTTACAGACAAGAATACATTTTTTCATTTATCTACAATAGGCTTCATCCTGGGTCAGTTTCTTTCATACACATAACTTGATTGTAAGTTTTGAGGAATTGTTCATCCCATTTTACAGGTAAAGAAACTAAGGCCCCAATGCCACTATATTCTGATAAGATAAAATATATCAGTCATTCACAAGAGCCAGTAGCATTTTATCACTCCATTTGGACCTAAGATCCCCACAATCGGATCATAATAGACCTGTTTCCCATTCCTTGTCTATGAGGCCCTCTACAACTAATTCAATAGGTCAAGTAACAGGCATCAGTCAGTGTTTTCAAAATCCCATAGTTTGGGTCCCTTCAAAATATTCTGTTTTCTATTCTGTCTGTGAGTTGTCCAACTTCCAATCATCTAAGTGACTGAGTCCTTCTATAGGAAATATTCTCAGCTGGTTCCTGATGAGAGCAGGCTCTCTTTGTTCTCCTAACTCCTTGTCCATCAATGCTGAGAGGATAGTAAAATACTTTACTACTAATGGGGTAAAACAAGTCAATATATAAAACAAAAAAATCAAAATGTTCTTTCTAGTTTGTAGACAAGCTACATTGTGTATTACAGGACTCTGTACTAAGTGAAATAAATCATGCTCCAAATTATTCATAGTCATGTTTATAAATTTTTTGAAGATTTTATTTATTTTCTTAAGAGAGAGAGAGAATGAGTGAGGGGAAGGGACAAAGGGAGAGGGAGAAAAAGACTCTCCACTGAGCACAGAGCCTGAAGCAGGGCTCAATCCCAGGACCCTGAAATCATGACCTGAGCTGAAGTCAGATGCTTAACTGACTGAACCACCCAGGCACCCCAAGTGATTCTTAGCACCTTGAAATCACTTTTTGATATTAAGACACTGTTGGCATGTACATTGTTTTGACACAAGTATCACTAGCTAAATAATGACCTGTTTGCAACTTAATTTTGACAGGGAGATGCACACACGATTCCAAAAACTTTTTGTTAAATAGATAGTCATTAGGAGACTTAGTTCAATAGTAGAGAATTTCTTTTAAAATCCATTCTATTGGGGCGCCTGAGTGGCTCAGTGGGTTAAAGCCTCTGCTTTCGGTTCAGGTCATGATCCCAGGGTCCTGGGATCGAGCCCCGCATCAGACTCTGTGCTCGGCAAGGAGCCTGCTTCCCTTCCTCTCTCTGCCTGCCTCTGCCTACTTGTGATCTCTCTTTGTCAAATAAATAAAATCTTTTAAAAAAATCTGTTCTGTTATTCATAGTACTAAATCCTTTATTATCTTCAGTTAAACTTACGTAATTACATTAAATTACTTTTAGCCCATGCTTTTCTGAGATATTAACATAATAAATATCTCTATTATGAACTAGGTCATGAAAATCATTTCTTACAATGTTATACTTGCAAACTTGATTTTATTATATTTTGTTCACCTTTATTCCACAGAGATTTATAAGGTTTCTTTGCTCAAGTTTCATTATACACATAAATTTATAGTGTTTTTTACTTTTTGTCATCAAGTCATGGTCACATTTTCATATATTAAGGCTTTAATAGCTGTTTCTCTTGGAATCCTATGCTATTGTTTTAAATATGTTTTCATCCTTATTCCTGTATCTTTGGCTTCTCCTGCATACTTACTGTGTCAACTTCTCTAAATAATAACTAAAAGATTCATCCCCTGTCAAGCTAAAGTAAGAATTACAACTGAGATTCCATTTATTAAATTGCCATTTTCAGATTGTGTAATTTCTCCAATTTAGGATTTTTATAAGTGATTAATACTTGGTTCAATTTCAAGGTTGTTGCTGTTGTTGTTGTGTCCACCCCCGCCCCCGCCACCAGGCTACTTTAAGGTCAACATCTTTCTTCAATAGTCATGATTCCAGTTCTACCCATATCACTTCTGTCTGATGTTTATTTGATGCCATAATCAGTAAGATTTATTCATTTATAGATTCACTGTTTTTACCTTCATCAGAGGAATGACTTAGACAGTAACAAGCTGAAACATTCAGAAATACTTTTCAAGCTGTGGGTATCTCTCCAGCCTTTCGGCCTAGCCATGGCACCCTAATACAATCTGGTCCTTTGATCTTTTGTTTCTTCTTCCGTGCATGGGGGAAGTACCTTCCCATGTATATTTGTTATGAGAACTACCTGAAATGCAGTCATAAGTGAAAACATGACACACATTGGGCTTGTCACAAATTATGCTATAATCATTATTATCTGTGATGTACAATTATTGTTTCCATATGCCCAGCATCTTTGCTTCCTTATTTTGATAGTAGAAACCCTTTCTTTGGAGACCTGCTCCTCCCTGACTCAAACCGTGGGTTTCTGCATGTTGCCAATTCCATGACCCCCCTCCCCAAGACAGAGTGTGAGTACATGACCCAGATCCAGATACTAATAATGTTCCATTCCTCTGCTGACAGTGATTGATCTGAGAATGGGAATATGACCCAAGCTATAGCAATCAGAGTTTTCCCCATGATTCTCTTAAGTAAAGCGAATAGAAAAAGATCCTTTTCTTCACCAATAAAGGAGCATCATGAATGTGATGACTGCAGACCTAGTGGTGACCTCGTCCTCTATGCTATCAAGACACTAGAGAGAGTAATGCAGACACCAGGGAGAAGCAGCAGAGACAGCTTCGTGGAAGGGTGAGTCCCCTGTCCCCCAAGGTTTCCAGTTACTGCAACTCTTGCGTTAATTTTATGTGCTTGCATAAATTCTTACAATGAATATGTGTTAAAACAAGTTTGAATATAGTTTTAGCCATTTGTACCCAAGAACTTTTCTGATGAGTACATATGTTTATATAAAGAAAAGCAGAATTGTCAGAAAAGACACTTTTCAGGTATCTCTGGTGCTATCACCAAGTTTAGATGTGGAAACTTATCCACAATGTGATAGGGAGCTACAGAACATAGGCACTGTCGTTTAAAAGGAAGGAAACCAAGTAGTACAGAGATGCAGAGGGAGGTTGGATAGAACAAACCACTTGGGGCTTGGAGAGACCACCTGGCAGAGAGGAGCTGGTGGGAAGATAGCTGCTGGATGGGGAATTTGTAAGCAGGACATTGCACTGCACCTTCCCCGAACCTGTGTCCCCCACGTGATGAAGAGCTCTGCAGGAACCCTTGATTCAAGTCAGTAAATGCTACTTTCCTTTTCAGTTATTTGGTTTTCTATAAGGGCGCTAACATTCCTGGGACTCTCCTCCATATCTTCTCAATTCCAAAGCCCAAGCCCTTGACCAGTTCCCGGTATGGAATCAGCACTGTGTTGGGTAAGGGAGGACTGTGCAGCTAAGCCCTTTCCACAGTAGTTTGCCTGTAACTTGCACTATTGCAGGGAGCAGACCAAATCTCCCAGACTCCGGAATGCCAGGAAGAAGCTACTCAGAGAGGGTCTGCCTTGACGATGGAAGCATGGCTTTTCTCCTTTCAATTGACTTTAGAAGAGCTCTGACATTTCTCGCATTTTCACTCTGGATGTTATTTTCACAGTAACTTGGCCTTCATGGGGCTGAGGGCAGGGAGCATCTATTTCTCAAGGGGGCTTTCCCTGAGTTCCCACACACTGAAATATCCTCCATGCCCTAAGTCATTCATAGCTCAGAGTGAAATGATTTGGGACGTTTCTGTGGATTTCTACGTTACTCTCCAGATCTCCAATTCCCTGACACAAGGTGACACATCCTACAGAAGTATGGGATGTTCGAATGCAATGAAACTAAACATGCCATCTTCCACACAATTTCGTCTTCCTGCTCTTAGACATTCAGGAGAGTGTTCTTGATGGAGCTTTGTTCTGCACTAAAGCTGAATGGGTGATTGGGTTAAGTTCCTGGTCATATGGTGGCTTGTCTCTGTCTCAAACCAGGATGAGAAGGTAGGTTTAGTGAGACCACCACTGCTGAGGCCACAGAGTCCTAGTGGTGACGAAGACAGAAGCTACACAGGTGCATGAAGTCACCGTGCACAGAAGCCCAGGCCTGGTTGCAGTGAGTGGATGTCTTTCTAGAGCAACGAGCTGATTATAAAGAAACAGGGCTCCTTCCATTGTGCCATTTCTCAACTAAGTCTGGCCTTTGCTCCTTTAATATACTTGCAGTGAACACTTTCCCTACTAGGCTCTGTGCTAAAACTGGGTAAACAGCAGGAAAGGAATAACCCCCTTCTGGTGAAGCTCATTATCTAGTGAGAGAAGGACAAGCTCCATGTAAAATGGAGAATCCTTCTGTGCTATGAAAATAGGAGCCAAATGTGCTTCTCAATTCTGCAGCTTAAGAAATGTTCACTCTCATCTTGTGTAGAGAAGTAAAAAGCCAGAGCATCGGTTTCTATAGGTTCAGATAATGGCTTTCACCCATTTTATTGCATGTTTACCAAATTAAAAGACTAGAGGCAGGAGCCGCCCCCTCCCCCAGAGCACTTGGTACATCCCCCAGAAGGAGTATTCCTGCTGTGAGCAGCAACTGCCAGCAAGCCAGCTACGGCCTCTTCTCCATTGCTAGCCCGGGTCCGGGGAGTGCAGGGACCTTGCATTTGTCCTTTTTATTTTCTGGACCAATGATGTTCTTACACACATAAAGATAAGGTCGCTTAGAACATCTACTGGATGAAAAAAGACAATTGTCTTTTCTGTCCTTTTCAACCTTCCATCAATTCCCAGGCCTCTGTGTACTTACCAGTAAAATGAGGGGCTCGAGTCTATGATGTTCCAGTTTTCCCTGAGTGTACCTCTGTGTGTCAGGGTGAGGGGTCAAGTAATCGGCAGGTGCCAGTGAAAGTGCAGGCCACAAGGATTCCAAGATGAAGGCATGGAGTGTCCTTCTAGATGGCAGAGAAGAAAACATTGTGGAATAGAAAGATGAAGAAATGACTGGGGGAACATGGGATTCTTAAGAATTTAGAGGAAAGGGACCGAGGAGGGCACTGTGACCTGGGGGGGGGGGGGATCACACCATCGTCACACATGAGGTCACTTGTTCAATTCTTAGCACTTTCATTGCAGGGAAGAAAGACAGGTTATGACCACATATTCTTTAGTGAAAAACACCTGGTTTGAGTCCTGACTTCTTCCATGGATTTAGCAAAATCAATTCCGTTTTCTTGTAGGCAAAATAAGGGTAATGATACCTGCTTCACAGGCTGGTGGTGAGGAATCAGGGTGGATCTATCAGTAAACCACGTACCACAATGCCTGTGGTGTAGTGAGTACTCATAAATGCTATTATTGCCATTTTACTATTATTTTCATTGTGGAACTTTCCCTAGAGAATAGTGCTCAAGGCCAAGGCACACCCTTGAGTACAAGAGTGGGACATTTGCCTGGTCTCACCAGACCTGGACACTGGGTGGCAGACATCAGACCTGAGGGCTATGGCATAAGCTTGCCAGGATGTGGAAAGAGAAGCTCGTGGCCTTTTAATAAGCGCACATGTCCACTACCTCCTTGTCTGGGCATCCACTGGCAACATGCATGTCCTGGAGGAAAGGGGGCTCATCACCAACACCATGTTGAGCCCTTCCTCTTTCCAAAAGCCACACTCCATCCAGCCTCTTCTGCTTCCCATGTAGTGACCTGACTGTGAGCTTCTTTTGCTGTGTCTTCTAAACATTACGTAGCTCCCTTCTCCTGAGGCTTCTGATTTGACTTCTTAAGCAAAGCGTGATAAGTGGTATTATTTACAAAATTATGTCTGTGTATGTCTGTTATGTACATGTACGTTTCTGTATAGGCTTGCACATGTGCAAAACACTCACTGATCTGCCTAGGATGGTTCTTAGCCTCTGCTGGGGCAGGCCAGTGGTTTATTTGGAAAAGTTCCATATGCTCCTGTCTGTGGGGCAAGGGAAGGGAATTGTGGCCACCCCCATCTCTAGGCTCAGCTTCGGTCATGGTACCCTCTGGAGAAGCACATTGGACAGAAAGTTAAATCACTTCCATACATGCAGAAGCACCCATGCACCGAACAGTAATATGAATAAAATAAATGCATGAAGATTTGAAGCATATTATCATGTTTAAACCAAACTGTAGCTATTACCAGGCATATAGGCCAGAGGTTTTTTTAAAGTTGTTATTCTTGAAAAACAAGATTGATTTTGAGCTTTTTTTTTTTTTAAATTTCAATGTCATGAACCAGACATTCATAATTATATTATTTGTCTTATACAAATGAAAAAGAATAAATTAAAACTGGACATGTTGCAACAGGACTGTTGACATTATATACAAAGCCTGCTTATTGTCATAAGATACTCTTAACCTTCAAGCCAAAATCTTTCAAAACTATTAGTGTTAAATCTAGCAGCTGTTGTCAGAGTTCTCCTGTTCTCTGTTTTATGCATTGTGCTTTATTTGAAATGTTTGTTATATTTGTGTATATAACTCTCTGTGAGCTGTTCCTTGAAAGCTCCAAGGATTAAACATGAAGGTTGAGCCAGTTCAAAAGGAATAAAGTTAAGAAAATTAAAGAAAACTTGCTAAAATGAATGTTTAAACCATTAAAATATTTAGTAAGGTTTGCCTAGAGCTGTTTCCTTTATGTAAAACATGATGCATTTCTTTTCTCTCTCATTCTTTCTCCTTTAAAACAAATGAGGTTAAGGAAAACATACTTCTGCTCTGAAGTGTTTTTTTTTTTAAAGCATTAGAAATTTAATATCTAAATATTTTATGCAAATAGAAATACTTGATTCAGGCAGAACTATCTCAAACATCCCAAGTATTTGGGCTAGTGGGCTATGGAAATATTAGAAGGATGTACAGACCTAAGGGACTGTCCTCTTTGAACTCGGATCAACCTACGACATTACTAAGCCATTAGGAATTAGCCACAGAGTAACAGAGAATACAATCTTGTGTATCTGCAAAATGTGAAAGAAAGGATGAACTTTACAGAACTCCATGTAGATTTATCAGGCAGTCTGGGTTTATTTATTCAGTTCCTAATGAAGACTGCTTAATTGATATACTTGACTTCACAGAAGAACTTCTGCTTCCCGTGACTCTCTACCATCCCATTCCCTTTGGAATTTCCTTCCTGACACCCTGTACAGGTCTTTGATTTGCCTAGGAATCCATCCATCCATCCATCCATCCATCCATCCATTCATCCATCCATCTGGGGAGAGTACGGTGTGGTGAAAGAGCGTAAGCTTCAAGTGAAACAATTCTGGGTTCAAATGACATACACTAGCTGTGTGACATGCAAATGTCTTTAACTTCTCTGAGGCTTGGTTTTCTCATCTGTAAAATACAAATACTGCAACACCCACTTTATTTGGGCATCATCAGAATTATATAAGATATTGTACCTAAAATGCTTTATTGTGCCTGGCTCAGTAAATGTTAGGAGAAAATATCTATCCCCAAATACTGAAGCCAGGTACTTACTCCATCTGCTGCAAAGCCTAAACTAGAATAGGAATCCTATGAGTTGTACTTTGAGAATCACCAACCAGCTTTGCACAGGGCAGAGGGTTCCAAACTTTCTTGAATCACAGTGCCCCTGGTGACTCCACAAATTTTTTTTAGGTTATCTCTAGATCAAAAACAATACCAATATTTCCATGTATTAAACAGTTAGGTCCACAAACTTGATACACACACAGACACACACAGACACACACACAGACACAGACACACACACACACACACACACACACAAACACATAACTGGGCATAATTCTTTTTTTAAAGATTTTATTTATTTATTTATTTGACAGAGAGAGATCACAAGTAGGCAGAGAGGCAAGCGGGGGTTGGGGGGGGAAGCAGGTCCCCTGCTGGTCAGAGAGAGCCGGAGCCCGATGTGAGGCTCAATCCCAGGACCCGGAGATCATGACCTGAGCCAAAGGCAGAGGCTTAACCCACTGAGCCACCCAGGTGTCCCTCACTTGCATAACTTAAGAGAAAGAAACAACTGTTTATTTCATTCTTTAAAAGACACAATTACTCACTAATGGATTAAGTGGGCCTGTTGAGTTCTGTGCAACTTGCTGAAACTTGGAATCAAACTGGATGCAGGCCATTCCCATGTCCTGCCCCACATTGGTTTTCATACAGTGCTCGCTTTTTATTCACAATCACCAAAAACCTAACTTTGCAAAAATATGACGTCGTTGAAAAGAATGTGATCCAATCACATGTTGAACTGTGCCCCACCTCAATCTAGTAATTCTCAGGATGTGACAGATGTCCAGTGTCACTATGCTTCCCTTGAATTTTTTTTTTTGTTTGTTTTTTAAATACAGGCTTGATTTTATTTTTATTTTTATTTTATTTTTATTTTATTTTTAATTTTTTATTTTTTATAAACATATATTTTTATCCCCAGGGGTACAGGTCTGTGGTGATTCACAGACCTGCTTCCCTTGAATTTTTTAAAATTTATTTATTTGAGAGAGAAAGAGAGAGAGAATGAAAGAGAGAGAGCATGAGAGGAGAGAGGTCAGCGGGAGAAGCAGACTCCCTGCCAAGCAGGGAGCCCGATGTGGGACTCGATCCTGCGACTCCAGCATCATGACCTGAGCCAAAGGCAGTCGCTTAACCAACTGAGCCACCCAGGCACCCCAAAATTATTTTTAATTAAAACAAATTGGAAAAGCCTGTGCACCCCAGTTCATGGCCCACAGCATCCTGGGGCAGCTCACCCAGTTTGGGAACCATGGGCGTGCCATAGACTCAGAAGAAGTTTGCCTTGCATCTGCAAAGACATTACCTCGATTCTAGACCCAAAAATGAATTTCACAAGGAGGACAGAGGTGCCTGTGAAAAGACTGAAATAGTAAAAACCAGAGCTTCTGAACATTTGCATCTGTCCTGCAGTTCAGGGGAAAGGGGCCAGGCTTAGTCATGTGTATTGTGGGCCATCTGACCAGGGGGCTAAGGACTGAGGTCAAATGGAGCATAAGGAGATACAGGAACTAAACAAATGCCGCTGCCCACCAACCTACCAGACTGTCTAGATTAGTCATCAGCAAGTGGCTTTCCTACAGAATTTCCTACAGTCATTCCACGCCCCTCTTTAGAGTCAGCATAGTACTTACAGCAGCAACATGCAGAATCGCGGAGGGCCACTCACCGTGGCCAACCAACGACCTCCCTGCTCGGTGCTTGCCATCGTGCTAACTGTCTCCATCTGAGCTTCCTGTTCCTAAACCTCACTGGGCACATAACCAAGGTCATGCTTTCCCCTCCAGCTCTCCGCCCTCCCCTTCGCAGGCCCGCTCCTGACATTGTGGCTCAGTGTCTTCACAGAGTTCTTTCCATCAGAAACATTCAGAGGTGCCACCAAGGCGTGCCCAGGGCTGTAGTCTGCTTATTCTCACACAACTGAACATACATTTTTGTGTTTCAATTTAGAAACTACCGGATGCCTGAACTGTGTTATATTCTGTGGGTGTGAAAGGAAACGTCTCTGACATTCTTCTCTCTTGCCCTCAGGAGAAAAAAAAAAAAAAAGACTTAAGTTTATGTTTAGCTACACTTTGGTTAACATCTTGCCTTCTAACAAATATAAATCCCACACTTTATTGTGAGGCACCAAGACTTTTAAGGCATGGAGGAGGTCTGTGGACAGAGTGACAGGGTGAGGAGGTAGAGAGGACATTTTCCGGGGAGCTAGCTTCTCCCTCAGCTCTGACCTGGGAACCGTGCACCATGAAGACAGACGCTCGGGAGCCACACTCCACTCCCTCTGCTGATTCAGATCCCCTGTGGACTTGCCAAGAGAAAATGCACTCCTGGCGTCTCAAAGCTTTGACTTGGCCTCTGACTTACCAGGAGGACCCGTCCAGTACTCCTTTTCCTGCAGGAAAGCCCTCCCCTGACACAAACATGCCAGAATAACACTCCCCTCAGAATAATTCTTCCCCAGCCTCAAAGTTAAGAGTGTCCCTTTTATACTAATGAGTGCATTTTAATAAGAGAAGTTACTAAATTCTGGAGAAGAAAACGGAAATCCTACCAAGAATCTTATCAAGATGCGATCTTTCCTTCCATGTTTTCAAAAAGACAAACTCTGAAAAAAAAGAGTTGAACTTTCTGGATATGTGACATCCCGGATTCCAGGTCTGCCTGAGTGTGCGCTCCCAAGGCCCCAGGTCCAGTGATAAGATGATTCCCCCTTTGTCCTACTGCCTGCCACTCTCAGCTCACAAGGCCTCTCTCCAGATAGGCTTGCACCATCCTTGCCAGCCATGTGAGGAGAGTTGCAATCTCCAAATGGTTTCAGAAAAGGAAATCCCATATAAAAGGTGGGGAGAGCTGAGTGTTGGACCCCCAAAGCAGGCACCATTGTGACAAAGGGACAGTTTTCCCATTTTTCAGACTTTCAACTCTGAACCAAGTTGCAAATGCAGGGGAGGGAACAAAAGATCACTACTTCTTTCATACCAGCAGCTCACTCTATTCCAGAAACATAGCAAGAATAGATCCCAAATTATCGTGCTCATTATGTTTTTGTAAGACCTCTAGTAAGTGGAAATTCTCCCCAGGTTTTGGCAATAGGAGGACCGTCAGTTCTAGTGTTTGAAGTTGTTATAGGGTAAAAGTTATTGGGGATGGCACGTCAAACTCACGGCTGGGAGACAACAACCATTAAATGAGATCCAGGGACTGTTACACAGATGCTGTTTGAAAGCCGAGTTTCATATAATTCTTCAGTAAGACAAGATAGTATGTATTTCAGGCAATTTGGTTTGGGTATTACAAGAGTCTGAACATTACTGGGGATGGCACCTAAAACTTACAAATGGGAGAAAATTAGATTATGTGACCTATGGGAGGGATTCAGGATGCTCTAAATCCTTCCCTTAGCCATCCACTCGGCACCATTTCTAGGAAGTATTGAGGTAAAACAGTATGTTTGAACCACATATGATCTGTGTACGTGATGTGACTTTTTAATACTTGTTCACGTGTATCACCACGTTAGTGTCCTTACAGGTGAGTAGAATGTGATGTCCTCATTTTAGAGGTCAGAATTTATTATGAAAGGATTGGAAAGATTAAGTCTCACCATGTATCAATTCATCATTCGTAGGTCATTCATCCATAGATTTACTCATTCAGCTGTTTCTTCCTTTTAAAATGTATTGTCCTGACCCCAGGTCCTTGACTTCCCTAAATTGTGTGGTTCACGCATTGGCAGCGCACACCCTTCCAGCTGCAGGATGACAGCAGGGGATCCGTGGTCTGGTGAGCTCACGGATCTCCAGGTTGCCTGCACTGGGCCCGGGTCCTCCCAAGGGACCCCTGTTTCAGGGTCAGGGCCCCCCTCGGACCCGTGCTCTCGTTCCTCTTTTTGTGAGATACCACGTTTGAGAGCCTATTTTAGAGACTAGCAAGCAGTGCTGTGCTACTAAATATTGAACAAATTGCTCTTGTGGAGGGTGATTTATAGTGTTTGCCAATGTCTGATATACATATTCCCACTGTAGCTGATCTCTAACCACCAATGTGACATTGCTGAACACGAGGTGGGGAAATCAGTTCTCTCTGCACAACTAGTTGTCTAAAGCTTGCTTGAGCATACCACTGGACAACTGTCTTAGTCTATTCAGGTCACTGCAACAAAGTGCCATATACCAGGTAGCTTACAAGCAGCCAGAATGTATTGCTCATAGTTCTGGAGGCTGGGAAGTCTGAGATCAAGGCACCCGTCGATGGCGGTCACCTCACTGTATCCTTATATGGAGGAAAGGACAAAGGCAAGGCTCTCTGGAGTCTCTCATGAAAGTATTGATTCCATTTATGAGAGCTCCGCATTCATGACCTAACCATCTCCCAAAGGCTCCACGTATTAATGCCAATTCCTTGGGCATTGTGATTTAACATAAGCATGTGCGGGGGGGCGGGGAGGGACATATTCGGTCTATAGCAACAGGGATAGAAAATACTTGCTATGTTTGAGTTGTTCATCGTATTAGGCAAGGGACAGAATTGTAAAGAAACATTTGCAACATTTAATTTTATAAATGATGTAATACATGGGGCATCTGGGTGGCTCAGCATGTTAAGCTTCTGTCTTCAGCTCAGGTCATGATCTCAAGGTCCTGGGATCAAGCCCCACATCTGGCTCTTTGCTCAGGGAGCCTGCTTCCTGCCCTCCCCTCCCCGTCCCCATCTGTCTCTGCCTACTTGTGATCTCTCTCTGTCAAATAAATAAATAATTTTTTTTTAAATGATGTAATACAGATGTATACAGGGACCTGTGAGAAGACTCATTTTCCTAGAATGATGATCAGGTAGACTTTACAGAGGAGGTCATGTATGAATTGAGTCTTGAAGAAGGAGTGTTAATTCCCCAGGCAGTCCGTGTGAGGTGAGGGCTTTACAGACAGGAAAGGGGACATAAGAATGTCCATAGGCATAGAATCTTCTGGGAAATGTGAGTAGTTTGTGAAGAGATGAAGTAGATATGTCCTGAGAGAGTCTCAGGAGATGAGAAGAACACCAAGGGAATTTTAAGTTGTGTTAAGAAGTCTGGACTTGTGGGGTAACTGGGTGGCTCAGTGGGTTAAAGCCTCTGCCTTTGGCTCAGGTCATGATCTCAGGGCCCTGGGATCAAGCCCCACATCAGGCTCTCTGCTTGGCAGGGGGCCTGCTTCCCCGCCCCTCTGCCTGCCTCTCTGCCTGCTTGTGATCTCTCTGTCTCTGTGTCAAATAAATAAAATCTTAAAAAAAAAAAAAAGAAGAAGAAGTCTGGACTTGCTTCATCATGAGGAAACTAATTTTATTTTGTTGTTGTTGCTGTTGCTCTTTTACTGATGTATCATTGACAAATAGAAATTGTCTATAAAAGGTATACAACTTGATGTTTTGCTGTATGTATACATTGTGAAATAATCATCACAATCAAGCCAATTAATGTATCCATCGCTTCACATAGTTACCATTTTCTGCCTTTTTCTTTTTTATGTGGTGAGAATACTTAGGATCTACTCTCTTGGCAACTCTGGAGTATCCGATACTATATTATTAACTGCAGTCACCGCACACCGTACATGAGGTCCCTGGAACTTATTTGTCTTGCGTAACTGAAACTACTTTTTTTTTTTTTTTTTACTGTCTCACTTGGCCTACAGAATGGTGAATAGATTTAAAGGTGACAAGATGTGTGATAATGAGACAGTGATGCCACCACAGGAATTCGGCTGAGAACAGAAAGGGCTGCATATGACTAGGAAAGAAGTCAGCGATCAGGGTGTAGAATCCATTGGGCAGACTGATACATGGAGCCTTGAACCCTGGGTCCATCCTGTCCATCCCTCTTCTCACTTACCAAGCTGCCCTTTGCCTACAGCAGCCATTTCTGGGGTGACTTTGGCCAGCTAGACAACCCTTTCCAAGCTCAGTTTACCCCAGGCTGGGGACCTTGAAGGTACAGCCCCCACCCCCACCCAGCCAACCCTATCTCTGTTACCAAGTGCCGCAAAGATGGTTTGCTCCCAGCTTTGAAAGGCCACGCAGACCCAGGGCCACACTACAGAGAACATGTGGTTGCTATTTCATTTATGCTTTATCATTTTTCATTCTGACATTAAAGCTCCTCTGCAGCAGGGCGAGCGCGCTGTACATTGTAAGGCGTAATGTGAACCGAGGGCTCCTGCTTCTTGCCAGAGGAAACGTGATTCAGAAACAATTTGAGGGCAACTGCAAGGTGATGTGGCCCAGAGAACCAGAAGCTATTGAAACTTTAAACATCATTTCTGGACAGTATAATATGTTCTGCAGGGCAGCTTGGAAAAACAGGAAAACCCTCTTTGGCCAATCCTTGGAGAATTCAACTTTTTTAAAATATCATTTGGAACATATGTTTCTTAAAGAGCCCACACCCTTGCAATCAAAGATCACAAAGTTGAGATGGAAGCATCTTTATCCCATGGTTCCTTGAGAAAGCTTGGTTCAGGGGCTGACTTGCCCAGGGTCTCACCCATCCTGGCCTGTGACTTTCCCCATCCCTTTTCAAGCCTTCTGTGCCATTGGCCAGCTTCTGCCAATTGTTCTTTGTAATCTTGAGCCATTGAAAGCTAAATTTTCAAGGGGACAAACCTGTGAAGATCTTTTAAGAAGAGAAAGATGGCGGCCTTATTTCTCCTTGGAGAACAAATTTAGTTGTGTCCCATGCATGGATCTCTCCCACTAGGTGGTGTGATACTTGAAGGGGCATAAACCCAGTGTCTGGAACTGAGCAGATGCTTAGTAAATGTGGACAGTAGAGTGGGAGAAAGGGGAGGAGGAAGAGCAGGGGGGCAGGAAGAGAGAATGCGAGAACATGGGGGAGCTAGGATTTTTAGTTTTGTGTTTCCACATAAGGAAAAGGAGAAAAATCAAGCATTCTGCACATTGTTGAGGTCGGAAATATAAAAAAAATAAAGGCAATTCATACTTACTGAATTATTTTAATCTCAAAATTTTTTAAATCTCAAAATCTGTTCGTCAGTTTATCACCAAGAAATTGTTTTAACTATGCGCTATTAACAATTAGTAGGAAAATATGTCAAGGTTGTTGTTAAATTCAGGCTTCAAATACCAATGACTAGCCAAATGCTGTTGCTATTCTTTTGTGAGAACTGAAACTCTTCTCCTTTTTTTCTTTTTTTTTTCCCTGCTTTTCCATCATAATATGCAATTCTTCTGACAATGATGGTTTGACAGAAATGGGCCTATATAGGATTCATTGTGATATGTGAAGTGAATTTTTGTGAAAAGAATGTTCTCCTTCTAGTTTTTGAAAATGAACTTTAAAAATATAGAATGGTTCTATTTTTACAGAAATTTTGGAAGATAGTACAGTGAGCTCCCAGAGGCTGTTACACAGTTCTCCATTATGAACATTTTACATTGGTGCAGTGCATTGCTTACAACTCATGGGCAGTGTTCACACATTAACTATATACTACCATATATACTATATACTACCATATCCTACCATATGGTAGTTTTCTATTCCAGGATCCCATCCAGGATACCACAATGCATTCAACTATCAGATTGCCTTAGTCTCCTCTTGACTGTGACAGTTCTCATTCTTCATTTTAATAAGAATAAATACAAATCTGTATCCTGTGCTCAAAAGTGGTAAGATTTCCTGCCTAACACAAGCCTGTGCTTGTAAGCACAGTTTCCACAAATGTAAAGTTTAAAGCATGTTGGCTGTGTTACTGGTAAGCCAATGGCTTTTTCTCTCAAAAGAGATGAACACTCACTGTACCCGAAGGCTATAAACATATTTGAAAAAACACCACAAATTATGAATGTTGATAAAGAATAATAAATACCGCATATAACCAATGATATAATAGTTCAGGTAACTTTGGTTGTAAATAATCAGAATATGAGAACACCTGGGTGGCTCAGTCGGTTAAGCATCTGCCTTCAACTCAGGTCATGATCTCAGGGTCCTGAGATCTGCCCAGCATCAAGCTCGCTGCTCAGGGGGGAGTCTGCTTCTCCCTCTAACCCTCCCCCCTCTCTCGTGCTCTGTCTCTTTCTGTCACTCTCTGTCAAATAAATAAATAAAATCTTTAAAAAAATGAAATATGAGGGTTGCCACTGCCAGTCATCAGTATGTGAGGCAGCCAAGTGCCCAGGTTCCTAATTGGCATATATGTCCAGTCCCTGCCAGACCACAAGGAGCATTCACCCTTGCATTGCTTCAGAGCTGCTCTCAGCTGCTCTCCACTTGCCACACACTAACCATAAGGCAACAGAAAACTGGAGACATCAGCTGGGAATGAGTGGAGGCCAAAGCAATGCCAGACCAGCCAAGTCCTGCATAGATGGGAATGGGCTTCATACACCTATCCTTTCTTTTCTTTTTTCTTTTTTTTTTTTTAAGATTTTATTTATTTATTTGACAGAGAGAGACACAGTGAGAGAAGGAGCATAAGCAGGGGGAGTGGGAGAGGGAGAAGCAGGCTTCCCACGGAGCAGGAAGCCCAATGTAGGGCTCAGTCCCAGGATCATGACCAGAGCCAAAGGCAGACACTTCAACACTGATCCACCCAGGCACCCCACCTTTCCTGCTGCTTCTCATGTTCAAGGAAACATGTACATGAAAGTTGTTTAAACTGAGTGGTATTTTTCTGTGGTTTCTCTTAGTATTGCCTATTCTTCAAATAAATTACTCATGCTGAACCAGTTGGAGTATTTCCTAGGGACTTTTGCTTTATGTATACACTGTGAAATAATTATCACAATCAAACCAATTAACATATCTATCAAGGAACCAGAAGTAGCAAGAAAGACCCTTTTCATGAACTGCATCTAATCTGTGAAAATGGAAGCTGGAAATTATCAGAATGGAGAGAAGGAGTTTATAATAGAATCAAATGGGGTTGGGACACAGAGAAAAGCAGACAAGAGAAGTGGAAATACAGGTGCTGATGTCAGTGTCAAGGATTCAGAGTACTTGGATTCAGTTGCTCCTGAAGCCAGCCCTGTCATTGTGGTTTCTAAAATCTTGCCCCATTCCTCTGCATTATTGTTGCTTTTTCTCACTTTTGTAAGATTTCTCCTAGCTGTAATGAAAGGAGTCCTAATATATTTAGTACAAATACAAACTACTTGGGCATTTGCTTTTATATTCTTATAACATTAACATTTCTTTTCCTCCTAATATTTATCATAATTTATAATTATAAATTTATTAAATGTCATTTCCCCATTAAACTATATAACATGAGAGTGAGGACCATGTCCTTTTGGTTCACTACTGAATACACAGTGCCTAGCATTAATGCTTAACACAAAATAAATATTGATGGATGAGTGAGAGCAAATAAATGAGCTGTACTAGATTCTCAAGTTATTTTAATTATTGAAAGCAATAATGAACATCCAGTAACCTCTATAAAAGTTAAATCAGGTAAGGGTGAGGGAATAGTTCTCAATGCCCAGGAACTTAGACTACAGGCTCTTACGGGTAAGTCATTCAAATGTCACATGATGAATTATTTCTTTGGGTTATATAGTCTGTAGCAACTGTACCAGCATCTGTACCAACATGATGAATTATATTATTTGTGTCATATAGTCTGTAGGGTTTTTAAGTTGTTGGTATCTCCATTATCTTATGCCTTATTTTTGAAAATCAGATCCTCAGTCTTGGATCTGGTAATTGTAGCCAAATAAAATGAGGATGCTTGTAACTTGGACATACTGTGACAATTATAATAAATTATAATGAAGGGTTCTTTCTATCTCAAAGAGTAGGTAGCCAAATTAAAAGTAAGATAGTTCCCTGGATAGTGCTTTATGCGAATTCACTATAAAAGTATGAGAGAATATGAGTTTTACATGACAAACATTGCCACCTCCAAGAGCTAAAACTTGGTAAAAATTAAGTTCAAGTCAATGAGTTAGGAATTCTGCAGAATTCCTTAGGGTACACACTATCTTCCAAACCAAAGCGGAAAGAATAGAAATTTAACTGAAGGATTTGATCTAGGGCATAGAAACAAAAACTAAACATAACAATTGTGCAAGCATCATAGAAGAAAATATATGTTTAAGTTTCCAAGGACTGTAGTAACAAAGCACCACAAACTGGATGACTGAAACAACAGAAAATGATTGTCTCACAGTTCTGGAGGCTAAAAGTCTTAAAATCAAGATGTCGACCAACTTGGTTCCTTCCGAGAAGTTTAGGGGAGAAACTACACCATGACTCTCCTAACTTCTGGTGGTGATCTGGCAACCTTCATGTTTGTTCGGCTTGTAGAGACATTGCCCAGATCCCTGCCTTCATCTTCAGATGGCATTCTCCCTGTGCATATGTCATGTCGGATTAATGCCCACACCAACAAACTCATCTTAACTCGATTATGTGCAAAGACCTTGTTTCCAAATAAGATCATATTCTGAGGCAGTGAGTTTAGGACCACAGCATAGGAATTGGGGAGGACACAATTCAACTCATAACAAGATGAACCAACAGAGTCTACTTGGAAATTTATAGGGGGAAGCAAAAGAAAGGTCATATTTGTTACTTCTGCATGGTCCAGGGGGAAGCACACTCTTATGGACTGGGCTAAGCATTGAGAAGCTTTATTCCAAGACAGAGATGAAGAATTATCTTTCTCCCACTCCCATCTCTGACCCCATGCTTACAAAGCAAAATCCTAGAAACTATTTTAGTGTTGCCAGTAGGGGAGAACATGACCAACTTGATGGCATAAGTATTCTTATTTATTCTGGAATTTTTTTAAATATTTTATTTATTTATTTGACAGAGTGAGAGAGAGAGGTCACAGCAGGGGGGGGGGTGGAATAGGCTCCCCACTGAGCAGAGAGCCCAATGCTGGGCTCCATCCCAGGTCCCTGAGATCATGACCTGAGTCGAAGGCAAAGGTTTAACCCACTGAGCCACCCAGGCGTCCCTATTCTGGAATTTTAATCCTCAGTGTGAATTATAGTTATTCCCAAGCCTATAAGTCAGTTTCTATGAACTTGGTTTAAGGTAAATGAGCTCAGTACCTCTAAGTGCCCTGGCAGAATCCATTTTCTGTGACCTCTCCACATAACCTGGATGGTACAGTCACCTTGTTTCCTCAACACAAATAATGGATCCAAGTGAAATCTCTTTGAATTCAAACTTCCTGGTGGACAGCCTTACCTCAATCTTGATCATCATCACCTGGATAAATCTGTTGCTGAATCATTTGTTGCTCGTGTCCTCATGCTTTCAACGATGATACCAAACTCTGTAAGGATAATATGGAAGCCACTATTTACACCCATGTTGTTTGTTTGTTTTGTTTTGTTTTGTTTTTTAGCTGGGGGATTGTGCCCATATTGCAACAAACAAGTTGGGGTTAAATGTGGGTCTGCAGAGGATAGATGTTTATTTATATAAATATGCTTAAATGTTTACTTACTCTCTGAGAGGCTGGGTAATTGTTCCTTAAACACCACTTAGTTACCAGTAAGAGACAGAATTGGTGCAAGAGGATGGGGGTCTGTAGCCCTATCCCAAGTTCAATCAATGCAACATTTTTATCTGTGTTATATATTGAAATGATACTTCAGATTTCACTCTGAAACTGATAGGTGACTCCAGCAAGAAAACCTTCACAAAATTCTGCCTTAAATGTAGCTCCAGATTTCATTCTTGTAGGAATACGTTGAAATAAAATGTAGAAATAGGGAATGAAGTCATTCTACAGCTGATTCGGTAAAACTAAAACCAGCATTATGAGCAATTAACTATTAATTGAATCCCTGTTTAAAAAAAATCTTTGTGACAAGCCCTACCCAACTCCTCAGCCTACTCACAAAGGCCAGTCCCAAGGGATAGCTTGTCATTTTATGTCACCACAATAAGGCAAAGGAAAAACTTTGCTGAGAAAACACTGTCCCCGACTTTCCTCCAAGGGCATGACTATCTTAAATAAATTGCCCCATGCTTGATACACACTTGTCAGCCATGTCTTTAAGCTTTTGAAGGACTGTCAGCAAATGCATGAAATGAGGTTAGGTTTATACTTCTGCTGTCAACAGTCAGCAAATTGTTGAGACTGAATTACCCTTATTGCTAGTTATTAAATCATTAAGTGTCAAAAGTTTATTCACCCGTGCTCAATACAATTCAATTTTGTTTTTCAAATGATGAATAGAATATCTTGAAACCACAAGATTTTAATGAACCTAACAAATTATCACTCCTCTAAAAGGAACTCACTGCGGACGCATAATTTATAACTTTAAGAATAATTGTTTATTTACCGATACCAAACTTTTTTGCTATCTAATACATACTTACTGACTTTACATTAACTGTCCTATATCCATCAATGGGGAAACAGAGAGGTAAACTGAAATTCACCATGTCTCATGGTAAGGTATATAGGTTAAATTACTTTCAGCTGCAAGTTTCAGAAAAGCCCATTTCTACTTACCTTAAATAATGAGGAAATGTATTCTTTCTCATGAAAAGAAATCCAGAAAAATACAGTGAACACTTTATCTCACTCATCATACAACCTTTCTCAACTAGATCTCTGGAGAATTGAGCCGTAATGCCCTAGGTCATCTATGGAATATAATGAACTGACTTTTCCCTTGTGCATCTAGAACAATGTGTTGCTATAACCACCCTTGAGAGAATTAAGAAAATTGCCATATCTATTATTTTCATTATTTGGTTGTTCCAAAAGAGAATCCCAACTGAGGAAGCTGAATAGTTTGGCCTTCCTCTTCCTTTATGTTTGTAAGACACATCAGTGGAACCTAGCATCACATTCAAACAGGACAACTTTCGGGGCCCAGGGACCTTTTTCCTTTGACCATTTCTCAGAAGTAAGAAAACAAGGAGCTCATGGCACATTTTCCTCCACATTTTATTAGCCCAGTGGTAAAGCCACTGATTCTAAACTGTTTTCATATAGTGAGCTTCCACAGAGAATCAAATATCTCTTGCTGTTCCTAAATCCCCAGTTGCCAATACTTTTCTCAGAACGATATTAATAATAAACCAATGCCATGAAATGAAAATGTGCCAGGACTTTTATTTCCAACTCCATAAGCAATAAACACACATCTAAATGCAAAGTCTAGAAAGTTCCATTACAAGATAATATAATGTGGGGATATTTTAGAATACTCTTTCTAATATGTAGTTGTTCTGTAGCTGCATATGACAAAAGTTGCAAAGGTTTCAACATAGAAAGAGGTTTAAGCACAACTAGAACAAAATTCAGAATCTAAAAGTTGGCAGCAGTGACTCAGTCATATATCCTTTATTAAACTATTGGAGTGTATTACAAGATGTTCATATTTGCTAATTTTTTCCATGTAATTTGTATTTGTGTGTGTATGATACACACACACACACATATATCTTCATCTGTCCACTTACTTATCTAGCAATGTCTCAAACAGAATTAAGGTGCACATTAGAGAAACTGCCTTACTGTAGTTTTAAGAGAAGAGGATTTGGTTGACAGGTTTCTTTGGAGAATGAAGAGAAAGACTCTGACTAGAGCAGATCCAGGTCAGTTCAGAGACTCTAATTCTCAGAGAGCCACATATTGAACTAGGAAATTACTATGACTACTGACAGTCCCAAAATAGGCAAAATTATTTCTGTGTATGGACTTTCTTAATATTACATTGTTTTGATTGTCTTTAAGTCTAGACATCCCTTTATTCCTCAACTGTAATGGTTGCAAATTAAAGACCGATCTAGTCCCAGCTTTTTTCCACCCTCTAATTTCCTTTAATTCATCATCTCCAATTATATCCCATTCTAGAATCAGAGTCAAAATGAGGTGGTATAGATTTCTCCTTCAAGACTAGTTTGAACTTAAACATCCTCTAGTTTTTCTCTTCATGCTTAGTGACTTTTCTCCTGGGGACATGAAATTTCTTGCTCTCTTTAATGTATATCTTCCCATAATCCTTATCATCTTCTCCTCCACCTTTCCTGGCTGACAGAAAAAAAAAAAAAATTGCAGAGGTGCAGTGCAGGGTGACCGGAGAAAGAGACAATGTTTTCTCTTCAATGCTCTTTGTAGCTCTAATTTTCTTGTCCTCATATAAACATGGCAAAAAGGAAAAATTTAATAAACTAAGGTATTTTTCTCTGTAGCAAGAGCACAGCATTTTAATAGAGCCTTTTTCTACTTAGAAGGTGGAAGTAAGAAAAAAAATTTGCAATAACCAAAACTAGTTCCAATTACTTATTATTGGCTGTAGATTTTTAGACATTTTAAAACACTGCACTTTATTTAACAACTAAATTTATCCCTAGAAATACAAATAATATATGGCCTATCTTCTGAAAACATGGGAAAATGCAATAGCATTTGTCAATAATAAGTGGTTTAGAAAGAGATATAAAAGGATTCTATACTGGTTAGGAAATCTGCTACTGCTGATTATGGGCAGACCTTGTTCTAAAGATGCCACGATAATTAAAGTATTATGTTGACAAACCTTTACAGACTTAAGCAGTTTGGGTTAGCTAGCTCCAGAGAACTGGGAATTAGAAGATATTCTAAGATTTAACCAACATTTCTACTGCCCTAATGTTTAACATTGCTTTACAGCAGCAACCATGTAGATAGTCTGTTGGATTTACTGAATAGATAAGAAAATAACTCATCTCATTTCTATGCAACTGAATGCTTTGGGTATATCTGCCTGGACTTGAAATGTCTTCTTTTATATACTTAACCCAGCTTTGTATTACTTTTTTATTAAGATCGTACTCTGATATATATATATGTATATACATATATATATATATATATATATATATATATATATATTGACAAGGGGTTATAGAAAAAAAAGTAAGCTTTTGCTCATGTCATAGATGAGAATAATTAACAGAGTTTGTCCTTCTTTTGATAGATTAGGGTTTAGAAAATATGTCTCTCACATACCTTTCTTTAAAAAATGACCAAAGTGGTGCCTGGGTGGCTCAGTGGGTTAAAGCCTCTGCCTTCGGCTCAGGTCATGATCCCAGGATCCTGGGATGGAGCCCCACATCCAGCTCTCTGCTCACCAGGGAGCCTGCTTCCTCCTCTCTCTGTCTGCCTCTCTGCCTACTTGTTATCTCTGTCAAATAAATAAATAAAATCTTTTAAAAAATAAAAAATTTTAAAAAAATATAAAAAATGACCAAAGGATCTCTAAAATTTAATAGCATAGTATTAATATAATGATATTAAGTATTGGAAACATAAGCTAAATAATAATTGTAAATTTAATAATAATACAGAAAACAAATACCAAAATGTACTTTTGGGAGTGCACATGCCCACACACACACACACACATGCATTTAACAACAGTAATCTGAGTTTACAACAATATTAACCAAAACTCAGTAGTTAATGAAATAAATATTTCTTATAATTAACAATAGCTTAATATTAAGCTATGAGAATAACAAAAAATCAAAATCAATAGTTCTCTTATGTGGATACACAAATCAGTTTGAAGATGATCTGGAAAATATTTATTAATAAAAATATCATAAAATATCCAGCCCAACAAAAATGTTCAAATCATGCATAAGGACATAATAAAACTTTGATAAGAAATTTTATTTTACTTGTGTTGATAAAAATAATTTTTTTAAATGATAAGAAGAGAACCATACTCTATTTCTAGGTGGGAATATTGGGTTTTATAGATATCCATTCTTCTGAAATTAATTTTTATTCACCAGGAATAATAAACATGACTAGTTTGAAATATATATATGTATATATATATACATATATATGTATTTAAAATCCTAGTTCATTTTTATATGTCATACTTAATTCTAAATTATTATAAAATGAGAAACTTTGGAGGAACCAAGGGGAAAAAAACCAAATAAGTACCTGATCTTGAGGTATATGAGGGTTTTTATGCAAAAAAAAAAAAAACAAGAAAATAACAACAAACAAGTAAATAGGGGCGCCTGGGTGGCTCAGTGGGTTAAGCCTCTGCGTTCGGCTCAGGTCATGATCTCAGAGTCCTGGGATCGAGTCCTGCATCAAGCTCTCTGCTCACCAGGGAGCCTGCTTCCCCCTCTCTCTCTGCCTGGCTCTCTCCCTACTTGTGATCTCTCTTTCAAATAAATAAATAAAATCTTTAAAAAAAGGTAAGTAAATAACACACTAAAGGAATTATAATAAAGTTGAAATATTTTAATTACAAAAATTGTGTTTAATTTATAGGCTAAATCAACAACATAAAAAAGTGTGGGAAAATATTTGGAACAAATATTAAGCTTAATTCTTTAATATTTTATATATCCTTAGAGCTAAATTTTAAAATTTTCTTCGATTGAGATGGGGCAAAATATGGGAAAAAATGACAAATTTTAAATATCCGAAATTCATATGAAAACAAATTTAATCCCACACAGAATTTATTAAGATTTGAAAGGTACCATTTTTGTCTGTCATATTAGTAAGATTAAAAATACCTTGTGTGGCTAACATGCAAGTGACTAAAGACTCTTGCACACCCCCTAAACAAGTTGAAAATAGCTTATTTGGAGGGCAGATTGGCATTGCTCATGCAGGGCTTTAACTGTGTTTAGATTGTTGCCCTGGTAATTCCACTGGGAAAAAGAGAGTGTATCCTGACGAATAACTAGAGCTGTGTAGATATATTTAGGTACATGTTTGATTATTCCATGAGATACTTGCAAAAATCTAAATGCCCAAGTTAAATAAATTATGAAATATTATAAAATGCAATATACTTCTGGATTTAAAAATTGTGATTTCAAAAAATGTGAAGAATGTGTCTGCGGAAAAAGTAACCAAAGAGCTCTGTGTGTACTTATTAAAATACTCTATCACAGAAGATGCCTGCATTAGACCAAAACAACAAATAGGAAAACAAAGGAAATTTTTATTGCTGGGAGATGGACTTATGAGGGTTATATTTTTTTATACTATTTATATGTTCTCAATATTTGTCTAGAGCATATATTTCTTTAAAAAAAAGTAAAAGCTTAAAATGTAACTATTTTCTCTACATGTTGGAATTAGATTGGATTTTTTTTTAAAGATTTTACTTATTTATTTGACAGAGAGAAATCACAAGTAGGCAGAGAGGCAGACAGAGAGAGCGAGGAGGAAGCAGGCTCCCTGCCAAGCAGAGAGCCCGATGCCGGACTCGATCCCAGGACCCTGAGTTCATGACCTGATCCGAAGGCAGAAGCTTAACCCACTGAGCCACCCAGTTGCCCTAGATTGGATTTTTTATATTCTTATCCAGTGGAGTAATAGGATCTCTAGATGTCAGAATTGGTGTCATGAGTTTTGTAAATAATTTCTAACAACTTGGAGATATTTTTATCTCTAGATTCTTAGTTGCTCTAAGAACTAAATATATCTCATACCCATTAGTTGTATGAAGATACTTATAAAGATTTCCTCTTTTTTTTGTATTGTTTTCAGATCTGTCCATGTTTGTTTGTTGTTGTTGTTTTTTAAAGATTATTTATTTATTTATGTGACGGAGAGAGAGATCACAAGTAGGCAGAGAGGCAGGCAGTGGGGGTGGGAAGTGGGCTCCCTGCCAAGCAGAGAGCCTGATGCTGGGCTCTATCCCAGGACCCTGAGACCATGACCTGAGCCAGCCAAAGGCAGAGGCTTAACCCACTGAGCCAACCAGGCACCCCCAGATCTGTCCGTGTTTTACTGGGATTGTGTAAAGCAGGGTAGGGGGAGCTGGCCTTTGGAATGAAACAAGCTGGCTTCAAACCTGATCTCTGTGACCATTTGATTGCCTATAGGAAAATTACTTACAATGAAAAACTTTTGTTTTCTCGTAAGTAAAATTGGAATAATAACATCCACCATATGGGATTATTTTAAGAATAACATGAGATAGTGCATGCAAAGAACATATTGGAAGTGTTCTACAAATATTAGCCATTATTTTCACTTTTAAGGGTACTATTAAACCTGAAGAGCTCAACACTGTATAATTATGCAATATTCAGCTTCAGTTATAATTCCTACATAGTATGAATTTACCCGTGAAGCCTTTGGCTAGGCACAGGGAGTAGACGCAGTAGTCCTTTGGGTTGCACAACCCTCAGAGTTTCTGGTACCCCTTCACTGGGGAAGCTTTTCCTTTTTGAGAATTTTTTTTTAACTTTATTTTTTCAGTGTTCCAAGATTCATTGTTTATGCATTACACCCAGTGTTCCATGCAATATGTGCCCTCCTTAATAACCACCACCAGCCTCACCCAACTCCCCACCCCTCTCCCCTCCAAAACCCTCAGTTTATTTCTCAAGAGACCACAGCTCTTATGGTTTGTCTCAACCGAGCTGGGGAGACAGACGGATAGGGACAGAGTGCCTCACCCCACCCACCACCCACTGGAGGAGGAACCTTGGAATTTCATGTTGCAGAGCAAATGCTGATGAGTTCAGTTGTCATTGTCAGGAGAAAAAAATATATAGCAAGCAAATACTGTGTCAGGATGAAGTACTTAAAAAAAAAAAAGTTTTATTACAAGGAAGTACTAACATAGCTAATGTATACAATTTGAGGAGTTTGAATGTAATCACATACCCACGATACTACCACCACAATCCTGAGAGTAGATATAACCAAAAGAACTGAAATCAGAATCTAGAGAGATACGTGCACTCCCATGTTCACTGAAGAATTATTTATGATAGGAGTCCCTGGGAGGCTCAGTCAGTTAAGCCTCTGACTCTTGATTTCAGCTCAGCTCATGATCCCAGGGTCCTGGGATGGAGCTCTGTGCTCAGTGGGGAGTCTGCTTCAGGATTCCCTCTCTGCTTCTTCTCCTCACCACCCCCATGCTCATACTCTCTCTCTTTCTCTCTCAGATAAATAAATATTTTTTAAAAGAGTTATTTTCGATAGCCAGTATATGGGAACAACTCAACCAGTGAGTGGATAAAGCAAACATTAGATGTGTGTTTGTGTACGCATATTAATTAATTTGTTAATTAATTGATATTAATTATATTAATGTATTAATTATATTATTAAGTTATATATTGATGTGTGATAATTAATGTATATATTAATCAGTCTTTAAAAAGAGGGAGATTTTGCCATTTGTGACAACATGATTGAGCCTGGAAAACATTATGCCGGGTTAAATAAACCAGTCACAGAAGGACAAATACTACACGATTTCACTTATATGAAGTATTTACAATAGTCAAATCAATAGAAAGAGAGAATACAATAGTGACCATCAGGGCCTGGGAGATGAGGAAAATGGGGATTTGTTCAATGGGTATGAAGCTTCCATTATGTGAGATGGTAACTTCTAGACATCTGGGCAGCAGAGTGCCAGGAGTTAACAATATACTATTATACTGTACTGTGAACTTCAAAATCGAGTACTATCCAAGAGGCAGTCTCCATCGCTTAAAGAAGAGGATGTCTTGCTGCACTTGACATTGGGTTCAAAGGAGAAATCAAAGGGAGAGAAGCAGCCGCAGAGTTTTCTCCCTTTCAGTGAGGCAGCATCCTGAGTATTATACGTGGGACAACTGGGAAGAGAAGGGAAAAAAGAACCTTGGGGAAAGAGGAGGCACTGTCTTTCTTTAATATGGAGTGTAACTGGAAACAGCCTCTAGCCAAGGTCAAGGTCAAGAGTAATAGAATCCTGGCAAAACGTGCTAGTTTATCTTCCCCCAATGAACTGCTGCCAAACCATATACACAGTGTCGCACAGCGCGGAGAGTGTCTGATGCATCTCCAGAGTATTTATGAGGACTTCTGTTGTGAAGATAGTTTCTTAGGTAACAAAGTAAAAACACGTACGGATGAGCACTCACTTCTCCATGCCCTGGCTTCCTGTAAAAACCAAACAGCAAGAATTTCGATAATCTCTCCTGAGCAAAGCAAGTTCTTGAAGGGGACAAGTGGGGCAGGCGTGGCGGGGAGCACCTTTCAAGGTGGTGTAGACCCCACTAACTCAGCAAAAGCCTGGCATCTGTATATTCAGTTGTCTTCTGCCTGGCATCTGTATATTCAGACTGGGCCCTAGAAGCAGGGCCCAGTCTGGTAGGGGAGAGTTGATAGCAGCTGTAGGCAGCCAGGACGAAGTTGTTTGTTACGGAGGACGAAGCCCCTGGTTGGGGAGTGAGGGCTCTTTTCCTTAGTTCAGATCACTGTCGGATGTCCCGTTGTGCCTTTCCCAAACTTGATTTAGCTGCTCAGATGGCTGGAAACTGTTAGACTAGAAATGTCAGATGGCAGTTAAACTAGAAATTCTTTGCTTTTTAAAACAACACCTTTTGTTTTGTAACGTGAGCTAGTCCCATGCTGCTCCTGGAGTGAATTTTATCATCAGGGAATGACCAAGAAATTGCCTAGGAATCCATAAGAACACTGAAGGGGAGCAAGGCAGGACATGGGGGACCCTGACATGGGCATACAGAAGGAAAAGCCAGGAGGTGCCAGCAGAGCATTTTCTGGGGGACTTGAAATATTTACTTAATATAGTGAAATGTTTCTTATTAAGATGCAAAAAAATTTTTCCTGTTTCAATATTTAAAGTTGTATAATTTTACAATAAAGTAATGCATCTTTAATTGATAACATACAATTATAAAAGAAAGATTGCACTTTATAAAGATACAAAAATCAATCTAGTTCCAAAATGTAGAGATAACAGTTATGTTTTAGACTGTTGCTTTTCAGTTTTTTTTTTTTTAAGAAATACATGTTCTAGACAAAGAAATTGGAAGCATATAAAGAGCATTAAAGAAATAATTACTCTTAATCCCACCACCTAGCAATAAAAGTTGTTATTGCTTTCCTAAATATTGTTTTGGTCTAACACACACATCCCTCATGACAGAGTACTTTAATAAAATTGTACATAATTATTCTGTCACTGCCATTTTCATTAGTCACATCCTTAAAATGTTTGAAAACGTCATTCTTAAATCCAGTAGTATATTGCTTTTTATTAATATTCCATAATATTGTGGGTACCCATGAAACAAAAAAATAAATGAACAGCTTTGAGGCTCCTGACCTAGTTAGTCAAAGTGGTGATTCCCGGAGGTTTTGTGGCCATTCTGAAAATGGGGAAAATGGGCCTTAGTACAATTAAAGGATTTTTCTCTGGACCCAAGATGCAAAGGCCAAGGACGCTAATCAACCACTTCTTCCCTTCCCCTGCCCAACCACACCCCTGCCCATAGCACAAAGATACCTTTGTAAATGGTCCTCTAGGCAAACTCTGTGCACAAGCCCCGTGAAGGGTCATTCTTGTCTGTTGAACCCACTGGCCAGTCAACTCTGCAGTCAAAGAGAGGAGACAGCAGGTGGCTTGCAAGTTGAGCCCTCACACATTTAGCTGCTTGATTGTGTTCTGTCACAGTGCTCTAGGCCTGGCATTTTTACCTGCTCCTGTGTTCTGAGTCAGGCTCTGAGGGACATGCTCGCTGAGAGAAAGTACACATTTGGAAGCCATTTGCTTTTACAAAATGTTTACTATCCCTGCCCTTGACAGTTATTACTAGAGTCATTACTGATGGAATACAGAGAGAGGAGAGTTTCAGAGGACTGACATGTGGAAATGTATTTGTATGAGGGGACAGAGACAGAAAACAAATGCATATCTGCCATGAGCATTATTTTACCTATTCTGAAATATTGGCTTTCTCATCACATCCCATAATTTGAGTTTTAAAAAGAAGCAGCCACAGACATTATTCTGTTTCCCCAATAAAGATAAAAATTCTTTTTTTTTTTTTTATTTTTACTTTTGTGGGTAGTTCTCTAACTATAATGCATTTATAATGCAACTGCCAGAAATAATCCCCAACTGATTATGGCTCTGCAGATTGTTCGTGATATGTGTATCTTGAGGAATTATCTGGTGAGAGGATAGGCGTGAGTAAGAAAACCTAAACAAACCTTCAGAGAGTTCTGAGTTTGGTGAATCACCTGGTCACACCCTTGCACGAGATCCTTTGTAGAACTGGGACAAGCAGGGCCCACTTGACTCAACTTTTGTTGTTCTTAATTTTGTTTTAAGTACTTATTTGACTTTTTTTCCTACTTATAAAAAGAATTTTTGCTCATTGTATAAAACATGAAAAAGTATGTAAAAAATTATCTCTATTTCACAACCTAAAACAACCATGATTAACACTTTCAGTGATATTTTTCTGCGATTTCTTTAATATAATGTATATAGACCATGCTTCATTAAGTTGAAGGTGTAGTTTATACAGCATCAAGAAAACCTATGACAGAGCCCTTATAAAAAATGCATTTTTCTTTTTATTGGTACCATCTAAGTGACCTTCTTAGAGATATAATTTAATTTTTTTAAAATTCATATAAAGTAAAACTGACATTTTTGGATTAGACAGTTCTGTTACTTTGCCATATGTAGGGATTTGTGTGACCATCACCACAGTCAGGATAGAGAACATCTCTATCACCCCCAAAAGATCCCTGTGCTGCCCCTTTTCAGTCATTCTCTCTCTCACACCTGATCTGTGGTAACCTCTAATTTGTCCTCAGTCACTATAGTCTTGCCTTTTTCAGAAAGTCATATAGATGGAATTATATGGTATGTCATCTTTGAGACTGACTTCTTCCATTCAGTATCATGCCTTTGAAATTCATCTTTTCTGTTGTACACATCAATAGTTTGGTCCCTTTTGCTTTTCCTTTTTTTGTGGATGAGGAACACTACTGTATGGATATACTAGAGTTTGTCATCCATTCACCATGAAGGACACTGGGGCTATTTCCAGTTTTCTGAGATTATAAGGAAAACTATAACATTTATATGCAGATTTTTGTGTGAACAAAAGATTTTCATTCTATTGTGTAAATGCCCTGGATTGAGGGAACACACCATTGTATGTTCATTAAAAACTACCAAACTGTTGTTCAGAGTGCATGTACAATTTTGAATTCTCACTAGTAAGATGTAGAATTCTACTTGTTCCCCATGCTTGGTAGCACTTGGTATTCTTAGTTTTCTTTAAAAAAATATTTTAGATATCTTCATAGGTGTGTATCTCATCTTAGTTTTAATTTGTATTTCTGTAATGATTACTGATTGTGAGTAGCTTTTCTTTTTCTGGTGTTTATTTGCCATTGATAGAAACTATTTTGTGAAGTCTTTTGCCCATTTGTTAGTTGGGGAGTTTGTTTTCTTAATGATGAGTTCTGAGAGTCTTTTATATATTATGGATATAAGTCATTGGCTGGATATATGATTTCCAAATTTTATCTCCTGGTCTGAGACTTCACTTTTCCTCTCTTTACAGTCTTTCCCGGAAGAACATCTTTAATTTTGATGAAGTTCAGCTTGACCAGCCATTTCTTTTATTGATTATGCTTTTTATATCATGTCTAAGAGATCTTCACCCAACTTCATGTATAAGATTTTTGCTTATACTGTCATCTAAAAGTTTGATAGTTGTACATTTTATGTTTACCCATTACTCATTTTCAGTTAATGTCCTTATAAAAATTATCTTGAAGTTTATTTTTGGCATCTTAATTACTAATATTAATTAATTGTTTCCATACCATTTGTTGAAAAGATTACTCTTTCTCCATTTAATTTTTGTATTTTTTTTTCTTGGTCAAAAATTGAGTGAACATATTGGTGAGGCTCTATTTCTGTACTTCTGTACTCTATCTGTTCCACTGAGTTGTATATCTATATTTTTACCACTTTGTATTATTGTAACATTAGAGTAAATCTTATAATTGGATAACATAAATACTCCAACTTTATTTTTCAAAATTGTTTTTATTTTTTAAAAACATATTGTATTTATTTATTGAGAGAAAGAGAGAGAGAGAGATGGAGTGAAAGAGAGAGAGAAAAAGAGCATGATGAAGGAGAAGGAAAAGCAAGCTACTCCTGTACAGGGAGCCTAATGCAGGGCTCTACCCAGGACCCTGAGATCATGACTTGAGATGAAGGCTGATGCTTAACCTACTGAGATACCCAGGCACCCCCAAAATTGTTTTACTCTAATTCTTGTGCCTTACCATATAAATTTTAGAAAATGTCTATACAAAAAAAAAAAAAAAAAAAAAAAACCCACACACACACAAAACCTATTCCTTACTTTGCTTGGAATAATTATAAAACCATTGCCAAATTTGAAGAGAATTGACATCTAATAACTACGCTGGGTCTTTCAATCCATGAATGTCTTCCAATTATTTAGATTGTTGGTTTCCTTCATCAGTGGTTAGCTTTTCTAAGTATGTAGATCTTACACGTTTTGTTAAAGTTGTAACTATTTTTTCTTTTTTTGTGTATGGGGAACTATTGAAATTGGTATTACATTTTTTATGTTGAATTCCCATTATTAATTGCTATATAGAGAAGTGGAATTGATTTTTGTATATTGTCCTTGTACTCTGTGACTTTGTTATGCCCACCTGTTAGCACTAACAAATGATTTTTTGTTTGTTTGTTTTGGTAGATTCTTTGGGATTCTCTATGTAGACAATCATGTCTTATGCAAATAAAGACAGTTTTAGTTCTTTGTTTCCAATATGTAGTATTCTTATATATTTTCTTACCCTATAACACTGGCTAAGACTTCTAGTACTGTTTTCAATAAATAGTGAGAGTAAACATTTTTCCTTTGCTTCCTTTCCAATTTTAGTGGGGAAAGCTGTCTTTTACTTAAGTGAGTTATGTTGCTTGAAACTTTTTGTTCTAAACAGAGTTTATATAAGATTTGTATTCCTTCTGAAAATTGTCCTTAATGGTTCTGTGAATGAAACAATGAGTAATAGCAGTTGTTCAGTCATTCTAACAAGAGTAAAAGCCAAGTTCATACATGTGTCAGCAGAAACAACTGCCACCATGGCTACTTGGCTTAAAATGACTGTAAGACACCATGAATTTTAATATGAATTCTGATTTTAGAAATATTAAAAGGCAAAAAATGTATATCTAGGAGTTAGTAACATGTAGTAATTTTTTATAATATGCTTTTAAAAAATTAACCCATTTCATGAACAATTTATAAGGTATTTTAGTAGTGCCTAATGTTTCCTCAGAAATTCTATCAAAATTTATTTAATCAGTCTCATTTGTTGAAACTTTATTTTGTTTTCAATTTTTACTATCACTTATGACACACTGATAAGTATTTTTAAGATTGGATATTCATTTACAATTATAAGCCTGTGATATTCAAATAGAAGTGAATTTGATCAAAAGATGATTTGTCTAATATATCTAGCTAACAGTCCTTCCAAGGGCATGGTTTTATACCAAGGGAGAGTCAAATGATCCCTGAGAAAATGAGTCACTGTTGATAATATAAACTTGTATTCTAAGGAGAACTTCAGTTACCACATCAGGACATGAAGTACGATTTAAATGATCAGATTTTTCTTGTTCATCTGCATAAGAGTAGAGTACAGGAAGGGGATCATTCTTTATTTTCCCATAAAATGTGTTGGTAAGATGGGAAAAAATCAATTTCATAATAATCTTGTGAAAATATTTCCCCTGAGGGGCTACTGCTACAAATTGTAGGCTAAAATGGAATGTTTACAGGATGAAGCATGAGGATTTTTATATCTGACACAGAGCAAAGTCATTTAACAGAAAAAAATGCATTTTTCAGTTGTACAAAAATTGTAAAATTTTCATTTTTACTCAAATTTGTAAACCAAAATAATCCATTACCTCCATTCCATCACAGCGTGGGTAACTACAGGAAAATTTGTTAACATGTCTTGGATAAGAATATCAGTTATATTGGAATTAAAACAAATATGTGTTGCAATACAATTTGCTCCAATGTTTAGCTTAACTTAGAAGCAGAAAATGTTAACACAGTAATTTCAAACTGTTGATACTGGTTTGTATTTTGGGGACCAGCACTGAAATTGATATAAACAAAAAGTACTTACATTGGATTTTTAATTCATTCTGTTTTGTGGTTCAAGCTGCTGGCTATTTAAATGAGGGAGTAAGAGGGAAGATATTAGGAATAAGTGACAGCCACATTTATGCATTTCTTAGTAAGTATAATTATAAATTACACAGAAATTAAATACAGAAATATACACATTTTTAGAAAAGGAAACATACACAGATGCAATGTAGTGTAGACAAAACCTTGGATTGAGTTAGGAATCTGACACTTACAAACTGCATAACTTACCATGTTTTCATCTCTGAAACAGGATCTCTGGCTAAATTCCAAATTTGTGAAAATCAGTAGATAATTGGTGGAAAGCCTCTACTTCAAAGTCTTTTATAACATTACAGACAAGTGAAATATTATTAATAAAGGACAAGAATATTCATCTTTACTACTCACAATGTGACCTTAAGCAAATAATTTAACTATTATAAGCCCTGTTTTTCAATCTGGAATGTTGCTGTTTACCCCAGAAAGGTATTTTAAAGGCCAAATGAAATAATTCTGTGAAAGTGTAGAAGATACAGGTTATGGAAACAAGATTAGGATTCAAGATTCGACACATTCTCTTAAGAGTTACCTTTATTTGGTTGGCATAGGGTAGTGACTTGCAAATATTGGCTAACATCCTCTCCATGGCAATGCTGAAAAGCATTTATCAGCTTAGACTTTACAAAAATCACCAAAGGATGATTGGAGAAGATCCAGAACTCAATTGTAGTCTGTGTCTTAAGAACCATGGAAGCCATCTATAAGGTAAAACACACATATATACCACACTAAGAGATGTTGTTCAGCTAATTCTAGCCCATGTGGTGACATTAACAGCCAATCTTTCCTACCAAGCAGAAATGAAACTTTTAGGAAAAAAAGCTTCAGCTGTATTTATGTCCCCACCTATATGCAGATTATTTTCTATTACTGAGTATTTCTTTAACATCTAGGTGTATTAATAATGGTCCATCTAGTTACTTTTTTGGTTATGACTATTCTCATCATTCTGGGTGATTTTTTGAACTGATTGATTGGTCAGTTGTCCATAATTCTGTTTGTAGAATAGCATAGCCTCATTTTCAGCATAGCCTCATTCCCTGTATTTTCAAAACTGTCTTTGTTCCCTTCCTGATACAATGCCTTCATAGAACCTACAAATGCAAGCAATGTAATATGCTTTACTTATGCTGCCATGCTTCAATGTGTTTGCATGGGTAGCCAGCTAAAGGGGCAGGGGTTTTGTTGGCTTCCATGCAATGTGGTTAGAAAATACAGTTTTGTGACTAGCAGAAAACTAAGTGCCAGTGACCAGAAATAGCGAATGGCCAGAAATTCATGTGCTGTGTCGTATTTCATGAAAGTTATGAAGAAGAATAACTCTGAAGAGCAGGGGTGACTGGCCATAGGTGTGTAGGAGGAACATGGTGGTTTCTGATTAGCACACTCATGTACCACGGGTTCATAGCATTGATTTAAGCATGGAGGGCTGTAAATGATGAGCAGTAACAAGGACATAGTCTCAAATGCTCCCATCTTCTTTCTCCCCCATGGCATAGAGCTCCCATGACCCTAAGCACAGTGATGAATATCCAACAACATTGGTTAGGAGGATCGTGAGGAAGATACCCTCTGATGCACTGAACCCACTGCACTCGCCTTCAGGAAAGCCTCCTTTGCTGTTCGCATTTGATATTTAAGAAACTACCTATTGGTCTCCGAGAAATCATTTATTTTGAAATGATTTCATAAATACCAACGGTGAGACCTCCTTTAAGCAGAGGGAAAACTTCCCTAACCCCAAGGGAACATTCCTCCCAGGATTGTGATTTCTGCTGAAGAAAGGGAGGTGTCTGAGATAAGCAGAGCAGACTGCGCTGGAAGAAAACAAACATGTTTATTGTTCCCCTGGTGAATATATTTCCTAATATAGTCCTGGATCTTGAGAACTTTGGCTGCCCCTGCCCTGGCAAAAAACTCAGAGCTCTGTCCTTCAGAACCCCAATGCCTATACCCAGTGGAGAATCCCCTAGCTGCCTCCAATCCTCCTGGAGAAGATGGATGGTTCCAGATGGACTGGCATAGGGACAACACTTTTTGGGTTCTAGATGATTTGGGAACTGTGCACTCTCACATCACTCCAGAGGTCGTATTGAATGGCTGACCACCTCACTCCTAACTCCTTACCGCAGGCCAGTTTTGAGAAAAGCAGCTCAACGCAGTGAGCTTTTCTCAAAACTACTCTTCACTCAAACTTTCCACTTAAATTAACTGTGGGCAGTGGGATTAGTTAACCATTATGGACCACTTCCCAAATGTGAGGCAATAAAGGCACTGGGAACCAAAGTAAATACAAACAACCAGTGGTATAACAAAAGCAGGGCGGGGATAGCAATAGAAGTGGACATAGTCTGTAGAGATGCATCTAAATGCATAAATAGAAATGCAATAATAGAACAGATTAAATAGGTCAACTTTTGATTATCACCATGTACCAGCAATTCTAAATAATATCAGTGATAAAATACTTCTCTCTGAAAATTTTGTTGCTATAAATTCTAAACAATTGCTGCAAGTACTACATGATTTTAATTATCTATCTGCATAGTGCATATATAATAATATATTCATAATGATTTATCATTTAATAATATTTATAATTTGTATATTATACATATTTATATATTTATATTGATTTTATATAAATATTTGTTTATAAAATTTAATACACATATTAATATATTTGTATACTAATTTAAAATATTATGTTATATAGATAAATATACCACCTATAACATTTTACAGTAAATATATAATAAAGATATATAATATAAAAACTCACATGTATATATATATATATATATAAGGCTCAAATGTGTTCCTTTTTAAACCTTTTCTCTAGTAAGCTTTCTACATAATGTTAATTCAGAGAACTGCTTTTGTTAAGTTGGTCCTAACACACATGCTCACTTATATGCATTTGTTTCAAAAATGCATATTTAATGGTTCAGAATTGCTTTGTTTGCATTGAAGTTTGCTTTCTGGTTAGAGGACAATTATTTAAATAAAATATTTTTATATCAGGCTATAACTAAACGAAGTTCAAATGGCTAGGTAAATTTAATAGCTATTAAATGAATAGTTGTATTTTTTTCTTTTTTGAACTATACTATTAATTTTAGTTTTATGAATGATTACATACTTCTTTATAATACATTTTGTCACCATCTTCTATCTTATTATTTATTTACTGACAGTAAATGAAACTAATTTTGCCATGTTGAGGAAATGAGTGTGAAAACCGATCTTCTGTCTGTGTCAAATACACTAGGTATACCACTGACCACAATATTATTGACAAAGACAAGTATTTACTAAGCTGCTATTATATGTCAGGCACTGTTCTAGGGCTACATATAAAGCAGTTAAAAACAGACACAATGTTTGACTTTGCAGAGCTTCTATTCTAGTAGGGAAAAATAAACAATAAATAAAATAACAAAGTAAATTATATGCATGGAAATGATAAGTGCTTTGGAAAACTAGTAAGGCAGAGAAAGGGGGTCATTCAATATCTGCTTTGGGAGGAGCTATAATTTTCAACAGGGTAGTCAGAGTAGACCTCAATGAAAAGTTCTCATTTGAGAAAAGACTTGAAAGAGGTGACAGAGTGACACACATTCTTCAAGGGTTCCAAGAGTCAGTGTCCTAGCTGTGATCTCTTTTACCGACCTCACTACTGTTTGCTATAGAGATAAATTAATTGAGGTCCATGGATATGGCTTAGTTGAACAAAATATAGTCCTATTTAATATCGTTTTACTTATTTTTAACTGGAGAATAAGAATGTTTATATTTGAGAAGGTTTCAATAATCTGGATCTGTACTTGGCAAATAACAGTACTTTACTGGAAAAATATTCAATGAATACTTTCTATATAAACACATTTGGTAAGTATTGTTTGCATCTAAGGGGAACAAAATTCAGTCCCTGTTTTCAAATAGTCCAACAAAGGAATAAACTCTAAGGGGCTGGAGAAGAAGTGCCATTCACTGTGCCAATGCATTCAAGAACTGTGGGGAGTTGGGGGAAGGCAAGTTTAAACCTCCCGGCATGACATCAAAGAAGGCTTTATGAAGGCAATGATATTTACATTGACTTTGAAATATACCTAGGACTGGAATAAACAGAGATAGGTGCTGTGGAGCCCATTTGAACTAAGGCACAGAGGGCAGAACCAGTAAGACATTGGGATCATTGGCTGTAGGTTTCCATCAGAGATGGAGACCCACAGGTTGTCAAGAAGATTTAAGAGAAAACAAGGACTCATGCTAGATTGCTGGGGTTAGGACTTCAAAAGGTGGATTAAATCTGAAGAGTGGGGGTTTAGTTTATTACATGGTTTATTACATGTAGACAGACTTTTGCCTAATGATAAAAGTCAAGGGGTGTCCCTGCTGAGGTTGGCTGAAATAGGCTGCATTTAAGGGCCAGAAGATTTAAGGAGGCTGAGAACCAACGGGTGTGGGGGTGCGTGTGTGAATCATCAGTGCGGGGGTTTAATTCAGTGAAGAGGAACACAGGGGTTAGACAGGAGGCGACAACTGTGTCTGACACTGATGTCTGTGAGAAAAGTGCAAACACGTACCAATCTTAGTGTGAGAGTGGTGAGGGTAGAAAAATATTTAATGGATTGCTCCTTGTGGAGTAGACTAGAGCCTCACTTCCTTTTGCATTATGGTAGGCTATATTTCTATGGTGTTGACTGCGTTTGGGAGGGAGTTGAGGGCGTGGTGAGAAATGGGGCAACATACACTGTTCATGGTGTCTGATTTAGTAAATGTAAAATTAAGTTGGGTGGTACCTGTGGTTAAATGCCTATTGACTAAGTACAAAAACTAACAAAACGTTGTATGTTGTCTCCATTATGTATGTGCGATTTAAAGACAAAGGATGTACATTATAAACCAAAATAGAAACCTAGACATTTGCAATAAATATGACCCTCTAGGGAAACCCCAGAGGACCTCCAAACAGGGCAATGTTTACAGAAGAGGACATAGAGGCCCTGCCCTCCATCTTCGGGAAGGAAGATGCGTAAGGAGGAACTATTTCTGAACCCTTGAGTACGTTCCCTTGACAGCACATGCTAAAAGCTTTCCCCAAACACATTGTTCTTCCAGGACCATTTAAATATTGCAATTCTCTTGTCCAGATGAATAATATCATTTAGAGAAGAAAGGAGAGGCAGCTTTTGAGCTAAGAACAGATGTACCAACAGCCAGACTTTAAGCCAACCCTTTGTAAATTGGTAGGGAAGAACCACTTATTTAGAAGCAAGTACTTTGGTGAAGGCTTCCATTCACTCAGTATTTAGATGCTTTGTTAATACTTCTCTTGTCTCACAAAACAGCTTTTAAAAGAAACCGCATCCAGGTTAGAAGAAGGTGTTGTGTTATTGGGGGAGAGGGGGAAGAACCATACAGCAAAGACATGGAAAACTGAAATACCAGTTGGCATGATCAGAGACCTTAGAGCGTGTGGTTGAAGGAGAATGGTCCTTGGCATCAGCACACCCCCAGCCCCCTCCACACACCCACACAGATCTGTTTTCCTCCTCCTTCTTCCCTCTTTAAAACATGTCTTGTAAGTGGACTGTCCTCACTAGAAGCAGAGATGGCTTTTAGAATCTAATAGGGTGGCTCAAAACCCTTTCAATATTTTTTTCTCTTTGATGTGGGATTAACACTCCAAATATTAGAGGTGTAACATTTTCGCTAATGCTGGTTCAGAATTCAGAACAAACAATAGCCCCAAGTTCCCTAGGGAAGTCCTAAAGATCCATTTTTGGAAGAGAATGTCTGTGTTTATATTTCCAGTTTATAAAGCATGTACCAATCACTTGGCCTCAGAACATGTTTACAAAGGAGAAAAACACCCACAAAACAAATAAACTGCTGCTTGCACAGTTTGAGCTGACAGTCCTTGACTCTCCCCCTTGGGGCACAATTTTTCCCTGCCTGATAGAGGGATTCAGTGTTCCAGTCAAGGAGTTTCTGTGGAACATCCATTCTTACATAACCAAAGTTTAGTTCAGATTCCCTCCTTTCTGATAAGCTGACACCAGGTTGTAATTAGACAAAAAAGGTTCTGACTGAGCAGAGCCCCTCACTAATTAACAAACCACAGGTACTTCACCCTGGGTTGGGGGGGGGGCACCCTATAGCCTGGGCAGTGGGTACTATTTCCAGAGTCTGTCCTGCCAGGAGAGGTAGAAATCCTGGTATCATGATCTCAGCTCTTGATCTGGGCCACTGCTGAGATTAACAGATTTCTATGAGCAATTTGTACTTCCATGCAGTTTCTCCAGAGGAGCATGGCCTTTGGAAACCAATTTACCTGTTTTGTCAATAAACTCGAGTCCTACTCAAGTCCCAAGGAAAGGATCATTGGAGGGGGTGCGTGAGCCAGTCCGCTCAGTGACTAGTTTGTTCATGAAAAAACAGCAACAAACTGAAGTCATGTGTATTGACATGAAATCTGGTGAGAGAGATGGGGAGCTGGAGATACAGAATGTGTGAATGTGAGGAAGCCAGGCTTGAAAAAGTGTGAAGAGGAGTCACAGAAGGGTTGGAGTCATACTGGGGGGACCAGTGCGGAAGCCAGTGCCCTGAATCACTCCTGTGTCTCTACTGCAGCTCTCACCTTTTCATTAACTCAAACTTAGGTTTGGGAGCTCCTAAAATGGAGCAATCAGCAAGTCCCCAAATAAATGGCAAGGAGTTCTGCTTTGTGGAAACCTGTCACGTCCATACGTCAGTGGGAAAGCATTGTGTAGCTTCATGTGAACTCACAGTTCTGCAACATTTGAGATCAAATCTCTTTTCTAGTCATTGCTACCAGGCATGTCATTAATTTTGACCATTCAAAATCAAGCATGATGACTCATATACAGTGGGAACTCAAGAAATACTTGTCAAATAAATTCATCAATTACAATCATTTCTGGTGCTAGAGGAGGAGAGGGGCCATGTGTAAATGGTGGAGGGTAGTCACATGTCTCAGTGTGTTTTCTTATGATTTTCTCTACATGTAAGCAGATATATGCATATATACTGAATGTTGGTTAGACCTGTTACACTCAGGGTCTGTGAATTTACCATTTATTGTCAACTTGGACTTGTATTACAGGTGATCCTGCTCACCGTACAAGTTACCCAGGAAGATATTCTGGAAGGCTCTTTCTTACCATTTCCATGGATTCTATTGGAATGTCATCATTCCAATTCAGATACAAATCCTGGTCTTCTCCAGAACTCTTCTCCCATTAGAATGGAGGCCCCATGAAGACAAGAGTACTATCTGTCTTTTCCATTACTCTGCCCTATACTTATCCTATTGCTTCACTTAACGGGTGTTTATTTTTTTATAATTTGACAGAAGCCAGTATATAAATATTTAGTATTATTTGTTGAAACTAATAAAGGAATAAATGAATCAACACCTTTGTCAAGCACATCTCGATTGAACCTTTGAAACTGCTTCCCTACGCCCTAAGAAATTGGCATCCTAAATCCCGTGTTCATTTCTTTGCTATATTTTTATTCCATCTCCATCTGTTCTTTAAACGTATCTATTTAGGCTAATAATTTTTAACTTTATAGAAATACATCATTCCATTCTCTATGGAATTCTCTATGGAATATTTAGTAACTTCCTTTGCTTTTGTTTAATTTTGCATTATTAAGGGGGATGCCTACTGTTGTATATTGTTGTAGTTCGCCTTTTTGAACTACTGTGTGAAAGTGCTTTGTCCATATTTTGTCAGTTCTTCTGTTGATAGGTGTCCAGGCTTTCACAATTAAAAATAAGGCGGCTGTTGGGAGTCTGTCTGGCTCAGTCAGAAGAGCACTGGACTCTTGTTCTTGGGGTTATGAGTTTGTTATTTATTTGTTATTTATTTATTTACTTAAATAAGTAAACCTTAAAAAAAAAAGGCTGCTGTGGACATTTATGCACATACCTCCTTTTGTATGTGTGCAAGAGTGTTGTTGGTGGATATCTAAGGTGCATTTGTTGTGCCACAGAATATATGAAGGTATGATTTAGAAGCTAATGCAAAGCTGCTTTCCAGAGGAGCTGTACCAATTTATAATTCTATCAGCAATGATGAAGAAATTCTATTGATTCATCCTTTCAAACACTTGAAAACAGCAGATTTTTTTTAATGTACCAATTCTAAAATGTATCTGGTTGTGAAATGATACCTCCAGCAGCCTTGATTAACATTCCTCTAATCACTAATGATACTGATCACCTCCTCATAGGTTTGTTAGTAGTTCAGGAATCCATTTCCATGTCAACATTTCCTCTTAGAGTTTCTATGGTTTGCCAGGTTGTGGTTCATTTTTGGTGATTCTTTTTTAGAAGTTGTCCCAACCTAATTAGTCACTTATGAGCCAGAGATTGTGAACAGCTCTTTTTAGTTCCTATATTATATGTAACAGCCCTTTCAAGCCCTGTCTCTTCTAGATTTCTAAGACTGATGTACAAAATTTGGTGCCTTACATGTCTCATCTGTAAAATGGGCACAATAACAAAGCAGTCATGGTCTATATCAAGGGCACTTCTATAAGCACTTTGTCTGTTTTGTAGCTTGCTCTTCCCTCAATGCCACGCGATTAGATTACATCACTCTCCTCCCAGTGTCTGCCTCTAACTTGGTCTGCATCAAATTCCTGCTGTCCTATTATTTCCAGTTTGGAGTATTAGAAAATAATTCTCATATTATGATAGTGATATTAGTAATAATACCTAAAAATTACTGGGCAATTAACATGTGCCAAGGACTATGCTGAGCAGGTTACAGATGTTACCTTGTTTAACCTCATAACCACTTTACATAGTAGGGACTCTTAGTATTCTTATTTATATCTGTTCTCTAAAACAGTGATCAGCAAACTGTATCCATAAATGGCCAAATAGTAACTGTTATAGGCCTTAATGGTTACTGGTCTCTACCATCATTCAAGTCTGCCACTGTAGTGTGAAAGCAGACACAAACAGTATGAAAACAAATGTACCACCAAAGCTCTTCACAGAAAAAGGTCATGGCCCAGATTTGGCCCGGAAACTCTAGCTTGTTACCTAACCTCAAACATTGTGCACGCAAGAGTAAGAACAACCACTCAAAACCACCATCATTCCTCTAGGCTTATCCTGCGAGTCAAAATGATTTTATAGAACCTTGGACTGCCAGAAACACTCTCCATTTAATTTAGTAAATACTTATTGAGTGCTCAGGGTATGCATGAAGCCAGGTGCCAAGGATGCAGAAATAAGTCCTATACTCTGCCCTCTAAGTTCAAATATTGGTAATGAGAAGATCAGGGAGGCAAACATAGAATTCAGCAAACGCCAAACAGAAGATTATAACCAGCGCCATGAGACACAGAGTGGTGACTCCATTGGCTCACCAATATCACAGGTCATGTCCTAGACACTGTGCTAAATCCCAGGGATGAACCCACAGTACAGAAGACAGACTCAGCTTCCACGCTTATGTACTGCCAATCTAGAGGTAAACTCTGCCTAAACAAATAATTTAATAAATATTTACAAGTGTGCAAAATGCTGAGAAGTACTAGGGAACATATGAACATGTGCAATCTGAGAACAGGGCATTTGTCTTCTATGACTGCATTATGAGGTGGTGGGACATGGCCTGAAAGGTGAATTAGGGCCAGACCAAAAGAGTTTGAACACCCAGTTAACGAATATGGACTTTATTCTGGAGGCACCTGGAAGGCATCAAAGATTATTGAACAGGTGAATGACATGACTAGTCCTTTTGAAAGAACACTCTGGCAACCATATGTAGAGTAAATTGAAAGTTGAGAGAGCCAAGGCCAACAGCCTCAGCCTCATCACAGCCTTAGTGGGAAACCATTATTGATGAATGCATAAAGATGGCAGGAAGGAAGACACTGGCAGCTCTAAGTCTGTCGCATAAACCCAAAGTGAGAAGTGAATAGTCTCTTACAGGTTTTAAGAATTTTTAATTAATAGCATATTAATTTTCTGTATAATTTTTGATATGGTGGTGCATTGTCAGTTATCTGTAAATAATACCATTTGCTAAAATACACTGGGATAAACCTTTAATCTTTCAAATATTAAAAAAATACCTGCTATTTATTTGCCAGTTAATTTTCTGAGAATCTGCTTTCTGCCAGTATCATTCAAAGGCCAAACGATCGTAAGTCAGTGTGATAATGGATTGCAAGGAAGTGGCACCCACATGTGTGAGATTTCTCCTACGGTATGCCAGTTTGTTGCTCTGGACCAAGTGCTTTATGAAAAAAAGATGTCAATCGTGTGCTGCCCCTTCTCTTTCAGAATGTATAATCCAAGAGACTTCTCATGGCCGTGTTCTCGTTCACTGGCTTCACCATAGATGGGATCACCCAAACTCAACCCTCCGAGTGACATTGGACTCTCCTCTTCCTACCCCTAGTTATGCAGTCCAGCTGAGGCTCTGTTCAACTGTATCTCAGCTTTTGTCTTTCCCTCCCACTATCACATCCACAATCCCAAAGGATGAGTAAGATGTGCATGTCGGAAAAAAGAGACGGTGAGAGATATGATAGCCTTGACAAGGGCAGTGGCTTCTGGATGAAAGGTCTTGGCCCAAGCAACACCAAAGCTGTCATCTGCCTGATGGCACCAAAGCTTCATTGCTGATCTATAGCAAAGCAGGAATCCCCTCCGGGAGTCAAGATATTTCACAGGCAGGAAAGCTGACACAAGGACAGCAGAAAGTCTCGCAGGGCCACATCCAGGAAAGAGACGGTGCCTGTGAGTGAGGAGAGGGTTACAGGTCCCCCGGGGCTCTCCCCAAGCACACGTACAACAACTGGGTATCCACAGAAACACCTTCCAAACTGAAGGGCAGCTGATCACTTCTGCAGCCGACGCTGGTTTTAATATCTGTGTCCTAATTTATTTGACATCTGCAGAACATCCAAAGAAAATATTCAAGTACGGGATGGGCAATCCGGCTGCTTTCTGAGTTCATCAAATATCTCACACTCCTTTTCAAATGTTTTTCAGTTTTGCAAAACTCAAAATGCATTTTGCCAAACATGTTCTCTGTTAATGTTTATTTAGAAGGGAATTTAATCCGTATGCTGCTGATGCATTTACACTTAACTCATCAAAATGTTTTACTAGAGTCATTTGATGTCCAAGAAACCTTTTGAGTCTTTTTTATAAGCCTCTTCAAGCCCATTTCGCTTCGAAACAGGAAGTCGCCTGTTACTAACCATAAACGAATGCAATCCCGGGAGGATTTGGTTTCATTTCAGACGTGGAGAGACCACAAGTTCTCAGCCTACCCTGAACTCTACAGAAAAGATTTTTCTCCTGAACTTTTCCTGAGAATGTGCCGTGCACAGATGAGGTGCTGTTATTATTTTCCAAAACAAAATCCTTTACGAAAAGGCATCTTTCATACAGCTCCTGGGAAAGGCAGTTAGCCAAGCAGAGCGCTAAATCATTGGCTTTGCAGGCTGCACCTGGTGAATGTAACTGTCTCTTGTGATCTCCTTACCATTCAGAGCTCATTTGCTAGTATTAATAGAACAAATAAAATGGAATGGGAGATAAAGATACGGGGACCGTGATTTCTTACTTCAGGAAGACCTTCCTGGGTTACAGACCAATACAATGTTCCCAACCACGAGCCAGGGAACCAAAGCTGATATAAACACAGCATCCAAGCCACAGAACATGACTTGTTTAAGGCTTAATTCTGTGAAGTAAGGCAGGAAACAAGATTTATCCTTCTGGGAAACTTTTGGCATTTGCCCTGAGCCGGTCCTGATTACTCTCTGCCGTCCTCACCATCCATTACAGCTATCTGAAGGAAATCAATTTTTTTGCCCAAACTAAGGCAAAAGAGAAATGTCTCCATCAGAGCCCCATAGAAATCCTTCTGTTTGACGTGGCATTAAACAACCCGGAGCGAGCAGCCCTGTTGCCGAGAGGGATTGCTGTTGCTATCTTAGGCCATTTGGCTGTGAAGGGGGGTGAAATTAGTTGGGCAAAAGCCATTTTACAAACATAATAAAAATAAATTACTATGCTTAATAATTGAATCTTAAACTTGTCACTACGGCAAACTCTAAATTATTCCACGAGCCTTCACTGGGGCTTGGCAAAAGTAGTGGGTGCTGGAGGTCAGTTTCCAAGTATGAAATCTAGCTTCGGTTATAACTGCACAGGCTACAGAGTAAATGTTCAAAGGATGAATGGGCCATTGAGAAGTAAATCAGACTCCTCGAGGCTCTTAAATGAGCCCTGGAAGGTTTCAAGCCATCAGTTTGGTGGGCTACCAATAGAATCCGTTGTTGATACAAGAGAATTTGAGGTTGTTAATACCAGGGTTTGGGGTTTTTTGTTTGTTTTTTACGTGTGTGTGTGTGTGTGTGTGTGTGTGTGTTTATGTATGTTTAAGAGAGTTTGGGTTGTTTTTTTTTGTTTTGTTTTTGGGGTTTTTTTTTAACATGTCTTTAGTCCATGTTACATTAATTGTTTTAGGTGTGCTCTGATTGGGCAGTGAAACCTGTGTGACTTGGTCCTTGGCACATGTTCTGACTCCTGGGCACAAGGCTGAAGTGTTTACACTGCTGGGGAATGTTCAAACTCTGACCCAACTGGGAGACATTTCAGTTAACATCTGGCTTTGCTTACTTGTCCTTAATATTAAATTATTAGCAAACTATTAATATCAGACCATTTCATTAGTTCAATTTTTTTCTCTCTCTAAAATCATATTTAAAGGCCACTATCCTTAGAATAAGATTTTAAACCCTCTCTTTGTATCGCTGCCTCTGAATTTGGTGTACATAAAAATCCTTGGATGACTCAAGCAGAAGAATTACCAAAACAACAAAGACACCAAGACACAAAACTAACTTATTTTTTTAGTGAGATTGAAAAACACGGATTAGTTCATTATTCAAAGTGAAGAGGTAAAATCTTTTATACCCAAATATTACCATTACTGCCAGTAATTCATAAGGTCCTGAGAAGTCGCCTGATCAAGGAGCATATGTACCTGAATATGCTGGCCAGAAATAAAAATTTTGCATTTTTATTCATTTCGGTTTCATGAATTGTTTTTCAGACCAGGTCTAAACAATCATGGTTACCTACTTAATTTATGTAAGATCACTTGTGCTTCAGATGTGCTTCAATAAATCTTATTTATTGATTGAATGCCAATCCATTCTTGCCAGAATAAGTCATGGAAGCATCATGCCTTGTAAGAGAAATGGCCTCAACTAGTAGACTATATTCCAATCTTTCCCAGTTCGTTACCAAACACATACTTATATCTCAAAGGAACAGTTTTGGAAAGCATTAAGTGCCTTGCATCAAGGCCTATGTGGTATATATTTCACTATTTGAGTATGAATTATTAGAAAATGACACCCTTATTTTTGAAGTGTCTTTTTTTTTTTCCTAGAAGAATGCACAGTCTGCCATGGGTGCCACTAGCAATTCAAACTTGGATGTTCCTTTTTGTCCCCATATCCCCTCTTCCTACTGAGTCCTCAGTTTTTGCTAATGATACAGAGATACGCTGAACTTCCAAGGTACCCACTTTGAAGATGAACAAGGTAAGCAATGCCCTTTGCACAGTACCTTGAATCCAAACATACATGCTTTGGTCCCATTTGGTATTTCCCTTACCCTAGTTGCTGGAATAACTTGGGGAGAATTTCTGTTGACTCTCTTACTGCCATTACGAGGTAAGCAACGTATGGGCAGGACATACAGGTATATAGAGAGATACATGTATATAGAATTCTGTACTTGAACAATAATAAGTGTAAACACACTCAAAAATGCAAACCAAGATCATCAACAAAAATTAAAATAATAACTGAGTTTCATGTAGGGCTTTGTGTTCTCACATATTCAATTATAGTCCGTCCTCATAAAAACCTTATGATTTTTTTTCTCATTTTCCTTCTCTCTTCCTTCTCTTCTTTTTTTTCCCCCCTTTTTCCTCATTTTTACTATTTTGCAGTTTAGCCAAATATTTAGAGGTGAAGATTACCTAGGTTGTGAAGAGTGAAGCCTTGATGCCAAGTAGATGCTTCTTAGAGTCACCATACCGGAAGGTTTTGCCACCATTGTGGACAAGCCAGTGTGCTAGGATTAGCCCCTTTGTATGCATACACACGTGTAGGTCCTGTTTGTGAATGGCTGTGAGGGAAAGCAAGGTCAGTATCTACTTTGACTGCATAGAGACAGATCCTGTAGAGACATTTCATAATACCATCCAATCATGGCAGCTTCTCAGATGAGGCAAGCAAAGTTTAAGAAGGCGCTCATTCTCAGGATGGGGGAAGAACAAGGTCCACAACTGAGGCTAAAAACCTGCTTAAATTTTCCCTCTAGACATCTTACTTGCCTCCACTTAGCCCTGACTCTCCAAGCAGCAATTAGCATGTGCTCATCACCTGGCCTTAGTTCCACAGAAACTCAAGCCCATCAGTGAATGACTTCTGGAACATCTACCATGTGCTATAAATTGTGGGGAAAAGTGACTATATTTCCAATTGTATTGCATAATCCTGTATTGGAAGAAAATGTTATCCAACTAGAAAGATAAGAAATATACAGGGAGGGCAATCAAACCTGGTCTATAAAATATTATGGTCCCATGAGGTCCCAGATGGTGGCTTCAGTATGGTGGGAAATGGGGGACATTACTGAAGCTGCCCTAAAGGATCAGCTCTTGCGCTATAACTCATATATGAGTGGGTGAGGCAGGGCCCTGCTGGGGAGACCATAGGACTCCAAGCAAAGGCTGATTGATGTTGGCCGTAGGAAGCCATTTATGTGTTTGAACAGGGGAGCAATGTGCAGAAAGCTCTGTGATGGATGATGCACCATTTTGCTGGAGTGGGTCAGGGTGATGGATGGATGGTAAGTCCATCCAAAATGAGAATATTGTTTTAAAGTGGGGGCATATTAGTTTAAAATTTATTTTAACGTGATCTCTGCTACAAAGTGGTTTTGATCTGTTACAGGGAAATTGAAGTTGGAAGAAAGGAAACAGTAGAGGTTGGAATGTCCAAATCAGGCATCTTATTTATACCATTTTGTCACATTCCTATTTCTTCTGAAGTTGGCTTCATGATGCACTTAGCTGTTGTTGTTGGCTCCAAATTCCCTATTGTCTGACCCACACTGCTGGCTACTCTATCATGCGCTGCCTAGTTCACTGAGCAGTTTGTATGGGTGACTCTTGTCTTCCAGACTAGATTGGAAGCCCTGCAAGGTCAGGGCTCAGAGCTCATTCTGGAATGTTCTATCTCTGTAGACTCTGGCAGCCACTGGGTACATGGAAAACAGTTAACAAGGGTTTCACAGCTGTCTGTTTTGGAGGAAAGACATGGAAAGAAATTGAACTTGATTACCCAATGTGGAAAGGTCTGCATTTGTTGTACTTTGTAATGTTTGGACTGATCTGAATGAAATTTCTAATGGCTAATTTCATTTCTAATCCTTACATGAGCCAGAAAACTCCACCTGCAAGGGAACAGTTTTTCATAGCCTTTCTTTTGAAAAGGGTGAGCACCCCATTTCCTGTCAACAGGAGCTGAAGTAATGAGCAGGAATTGGTTACTTCTATGACAGTGGTAGTTGCTTAGGAAGGAGGCCTGGGGATTGGGCTTCTGTAAAAGTTCTTGGCTTAGCATCAAACCAGAATGAGCAACGCAAGACCCGCATGCCTCTTGATAGACAGATATCTGAGCTGGGGACGCTGAGGCCCAAGACAGTTTACCAAGAAGGTAGAATTATGTAACCATGTCACTCAACACGGCTTCTTTCCAGTTCAAGGTACCCTGGGACTAAACAGTACACATAGCAACAAAACACACTGACCATGTATACTCTTTGCATTGTTAAATAGAACACAGTCCTCATATTGATGCATAAATCAACAAAAATGCAACAGAGTGATGCCTCATTTATTTACTGTCACCAGGGAATGGACTATTTATTATAGATAATATTCCAAATAACTAAGGCCTGTGACTTTAAGTGCCAAAACTTTAAAAAATGTCAACCATGTATGATGAAAATCCTTCTAAACATTCCCTACTGTCTTAAACACTATGTTCACAATAGTTTGACCTTCGGTATGTTTGCAGAAAAAAGGTAGAACCAGGAATGGCCTGGAACACTGCTAGATCAGATGACTAACCAGGGGAAACAAAGTGCTTCCAGACTTAGTCTACTTTTTATTGTGATAGGAAGTATTGGTGGACCAAAGGGGTAGCATGGATATCGCGGGAGAGAAAAAAGCCTTGCTGTGGAGGAAGTAGTGGGAGCATGTTGCTGAGGATATATACATATAAATCACCTCACCTGATCCATAGCAGCTCTGTTTCTTAGTAATAAGACAATATGAAAATTAGGTGACCAGGGGGCAACTGAGTGGCTCAGGCATTAAATGTCTGCCTTCGGCTCAGGCCATGATCCCAGGGTCCTGGGATCGAGTCCTGCATCAGGCTCTCTGCTCAGTAGGAGGCCTGCTTTTCCCTCTCCCATTCCCTCTGCTTGTGTTCCCTTTCTTGCTGTGTCTCTCTCTGTCAAATAAATAAATAAAATCTTTTTTAAAAAGAAAAAAGAAAATGAGGTATCTGAAATTCTGGACATGGTCTTTAAAGAGATTGTGGACATCAAGAGAACTGCCAAAACACTAGAAATGGAATAAGAGAGCTTAATGTCAATCTAAACTAAAATTTTAGAAGAGCATATTTCTGAACACAGAGATAAGGAGAATCATCCTCAGTTCCTCTTTTTGTCTCTCATCCCCTGTCCGATAAATTCACAAATACTATCAGCTTTATCTGCATAAGATATACACAACTTGACTCCTCTTTGTCTCTTCATTATTTCTTCCATTATCCAAGTCACTACTGTGTTTCAACTGGGGCAGTAGATGGACTTAGCAGCCCCACATCATCTGTGTACAAGTTTTCCATGATGTCCTGATGGTCAAAGTCTACTTCCCTGTCCTGGAACTTTGAGACCCATTGTGAGCTCCCAAAAAATGAAGGCACAGACTTGAAATGTGATTGTACAGTGGACCTTTCTTACAAGTGTCCTACAAGGCCCTACACAATCTCTTTGATCTCATTTGCTGTTCTCCCTTTTCTGAACACTAATGGAGGGACCCTGGCCTCCCTGCTTTTCCTCCAGAATGCTAACCTTTAGCAGAGATTATCTCCACCATAATTCTATAATTCCATTCTCACAAACTATTATTAGTACAGCCAAATTGAAAAGAAATAATATAAAAGGTATGAGACACCAACTTCCCCAATAATTATACCCTTCATACAAAATACCAGAAAATGTCTTTTTACTGGGAGAAATCCAAAATGCCATGTGGCCTTTTGCCAACAATAACCAGACACAACATACCTATAACTGCACACAAGTTGATTGCATGTCTAGGCAGCTCCTGTGTTCTTTCTTCTATGTGGAAACCAATCTTTGAGGCCAATCCAGAATCAAGGTTAACTGTTCTTTGAAGTTATTGATTAGGGTTCTTGGGTGGTAAATTTCTTAATCCTTGTATACCTGAAAGTGCCTTTATTTTGCCTTCCCAATTAACTGGTAGCTTATCTAGATATAGATTTCTAGGTTCATAATTTTCTTTCAGAATTTTAAAGGTAACTCTCTATTGAGTTTTTGGAAACTTAGGGTCTTTCTTTTGTCTCTTTAAATATTTCACTTATTAATTATAATTATCCTCTAATATTGTATGAATATACTTTGTGATTTAAAGTCTAGGTCATTAATCTGCTTTTCTATTTATACTTTATACTTTGGAGATTTTTAAAATTATTTATTTTCAGAAAGACGGTATTCATTATTTTTTTCACCACACCCAGTGCTCCATGCAATCTGTGCCCTCTATAATACCCACCACCTGGTACCCCAACCTCCCACCCCCCTGCCACTTCAAACCCCTCAGATTGTTTTTCAGAGTCCATAGTCTCTCGTGATTCACCTCCCCTTCCAATTTACCCCAACTCCCTTTTCCTCTCTAACACCCCTTGTCCTCCATGATATTTGTTATGCTCCACAAATAAGTGAAACCATATGATAGTTGACTCTCTCTGCTTGACTTATTTCACTCAGCATAATCTCTTCCAGTCCCGTCCATGTTGCTACAAAAGTTGGGTATTCATCCTTTCTGATGGAGGCATAATACTCCATAGTGTATATGAACCACATCTTCCTTATCCATTCATCCGTTGAAGGGCATCTTGGTTCTTTCCATAGTTTGGCGACCGTGGCCATTGCTGCTATAAACATTAGGGTACAGATAAATGGACTACCTTTTTAAAGATTTTATTTATTTATTTGAGAGAGTGAGCACAGCAGAGGGAGGAGCAGAGGAAAAGGGAAAAGCAGACTCCCTGCTAAGCAGGGATCCCAACTCAGGCCTCAGTCCCAATACTCTGGGATCATGACCCAAGCTAAAGGCAAAAGTTTAACCAGCTGAGCCACGCTGGTACCCCTGAGTGGATTTTTTTTTTTTTTTTCCAAATCATCAGTTCCTTTTCTTTTTATTTATTTATTTATTTTTTTAAATTACATTTATTTATTTTCAACATAACAGTATTCATTATTTTTTCATCACACCCAGTGCTCCATGCAATCTGTGCCCTCTATAATACCCACCACCTGGTACCCTAACCTCCCAACCCCCCCCCGCCACTTCAAACCCCTGAGATTGTTTTTCAGAGTCCATAGTCTCTCATGATTCACCTCCTCTTCCAATTTACCCCAACTCCCTTCTCCTCTCTAGCTCCCCATGTCCTCCATGCTATTTGTTATGCTCCACAAATAAGTGAAACCATATGATAATTGACTCTCTCTGCTTGACTTAGTCATCCAGTTCTTAAATGTATGTATAATAGCCTCCTCTCTGTCTCCCTGTTACAGACTTTAATTCTGAAGGATTTCTCAAACCTTTCTTTATTGATGACCTCGTGTCTAATTTAGTGATTTAGAACATTAGCTTTAGAAGCAGAGCATACTGGACTTGACCCTCAGATCTACCACAAACAAGTTATGTGACCTTGTGCAAAGAACTAGCCACTGTATGCTTCAGTTTCCTCATACCATAAAACATGACCAGTAATATTTACCTGGCCTGACAGCCATCATTATCCCTAATGGTGAAACCTAGATATTATCTGTTATAATTAGGAACAAAACATGCACACATGCTTCTTTATTAATCTAATGGTTATAGAACTCATGGCAACTATTACAGGATATGGAACAGAAGTTGAAATAAGATGGCAATTAGTTTCATAAGATACAATTTCACAACTAAAAAAACACAAGAAAATTAAAGAACACATCTTTTTTTTAATTTTTTATTTTGTATAAACATATATTTTTATCCCCAGGGGTACAGGTCGGTGAATCACCAGGTTTACACACTTCACAGCACTCACCAAAGCACATACCCTCCCCAATGTCCATAATCCCATCCCCTTACACCTCTTAATATTAATAAAAGTTCAATAGTGTTTAGACACTAAACATAATCACTAAGAAAATATAAGGAGAAAAATTAAAAGCCATGCAAAACCCTCAAAAAATTGCAAAACTCAAAATATTTAGAGCAAAGATTAAAAATATGTTAGAAACATAGATAATTTTAACAAAAATCCTTAGAAGAGACAAATTAATATGGTAAAAATTTTAGGCAGCTTAGTGACCTCTGCACACAACCTAGAGCACTGCGGTTCTGAAGATACATGGACTGAAGTCAAAGCATGGTGCCACCAACTTACAGCTGAATGATCATAGGAAAGTTCCATAACTTTACTATGCTTTAATTGGATTCTCTGTGAATGGGCCATAATAGTAGTATATGCCTCATAAATTTGTTGTATGGATTAAATGTGATCGATTGGTAAATGCAAAACCTGGCAGACTACAGGCATCCAAAAGGACACAACTAGGGTTTTGTTTGTCATTATGATTGCCACTGATGTTGTTACAATTACTCCAAACTTCTGGTGTAGATTTTACATAGCCCTATGCAAAACTCTAGTGGGATTTTTCAAGAAATAGTTCTGGAAAATATATGAAACAAATTCATAAAATATCTACTTAAATATTGAAAACAGAGTAAATAATCAAATTATAAAAAATTAAATGAAAATGAGTTAAGTAGCTTTCCATACAGCTCAAGAATTATGCACTTAAGACACAGAATTTAAAGTAAATGCAGAACTAGGAAACATACTTGCAATTCAATATGGCAGACAAATAATCACATTTCTATAGAAATAAAGATTTGATTCAATGTATATCTTTGTACAATGTAAAAAAGCAACTCACACAAGAAAACATACAAATGACTGAAAAGTAGTTTAATTGTGTCTGTTTTACTAACAAGCAAAGAAATACAAATCAACAAATAATCCTATTTCCTTCATTCCAAACGAAATAATGACAGTAATGAAGAGGAGGAAAAGGAGGAGGAGACTATGCAGGTGACGGTGTGATAAAATGGAAGCACTCACATCCTGTTTCTATGAAAAGATTTTTGAATGATATGATCTTAAATTTACAACATACAACATTAAATGTTCACTCTGCTCATTTTACTTCTTAGATTATATCCTACCCTAACAGAATAATCTAAATTATAGATGATATACAGAGTGTACAAAAACAGAAAATAAAACATTATTTATAGGCATAAAAAGAATTTGAATATGGGGTCATTATTAAGTAAATGGTAGTTTATTTATAGTAGTCAGCCTCTTAAACATTTGTTGTAGAAATATTCCTATCCTATTTTTGTTATAGAAATAAGGTGCCATGTCATTTATACAGGGTGATTTCAGATAGATAAATATTCCATAAAAAGCAATATATGTTTATAAAAATAAAAAAAAAAATAAATAAATAAAAGGAGTTTAAATCAAAAAAAAAAAAAAAAAAAAAAAAAAGCCACTAAATGTGTTATCCTTAACACCTCTTCTGCTGTTGTGTATATTTTAAAGATTCTGTTCTTTCTTTATTTTTTATGTAATCATGGCAAAAAAAAAAAAATCTTGTAACATCAAATTCACCACCTTAAGCAATTTTAAGCCTACAGTTCATTGGCATTAAATATATTCACATTGTTCTGCAACAGATCATCAGAATTTGTTCATTTTGCAAAACTGAAACTATGCCCATTAAATGGTCCTCATTTCCCTTTATCCCCAACCCCTGGTAACCGGTATCCTACTTTTTGTTTCATGAATTTGACTATTTCGATACCTCATTTAAGTGGAATCCGACAGTATTTGTCTTTTGTGACTGACTTATTTCACTTACATATACTCAAGTTTCGTACCTTTTGTTGTAGTGACAGGATTTCTTTCCTTTTTAATGTTCAAAAATAGTCCATTGTATGTATATACCATATTTTATCTGTCTAATCATTTGTCAATGGATGTTTGGGTTGCTTCCACCTATTGACTATTGTGAATTCATGTTTCCATGAACATGGGTACACAAATATCCCATTGGGATGTATACCCAGGAAGTGGGATGGTTGGATCACATGGTAGTTTTAATTTTTTGAAGAACCACCATACTGTTTCCCATAGCAGGGGTACGATTTTACAGTCCTGCCAGAGATGCACAAAGGACTCCAATTTCTCCACATCTTTACCAACATTTTCTTTTTTCCTTCGGTATTAGCTATTCTAGTAGAGGTGAGATGGTACTTCATTGTGGTCTTGATTTGCATTTCTCTAATAAGTTTTCATGTTGAGTATCTTTTCATATGTTTGTTGGTTCCTATATGTATTTTTTAACTTGTCAAAAATGTTAGTATTAATCTATATTACTTTGTATCAAATAAAACACTATAAACATAATTAGGATCACTTTTGCCTCCACCTTTGTGACATTAGCAAGAGCAAAGAATTCTTTTTCCAGGTCCTCAAATCCCCATTTGTGAAATAAGGAGGCTAAATTAGCTAATCCCATCTATGGATTTTTCATTAAAAGAAATAAAAAAAAAGCTTCCCTCATTTCCTTGTAAAAGTAGCTACATTTATAAATCTCCTAAATTTTGGAATTATTCTGAGAACAAGTGAGTTTATCCATTAATTAATGATATGGTGCTGTGTGTGGCTTTTTTTTTTTTTTCCCAGCATTTCTTTTTCACTTAACATTTTCAGATCTCCAATAGACATTGGACCAGGGGCCACAAATACAAAGATAATGCAGTCTAGATCTTGCCTTGTTAAGTTACAAGTTTTGAGAGGCAAGCTTATAAATAAATAATTACAATGCAACTTGAAGTTCATATGATGCACGTGTAGATAAAGTTCACTGGTGTTACGAAGGAGCAGACATCTGCTTCCAAGGCGCTAAAAAAGTTAAGACTCATCTAATAGTGGGAAAAACATCCTAATAGGTATCCCCCAGACCTTGGTGTTTACAAAATCCATGGCACTAAAATTTAGTGAGAAGAAATTTAATATTCACTAGCAAAGACAAAGCAGAATTTCCATGAGCATTTAGCCATTATATTTCTTTTAAACTAACCAATGGCTAAAATGTTTTCCATTCAATCAAATGGTATTTTAGAAATTGTGGTCTACACAAAGGATGTCTCTTGCTGGGAAGAGTAATATAATACATTCTGTGTGGAGTAGGAAACTTTAATGATATATGCAGTTTTGTTATTAAAACTGAGTTATATATTTTGCTCTGCTCTGGAAAATTGTGACCCAGTATAACATATCTTCACATTGTTTATAACTTGAGGAAAATCAACATTTTGGGTTCCCAGTTCACACAGTAGGAATTACATTTGTTTTGGCCAAATATAATTTATATAACTGCAAGGAACAATAAAACATGAACTCTACAGTGTTTTCTTACCTAAAAATAATATAGACCTTGTAAAATGGAAGAGATTATTATTATAAAGGAAAAGACAGTAACTTAAAAGGCTGAAGCTCATTTTACAACACTCTTTAATGCCTGTGCAAATAGGCAGACACCTGTGTCCCCATTTTGCTTGACCCTAGCCACAGGAGTAAGATTCCACGCAGTAATAAATAACCTTGCAAGTAAAACTTTGAAATATAATTTGCTTGAACAAATCTAGTTCTACATTCTGAAGTCAGTTTCAAAGTGACTTCTTGAAATGACTCAGTATTCTTTATTCCTCTACCTACAAAGATCTTTCTAATGTGGTGAAAGCATTGGTCCATTTTGTTTAAAAAAAAAAAAAAAGTTCCAATTAGCGAAGGGGCCATTCTGGATTTAAGAACTGGAAATGGAAATAATTAATTAATGATTAGTGAATGAATGAATCAACCAATCAACTGATCAATGATTGGGCATTTGCTTTTAAAGCCAGCTAGCCTATACAGGAATTAAATCTACTACTTCAATATCCTACTATTAACTGTGGTCCCATTCTCAAGGATGTGGGAAAGGTAAGATAAAGGATTCAGATGGGTTTTCCTTCGAGGAGATGTGTTCCAGAATCATACTGAATACATATTATAAAATTGCTGATTGCCAAAATAAATCAGACAGCTAGAAAGATAGTGACATTTTGGGGCAAACACTATGTTCAAGGAACTAGTCCACTGTATTTTATTTAATCTGCAAAAATCTAAACAATTCCATGAAGTTGGCAGAATTACCACTGTCTTACATGTGGAGAAAGTAAGGCTCACACATCTAATATGATGTGTTCCACATCACACCTGGTACAGTTAACCCTTGATGGAGAGTCTTCCAGTTCTGCCCACTGCACGCGTTCTACCCCACCACTTATGAATCAGCTAAGGACTCTGGGCTAGGATAAGACACAGCATCATCAGATGGCAGATGGGTCTCATAGTCCCACTAGATAACATCTACCTATTCTTGCAATTTTTACCTCTCCTCAAGGCTCACAACTTTTCTTCTCCTACCGAGCAGATTTTCTTGCCCTGAGATTTACTTAGTTTTCAACTTCTTCTGTAATTTTTTACCTTGTCTTTCAAGTCGTAATATCTATTTCAAACTTGGCTTAGCATTGTACTAATGCTAGTTAGTACTGGGGGTTAAAGCCTCTGCCTTCGGCTCAGGTCATGATCTCAGGGTCCTGGGATAGAGCCCCCCATCTGCTTAGCAAGGAGCCTGCTTCCCTTCCTCTCTCTCTGCCTGCCTCTCTGCCTACTTGTGATTTTTCCTCTGTTAAATAAATAAATAAGTAAACAAATAAGAATTGTAGTTAATGTATTAGGGTTTCTAATTGTATTGACTTTTTTTTTCCCTAAAGCAATCCTCCCTTAGTGTTTATTTAGATAGTCTTAAGGAATCCTGAATGACAGATATTTGTTTCTCAGAAAACAACAGAGTCCATTTTCCTTTAAAAAACTTTGCAGCCTCTCCAGGCATTGAATCATCTGGCTTGAGGCCAGGCACTAGAGGGTGCTTTAGAAATATTATTTGATGATGAACTCGGATGTTGTCCACTTGCTTTTCAGAAATCATTCCTGTAAATCATGGCTTTGAAAACTTGTCAGCATTTTGCTCTTTCTTTTGCAGATTTCTTCAAAGTGAGAAGGAATGCCTTAAAAGTAAACATTCAACAGTCATAACTTTATCCCAAGGAGGGTGGAATAAAAAAAATATTATAGATACTTATAGATATATAAATATTTCTGGGAGATAAAAAGAGAACCCTGTGGATAACCCACATAGAGCCTACTGGAACTTTATCAGTCAGCTGGGCTTTGTCAGAATGAAGTGGGTTGCTGAGGGGGTCAGCAGAACATGTGTTTCTCCCTCTTCCACACCCTTCTATTTTGGAAGCTTTCTATAAGCATAACCCCTCACATTTGTAGGAAACTTCTCTCTCTCTTTTTTGCAAGAGGCACTTTTATATGTATTATCTCTCCAGTGATATTTATAACAACCTGTGTAGTAGGTATTACTATTCTTATTCCCTAAAAAAAAAAAAAAAAAACCTGAAGTTTAGGGAGAATAATTAACTCACTCAAATCCAGAAGGCTAAGTGGCAGAATCAGACTAATTAGAGTGCTTTTTCCAACATATCCAGTGAGGCAACCCATTTCTTCTTCTTTTTGCTGTTAACATAACCAAGTGTCTGTACTGTTACCATAGCCATATTTCTTTCCTTCTTCCTTCAGACTTTGTCACATGTATCTTTCCCCCTTGTCATTCTTTTATTTCCTCTTTAATGTCTTCTTGCCTTAAATAAAAATAAACCCCACAAACAATGAGAACTAGAGGTCATGAAATATAAAATGAGGACTTCATGCCTCCTCTGCCTTCAAAAACCAGCATAACCTGGTATCAGAGTTTAAAAAGTCCTGAGGAAGCTACTCTATGGAGCACAATGAGGTAGTGCCATAAATGAGGTACACTCTGTGGTCTAGGGTTTCAGGGGAGGTAGAACTCACACTGGGAATATCAGAAACAGCTTCCAAAGAAAAAGAGATGTCTTTCTTCTAGGCCTTGAAAGATAGCAATATCCCCAAAGAGCACTCCACACCAGGAAATAGCAAAGACACAGTTGGCAAATCTCAGGGTTTTTGCAGAAAACAATAAATATTCAATTCATTGGAGGATCACTTGCCTGAGGCAGATCAGAGGGAGAAGAAGCTGGCAGGAAAGCTTTTAACCGGGTTCTAGAGCAGCTTGGTCTAATAGAACTTTCCAAAATGGTGGAAATGTTTTATACCTGGCATTGTCTGATACGGTTCTGATATGGTAGCCATTGGCCACAGGTGGCTATTGAGTACTTGAGAAACTGAAATTTAATTTTAATTTTAATTTTAATTTTATTTTATTTTAATTTAAAAGCCACATGTGACTAAGGAGCTGCCATTCTGTACAAAGCAATTCTAGGGACCTTGAAATATATACTGAGGCTATCACAGAGTTCTACGTTGACCCAGGACATATGGATACTTGCTGACTGAAGGAGAGAAATGGAGTGAGAGTATGTGGAGGGGGCTGAGATAAGAAAAAAAAGAGGTGGAAAAATTAGAATTTGAGATCAGAGGACACATCAGGTTGGGATTGCTGAATTTGTGAGTCACAGAATTCAAAATACAACTACTTACACTCATTTCACCTGTGTAATAAAATTTGTTCTCCACCAAATTTATAAACTGCTCCAACAACAAATGATAGCCATTTTTTTCGTCTCTTAACAATATCTAGTAGCTAGCACCCTGTGTTACACAAAATATGTTGTACATACAATATTTTTTGACAAACGCAACCATAGCTATGGGTTAATATGATATAGTTAAGATAAATATTCACTATCTAAACTGGATAGAAGACAAGAATGGAGGCAGTTAACATTCAGTTACTTAAACACAACATGTATAACCAGATAAGCCTTAAAAATGTATTGGCTTGTGTGTGTGTGTATGTGTGAGAGTGTGTGAGTGTGTGCATACACAAACATACGTTGGTTTATTTCTCCCTAATCTTTCTTTATCTCTAAAGCACTTGGAATTTAAAAACTCAAACATGGTTTATCACACACACTATCTGTATTCTTTTAAACCCCATAGGAAATAATATTCTTGTTCCAGCTTCATTAGATTCTTCAATTATGGATAAGTTATTCTGTAAAATGAGCCAATGTCCACTCCCTCATTCTATGGCTAAAAGGATTATTAAAACAAAAACAGAAAATCAGGCTCTCCCACTCTATAAGGAGTTGATCCCCCAAAGATTTAAGATCAAAATATCAAAACCATAAGTGAAAACTAGTGCTGAAGTTGGTAATGGCTTCCCTACAACATAAAAGAACAAAATAAGAATAGCCACCATAGGGCAACACCACTCATTCAACTGTGTTTTATTTTTTTTAATTAAATTGATTTATTTATTTTCAGAAAAACAGTATTCATTATTTTTTCACCACACCCAGTGCTCCATGCAATCCATGCCCTCTATAATACCCACCACCTGATACACCAACCTCCCATCCCCCCACCACTTCAAACCCTTCAGATTGTTTTTCAGATTTTCATGATTCACCTCCCCTTCCAATTTACCCCAACTCCCTTCTCCTCTCTAACACCTCTTGTCCTCCATGATATTTGTTATGCTCCACAAATAAGTGAAACCATATGATAGTTGACTCTCTCTGCTTGACTTATTTCACTCAGCATAATCTCTTCCAGTCCCGTCCATGTTGCTACAAAAGTTGGGTATTCATCCTTTCTGATGGAGGCATAATACTCCATAGTGTATATGGACCACATCTTCCTTATCCATTTGTCCGTTGAAGGGCATCTTGGTTCTTTCCATAGTTTGGCGACCGTGGCCATTGCTGCTATAAACATTGGGGTACAGATGGCCCTTTTTTTCATGACATCTGTATCTTTAGGGTAAATACCCAGGAGTGCAACTGCAGGGTCATAGGGAAGTTCTATTTTTAATTTCTTGAGGAATCTCCACACTGTTTATCAAAGAGGCTGCACCAACTTGCATTCCCACCAACAGTGGAAGAGGGTTCCCCTTTCTCCACATCTTCTCCAACACATATTGTTTCCGGTTTTTTTTTTTTAATTTTGGCCTTTTTAACTGGTGTAAGGTGATATCTCAATGTGGTTTTAATTTGAATCTCCCTGATGGCTAGTGATGATGAACATTTTTTCATGTGTCTGATAGCCATTTGTATGTCTTGATTGGAGAAGTATCTGTTCATATCTTCTGTCCATTTTTTGATATGTTTGCCTGTTTCATGTGTGTTGAGTTTGAGGAGTTCATTATAGATCCTGGATATCAACCTTTTGTCTGTACTGTCATTTACAAATATCTTCTCCCATTCTGTGGGTTGCCTCTTTGTTTTTTTGACTATTTCCTTTGCTGTGCAGAAGCTTTTGATTTTGAAGGAAATTGAAGAAGACTCAAAAAGAGGGAAGACCATTCCATGCTCTTGGATCGGAAGAATAAACATTGTTAAAATGTCTATACTGCCTAGAGCAATATATACTTTTAATACCATTCTGATCAAAATTTCACTGGTATTCTTCAAAGAGCTGGAGCAAATAATCCAAAAATTTGTATGGAACCAGAAGAGACCCCGAATCGCTAAGGAAATGTTGAAAAACAAAAATAAAGCTGGGGGCATCACGTTACCTGATTTCAAGCTTTATTACAAAGCTGTGATCACCAAGACAGCATGGTACTGGCATAAAAACAGACACATAGACCAGTGGAACAGAGCAGAGAGCCCAGATATGGACCCTCAACTCTATGGTCAATTAATCTTCGACAAAACAGGAAAAAAATATACAGTAGAAAAAAGACAGTCTCTTCAATAAATGGTGCTTGGAAAACAGGACAGCTATATGTAGAAGAATGAAACTCGACCATTCTCTTACACCGTACACAAAGATAAACTCAAAATGGATAAAAGACCTCAACGTGAGACAGGAATCCATCAGAATCCTAGAGGAGAACATAGGCAGTAATCTCTTCAATATCAGCCACAGCAACTTCATGAAGATATGTCTCCAAAGGCAAAGGAAACTAAAGCGAAAATAAACTTTTGGGACTTTATCAAAATCAAAAAACTGTGTTTTGTTTTAACTGCAAATGGACTCATCATGTGACTGCCTTCTCAAATAAGTCTGAAATATTTTTGTGCTGCTGACTCCTCACATATGAACATTTTGGGGATGAATGGTTACCAAATAGCTCTCTCATTCACTGTGTTAGGAACCAATGTTCACCAGATGACCTGGCCTCTCTTCTGCTAACCAAGGATGTGAGAAAAATGTGCAGTTTCAGAAAGAAGGATTAGGAAGTCAGTAAGTTTTTCCTTAAAACTGAATCAAAAGTTGCCTTGGCCAACTACACATGATGTGGATCAAGTGGCTTTCTCCAGTTCTCCAGGGAAGGGCTTTTGTGTTCTGCCCCCCCCCCAAAACCTCCTTTAGGAGACATTCTTTGCTATTCATCAATAACACCTATGGCTATCGCCAAACTCTCCCACCTACCTTTCTAGACCTGAAGAGCAAGTGAGGGTCAGCTGATGCAGGCTACCAGAGGACCTCAGAAAAGGAACTCTGGAGATTGTACTCCTATGCCTTCTTGTCTCACAATGAAAATCTGTGAACCTCTAGAGATACTGTTTTCCAGCATCTTAATCTCATTCAAATTATCCCACACTTCTTTGGAATATTGGCAACAGAAGTTTTGAAAGAGTTTTAGCTCCAAATTCTCAATTATAATTTTTTTAAAAAGATTTTATTTATTTATTTGAGAGAGAGACAGTGAGAGAGAGCATGAGTAAGGAAAAGGTCAGAGGGAGAAGCAGATTCCCCTTGGAGCTGGGAGCCCAATGCAGGACTCGATCCCGGAACTCTAGGATCATGACCTGAGCCGAAGGCAGTCGTCCAACCAACTGAGCCATGCAGACATTCCTCTCAATTATAATTTTATTGTTTGTGTCTCCTCCTGTTTGATTTTTCTTACCAAAAAATAAATAAAATGACAAAATGTGGAACCAGTGTCTTTTACTACACATTTATGTGAATTCAGGCAATTGACCATATAAACCAAGGGAAAACAATGCAGTGAGCAACAGCAATGTGTTCCTTGAGGCTGGAATTGTTCCTACAGCCACAGAATCCTAAGATCTTAAAATTTAAATTGACCTTAAGGGAAGCCACCTTATATCATTCTTACAAATGATTATACTAGTGCAAGTATTAAATGCCTGGGATCAGAAATGGGAAGAATGCTCCTTCGTATTCTGCCTTTTTTTTTTCCCCCTCCAAATCTCCCAACTAGCCAAGTCTCTGGCATGTATCAGAGGAACAAGCAATTTTCAGAGTGAAGTCAAGTGAAAAGTATGTAGATGGCAGTGTAAATGTTAGGAGAGCTTGGGGAAAAATATGCCAGCTATGTGCTGTTTTGCTATAGTAAGTATAGAACGGCTTCTCCAATGCCACGGGCAAGATCCTTGCCAAGTGGAATACCCTATTTATAACCCTATCAAGAAGAGGAAATAGTGCCAGGAACAAGATAAAACTATTAGTTGTATTAACAAAAATACTTAAAAGCATTTTGTATTTGAAAATAAATGTTAGTGGTTAAGAAAAAAATATAAGTAGTTGTAGATCTGGGTGTTGAAACCTGTTGCAAGACCATTAATTAGTCATCATCTTATCTTTACTGCCATATGTCTGCCAACTTGCCTGTTTGAAGTTGTAAATGGAGCTCATAAATGGACTCTTTGGGAGATATGCAGAAAATAAACAATTCTCCTTATTGGGTAAATAGTTAAGAAATCTCCCTGGACTCACATGTTTTTTTCCTCCCGTTGGTACCATTGAATCAGAGCCCATCTGGGGTATCCTCCTGATCTGTCTAGAACCTGCCAGTCTTTTCAGTGCCAAGTATTTAGTCTGTTATCCCAGAGATGGGAAAAACAGATGGAGTCCAAAGGAGTGCCATGAGCATGCAGATGCTTGTCACAAGGATGTCACACTGGGGAGGGCCTGGAACCCAGCCTGCACATGCCAGCATCAGGACCCAAACCATGAGCTGCCACCCCACCTCATTCCCTCTTTCCCAGTACCCTAAGGAGCAGCATGTTGAATAAGCAAGAGGCTAAGAGAACGGTTGGACCAATGCCAGATCCTTTGCCTTCTCTCCTGGCTCAGTGAAACAAGGTAAGCCATGCTGTCCTCTGTTGTAAGGACCAGGCAAGCATTAGGATCCAGTTCCTTTCTCTTCCTTTTTCTGACACTTTATCGTCTCCACCTACTCATTTAACCTGGTAGAGTACAAAGATGGTATGATTTGGATGAAGTTTGGGTTAAATCCTGCTCTTTTACTAGCTCTCTGTCTCTGAAGGAAAAATAAAACCAAACGACATTTAACTTAACTAAGCCTCAATTTCTTTTCTGCTAGTGTCATCTACCTTGCTAGTTTGTTGTGAGGGTTAGCAAAAGCAATACGTGAAATGCCTAGCTCTGTTTATAGCATATAGTAGGCAATAAATGTTAATATCCCATAGCTAGAGGCACTACATTAAACTATGAATACTCCAGTTTATTAATGGTTCATTAATATTTAATAATATAATTCATTTATCCTTATATTAGATAATAATATAAAATATACCCTGTGAATATCTAGTTATTAACATAATCTAATTGTTAACCCTCTACTTACCAAAGTTTGTAATTTTATAAATAACTGTATATTTATTTAAGATATAATTGCCCTTTACTATATATTACGTATTATATATTTATGTGTATTTTTACATATATCACACATGTATTATATTGTTTTATATGTCTTCCATTATATTATGGCTGATATTACATATCATGAATCTGTATCATTTATATGTCCTATATCATGTCTCATGTTTTCTATATTATGTATTATAATAATACACATTAATTATTAATTTATTTGTACAAATTATATATAGTTTTTTTACTTGTATCATTTCATTTAAAAAAGTAATTTAATGAAACAAGATGGGATCAGGAGGGAGACAAGCCATAAGAGACTCTTAATCTCGCAAAACAAACTAAGGGTTGCTGGAGGGAGAGGGCTAGGGAGAGGGTGGTGGGTGATGGACACTGGGGAGGGTATGTGCTATGGTGAGTGCTGAGAAGTGTGTAAACCTGGTGATTCACAGACCTGTACCCCTGGGGCTAATAATACATTATATGTTAATAAAAAAAATAAACAGACAAAAATAAATAAATAAATAATTTAAGATACAAAATGACACAATGATAATTAGCATATAATTTATAGTATAAGATATATTCAGTTTTAATATGGATTATTAGATTACTTGATTACTAAGAGGTCAAAGCCTGATTCAAATAATGTTCTACAGGTGCCATTATAGAAACATAAATGTAAATATACATACACAAAAATAATTATTACAAAACCTTCAGTGTACTCAGGCCACAATTGTCATGGTTAAGAGTTGAGAGGGAGAGGGGTGCCTGAGTGGTGCAGTCAGTTAAGCGTCTGCCTTCAGCTCAGGTCTTGATCCCGGAGTCCTGGGATGGAGCCCCGGGGTCTCCCTGCTCGGCAGGGAGTCTGCTTCTCCTTCTGCCTGATGCTCCCATGTTTCTGCTCTCTCTCTCTCTCTCTCACTCTCGTTCTATCTCAAATAAATAAATTAAATTAAATCATTAAAAAAAAAAGAGTTGAGATGGAGGCAAACCATAAGAGATGCTGAAACCAACTGAAGGTTGCTGGAGGGGTGGTGGTTGGGAGGATGGGGTCACTGGGTGATGTCATGAGCTCTGGGTGTTATAAGCAACTGAAGAATCACTAAATTCTACCTCTGAAACTAAAAGAGAGAGAGAGAGAGAGAGAGAGAGAAAAGAGGAAAAAAATGAAAGAAGGTTTGAAGAGGCGGGGGGTGGGAGGTCGGGGTGCCAGGTGGTGGGTATTGTAGAGGGCACGGATTGCATGGAGCACTGGGTGTGGTGAAAAAATAATACTGTTATGCTGAAAATAAATAAATTTAATTTAAAAAAAAGAAAAAGAAAAAAGAAAGAATTGCCACAAGGGGAGTAATAAAATATCATGGAAAGACTACGGGTTTCAGAGCAAGAAAAATTTAAATCTAGGCACAGCCAGGTGTGGGAGCCTCGGCATGAACTTAACCTCTCTCCATCCCTGTTTCTCTATCCTAACAAAAAGCAGGGGGCTTACAGACTTAGGTTGAAATAATACATGAAAAGGGCACAACACAGCATTTAGTACCTAAGTAATCCATGAATGATAGACATCATTATTCATATTACTACTAGTTAATATCAATTATTACTAAAAACGAATGCTCAGTACTGTTTTCAGTGGAAGTCCTGGAAGCACACAGAAGAAGCTGCCGCTCACCTACCCGGGACCGCTCGGTGCAGAGCTGGCTACTGAGATTGCTGTTTTGCTTGGGCCTCGTTTGGAGAGCAAGGCCAGTTGTTCTCACTTTCTAGTGGTTGGAGAACATTCAAACTGATATCCCTTGTGGGGTAAGATCTTGGGGACAAATATTTCTTCTATTTCAAGGTTTCTTAAATTTCACATGTGATTTAAAAAGCAAATAAGCCCCTTAATTGCTTCGTTAAGCTAGTCAACACTAATTAAGAAAAGTCAAGAGGAAAAATATTAGAAACTGCTGTGCTTGACTTTTGCCTCCTCTCTTCCTTCCAGATTCCATCTTGCTTTGCTGAGGAAAGAGAGTTTGTGCTTTTCTGTGATGGAGCCCACTCTGACCTCCTCGGTTCGGAGTCTGAAACTGAGCTCTAATCTTTTGGGGTTCAATTCTATTTATTACTGGTGAAACGTGATTTCCCAATCCCACAAAAAAAAAAAAAATGCCTAAAATGTCTTGTGAAGTAGCACAGGGGGTAACCTGAACTATCTTGATGAGCTAGAATTCAACAGGCTGGAAACCTCCTCCTCTTCTCTGGCTCAGCTCAGGGACTTTGGAACAGAGGCACGGAGGTTCTTTTAGCTTGGGACTGACTAGCCCTGTGATAGCAGGAGTGTTCAGCAGGTCTCTGCCTGGGACTGGTGTACTTCTGGGTGTTCAGAGACCTGCCACTCTGGAGGTACCTCAGGCCAAAAGTGGGAGCACTGAGAGCACTGAGAGTGTGTGAGTGTGTGAGTGTGTCTCCGTGGTGTGTGCACCTTTCAATGTGCAATGCAGTAAGGATATTCTACTTGTCTGCAACACAAATAGAATCAGAATCCAGTCTTTGGCATTTGCTCAAATTTTGGGACAGTTATGTCTTTCAGCTCTGCTGAACCTCATAATAAAAGTGATTTACCTTATAGATTTTCCTAGAACTAACGAGGACATGTCCCTTATTACATCAGTGCCCTTGAAATCTCTCAGATCCAAGGAGAATGATAAGGTAATGATAAGGTAATAAGGTAATAAGGTAATAAGGTAATAATGGTAATGATAAGGCTAAGAGAAATAAAGAAAAGGCTCAAGAGTTGGTAGGTGCTTGAGTGGAGATTAGAACCCAGAGCTGCCTCCTGCAAAATCAAGGTGACTTCCCCCATACCCCATCCTATTCAAAAGGCTCTTGTTGTGATCCTCTGAATTAGATCCGCAATTCTTTCTGGTCTTAAATGAGAAGAACCCAAGTTCCTCCTTGCTCTGAAAATGCTACTTAGCACAGGATCCCTGCTAAGCTTGCTCTGTGTGCAAACATCCCCTGCGTCTCCAAGGTTGACTTTCCCCACAGCCTTCAGGACCTCAGAACATGTGGAACCCTTTAGAGGAATGTGGGCGGCTTACGGGAATCTGCTAGAAGAGCAGAAAGTATGACAGACTCAGGGATTGGACTCAGAAGGAATTTTACCCACATTCTCTCTTGTGACCAAACCTGAGTTATTTAGGATTGCAGGTGATTTCCTCTAGGTGCCTCAGTTCTCAAGGATGGCTCTTTCATTGGAAGTGAATGAGTGAAAAGAATAAGGTCCTTGCTTTCCATGACAAACTCAACACACTCAAGAGATTCAAAATTGTAAGACTCAATCAGCTATTTGTCAGGTTCTCAAGCATTCTGGGACACCAAGTGCATAGGCTCACTGGAGGAATGAAAACTGCATGAAGAGGCCCTCGATGGATGTGGTCAGGTGTCCAGTTCATAGGCTCCAAAGGGGTTCTGTTAGCTCAGTGCTGCCTAGTTCCATGGTATCAGGAATGTTCTTTCTGCTAGAAGAAGCATAGCAGTGGGGCTCTGCCTGTGATTGGTGTACTTCTGGAGGTTGAGAGACCTAAGTAGACTCCTAGACATTTAATATCCACCCCAGTTTCCTTGGGACCCAGGACTAGTGGGCACAGACCAATTCTGGGTTCCATACATAGTGAGTCTGAGCCAGCTGATAATTCCCTAGCCTTGCACTGATGAAGACAAAGTCTGCAGGGTAGGGATGCGGGCAGAACCTTTAACTCTGATGCTTCAGATGCATGTCCATTCTCTCTAGAAAACAAATTACCTCTGGCCAGCCGTTGTCTGAAGATAAACTAAGGCACAAACTGTGCAAATTTAAGAGACTACAACATTTGTGCAAATACTGACATTAATTAAAACAAGCAAATAAAGGAACAAACAAACCTTACATATTTCCTTCTATTTCTTGATGTTCTGAAGATCTACAGCAACTGATTATAAGCCTAAAAATTAATCAAGTAGGCATCAAATTATTCCCATAAAGAATATTAGCTAGTGTCATGAGATTCTTTCTCAAGAAGATCTTTAATGAGAGAAAAATAAGGCCTTAATAATAACAAAGTTTCTGATATTTCTCTGGGGCCTCCACTGCTGCAACTACTCACAAATCAAGGACCAGAAATCTAGTATAAGCCAAATGTATGATGAATGTGCAGGAGATGGGAGCATGCCACACGAGTGGACCTAAGGAATTGGGTGTATGAGGTCAGAAGCCTTGCTCAGAGCTCAGAAGATGATCTCTGCTATAGCACCAACTATTCAGGTAAAGAATCCAGGCTCTGATAATCATAAGGCAGGATATCAATACCTCAGATAAATGATCCAAATTCTTCACAAAGCTGTGGTTCTGTGGGGGGCCTGGGACACTAAACAAAATGGAGGTTCCTGACTAATAAATACGTAAGGGCAGACTTCAGTCCTATGCACAACTACAGAGAGGGCAGAGATATCAGTAGGGTAGCGCCCATGATCTCAGGAGCATCAAAATTCAGACCTTGTTGTGACCAAGTGATTAGAAACTAATGAGAGTGCCTGGCCATCAAACCAGTCAATGGATCCCAACAAAGTTGCGTGATATTTCTAAGCTCCACTGACCCAAGGATTGAAGTGGTTGAAGGTTCCTAATAACCTCTATCATGAACAGGACTGGTTTGGGTCCTCAGTATTCTTAAGCCCCCCAGAGGTTCAGAGGACCAAACCTTAAGAATCTAAAGAGGGAAGCAAACCAGGGCATGGAAGATTTCTTACATGAGCACTCTGGAAGTTCATCACTCTGAGATCCTTTCCATGAGGCTCTCCCAAAGGAAGAATGACCTCATTTTGCAAGCAGAAGGTGAGAAAAATATAGGCATATGAAGGAGTGAGTGTGAAAAGGAACTTATGTGAGGATATCTGCCAACTGGAATGAGTGGGTCAAATCTCAGCTACAGTGTTCTAGATAGACAGGCAAGACCAGTAGGTATCTCACCAGAAAGGGTTTAGACCAGCCACAGATTTTAATATTTTTGAGTCCAAAGGGCTTCCATACACTATATTGATGGAAGTGACTTCAGAGACAGTCCCAGAAGACCCCTCCCTTCCTAAATCAAGTTCTGAGAAAGCCATGGTGGTTCTCCTCTTGTGTTTCTACCAACCTGCTCCAGTGATTTCACTCTCCTCACTGACTCTCAAATCAGGGTCTATTTTCTACAGTTCAGGCCTTTAATCAGAGCTTTCTCTTTGCCTGAAATGCCCTCCAGTTTTTCTACTCCCCTCAGGGCTTTGAACTAAAACTTACCTTTTTCCCTGTCAGGATTACTTTAGCTTACAGTGACTCAATGGCTTTAATATCTGAATCATGTATTAAGTAAGCATTATTTAATATAGTTTCATAGAAACCCAATAGACTAGGTCAGATTCACATTAAACCACAGATTAAAGACCAGGAAGAGCCCCTTATAGACATCTATCTAACTCCACCATTTCTCTGTAATGGTGAGTAGGCAGAGGTCCAGAAGGGAGAAGTGATTTCTTCAAGATCTTCGATGTCACTGGGGAACTAAGGAAAAAAAAAAAAAAATCTTTATCTCCTGACTCTCAATCCAGGATGTCTTCCATGACTTTCTCTCGCCTAAGTAGTTCAACTGGAGATCCAACCCAACAAAGACCATGTTTTCAGAGAAATTATGAGATGGTTCAGGGCTGTCTCCTGATGTTCTGGCAGCTATGAACCTTGCTAAGGATCCCTGTTTTTACAACTCTGACTGAATTGTAAGGAAGAAGAGGCCAGTGCTGGGCGCAGCTGCCTCTAAGGCACTGTAAGCCCTCCCAGGAGGGAAGAGAAGGAGATCCATTACAGTAACCTGGAGATTTCCTCCCATGTTCCCTTTATGGCCTCTTTTACCTCATGTCAAGTTCTAGGATATGAATGTGCTCAGGGGTAGGGAAGGCAATAATCCCCAGGGTCTTGCTCTATAAACTTCATTTCCTCCCTTTATTGCACTTAACTGCCCGTGAACTCTATTAATATTTTGCAAATTGAGATCCCTAAAACACATGTTACTCTTAATTTTAACCTCATGCTAACTAGGATGTGGTCAAATTTTCACAACAAATTCCAAGGATTTTTTGATATGCCTTGGAAAAATGCATTTAAAGGTGGCCCTGGGTGTTGGTTTTTTTTTTTGTTGTTGTTGTTGTTTTCTATATCCACACAATTTCTTTCAACTCCTGCTATTAAGGAGCAGGCCGAAGTAAGCTCCATTATGTCCAGGAGTGACAGAAGGAAGCATCTACCAGTCCAAGAGGGACAGTCAGAGAATTCCGTATTTCTGAATTTGCCATAGTAAATATCTGATGTCCCTTACTCAACAGAATGGGTGCACACCTTTGCACACACGATCATTTTTCTTAGAAACACTTTGCCATTCCATAAACACATTTCTTCCCTTAAGGTAAATAACTTATGTCTTAAAAGTTTAGTGGGAAAAATAGATTTTTCCTACCTCCAGTTATGCCAAATACATTTTCATGGACTAGCATCTAAAGTTCATCAGTCAGAAAGAAGAAACCCCTCTTTCCCTTCCTTTCCTCCTTTTTTCTTTACTTTCTCTTCTCTTTCCATTTTTTTTTTCCATTCAGCAAGTATTTTCTGAGTACCTGCATGTTCCAGGAATTACCCTAGCTGTTGCAGATACCATGGTAAACATAACCCTGGAAAACATGAACCACATGATTCCACATTTGATCATTTAACTACACTTGTAAGTATTCAACTGCTGAAGTGGGTATTCTTCCCCCAAAAAACAGCAATCAGCTTTAAGCATTCATCTCAACAGAAATACTTTAAAAAAATGTTCAGCTATAGAAAATAAAGCAATAACTTTTCTATTAATCATTGGATCAATTTGTTTCTGTTTTTAAGAGTTTTTGTTTCCCCAGATGATTCCCCATTTTCTCTCAATTATTACTTTGAGTTGAGGTTCACCTAAATCTTAGTTACCCCAAAAGAGAAGATATTGTGGTATACTGACAGCAATTTTCCCCCACAACCAACTCTGAGGTAAGGGAGAGCAGGGCCACTCAAGAGAACAATGTCCAACTTTCTCAGCTACCTGCCCTTCCACAGTCGCCAAGGTCACATCTGCACCTAGAGGAGAGGTCGTCCTCTCTCCTATGTATCCCATTGACTCATTCTCCAGCTTCCACTGGTCTCTCATTCCCATTTCCACCCTCCCTATAGTTCCAAAACAGTGGAGGTTGGGGGAGAAGCATTCTCAATATATAAGTACCAACTTCTCTCAATATCTTTGATAAGTATTAAGTTATTTAGAGAGGACAGCATCTCCAGAGGAAAAAGGAAATATTCCTCCTGAAGGATCAGTGACAAGTAAAGTAAATAATAATCAGGACAAAGGGTGGTTACATTTAATCAGGCACCAGTGAACACAGCACAGCTTTTATTCATTAAATTATTTTGTTAAGATAGGAGGGTGGGAGTATTCTAGATTAAAGAATGTAATCAATTAAGAGTTTTCAAACTTTTAGGTTTCATAATACCTTTATACACTTGGAAATTATAGAGGGCATCATTTTTTAAATTAAAGTATAACTGATGTATCATATTAGTTTCAGGTATACACAGGACTTCAAAATTTAATATACATCTTATCTATTTTTATATTGGAAACTAAAACAAAATAATTTTCAGTCCTTATTTATTAGTTTATTTTAAAATAATACTAAACTCATATTTTGACACAAATAACATATTTTTATGAAGATAATTATACTTTTTATAAAAGTGGTTAATGAGAATAAACAAATGTCTTTAATGTTTAGTTAATAGAAGGTTGATTCCCATATCTGCTTCTGCATTCAATCTGTTGTCATAGCACACAACATATAACCTCTGGAAAATCCCACCTTCTTAAAAGACCAAACATTACTTAGCATATATGTGCCTCAGTTTCTTCATCAGTGGGTATAACAATAGCATCTACTTAATTAACGTTTGTTAGAATTAAATGACTTTGTTTTGTAAACTGCTTGGAACACTATCTGGCACAATAGCAAGAACTCTTATCAATAACACCATTATTATTAGCATTTATTCTGCTGAACCACTCCCTGAATGAGGAAGGACCTGTGTGGTGACCCTCCAAGTTGGAACTGGGACTTAGTATGCATTGCACTTGGGGTGAAGTCAGCATAGCTCTTTCTATGTTTTCTATGATCTCCATCTAGAACAGAGCACTCGGGGTTTTTATTTGTAAGTGTTGGTCTAGTTTTGGGACAGTCGTTCTGAGGTTACTCAGGCTTGAGGTTATCAGACTGATCCACATGGGAAAAAGCAATATGGACATAGTCATAGAATACTTCTCATGATCTTCAAGCTATTGAAGTTGGATGGGACCTCAAGGGCCACTTGGTTTTTCTTCCCTCTAGCTGTAGAAATTTTCTAGTGTTTATTCTACATTGTTGGTTGGGGCACTTTAAAGGACTCAGAGTTCACCTGAATCAGATGTTCTCTCAACTGATAGCACATCAAAAGTTTAAAGACCTTAATCTTGCCTCTCTGGAGCCTCTCAAGAGTCATTTCTTCTCTAAATCTCCTCATCTGCCTTATCTAGGCCAATTTCCAGTAATGGGTTTACTACCACAGAAGCAGGAATGAACAAGTGTGACAGCAGGGGCTTCAGAAATGGACTCAGACTTGAAGATGAGCTGTGCAACTTTGAGCAAGTCACTTAGCTACTCTGAGATTTAGTTTCCTCAGCTTAATGATAAAGGTTAATGGGAATATTACCTCACAGGTTTAACTGCAGATTATGTGAGATAATGAATACAAAGCATCTCCCATGATGCCCAGCATAGCAAGTATGGGCTTGACTTAAGACTGGTACCAGAAACAGAGCCTGAATGGGGATTAGAATGCTTTCAGGAGGTAAGGAATGAGGGGAAAAGGATGTGAAAAGAAAAGAGCTAAGCAAGGCCATGACTTCAGCTGGAGTCTACTTTCAGCCAGATCCCACAGTGAATTGAAGAGCATGAATTGCACCAGAGACCCACCTTAAGACAATGGAACTTGATGTATTTGTAATTCTGTATCAGTGAGTCATTGGGGCATAAAAGATGGGAGGGGGGTAGGTAGAGGAAGTGCACAACATCCCTGATGAAAATCGGTCTCAGGACGCCTGGGGGCTCAGTTGGTTAAGCAGCTGCCTTCGGCTCAGGTCATGATCCCAGGGTCCTGGGATCGAGTCCCACATTGGGCTCCTTGCTCGGCAGGGAGCCTGCTTCTCCCTCTGCCTGCCTCTCTGTCTGCCTGTGCTCGCTCGCTCTCTCCCCCTCTGTCTCTGACAAATAAATAAAATCTTAAAAAAAAAAAAAAAGAAAAGAAAATCGGTCTCCCAGGGAATAGAACATAATTCTCTAGAATTCTCTAGGGAGAGGGAATGAGAAATGAGTGCAGTGGGCTGGAGAAACGGCCTGATAGGCACTAGCGATATCTACCACATTTCACCTTCTAGCCTGTTCACAAGCCCAGGCTTCTCACATTACTGTCCGTTCTCCCAGGCATAACTTCTCCCAGATTCTGGTTGATCACAACTCCAGAGGAACCATACTAGAGAGTGGTAGGACTAACTCCATTTCTTGCACTTCAGTGGGTCCCCAAAATAAGTGAGACTATATTGCCCTAGGCCACCATGCTTCTAGATCCATCCCCTCGTTTCCCTGGGTTAGCACTTGTATCTGTCTAGGTGGGTTGCTTGGTGCGTTAACCCATCTCTGAGGGTCTGAGTCCCGATGACCATGCCTCTAAACTTGTACATCTAGTAAGCACTGGGAAAAGCAGAACCAAGAGTGGCTAATGGATGACACATGGCCACATATACCTGCTTCCCCTTCATGAAACAGCAGGCCATCCCCTTAGGTAAGAGTTAGTTCCAACTGATAGTACAGTCACTCCTTTCTTTAACAGCCTAGCGGCACAGTGGGCCAAAGTGACCAGGCGGCAGTCAGAGCCTTAACTTAACGAGTCCTATGTTTCCTGGTAGAAACAGTGCCAAGAATCTCAAATTTCAGGAACCAGGAGCATAAATTCCCAAAATAGTTGACTGGGAGGGCCACTGAGTAAGTACCCGAAGAGTTCACTAGAGGACTCAACATAATAGTCCCTTTCCCCTTGTAGAGAATGCCATCTCACATTAGAGCCCCAGTCCAGGGACTGGCCAGTGCACAGAAGGCTTGAGAACATTGCTTTAGAGCTGACCATGTTGGGCATGAGGCTCCCCTCCCAGCTGACAGAGCTCCACAATAGACCAGAGCCATGCAGGGCCCTGGGCCCTGGGCCCCCTCAGCTGAAGTCAGCAGCCGCAGAGTGTCTCAAACCTGCTGCTGGCCTCAAAGCTCAACTAGCTTGGCCCAGGCCCCACATCACTGTAGGACACCCAAGGCTTCAAAGGAGCAGCCTCCTCCTCCCAAACACTTCTTGCCAAAGCACAGCTGAGGCAGGCTGGAAGCTAAATATTTGGATTGAGTGGGAGGGAGAGTCCAGTCCCTCCAAGGGGTATTTTACCCAGGCCATCGGGAGAGAACCAGCTCACAGCACAGGCATGCTGGGCCCCATGGCCCTGGAAAACCATGGGATTGCTGTGCAATCAGCTGGACGGTACGCCTGCAAGCCTGGCAGAAGAGACAGTCCCACCAAGTGCATACCACTCTCCAGCCTGCTTCCTTCATCTCATTTTGCCCCCTTAACAACCTCAGGAAACCGCAGGGTTGGGTAGTTCTGCCCTCATGCATGCAGAAATTGAGCACCTGCCAATAAGAAGAAATGACCTTCTCGAGTTTGCACACCAAAGAAGGGCTGGAGACTGGACTTTGGCCTTCTGCAGGCAAGTTCTACCCCTTCCTTAGCAATCGAGATGTCTCCTTAGCAATGATGATATCCCATGTAAGCACACAATACTATAGGAGGTAGAAAGAACATAGATATCGGAGACAAGAGTTCACTTTTTGTCAGTTCTGTGACGCCTAGCCTGTCACAGTGGACCTTATTAAGCCTCAGTGTCATCTGGAAAGTGGAGGCAAAAATGGACTCCCTCCCCCACACCCAGCCCTAGACCACACTGAGAACCAGCTGAGTGTGTTTTAAAAGCCCATTCTGCACTGCATGCACCCTGTACTAAGTAAAGATGACAATAGTGATTGTGCTGAAGCAAATGGTGATCATAACCTGAAGGACAGTGGAGATGGAGGTTATCTCGGACACCATCTTGTCTGTCTCCTTCATTTTATAAACGTAAGGAAAGTTTGCTTAAGTTGACCTAGTAAAATTGTAGCAAAGCCAGGCTTAGATCTTCCAAGGCCTGGCCAGTTTCATTACTATTTTCTTTCTATTAATGTTCCCAAACACTTAAAAAATACAACATTTGTTCTCTGTGGAGTAGATGGAACAGATAATCTGTTCCCCGGTTACGGACGAGGCAATGCGACAAAGTTCATAAGAATGACCTCGAATAGCATGGTAAATACATGGTGGCCTAGAGGGGCAACTGATGGCTACATTAGTTAAGTGTCTGCCTTTGGCTCAGGTCATGATCCCGGGGTCCATGGTCAAGTCCTATGTTGGGTTCCCTGCTCAGTGGGGTGTCTACTTCTCCCTCTCCCTCTGCTCCTCCCCGCTGCTCATCTCGTGCTCTCTCTCTGTCTCTGTCTCTGTCTCTCTCTCCAATAAATAAATAAATAATATTTGCCTGGGATCTCACTATTCATTTCCCCAAAATAATTTCATTAAAAAAAAGAAACTACTCATATGGAATATTTGCCATCCAAATGTTAGAAGATCTCTCTTTGTACAGATCTCCCACCCATTACGTGGACTCCTCTTTACAACAACTCTGTCTGGTAGGCAAACTTCCTCTGCCTGGTGAGCTGTTGTGTAGCTCTTGTCAGGTACTCAATTGTTCAAACTCCTGACTTCAGCTAATATTTGTAAGCAGCCTACTACTAGATGTATTGATGGTCAGAAGTTCTCCCATGGTTTGGAGCAAAATCTGCCTCCCTGGGGCTGGCAGTCATCTTCCGTTCACACTATAAAGTAACTGCCCTCTGTGAGTTTTTGCCATGGAATTTGGCAAAGTTAACCATTTCCTTCTTGATACTCTGTCTTCCTTGTCTCCTGGTAATCAGGCTCCAGCTTCCCTGTCTTATAATTTTCAGCCTCTTTCACTGGCTAGTCTTCTTTTCTACCCCTTAGATAGCAGTGTTCCAGAGAGTGCTGATTCATAGCCTCAGAGACTGTATACCCAAGTAATAAATTGACTCAAACCTGTCTACTGAGTTTCAGACCTATACGGCAAACAGCACAAAGACATCTCCATTTGAATGTCCCACAGGCTTCTCAAATTTGGCATATCTAATGCTGAACGTCTTTCCTCTGATTCCAGGGAACCCTCCTTTCAATCCTGCATGCCTAAGTATTTCCTTCCAAGCCAAAACCTTAGACAACATCTTATCCCCCCACTTCCTTTGTACATGTTCTACCTCCTTAGTTTTCCACACCCACACAACCTCTTGAACCTACCTTTCCTTCCATCCCCTCTCCTACTGATTTAGTTCTGACCCCATTTTAGTTCTCCTAGAGTATGTGACAGCCCTCCAGCTTGGCCTCAACACAATACCATGCAAGTGATCTTTCCAAAATGTGTTATATTTGGTCATGCTTTCCCTGTTAAAAACAGTCAATTGACTTTCCATCATCAAAGGATAATGTCCAAATTTTACATTACGAGCTGAGCAGCCCTGACAAACTGGCTTCTGCAGACTCATTTCCATTTTCTCCCCCAAATCCTCTGAGGTCATCTCACACTAAAGTTGGGTCATTTCCTTAAACATGCTGTGCTCTCTCTGGCCTCTGGTCCTTATTAAAGCCTGTTTTCACTCTCAGGGATGCTCTTCCTTTCAAAGCATACATTTGATTTTCTTCTACTTCCTGAAGAAGCATCTCCTTTGAGAAGTCAATACCCATCCTCTCTAGGTAGAGCTGGTCTCCTCCTATGACATAGCTCACCATGGCACCATCTTATATAATAAAGCTAGTTACCATGTAGCTTCTCTACCTCATGGTGACATCTTGTTGGCTTATCATTTTTTATTCATCTCTCTGCTTTCCATTGCTTAGGACAAGAATGGGACAGTGTAGGTTCCCAAGAATTATTTGCCAGTGAATGAGTAAGATGAATAAATGGATGGTTGTATCTCATGCCTCTGTGTTATTTTAGCCTCTCTAAGCTTACCCCAAAACACTTAGCCAAAACTGCTCATAGCTACCCAGCCAATTAAACCAGCTCTTTATGATCCAAATATAACTGAAATTATTTTTCCATCAATAGTAATTAGTTCAATGAAAACATGAGTGACATGGAGAAAATTAAAGACAACAACATTTTGGAAAAGAGTCATATCTTCTCTTCACTGACCCCAACTCCCCAGCATGCCATACCTGAAAGGGATTATGGCCCCTGCCTTTTACGTGCCCACTGCAAACCTAAAAATTGGTGGCAGCTTAATTTTCTCTCTTCCTTTCTGCCTCCTGATAGTTCCTTCTCTCTCTGTTGGCTAATTCAGTGAATGTTGCTTGTTTACAGGAGCTGTTCCTCTCCTTTATTGCTACTTGAGGTTTCAGATTTACTCCCAAACTAGTTCCTCGCTGGCTAGATGTTGGGAGAGGGTGTCTTTTTACATTATTCTGCCTTCTGGACTACAGCAATTTTTCAGAAGATACATTAAGAAAAAAAAAAAAAGCTTGAGTTAGATTGATATAGTTTCAGCAGTTTTTTTTTTAGTTGGATTCTTTTTTGTGTGTGTTACCTCAGCTACATCTTCTGACCTACTATATAGTCTGGCAGCATAATGTAAGATACTCACAATATATTTTTCCCTTCCTGTCCCTTCTTCCATCATCAACCTGTCTGATCTGTCCCAGGGACTCTGTCAGAAGAGGATCAGAGGAAAGAGAAGCAGATTCTTAACAGCTAAATTTAATAATCTTGATGTTATGAAATAAGACAGAAGATCTAGAAAGCAAATGTGTTTATAAGGATCTAAGGAAAGGATCCTGTCCTTTCCACTGAACCTCAGACAATCTGGGTGGGATCTCACCAACTGAGAAGGGAAAGAAGAGTTAGGGGAAGTCATAATTCAGATATGGTCTATGACTGGGTCCTGTCCACTCCCCATGCTAGGTTAGCTCCTGAGGGAGTGGGGGTTAAGGAGGCTAGATATCTCTATATCATGTAAGTCTGGGTATCCCGAGGTGTTCTCCTACTTCCCAGGGCTAAGAGCAGAGCTGCGAAGAAAGCAAAGCTCAGCAAGAAGCCATGGACAGCATGTGTGCATGAGTGAGAGGCAAGTAGGACTAGGACTCTCACCTCAGATGGGTCAGAGGGCAGCCTCAGAGACATGCACATACCAGAGCAGTGTGAAGAGAAGAGCTAGGAGCTGCATTTTCCACACTCCAAGAGGAAGAGAAAGCAGGAGGGCCATGGGTCCAGTGACCTAGGTCAGAGGAACACAGAGTAGAAATATGGGTAGGTCTTGCTGCCAAGAAGCTAGTGGGAGCCCAGTCCAACCCTCAGTGGGACTCTGTGCTTACTACCTGTACTAGTAATGTTTTTGTGCATTGGAGAAAATCCTGAGGATATTTATTTTTTTTAGAAAATCCATGAAAAAATAAAAAAGAACAGTTTTTGAGAACTACATAGAGGAGAGACAAAGAGGTAGCTGAAGACACAGAGGAAAAGATGGGGCAAGGAAGGGGCAAGAAGCTTCTCCTGACTTCAGCCTCCCCAGAAACAGCTCCTGAGCAGGATTCCTGGGTCAGTGATTTAATAAGGAAGTGCTTCTAGAGGGACCAGTAAGGAGGAAAGGGAACATTTTTACATTTACAAAAATGGTGAAAAGGAAATCTGAATGGGGTCGCATATAGATCACCAGATTTATCATCTAAAATACAGGATGTCCAGCTAAATCTCATTTGCAGATAAAGTATAATTTCTTGATGTAAGTATGCCCCATGCAATATGCGTTGTTTATCTAAGTTTGAATTTAACTGGGTGTCCTGTATTTTATCTGACAGCCCCAAATGGGTGGAGCCCTGACAGTGTCTACTACAAGCCCCAACGAGATAGAGTCTGTAGAGGAGAGACCACAGCTGCTCTCATTCCCTGGCCGCCAAGCTCTGGAATGCATCGAGGAGTTCAAAACGTTTTGGGGCCAAAACACTGGGATCAAAATGGATGGTGGATTCAACCTATTTCAATGTCATTTGCCCCTCTCCCCAGTCTTCAAATCCATCCTCAGCTGTAGATGATTCTTGGACACATTTAAATCATTTTAAAAACAATACACATGATGACAATGTATTCCTTCAGATTTCAAAGGTAATGAAGGCCAATTCTAGAAAATGTGAAAAATACACAGAGTATTCAGGAAAGATAAAAGATACCCCATTATTAGTAGAATGGCACATTTCTTTCTGTTCTTTTCTATGTATATGTATTTCGGAATTTTCTTTTTTCCTTCATTTGACATTTTTTTTTTTCAAAATTGGGTCAGTATTTTAATACTATTTTAATCCACATTCGGTTATTTATTTATTTATTTGTTTGTTTTTATTTATTTGAAAGAGAGCGAGTGAAAGCGAGAGAGAACATGATTAGGGGGTGGAGCAGAGGGAGAAGCAGACTCCCCACTGAGCAGGGAGCCCAACCTGGGATGCCGTCCCTGGACCCTGGAATCATGACCTGAGCTGAAGGCAGACACTTAATGCATCGAGCCACCCAGGTGCTCCTTTTTTTAATCCCGCTTTTAGAAATGACCACATTTTGAGAACTTCCCATCCTTATTATTAGAAAATATTAATTTTAATGCATCCCTATAATAGTGTATGGTTAAATTATACCTTTTAAAATTCCCTTATTTTGGATACTTAGGTTATTTCTAATTTATGGGTAATATAAATGACACTGTGATTAGCTAAATAAACATTTGTCATCATATCTTAATATTTCCTTGAGATTATTCTTAAGGCACTTGATACCCAATGTTAAACTCATGTTGCCAGTAGAGCCTGGACAGTAGCAAATTGTTTAATTATTGAGTGCTCCTAGTTTTCTATTAGGCCAGAGCTGCTTCCACTAACCACAAAGGTAATATTCACGTGCATTTGAGAGGACCAATTAATATCTTCAAATCTCCGGAGGCTGTTGGGAGGTTAAAAAAAAAAAAGAAAAGAAAAGAAAAGCACATTCTGGATGTCTCTGGGAGTGGCATGAAGACAAAGGTGAGGTGTTGGGGACAAGCAGGTGTAGCTAAGCATGAAGAGTGCCCTATCCTGTGAGGCAACGGAAGTAACTCCTTTGCGTAACTCTGACTCCAGTCCTGGCTGGCCAGGACTCTGGGTCCTGGAGAGATGGTAGAGCACACTAGCCAGGGACAGGGTCTCTGGAGCTGGAAGGATGGATTTGAAAGTTTTGCCACTTTCAACTGTGTGATGTGGGTCAAGTGGTACAACCTCTCTGTGCTTCCGTATCCTCATCTGTAAAATGGGAATGAGTCCTAATGGATGTTGTGACAATTAGATTGACAACTCATGCATAGCATAGAACTATCCTAAACCTCTATAAATGTTAACACCATTTCTTGGGTATCGTGACTGCAGACAGGCTGGATTAGGCAGTACAGTTGGTTGGCAACTCTCAGAAGTTGTGAGTCTACACTGGGTCTGCAAACATTCATGTTCCACTATGGTCACACCAGTCTAATGGGCCCTACTAGCATTCTTCAGGGTGCATTCTGGGTCTATTTGCTTCCAGATCTGTGTGTCATTGTTTAGCTTTTTATGAGCAAAACCAACTTTAGGACTCTTTCCCTTTGCAGACGTGATGGAGGCCAACTGTAGCTTTGTAGCTTATCCATTTTGGAATCAAATAGCTGCCTTGTAAAAGCAGTGTTGCAATCTCTAAATGCCCATAAATAAGGATTTGAACATTTATCTCCCATCATGTGATTTGGTATAAGTAAACAGAAAGTCTTTCAGTTGAAGAGTGGAAGTGATGACGGAGTGAAGGGATATAAAGCAGTGGAGCTGGGTTCAGAATGTATATTGACTATAAATATATGCAGAGCCAAGTGTGGCTGGTACATTTTTATATGGCAGGCAAGGTCACTCCACATGAATGGGGGTGAGAGGGTGCTGGCAGCAGAGGGTAAGCACCCCTGCACCATCTCAGGACCCCCTTCTTATTTATGTCACCCCCAGAAGCCTTCTCATGTCTTGTCTGCAAACTTCCTCCCTCCCATATATAGCCAGGAGGATATACTAAAACAAGGCAATGTCTCCCATTTAGAAGACCAATGCTTCATCGGAACTGGATTTGAGATGCATGGAACAGCTCACCAAGTTAAGAACAACAGCCTTGCTAAACTAAGGCTGGATCGGGAAAAGCAAAACTCTCGAGCTTGTCATTCTTTCAACCCACCCAAGATCAAATGTAGACACAGGACCACTGCAGACGGTAGAAAGTAGACATGAAGAAACCATTTCAAAAGACAGTTCATTGTTAGAAACAAAAATGAAATGGTTGGAATTAAAAGCTCAGAGAATGTATTAAACAGTAAATTGTGTCATGAGGGGGAAGCAGAGAAGGCCGAGAAGAATAAGAGTAGCAAGGATAGGAAGAAAGTACATCAGTGTAATTGGCTCTGAGAACTCCCCTGCATGTCCTTGGTGCACCATGCATCCCAGGGCTACTTAGAATGAAGAAAAGAGGGGCATCTGGGTGGCTCAGGTGGCTAGGCCTCTGCCTTCAGCTCAGGTCATGATCCCAGGGTCCTGGAACTGAGCCCCACGCTGGGCCCCTTGATCAGCAGGAAGCCTGCTTCTTTCTGTCCCTTTGATCCTCTTCCCCTCTTGTGCTCCTTGTTTCTTTGTCTCAAATATATAAAATCTTAAAAAAAAAATGAAGAAAAGAGAGTCAAATTTGTTTCCAATGATCCACACAACCTATCAGAGCTTCTGAAATTCGGGCCTCTTTTGTCCCAAATTCTAGAAATATCCAGCACAATAATATGGCATGTACACAAGGAAAATTGTAGCCTCTCACTTTGTTAGTATATAAAAGCTCTGAGAATTGACAACTGATTTTTTTTTTTTCCCCTGAATGTCCCCCTTGGATAGATTTGGCAGAGTGGCTGGAGAAGTGATACCATCCCTGGCCACTTAAGACTATCAGCTCCCATGACTTAATGCCAACTCATGATAAAGACTAAAACTTTCTTCCATTCTGTATTTTGGTCACAAACATTTATTTGTAAAGGCTTGTAAATTTTTTTCAAAAAATGAGTTCCGGAACAACATGTGAATTGTGACTTTAAAATCCAGGCTGCTTTTAGAGAATGGCTCCTGAGGGATGCCTAAGTGTTAGACCATGGAATCTGATACCTTAAATTAAGAATTCTTGAACTGGGTGGCTCAGTAGGTTGGGCATCTGCCTTCAGTTCAGGTCATGATACCGGGGTCCTGGGATTGAAGCTGACATCAGTCTCCCTGCTCAGCAGGGAGTCTGCTTCTCCCTCTACCCTTTCCTCCTTATCATGATCTCTCTCTCCTCTCTCTTTCACTCTCTTTCAAATAAATAAGTAAAATCTTTTTAAAAAAATGAATTCTTGAACTCTACAACTGACATTAAAGGTGTGCTATATGTTGGCTAATTGAATTTAAATTTACAAAAAAAAAAAAAAAAAGAACAGTCCTTAATTCTAGGGGTAGGCACAGGAAGCCACATGACCACAGGTGCTCATGGAAGGACTGAGAGGTGGACAACAGGAAACCAAGAAGAAGTGGCATGGGTGGAGGGGACCTGATCAATGATGCGGCTGAAGAGCTATTTGTTAGGGTTGGTATAAACATAAGGAGGATGCAAGTGGTTTTCTGGGTGATCCATAAGTGTTCTTAGAAGAGAGGAGGAGAGAATGGCCCTAGTAGCTATGAGCTTGTTGTTTGTGGTGGTGGTTGTTAGCCTTAAATTCCCAGCTTGCTGAGTCAGGCTTGTCTAAATCACATCAGGAACTGTAATCACTCTTTCATTTTCTTGTGGGGGATGATTCCCTGCTGATAAGCTCTGGCTAGCCTCCCTCTAACCTTCAAAAATATCAGGGAGACATTTAGGAGGTACCTTACTTCTTTAAACGTGACTTTGGGAACTTCACCCATCCACTGGTGGGTGCTAGAAATAAATTTCAGAGTGGACAGAGAAGGTTCCTAAATATCTGTGGGCGAGGATGTTATGCTTAGGTCATGAACCTGGTAGAAACTATTTTTCTTTTCTTTCTTTCTTTCTTTCTTTCTTTCTTTCTTTCTTTCTTTCCTCTTTTCTATCGGAAAGAGAGAGAGGACGATCACAAGCAGGGGGAGGAGCAGAGGAAGAGGAAGAAGCAGACTCCCAGCTGAGCTGGGAGCCTGATGCAGGGCTTGACCCTGAGATCATGACCTGGACCAAAACCAAGAGTCAGACATTTAACTGATGGAGACTCTCAGGGGCCCCTAGAAACTCTTTTCAGTTTAATTCAACCAATAGTCCCTGCATACCTACTAGTATCCCCAGACCATTCCAGCATGAAGATGATCCTGATGTATGACAAGAGCAACAGCCTCATTCAACGCCTCGGTGCTCCCGAAGTTCCTGAGACACCTGTCCTTTCAAATGTCCTTACTTTTGAGAGACATCATAGTGGTAGGAAGACCATGGCTTCAGAGGCAAATCCAGATTCTTCTACTCCTTAGCAGAGTGAGACTTAGCAGAGTGAGACTCATTCACAGAATGTGGACTGCATCTATTTCAGACCTTAGTTATGAAAGTCAACCATGGTGCACATAAAGCACCTTGCAACCTGCCACATTCAGAGTAGGCACTCTGGCAGTGGTAGGAAGTTATCATGGTGGCTCACGTCCCTTGGGGTCCCTAGCCCAGTAGCTGCTGCTGCTATAGTCTGCTTCTGCTGCCTCTAAACCTGCTCTGGTCATTGGGGTAACTATTATCCTCGTTGGGTTTGCCACCACCCAAAGATCTCCCAGTTATGGGAATAGTTTCCCCAGTAATTAGAGTTGTTCACAAGACTTTTTAAAAGGTCATCTAAACTTTTGGGTATAGCCATCCAACATCAGAAAGATTTGAAATGAGTTACCAGGAAGCTACTTAAGGGTAGTCAGGCGAAATTCTTTATTTCCTCTCAAGTACATTTTCTCTCTGAAAAAAAAAAAAAAAAAAAAAAGTCCGAAAACAGGGCCTCTGAACTTTGATTCTCTTCCAGTTCAAAGCCAGTCTACTTATTAGCCAGGATTCCCCCTCCCTTTTAATATTTCTTTCACTACTCCCAATAAGCTTCGCACAATGTCAAACACGTAGTAAGCACTCAGATATTTAATGGAACATGCAACACACCAAACACCCTGAATAGACTTAAAATAAAAATCAAAACTAAGTATTACATGTATTCAAAAATGAAATGAAATCAGAGAGGGACACAAACCATAAGAAGCTTTTTTTTTATATATAATTTTATTTTTTTTAATTTTTTAGAGATTTTATTTATTTATTTGACAGACAGAGACCACAAGTAGACAGAGAGGCAGGCAGAGAGAGAGGAGGTGAAGCAGGCTCCCTGCTGATGTGGGGCTCGAACCCAGGACCCTGGGATCATGACCCGAGCTGAAAGCAGAGGCTTTAACCCACTGAGCCACCCAGGTGCCCCCATAAGAAGCTCTTAACTGAGCTTTCAACACAAACTGAGGGTGGCCGAAGGGGTGGTGAGAGGGGATGAGCTAACTGGGTGATGGATATTAAGGAGGACACGTGATGAACACAAGTGTTACATGCAACTGATGAATCACTAAACTTTGCCTCTGAAAATAATAATACACTATATGTTAATTACCTGATTTTAAATTTTAAAAAAGAAAATGTATATAGAAATATTTTTTAAAAATTACATGTACTCATTTCTCTCCTAATTTTCATATAACATCCTGTTCCATTGTCCTCAGAAGCTCTGACCATGCTTTATTTTAGTTGGATTAGGCCTTTAATAATTGCTATTTCTAATAATTATACCAAAATTATGTACTGCAACTTATGAAACAAAAAAGGTAAAATAAACATGATGAGATATTTAAAAATGAAGAAGGTTCTAACAAAATTGTGACCATTCACCAACACAAGGATGTTCTCATCATTCATCTGGAAATGCAACTCAATATTATATTCAGTTTATTTTAGAGTAGTTATCTCTTTATGTGGGAGTCAACACTCAAATATTACCAAATTACTAACTTTTAAAAAATTAAAATTTTTAAAATTAAATTGGTATATATGAAGAAGTTAAGATGTAGCAGGAATAAAATTATAAGTAGCATTTTACGTGTCTGCTCTGGGCCAGCACTCTGCAACCTCTAGGTATGTTTTGTGCAAGCCTAGGGCATGGGAAGGAGCACTCTGCACAGAGTTCTCAGTCTTCATACCTGGCTCTTGGCAAGAATTATAAGTGTAATTTGCTGGGACTAGAAAACTGCTATTTATTTATGGGAAACAAAATGAACTCTGAAGCTCTATGAGAGTGGATGGGAGCCCAGAAGATTCAAGGTAGCCAATTCTTTAGACAATGAGAGCGCCTTGGCTCAGGGGAAGCTGGAGAAAGGAAGCAGAACAGGAGGCCAATAGGAGGAAAACTTTATGCCAGAATGAAGGTGAAAAGAAAAGAAACCTGGTTCTATAATAATGGTACTTCCTACTATGAGCCCCTCTGGACAATGACCCTGTTCAATTTACTGCAGGAGACATCATTTTCGAAACCATCTTAGGCACCATCCAAGATAATCCATAGCTTCCTTTACAGTCATTCCTAGATTTTCAGCACAACAAGGTGTGTCTTGTATCTTGTGTCTTGACTGTCATGATAGATACATAGCTACACATGTGACAAAATTGTAGAGAACTAAGCTCAAATACAAGCACACACACATGCACACACACACACACACACACACACACACACACAAGCACACAAGTAAAACTGAGAAATCTAAATTAGACTAGTGGATTCTACCAAAGTCACCATCCTACTTGTAATACTGTCCCATGCTTCTATAAGATATTGCAATCAGAAATGAGTAAGAATTCATGGGATCTCTGTACTATTTCTTACAACTAAACATGAATCTGCAATGATCTCAAAATAAGTTTAATTTATGAAAAATGGACCATGATTGAAAAATGGTTGAAAGCTATCTTTTTAAATATACTTTCTTATCCTGTAGAGACTGGACAATTAAAGACATTCTCTTGAGACTAGGGCTTCAAACGTGATATAGGTTTTAGATGCATTCCCAAGAAATTGAGCAGGTGGCATGGAACGCATGTGGTCATGAAGACGACTGGCTACCCTCCCACCCCACTTGACCACACCCTTTACTTGAACAGATATGTCAGTGTCCCTTCACTAGCTTTATGTGTATCCAGAGGCCATGCATGCCCAATAGTTTTTGTTTCTGTTTTGTCAGTGCAGAAGCAACAGACAAGGGGTAGCTCTAAATTTAATAGTTTTGGAGATAGTTTCTGGATTCCTGGATTATGGTTAAGACTAGGTATTCCTAGAGCCATATTCCAGTATACTTTTCCAGTTCTCCATTTTGCCAATGATGAGAGAGTGGCAGCTACCCTGACAGGCCTCTTGGGTGATGTTGCTCTGGGAATCATTCATGGAGTCCAACCTAAAGCCTTTCAAGGTTTTTTTCTAAGCCTGCATGTCTCTGTAGTGTATCCCTTTAGCTTCGAAGAGTGGCTATCTTTTGTTGTTGATTTTTATTTAAGGATTTTTTTTTAATCTTCAAGTAAACTCTGATGCTGATGCCCTGTGACTTTGTAAACCCATCATTTCACCACTGAATCCTCTCCCAAATGAGATGCCCTGCATCTAATAGTCAACACATCCCAAAGTAATGAGCTAAAGTCACAGAATGGCCAGTGAGACTCTCCAACAGCTAGGATTCTGTGGGATATTATCTGAAAGGGAAAAGTAAAAGCAGGAAGAAACAATATGGGGAAACTGTTGGTGTTTTCACCTGTACAGAGATTGGAGTATTGTGCACAGAAGCATAAGTAAAAGGTCCCAGAGAGACTTAGGGAAAACTGAGTGCTCTTTCAGGGAAGGTGCAATCATATAAGATGAGTAAGTCTTGAGATCTAATGTACAGCATGGTAACCATGGTTAGTAGTACGTATTGTACACTGAAAATTTGTGAACAGAGTAGATTTCAGGTGTTCTCACCACACACACACACACACACACACACGGTAAGTGTGTGAAGAGCTGGATATGTCCATTAGCTTGACCATAGAAATCATTTCACTATCGAGATGGGTATCTAAACATCATGTTTTACTTCTCAGTAATATACAATTGTTACTAAAATATAAATTTTTAAAATTTTTGGCCTATTTAAACTCTTTGGCATTTCAATAGACTTGTTTGTTCTTCGTGAAACTCTTGGTGTGATTGGGTTGTACATCCCACAGGAAATGAAAAGCAGCTGAGATTTTTTTTTTTTTCCCCAGGCTTCCATCTACCCTCTTTGTGATATTCCTTTTCTTCATCCCTCAGAATTTAAAGAATCTGTCCTGCGCAGTAAATAGGACAAAATAGAAGTGTCCTTGAGGCCAAGGTAGATGGACCTGCTGGGGCCTATGGGGCCAGGCACAGCGGCAGGGATGTCCCCGAGCCCCCGCTGTTTGCACATTTGAAAAGGGGAGGCCGAGAGCAGCTGTGTCCTGGAGGAGAGCCGCCTTCTCCATGGCCTTAGCCACCCCGTGTTCTTCCTCCGTTTCCCTTTCTCCCCACCCACCTTTCATCGTGCTCAGAAGCCCATGTGTGTGAAAAGCAAGAGAGGAATGTGGGTGGGTTGACTTGTATAATTAAATCCATGTTGCATCGTGTTCTTTAGAATTAATAAGGAATTCATCCCATTGAAACTCACCATGACATCTTCCCTCTGACTCAGATTTCTTGCGCTTTTCTCTCTTTTTCTTAGCTAAAAGCATTAGACATGGGGCTATGGTTCAAATTAGAATCCTACATTTCTCTTCTTCTTTTTTTTTTTTTTTTTAATTGAACTTTTCTGCTCAGGGAAGAGTTTAGTTTGTTTATATTTCATTTTTCTTCTATTCCATTTTTCTGCCATTGTCTTTTTTCCTTTCTTCTCCCAGAAAACTTGCTTAGAAAGGAGAAAAAAGGAAAAGTCTTCTTCTGACAACTGCAAAGTTGGATAAAGGAGGCTGTCGGCCAAACCGCGACAATCCCGGCATCGTCCTTTGAGTTTCTTCACTCCCTGGGTCACCACACCTTTGCCCTCGAGCGCCCTGCTCTCACGGCTGTCCCCAGAGGCCACGGGGAGCCTTGTCGGCGAGAAGGGGAGAAACAAGGAACAAATGGTACCTCTAAATTCCTGGGTCATGTTGCGAAACACCTTTTTATTGCGGGTAATAATTTGACTTCATTCCCTTATAAAAGTAGATTTATGTGATGGATATGTGATATATATTTTTCTGCCACTGTTCTTGCAGGATAGTGGTTGTATCAGTTAGGATTAAATTCAACTGTGAGTAACATAAACCCGAAATAACAGCAGCTTAAACCTGATTGTCGTTTTTCCTTGCTCTTGTAGAAGACCAGCTGGGCAGCTCCTGGCTGCCTTGCGGGCGCTTTCCCTGAGGTCCTCGTGGGCGAGGCAGGCCCCGCCCAACTCAGGGCGTGGCCCTCAGGTTCCAGGTCCGGCCCGGAGTTAGGGCATCATCTTAAGAACCATCTTCTGGGGCGCCTGGGTGGCTCAGTGGGTTGGGCCGCTGCCTTTGGCTTGGGTCATGATCTCGGGGTCCTAGGATCGGGTCCCGCATCGGGCTCTCTGCTCAGCAGGGAGCCTGCTTCCTCCTCTCTCTCTCTCTGCCTGCCTCTCTGCCTACTTGTGATGTCTCTCTGTCAAATAAATAAAATAAAAAATCTTAAAAAAAAAAAAAAAAGAACCATCTTCTGAACCATCCAGAAAACCATTCTTCCTTTAGAGGCTCTGCCTTTTGCGCACAACAGCATGCCTCAGTTTAGCCTCACGCATGAGGCTTGGGGCTAAGGAGGCAGGTGGGCACAGGGTGCTGTCTGAGATGGGCTGCCTGCCAGATGTAAAAATCTGAGCAAATTCCTTCCCCTTGCCGAGGCTGTGTTTTCGCAGGTGTACAAATGGGCGTAATAACAGATCTCTTAGAGCAGGAGAAGGACAGGAGAAGATAGCATGCATGAAAGAATCAGCCCACTGAGTAGCCTGATAGCAAATACGAGTTTACTGGCTTTAAAATTTCTGGCTGTGTCGCTTTTCCATTTTCAGAGAAAACCAATCCCGTGTTTAAGGACTGCAGATTTTCCGTGAGTGAGGAAATCCCCCGAAGCGGGCTGTACGTTCTTCCAAAGTCACTCTTCTAATTAGAAAAGAAACCTAATGTGAACAAGGCAAACTCATGGCTTGTCCCACCTCCAAGGAAGCCGGATTCAGTCTTACTGCCATTTTGGGTGGGGGATACGGTGGCTTGATGGCAGGTAGCCCCCCCACCCCCACTCCCTTCTGCTACAGTGTCTTTTAAACGGGAGGTGGAAAGACTCATTTGGTGGGCTGTGAAACCAATACAGTGGGTCATGACCAGCACTTTTTAATGGGAGAATAGAATGCAGTAGAATAGGTTAGAAAAGAATCAGGGCACATCACAAATGATCAATATATCATTTACATGAAACGGGTTTCATATTTATCTGTGTGTCTACATGCGTGTATTCTAGGTTATAAAGTAAAATCTATCTCTTAAAGTGATCTTGAATCTTGAAGAAGAGGAATGAAGTGGGGGAGAAATCAATCTACTTGACCCTGAAGCTTACCATATAGAGCCAGTAATTAATACAACATGGGATTTGCAGAGATAGATACATAGATCAATGGAGCAGAATGAGAACCCAGAAATACGCTTCCATAAATAAGCCCAGCTGAGTTTCAACAAAAGTAGAAAAGCAATTCAAATAGAAGAAAATTCAATTGACCTTTTCCATCTAAATGGCCCAAGTAAATCATCATCACATCTGCGTTTTAAGTAGCAGCAAGAAGACAAGAGAAGCAACTGCATGCCAGCTGTATTAAAAAAAAAATACCTTGGAGCTGCTGCCAGGTCGTTAGTTCTGTCCCATTGCCCGGAATGTAGTCACACAGCCACACCACAACTGTCAAGAAAGCAGAAGCATGTCATCTGTATTCTGAACAGTCACATAATTTTATATTATTATGGATCAGTAAAGAAAAATAGACAATACGGGACAATTTCCTGTCCATCTGGGCTACACGGAGATGTGCGAGTGCAGAATTCCACCTCTCGTGGGCACCGGAGTGGTATTTCCACAGCACAGGCTTGACCCCAGGTTAAAAAACTCAGATGTCTCTGTAACAGACTCCGGGTAAAGTCCAAACTCCTCTGCAAGGATATTTAGGCTCTTGGGCGTTTGGCCTTAGACCAGATTTACAGCCATCGGCTGCCCACAGCATCCTCCCCAGGGCTGAGACCCCCCCCACCTCTGTGTTCCCGCTCAAGCTCTCCCCTCCTCTGGACGGTTCTCCCACATGCAGGCTACCCTGCAGATCTGACAAAGGATGCGTCATCTTTGCAGGCCTCGAGGAATTGTCAGTTTGTCTCCCCGATGCCCTTCCTGACTCCTCAAACTCAGAAGGAAACTCCCTTCTCTAGGCTCCCATTACTCCGCGCGTACATCCACTATTACGGCTCTCACTTCACGTCTTACAGTGACTCGTCAATCTGTTTTATTGTTGTTGTTCTGTTTTGTTTTTGCTGTGGATGCACTGCTCCTCCACCACAGGGCCTATCCTCCTGAATTCTATTTCTGCGGATCTGGGAATCTCTCCATGCCTTTAAAATTATTTGTTGACTTATTGAGAGGTTTCTCAGAGTCAAAAGTAGAAAGAAAGAGGAAAGTATCTATTTCCAACAGGTGTGCTTTGAATGGACAAAGTTGTTACTACACAGGTTTTAGTTGAGAAGAAATAATCTGTGCTTAGAACTGCTCACAAAAGCTAGGATGATTCTTTGATACTTTGAGGTTTCTATTTCATTGTTGTGAGCAAGTCCCGTTCAAACCAGATCACAGGCAAGTCCCCTCAGACTTGATGTCCCTATAGTAGGAGCAGGATTCTGCTTTCTGCTTTCGGGAGAAGGATTCCTTCTGTTTTCAGCAGGTGAAGACAGAGTAGCAAAGACAACTTCAAAAAATATCATTACTCTTGTTATTTATTTGGAAAAAAATCCTCTTCTTTCTAAGGAAACACGTAAGTTTTATTCCTGGAAGCCATACCCTTTTTAACATAAAGAATATTTTATATTTTATTGTTATTTATGAATTTTTGATGGGCATCCTTTACCTTCATAAATTTTATTTTGGAGGGAGGGTAGAAGACAAATGGGAAAATTTTGTACCTGTGGAACAACAGTGCCTGATTTCCTCCGCCCCCCAGCTCCTGGTGACGATCATTCTACACTCTTCGCAACTATTTGAGATCTCTCGTATAGCCGTAGTCATGCAGTATTTTTCCTTCTGTGACTGGCTTATTTCACTTACCATTATGTCCTTCAGGTTCATCCATGAAGTCACATAGGACAAGATTTCCTTCTTTTTTTTAAAACCGAGTATCTGTTGCACATCCACACCACATTTCCTTTATCCGTCATCCACCGATGAGCATGCAGGCTGCTTCCACATCATGCGTTGAGAATAACGCATGCCTCCTTTTTTGAAAGAAATACCAGGTAACACTCTCACCATTGACATTCTTCAAGTGCCATCCTACCGGGAACTGGTTTCCTGAGCCTCCGTTTCTTAAAGCGTTAATACTGAGATCCCTTCTGGGGAAACAGTCTGTTTCTCAGACCTGCCTGCGCTCCTTCGCATTTCCCCAGCCTTCCAGTCGGATCGGGACCAGGTGACTGGTTTTAACTCATGGGCTTAAAGCAGTGCCATGCATCACCTCCCATCAGGAGAGGTAAGATCCAGTGTCTGCGTCTTCATTTTCGCATGAAGGACATGCATTCCAGATGGCAGTTGTAAGACAGAGGAGGGTTTTACATAGATACGATAAAAGTCGGATGCGTGAAGTGACCAATAGAGGACTTTACTGTAACAGATACAATGAATACCCATGATTAATACGCTCATGGTTCAAGGTTCTAATAAGACTTCAACAAGTCATTTACATACAGACTTGGGCACCGTGTCTGCAAGAAATACACATCCGCCATCCGGTTAAAGTTAAGGTTGCCATTACATAATGAAACGGTTGTATTGAAAGAAAAGTGTCTGGACCACAGAAAAGCCTGGTTCTAGAGCTGGAGAACTTTAGACCTGGACACTGAAGTCATTTAATCTGATGTTTTCCAAACTTCTCAGATTATATACCCCAGGTTCATAATAGAAAAGACACATTTCTAGGCCTTGCCACAGTTACCATAAACAGAATCACAAAGGGAGGTTTTGATCCCAATTGTTTTGCTGGGTTTTATATGGAAGGAAGGTGAGTCCTAAGACATTAATGACTTTCCTGCGACCACAGACCTGATTGTTCAGCGTGCTTGGGACGAGAACCCAGCTTCCATGAAGTCTAACGCTTTACTTCTGGGCTAACATAATAATGTTCTAATAAAGTGAGGCCAAGACTGACCCTTTACCCCCCTTTCTCTGATAAATCATGTCAAGACCTGCAAATGATTTTACCCCTTAACAATGAAAAGAAGATGTAATTTTAAAATTACCTTGGATGTACAGTAAAAGCAGCATTCCCATAATCAATCATCCAAAATCACGGGGTTATTTGGAGCTATTTGAAGGAAAGTAAATTGAAAACATGTTGTTAAACAATGCACCAAAGAGTTATCAAATCATAAACATCTAGATTACTTTAACATGTTGATTATTTCATATTTAGGGTCTCTTTACAAAGTAATGCTGGCCATGAAGAGACCTGGAAAATTCAATGAATCCTTTCCTAAGTTGTTAACTGTATTAGGTTCAATCACTTGGCCATGTGGGAACATATGTTAAAGTTAATATATATATATATATATACATACATATATGTGTGTGTGTATATATATACACACAGATGCACACACATTCTTTTTGGAGCTATTATTCACACTTTTCACTAAGCAGAAGACACGGAGGCCTGTTATTAGGACATGTCTCTGAGGATACAGAAATAGCTCAGGGAGTGCAGTGGTATAACACTGAACACATTAAAACCTATCTGGAGCTTTGGAAATCAAATATACAGACATTCCATAATGACCCTTGGGTTTTAGCATAATTCCTGAACCTGAAAATTCATAACTAAATAATGGCAGCACATTTATGACATAAAATGCCTTAAACCATTTGTTTATTATTATACGTGGATTTTAAGTTTTATGTTTAAGAAAATGGAAAGCCTACCCTTTTTCCCCCTTGGAGAGGTGGTATACCAATTACCTTTGAGAGTCTTTGTTTTTGTCACTGGAAGAGAGCTAAACCAGGACTGAAATTTACATCAGGGCATCTATTTGGTTATCAAATATATGATCATACACTCTTGTTAAACTAAACCAAATTAAATTAATCTTTGTTGAAAAATAAATGATGTAATTCCTGGAGGATCCTGGTGTACTCCCAGGATGGTGGCCTGGTTCTCCTAAGTAGCTTGCGGAAGAAAGCAAAGTCAGAAATAGTTCTCAAAACTGAAAAGAGGAAATTGCTTTGAGTACAGCAGGTGTCTAGAAGGAGCTACTACCCACGAGTGATCTGTGATCTAAGGGGTCATCATTATAAGCCTGAATTATATCTGCATTCTTCCTGAGACCGGATTCAAAGATTGAACTCTAAAATTAATCTAGATGGTATTTCTTCTTGGAGTTCTAAAATGAGCCCAGGGAAGAGTGGAGTCATTCATCTGACTGAGAATCACAGTGCATCCCCTGACTTTCCTTGGAATGGATTCCTTATGTGGACACAATGCGAGTTAAACTGCATCTGGTTATTGTTTTTAGAGAATGTTGCTGAAATGCAAACTGAGCCTGTGTATCATGGGCTGACTTCTCGGGACCTGTCCGTGGGAGAACCGGAATGGAACTGAGAGGTGTGACAAGCAGGCGGTCACCCCACGGACCTCTGTCCAGGTACAAGGGCAGTGTCACGGCCAGAAAGAACAAATGCAATGCACAGAGGACAGAGACACTTTCCCTCTCCTCGGGCTCTGGTAACGGCCACGAGACAGAGGGAACAATAGCAGCATGGTGGAAAAAAAACAGAATTGAAGATCAGACTCAGCTGAATCTTCACTCAGAATCCACCATGTAGGAAATAATGTTATTTTTGAGTGAGCTCTGTAATCTCTCTGAGCCTCAGTTCCCCTGTTGGTAAAGTAGGAATAAGAGTGCTTGCCTCATGGCCTTGTGGGATTAACAGGAGACTTTCTGCATAGTACCTGGCATCTGGTAGGTCAACAAAAAAACTGGAAAAAAAAAAATTGGTCAATCTCCAAAAACCCCATCAACAGCTAACATTTGAACACTTAAGATGTGCCCAGGAGTTTACTTCCTTTTGATGCCTGGCACACATCTGGCATTAGTGGAAACAGATAATTCAGTCCTAGGATGGCAAAACGATGGCTGAATCTCTTCAGTGGTGACCCTTTGGCCATGCAAAGAGAGACAGGAAGACTCGAGGGGAAAGGTATGTGTGCGAGTGCTGTGGCTCCCTGGGCTTCTCAGGAGAAGGCCCTTGTCTCGGCCCAGCCCCCTACTCTTCCATACCCCAAGGACGACTGAGTGTTTTGTGCTCTTGCCTCTTCTGGGGCCAGAGGGTAAAAACTGAAACACAAACTAAAAATGTCAAGTTCTATTCTGCTCCAGAAGCTCCCGAGGGCTGGGCAGAGGTTTTGCAGTTTTACCACAAGCATTTACAAGGGCCGCACACTTTGGCAGGACCGAGTCTCCAGATAGCCTAACCTCTGCAGACCCAGAACGCAGCTGAGTTTCAGGGGTCACGAAAGGGGGAGGTTCTGGGGGGTCCTGGAAAAGACTGATTCAACCTTGGTTCATCATCCTGCTATGCTCCAGCCCCCATGTAGCCGGGCTTGCTTGGTTTCTGGTTTCCAAAGGACATTTTCACACAGCCCTAATCCCAACCCGCCCTAATTTAAAGAAACAGGCACTTGGCATGCGATCCAGATAGATCAGCAGTTGCTCACATACAGCTGTGCACATCTGGCACACAGGTATGTGATTTTGCATGAAGATAAATTGTGTGGGGACCGAATGCACAGTTGTTAAACTAAAAATGAATCGCTTCTTGGAAGCAATCTTCCCACACAGCAGGACCTCTGGGTGAGCTTGATCCTTTTCATTAGGCTTTTTTCAGAAAGCACAGCCTCCTCCAGAAGGTCTGTGGGTGAAGGAAGGGGCATGCCCACACCTGCAGTTGGCTCTCTGCTGCTCCTTTCAAAGGAGAATTTGGACACGATCTCTGACAGCCACAGTCAGGCAGTCTTCCCGGGAAAGGCACTCAGAGTCCAGGACCCAACAAGAGGCCATGTGCTTCCTTGGTGCTGCTTCACTGTCCATAAATTACGTTTCATCCAGGGCCAGTTGTTCGGGGAGAGTCCTTCTGTGGACAGCTACTGAAGGATCAGGGCCCTTTATCAAACTTCAGGGGCCAAGAAATCTGCCTCCTTTGGGAGCTTCATGGAGTCAATGGCATCTACCCTGTGGGAACACCTTTCCCACAGTTCATGTACTTGTGGTAACTCATGAGATAACCCCATGCTCGTACACTCTCCAGATCTCAGAACTCCATTACGAGGTACCTCAATGGCACGGAGAAAACAGAAGGAATGAATCCTGAGCCTCGGGGACTCCATGAGGTACTGTTCTGACCCAGTGACTAAGGCTTGGTGTAGAGGTTCCATTCCAGGCCCAGTTTCACAATTTCAGCAATACGAAGTTGCTGGGTGTTTGCACCAATCCAAGATTTTGAAGGAGACTCTTCTCATCTTTTTTCTATGTGGTGGTAATACAAGCAATGGTCCAGCAAATTGATCTTGTTTCTCTCTCTCTTTCTCTCTCTGCCCCCATGTCTGTCTATCTGTCACTCAAAACAAACAAATCCAGTAAGTGGAAGGGAAATTGCAACGATTTTAGAGGGAAATACAATCTTCACATTATCCCACTTGAGTTACAGTGGTAGATTAGCCATAACATCCATTTCTGCAGTCTTGTATATGCTATGATTTCTGTCTATAATTTTTTTTTCCCTTTTCCTGGCTTGATGAAGCCCAGATCATCTTTATAGTTCAACTTGGGTCTCGACTGTTTCATTGCTCCTGCTCATAAGGGAGATGAGTTTATTCTCTGCACTACCATTATTCTCTGTGCACACCTGTCTACTAGCACCACACACACCAGTTTCGTGATCATCTGTTTATATGTCTGCTCTCCCACCATGCTGTGGACTCTCTAGAGCAGAATTGTCTAGTTCTTTCTGTTTCTGACACCTAGCCCTATTGAAACAACTTAATATTTAACAAATGCATACCAGTGCTATTTTTCCCTTCCTTGACATAACTTTATTAGGACCCAGGAATTCCCAGGTTGTGAATTCCATGATAACCCAGGATGAGAATGGAACATACCTGGAGCTGACCCAGAAACCAAACAGAAAACAGCCACATTTTGAGGTAGCCTGCAATTGCCAGAATTATCTAGAGGTCATGACAAGGGATAAAATAAGAAGGAACATGTGAATGAAAGCAGGACAGCTTTTCTTTGCTCTTATAGAAGAGAATCCTAAAAAACACAAATATTTTCAGGCCTTACTTCTGGAACCTAGGTGAGTGTGAGTGTAGAAGTACAAGCCACCATGAGAGTCAGTGAGGGTGTTCAAGACCAGCCACTACGAGAGTTCCCTGAAGGCTTCCAACCGAAGAACCATCAACAGTAAAGCTGCCCAACAGATTGTCCCTAATCCACTCCCCATTTTGCCCATTTGTCCCACCTTTGCCTTGGATTGGTAGTTTATATCTCAGAGTGAGCAAAAGCCTTGAAAAGGATGATCTTTTACAGAAACCAACATAAATTCGACACTCTTGTGGGAACAGAAAGTTGAGAACTGACAGCATATATGAGTCTGCTGATAAAAAGAAAAAAAAAAAAAAAGAGCGCATTTACCAGCTGTTTTTCCATTCAGTTTTTAGGAATAAAACCCAAATGTGCTCACCAAAATTAATGACTGATAAAATTGTCATCCCTCTCTTCCTGGTGGAAGCATTTTATCTCAGGGTCCAGTGTGATAATAAAAATCTCATGACTCTGTTAGAAAAGAGGGTTTCTAAGAAGAGTTTCTTGTGATATCTTACCCTGACACCTAAAACCTTGGTACTACCCAAGGTTGTCCCTTTATCCCTGTCCTTTACCTTAGACTTCCGATTCTCTCCTGCTGAGGCTCTATCCCATGATTCCCTAAAGCACCATTGCCTCTCTCCTGTCGTGGTCTGCGTGGGGGCTGGGTACCAGCACATCACAGGCACTCTCCTATTCTTTATACTATGTAGAGAGAGACATAGCCACCTGGAGGAGGGGGAGGAGAGAATCAAACTGTAGTTCTATTACTGTTTCTATGGAAAAATACATGTTGAAAATATAACTCTCAGAGGAGGTAACCAGATTTAACTAGAATTTTTCATCATCTAGAAACCTTCTGTACTCACTATGATAGCATACTACCCAATCAAAACCAGCCCACGCTCCCACTTGAGGGAGTAAAAAGCCCAGATGCCCACATGCAGCTGAATGATGATTTCCTGTCTACTTTATCCTGGCATCTTCAGAGTTTCTGTGCAATAAACTAAAAACGATTAAGGGAATCTCAAGAAGGCAAGAAGAAACTGATGGTTAGATGGAGAAGGGAATTGGGGTCTCACCCAAGTTTTCCTTTACCTTCTCTGAATTTCTTTCATTCCAAAATAAGGAAAATCAGCCAAACAAATCTGATGTGTTTTCAAAAACGTGTTCACCTTCTAGGATCGTCATAAAAAGTGTTTTTTACAGAACCTAAAAGGTATGTTTCCACTGCTATTATTGTAGCTTATTTTCCATTTTCAGGGACTTTGAAAGACACTGTTGCATTGGACTCCCTTTCAATCCAATTGGCAGCTTTCTGCTCCAGAACCCATCTGAGTCTGGGTGGGCCTAGCACTCAGAGCCAAATCTGTTTTCACATCGGGTTACTGATTTATTTAGCAGCTCACCAAACACTTGCTAACCGAAATAATCACCCATCTTTTTAAAACCTGCCTTGAGAAATTTTCTCTGTAAAAGTTCAGTCTATACTGAAAAATCCTCACCATTCCATTGTTAAAAACAACTGGTCCACTATGAACTATTTTTTGAAAGAGTTCCAGGAAGATCTCATCTGTTGATAAGGAGATAGCAGTTATCGGCCAGCTTTGCTGGGCTGAGAGATATGTAGGGCATCTGTATAAGTTTCATCTTCCAGATTTTCCTGGCATTTATGACATTCTTCAATCTTTTCATCCAATCCACATCATTCTAACCTTCCAAAGCTAGTCTTTTTCCTAAGAAATTGAGGAAATTTTATAAGCTTCTTTCTTTTCTTTCCAGAAGTATCCTGAACAGGGTATATCTAAAGGCAAGGTATTTTGAGAGCCTGCCTTAGAAAGGAGTGGAGTCTGCTGCTGTCTGTCCCAAATGCCTAGCACCTAAGGAGCAAGACACCCTCACAGAAAAGGCCACTATGTGAAATGCTACTGGTTTTCTGCATTTGCTCTCAACTCCAGTCACGTGGGGTCCTGGTAACTTCTCACACGTGGCGCTTGACTCCCAGCAAACAATTAGGGACTCTTCCATATGAATCCTAAAGTAGGATGATAATGGAGGTCTCCTCATTTCCCATCATTTCTCTTACCTTCATGGCATCATCTTTACTCTTCTCTCAGCAGCAGTCAAAATACCCAAGACTGTGCCCCACACATCACTGTCAAAACTAGTTTCTGGAGGGAAAAAATCGGTAAACCCATTTGTGACAAAAGATGGATGACTGAAGGGACCTGAACAGAAGGTACAGGAGGGGGTAGCACCATAGCAGAGAAGAAAAGGACAATGAGGTTACCAGTGGTGGCCACTGGCAGAGGGAAGGGCAGAGAGCACTGGAGCCTAAGCCAACTCTGGGAGGGTTGTGAAACACTGTCAAGCGTGGCTGAGGAGAAGATCTGGTGTATTTGAGCCACTTAGTTCTGTTAATAAGCCTTCAGCAAGATCTCATTATGTTTCTTCAGTGAACCTAGTTCCTTATAACAGGGAGCAAGGGGACATCCTATCTTTTGAGGAGCAACCCCAGAACCTTCATGAGGAGACGTGTCATACGCCTCACAGAGAGGGACCACGGCCACTTGCCCATCTACTTCTGAGACACTCGGGCAGAAGGAGGCCCTCTGTGCTCTACTTTCTGAATGGGGTTCCTGTCTGTAGATGTCTAAACAACACTGAGTGGAAATGCCTTGGGCGGGGTGAGGGGGATGGGGCAGGGACCATTCTTTAAGAATTTGGCTACTGTGAGGGCACAATCCATCATCTCCTCAAACACAGTTTAAAGTACAGTGTGTGGTCCTATTCCCTTGGGTCTTCCTTGGCCTAGAATTTAATTGAAGTCTGTAGGGGAAAAACTATGATGTGAAACAACTGGTCTGTCCCAAAGTGTATGTTTTAAATGTTCACAACTGCACAACCCATAAGCTAGTTTTTATTGATGACAAGCCCCAGTAAGAATAAACAAAGCAGAGGGCATGATAATAAACGGCATCTTCATTGTAGTAAACCAGGCAGACTGTGCTGGCCATGTTGCCTTCTGGGACCTTGCATGAGACAGTGTGTCTGCCCCTCAATTGGCAGTATGTGACCCAATCAACCCTGGGCCACCTTCCCATCAGACTACATAGTTACCCCAATCATCCCCAATTTTGATGAAGATATCCTAACCCTAACCCATCTGCCCAATGATGAGGGCAACATTCCTGAAAATGATAGAACCCATCCTCCACCATCCAAAAAGTCAGAAGCCCAGGGGCTTCTTCCAAATGGCAGCAGCCTCAGTGAAGCAGAGGAAGCCGGGCAGAATCAGGGATCCTTGTTGTAGAATGGGGTGTCTTCGCACCTGAGAAATGCCCGTAGCTAACTGATTTGGGGACTCGAGAAAGCACTTGAAACAATAATTTTATTGTTTCAATGAAACATCCATTTCAACCTCATTCTCCAAGATTGCCAGACTCGGGGAAATGCAGGAGACATACTTCAGGTGTTCATACCCATGTGAGTGTGAGGGTTCCTATGGCATCAAAAGATTTCAAAGCTTAGAGCTCCGATTCCCATTGTTGTGTGTGCGTGTGTGTGCGCGCGCGTGCGCGTGCCATTTTGTTTATTCCCCAGTGTCGGCATTTAAGTTTCTCATACATATGTGGAAAACACAATTTTTTTAGTCCACAGATATTTGGTTTGCACAAGTGTCCACAGATCATTTCTGCTAATTCTACGGTTCCCAGTGGCCCCTGGGAATCATGAAGCTCTGACGTTAGCTCCAATATTCAACCAGGCATAACAACGTTTCTCATGATACATTGTGAAGACTGAAGAAAAGTTAAGGTTAATGTGAACCCAGTAGGTGAATATGAGCTGGAACAGCTACTTCCAAAGGTGCTGAGGATAATCAGGCCAACGGGACAGGGCCTCTAATGAGTAACTATAGGCTGTATCCTTGGTTGCCTCCTCCCCCACCCGTGACCTCCCACTGACTCAGTGCATGAGCTGGAAAATGACATTTCTGCGTTCTGAGCCTCACATTCTTCATACAGGACATGGTAGGTGAGATATGAGATAGAACAGCAGTTCCAAATCTTCTTTGATTTATAAATCTCATAGAAATTTTTGTGAATGCTGAGAGTCATCTTTCTGGGAAATAGTTATATGCACAATGTTTCCCTATAATTCAGGGGACTTGTGGATTTTCTGAACCCGTAGGAACCCCTCTGGGTGGTGACTCCTGAGGTACCCCCCAGCATGGACACTGTGGTTCTAGAGGGTCATACTCAAATGCCCATGGAGCCATAGTGATTTCACTTTTATTTCAAGCACCTCCTTTGCAGAGATATAATAGGAACTGGTTCCAGGGAGGCATCTGGAAAGCATGTAGCATGACCTCCAGCTGTGTTCAGTTTCAGTTTGTTCCAGCTGGTGACCCTGCAGTGCTCTTTTTCTTCCCCGACCCAGACATGCTCTGTCTCCCTGGCTGCCCTGTACCTTCTCTGGCCTTGTAGGAATGATTGTGCCAAAGGCAAGATGACTCCACCCAGAAAAGAGGCCTTATAGCATTGTCTCATATTCGGACAGCTTCTGCAGCTGAGGCAAAGCAGTTCATCCCCTCTTCCTTGATTTGATTCCCATGACTTGCGGTTCTTGGATTGGACAGCACAGATACAGAACATTCCCGTCCTCACAGAAAGTTCTACTGAACACCAGTGATCTATACCTATGTTCAGTTAATGAACAAAATTCACCTGAATTTTGAAAATATAGAAGCAAATAAGATGAGATCCAGCTCTCAAGGTGCTCATGGGGAAGAGGCAGACCTGCCATGAGGGAGGGAGATATTCGAGGCAGAGGCAACAAACAGCATGTAAAAAGGCACAAAGGTCTAAAAACATTGCATGTTCAGAGCATGGGGAAATTTCAGGGGGTTCAAATGCAGAGTCAACATTATCTATTGAATAAAGAGTGGTGAGAGGGGCTGATAAACCAAGGTGGGAAGATAGACAAGGGCCAGATCTGTATCCCACGCTTATTTGGTATTCACTGTATAAATGGTAATTCTTGTACAACTTGATACTTAACTAGCTTTGATTTCCTCAAGTGTGTTGTCTTGGAATCAAATTCTCCCATCTCTGTCAGAACCTTATTATAGAGCCTTATTACGGATTTAGATTCCTGAGCTCTGTCTTCTCTGTGACTTGGCTCGTCTTTCTTCTAGGCACTTCCCCTTGGGCTAACACCTCCCATTACCATATCACATGGTCACTGGGACATACGACATATGAGGTAAGCTTGGGCGAAGCTAAGCTTCTAGAAGCTCCGAGATATACCTTAAATTGACAACAAGGAGGATGGTGACAAGGAATATGAAATAGGATGATGCCCAGAGAGAAACACTTAGATGGTCACAGAAGGAGGTTGAGGGAAAGCCAGTGGAAAACAACAAGAACAGTTGTAGAGTATAAGAGGTAATCGGGCAGCGCATCATCTCGAAGACTGGACACTTCCCTTCGAATATACAAATCGCTCCATCTGTGGCTGCGATTCATTTCTGTGTGGCTGTCCTCAAAGCATCACGGCCACCTTTAAGGGGCACACCATGAAACCATGGCTACCATTTCAGAAAACATGACTGAACATCCGAGGAGTGTGGAGGCCTCGCAGCATTCAGTGGAGACTAACCTCATGGGTCTGATCCTGACTCTGGAAGATTCCTTACAGATTTAAAGCCCTTCCACTGCTATCACCTCCTGTGGTCTCAGCATACCCCTGCTAGGTAGATAAGATCAGGTTTGTTATCCCAGTGTCACGGATGGTAAAACTAAAGTCCAGAGATATGAAGTCACTTCCTGATTTCACAGCAAACTAGGGAGCTAGAGCCAGGGCTCTTATTTTCAAATCTAGGCCTTGAAACGCAGTCTCAGAAGGCAAGTTATGTAATTAGATCAGATTCTCCTAAAATCAAATTTCCCAGCACATGGGGATGAAACATCCAATCTGAGGTTAAAAAAAAAAAAAAAAATCACTAAATACTATGAGGCCCTTGACGATTGCATGTGGGTAAAAACAGGCACAGTACTCGAAGGAGCTCAAAGCCCTAAGCACTCCTCTTAATGATCAAAAGAAGCCGGAAACTGATTTCTTCTGAAACTCATCAAGATTTCAGGTGGCCATGTTCCCTGTTACAAAAGAGTAAGGAGGATCTTATGAGTTTTAAATGTTCTCTAAAAAGAACGGAAACAAAAGTGCACCTATATCTTATCCCAATTCAGTGGATCTAAGAAGTTTGTGGCCAAAATCACGGTGGCTCACGCTGAGCTGGTTGCTACAGAACAAACACTAAACAGAGACGTCTGTTTTGAGCCTTCATCGAAATGCAACTGCATAATTGCAAATAAATCTCAGCACATGCTGGTTTAATTAATGGCAAATAATAAGATAACAGTCACAATTGTGGGGCTTAACCAACCATACAGTAAAACATACATTTGTTTTCAATTAGAGTTAAAATGTATCCAGCTGAATACAGATTAAGTGGTAATTACATTCTTTACAAGTTGCTAATAATCCCTGGAATGGCCACTCTAATAAAAATTTGCCTCTAATGGGTACATGTCCTGCTTCCTCACATGTCAAGGCCAGTGAAGTCATTGGGGCGCCAGCAGCCCAATCGTCTATCTGGGACTTTAGACTTCTGTCCAAAGCCCACACATGAACCACTCTCTGTGTACTTAACATGGGAAGCAGCATGGTCATTTGATTGTGGTTTTATGCTCTTTCCCAGGAATGCCTCCCAGGGGAAATTCTGCTATTAGTGAGTGGCTATTTGTCATTTCCTATAAGGTGAGGCCTTCAACAGACTCCACAAAAGAACGCAACGGGCCCTAGTCAGCCATCCTGGCTATAGGGACTTGACTTGATCTTGAGATAGTCACTGACCTCCTTCCAGGACATCAGTCTTTGTTTAACGGGTGGGTGGTTGTAGGACTGGCGTGGCCACAGCATTCCAATCCAGGAAAATATGTCTGGGTGCACACACAGCTTGATAAAGTGCTTTTAATGTTAATGAGTCAGGGAAAAAAATCTGAGGCTCTCATTATATGCCCCCTTTCTTTTCTCTTCTCCCAGGACTTACTGAGCCTGCTATTAGCCATGCTTTTCTAAAGGGAAAGGTAGAAGGTTATGCAATAAAGAAACATAAATAAATGGAAATGGAAAGAGTCCAGAAAAACAGATGGCAGAGAGGTGACCGCCCTCACAGCAGACTTGATCCTCTATCTAGTAGCCATGGCCAGGCTTGGCCAATTATTAGTTTTGTATATAAATTCAGAAGGTAAAGTTGGCCACTTTCCACTCCCAATTGTTCCCATCTTTAAATGAGCCCTTCCTCCTTCACTTGTCCAGCCCACACCCGAGAGGCTGGTGGTCAACTGTTGCGGGTTGTACATGGTCTGGCATGGAGTGACTCTGGGAGATTGGACAATTACTGTCTCCTCTTTGGGTCTTCATCTTTTCATCTTTTAATAATTGTAAAGGTACTTCTCTGACAATAGTGATTCCATGAAATTATATTTCAGATTAAAAAAGTCTTCTCACGATTGACAAGGTCTAACAACCCAGTCTTTCTATGGTAGTGACTGATTTGTTGGTAGAGTTCCTGACTCTACTCATTACAGAAGTAGATTAGGAGAGATGTATTTAAGGCTTCCACCCACCTCCTACTTCTCAGATTCTGTGACGGTTTTATCTAGCCATAATTCACCCCTGACTTCTTGCACCTTCTAATAGCAGGTGCTCAGGCTTTTTTTTTTTTTTTTTTCATTGACATATAACTGACTTATTATATTACATTAACTGGTGTATACAACACAGTGATTTGACACACATATTGCGAACCTGGAAGGGAGTGATACAGCCACAGGGCAAGTCATCACCGTGGCTGCAAATTCCAGCCGCATGCCAGGCAAGTGCTGGAAAACTAGTACGGTGTTGGTTGCTCCCTGCTTCTCTATGCTGACTCCTCCACTAACTCCCCAAACCGCACCCCTATGATCACCACAGAACATGGCGGCTCTCACATTGTCCCCAACATTATCCCACCCACTGGAATTTAATTTAGTTCCCATTTGAATCAGACTCTATTCATTACATAGATTCTAATTTGGACCAGACTGAACTGTCTCATGCCAAACAATCTTTTGAGCCTTTTTTTCCCCCACTGACCCCCAATACATACTCAGAGCTTCAGCCAGACAGGATAGCTCATACTATTAGTTTTCTAGTGCTATATAACAAATTACCACAGACTTGGTGATTTCAAAAACATCTCTTGGGGTGCCTGGGTGATGCAGTCTATTAAGGGTCTGACTCTTAGTTTTGGCTCAGGTTGTGATCACAGGGTTGTGATCTCAGGGTCATGAGATTGAGGCCTGCATCAGGCTCTGTGCTCAGCACAGAGTCTGCTTAAAGACTCTCCCTCTCTCTCTCTACCTGCCCCTCCCCCCACTCTCTTTCTTTCTCAAATAAGTAAATTAGCCTCTTTAAAAAATAATAGATAAGGAACATCCCTTTATTATTTCATCATTTCTGCTGATCTGGAATCTAGACCTGTCTTAGCTGGATCCTGTCCTCAGGGTCTCATAAGACTCCAGTCTGGTGTCCTCGATGCTGCTCTCCTTTCTGGAGTTCAGGGCCCTTTTCCAAGCTCACCTGTTTTTCTGGCAAACCGCAATCACTTGCAGTTGTAGGGCTGAGATCCTGCTTTCTTGTTGACTGTTAGCTGGGAAAACTCTCCAGACCTTGAGGCCCCAAAGTTTCTTGCCAAGCAGACATCTCACAAATGGCAAGTGACTTATTTGAATGCATGATTATCACTGTATTAACTCTATAAAATAATCTAATCAGGAGTGACATCCACCATTCTGACATAGTCTTTTGGCTAGAAGCACGTCATAGGTCCCACCTGCACTCAAGGACAGGGAGTTATACAAGAGTGTGTTTCATCAGGATCCATCTTAAAATTCCGCCTCCAAAGTTATCATTCGCAGAGCACTTTTCTTACCCCTTTTCGACAAACTTTACCTCTCCCTAATAAATGGCTTCACGTTCTCTGCCAGTCCCTAAAACCATCACATTCGTAGATAACTAAGTTCGTCCACCTTCCCATCTGGGCTTCCATTGCATGTATAATCTCCTGAGCTCATTTACTCATTAGAGTTTACAAGATCTTCTCCCCAGAACACGCACATCTTCTTCAGAGGAGGGATTACATTCACTCTCTTGTCCCCTTCCCACCCCCTCATGTGTTTTATACATAGGCGGTAGCTGGCAAATAAATGCAAGTGGAATTCGATAAATTGAACCAAATAAATTGCACCAATAAATTGAACCAAAGCATAGAATTACAGACTCTGCAAGGTTGGAACAGAGCTTTGAGGTCAGCTAGACCAAACTTTTTCCCTTATTGCTCTTGGCTGGAGGTTACTGGCATTTCTTCATGTTTCTATGTCCCATCTGCTATCAAACATTTTTATGACATTTATTTCCTCATTATAGTCCTTATTGTGCTTTTTTTAAATGTATCTGTGAGGCACATGAGAGTTGGAAATTCTCCCTCCTCTTGCAATCCTTCCTTCCCCGAAGTCCCAGCCTCCCTATGCCTGTGACGGCCTCTCAGGCTCCTGAGACGGCATCACTCCCCACTTCCCTCTATGTCTCTTCTGTCTCCTCCACACCTCCATCATCAATTTCAAACTTCCTGCCCTGACATTCAAGGCCTCCTTACACTTTGAGGCTGTCTTTATCGCCTCCCTTATTTTCGCTGTGTCTCCCTCCCTAGCTCCCACTCCAAGTTTCTGGGCATCCCTCCAAGTTTCTCCATATTCCTGGAACCATCATCCTCATGCTCCCCCTTCCCGATTTCCCCCATCATCTGTCAAGCTTTCTCTCATTTCTCTTATCTCCCCCCTAAAAAATTTTGAAGGAACTCTCCTTTGACACAATAAGCAGATGGATATTTAATGTTCTATTAGCAAATGTTCGGCAATGGCTGTTAACCATTGAAATATACACAGGACAGCTGAGATAATACCTTGATGTTTGCAACAACGAATCATAGGCAGCTTCCGATGTTGGATGTGGTGATGTAGGAAGGAAGCCTGCAGTGGAACAGATTTAAGTTGTCTTGATTTGCCCATGGGACTAACTCAAGAAGATGGGAATTATTCGGGACGTGCTCTATCACTCTAATGGGTCTTTCATCATTCTAGCTAATGGCAGGCTAGGCCATGGAGGTATTTTTACAGTTAGTTCTCATAGTTTGCCAGTTGATTTGGGATAAATATTGAACCCTCCTATGCTCATTTCTATACTTCCAAATGGTGACAGTCTTAATGATAATACCTAGTGGTGTCAGTTAAATAACATGTAAAAAAAATTGTAAAATACATGTAAATGACATGCTCTTTCCTTGTGGCATTTCAGCCTGCAACTTGTGTCAGGTGGTCAGTTGTGATTAACTATGGGAGAGCCACTTCATTCCCTTGGGACTTCGATTTCTTCATCTTTAAAACTGGGGTAATAAATTCCTGTTTTATAAATCTCAACAAACTGCTTTGAAAATACCACAAGAGAAAAAACATGGACTTTTTACCTGGGAAATATGGAAAAATATCATTTGCATCGTGGCTGGCAATATCACTGTCCCCATTAAGAAGTAGCATGAGCAAATAACATAGAAGACATGGGGAGATGGAGAGAAAGGAGTTGAGGGAAATTGGAAGGGAAGATGAACCATGAGAGACTATGGACTCTGAAAAGTTATCTGAGGGTTTTGAAGGAGCGGGGGGCGGGTGGTAGTTGGGGGAGCCAGGTGGTGGGTATTATGGAGCACTGGATGTGGTGCATAAACAATGAATTCTGTTATGCTGAAAAGAAATTAATTAATTAATTATTTTAAAAAAATTAAAAAGAAGTAGCACGAGCCACCTAAATTCCTATTCTGTTTTCTCTGCCTAGAATTTTCTCCTCCTCTCCTCTTCCCCACCTTACCTGACTCATTACTATTCATATTTCAGATCCCAGGGGTCCTCTCATTTCCTTCCAGAGCATCCAGCCCAGGCCAGCCATCCCTGGAGTTCTCATTCATTGTAAACCCCAGTGCATTGACAGGGGACTGCCAGGGCCTCCACCTGGGAACACCCACCCAGAGATTTATGTTTAGAAGCTGTCACGACTTGACTTTGCCCAATAGCAGGGAAACATCTGAACACAATCCTTAATTTCTCTCCAGTTAATTTCTCTCCAGACTTGAGGGTTTCAAGTTCCTGGTTTCCTAGATGGCTTCTATTATTCTTTGTACTTGTGACCCATGGGCCACAAGCATTGCTACACTGGTGCGTTATTATATTTTAATTCTATAAAAATAAGTTTGTTTACATAATGATGATTTTTGTTACACAAGTGTATGCCATTCTGAGACAGATCTATAGAAATGAAAACACCTAGTTAAAAATCACCAAATTCATAAATTTAAGACGATTTTGTTTGACATCTTTAGATCTTCTTTTTCATTGAAGATGCTTTCCAAATTGAATACTTCCAATTTTATTCATTAACAAGGCATTTGAACCTCATTTTACTGACTTTTTTAGGTGAAATCCTTTTGAGAGTTTCAAAGCTTCGGGCAGTCTGATGTGGAAGTCTCTCACAGCTATCTTTCTTTTATCTTTAATCTTATTCTTCTGTTACTTGTGTTTAATAGTCACAGATTCAAATCATCAGCATAAAAATAAAATTTATCTCTACAGTTTCCTAGTTTATCCCTCACTTTGTAGTGAGGCAGAAAGAAAAGACAAACCATATTATCTAAATATGTAGATTTTTTTTTCCCTCTCCAACCTAATTCCCTTTATCTCCAAAGGCAGTGGCTATTTTATAAGCACTTGGAATCAAATTTTCAGGGTTTAATCCGTCAACTTGTCCATAATATTTCTGATTCTATTCTAGTCTAGCCTTCTTTTACTTTTCCAAATTGTTTTTTATTTACTTTTAAAATTGCAGTAAGAGACTCATTTTTCATGTCATCGGTTCATTGTCATTCACACCCTCTTTCCACTCTTCTCTCCCCCCCACTGTGTCTTTAAATGAGGTTAGGGCATAATTTGCTAATTTGAAGATTTCAGTTACCAGTAACTGAGTAACAGAAACTCTGTGCCAGGCTGTTCCTAATTCTCTTTAAATAAGGCAATATTTTTGCAGCTCTAAATTAGAATCAATTTTTTTTTTTTTTAACGTAAGTGTGGTTGACACACAATGTGACGTTAGTTTCAGGTGTAAAACATAGTGAATCAATTTCTCTATACTTTACACTGTGCTCACCACAAGCATAGCTACCATCTGTCATCACCCAACGCTATTATGGTACTTTTGACTGTATTCCCTATGCTGTGCCTTTTATTCCCATGACTTAGTCATTCCATAACTGGAAGCCTGTGTCCATAAATTAACATTATTTAAAATATTAATTAGAAGCTTCCTGGACCCTCAGTATTTCAGAAAACTCAGGGTTCAAGACGCCTTACTTAACTCAATGAACCCAAAGCTCCAGCTTCTGTAATTACTGGATCCAGAAGCCGGAGGAGAGAAGCACCAATCACCAGACAGCTGGGGCTACTGCTCTTCTGTTGTTCGTAACAATTACCACCCACTGACCAACTGAAACAACACTATGATGCCACAGTTTCAGTAGGTCAGAGGTCTGAGCACAGGGTCATTGGGTTCTCTGCTTGGGGGTCCCACCAGATAAAGTCAAGGTAAGGCCAGGTGGGACTCTCAACAACCTAAACGCATTCAGGTTGTTGGCCAGATTTTAGTTGCCTGCAGTTACTGGTTGTTAGACAAGGGTCTCCATCTCCTTGTTGGTTCATCTGTCCACCGGCATTCCCCCTCCTGCTTCCCACCTAGCCCCTGCGTCTTCAGAGCAGCTGCCCTCCCACTCCAAATCTCCCACCACCCCTCTGCTTTTAAGGACTCATGGGATTACATCAAGCCCAGCTGGAGGATCTCCCTGTTTTAAGGTCAACTGTGCCATACAGCAGAACACAAAATCGCAAACATGATACAGCATCATATTTGCAGGTTTGGAAAATTAAGTCAGGACCTTTAGGGAAGAAGAAGGTCATTTCAAAAATTTCACCTACCACCCTGAGGCATGTTGTGTTCTGGTCTATGAGGAAACTTCAGACACCAAGAGATACCACGCAGAAGATGACACCTCTTGAGAATAGAAAGACCTTGAGCAAGAAGTTTCCAGTAAACAAACAGGAAAATTTTTAAACTGCGTTGATAAATGTCCTGCAATTGTTGTCACAATCGGACTATAGGAAAGGCACAGATAATTCAACAAGGAGAGAAAGAAGAAAGGAAAAAAATAAACAAATTTTTGGTAGAAAAATTCCAGAAATACCAGGCCTGATTTTGAATATACTGACATAAGCATGAAGAAACAGATGAGAAAGATGAGCCGCGAAGGGGAAACCATGCAAGGGAGTAGAGCCTGGGAGCCCAGAGAGCCGGGAATGGATGGACACAGAGCAGAGATTCCTGGACCAGAATTCTCAGATGAAGGAAAACACCGAGTAAACAAATACCCAGCTCAGAGCCAGCAAGCTTCAAGGCTGCAAAAGTTCCAAGATCCAGAAAAGGGGATAGTGATGGGAAGGAGCAACCAGGACATTTCACTGTAGCCCCATCTAGTAGATTATAAGGAGAGAATCATATATTAGCTATGAGTAACACAGCAGAAGGATCCAATTAAAAGAAGATAGAGGCAACAGGTCAGAAAATTAGATATCCTACACTAGGTGTCTTATAATCTTCAGACACTCTGGTCACTACAGTTATATGCCTTTACCTTGAACTTAATTATAGAAAAACAAATTGTAAAATATTAAAGATGATAAGAAGCCTTAGGGATTGTCAAGTCCAACCTCTTTTCACAACCTGGCAGGTCAAGGACCCAAGAAGGCAATAAACATGTCTAGGTCAAGAATAACCAATTCTAGGGATCTCAGCCCTCTACTTTACAGCCCAGTGTTCTTCCTAGTGCAGGGGACTACAGTCCTCTCTTTTAATAAGTAAGTTAGCTAGGAAGAGGAAGGGTGGGTGGCTCAGTGGATTAAGCGTCTGCCTTTGGCTCAGGTCATTATCTCAGGGTCCTGGGATCAAGTCAGGGTCCTGGGATCAAGTCCTGTGTCAGGCTCCCTGCTCAGCAGGGAGTCCACTTCTCCCTCTCCCTCCACCCCTCCCTGTGCTCATGCTCTCTCTCTCTCTCCCCTTTCAAATAAATAAATAACATCTTCAAAAGAAAATAATCTAGGCATCAAAGATAAATCTTATGCCATTTAGTGAATAGCATCTGAAAAGGAGGTTTTGCCCAGGGTTGGATATTTTTTAAGAAATCACTGTGGGTTGCCTCTTTGTTTTCTTGACTGTTTCCTTGGCTTTGCAGAAGCTTTTGATTTTGATGAAGTCCCAAAAGTTCATCTTCGCTTTTGTTTCCTTTGCCTTTGGAGACATATCTTGAAAGAAGTTGCTGTGGCTCATATTGAAGAGATTACTGCCTATGTTCTCCTCTAGGATTCTGATGGATTCCTGTCTCACGTTGAGGTCTTTTATCCATTTCGAGTTTATCTTTGTGTACAGTGTAAGAGAATGGTCGAGTTTCATTCTTCTACATATAGCTGCCCAGTTTTCCTATGACCCTGCCATTGCACTACTGGGTATTTACCCCAAAGATACAGATGTAGTGAAAAGAAGGGCCATCTGTACCCCAATGTTTATAGCAGCAATGGCCACTGTCGCCAAACTATGGAAAGAACCAAGATGCCCTTCAATAGACAAATGGATAAGGAAGATGTGGTCCATATACACTATGGAGTATTATGCCTCCATCAGAAAGGATGAATATCCAACTTTTGTATCAACATGGACGGGACTGGAGGAGATTATGCTGAGTGAAATAAGTCAAGCAGAGAGAGTCAATTATCATGTGGTTTCACTTATTTGTGGAGCATAACAAATATCATGGAGGACCAATGGTGTTAGAGAGGAGAAGGGAATTGGGGGAATTGGAAGAGAAGGTGAACCATGAGAGACTATGGACTCTGAAAAACAATCTGAGGGTTTTGAAGGGGAGTGGGGTGGGAGGTCGGGGTACCAGGTGGTGGGTATTAAGGAGGGCATGGATTGCACGGAGCACTGGGTGTGGTGCAAAAATAATGAATACTGTTATGCTGAAAATAAAAAATAAATTTAAAAAATCACTGTGGGTCTTCTTTTAGTATTTTTTTTATAACCTCATACTTCTTTGTTCCATGCTATTACCACTCCTCCTTAAGAATAGCATTCATTTTAGGGCATCTGGGTGGCTCAGTTGGTTAAGCTTCTGACTTTTTCTTTCAACTCAGATCATGATCCCAGTGTGCTGAGATCAAGCCCCACCCAGCATGCAGCCTGCTTAAGTTTCTCTTCCCCCCTCCTTAAGCTCCTCCCTGCCTCCCCCCAAAAAAGAATTGCATTCATTTCTTCATGCAGGGAATATTGGAATAAAGTTTTAATTTTAGTTCAACTATCAATGGCTTTTAAATAATGAAGATATCTGTGTTGGACAAGGTAGGTCTTAAATTTAATCAAATAATTATCTTTAAATAATGTTATAGGTTAAAATAAGTTTATCCTTCATCAAGAGCTATTAGCTTTGAAATATGGATTATAGTGAGGAGATGTGGAGTCTATATACAAATTCATACATCCACTCAGCAAATACCTAGTTGTATGAGAATACATAAGACCCTCCATTGTTGGGCCTCAGTTCCTCACCTGTGAAAGGTGAAGTAGTAACAGACTATTTCTACTCTCCCTTTCAGTGCTAAAAAACAATGCATCGAGGAATACACAGGACAGTTATTGGTCTGCACACTGCACACTTCCAGGGAATGCCATTCTCACTGCAGCCTGTGTGAATGCCCCCCACCCCAGAGTTGTGGAATACAAACACTACAATGTCACCTACAGTGTTATGTGGGGAAAATGCATCTCAAAAGGGAATATCACAAAAAAATTGGAAGATGATATTAGACCATCCAGCCCCAAAAGAATCATCTCTGATTCGGCTACAATTCTCCAGAAATCCCCTGTGTTGGCTGAGAACAATAGATACTCCTTTCCATTCTGGCTGAGAAAGAGATACCGTTGCTATTGAGATACCGTCTTTATGTAGTGAGAATCCTGCTGGATAGCTGTAGGTCGGGGCATGGGAAAGAGCCCAACAAAAGTTGGAGAAAGGGGAGTGTGGTGATGAGCTCAGATGTCTAAACATAGATAGATGAGAAGCCAAAAACTGAGGAGGAGATTAGCCAGGGAGCAGTCCAGTGAGGGGCTGTGTATCCTGTAGGCATGGTGACAAAAAGCAAGAATTAAAAATGCTCAAAATTCATCCAGCCAATTTTATTAAGAATAACATTTTCTAACTAAAAAAAAACTTGAGTTAAAGGCATATCTCCACAAGTGCATGTCTTTTGATATGGAGTCTTACAATGACCAAAATGGAGTAAGTCATACACCGTAAAGATTCTTCTTAGATTTTAAATTTACCTTGGGCAATCAGAGTACTGGTGACAAGACACTCAAGACCTCCATTCTAAGACAGGCCTGGACATTAACAGAGTTATGGGTTAAGGGGGATAGAGGCAGGGAGAGAGAAAGAGAGATCTAGAAAAAAACACTTCAAGGATATTTTTGCAAATTTAATTTTATTTTAATATTCTTTAGTTGTAGAATAAATAGTCAAATAGGAAAATCCAATGATTTTAAAGTTAAAGGAATGAGCTTTAGCTTGACCCACACCCTAATATGAGCCATAGACTTCAGACTCTGTTGCTCCTTGAATGTCAAATAACCCCCTCGCCAAGGTCTAGGCTGGTCCACTGGGAGCAGGTACCATTTCCTATTCTGAAACTACTGGTCACACCAACAAGAACGAGCCTCCGTGCACTTCTATCCCTGAGAGGAAAGGAGCAACACAGAGAAGGAGCCACATAGAAGAAGGTCTTGCTTTGGTTTTGGAAAAGCATCCTCTCTGTAGCTCTTCAAGGCTGTAGAATAATTATTGGAACTTAAGCTGAATTCACACATTTTTCTTTTATTTCTCAGTATCAAGCTATTGACAGAGTGAGCAATCATCATCACTGAGGCATCCATTCAAAAACGCATAATAAAAATCCATATTTCGAGCTAGGTGCTGGGGATGAACACATTCAGAAATGAATGACTCTTCTCATAGAAGTAGTGAAACAAAGGATGAAATTTAATGATTGTTTAGGAACCTTAATAAATGAGAAGTGATACAAGATTTTTGATGCCATGGATCCCAGTCTATTGCAACAGGAGTGATTTTTTTTTTTTTTTAATGTTCTTCCCATAGCTGACATGTAACCACATGGAGATTAAACAAAGTGAGATTAGAGCTGCAAGGTGCTAGGCAGGGGGCTCCATTATCAAATGGACATGCCTTGGCACAACACAAGGGCTCCACGATGCAGGCACACTAATTCACAGACTTGCATATAGTCAACTGCCTGATTCCTTCTATTTGCGTTAAGTGCCCCTTTCTTACATGAGTCGTATTTGTTCATGAATTTGCCCAGCTATGTACCTTGGGTACATATATGAAACATCCTGAAATAGATCCCGTTTCAGTGAGGCTACCCATTCCTGGCTTCAACCACCAGGTTCTAAATGCATAAGATGATACCTGAAGTTCCAATGCTGGGACTAGACAAATAGCATTAGCCTCTATGCAAAAAGTCGGTCATTACATGTTTGCTGCTGTGTTCCTGTGCAGTTATCGTTCCTGGGCCTCCTCACCCAAGTCCTCTGCCACCGTACCTTTTTGGTTTAAATGTCAGTATTTGGGGGTATATTTACTTGGCCATCTACTTTTTGGCTCTAGGATTCTGTTTTGTTAGATCCTGTCGTCACCACCAGGCTGGAAGCCAATGTTTGTACTGGGTGGGAGTTGGAGGGAGGCATAAACAGAATCAACCCTCTTGTGCTTTAAAAAAAAAAAAATCAGGCTAGAATTATATACATATTTCATGTCAGAAAAATAAAATGTGTCTTGGCGGCAGATGGGAAGTTGGAGCGCGTGGTGGGGGAGTGGAGAATTGGCAGAATTGCTCCCCTTTTCCTTGGCCCCCCGCCTGACAATCATTCAACCTTTTACTCTTGGAGTCAGCTCCTTCTCCCTCTTCTGAGGCCTTCCAAGTGCTACAACTTCCTTGCCGTCACCCCTAGCATGTTGTCAGAACTCGGAATGGCTCAAAAAGGAAGAGCACTTTCACAAAATGGTGAGCATTCCCTAAATCACGAAAGACTTGTGTTCAAGTCACTGATGTGAACCTCCTCCACTTTGCTTAGAAGAGAAAGCAAGCCTCAGATGGCAAGACCCAGTCACACAAGGATTAAATGATCTAAATGAGGAAATGTTTAGGAATCAGGCACTTCACCTGAAATGGAAATCCCATTTCCCAGCTTTGTAGAGAACCAAGAGTATAACCTTCTGAAAAGGTGTGCTAAATTTCTCTAAGCCCCATTGCTTCCCTCCAGCTGCAGTGGTTCTGTTTCTCTAGTTGCTGGTGCTTTCTAGGACCACCCAGAGTGGCCTTCTCTTCTCAGTGATTATTTACATCAAATGTGGCCTTTGCCCTACTCCCTTTTACTAACCAGCTCCCAGAGCTTTCCATTGTGTTCTTAGGAAGGACCACTCCCTGATATGAGAGCTCCTAAGTCTTCAAACTCCTCATAAAGTGTTCTTCCTCTACCCTTCTGGGTCTCAGAAAACCTAAAGACCTCTGGTGATGACTCCTTGTGTTTATGTGACCCCTAGATACTGGTTTTAGGGGGTACAGAATAAATTTTTTACACCTACAAGGCCAAGTCCAGGTCACTGTTTTCTTACCCTACTTGAGAATACCCTCCTCTTTGAGTGTCAAGTTCTCCTCAGATGTATGGCTGTCATTTGTAAGCCTCTATGTTGGTCATTTCTTCATAATTTAGCACGTCTTGTAACCTGACACAACATCTTACTCTACACATTAATTCCTAAAGTGCAGTGGCGACTTCACCAGTCACAATTCTAAAACCTTGTTAATTCGAATTCAGACTCTCCTCCTCACTTACACAATTCACTCCTAAGAACACAAGCAAGACCCTGGAACACTTCCTCTCTTAAAGCACCCTGACTCCACTGAAATATCATCTTTAGGACCCCACTCTTCTAGCTTTGTTACACAGTACAACAATATAGTTTAATAGAGAACAAGATCTTCCAAACTCAGGTGGTATATCCAGATATCAAAATGGAAACAAACACTGTAGTTAACCCCAAGCAAAATATTTTGTTTGGAAAGAATAAAAAGCAGTGAGAAGAAGAGAAAAAGAAAATACAAGTTTCAATGGCCTTTCCTCCTGTAAGAAATGCCTACAACCTCTGTACTGGGGAGATAAATTTGGTACTCAATAGCAAATAAAATTGGATGCAGTCCACTCCATCTTCCGAAGATAGCATTTCTGCTTAGTCTCCATAGACTTGCAAGGAGAGCTAAAGGTAGAATACTCATGTATCATGATTTCTTGGGTTGTTTATAGTAAAGAACCCACCTTGTGCCAGAGTGCCAATGACTGGCCAGCCTACCAAAGGCAAAGGAATGGGGAAGTGTTCCATCCCATGACAAATGTGTGTGCACTGTCCCAGACTGCTGCACTTTGATTATGACACAACTGAAATAGGAGTCTGGGAAACTTGCCTTATCTAGAATTGAGTCCCAGATCTTGGCATTGTCCAAAACAATCCAAGAATTCAAGTTACACTAATGTAATCTTCCTTCTTGAGCCAAAAACAACTTCTGATGGGTCTTCTACACTTACTCTGCAGGTCACACATTCTCCCCCAAATGTGAGTGTTGATAAACTAACATCAGCTAATTTCCGAGAACTTTCAACCCAAACACTTCTGAATTGGCTGATTTTTTTTTTTCTCTTGTTGTTATTGAATGACTAGGCCTCCCTCGGCTCTGTGTTGTCAGCAGAATTAACCAGTCTATATCATCTTTTATAGATTGTGAACAGGGAGGACCTCAAGTCTGACCCCTGTCGGGCCCCAGTAAATCTCACAGTGCACAATTAAAGACACTCCTCTGGGCTTTGTTTTTCTACAAGTTCATCATCTTCTGCGCACTCTGGGTCTTCCCAAAACTTCTTTTCATCTGAGGTTCACAGTAGGATTTTTTTTAAACATCTGCTGAAGATCCAAATTGGTTGTTACACTTCTTTTTTAAACACTAATGCCATGGGATTGCTTCTCCTAGACAACTTTTTTTTTTCTACTGAAAGTACACACACTTTACTTGTTCTTTTATTTCAGTTTGAAATCCAGTAGTCCAATGTGGGAACTAATGCAATCACCAGCCCTACCTTTTTCTATATCTGAAGACCACTTGGCTTTGTTATCATTTGGGTTTAAAGACTCTCAAGAAAACCTGGAAATCTCTTGAGAACTTTGTTTCTTAAAATGGCCTACTTCTAAGGTCCACACAACAGCTTTATTGTCATATTAAAACCAACACCTATCTTACAAAATAAGATGAGAAAAAAATTCACATGCATTTTTCAGATAGGCCAAGACTTCAGAGATATTTTCTATACAATACCTGCTTTGGCCTCTCACTCCAAGAGCTCTCAAGTTGGATGTTGTGTTTTCTCTTCAGTAGGGAATAGAGGAGAAGTACTCCAATCAAAGCCCCTCACAGCAAAGATAAGGAAGAACAATGAGACAGGAAGGGCCTTTCCAGTAATCATATGCTGGTGGGGATCCCTTTGCCTGAGCTCAGAGCTCTTCTCTCTTATTGTAGAAAACAAAACAAAGTGGAAAAATTTGGAAAATACAAAGAAAATTATAATGATGACTCATAATCCATGGTCATGGTTAACTCTGAGGTTTTGGTGAATGTCATTTCTATTATGAAAAACTTATTTTAAATAATTTGGATCATAATTATATATAATTTAGTATGGCTTTTTTAACACATAATAATATACCACAAGCACTTGCCAACATGAATAAAATCGCTGACATATTTTTGATGATTATCTGATGCTTTATTAACAAATATACCATAATTCAATTAATGGCCTTGATTTTCTAGAGATTTTGTATTTTAAATAATCTAACAGTAAGTGCCTTTCAACAAATGTTTTTTCTTTTCCCCTGTATTTCATAACTGACTTTCAGGATAAATCCCTAAAGGTGTGAATTAAGAGTATAGATATTTTAAGACCCTTTATAATCACTGAAGGTTTTTTTTTGTTTGTTTTTGTTTTTTGTTTTTTTTTTTCAATTTATTTATTTTCAGAAAAACAGTATTCATTATTTTTTCACCACACCCAGTGCTCCATGCAATCCGTGCCCTCTATAATACCCACCACCTGGTAACCCAACCTCCCACCCACCTGTCAATTCAAACCCCTCAGATTGATTTTCAGAGTCCATAGTCTCTCATGGTTCACCTCCCCTTCCAAATTCCCCCAACTCTCTTCTCCTCTATAACTCCCCATGTCCTCCATGCTATTTGTTATGCTCCACAAATAAGTGAAACCATAGGATAATTGACTTTCTCTGCTTGACTTATTTCACTCAGCATAATCTCTTCCAGTCCCGTCCATGTTGCTACAAAAGTTGGGTATTCATCCTTTCTGAGGAAGGCATAATATTCCATAGTGTATATGGACCAAATCTTCCTTATCCATTCGTCCGTTGAAGGGCACAGTTTGGCGACCGTGGCCATTGCTGCTACAAATATTGGAGTACAGATGGCCCTTCTTTTCACGACATCTGTACCTTTGGGGTAAATACCCAGGAGTGCAATTGCAGGGTCATAGGGAAACTCTATTTTTAATTTCTTGAGGAATCTCCACACTGTTCTCCAAAGAGGTTGCACCAACTTGCATTCCCACCAACAGTGGAAGAGGGTTCCCGTTTCTCCACATCCCCTCCAACACATGTTGTTTCCTGTCTTGTCAATTTTGGCCATTCTAACTGGTATAAGGTGATATCTCAATGTGGTTTTAATTTGAATCTCCCTGATGGCTAGTGATGATGAACACTTTTTCATGTGTCTGATAGCCATTTGTATGTCTTCATTGGAGAAGTCTCTGTTCATATCTTCTGCCCATTTTTTGATATGCTTGTCTGTTTTGTGTGTGTTGAGTTTGAAGAGTTCATTATAGATCCTGGATATCAACCTTTTGTCTGTACTGTCATTTGCAAATATCTTCTCCCATTCCATGGGTTGCCTCTTTGTTTTTTTGACTGTTTCCTTTGCTGTGCAGAAGCTTTTGGTTTTGATGAAGTCCCCAAAATTTGTTTTCGCTTTTGTTCCCTTTGCCTTTGGAGAGATATCTTGAAAGAAGTTGCTGTGGCTCATATTGAAGAGATTACTGCCTATGTTCTCCTCTAGGATTCTGATGGATTCCTGTCTCACGTTGAGGTCTTTTATCTATTTTGAGTTTATCTTTGTGTATGGTGTAAGAGAATGGTCGAGTTTCATTCTTCTACATATAGCTGCCCAGTTTTCCAAGCACCATTTATTAAAGAGACTATCCTTTTTCCACTGTATATTTTTTCCTGTTTTGTCGAAGATTATTTGCCCATAGAGTTGAGGGTCCATATCTGGGCTCTCTACTCTGTTCCACTGGTCTATATGTCTGTTTTTATGCCAGTACCATGCTGTCTTGGTGATCACAGCTTTATAGTAAAGCTTGAAATCAGGTAGCGTGATGCCCCCAGTTTTATTTTTGTTTTTCAACATTTCCTTAGCGATTCGGGGTCTCTTCTGGTTCCATACAAATTTTTGGATTATTTGCTCCTGCTCTTTGAAGAATATCGGTACAATTTTGATCGGAATGGCATTAAAAGTATAGATTGCTCTAGGCAGTATAGACATTTTAACAATGTTTATTCTTCCGATCCTAGAGCATGGAATGGCCTTCCATCTTTTTGTGTCTTTTTGTTTTTGTTTTTTTTATACATAGCTTGTGTCACCTCACATTTCCTTCAGGGATATATTAAACCAACTAATTCATTACACTATCATGAGCATTAGTTATTCTGATTTTTTAGAATTTTTATTCTTACAAAATTCAAATGTACAGAAAAAATGTAAGAACAGTATAATAAAGTCCTAGTTGCTTTTGTCTCTATTCACCAATTATTAATATATGTTATGTGTGCATGAATGATCTCAAACTATTCATCATCACCATTATTATTGCTATTTGCTGAACCATTTGAGAATAAGTTGCTGACCCTTTACCCCTAAATATTTCAATTTTTATTTTCTGAGAAAAACACTCTCTTATATTGTATTTTCAAAGTAAGCACATTTAACATAGAGGAATCGTTACTATGCAACACACAGCCCTGTATTTAAGTTGTCCTAACACTGTTCTCCATAGTACTTTGTCTACTGATCTAGAATCTAAGCAAGGATAATGTATTGTATTTCTTTTCATGTCTTTCTAATCCCTTTAATTTGGAACAGTTTCTCAGTCTTTAGTTTTCATGACATTGACACATTTGAAGAGTACAGACAGGTTGTTTTGTAAAATGTCCCTCCATATGGGTTTTTCTGAGTTTCCTCATAATTAGATTCAGGTTATGCATTTTTGGCAAGTATCCCATAGAAGTGATATTCTGTTCACAGTGTTACCTAGTAACGTCTGTTTGTCCTATTTTTGGTGATATTAACTTTAATCACCTGGTCAAAATGATTCTACCATGTTTCTCCTCTGTGAAGGCAGTTTTCCCTTTTGTGATTACTGAGTAACCCACAGAAGATACTTGAGACTGTGTAAATATCCCGTGCCTCAACAAACTCGCCCATGGGTCCCAGCATCCATTCTGATATGTGTCTGAAATAATTATTACTGTTATTGTTGCAAAATACTACTTTCTCTAAATCGAGAATCCCTTTCTCATTAATTATTTGCCATTTTACTTTAACAAAAAAACTTTTTTGTTGTTATTTTGTATGTATGTGTGTATGTAGTCAGTCTGGCATGTGTGTGTTTGTGTGTGTGTGTATGGATTTATTTATTTGAGAGGTGCCTGGGTGGCTCAGTGGGTTAAGCCTCTGCCTTCAGCTCAGGTCATGATCTCAGGGTCCTGGGATGGAGCCCCGCATCGGGAAATCTCTGCTCAGCAGGGAACCTGCTTCCCCCTCCCCCTCTGCCTGTTTCTCTGCCTACTTGTGATCTCTCTCTCTCTCTGTGTCAAATAAATAGATAAAATATTTTTAAAAATAAAAAATAAAGATTTATTTATTTGAGAGAGTGCAAATGGGGGGTGGAGCAGAGAGAGAGAGAGAATCCCAAGAGAAAGAATTACTCGCTAAGCACAGAGCCCAGCACAGGGCTCTATCCCAGGGCTTGAGATCAGAACCTGAGCAGAAACCAAGAACCAGATGCCTACCCAACTGCCACCCAAGCACCCCTCATTTATATATTTTAATTAAATGGATACATGGATTCTTTTATATTCACTATGTTATAATCCACTACATTTTATTACTCATTTTGATACTGAAATTATCCCTGATTTGGCTAATGGAAGCCCTCATTTTGAAGTTCTTCAGACATATCCCCATCATTTTATTAGCCCTTTCTTATATTCTGGTTCCCCAGCGCCACCCCCAACACACACACACACACACCACATTCCAGTTTTGCTCTCATTCTGGAATTGGCCATTTATCCAAGAACCCCTGATTTCTTTTAGTGGAAAATAGAATTAATTCTATTTCTCTCTCTCTCTCTCTTTTGTTTTATGTTAGTTACCATAAAATACATCATTGATTTTTGACGCAGTGTTCCAAGATTAATTCTATTTTTTTTCAGATTTTTATTTATTTATTTGACAGAGAGAAATCACAAGTAGGCAGAGCAGCAGGCAGAGAGAGAGGAGGAAGCAGGCTCCCTGCTGTGCAGAGAGCCCAATGTGGGGCTGGATCTCAGGACCCTGAGATCACAACCTGAGCAGAAGGCAGAAGCTCACCCCACTGAGCCACCCAGGTGTCCCTAATTCTATTTTTTAAATGCAAAATATTTTGGTTTTAATTTACATTTATCAGTTATTAGTGAAGTGAAATGTCTTTCAAGTATCATTCCTTGCTTGCATTTCCCCTTTTGTTATTGTCTTTTTAATTTGTGTTGTGTTTTTTTAGAACACCTAGAATACACACTTAAGAATGACTTGGATTCTAACATTTAGATGAAACCATTTGTTTCTAAGGGTAAATTAAATTTGTGATTTCATTATTCTAAGTGGTGAAATCCCCCAAAAGGCTCTTCACAAAATTCTTGTAAGCATGTTATAGAACCCAGTCACATTCTAAAACACCATTCCTACAGTCAAATCCAGAACTTCAGTCTGTGGGGAGCTAGAACCATTCTCCAGTGCTCTCTACAGTACAGCGGCCGGAGCCAAGATTCCCTAGGAGGCGGGTATGTAAAATCTGAGGTGGTGAAAGCAATAGGCAGCAGCTATAGAACCTAGAATCTCTTGACTTTCCTTTTCCTGTGAGCTAATAGAATTTCATTGTCCATTTAGGCAAATCTCAACCAGCGACACACCTGCCATCCAAATACTCACTACAGTTTTCAGAAGGGAAGGACATCAGTCGATTTTGCTGTCTCTCTGTTGCTTTTCTTTTTGTGACCAGAATCCCGTCATGTGGCTCACTGGATCCCCATGGCCTTTCTTCTCACCAAGTCCTCACAGCCTCTTCTCTATTACATTCATGTGCTAGCATCTTCTTTTAAAAAATAATAAAACTAATTTTGCTTTTTGTAAAATTATGTTCAGCTAGCAACTGTATAGTACTTAATTAGTTTTTGATGTAGGGTTCAATGATTCACTAGTTAAGTATAACACCCAGTGCTCATCACATTGCTTTTCTGATAATACTGATGTTTCAGAAAATTTGGAAATTCAAAAAATAAATAAACAAGGAAATAGAAGCCACTTATAATTCTAGCATCCAGGATTAACCACTGTCTGCATTTCATTGTGTATCTTTCCATTCATTCTCTCTCTTTCATATGTCTTATTTACATGCCTTTAAATAATTCTCTATCTCACTATGTATATATATGTGTGTGTGTTCATATATACATGCATATGTGTACATGTGTGTACATGTATGCATATATGTGCATGTGTGTACATGTATGCATATGTGTACATATGTGTATGTATGTACAAAGACAGACAAAAGACAAGGAGCAAATTTCTCCAAAGCACGTGTCCATGCATACACACAGGAGCAAGAAATAAACTTGTGTTTTGTTAAGCCACTGAAATTCTAGTTTTGGTTGTACAAATACATAGAGGTACTCTGTCTAATGTAGTTATTCAAGATAAGGTAGCTGACAGGTGTATGCAACTGGAAATGGAGGAATGGAGAGTAGAGGAGAAAATGATAAGATATTAAATAAGGAGAGGCCATTGGCACACCTGTAATAAGTAGGGAACCCTTCTATGTGTGCTTCAAATCTAAATATATTTTTTATTTAAATTCAAGTTAATTAACATAGAGTGTATAATTAGTTTCAGGGTACTCCATTCCCCTGCCTACCTCCTCTCCTGCAACCCTCAGGAAACTCAGTTTGTTTCCTATAGTTAAGAGTCTCTTACAGTTTATCTCTCTCTGTGTTTTTATCTTATTTTATTTTTTCTTCCCTCCCCTTATATTCATCTGCTTTGTTTCTTAAGTTCCACGTATGAGTGAAATCATATGGTATAAAAAGCTTTTATACAACAAAGGAAACAATCAACAAAACTAAATGTCAGCCTTAAGAATGGAAGAAGATATTGCAAATGACATATCAGATAAAAGGCTAGTATCCAATATCTATAAAGACTCACCAAAATCAACACCCCCAAAAAAAAACCCCTCCAAATATGTTTTAATAATTAACCAAGGATTGAGAAATCAAGGTCAGTCTGCCAACCAGTCATTCCATCCATATATCCTTTCCAAAATGTATTTGTTATTTGCCCACTGCTTAGTAGACGTAGGATAGGCACCAGAGATATACCAAGGACTAAGAGGTGGTCCCTTCCCTCATGGTGCTTATAAATTGTAAGGAGAAAAATCAGCTTTTCCATAAGGCTGTCAGGAAAAATAGTTCATTTCTACACAGGCCCTTTGGGGAGAAGGAAGAATTAAATGAAGAACTTGATTAGTCTCACATTAAATTTCATTCTGGTTGTTTTTCTCCTCTGCTGAAAAAGCACTAAGATTTAAAATCAATGGGTCTTAAACTTCTGTTATCTTTTCATTTTCAGCTTCTACAAAAATTCTAAGATTCATAAATTTAATCAAATCTATCAAAAAAGTAAGGGAAAAAAAAAAAAAAACAATGAAGAGCCCAGATAAAACGGTGATCAGAAAATCCACACGCTTGTTTGAATCATCTTGACTAATTGTATTTAATCAGAAAAGATTCTTTAGAATTTAGAGAAATTGAGATTTTAATCTCAGAAGCTCCAGGTCATTTGCTATTTACCTCCCTGAGCCACTGAGCAAAGACCTCACATAAGGGAGTTCACCATCTAGTGAGACACAGGACTAAAGATAGATGATCTCTGTGTCACAGAAAATTTCAGATCAGTGCTACCTGCCTGAATAAGAAGAGCCATATTTACCATGGGACTCTGAACAAAGAACACTGATTTACTCATAATCCTTCCTTTCCTGGGAATTTCTCTTCCCTTTTCTGGATGGTGGAAATGACCCTTCTGTGTGAATCCAAGCATGTGGAACCAGAAACCCTGCTTCTGCTACTCCAAAATGGGACACATGGGACACCTCCCTGACCATGTCCTCACCCAGAAAACCTGATCCAGATGTCACCTTTTGCAGTGTGGACCTCTTAGCCCTAGTAGATCATATCACAAGTGAGAACTTCCCAACTCTATCTTTGTCTTAATATTCAACTTTCAGCTGTGTTGGAAAGTCAGTGAGGAAAAGATTCAGAAAAGAATTATGTGCATCCCTCAAATCTAGAAAACATGTAGATGGCTATATCCTCAAAGGGAAAGTGATGTTTTAGAAAAAGCGGTAAAATTTTGGTAATGTTAGGTGTTAGTCTCCTGCAGATGGGGACAGGAACATTGGAATCCCACTCCAAAAGCATAGCTCCTTCCCATAAAGTTCCCAAAGGAATTATTTCTATAAAAGGGACTACAGAAAATAGGAAATTAAAGTACACTTTATTATTAGCCTGGACAATGCCAAATAAACAAATGTAGAACTTTCTGGTAATGTGTCTAGGACACATGGCATACTCTCAGATCCTGATCCAGATCCCCAAACTCTAAATCCAGTACCTTATCTTGGAATCTTAACTTCCTTGGGCTGCTCACATGGAAGAGGAAACAGAAATAAAAAATGAGAGAAGTACTGCATGGAAAAAGAAATAAAATTAGCCTGGAGGGATTTCAGAGACAGAATCTTTTATTAAACAACAACAAAAAAGAAAAGTTTGTTTTCAACAAATAAAAAATAACTCTATCATAAAAAATAATCTCTCACCATCAGGCACATAGGTATCTCAGACCTAATCCCTAAGTGACAGTTAGGGAGGGATTGTGGGTTCCAACCTCAACCCTGAGAATAAGAAAAGGAGAAGAGCTCAGTAATGGCAGGTGCTCCCATGGATCTGGCCATATGATGGCAGGAGAAAAGAAATTGTAGCATAAGATGAACTGCCTGCTGCTGAACATGGCCCAAACAGCAGCAGGGCATTTGGCCCAGTTAGTTTAGGACCTTATTCTTTGAGAAAGAAGTGAGAAATTGGACAAGAAGATAAAGGGACTGCTTTGCCAATCCCCCATAAGTCAGGGATTGGCTGGGAAAGAAAGAAAGGTCATTAATTTTAAATTGTAGCTTTGTTCTCAGGGTCAATGCTCCTATTGTGAATCTCTTCCACTCTGCAGGGACATTTATATAGGAACTCCTGCAAACATCACAGTTACCCACTGCATTAGATATCCCAATCCTCACTACATAGATCAGGAAACTGTGCTTCTGAAAATGTTATTTTGACCAAGATCTCATAGCTATTTAATGTGATCTTGAGTTGTCCAAATCTTTTTTTCATCTGAGTTTCTTACACCATAATTGCACTACTAATTAATTAGAACAGGTTTGGGAAATCGCTTGATTTTTTTCTTATTAGTCATTATAACTTTTTCTTTATGGAAATACTCAGAGTAGATACTGAGTTATATTTCCTGTACACAAGTGACACAGAGCAGGCATTGTTCACCATGCCCTTTGCAGTATTCTCTAACAGACATCGTGATACTGTCAGGAAAGTAAGTTTCTTCACACAGTACTTCTCCGTGCTTCCAAAGAAAACATTCTTTCTTCTAAGTAGTCATAATCACCTTATTCATATGCTTACTCACCCCAAGTAGCTAGGTACCTGAATTGCAACAATGTGGTGTAAACAATTATAGGAATATGTACATATATTTTGCATTAAATATATAATACATTTACTTCCCATAATGGAGGTAGGACTGACATCATTAACAAGTTCCAGAGAAAAGGAGGTTTCCTGATTTATGCGTAAATGTATATGAATGTGCTCTCTGGCTTTTGCATAATTCCACCATCTAAATATTCATGTGTATGTAGAAGTGCATATATATATAATCCATATTCACACAGCACACTATATAGATATTACGGTTATTATTATCATTAAGAAACGTCTGGTTTCTGCTTGGGATGTAAAAAAGTACATATGTATAATCCATATTCGCACACTATGTAGATATTATGGTTATTATTATTATTATTATTATTAAGAAACATCTGGTTTCTGCTTGGGATGTAAAAAACTGGAAGGATTATTATCCCCACCCCTACAACAATAGCAATAGCCAGACAAAGTACAAATTCCCTTTTCTTGACTGCATCAGAGAGCCTGTGTTGCAGGAAAAGATAGGATAGGAACCATTGTTTCTCTGGGGTAGATGCAGTCAGATGCCAGTTAGGAAATGTAATCTAGTATCATCAAGAGATTGATGGCTGTCAGGTGTGAACTGGTAAGAGAGTCTGGATCTCCTTAGATCTACGGACATAAGGGGAGTTTTGTCTGTACCTCTTTCTCCACAGACCCCACTGGGCACTAGAAAAAAATGACTGGTTAATGTCTTGAGGAAGTGTCCTTTGTGGCATATGCCTAGACCTTCCTCTCTTCTCCCTGACAAAGTAAGACAGTCCTTAATCTGTTGAGGAAGGAGGGCACCCGTGAAAGTCTATGGCATCTAGGCAAGAGAAACAGGAAGAAAACCTCAGTTTCTGGGGAAGGTGCAGGAATCCTTTCAGGGCCCAAAAGCACAGCTGAGGGAGAAGCAGGGACCCTGAGATACAAAGTATGATTGAAGGCACTGGAAGCCCATGGTGTACTGGAACAATATAACCTAAGACCCACCCGCACTCTCAACTACATCAGTTCAAACTCCCACACTAAAAACATAACAGAAAGAAATGTATATTCATTCCTGTGTATAACAAATCATTTATCTCAGTCTCTGCTCTACACAAAATGTTTAGCTTTAAACAAAAATACACAAAGTATATGGAAAGGTAAGGAAAAATGATAAAGTGTCAAGAGATAAATCAATCAATAGAGACAGATTCAGATATGACACCAATGTTGGGACTCTCTGAAAGGGAATTCAAGAAACAGCCAGAGGCAACAGCTGATTATTTTCAAGCTGCCACCTGCGGTGCTTCTGTGAGATACTGCAGATTATAAAGCTAGTAAAGTCCAAACTTGACTAAGATAGCCTTTACCCAATAAAGCTGGTTTCTAAAAATTCTGTAATGGGTCTCCCAAGAACACCATTATCATTCATTCCATATATATTTGCTTACTACTTATTGTATAGGAAACCCAATCCAAAGCCTTTTCTTAAAGACAGGTACTATTCTCTTATAATGCACAAAGTTGCATGTTAGATCCCACCACTCCAGATCCCATGGGAGATCAGGGTTATATCAGGTTGTAGCATAGGTTTTCTTGGCTTCCTAGAATCATGGAATGGTATCTCTTGGTCACCTGCTTTTGCATCTTCATCCCATATGAGCATGTGCTTTAAAAATGCTCTCACCCTAGTATCATCTGTACACTGATAGATGTGCACCTGGAACCACAGATGTCTCCTGATGAAACAGCTCCCTTATTTGAGACCAGAAGAAAGTGAAGACATCATTGTCCCCTGACATTTAATTTGGCCTAGAGCTTAGTTGTTATCATTTATTCTTCTCCTATGATTCTGTTTAAACATAGATTTGGGTTGGTCATCCATTCAATCAATCAACCAATCTCCAGGACAATAAATGAATGAATGCTTATGTCATCAAATGAGCAAACAGTATTTTGCCAACATCCATTATGGTCAGGGACCATTCCATGCATTTCTCATGTATTATGCATTTCTCACAATAATGCTGTAAGTATTATTAAACTCATTTTACATTTGATAAAATTGGACACAGTGGGTTTGAATAGCATTGCCCAAGGATCTATAGTTAATGACAGAGCTGGCTTTTTAATAACCTATCCAAGTTAGTATCCGGTAGGCCACACATGAATTTATACTGATTTTCAACAAATCTCCATGGAAAGATATTTCATACTGGGATGACATCTATGGATGGTTATCCTACTCATTTTAACCCTTCTCTTGTACTTCAAGAGGACTGAACTGTATCATAAGAGAATGAAAGGAGCACAAAATCTCATGAGAGACTGAGAAAGGCCAGTGGGGATGAGTCTGTATAGAATCACAGCTTTACAACCCATGAATAAAACAATGGAGAGAAAATCTCCCCCCTTTACATCCCCATTGGTACATTTCTGAGGATACTTACATTATAAGTAATGCATAATTTCATCATCTTGTTAATTCAAAAAATCTTCCCCCTTCCTGTAGGGTACCAGGCTCCTGTATCTGTACCCATCACTTACACATTCCCTAATGCTCTCCTTTATTTCCTTTGGTTTTCCTTCTCCCACCAGAACATAAGCTTCACAAGAGTAGAAAGTTTGTCTATCTTGTTTATTGTTGTCAGTATCCAGTAGATACTTGCTGATTGACTGAATCCCGTTCAATCTTTGGTCAAGTATTCTTATTGCAATGTCTACTCCATGGGGGTCAGACAAGTGCTTGTGCAGAGGGTGTAAGATTACCCTGCAACAGGACTGAGGGAGGGCTCATGCTTCCTACAGAGCCAGAGACAGGTTTGGTTTAGTCTTAGGTGACAAGGGGCTTCCCTCACGGAGGCTCATCAGGACCAGGTTTGGATTTGGACACGGATATTACTTTGGGGTTCCCCTCAGGCATTTGGTAAAGTTTTTAAGTCTTAGCTATCAACTGAGCTGTGAGAATCAGAGTAATATTCACTCTCTGAGCCCAGAGTAGAGGGGGACTTTCTGGTAGATGTATGCAAAGCCAACGATGCCAGCAGAGCGAAGATCTCACGGTGTGGCGGGGTGGGGGGTGCTATTGGCAGGAAAAGACACCAAGAACATTAATGTCAAGACAGAAGTGTCAAAGCAGAAAAAGGAAAATTGATTTTTTAAGATAAGGAGAAAGTTTGAGGTTTTGGGAGACAACTTGTAAGCTTTAGGGGAAAGAAAATGAATACTTGCTCCTTTCTTTTTTTGAAGCACGTGCTTCAAAAAGTCCACGTCATATTACCTCTTTGGACAACTACATTACATGTATATTTCCTCAGTCAAGAAATAACTTATTTTGATTCCTGATAAAGCACTTATTTGAGTTCTACAGTACTCTTTGACTTAAAACCATTTGTTTTATTATCATAAAATCTGTTTTCATCTGAAAAATACCAAAAGCCAGGTACTAACCTGACACAGATTGGCCTGGTCTGGAAAATCATCTTATGAAGTTCAACACCTTCTGGGGCACCACTTCTCTGGGCTGTTTCACAAATATTTCCCATCTACCCTTATTCTCTCCCCACCGCCAGGCATCCTACTCTCACTTCCCTTGTCCCTGCCAGTCCCCTGGCTGTTTCAAAGCCAATTCTGCAACATGGTGTTGTATTTGTTTTCTGGGGCTGCTGTATTAAAGCAGTACAACCTGGAAGGTTTAACAACAGAAATTTATTGTCTCACAGTTCTGGAAGCTAGAAATTTGAGACCAAGGTGTCTGCAGGTTTAGTTCTTCCTGAGAGCCAAATAGAGAATCTGTTCATGCCTTTCTCCCAGCTTCTGGAGGTTGCTGGACATTTTTATTGTTTCTTGGCATCACCCTAATCTCTGCCTCACATGGCATTCTCCCCATGTACCTAACTCTGTTTCCAAATTTTCCCTTTTTAGGACAAAGTCATTTGGATTAGGGCCCACCCTAATGACCTCATCTTGATCATCTGCAGAGTCTTTCCAAATATGGTCACATCTATAGGTACTGAAGTTTAAGACAACAAAACCTTTGGAGGGATAAGATTCAATACATAACAGATGGGGTGGAGGGAAAAAAAGGGTTTGGGAGAAGGCTATGCCTGAAGGCACTTCCCCTTTCTACCACCCTCATAATCGTTTCCCAAGTTAACTTCCCAGGCTAGTGGTCATGGCTGAGACTTACTCTTTCCTCCTCAAACTCCACCTCTCCTACTTCAAAACCTAGACTTTTAACCTTGTTGATAAAACATTCCAGATAATCTTTGCTTGATTTTTCTCTGAAAAAGAAATCAGTTTTTCTCCCAATTGAGCTCCCATTATGAGATATGTTTGGTGATTTGTCTCTCAAAAAATTTCAAAGAAAGGCAGTGTTAAAGCACAGATGAAATAATGAGGTGGGAGTTATTTTGTTTTCCATGTTGTTGTTTGTTTTCCCTTTATAAAATTTACAGTTAATTTTCCTATTCACCTTCAGCCACCATCCCTGTAAATCATGTTCTAGATGCATAGAGCTTCTAAGCAATTCTTGAACTGGGGCATGCTTTCATTGTCTGTTCCTCAATCTGGAGTAACCCAGCCTCACTTGTACATCTGGAAAACTCCAGTGAACCTCAACACCTGGATTAAGTACCATCTTCCCCAGCTTTCTCAGGGATTTGAACTCTACCTACTTACCCCCTTCTCAATGATTTATACAAGCTTCTCTCAGTATAGAAGCTACTGGCCATTTTTCCCTGTGGTTTGTTGACAAGGCAGTTCTTCCTGACACCTGATACCTCTGATAATATAGACAATCATTTCCGTTGTATTAGGACCCTCACAGGTATCTCATAAATGTTTGAGAGACACGCAGAAAGAAGGGGTATACAAGTCACAGAAGACTTCTTTCCAGGTCTTCACAGGCCTTTTGTGTAAGGACAGAACATACTCATTCTCTGCAACTTGCCACTGATACCGTATCTTGCTAAGGGTGAGTGCTGGAACAGAGGAAGAGGTTGCAGTTCAATAAAGCAAACATGAAAGGCTCACAAGAGCTCATTTTGTTTTTTACGGAGATACACTGAGAGAAAAGTGTGAGGGAAAACTATTGAGAACACTGACTAACCTCAAAAGATGCTGGTCTTTTGTTCCCATGAACAAAACATCAACGTGTGTACTAGCTCTAAGCTGAAATCCAAAGGTCAACCCCCAAGCAAATTTACCTTAGACAAGAAAATCAACCAGAAAACCAAAGAAGCCAGGTCATGTATGCATCTGGCCCTTCACCATGATGCTCTGCTATTGCTTGTCATGTGACAAACGTCTAGTACGCCTCAGCTGATCTACAATCTGAGTCTTGAAGGGGAATACGAGTCAGTGGTGCCCATTCACTGGGCAGAGATGCACCCAGAGGGACCAAATAAAAGCTTCGTGCTTTCACCATTCTCAGTCTAGGTGGCTGCTACTTCTTGCTTCAAACATTGAGGTCTAAACAATCAGCAACTTCTACTAATAAACTCCTTCACTTTCTAAATGCAGCATCTGAAGCTCCATAAACAGGAGTGAACTAGTAGCAGTCTGCAGTTGTCATCATTGACAGCTTATGATTTATCTTAAACTCTCCCTCGCCATTTGGCCACGACTTTAAGTAAACACTTTCCGTCTTCCTCATGTTCTCGTTACTGCCACCTCCCACTAATAAGAGAGACTGCCAAGAAAAGCATCCAGACAGTTCATTTACCTCCCAAACTTGCCTGAAAGTAGCCGCCCCAGTTTAGACAAGGGGCAAAGCAACTACTGCACATTTTCAACAGATGGAACAATGCTTCCCAAATTATTTACATTAACATTATTTGCTCTCAGGATGTGTGTAACAAACGGGTAGTTGAATGAAATATTATGGCGGAGACTGAAGACACCAGCGTTTCGGGCAGGCCATTTATGGTGATAGATGGAGATGGGCCGTTTTGCTTTCTAAGAAGCTGAGGAACGTTGGGCAGTTCGTCTTTGCTAAGTTCTTGGCATGGTCTTTTTCTTTTGGGTGGTTGGAGGCTTGGTGCAAATTCACAGTAAGGTTCTTCCCTTAAAGCACAGTGGCCAGAGGACCCCAAGACTGAGTTCTCACCCATCAGCCAGTGAATGAGATGGGTCAAGAATGTTGGCTACTGCACAATGTAGCTGGCCATGAGAATGGTAGGCATTCCCTGGATTTTCTGTGAGTATCATGAAACCATCCTTCCCAGAAGCTGAAAGACCTTCCTTCGCCAAACTGAGGGAGCCCACTTGTGATTCAGGCTTCCTGAAATTTTTAATGGCCTGCCCACATCAAATTCAAAGTGGTGTTGGATATGATAGAACATAGTGTGGACCACATGCCTGATTATATTCCTTTTGTCTCACGTAAATCAAACCAGGCATAGAATAGAATGGTCACTGGCAGATGACTGGGTACAGTATGGGAAAAGAGTGAGCAAAGTCCTGATGTTTCTCAGGTGCCCATTCCCTAAGCACAGCCCCTAAGGCTTATATGAGTTGAATTAGTGAGAGTTGGAAGGATGCCAAGATTAACTCCCTCAATGTCAGAGTCAGTCTCATGGCAGAAGTTTCAAATTCTATTTGAGGATTTGAATAAAAATCCCTCATGTAGGATGTCCTAAATGATCACGTATTTATGGAGTATATTCAATAGCCAAGGCTCTGTTTCTGATCCCATGGGGGATATCTTGAAAAATCCTTTTTCAGAAGTTTCCTCTACATGGAGAAGTAAAAGGCCATCACAATACGAAGTGGTGGACCTAGAGGGGGATGTTTCCTTGAGGTGGCAGCCAAACTGTATAAGCACTTGTCTGTCCTCAGTGTTTGTCAGAGGACAATAGAGGGTACACTGCAGTGGGAGCTGGGTTGTTTCATTACTGTACCCACCACTACTGGGTTGTGTGTTATATGGAGAGAGGAACCATCACAGGCTGTGAAAGCCAAGTTGTTAAGAAGTCTACTCCTTTTTTAAATTATTATGTTCAGTTAGCCAACATATAATACAGTATTACTTCTTGATGTAGTGTTCAACGATTCATTAGTTGCCTAGAACTCTACACTTATACTTTTGGTGGTAATGCCAACTTGTGTGGCCACTTTGGAAAACAGTATGGAGGTTCCTCAAAAAGTTAAAAATAGAACTACTCTGTGACCCAGCAATTGCACTACTAGGTGTTTATCCAAAGGATACAAAAATAATGATTCAAAGGGACATGCACCCTAATATTTATAGCAGCAATGTCCACAATAGTCAAAATATGGAAGGGCCCAGATCCCCATTGATAGATGAATGGATAAAGAATGTGGTATACATATACAACGGAATATTACTCAGCCATCAGAAAGAATGAAATCTTGCCATTTGCAATGACATGGATAGAACTAGAGGGTTTTATACTAAGTGAAATAAGTTAGAGAAAGACAAATACCATAGGATTTCACTCATATGCAGAATTTAAGAAACAAAACAGATGAATATGGAGAAAGGAAGGAAAAAATAAAATAAGGTGAAAACAGGGAGGCAAACTGTAAGAGACTCTTAACTATAGGAAACAAACTGAGGTTTGCTGGAAGGGAGTTGGGTGGGGGGTGGAGTAATGGGGTGATGGACATTAAGGAAGGCACCGATATAATGAGCACTGGATGTTAGATACAACTGATGAACCACTAAATTCTACCTCTGAAACTAATAGTACATTATATGGTAAGTAAATTGAATTTAAATAATAAAAAAGGAAGTCTACAGAGCAACGCAGAATGTGGGAAGAGGCTCCAAGCCTCCTCTCCAAATTAGTCATCCAAGTATTATCTGGTGCTTTGTTCTCTCTCTCCCTTCCTCCCTCCCTCTTCCTCCCATTCTCTCCTTTCTCCCTCTCTTCCTCCTTCAAGGAGTCCTCACAAATGTCTCATTCTTTCTTCTAACCTCCTGTTAAATCCTCAGAGACTCCAAGTCTCAGAGTCCTGAGTTTCTCATTCACAGTTGAATTGCTCCCTCTTCAATGGCATTTCCCCTTTCCCAGGACAGTAATGGTTTGGCCCACGTGGAATGATTCCCTCCTCACTGCTCCTCTGTCTGACTATCACATCCTTAGTCTAAACAGCAGGAAAAGACACCAGGAGTCATCACCACATGGCACGGAGGGGACCCTAGAACGGGGCTATGGCGACCATATACTGGACTACCAATACTCATGGTAGGAATCTGGTAGTTCTGGGGAAAAAAAATCCAAGAAGTGTAATTTTGCCCTATTATTCTGACACCTTTTGAAAATATATTGAATTTTAATATCATAAAAGGAAGATACAAAGTTTCTATATCTAAGTAAGAAACTACTTGAAGAAGGTGCAAACCCTGACACACAGCTCTCCTGCCCCCACCCCAACCTGCCCAGACTGATGTTTCCAGCTCCCAAACCACCATGACCACATTCATGCCTTGTTCTAGGCCCTATATCAACACTTCTAGGCAACAGGCTTGACTCTCACAGAAAAGTGTGTAGTCCAGTCTGACTACATATTCCCTGAGTTTAAGGGCTGGTTCTTTTCAGTGTCCTAAATATCTCATAGCATGAGGCCTTGCACATTACAAAGAGGTTTTTAAAACCCTTAAGGACTGCTGTACTTCGACCAACCAAATTCTACAACAAAGTCAATTATGTTTTCATTTTTAGGAGAAACACACCCAGACATGCAAGCCAACAACACATGTAGGCATGAACACAGGCACAGAAGCAGATGCCCACAACATACACTCAGAAGGTCAGGGGGAAGCTCAGATGGCAGAAGATCCTGCTCAGATATAGGGACCCAGGGGCAGATACCTCCCGGAGCTGTGCACACACAGCACCTCACCCCCGCTGACATCACTGCCACTGCTCAGAACTCCTGGCTCTGCAGTTTGGTGTTAGTTCCGTTGGCTGGAACCAGTAGGGTCTGGCCTGGCCGGGCTGAGCTGAGCTGGACAAGGCAGGGCATGGCAGGGCCAGCCCGGGCAAAGCCTCAGATGGGTTCAGGTGTCAGTCCCCACCCGATGGGGAGCTCCCTGAGTCCAGAGTGAGTCAGGCCCTGCTGTACTCGGGTTACTCCAGCTTAACTGCCCTGAAATGACCTTGCACCCCCGCGACCACACCAGCCCTCCTCATCTCTCCTCCAGCCAAATGTGTGGTATGCATTTCAGCTTCAACCCAAACACACCAGTCTGGCCCCACCAGGAGGAGCAAGAATCTATTTTCCCTCAGGGCTTCAGAGAAGGGGCTTTGGTGTTCTGTCTTGACCAGAGGATCCTGGGAAGATATCTCGAGGTTTTGTCAGGCCTAACCTCATGGGCTGGGCTCCTTGTGCTTAACTTTCTGGAAGCTGGGGCTGCTGGCTTCTGAGTGGGTGCTTAGGGGACAATTGTGGGTGATGGTTTCTCTAGCACTCTTTGTCTCCTCAGCAAACAGATTGGTTCCCACCTCTCACCTTTGTAAATCACCGTGTCGCCCTCAGGCACCCATGTTTTGGCCCAGATGGTTTTCACTGATGGTATGAGCTATCTTTGTGTACTTAGAGGCTACTTGCCTGTGGCTGGCTGTGTGCTAGGGGAGAGTCAATCTGGGCCATCATCCTGGGATTAAGGTCAGTTTGGGGAGGGTAGGAGTGGGAATAGCAAGATAGCCAAAATAAGAAAGACCTTAACACAGACTACAGATCAGCCCCTGTGTCTGCCTCTGACCAGATGCATGACTTTGGGGAGTTACCCTAAGGCTAACTAAACTCATTTTTTTTTTCAGCTATAAAAAGGAAAAATATATTTAATACAAAACTGTGTAGATTCTATATGTGATAACAATAATGAGAATGAGAAAAGCCATTGTTACTTCTGGAGTGCTCACAACTTAAAGGAATTGATCCAAACTTGAATCTCCTTTAGTTCTTACAAATGCCTTCCTATTTTTATTCTGTCTTTCTATAGCTAAATTATAAAATTTGCCCATGAAGTGTGGGAAGATAAAGATAGAGCTCTCACAAGGTATGTAAATTTTAACAGGGGCTCTTGAACATGAAAATAGTTATAAATCTGAAAGAATGAATCCCAAATGGTAGAATTTTACACATCATGGCCGGAAGCAGGGAAGACAATTTTTGATAAGAGATCTTGTTGGTTCCCACTATTTATACCCCAGAGGCAAACATTCTACCCTAACACTTCTCTTTAACTTCGGCTAAGATCAATGCTTAGATAATGTGATAATTTTTTACATCAACTTGGTTGGGACCATGGTGCCCAAACATTTGATTAAACATCATTCCTGATGTTTCTATGAGGATGGTTTTTGGATGAGACTAATATTAAATTGGTAGGCTTTGAATAAAGCAGATTGCCCTCCATAAAGGGGGGGCGGGGCTTACCCAATCTATTGAAGGCCAAAACAGAACAAAGACTGACTTCCCTGAATGAGAAGGAACACTTCCAGCAGACTTGAACTGCAAACTTCAAACTTGAACTGCAAAATAGGCTCTTCCCTGAGTTTCCAGCTTAATGATCCACCCTGCAAATTTTGGACTTGCAAGCCTCCATATTCACACAAGCCAGTTCCTTAAAATAAATCTGTCTTCTCTCTCTCTCTCTTTCTTTCTCTCTCCTCCATTCCTCTGAGAAACCTGTTGGACACAAACAAGGAGGTTGATACTGGCTTTGGCCCCAGAAGAACTCCAGAGTGAATGGGAAGCATCTAAGGGTCCTAGACTAAGCAGGATTCTGCAGATCGGTTTGAGGAAGAAAAGCCATTCTTACCAGCTCTAGACTGGATACTGTTAGAAGTCTCAGATCCTGAAAGTGGCCATTCACAGCCTGTGACTAGTAGTGTCACAGGGATTTTGTCATAGAAAGAGGGAAGGGGAGCTTCGGTCAACATCTTCTTGTCTTTCCTTTCTTAAGTTCACACCCCTCTATGAATCCCTCAAACAGGTTCACTGGTATTCAATCCCTTACTGCTCTGCTCTGCCCATCTTTTCCAGGTCAGTTTTCCACCTTATCCAGCCAGCTACTCTTCTCTCCCTCCTTCCTTCTGGTCACTTCAGAAAGCTCTAACAGACTAGCTATTTAACATTGCCCAGCTATACCATGCTTCCTCCCAGGGAAGAAGGGGCACTAGATATGTGGTCAGAAGATCTCACCCTGACCTAGTGGTCACTTGCTACCTCCATGATATAGAATGAAACACGTGGATTGATTGATTCATTCATTCATTCATCACTCACTCATCCATTCATTCAAATTGTTCATGCAGTACCACCCCTCCATGTCAGCATTGTGATTGTCACTAGGGGAATAATGAGTAAAAACAGACCATGGCACTGTGAGCTCCAGTTTTCATTTGACCACTCATTTTCTTTTATAATTACAAACTGGGTCAGGAATTTGAAAACATAGCAAATGAATCATACATAGAGCAGAAAATCAAGAAAGTCTTCCCCAAAGTTATGACATTTAAGCTACTATCTTACACTAACTAGGAGAAAGGTTAACAAATAGTATTTTGTATTGCTAGAACAATAGCCATATGGGAGGTCAGAGGGACAAAGGTATGTTTGACAACAACTGGCCATGGAGAGAGTGGGAGACAGGAAGGTCAAGGGACATGTCCAAGATGACTCCTGGGCTTCAGGCTTTTGAAAAAATGGATCGTGGAGAAGGAATAATGGGGGAAAAGACCAGTTTAGGACTAACAGTGTTAGTTCCTATAGTGGTAACTTGTTGCTTTGCTACTGAGATTCAATTTAACTTTTCCCTAATAACACAATAAATTCCATTTTCTTGGAGAAACAGTTTTTTTTTTTCCTCCTCCACAGTGTGTGATTTGGGGAATTGCTTCAAATACTCCAGGAGCAAGTGCTAAATGGTTGAAGCTAAACAGAGTAACTGATTTCACTTGGAAAACTGATTGGTTCTGGACTGTGTCTCTCCCCCTACCTAGAAGTCAGGTCCTGAACTAGATAGCTACAAGGGAAACTTTTCCCCTGTGCTGTACTTAAAAATGAGAGTGTGTCCATTTATAAGCTATTGAACTTACAATCATTAGAGGAGAGTCTGACCAAAAAAAGGAACCAGATCATAGAGCTGTATGCTGAATGGAAATAAAAGAAATTGAGTCATAGACATCAATGAAGCCCACAGTCCAGCCATGTCTGAAATTGGACTTTTCAGTCACATTAAACAATAATTTTTTTTGTAAATTTAGGTCAGGTTTTCTATTCCTTGAAGCCTAAAATTCCCAACTAATAGAATTCTTAGAGGTTTCACTTGGACTTCTTGACTTCTCATATAGTCTATCTGGACTGCTTAGATAATAGAATACACATTGAAAGGGTAATTGAAACAGTGAATGGATGAATGGAAGGCAGGCATTTTTGCTGAATGCTTTCTATATGATAAGTATCATGTTTACTCTTTTATATGGAGCTGTCATTGTTGTAGATAAAAAAAAATACAACTTTATTGTTGATTCCCTATAGCAATTCTTCAACATCATTATGAAGTTTGAAGAGGTAAATGAAAAATGAAGTCAAAGAACAGGCATACAAAACTTAGCATTGGTGCAAGATGTGTCTCATTCTGAAGTCCATGAACTTCCCACAGTGCCTCCAACTTTCTCTGAGCACTAGATTTCCCATCTTTAAAGTGGAGGCAGCAACGCAGTACCTTTTTCCTAAGATTGCTCATTGAACAAAGGGAGATGCATGTGTATGCCTGTCTGTGTTAAATCTCTTTCTAATTCTTTGACCTATTTCTCTAGCATCATCAAGTGATGTGAACACAGCATTTAAGATAAGTGGTTTTCTTTTCTCGTTTGTGAAAAACTTTGTTTTTTCAGTGTCCCTGATATGCACACTTAACATCTCATGCATCCAAAACTGATTCCACTTTTCACTTTGCGTTGATTTTACACCATTGTTCAAAGTTTATTTACCTAGAATATGACGGAAAATCGGTTTTTCCATAGCCATGTTAACTGAAGCCTGTCATTAGACTTGTCCTGCAAGTCTGAGATTCTTCCACATGTGACTTAGAAACTTCATAACCATGACTTCCCTGCTAACACCACCTGCCTCTATCATTCATCATCAAGACCTCTATATTCATCACCAACTCCACCACCACTACTCCCTCCTCCATCCCAACACCACCAACTGTACCACCAATGACACCTCCATCTTTACTTCCACCATCAACAACACTGTTACACCAACAACTTCATGAGTACCATCTACAACAACTCTAGCACCATAACCACTATGCTGTGACTACAATAGCACCAATAGTCAGAAAGCATGTAATACTTATAATCCTTAATCTTCACTAGAACCCTATAAGGAAGACATTTTTTCTAGTTATACCTATGTGGACCCAAAGTCTCAGAAAAGTAAAATAACCTATCCAAAATCTCACAAATTCTAAATAGTTGAACAAGGCTTTTACATTTGAGGCAACTTGAAATGGGAAAGTGTGATTTTTTTCACTTTAGTACTATTTCCTTCTCCCACATATTTATCTCTAATCTGAAAGGCTAGAATCTATTTTTCTTCTCTGGAATACAGAATGAGATTTCCTCTCTTAGCCTTTGTTGACTGCAGATTTGGCAAAATAAACTCACCTGAGAGTGACCGTCTTAATTACTGGAATGATAACAGGAAGTTAAAGTTACTGCAGAGAGGTAGAGAAGGGAAGGTTGAAAGTGGGGCTGGTAAATGTACACAAACCACATGTGAGATTTAAAATGTCACAATTTTGGGCTCTGACTTACTGTCTGAAAAGCAACAAAGTCTTTCCAGCTTGTAGGGAAAGTCCAGCTGAGGTTGGGGAGGAAGGGGAACCTGGCACTGAGGCCATCTTCCTGTCAAGATGGGGGTGTAGGGTTGCTGTCACATCGGAAATGAGGGCAGGTTGAAGGCTGGGGTTAGTGTTCAATGGGAGAATTGAAGGACACTTTGAAGTCTAGATAGCATTTCTAAAGAATGCCTGATGAGAATTCCAGGCTTTTATAGAGGGATATGGAGATTGGATATGTTTTGCTTCTGAATGCTTTTTATTTGCAACTTTACAGTTCTTTCTGCCATAAATTTGAACTGAAATGGATATTAAATTGCAAAAACACCACAGTGCATGCCTATTTTTCTCACACACACACACACACACACACACACACACACAGGCTCTCAAAGTAAACTTTGTCTTGACTAGCACGTAGAATGGAGTTTGGATGATTCCTTCACCCAGGTTTTACTACCCCACCGGAACTATTAGCTCCCCTATCCCATTAAAGAGAAAACTGATTTATTAACTGTTGATATTTGTACGGGGGACATTCATCAGGCCCCTTGATCAGTAGAACTAGAGTCCTGAACAATCTTTCTGTAGGATAAGGAGAGGGTACCAATAAGATATAACAATGTCTCAAAGGTTAAGAGTATTTTTGTGTTGGAAATGTTAATACCTTTACCTTGCTTGTTCATCATGGAGAGCATCTTATTTTCTAAGCCAAGCATGACAAAACTCTGTCACTTTAAAGACTCTAAGCCATTTTCTATGCCACTTTTATTATGACTCCTGTAAGATTGTTTGGCAAGTGCCCTTCAAACTTACTCCCAGTAAGAAGACAAGCCACAGATGCAAGTATCCCATGTTGTCCTTACACTATTTTCCAGAGGAAAGTACTCACAAACTATACTACATAAGAAAACGTGGGTGAGAAATCCTGATCTGCCACCTCCTTTTAGACAAAAAGATCAACTCTAGGAATGGTGGGCTTTGAATACTCTTAAAACTCTTCCAAGTGTTTTGATCTTCCTTACATTATTAAAATAAATAAATAGCCTCATCAAAGATTTTACAGTGTTAAACTCTTTTCATATTCTGTCGTACAAATGTGTCCTCTGAGAGTTTACATGTAAGTGTACTTAACATTTAAAGTGTAAGTGGATCATTAGGGCTCACAAACTCATCCCCATGAAGTAGTCCCCAGGGTGCCAATAGCTGCTAAAAGCAATGATTTAGAAACTACATTCTGTTGATGAATGAGATAAGTTGTTTTATTTGAATACTGGGAATGCCACAAAGTGCTGATAGTAAGGCTCTTGGCTAGACGAGAGCCTCTACGAAGGGAGGAGCCTGGCCCTTTCCCCGGGGAATACGAAGCTCCCACCCCAGCCAGAGATACACAGTCGGCACTTATGTATGGTCTTATTGGCTGCTTTTAATCCCTCTGGGTAATAATATGAAGGTTCCATTCATGGTATGAATGATTAGTAATGCCAGTGTCCACAGTTGGCACCAAAAGCAGCATGTTGATAATTATTTTGGTCTTAAAGAATGAGTAGCACAGGATGCCTGTGCCCCACTCTATATGAGGCCTTCTCTCCCCTGCAGAGTAAGCTGGCATCTTTCTTTGGCTTATTTCAGAGAAGGGGTTTCCAAGCCAGCCATGAGCAGCCTCTGGAGCATTTTCTGAGCCAACTTCTAGTGGGGTATGGGACTCTGGTGTATTCTGAAGAGAGTAGTTGGCATTCTCAAAGAATGAGTATATTTGTAAACCACAATCACATAAATGTGAAGGAAAATACAATGTCTGCCAGCAATGTCTCTGGCCCATATGTGGGATAGCCTAGCAAGCCGTGGGATAGGCTAGAGCCATGAGGGTCAGAGACAGAAGGGACTGCAGCATAATAAGGGCCAAGTCCACAATGATGACAGAGGACAAGCAACTTTCCCAAGGCCACTCAACCAAGTTCCTTTGCTCCCTCATTTATAAAAGGGGAACAGGATACTTGTAAACAGTGAACATCTGCATCTAAATACCTAAATAGTTAACATCTATTCAAGTGCCTCCCGTGGAGATTGGCCCCCAATAGATGTTTGATAGTTTTCTTATTACCAGGTTATTACTCCTTGGAGACAACATCTCTTACTATCGTCCATTCTTTCTTTGCTCCATGTTGATGCTACACTGTAATTCCATGTATGTAAAGCCTGGTGTGATGCTGGATGGTCATGCATGTCAGGTATGAGCTCCTGCCCCAGAATTCACCTCTTGGAAGTACGAAAGATAAATTAACCCATAAAGAAAATGGTCTCTCTCTCCCTCTCTCTCTCTTTTTTTTTTTTTTAAGATTTTATTGATTTATTTGAGAGACACAGAAATAGCGAGAGGAAGTGGGAGAAGCAGACCCCTCGCTGAACAGAGAGCCTGACACGGGGCTCAGTCCCAGGACCCTGGGATCATGACCTGAACCAAAGACAGAGACTTAAACCAACTGAGCCACGCAAGTGCCCCCAAAATGGTCTCTCTTTAGAAGTGACTTTATATAAACGTTTCCACTTCCACAATATGAAAGCACCACAGACACCCCAAGCAGAATGACCCCAGAGCCTTTTTACTTGGGTTTCCATGAGATTTAGAGCCTGTCTTCTTAGAGCAAACACTCATGAATTCCTACTCTTCTCAAGAGCATGCTGTTGACTACTGTCTCTCTAATTAAAAAGTAAACTATCTTCCAACCTCAAGAATATCATCTTAAATCCCAAGAAAAGAAATCATCTACCCCTTTACCTTAATAGCATCAATAACTAATAGGAAGATGTCCAAGTCCTTATTGTGCAGACTTAGTTTTTAAATATCTCCTAAGTTTGTAATTATAACCGTGAGAAAACAGCACTAACCTGTTACAGTTCAGTGTTCTGTGTCCTCATAAGAGTCTACAGTAATTTAAATAATACACCAGTCATGGTGCATAGAACATGGAGGCAATATTTTTCAGCCTAGTTTCCTCTGAATGTATGTGATAGGGTCAGGAAGACTATTGCCATTAAGTATTTGGTATTTTGCTCCAAAAGAGAAAATCTCTGCCTTGTTATAGGGTATCCCTTGATGTAAATCACCCAAGGAAGACTATCAGAGAATCCACATCACACAGAAATTTTACCGAAACCACACTTTATAATTTTCCATATCATGAGAGTTAAACTTCTTCTATCAGAAAGTTACAAAAACATTGAAAAATCAAACTCTAAAGCCAAATTCCCAACTGCCCTTTCAAAGAGCTCGACACTCAGCCATTGGAAGCAATGCTTGATAAACTGTATTTAAAAAGAGCTATTGATTACACAGTTGCAAGTGGAAAGGGGGAGGTTTATAAAATTGAATCCATTATCCAAGAAAATATCATGCAGATAAGAAGCAATCTCATCTTTCTGAAGCAAAACCACCAAAACAATGTTCAGAAACTCTCTTCTCTGTGCTCAGTGAGGCACAAGAGGACACTGTTTCTGACACTAAATACTACTCTGATGGCAAAGAAAAGAGATGTCCCAGAGTCTTTTTTAATGTGATGGCCAAATTTTTTAAAAGTGCATTGTAGGTAAAATTGAATTAATGGCATGAAATACAAAACTATAAAACAGTATCTCATGGGGAAGAAAAGAAAGAGATGTAAATAAGAATCAAGACTGATAGGGGAAAGAGGCTAAAAAGTCAATGCATGAATTCAAGCAAGGAAGAGAAGAGCCAGCAGCATGCAGCCCTTCTGCTAGGTTATTTTCTGCTGTTGTTCAAGAGCTCAAAATGTGACAGAATTTAGGATAAGAAAATATTTGAAATACAAACAGCAAGTGCCCCTTCCTGCTGCATTATTAATGTGGGCATATGACTTATTCATGCAGCAAAGGGCAGGACTCCTTACGTACTTCATCATGAGTAATTCTCAGAACAATCTTGCTAAGTAGGCATTATTTTTCTGATTTTATAGATGAGGAAGGAACATTCAGAAATTATGAAGAAAATACAGCAAATGGGCAGTGTCTTAGTCAGTGCAGGCTGCTGTAAAAAATTACCATAGATTGGGTGGCTTAAACAGATTTATTCCTTGTAGTTCTGTGGGCTGGGAAGCCCAAGGTCAAGGTGCTGGCAAATCCCAGGTCTGGGGAGGACCCACTTCCTGGTTTGCAGATAATCATCTTGTCTTCTTGTGTCTTCACAAGGCAGAGAAGCAGAGAGAGGAAGCACACGTCTGTGTCTCTTCTTAGAAAGGCACGAGTGGCATTCATGAGGGCTTCACCACCAACCATGACTGACTTACCTCCATCCCCAACTACCGTCACACCCACACTGGGGATTAGTCTTCCAAGTATGAATCTGGGGAGGAGGGGATACAAATGTTCAACTTACGGCAGCAAGAAACAATAATGAAATATGTCATAAAAAGGAACTTTCTTTATTTGAAAGGGACCTGAGACAAGAGAGTAGGAGATTTAATGATAAAAATTTGTGACAAGAAATCCTTATCAGATATAGCCTTTTTTCGGAACAATGAAAGAAGTCTATAAGCACTGCAAAAACATAAACAAAAATTTATGTTACCTTCCAAAGAGAGTAAATCAGTTTTTTATAAGGCAGACAGGAAATAATGTAAAGACTTCTGAAGAGTGTGGGGGGAACGGGATGAGCCCTCAAATCTTACTTATTAGAATTTACATTCCTAGGCAATGGAAAATAAATATAATTTACGGAACTCAAGGCATCTGAAAAGTGATTTATACACATTAACCTTTTCCATCATAACAACGCTGTGAAAAAGAAACTATTATCTCCGTTTTACAAATGAAGAAACTTAGGCACCCATGGTGCCTGACTAAACTGATTTATTCAAGCTCACACAGATCTCAAATAGTGGAATAAGAATTTCATCCCAACAATCCAATTTCTGAGTCCTTGCTCTTCACCAAGCACCCTGAGAAGAAGGCTAAGGATGACACAAATGGGGTAATTCACACCCACAAATCTATATCTAACAAAGAGGTCAGAAAGAGAATTTGAAATAAGGATGTTCAGATACTAGAAAAGGTAACACACTCTGGGAGAAGGACTGGATGTTTCAGGGGGAAAGAATAGAACTGAAAAGGAATCAGTATCAATTCTAAATTTGAAAATTATGCTCGTAGAATTAAAACAAAGAAAAAAAGAAAATTTTGCAGTGTAATGGTCTACTAGAAAAAAGAATGTATTTGACACTGCATCCCTGCATTTGAACTTGAAGCTTGCATTTAAAAATGGAATCTAGAGCTGTAGAAATCCCTCAGAAAGAAACAGAGAGATTAGGAAGATGGAGGAGGGAAAAAAGGAAGGCGATCTCATAGGCAGAAGCACATGCCAGTAGACAAAATACAGTATACAATATGCAATGACCACTCAAGAAGAAAAATAAAATGAGATGAAACAGAAAACGTGAAATGTCATTTCGACAATGGATGCTTTTGTTATTTAGCTTTTGCAATTAGTAATTTCCTTTATGATTTCTGCTTTCATTCAAAAGATGCTTTTTCAACCGATTTTCAAACATCTGGGCTTTTGAGAGCCATCCGTTTATTTACTGGTTAAATTCAAAATTCAGTTCTGCCACATTTTGTCATTCATTATTCATGATAAAAATATTTAGTTCTTGCTGTTGTTGGGGGAGGGAGGTTGGTTTCAGTTTTCCCAGAATTTCAAGAAAGAGATGAGTACTCTGAATAAAAATCGGACTGAGTCCTGACAGGGTAGCAAATAAATCTAAATGGCACAATGCGGAAGATAAGAAAGAAGACAAAAAAATGTAAAAAGTGATTGGGAAAGAGAGAAAACCCAAAAAAAACTTTTCTACCATATTTATTCTACACTGTGTATAGCTGTGCTCACAGAGACGGCTTCTTTTACTTCTCCACTGTGCAGGAATTCAGTTGTATATAAAATTGAACCTGCTCAGAAGCTGAGGGAGACTAGAAATGATGGGTCCATATCCTGGTACATTAAACTTGTAAAATTCTTAAAAAAAAAAAAAAAAAAAAAAAAAAAAAAATGTAAAAAGTGGTGGAAAACAAGATTGCTTACAAACGATTGCCAGGCCAACTAATGGCAGACCTCATCACAGCAGCAATGGCTGTAGAAGGACAAGGCAAACAATTTACCTCCAAGTGCGGAGGGAACAGAGCTCAATCTAGAATTCTAAACAAGCTGGATCATCTTTCAAGAATGACAACAAAATAAAGACATTTTTAGAGTATTGCCCCTGACCGTGGCTGAAAGGCATACCACAACAGTTTATATTTCAGCAAGAAACAGGCCTTTTCCCTTTTATTTCTGGAAATAAGGTCTTATGCTGATATATGTTTAACTATCCATATTTTTTTAGACAAATGCTACTTTGAGGTAGTGCAGAATGTTTTGTTTAAATATTTTTCTTCTTTATCTATTTGAGAGAAAGAGGGGGGTGGGGGAGGAGCAGAGGGAGAGGGACGAGCAGACTCCATGTTGAGCAGGGGAGCCCAGCATGGGGCTTGATCTCACAACCCTAAGATCATAACCTGAGCCGAAATCAAGAGTCAGATGCTTAACCGACTGAGCCACCTGGGCACCCCAGGTGCAGGATATATTTGAAGCACTCTTATCTTTGTCTTCCTGAAACACCTCAAAACAGAGATCAAAATGCCAGCACCCTGAGTGCTCTCCTGATTCCCTCTCTCCTGCCCAGTCCCCCTGGGGGGATCCTGTCTGCCTGGTCCTCCCTCCGAGGGACTGACCCTGAAGGCTGAAGCTGGCTACACAAGGCTTTCAGGGAGCCCCGGAAGCAGTCAGGTTGGCCCACAGGATGAGCCTTCCACCCCTCCCATGCTCCCCACTGCTCCACAGGCCTTCTGTCTGGCAGACAACTTTGCCAAAGTGACAGAAAAGCGGGAGCACGGAAAATAACTATAATAATACATGTAAGGATTCTCAGGGAGGAGGGTATGACTCTAAAAGAGACAACATCAACTTCTGTTGATATTGCATAGATGAAAGCATTCGAAGAGAACTTTCCAAATGATAAGTCATAAAAGTAAGCCACTTAGAGTCCCATTAAATTAAGGCTTCACTGAAAAATATACATGATTTGAAAATTTGAACAAAGAAACTGAAAAGGGTGCAGGCATAGTAGCTGAGTACCAATTCAGATCTGAAAGATCCAGGAGAAGAATTCATTCATGATGCAGAGCAAGCTCTGGGAGTCCTAATTCAGTGAGCCAATCCTCCATATTTTATTTCTGCCCATAAAGCAGAGACACCTGTCACCAAAATTCACAACCCCACATTCTGACTCAAAAGATGTCAAACCCCAAGGAAAATTCTTGAGGTGTGTCCATGCTTCAGAGGCCCAATGAGGTATTCACAGACAAAATATCCTCACCAAGGATTCAATTTTGAAATCCATTAAGGTGATACACAGAGGCCAAGATGAATATTGAAGTGAGTTATTGGTTTGTTGGCAGTTTGCGTGTGTGTGTGTGTATTTTTCCTCTGTTTTGGATTCCTCCTGTTTCAAATAAATGACAACTGTCTTCCCTAAAAACAGTTTAAGCCAGACAGGACTTTCTGCAACTTCTTTCTTGTTTGTCATACAAAGAAGGTGTTTTGGTACTTTATGCAATTACATTTTTAGGGCTGAATTTCCCTTCCAATAACATCTGACGAAAGGGAGTGAAGAGTGCCATGCTATGAACAGGGTTAAACCACCATTTCCAAACGCTCTGACAAACAGAGAAGGGAAAGGTTGGAGGTATGACTAAAGAGATGATCCAGGAAGGCGTGGGGCAAACCCCATTGAGAAGATCACGTTGGGCTATGGTCCAGGTGTTGGGCTCAAGAGGCAGCGGTGACATGAAGAGTTGTCTTATTGCTGTGTCACAGCACGTCCACCTCTCCTAGAAAGTCCACCAAGCAGCTGCTCAGAGGCACATGGAGTCTATGTGAGAAAGCAGAAAACCCAAAACAGAAACCAGACTCAACACACGATGGACAAATAAATGAAGGCGAGACTGAGTATTACATTTGGCTCTGGGACTTCTAGCAAACCAAGGAAAAGAGGCAACATGGTGAGTTCTGTGGTTCTTCTTACCAGAAAGGGGGATGTGGACCCCTGTTTTTCTTGGTATTTAACTATAAACTAGATTTCTCAAAGGCATCCTCATACAGGGAGCTATGAAGGACAAGCATCTCAACATGTGAAAATACATGATCCAAAGTGGATCTTCTGAAGAGCTGGGATGTCAGTCTTTACCAGGACTCTGTAGATACATTTTTTTTTCTTGGGTGTTTAAAGAAAATTTAATTTACAGCAAATAGGTCCTTCCCCTCCTGGTTTGGCAATCGGGTTGTTACTGGCTGAATTGGGCCCCTTGCTCCCCATTCACAGGTTAAAGTGCCAACCCTCAAGACCTCAGAATGTGACCTTGCTTGATGCTGGGTTTTTACAGGGTTAATCAGGTTAAATAAAGTCATCAGTGTGGGCTTTCATTTAACGTGATGGTGTCCTTATAAGGAGAAATCTGGACATAGACAAACACGTAACAGGACAGAGAGATGAAGCCAGACATAAGGATGATGCTTCTATAAGCCAAGGAATGCCATAAATTGCCAGCAAACCGGCACAAGCTATGTGGGAGGTAGGCAGCAGATTGTCCCTGATACCCCTCAGAAGGAACCAAGCCAGCTGACACCTTGGTCCCAGACTTCTACATCCATTCTTGTTAGATGATGAATTTCTAATGTTTCAGCCACTTGGGTTGTGGTCCATGATGAAGGTGGCTCTTGGGAAACTAATGCATATGACACATTTTTTCAAGCTGAGGGCTCCTCCAGCACAGCTTTCCTGGGCACTGAATGCTTCTGACCAGGGTATGAATCGGGAATGCTAGTGATTCAATCAGAAACAAAACAGTTGAGAGAAGAAGGCAGTCAGGATAAAGCCAAGAACAGTCTTTGACTGGTAAAATGTACCCAGTACCTCACTTCCCCAGCACCAGTGCACTCACTTCAGGCCTGAATCTACCATGAGAAGTTAGTTCATATTACTATGATAAAAAGTTCATGCCTTTTCTTTGGTCTTGCCTATTTTATGTCGGTCCCCTTTTATGACAAGAGTCCAGAGACCAGAAAGAACTGGCCCAGGACCAAATGTCAATAAAACTTGAAATCTCTGTCACTTAGCTGATCCCTAATTAGGAGTCGAGAAGCCTTGTGTCTGAGCCTTTGCCAGAACAGGTAATGCTGCTGCACAGTCCCTACCGCTCCTTTTATGACTCGGTTGCATTTTGCCAAGTATTTGCTTGGTGTCACATTTATGAGCTTACTTAAGAATCTTTTGTGCAAACGTTTTGAAGACTGACTTTGTGGACTTGCTCCAGAACTAGATTCCTGGGGCCCACTGCACAGTATTTTAACAAGTCCAAGAGGTAAGCTTTGCCTCCTGGTTATTTTTTCCTATCTTCTATCCTGCCCCTTCTTTGCTCCAGGAGTTCCTGCTCTTATGACAAGCAAGTCAGCCATTACCTATGGGCAAGATTTCCTTGAGTACCTACCACTGTCCTCCACTCTCCTGAGCATGAACTTGATCTCGACGGGGAGGCTTCTTGATTAGGAGCACCTCTGAATGCTCCTGCGTGTGTGTATGTGCATGCACTCGAGGGAGAACTACATCACTGGGCACCTATTTGTAGGATCCAAATAGCTTAAGATTGCAAGCAAACCTCTAAAATGTCTGATGCAACTTCTCCAGCAACCTTTACACCAGCAAAAATTGGCTCTCCGGCACCTTTGCTAGCTGGTCATAGAGTTCTGATGGAACTATTCCAGCACTGAGTCACCTCTGCTTTTCATGCAACACTTACAATTCCACAGACTTCTCATTGTACGAAGGCCTTCCATCTATTGAGATAAAACTTCTTTCTCACCTCCATCCTCCTGTATCTCCTCTCCTGCTTACTCTCACTCACATGAGTAGGTACTTACAGCAAAGTGAAATGGGGAGGGCAATAAACTCTTAGCAATTCAGAAACATCACTGGCTCTTCTCTTAGAGGCAAGGGTCATCTTGGTGAATGTACCCTCAAACATCTGTATAATTCGTGGCAGGATCCTATCTCTTCTTTTACTCTCGATTATGGAGTCTCCTGGCACAGGGCTGGACTGGGATGGGCAGCTTCTTTTAAGCAAAATGGCTATGAATGGTAGAGTCAGAGGAAACAAAAAGTCTACCATCTCCATGAAGAAATATACCCCAGAACTTCTAGAAATGGTGCCCACTTGGGAGGATTTAGAAGACAGAAGTCAAGATCAGTGGAATCAAGGCATGCCACACAGGAAGGGGGGAAAACCTAGCCAAGAAGACTGACTCTTGTGGTCATCCTGGCATGGGGAAAGGGACCTTCAAGGACGGGCATCTTGGTCTATCAAGAGCATTTTTGCTTCATTCATGGACTGTAAAAATTCTTATATTCTGTCTTTTGTCTTGAAATGTATGTTCCCATAACATTCTGAGAAGGTTCCTGATAAGACGTATCTGTTCCCTAAATGTGGCAAGTGTGCCAACCATGACTGGGAGAGGCGTTGGGGGTGGGGGGACTATAACAGCAAAGGAAGCGCTTTCTGAAACCAACTCCAGAGGAACCACTGGATAGGTCTGCTGACCAGGGAGAGGTTACCCACTTCTGGCCTGGGTCCAAATGCTCTGCAGAACTCGGGCTATCTACCAAATCATAATTGCTTTACATACCTCTATTGTTTCACAGTGCCTCATGCTTCCTTATCCTTTAATGGAATCATTTTACTTGAACAACTCAGAAGAAATCAGTGGCAGGGAGTCCTAAGCTTTTTAACAGATAAGAGAATTGAGAAGTTAGGTGATTTCCTCCAGACTCCATAGGGAGTTAATACTAGAGAGAAGCTTACCCTTGATCTCTTGATCTTTCTCTTTGTATTTATACAAATGAATGAGGCGAGTGAGTTTCACCTCTTGAATTGTCCCAGCAATTGTCCCACTGATCTCTTTTGCTCAATACCATAGGACTGTGACCATGGAGACCACATCCAGAGGGCTGTGACCTCCCATGTCTTGGCTGAGCTCTACCATAAGTGCTTTTGAAAGCTCTACCATAAGTGCTTTTGAAAGACTGAGCTAGAGTTCCATTCATTGACTAATTCAGTCAGAATATTTTGGTGCTTTCTTCATCAGGGTGAAAATGGACTAGAAACATTAGAGAATAATACCAAGTATTCATGCAGAGGTAGGAGCAGTGTCCAGAATAAGAGTTGAATCCTCCTTGTTCTATTTATATGGGTAAATTATTTAACCACACCAGTTACATAACCAGTTGGGAATGTCTCCACCTGACTAAATATATATTACCCCACATTGGCATCAATCTCCATTACCATAATATTGGCCATTATGGGAGCATGACAACATCATCCTACTCACAAATGTGACACAGAGCAGTGTCACAGACACCTCAATGCACGGGCCCTTAAGTCGAAATGGAAAGTTCAAAACACCTTCCCTGGCATTACTTCATATTTACCTTAGTTTTGCTAATCTGTCCGAGTGAACTTTTTCCCTAAGAAAATGTAATAGGAATATTTCATTTGAAAAATTTATGTGGTAAGCAGCTGTCTAAAGTCTTAATTCCTGTTTTTGGTAGGGTAAGTGGCAAACGCAACCGGGAAGGGGAAAAAATGCAGTTTTGTGGTAGTGAGGGCAGCAGGCAGTGGAAAATCCATGCAAAGTCTTTCCAGGAAAAGGTTCCTACAGATCATGGCGCAAGCCCTCAAATGTTGGTGTAGAAAACTATACATTTCTTAAGGAGATTGAAAGAAAGAGCCGGAAATACCCCCAGCAATCATGAACCAGGCAGAGAGAGTGGCAGCAAATGATAAAAGTCACACAGCAGGAGTGGGCTGGCAGTCAGGGAGCCAGGCCCTAGGCCAGGTGGCCATCTGCAGCCTTTGTCCCATTGCCACACCATGTGCTAATCTTGGGGACCCTGCGGTAGATGGCAGGAGGGGAGCGCCGCATACCCCCGCCCTTGCCCCAGCCACGGTCTGTCACGGGTCCATGACATCTGCCATGCCCTGTTGCTCCTCTCACCTTTCTGACCAATCACAAAGCAAATCTTTCTCTGTGCAGAAATTCAAGCTAGACCAGAAGCATAGTTTGTCTTTGCCTACATCTCACATGGCGTAAATGAGGCGAACAGGTATAGCAACAAGAGGAGTTTAGGGAAAAGTCAGATGAGGGTTCCTGTCTTTCAGTTATAACTTTGGAAAAATTGCCCAATCCCTGACCCTCTTAAAATAAGACAACAATATTTTTCTCATAGTTTTTCATAAGAATTAAATAGTATATTATAAAAAATTTGCCTGAGTTTCTCAGTAAATAGTAATTTATCATTATATTATAATTATAATTTTATATAGAGAGATATATGACATATATAATATAAAGATAAAATATACCTATATATTATAGAATAATAACATGTAATAATCTCATCAGTTTCCATGCTTGAAGGCAATATGGACTTTGAGACAGAAGAAATGATAACCCCTGGAGCAGCATAGAGGCCTTAAAAAGAAGTAAAACATGTGTAGGACACCAGTATCCCCGGTGGATAAAGCCTTGCCTGCCTTTCCATCTTTGTTGCAACTGTGTGGAGGCTCTAGTAGATTCTGATTCCAAAAAGTCTAGAACCAACTACAGCTAAGGGCTTTACTTCCTTGCTCCCTAGTTTTCATCTTTTTCTAAATATGTGTAAGACCAATGTCTACCTTACAGGACAGTTTTGTGGATTAAACAGAATAATGTATGTAAAAGTTCTCCAAATAGCAAGCTGTGCCATTCTTAGTAAGTGAATGATGTCTGACCATTGATGATTGAGATGGTACCTAAAGATACGGGGAGAATGATAAAAAGAGAATAATGTGAAGGAAGATGAGCACAGGCAAAACGTACCAGTAAGTTGGATTAAGAAAAGGACTGAAATCAAAGTAGTTAGGAAAGCATGTTTGCAGATGTCAGAAAGCCAAGTACCAGGGTTTGTCCTCAAACATAGTCCAGCTGCCTGCCTGTGGATGGAGGGGGTCAGGAGGCACGGTTGGAGGTAGGGAGGTTGGTCCTCTGCCTCTCTTGGACAGAGCAGCTGGAAGATATCCATGTCAGTCAGAATCTCCTTAGAGTACCAGCATAAGGCAGTACTAGGAGGCCACGTGGACCGCTGGTAGGAAGTGTGAGAATTCCCTGGCCATCCGAGACTGAGATCCCAGGTTTCCATGCAGCTAAAGAGAAAGTCTGCAGTGAATCATTCGCCAAGCAGATCTTGATTTGGTATGATTTTTGCTGGACAGTTGTTTGTTTGTTTATAGATATAAGTGTATGTTAATCTCTTGGGAGTAGAGAAGGAGAGACTAAGAGATCTGGTATGTGGACAAATTTTGCTTGGTATCAGAAACAGTCAGTCAGGTGTGGCCACAAAAGGGGACACAGGAGAGACACAGGAAAACACACTATTATACTCATATGTCCTAGAGAGACAGGGACACTATAAACCAAGAGGGAGACACACGGAGGAAGAGTATCAAAAGAGGGGGGTTAACCAAGCAGATGGGGAGCCAAGAGAGAGAATGAGGACCTGTGGAAAGTGCCTTTATTGGGAATCAGGCACAAGAGGATTTTATTGCTGTGTATGATGATCACTAGGTCATTGATAGGGGAGGGCAAGAAGGGGAACTTGGGGCAGGGACCAGCCTTATCGTACTGATACTCCTGGTCCCACATGGTGGTCTGTTCCCACCCGGTGGCCTGGTTGTGGGGATGCCGAGGCAGCAGGAAAATGTGAAGTTTCAACGTTTACTATATAGGAGTTAGCTGTTTAGTCTACATTACGGCTCCAGTAGCAAGAAAAGTTTGCCTAGCTTCCATTGACACATCCAAGTTAAAAGATAGGAGTTGATCCTAAAAATAAAATCAATTCCCAGGTTATAGAGAGAAGATTATGGGAAAGTCATGGAGAAATTTGGGACCAAAGATATCCTTAGGAAATGTTTTTGTATTATACTTTCAGTCTAGGCGACTTCACAACTGAGAATTTTTGTACATGAATTATAATAATGATACAGGTGACTTAGGTCACACATTCACCCACATACACACCTGCATGCACAAGTGTGTACACACACATACATACACATATACAAGCTTTGGGTCATTTGTTTACTGATGAATCCCTAAGGGACTGCTGTAGTACTGGGCACAGAGTATGTACTCAATAAATACAGAAAACTTGTGGAGTAAGTTAATGGATGGATGGATGGATGGATGGATGGATGGATGGGCGGGGGCAGAGGGAGGAAAAAGGTGACAAACAGAGACACACAAAGACATAGAAATATTACTCCCTGACCTCAGAACTAAGATGCAGAGGTGTGAAATGGCAGTCAAGATGCCCATTTAATGGGCTTTTAGTTTGGCTGAAGAGGAATAAAGGGAGATGTATGCTAAGAGCAAGCCTGAGTTAGCGGGGCCTTAAGCTAACAAGTCCAAGGAAAATCAAAGGGCTACAGAGCCAAAATATCTACATCTTTGTGATATATTTAATTTTTCCTTACACACACGAAAAAGCAAAACCTACATGTAACAAACGTATCAAAAAATCTGCCTGTGGAGCTATGGAATGTTGCATGTGGTTATAAGCAGTACAGTTTACAGCCTCATGACACAATTTGGCCATCTGAAACCACCCACTCCCACTTCTTACAGGTATCCTTGAAAGGCTGAGAAACACAGGCAGTAGCTCAGAAGAAAACAGTCACTGGGAGAAACCTGAAAACACACTGTCCCAAGTGGGAATAAGGGGCTTGCTAATCACAGATATCACCAGACATTCCAACGAATGGGCTGAGTCCACCTCTCCTTGGAGGACTACTTCAAGGAGATAAATAAAAACTATTAGCTTATCATTACTTTGGGGGCTGCACTCACGAACCGCACAGGAGCTAAATGGCCAATTATCAAAGGGAGTGGAGAGTGAGACATGTAATTCATTGAAAAGTCTGTGACTGCAGATCAGAAGACTCAGGTTTAAGTCCAAGTTGTGCCACTTAGAAGTCGTATGATCCAAGTCAAGTTATTTAATCTCACTCCCCAATTAATCCCATAAATCCTGTGCCAGACACACAACACACTAGGCCATGAACGAATGGGAGAATAAAGGGCATTATGCAAATCAAACAGGATCATGCACATGCACATTCTGTGCAACACTGAAAGCACAATGCAGAGGTATGATTACTATATTCCTAATAATAGATATTCTAGAACTCTCTGTGAATCCCCAAAACTGGATTGATTGGCCATGTGGGCAGAGGTTGAACTGTTAACTTGGGGTACAAGCTGGTTTTTCCTCTCATGCAGATTTTCCCAGCTAGGAGCTCCAGCAATTGAAGCCATAGAGACACTTTCTTGGGCTTCTTATGGCGTGTGTGTGGGTGTGTGTGTGTGTGTGTGTGTGTGTGTGATAAATGTGATGTGTGGCTATGAACAGGACAGTAACGGTAGACCAACGTCTTGCACTGCTCAAGTCCATTAACAAATGAAATCTTTCTTCTTAGTGCCTGTTTAGTTTAATTTTTTCTCCCAACCAACTCACTTGAGCCAAAAGAGAGTCAAGAATTTTCCACCTTGCTGCTTAATTGGCAGTCTGACATTTGGCCTCTTGCACCTCTCAGAAGTTTGGCCTCAATGACTAGCCTTCTTCATGCCAAGCAGCATTAGCGCTCTGTTAACACTAGGCAGCGGCACAAGCAAAAAGTCCCCTTGTGGGAACAATGTGACTTCATGTAACTGACATGTGAGCAAAGAAAACACCAAGAAAGTCCGGACATTTTTTTTTTTTTTTTTTTTTTTTTTTAATGAGAAAACGGAAAGCAAAGAGAGAGTAAACCCAGGGTCTAATTCAAGAAGTTGGTGAGTCACTGCAGATTCCTTGGTGATAGAATTTTCAGGAGCTGATAGGGGTGTACACAAGTTTAAGCATCCACCGCATACGTTTGGGAGGGGGCACGTGTTGGTGGTTGATGGAAGAGAGCAAGCCTGCAACATAATGCACCACCCTTTCAACACCTTCTCTACATGCCTCACAGTCTGGCTTCCCACAGCCTTCTGTAATGCCCTTTTATCACAACCTTGGAAACAACTGCCACGTTCAAGTCTTTGTTAGAAATAATTGAATACGCACCACTGCTGGAGAATATTCCTGGGACAACGGCTGCTCTCCATGCATTGCCCATTACTGTTTAGAGAGAACTGCCTGTGATATCTGAGGATTCCAAATCGATCATCCACCAGACCACGAAAGACAAGGACTGACTACATGCTGCTGGTTTGGGATTTCATGCCCAACTGACTGGATAATATGGATAATTGTGTTTTTACAAAGACAGAAGACCCAACTAATTAGAGGAATCAGTTCAGTATGTCCATCTTTCTCCGTGGAAACCGCCAGAACCCCCCACTCCCACCCCCAGGCTTACTCCAGGCTGTTCATCCTACATTCTATATTCTCTAGGACAACTTCTTCTTTTCCTGTTCTTCTTCTCCATCAACCATGAGTAAAGCCTAGAGACATTCTGTTTTATTTTATTTCATTCTGAGCCCTTGACAACAGCAACAAATCCTAACAACAATGCTTTTCTAGCAAAGATTCAGGGCTACCTGCCACAAAACAAAAAGTTTGCCATCACATGTCCCTCTCTGTGCTGTTGGTTTCCAACTTCCCATACAAGGGAAAGTTTTCCCATCTTGCTTCCCCCTTCCTCCTTTCATAAGACTCTTATTTAATTAAGACAGGATTTCTCCATGTCAATGGCTCTATTGACATTTGGGGCTGATTAACTCTTTGTTGTGTAGGCTGTCCTGCACACTAATGGATCTTAGCAGCATCCCTGGCTTCTACCCATTAGACACCAGCAGCACCCTCTCTCTCTCTCTCCAGTTATGGCAACTAAAAATGTCTTCAGACTTTGATAAATGTCTTGTTGGGGACACCCTCACCCCAGGTAGATAACCACTGCACCTAAGGGACCTCAACAGTGATCCTTTCCCAGGAAATTGACAATGAACTATCTTATAATGATAGAATTTGGGGCATTCACAAGTTTGGTGCCCTTCCTGGGGATCCCAAGGTCACTAAATGAAGGTGGCCATGTAGTCATTAGCTGGTGTATCAGAATTATGTATAATTGAGACCTATAATAAAGCTACCACAAGCATTTGGCCCAAAGCAGTAGCAATTTCAGGTGTAAAACCTCCTATTCATTGGACTTCTGGGCCAGTGCACTCCCTTAAGATCATGGAACAACTCTCAGCTAGGCAGAAGGGATGTTCTCCATTCCTCAGATGATGTGTTTTCAAGCTCAGAATATACAACTATAAAACCCAGCACTTAGGAGCCAGTATCTGTGCGCATAATCTCACACAATTTACAGCCCCAACCAGAAGGTGATGTCATCAACTGAGGCACATATTCTACACCTCGTTTTCCCGTGGTAGGATTTACACTTTCTTGGAGAATGTTGAGTTGGCAAAGAGTGGCGAAAGTGAGCAGCAAAGACCCAAGGTAGGCACAAACTACTCTTTAAGAGTAAAGTCCTATTCCTGTGTGGTTTGTGATCAGCCAGAATGTGAGCACTTCAGCACATTTTGTGCAGTGTAAAATCATTTACCATGGTATGAGTGAGGGCTGTTTAAATAGAATGAAAGAAAATTACTATTGCAGTAAGGAAGCTGACTAATGAGCATTTGCTTGTGGCAGAATCCTTTCAGGAATCTGGCAAACTCAGACAACTGCCTGAAACCCAATATTAGGTCTACCAGTTGGCTTGGATGACTCCAATCCCAGAAAACAAAAGATAGGAGCATCAATTCGAAGTCTATGAACTCTTGTGAAGTTAAGACAAAGGTTCTATCTTCTTTTCTGTTTGGGGGAAAAAAAATAATCTCCTAATAAAAATAAAAAGGACTGTGCCATGATTTTTAAAAAATTAAATGTATATATTTGGCCAATTATCTGTGTTATTAGAACATTTACAATCCTTTCATTTGGACTTTAAAATTTTTCAAGCCTATTAAATTTGTATAGCAAATCCCCTGCTATTTATACTGATTCCATTGCTACTGATGAAATTTTAAAATGTTGAATGATGTATCCCAAATCCTCAAAGGTTAACTTCCAATATGGATTTTTTTTTTTTAAACACAACCTCAACAGTGCACATCACTTAATATCCTTGAAGACTGACTTTTTTTCCCATTTTGAAGACAGCTCATTGACTCACAAAGCAAAGTTTGAACCTGGCACTCGGCAACTCCTAAGGCACTTCACTCTTCTGGCAATGGGATCTTCCTGCTAGGAAAAAAAAAAAAATTAACTCATGGTATGGCTTTTGAAAATCTCTGGCTTTGGGATTAGTGCCTATGCGACAGGACTGGAGGCAGCACGTTCTTTCTTGGCTATGTGAGCTGCATATTAATCACACGGAGTGGAGTGTATTCAAGACCAAAACATGAAGCCAAAGCCCAACACTTTTTAACCAAAAAGGAGAGAAGTACGTCATGGAAGACGTAACATCATATGCTGTTGCTTGAATTTTTAAAAAAAAAGGAAAAAAAGTGTATGTTTGTGGGGAAATAAGTCACTAGCTCATCTTTCAAGGCATGGCAATCAGAATCCCTGTGTGTGCCTAGCACACAGCACAGTGCTTCTGACCCATTCCCTCAGCAACCTATATCAGAGTGTTAACAAATGTAGATTGAGAAGGTTTGGCCCATAGAACTCCCTCTCAAAATTTAAATGACTCATGTGTTTAGGTATTTTTTCTTTTAAAATGTAATAACCAGAGTCATGGGTTCTTAACTGGTTTGTGGTTATTACAAGTCTGTCCTATTGGCCTCACATTTCCTGTTGCCCAAACACATACTCTCTGCTCTGCCATCAATGTGTTTTTCTCTCCATCCATCATCTCCTTTCATCCTTAGTTCTTTGAGGGATTTGTGCCAGGAATGGAATCAAGCATCACCTCCACTGGGAGTCTGTCTCTGGCCTTCTAGATGGTTCTTCTCTCCCTTTTCCCCAAGACACTGTATATATCTCTGTTGCAGAGCTTCCTGTGTTGTGCTGTGATTGTCCATGAGCATTTTTGTCTTCTTTTATGCATAACCTCTTCCAGGGAAGCAGTATGTCTTATCTATCTCTGTGTCTGCAGGGTAAGGCACATAGTAAGTGACCTTCTACACATTCTAACAAAACGACAAATAAATGAGGGACAATGAATGGGTATAAGAATCACACTGACTACTTTTCTCTCTGAAGTTGACAAGAACTTCAGGCACATCTGTAAGACGTCCCACCTGGTAGGTCAGAGGGCAATGGACAACACTTGGCTTGCCTGTCCTGTGACAAAGGAGCTCAGTCAGGTAAGAAACGTAAAATCTGGGAGCAGGACCCTGAATTCCCACCCCTTCAGTGGTAGTTCATCCCTTTTATTGTTCTCATTTTTAAAAGGATTATTTTCGGTAATTTTCTAAGGAAATTTTAGATCAGTATCACACATCAGAGAAACTATTACCTAAGCAGGGAGACAAGGCAAATCCTCTCAGAAGGTCACCAGACAACTCAAGGCAATAGAGGCAAGTGCAGGAAATTGGCTTCTCAGTCAAACAGCCCACGGAAATGGCACTGTGAAATTCATTGCTGTCCTGACATAGATGTTGCAGGAATAGTACTAATTAAATTAGGGTCCTCTCTCTTGAGAGTCTTGGAATTGCAATTTTGTGGTAAGATATGTTTTTCCTTTCATTTTTCTTAAAGATACAGTGCATGATAAACAATATGTATTTCCTCTGCCATTCACTCTTGGCAGGTTTAGAATCCAACAAGCAGCTCATCTCTACTCCAGCAAGAGTTTCAGACTTAGAGTCTATACGTTTGTGTTGGTCTTATTCCTGCCCAAATTTCTTTCTATCCTGCTATTTGTTTTTACTTCGTTACCTACTTCTGATAGATGTTATCTTACTAGTATGTGGTATTTTTATAAACTGTCATAAATCCTTTTCAAAGTAATGTAGCAGAAATATTAAATTTGTATATAAAAACAGAGGCAATAATCAAAACATTTAATAACTACTATGGCATGGTCGTTGACCAATCAGAAAGGTGCTATCCATTAACAACAAAAATGTCAAGCTGGTGTAAGCAGGCAGAATGCCGTCCTTGCTGATAAATTAAACAGCATCATCTCAAGTGGAAGAAAGAGTATTCATTCAGTTTGGATTCAGGAGACTAGGATAAGCAGTACCAACAAGGAGAAGTACTGAAGCGAAAGTCAAAAAGATCTGATTTGGAAAACCTGGCTTGGTCTCTTAGTCACTTTCTGAGTTTCAGATTTCTCACATGCAAAAAAAAGGAAAAGAATACTTGCCTACTTCACTGGGCTGGTAGAGAAAAGAGATATATGAGTTCTTTGCAAAAAAATATATGACTGGACTGATGTAGAAATGTTGCATCGCAAATGATTATTTGGAACTTTCAGTGAAATTTTTCAATGAATCACTTCATTTTCTTCCAGTATTTTTTTTTCATAGCAGGGAAATATGTTTATGCATTAGAAATGTCTCTACCTTGCTTTTCTTGGATAATTTTGCAGATTGTTACTGAAATTAGTAGATTCCCCCATGAAGGAACGTAGAAACACTGGGTGGTCAGGAGCTACCACCCTGTGCACAGAAAGCTACTCTACAGTGGCCTTGGGATTTGGCCACATGGCCACAAGAGCAGCCAGAAAAGAGGAAAGGGCAAAGCCAAAATTCAAGCCAGGCATTTCAACTTCAGCCTTTAGCCAGTGAGGTCATTTTCCATTTGTTCTCTCTTTCCACTAAATTCCACGTCTCTTAAATGTTGAACACGCAGGTCTGAGCCCCTATGATGAGCCATCCAGGCCAGCACAATGGTGCTTGCCATCGTGACACTGTCATCTGGGGCTGGATCTTTGTGAGTACAGGAATCGAGCCAGGGCCTGAGGTTATATTTTGTCCTTTATGCCAATGAGCTCCTTGTCCTTATAACCCTGGTTTCTGGAGAACTCACTCCATCATATCTCTGGGGGGCATAAGGGTAGGGTGGTTCAAAGGCTTTCTGGTTTACAATCCCAACTCTGACATGGATGATCGGTATGCTTTGGCCTTCAGGGTCTTCATATATCATGTGGGAATTATATGAGTACCTAACTGAGAGTGGTAGCAAAGATTTAATGAGCTCATTCATGTAAAGCACTTAGAGTGCTTACTGCTCACAGAAGCATTCTGTGTGTGTAAGGTATTATTATTCCTATGCCCCTAGGAGGGAATAGTATAGTTTCAAATTCATTAACACAGAAAAGCTGCTACTGATTGTTCAAGATCATTCCCATTCCCTCACAGAAATTCTTTATTATAGCCATACCCTAACAAGTGTTATTTCACACTTGCTGTTTTAATTGTTCTGTTCCCTCTGCATGGAAAGTGGTGATATTTTAATATAATAAGAAATATATATTTGATCATCGTTGCCAGTTCCTGGCACAGAGCTGCCAATCTCCTGGAATTTCCTGAGTGATATGCGTGAGAGGAACGTCTTTTATTTTTCATAAGAATTCCCTTCCAAACATACTTGAGTTTATACTAATAAGGTGACTTGTGGAAAGCTCCAAAAGATGGAGGGCTACTCTCCTGGGGAACCAGCCATCTGATTACAGGGTTGTAACTTTTAGTCCCTTCCGCAACCTCCTGAGGGGGCAGGGGATGGAGATTGAGTCCACTTACCAATGGCCAATGATTTAAGTAATCATGTAATGTACATCATGTATATAATGAATCCTCCATAAAAACCCCAAACAACAAGATACAGAGTTTCCTAGTTAGTGAACACACTGAGGTGCTGGGAAAGTGGTGAGGCCAGAGAGAGAGTAGAAGCTCCATGCACCCCTTCCCACCTTGCTCTATTCTTCTCTTCCTTCTTATTGTTCCTGAGTTGTATATAGCCTTTTATATTTAACTGGTCCTCCACTAAGTAAACTGTTTCCCCAAGTTCTGTGACTTTTTCTAGCAAATGACCCAATCCAAGAAGGGGTTGTGGGAACCCCCATGTATAGCCGGTCAGTCAGAGGTATAGGTGACAACCCAGGACTTGCAATTGGCTCATGAAGTAGGGAGAAGTCTTGTGGGATAGAGCCCTTAACCTGTGTGGTCTGTGCCAACTCCAAACAGTTAGCATAGGAATTTAGTTAACTGTGGGACACCCAACTTGTGACTGCTGAGAATTTGAGAATTGCTTGGTTTGGAAAAACCCACATATCTGATGTCAGAAATGTTGGTGTGAATATAAAGAAAAACAATGCTTTTTATCTTAAATGCCTTTACCAATTTTTATGTCTTACTACATCCTTCAAGTAGCAATTCTAAGGCATCCTACTCAGGAAGTCTTCTTGTATGTATCTCTCAGGATGAGATAAGTGTCTATTCCTTGCCATCTTGGTTTCTGCAGGGAAACCACCTGGATTATTGAATTATTTCAGGACAGAGCCTAAGCTCCTGCATTTTGCTCTCTTCTCCAGCATAACCTAACAGAATTGGTGCTCAATAAACACTCAATAAAATTAGAAATAAACAAATAAATTTAACGTATTGAGATCCTGCCATTCTGCACAGGCTTATGGGGTGTCAGCCAAAATGGTACAATTTCACAGATGCAATGGAAAATGCCTGATACCCTCAAATGCCCTTCCACAAGAGTCTAATTTCTTAGAGCTCCACTCATTCATCTATCCGTGCATTGGTGCAGCACTGTGCTGGACTCCAGGATTCTAAAACATAATCAGACCGGGCACTACTCTGCTACTGCAGTAGTCTCCCCCTGGGATGATGGTTTTAAATCCCTATTTTGAGTTCAGACAGTGTTTATACAGGAAGTCCCTCTCTAAATGTCCTTTATGCCTTTAGAACATCAATGAAGGATCTCAGATACATTGTTGTTGGGGGACTGAAGAAGAAATAAGGAGAACCTGAGGCCTCTGGACATCTACAGGGGGGTAGGGATATGATCATCAGCACCAAAGAGAAAAAGAAAGAGCTTGAGGGAGTCAAGTCAGAATGAGTCTCTGTTTAAGACACATCTCTGATGTGGGGCTGGTGGCCCCAGGAACAGACTTATTAAGAACTGAGCTCAGTGGGAAAGGGATCCAAAAATCAGCATGCTGTAAAAGAAAGAGCCTATCTGGGGGTTAAACAGACCTTGGTTTGAATCTCATCTCTCTACTTAGTAGCTATAAAGACCAGGGAAAACCTCATAGTCTCTGATCATCAGTTTCCTCATCAGCACAAGTGCAGATGGACTCAGGTTTGCTGTGATGCTTAAATGAAATTTAGTATCAAGTAACCATTTATATTGTATGTGCTCAATAAATATTGTCCCTCTTTTCTCCTCCCCTACTTAAGTACAAAGCAATCCCTGTGCTTGGATGGCTCAGCAGGTGTCACATGATGCATGGGTGTCTATTCAGAAACCTGTTCACATGCAAATCAGGAGAGCAGGGGGTGCAGGCAAGGTGGAGCTCTGCTGTCTGACACCAGACAGGATGTGGCTAGGGCCACTTGGGTCTACATCAGGTAAGATGGCCTCTCCCACAAACACCGTTTCTGGAACCAGGATGCAGAGGAGACTTGGGGGGGATTCCCAGTCCCTCCTTATAGACAGAGCTTCTAGAAGTGCTATCCTTGCAATGCTAGACCCAAGGAGAACTGAGTGGTGGGGCAGCACTGGTCCCCTGGCTCCAGGCCCTGCCTGTTGGTAGCCAGAAGCTCATCCTACTGCTCCCTCCGAGTCTGACTGATACTGTGGGCAGGCACGTGGGGTGAGAGATGTGGTTGAGGCAGTGCTTCCTTCTAACAGGCAACTTCAAAGTCTCTGAGGATGTTGTCTGGCATGGATGAGAGTCAGGGGCAACTGGAACTGCGGAATTTCCACTTACAAAAGGTCCCATTCAGAGCTACATGCCCTGTTGCATAATGAGGGAACAAGGAGACATTTGATGGCTTTAGAAAGGCCTTGAGCTTGAAACAAAGGGACACAACTCTCTCTGCTTTGTCTTCCGAGCCTTAAGGCCTGCCTTGTGTGATGGTAGGTTATAAAAACGATGACAGCTTACTCACGCTGCCTTGGCAGAAAGCTTACTTCTGGACATAGAGGCCCTGCCCTCTGACCCGAGTTTTCCCAAAGGTTCTAGCATACATTTCAACTGGGCAGCGAAAGATACAGATTAAAGATCCAGTCACCTAATACATAAATAGGAACTCTCCGAGACATGTCCCCCTCATTCCAATAGCCAATCCATTCCCAGTTACTTCCTGTACCACCCCCACACCCATCCCTATCATGCTGCCCATTCATTCCACGAGTTCTGAAGTGACCTGAAAGGCACGATCTCTGAGACCATATCTAAAACATTTCAGAACAGTCCAAAATCACAATGTCATCCTGAACTGAACTTGTATTTAAGAGGTTAATCTAATAATTTCTATGAGCAAAAGCATTTTATGTTTATATCTTAAGATTTAGTCCATACCTGAATGAGGGAACAGAAGCTTAGAGAAGCTGTCCCAGCCCAGTACCAGTAAGATTCAGAGCTATGGATTTGCACCCATCAGCACCATCATGCCGTCTGCTCAGCCCCTCACGCACATTCTGAGAGAGTACACTTCCCCAATGGTGATCACACAAAGGGAAAGAACCATGGTGGATATAGGCGGATACTGCTGGAATTTCCCGGAGTGCCTTTAAAAGATCATTGCACAGTTCTTTTTAAAAATGAATTCTAAAAATGATTCAATTATTTATACCAAATCTATGCATATTGATCAGTATTCGATTTTGTTCATTTCTCCATGCACCAGCCGCTCCTAGCCCATCTCTAAATTAGAAACTTTATAAATCCCTCTAAGTGTTCACCTTCAGAGGTAGAATTATAAGCAGCACAATGTATATTTTGAAGCGTGAAGCATTTAAGTTTCAGGAACACAGTATCCCTGTGCAGACAGAAAAGGTAATGACTTACATGCCAACTCACAACTGGGAAAATGAAGTCACCGAAGAGACTTTAACAATGGAAATCTTGTGTTTCTGGTGCACATGTTCAGTCAGAGACATGAAATGTTAAAGAATCCTCGTCTACAGGAATGGTGCCAGTTCCTCTCTCCTGCACATCCTCTCTGTGGATTAGTCATTAGGCCCCCGGTAACCACAATGTGACCACTATGTGAGGCGCCTTCTTCCCTGAAACAATGAAGTTCTGTCCGTTTGTCTTTGGGAGGCATTTACAGCTCGAGGACATCACTCTGTTTTATTTCAAGTACTCAGAGCTGGCTTCTCAGGACATGGCTGGAAGGGGTGTTGAGCTGGATTGGGCAATAACAAATGTTCCAGTGGGACACTGAAACATTCTTACTATGTGGGGCACCAAGCAGGGACACATTTTGAAAGGTGAGGAAGGCAAGAACGTGTTTCGTAAAGACCAGCATGAACATGCTAACCCATGACACTGGTAAAACTGTGAGTGCCCTGGCTCGAGGCCTTAGTGGGGTCTTCCCCATGTAAAGGTGATAGGACAGAGAGGAACACAATTGCTAGAGCCCTGACTTTGTCTCGATAACCATTGCGATGAAGTAGTGTCTATTCATCTGGCTGGGTAGAGTTCTGGAATGCGGTAGCTCTGCCTGAGGGGCCCTTGTGGGGTATACAGAGCAACATTGTCATGCCCAGAAGAAGGTGGCAGCCGCCTTACACAGTAGGCCGCTCCCCCACCCCCACATCTAAAGGCAGCAACCAAGAGTTCTTAAAATAATAAACAGCTGGCCATGGGCTCCCAACACAAACCCCGGATTTCAGTACGATTCTACTTGACCGAACAGGTTTTAGACCACAGCACAGGAAACCCAGAGCCCAAAGGCCTCCCACCCAATGCACCATGCCTGGGCACCCCTTAGAATTACTGTCCTAAAGCTCCATATGTGGGCGAGAACCTCCTACATTAGAAGCCAAGGAGAGGGGGATTCAAAGGTCCTGAGTTGCCTCCCACTTTTGCCTCCCACTTTTGGGATATACAAATGCAATGGCCACTGGGGCTCTGAGTGTCACATGGACATGATGTCTGAGTGGGCCTCTCTGTTTAAGAGCTAATTCACCTACTTCCCTCCCCTACCTCAGAGATGGAAGCAGGGAAAGCACAAGGTGGGAGATGAGGAAGGACAAGATCTCAATTAAGTTCATGATGAAGACTTCTTTAGCAACCCTATTCTGAACTTCCAGAGCAATGTTGGAAGAAGGATGGCAGGCATAATTCTCTGTGGCCTGAAGAAAGTAGAGACAACCCAAGACTGGCAATCAGAGAAACTGAATTTTGTTTCTGGCTTTTTTTCTGAATTTTATTTTGGGTCATGTCACTCCAGATAGATTATTTAATTTTTATGGGCCACAGTTTCCCACCTAGACATGTAAAATAAGGGTAGTCACATGGAGGACATTAGGAAAAGGAAAGGAAAAATGAAATGGGGTAAACTGGAGGGAGAGACGAAGCATGAGAGATTGAGGACTCTGAGAAACAAACCAAAGGTTATGGAGGAGGTGCAGGGGGATGAGTGAGTCTGGTCGTAGGTATTAAGGAGCACTGGGTGTGGTGCATAAATAATGAATCATGGAACATTGAAAAAAAATTATATTAAGATGTTTAAAAAAATGGGGCTTTTCAAAATGTGGGCTTCACAAAATGTGGGGTACAGAACACTGATTATGTGACATATTAACAGGTATTCTGGGGGGGGTTGGATTTTCATGGGGAAATAATCAGGATATTCTGAGTTAAACAAATATAAATTGGTTTCTGTCCTGTAGGTTTTCTCAGGGTGTGTTATAAATTTCTGAGAGACATAAAAGGCAGCTTTCTCCAACCTCACCTAATCATTGAACCCCTTTTCATAAGGTTCTCCAGAATCTTGCCTTCTTGAGTAATACATTAAAGACCAAAGTTGGGAAAATAACTGCTTTAGACATATCCTTATGAAGAAGGAGTTTCCATGGAGCCCCTCCTAGGCAATAAACCTTTTGGTTTCAAGGGCTAAATACGTATTTATTTCCCTTGCCAAGAATTTCACAAGGCTGTACCCACCGCAGGTTACTTCAGGTTATCAGCATGCTATCTTTCATGCTAAATTGTTTTTACCTGAAAAATGGAAATAAATATTGGTAAAGAGAACACAGCAGCTTCAATTTGAGTGCCTATCTAACCAGTATCTGGAGAATCTCCTGGTGATGGCATATGAAGCACACCCTTTGAACCCTGAGCAGGAGCCATACCCACAGAGTTTAAAGTGAAGGATCCTGGTGACAGAAACAGCAGCACAACCTCCAGACTGAAGACATGAGGCAAAGGAGTCCTATGGTCTCCTTTGAGTTACTTGAAAAGGCACCAAAGGACCCTTCAGGAGTCATGCATCTGTGCCATACAAGAGCCTAGAAAACAAGGGACTATCCTCTCCAAAATAACCTATACTCCTAGCCCAGTCCAGTGGTAACAAGAACCAGGAGCAAGTGACAGGTCTTCATTCATCCCTATCTTCATTTGTGTGAATAGAGATACATGATTAGCCTGGGACAGAAATTTGGAACCACTCAATGAATCAGATGATCTTTGCCATTGGGGTTTCTCTGCATCCTGGGGGTTGGGGGAAGCTTCCCTTTGAGGAGATGAACTGGTTAGTCTGAGGGTCTGAGGATTGGGGAGTATGAGAAAATTGGTCTACCACCTCAAAGAGGGGAGCTATTTTCCAAGTTGCTGGGACAACTCAATGACAAGTTTAAGGAACCCCCTTCCTGAGGAGCTTAATTCTAAGCCTGTCCTCCACAGGCAACCCTCTTGAATTTGCAGTCTCCTTACTCATCTACAGAACTTTCCTGACTGAGCTTTAAAAAAAAAAAAAAAAAAAAAAAAGAACAAAAGCAAGGAAAAAATTCCAAGAAAATACAGTTATTCACTAATGCTTGCTAAATAGCTTCAAAATGCTGAGTGTTTGAAAAAGAGCTCTTGTTTATTCTTTGATGTATTCACTGAAAACCAGATCATGACTCTCCTGTGCTAGATGCTTGTGATCTGAGGGTGAATGAGGCCCTCTGATGCCCTCAAGGAGTCCACAGTCTGCTGGGGGGAAGGGAACAACTCTGTCTTACAGTCCACCATGTGGAAGATTCCATAGCAGATCCAGGGAATTGTAGAAGAGCTGAGGAAAGGTTCTGAGCCAGATCTGAGGAGAGGCTCTTCAATAACACATCCTTGGTAGAGTTGGGGATCACGGCAGTGGCCAAGTGAAGAAAGGGGATGAAGAGAGAAGCTTTCCAGGTGAAGGAAGAAGAAAGAGGGCATGTCCTTGTCCCAGTTTTGCCTGTCCCCATCTCTATCTGCTTTCTATTGCTGCTACAGCAACCTACTACAAGTGTAGTAGCTTAAAATAATATGGATTTATGTTAGAGTTCTAAAAATCAAAGGTCTGAAATGGGTTTTAGGTGTCTGCAGTTCATCAAGGTGCCAGGCAACCTCCAAGGGAAATTTGAGGAGGAAACTCATATCCTTAGCTTTTCAAGATTCTAGAGGCTTCCCACATTCCTTGGTAGGTGACTCCTAGTCACAATTACATCACCCTGACCTCTGCTTCCATGGTCCCTTCTCCTTCTCAAACTTTCACTCTCCTGCCTCCCTCTTCCCCTTTAAGGACCCTGTGATTATAGTGGGCCACGTGGATAATCCAGGGTAATCTCCCCACCTCATGATCTTAAACTTCCTTACATCTACAGAGCCCCTTTTTCCATGTAATGGTAGTATATTCACAGGTCCTGGGGGTCAGGACGTGGACATTGTGGGGAGGGCCGGCATTCTGACTACCACAGCATTTATGGAGCGAAGTTTCTTCACCAATAAAATGGATTAGATCCTGTAGCCTCTAAGAACCTCTCCAATTCTAATGGTGGGTAGCAAATAGTTATCCAGACACCAGAGCCTGGCAGGCCATATCAGGAGACTGATATGACTCTCCACTCTAGATGCCTAAACAATTGAAATGGCCTTTGGTTCCCAGTCTTTGGTACGAGAGAAATCCACCCCCCACCAAATATCTCCAGCCACTCCTGCTTCTGCCAGTGGTTCTGCAACCACCTGACCCGACAGAGACTCCAGGAGCAAAGAGAAGTCAAAAGAAGATTCTTTCCCTTTACTACCCTGAAAATCCTGTTCTAGAAGTCCTCAGGTCTCTAGGATAAAAGACCTTTTTATTAAGTATCACAAACTAATTCACTTTTAACTCCTCCTTTGCTGAATTCATTTAAGAGCGAACTAAAAACCTGCACAAATCGTTACAGCAAAAGTGAGAATAAATTAAAAGTTGAAGTGCAGGAGGAGATTGAGTGAGCGATCATTTGCTTTGGAAAGATGCCTGTTTTCCAGTGGTCATGGAGGAGGATTAAATGAGAGAGGGAAATAGCATGGCCTGGTGGGGAGAACATAAATTAAAAACCCTAAAAGGAGAGCCCAAGTTGTAGGGCACGAGATTTCATTTGGCCCCAACGTTATACGTCATTGTGGACAAGTCCCTCTCTTTTCCCATTCTTGGTTCTTCTTCCTCTATTAAAAACAACAACAACAACAACAAAACAGGCTTTGGGTTGGGGCCTTCTGAGCTCAGCGTTCCAGTGTTAAGGAGCAGAGGATATATCTCCTAATAGTGATTTTTTGGATACATTTTTCTTTCAGTTTCTGTAGGTCAGAAATCAGTGATGCGAACTTTCTAGTGACCTCCTGACAAAGAGTGTCTCCATCTACGAGGCCAAAAATGTTATCAGTATGGAACTTTCCACCTTTACTAACATTTCTTATCTTCTGTCATCTGCACAGTGACTGTGAAAAATGCTCTCAGTTGGGTATTTCTGATTCATTTTTGTGATGGTCCCATGATGTCTGAAGCAGTTAAAGTTTAAACTCTCACCCTCCGCACTGGCCTTTACAGCTCTGTGGGTTCTGCCAGTAACTGGGCTGAGCTTTCTAGAAAGGCACATGGCCTGACCAGGGCAAGTGGCTGTGTTTGCTGAGGAGAACAACTCAACCAGCTTTTAAATGGTTTTCTGAGACGGCAGCAATAAACACGAGCCAGCCCGTCAATGCCTCCCTTTTCGGCTGGTGTTATGAAGATCTCTATCTAGGAATAAACTTCCTCAAAGATAAAACAACAGGCTTGAGCTTTGGAGACAATAGCAATATTGTCTTGGGATGTAGAGACACTCCTCGAGGCCCTTGGAGAACACAGTGTACTCTTCTCACTGATCCGGACAATCTGTGTATTGTTCAGGAGCTAGCCCGAAGCAAAGTCAGAGGAGAGTCAGTTCTGGGGGTCCTTTAAAACCCTGCAGTCAACCTGCAGTCTCCAGGGAATTGAGAGTTGTTGTTGTTTTTTTTCACGTGACATGTTGTGACTTCCGTGAGAGCAGAATTCCATTTGCTTCAGACTCGCGTGTGCACAGGGAACGTCCTGTAATGGGCCACATGGGTGTCTGTGCATGGTGTACTTGGCTGTGACCACGGATGGAGGGATGCTGATTTGGAGTAGAGAAGAGATGAATGTCAGCCCTTGGGGCTACAAGGAAGCACACTTGAGCATGGGTGTGAGTGTGCAGCTGCATCAGTACACACTCACCTGTGTCAAGCGTGTCTTTGTGGGTGGTGAAGGGCAGTTTTCCGGAAATGCATGACTGTCTACAGGCCCCCACAATTATCAGTCTTCACACTCAGTGAAGACACTACTGGTCCAGCCCAAACTCCAATGGCCTTCACACTCATGCAGTCATCCCAGCTGTGTTCCTAAATGCCTACTATGTGCAGAGTCCTGTGTCAGACACTGTGAAAAAGGTAGAAAAATAAACATGAGGTTTCTGTCCCCAAATATGTCATGACATAGTATGAAATATGAGAGGTCTGAACTTAGAAGGCGGACCACCACCCAGCAAGAGGAGCCTGACTGTGGGGCTCAGATATCTGCAGGTAACATCACCGGTGGAGGTCTTTATAAAATCTATGGAGGCCACAAAAACGAGTATTTCCAACAATGCTGAGTGAATTCTCTAACAGGTAACTGATGTTCAATGGGTGACAGGGTAGTGCAGCCAATCAAGCATCTGACTCTTGGTTTAGGTTCAAGTCCTGATCTCAGGGTCCTGGGATTGAGTCCCACATAGGGCTCTGGGCTCCATGCTCCATGCTCCACGCCCAGCACAGAGCTTGCTGAGGGCTCTCCCTCTCCCTTGTTCCCTCTGCCACTTTCTAAAATAAATAAATCTTTAAAAAAATTAAAACCAAAAAATAAAATGTAATTGATTGTTTTAATGTACAGTTAATTTAAATTTTGTCCTGTAAGACAAACTATAAACAATCTATCTACCAGTTATGAGATTGGCTTTGGGTTTTGCCTCCTGAAGGAACTGACAAGGACGTTATAAGGATTAAATAAATGATGATGATGTTAGGACAACAAGATTAATGATGGACCTTTATTAAGTCTTTAAACATGCCAGGCGTTGGATTCAGTGGTTTGCAGAGATTCACATGAGGAGCTTGGATGGCATCCATGTGCCCTGGAAAACTCTGAAAAGGAGAACTGGAAGAGAAAGTAGAGGGTGTGGCAACCTGGCTCTTTCCTACAGGATCTCTGAGCCCTCTGTGGACTCTAAGCTTTGCCTTGGGCCCTAGCATGAGGTTGTTAATTATACAAGACTGAAGAGGAGGTCACTCCTCAGGGACTGCTGGTCATTCCTGTGGCCAGGATGGTGATTCATTGCCCAGTCCATTCCACATCCAGCCATTCTACCCCGAACACATCTTTAGAAAGCTGTCCTGTTTTTAGAAAACTGTCCCCAACACCACTGTATCCTCTCTGTGCTTCCAAGGGGACAGACTTCAAGGGAAGCACAGGTTCTAAGTTGGCCACAGCATCTCTGTCAATATCTATCTGAATAACCAAGTCTCTTCCGATCTCTAGTTCTCTGTAGCTTATGTGCAGCAATTTAACATCCCCGGCTTGAGGAATCTTCTCCTTGGAGGTAGGAATAGCCAACCTAAGACTATTCTGGGCCAGGTCAGCCCATGGGAAAAGAGTAAAATTACTCACTATTAATTACCAAAACATGTACATATTAGAAGTCATCTACTCAACAGAACTCTCCACTAGCTGATACATAACACACTGTAGTTTCTACTTCACAGGACCACCCAATCCCTTGGCCCCTGGAGTAGACCAATGCACTGAATAGCCTTGCTCAAGTGGAGAATAGCTTGATGATGGCTATGAATTCTTACACCAGGGCCATGAGAAGACCTGTTCTAATATTTAATCAAGGGAGACAACCAAGAACTCAGGTGTAATAACAGTAATCTTTGCTTACTTTCTTCGAGGGATTAACATATTAACATATCATCAATGTTCTGAAATTATTATACTTATTTTTATACCATTTCTGGTTAAAATGAACTCAAAGGACTTTGTCATTGTTGTTAACAATGTTTATCCTGTGCATGGTGTACTTGGCTGCATTTCAGGGACATGTTCTGAATACGAGTAGGAATGCTCATTAACCTAGACTTTTGACTTAGAGAGGAATCTAAGATAAATTCAGAGTGTCCAGGTAAATTAAGCTGCATATACAAGGTTGCCAATTTTGCCATGTGGGTCTGTGAACCAAAGGCATTACCAGCTGATTGTGTGTTACAGCTAGTTAACTGAAATTACACCATGCAAATAAATTACACCAAGCTGATGTTCATTTCTTTGACTATCTGGATTCTTTTAAAAAATGTATCCCTGATTTCTTAGGGAATGTCATGTAGGAAAAGATAATTTATAAGCCATTTTCATTTCCACCCACTAAATATTTATATATTTCTCCTCCTCCAGGGGTCACAGCTGGGGCAATTTCTGCTTTGCAATTCTCTTGCCATCTTTCTGCCACAAGACAATTCTCAGCTTGTCTCCTGTTTTGGCCAACCAAAGTTAAGACTAGCCTCAGCTTCAAAACCCAAAATGCTTGAGGAGTTTATACTTGACCTCTTCTGCAGTGGAAGACCAATGGATTTCCTTGAGCAAGAGAACAGCCTGGAGAAGGAGAAATGTAACTCTGCTACTTTATGTTGCTGGGTTGGGGAAGAGAGTATTATCTAGAGAAAGGACTTCTAAACAGTAAGTATGTGGGAGGGGGAGTGGTATGTAGTGGTGTGTTGACTCCTTTGGCTAGGAGTCAAGAGATAAAGAAAATCTGATCTAATATTTTCTCTGGAACTTATTCACTGTGTTACTTTGGACATATTATGATCTCTCTCTCTCTTTCTCTCTGGGACTCTAATTTTTCCTCTGTAAAATACAGCTTTCTAAATATCCATCCAGTGTTGGCACACTATGGTATTCTATGGTATTCCCAATTTATATGTATGGTAAAATGACTTTCTGTGTCCTGGTTTCTTCAACCATCAAAGAAGAGTCAAGACACTGTGGGAAGCCCCAGGAAGCTTGTGGGAACTCTTCACTAAAGAATAACTAACATCCTGGGGCACCTGGGTGGCTCAGTGGGTTAAAGCCTCTGCCTTCGGCTAGGGTCATAATCCCAGGGTCCTGGGATCGAGCCCCACAGCAGGCTCCTGGGATCGAGCCCTGCATCAGGCTCTCCACTCAGTGGGGACCCTGCTTCCTCCTCTCTCTCTGCCTGCCTCTCTACTTGTGATCTCTGTCAAATAAATAAATAAAATCTTCAAAAAAAAAAAATAACCAACATCCAAGGAATATAGTCAATAATACTGTAATAACTTCGTGTGATGACACACATGGTACCTATACTTATCAAGGTATTTTTGTTATGTATATAACTCAAATCACTATGCTGTACACCTGAAACTAATATAACATTACATATCAATTAAACTTCAATTAAATTTTGTTAAACTTTTAAAGAATAAAATCTCATCAAAGGTAGTATTATGAAATAAACATAACCAGGACTGGATTTTTGCGTTGCAGATGCAGTGCTATAAAGAAAGGGGGTGGAAGGGAAAGAGGAGGAGGGGGAAGAGGAGGAAGAGGAGGAGGAGGAAGAGGAGGAGGAGGAGGAGGAGGAACACTCAATGCAAACAGAAATGTGCATCTTAGGATCTTTCATGTTAAAGGGGATAAGAGGGACGCCTGGGTGGCTCAGTCAGTTAAGCATCTGACTCTCGATTTTGGCTTAGGTCATAATCTCAGGGTCATGAGATTGATCCCCACGCTTAGTGGGGAGTCTGTTTGACGATTCTCTCTTCCTTTGCCCCTCCCCCACTTGTGCTCATGCTCTCTCCCTCTCTCTAACAGATAAGTAATAAAATCTTAGAAAGACAGACAGAAAGAAAGAAAGAGGGAGGGAAGGAGGGAAAGGAAAGGGAACGGAGAAAGAGAAACAAAGGAAGGAAGGAAGAGAAGGTGATGAGAGACCCTGACCAAAGTGGGAAGGAGGAAAACACTGTCAGGTCAGGAGGAAAACACGAAGCTGTTACAATCACAGCCACTCTCTCCTGCAGCCCCTCCCAAATCAGTCTTTGAGCTTCGTGAAGCAATACACGTGCAACTTTGAAAACGGAGGCATCATAAACAATGCTCACAACTTACAAAGACACATCCTACACATTCCACTCGGGGCATTAGAAAACATGCAGATAAATCTCACTATGTAAGGTTTTGAGACATCCTTAAGGGAAAAGCTCCTGTCTGCCCTGGTGAAGAACGGCCGGGACTTACTCATGGCTCAGAAACTAGGAAGGATGTCTCCGTCTCATCCAATGATTTACAAGGCTGACGTGAACATTTGCAAATGGGAGCTGTTTTAAGAGAAATTCTGCCAGCTATTTTTTTTCATCTCCCTCTTGGTAGCAACTGAGATTCTGAATTCAGTGAATATATGTTAGACACTGTTTACTTGAACTTTCTAAAACAAACTGTTCATCTTGGGTGTAACAGAAATGCTCTCTTTCCCTATTACTGTTCCCATGCCTCTCTGCTGAGACTCGCCAACACAAACACCTACTTACAGGGCCGCACTTCACCCCTGTAAGCTCTTTGGCAATTCTGCCATTGGATTTCAGTCGATAAATTTGCATTTAGCGCTTAATTTGTTCAGTATGCCTTACTAATTTGGCAATACTTATTTTGGCTCAGAAAGAGTAAGGCAGCTAAGTTCTATAGTTTTGTTTGGTAGTTGGTTTTTTGGTTTTGTTTTTTTTTTTCATTTTCATAAAAGGATTTGAGATATGAAAAAAAGTTACAATGTCATAGGACAGGACTGGTTTCCTGTTTATGAGTCACTATAAATATGAAAGGTGCTGGGTGACATTTCTCAGCTGAGAGAGTCCATACAACCCTGCACGGAGAGAAAATCCTCAAGCAGGGTGGTCTTGAGGTGACTTGCTGACCTTGTATAATGTCAAGAGGAATTATTGTTGAAGTACAGTAGCCAGATACACCAAACACACACACACACACACATACACACTCACAAACTTTAATGGGTTTTCTCACCCTCACTATTACAGGAATGAGAGTTTTATCATAATGTCTTCATGTTCTCAAGATCAACCTACATCTTTCAGGAAAAAAAATGACAGGAAGCGCTTTCATGTCTGTCACTTTTCTGTTTGTCTCTCTGTGTGTCCTTTGCCGAGTCTCCTCCACACAGCACTACACCCAGAAACTTCTCCACTTAATTACGGGTTTATACCCTGTGCCCCTTCTTTTTCTTTTTCTTTTTTTAATTTTTTATTTCTTTTCAACATAACAGTATTCATTGTTTTTGCACCACACCCAATGCTCCATGCAATCCGTGCCCTCTCTAATACCTACCACCTGGTTCCCCCAACCTCCCACACACACCCCCCACCCCTTCAAAACCCTCAGATTATTTTTCAGAGTCCATTCTATTTCCCTCAAGGGAGTGCTGCAGCTCTTTGAGCCCCGCTCAGGCCATGAAGTACCCGTATTAATCTCTGAGAACACAGCAGTTACCAGACTCTGACCTTCCAAAGACTTGTGTGTGCGGGCAAGAGCGGCCCCAACGGTTGGGGGCTTGTGCACTATTTGCTGGAACAGAGAGGGCAAGCAGAATGCTCCCCAGAGGGGAGGCTGCACTCCCTCAGTGACAAGTAGTTTCAATGCCTGCCATCTTGTGAGTCTCACAAGAATGGGCTCGTGGTATCAGACTCCATCCATCCATCTCAGCTCTGGTCTCTTCCAGCTTCCAGCCCACAGGCTCTCGGAATTCAGCCCGAGATATTAAGACCGCACTTCTCACAAAATGAATCAACTTGAGTCAGGAACAGCAGGGCTGTCAAGGTTGTGAGTTCTCATCATGCAGATAAAACCTTGCCCATGCAATTCTCAATCAGTGAACTCCCACCCATTTCCCGAACATGCCATGGTTTCATTTTTAACTCCAGACATTTGCCCACATCTGCCCAGAAGGCCCTCCTCTGGCCTTCCTCTCCTCATAAACTCATCCATACCCTCCAGAAGCCCATTTCAATGTAACTCCTTTAGTGATGCTTTTACCCACTTCCCAGGGAGAAAGTGTTTTCCTCTCTGCTTCCTTTGATCATTGCACTTTCATATGTTCTTTTCCTCAGGCACATTTTATCTTATTTATTCAAATAGTACATATTTTACCGCTCTCTGCATGCCAAACGCCAGGCAAGCTACACACCTAGAATAGTGCAATGTTTGTTTATGAAAATTGTCTCTTGGACAAAACTGCCATTCTTATGAGGTCAGGAGCTTTGTCATTTGTATTTTAAAATCCCAAGTGCCCAAGGCAAGATGCAAGTTTCTTGACTCAGAAATTATATTTATAATGGGCAAATTTATGTCTCACACTCTGTAGATTCAACCTAAACTGATCATTATTTATCTGGTAATTGTTTATCTACTTACCAGATGAGAACTATGTCTATTAAGCTTAAAGTAGGTATGCCCCCAAGTATTAGCTGTGAATGCAGGAAGCACAGGACTGTCCATGCCTGGAAAAAGTTAATGTCATAATTTCTTTGTCTGTAAATAGAGATTAAAATGTTCATACTGTCAATGTGGGAATTAAACAAAATAACATGTAAATTATATTTTGCACTTATACTACTGTCTTATGAACGGTAGCCATCAGTCTTCATCCTTAATGTGTTTAGTAATCGTGTCAAAAATAACATCATAAGCTTTCAGAACAACACATAGTAGAAATTTTAGGGGCATTGTTCAGGGCTGGACTAAGTAGCTCAAATGCAATCTGTGATGTTCACCCTGTCGGTCAACAAAAACTACTCTGGGGTCAGCTCCAAGATTCAAGAGGATGCCATTAGCATTCAGTTACTTAGCTACAAGGCTCTCACAGATTTAAAAAAAAAATGACCAAGATAACACAAAAGGAGTTCTAGGACATGCAACTAATCAACCCTAACTCACCCTCATCAGTAACAAGCACATGCAACATGGCCATGCCTTGCAGTCTTCAAGCCACTCTTTCCAGATAGCTCCAAGGACTGGACATCTTCCCCCAGGGCATCAGTGGGTATCCTGGCAGTAGAAGTGAGATTTACACTGGGAAGTTGGCATATATAGAACTGTCCTAGGTAAGCTGGGATGTATGGTTGCCTCCTTATATATTTAAAGAATACAGGTGTTATTAAAGAAAGCTTTAAAGTATTAAGGCGAATGATGTGATTTTGCCTCTCGAGCTCACCACTCTGACTGCTGTGTGGAGAATGCACTAGAGGTCAGTGAGGTCAGTGAGGTCAGTGAGCCAGGATGCAGGAGAAGCAACAGGGGGGCTGTTACCAGGTAAGAGGAGGTAATATTGTAGGCCGCCATGACTGAATCAGCTGAGAGATTCCATTGATCAGAAGGAAAAAAGGAGATATAAACTTGATACTTTGAGGATAATTTACTGAAGGCTTTGCCACCTAGTAGACACTTCAGAAATGTTTATCCATTCATCCATTTCTATATTCAACAAATATTTGAGCCATACCATAGACCAGGAACTGTTCTGAATGCTAAAACACATGTTCCTCCCCAACCTTCATGTCCAACTATGGGTATCATAGTATACCCTAGAGAAGAAGGCAGATATACTTAAAGATTTACACACACACATATGTATAAAGAGATAAATAATACTATGAGAACTTATTATGGAATGATTTAATAAATGGAGTATTAACCACAATAAATAAGAGAACTATAAGAAAGTTCTATCTTAGAGAACTATAGGATAATACTGTCAGGCATTACATAGACATAACTGAAGAGTATCTTAAAAGGGTTTTCTAGAGTTTTTGAAGTGGTGGATGGAATTGGTGAGGCAGCAAGATTTCCATGCCAATTGGAAAATATCAGCAAACCAAAGAGGCTTGGGTAACTTGGTATATCTGTGGAATAGAAAGGCGTTTACTCCCACTAAATCCTTAGAGACTAAGTCAGAAAAAAATCAACAGAGGAGAAAACAATGCTAGTCCTTCTTAAATGACACGGCTTTCCCAAGTCTAAAATTTCACTAATTACACCTCTCTAGTACTTTCACAAGATATTAACATAAACCCAGATCTGGATGCCTCCAAACCAATACAATTAGTAATAAAGATACAGAAGATCTGAAGAGTATGATTGGTAAGTCTGATCTCTATTTGGACTCATTTGGACTCCTTTGATCTCAATGCACTGAGAATTACTCTTATAAAATTTCTTTTGTATGTTTTGGAATTTATTGTGATTTTCTTTATGAGCGAGTTTGTGATTACTTAAGTGACCTCTGGCCATTTTTCTTGTATTACTAATTGATTTTCCTTGATATATCCAATATTATGATACTCAGTGAATAAAGATTAACAACTGTTGCTACGTATATGGTGGATTTGGGCCCTAACTTTTTTAAAGGGTGATATTGTATTAGTAACGTTTTTAAAATTTTCTGTGTATTATGATGTTTTAACTTCTTAAAAAACAAAAACAAAAACAAAAAAACAACCTCTGTGGAAGGGAAAGACTCTCCCTCCCAGGGGCTAAAATTTCTTAGTGATAGCAAAGGATTGAGCCAGGAATATTCTTTTTTAAAATTATTTTTTTCAATTTAGCTTTATTTAGGTATAAGTGGAATATACAATTTTAGGATATTTGAAGTGTACAATGTGGTGAATTGAAATATGTATACATCATGAAAGGAGTCCCCCATTTAGTTAATTAAATTGACATCCATCGCCTCATGTTTATGTTCTTTTTTGATTTTTTTTTTCAGCGAGAACATTTAAGTCTTACTCTCTAAGCAAATTTTGGTTATGCGATACAATGCTATGAGTTATAATACCATGTTCTACATTAGATTCTTGGACTTTGCTCATCTGGTGGCTGTAAGTTTGTACCTTTTTACCACCCTCTCCCTGTTTCTGTACCCCTCAGTGCCAGGCTCACTCATTTCAAGTAGCATAATGTCCTCCAGGTTCACGCACGCTGTCACAAATGACAGGATTTCCTTCTTTCTCATGGCTGAATAATATTCCATATTTCATATGCACATATAAAATACATATTCATATTTCATAATATATAACTAAATTATGTTTTATATAACTATATATAAAACAGTATATATTATATAATGTAATTTTTATATAAATATATAATAAATATGTGATAAATATACATATATTTTACCATATTATAATGTACATTACATACACACACATACCATATCTTTAGGAACATGCCTTTGATATGTAAACTAACCAATCAGAACCCTACTTCCTCTATCTGGCCTTTTCATCCCACAAAGCCATATTTCTCTGCTTTAATCATCCCCCAGCCAGGTAGTTGGCAACTAGGGATCATTCCTGCAGTTTAGAACCTGCCAAAATCATTCACATTAGCCAATCCTAAAGTGTTTACCCTGCCCTCTCTTGTCTCCCCCACATTTTTCTTCTTAATATTTTATTTATTTGAGAGAGAGAGAGTACATGAGCAGGGGGAGGGCAGAGGGAGAAGCAGACTCTCCACTAAGCAGGGAGCCCACTGCAGGACTTGATCCCAGAACCCTGGGATCATGACCTGAGCTGATAGCAGATGCCCAACCAACATTAAAGCTTCTGGTCTAAATCTATCATTTGTTCCTATGATCTGGTGTTCATCCTGTGGTCCTGCATGTCCAGCCATGCCCCCCATTTCTACGAGGAACTAGGAGTAATGTTCAACTTGTCTTTCAGTGGTACTGAACTCTCCATGTGGTCATTCAGTCACCTTTCTAAGATCAAGACCCAAGCACAGAACACATATCTGCCCATCAATATTTTTGCCGAAATTATCCTGTGCATAAAATTGATACTCCTATCTCTAGTTTTCAGGGTTCAATCAGGAAGCTGACCCTCTCTAAGTATTATTAAAATCAAGGATTTGATAGAAGTCTTTATCTAATTATGGAAGAAGCTGGGGAAGTAGGGGTCTGGGGAGGAATCGAGGAGCAGAGAAAACCACTAACCAATTCTCCAGAAGCACTGGCCCGGCTACCTGAATGCTGCGTGCAGGAAAATCTGGGAGGCCAGCAACATGGAGCTGCCAGAGTGGGGCCATGAAGGGGAGTGGGTGGAAAAGTGTGTGTAAAACTAAATCCTCTGCTTCACTCCCTCTTCTGCAGGTCTCCGGCCAAGCTCCTGGTGATAGGCCTGGAGAGGCGATTGGTCAGCAGACATGGGGTAAAACAAATGGATGGGGGGTGGGGGGATGTCAGGGGTGAGAACAAGCAGGAACCCTCTAGTGCCTCTACATCTATCTGCCCCCCTGTGTAGCCACAATGGCTTTCAGAGAGTAATGACTCAGTTCTGCCTTGCAAATAGCAAGCCTATTCCTTTTTGCCCCACTCTAATCTGGAAACCAAGAAAGGAGGGGATTCTGGAAAACCATTCTTAGAATAACCAAATAGACCCAAAACCAACTTCCAAGTCTCTCCACTCTCGTTATATTTGCATTTACCAGACAAACATTTGCCCCCTTACCATGATCTTTTCATGTGTCAAGCCTGTCCCTTACCAAGGGTAGACATTTTATTTATTATAAAAATAAATTATTAAAATAAAATAATAATAATTATAAATAATAAAATAAAAATAAATTATTGAAATAAATTTATTTTAATAATTTATTTTTATTCCCCAAAGAAGGTTGAGTCTTTCCATAAGGATGTTAAAACCATTTGTCTCTAGTTTCAAACTTCATTTGTGCCATCTTCCTGTTGCCATTCTTTGTGCTTTGCATTTGTCATTTACATTTTCTGTTTCTTTTGTTCTTCACCTTTGAGGTCTTTGCTCTTATCTTGTCCAGCACTTTTGTAGGTATGCATTTGCTTTTAATTCTTTTAATGATTGTTTTTCAATATTTTCAAACATATTCTTAAACACACATCTATAGTCTAATGAGCTCAAGCCAAAACATGGAGGTATAATTGAAAGAGCATTAACTAGAAGAGTGATCAGATCTCAGTTTAAACCATCCCCTGTTGCTGGTAGCTATGGAAAGTCTCCACATCTTCTACTGACTTTGTGGGACTATTTCGTGGTACAGTAGTAACACAGGAATAGGGCCTCAAATGTTAATATTGCTTCCAGTTTCCAATACCAGCTGTGTGTCAGGCCATGCATACTCGGTGTAATACCTGATTTCATTTCCTCAATATCCCTCCAAAATAGGTATTGCCATTCTTATTAGCTCAGTAAACTGAAAAGGCTCACGTAGGGTAAATGACTTTTTAAGGTTGCATTGCTAGTAAGACTCAGAATAAGATTCAAACTCAATGCTTTCTTACCTCAAATCAATCCTCTTAACCAGTAAAATAGATGTATATATGCTCTTTTGCTAAGTGTTCTAATCTCTGAGTCCTACCAATTTACAAGCCTAGTTTGGGAAAGGAACCATTTTATGTGTATAGTCGACAACTTGCAATTATTATTAGAACTGCCATCTTTTGACTCTCTCCACATGTAAAATGTTCGACATGCTTTCACTTACCTCTCTCTTCCCCTATCTTGCCTCCCACCCATACCAACCCCCACCTACGCTCCCCACCTACACCCCACTACATCCATGTTCACAGCATCCTGGTTACCTCCAACACTAACCCAGTAGAGAGGCCTTGTGCCTTACTAAAGATTTAATCGTTCTTGGGGCACATGGGTGGCTCAGATGGTTAAGCATCTGTTTTGGCTCAGGTCATCATCCCAGGGTCCTGGGGTCCTGGGATGGAGCCCCATGTCAGGCTCCCTGCTCAGTGGGGAGCCAGCTTCTCCCTGTCTCCCCTGCTCATGCTCACTCTTTCTCTAATAACTATATAGTTAAAAAAATAAAAAAAGATTTGATAATTTTGAATTGACTGGCCATGCAAGAAGGAAACGATAGTACTCCTTGCGCCAGTGGGAGCAGGTTTCCGCTGTTCTTAGCAACATGAGCAGAGCCTTAGCCTGCATGAGCAGGCCTCAGACTCTATTCTTCCATATAGACTCATGGTCTTGCAGTTGTGCACATGAGGCCCAGTTCTGAATAAAGTGTGGATGTTTGTCCTAAATGTTGATGGAGGTGTGAATTTTCATCTCCTCCTGTATCTCCAGGGGAATTTTTGAGGAAATTTTAAAGTTCCAACTGGATCAGGATCTTGAGATACTTTGGCAATTAAAAAAAAAATGGAAAGAAATAAATAAAAATTTTAAAAATTAAAATCTTCTCAGCCAAATCCATTGCATCAAATCTAGGCTCTCTAGCCATAGAACAGAAAAGGTTAAAATTATACGGGTCAGTTTCATAGAATGCTGGTAGTGTAATAGCAAGAGAAAATGTATTGGCCCCAGCCATACTTAGGTTTGAAGGCCAGCTTCACCAGCTGGTGGAAGGGGTTGGGCGGGGGGAGCTTAGACTCAAGCTCTCTGTACCTCACTTAACTCATCTGTGAAAGGAGAATAGCAATGTTGACCTTGCCAAGTTTCTGAAGATCATGAAATGCTACAAGAACTTAGCAAATATTCAATACATGGTAGTTGCCACGAGGTGATTTCTGTCACTGCTCTCACATGAACTGCTTTCTGGTCGGGGTAACTGTAGTGACTGCCCAGCAAAAGCAAATTTATTTCAAGTCCCATGGCATTGGTCAGCATGAGCTCTCTTAACTGTATACATAGATTATGAACTACTTAGTTGGTTTACACATTTCTGCAGCTGAAGAAAAATATTTACTGGCCAGATTAAATTGAATTAAAACAATCAGATTAAAGGGAGCCCAGAGGCTGCCCCTCAACTCAATAAAGGACACTCTGCCTTGCTCTGAGTAGCAACTCGTGCCAGCGGCTTGACTAATTCAGCAGTAACCTGAGGAGGTGTGACGAGAGCTTCAAAATGGACTGAAACGCTGGAGAGGGAGGGTTTTCTCTTCACACCATCCTCATGTCACAGCTCTGGAGACAGGCTCACCTCACCGATTCAGACCAACCTAGATAAGGAAGGCAAAGTCTGAAGGAGGGAACGACAGCTGAAACGTCTATGAGGTAGGAGAGTTGAGTTTTCGTTAGAGACGGTGGCATCTTCTAAGTCATTTTTCCATGAAATGATAAACTAGCCCTTTAGGACTCTTGAGCAGAGTTTCTTACAAATGTAACTTTAGATGCCATGACCAGGTGATCAGCCTCCAGGTGGTTGGCCACATGAGCATTTCCAATCCAAGAGCAAAATGTGACAAGGACCACACCCAAGCAGCCTGAAGCCAAGAAAGCAGCAGCCAGATTGTTCACTGTCTTGCTCTTCAGACAGTCCATGTAAAGCTGAATCCTCTTCAGGTGCTGGTTTTTAAACAGAACTTAATGGCCATAAAGAACATTACTAAAACAACATAGGTTGCTTCTATGGATCTTCTAGCACTTTCTAGTCTAAGCTATACTGGCTACATTAGTTCATGGCACAGGAAATACTGCCTAACACAACATTTACTGAACTGTGTTCCAAAGCTCGGTATTTCATGAGATGTTAAGAATTAAGGGTTCTAGAAAAAGAAGGGAAAATCACTTTGTAAAATAAATTTGGGAAATGCAGCATAGTTGGAGACTCACAGTGCATACTCATTTATTAAAGATTCCAAAGTAAAAAAAAAAAAAAAAAGGTTCTAAATTCATGCTATCAGCAGTGATTTGAGAACAGTGTTCACTGAGACATTAGCTCAGGAAATCACCATCTAGTTATTTCCACCCAATAGTGAAAATGTTGTATAATATCCACAGTAGAATAACAGCCCAATGCATAATTTCAGCTACATTCAGGACCACATAATAAAAACAATATACTGCTGCTATATCATAAGTAAGTTAAAATTTTAGACTATCATAAGTAAGTTAAAATTTTAGACTATCCTGAAAAGGTAATAATTATATCTCACATAGAATTCAGGGCATGTAAAATTTAATTTTCTGCGGGAAAGACCCATAATTCCTCTTACTTCTGTCTCTGGAGTTTTGGCCATGACTCCCAGCATAGTCTTTTCCAATGACTAGGCACCCCCAGGGAAATCTTCTCACAGAGACGTCTGGGTTCAGTGTTTGCTCACGAGTGGGGAACATTGATTTTTATTGGCACTGCAGCTGCTGACAATATTCTCAATGATATGTAGATAAATTGGCTGTTTCTAGTGTTTTCAATATTATTTTTTCCCTTCTTTTCCCAAGGAAATAATTACAATAGGACCCCCCCCAACCCTAGTCTTATTCTGAATTATAGGTAAAATACCCTGTCCCTGTACAGGAGTATAAAAGTACATTTGAGTTAGGGTCCCAGGCTCTGAGGGAGAGGGTCCTGAGCTAAAGAGAATTCATAGTGGGCTGCTGGTGGGACACATGAGAAGTGGGAGTCCTATCCCTTCTTATGCTGAAGTATGTATGCCGGCTGGGGAGGGCCAGGGACTTCTGGGAGGCGACTCACTGTGCAACATGGATTCCCAGCATGCACTAGTGATCTGCCTCAGAAAGGCCCAGGCCCAGGGCTCATTTGTAGTTCTGGCCAGCCTGCTGGAGACCAGCTGCTTGCTTTGGCTTATTTCATTACCTCCCCTGCCCACGAAGTTCACGCTGCTTTCTATGGCACTTGAGAACTGCCAGCACCAAAGGGTTTGGTTTCATCTACTTGAACTTGGGTGACACAAATATTTCAGTGGTGAATCAGTCCTGGAAAGGGGAGGTGGGTAAGGTAGGGAGTGTTTGTAGAAGACATTTCATCACCACTAGTCAAACATGTCTCATTGTTGGTTCAGGAGGTGCTGGTATTTTCCTCTTTGAAGGAGATGCTCAGAGAGCCAAGAGCTTCCAGCCTGGAGCTCAGCTCCAGGGAAGGGCACTGGCCATCAGCATGCAGGAAACGAGCAGGACTAGTTGCTTTGGAATGCTGACAATCTTAGGGAGATGGTTTTATGTCTTTCCTGCGGGGGAGGGGTGTTGGGAGACCTGCCTAAAGAAAGCCTGAGGCTGTGTTAGGGCTGCAGAGGGGAACCTATCCTTCTGCCTGGCCTCCTTTTAAAAGGTTCCCTAGCTGTGGAACCCCAAAGATGAGGTCAAGAGAGTTGTAATTTCAGAAAACCGGTAGTGCTGATATCAATGGTAAAAACACTTGGTTGGAAGAAGAGCATATGGGATTCTTTGGCTTGGATACATCCTTCGGACCAGAAGTAAGAGTGACGTGAGCCGGACCCAGCAGTGTCCCCAATGAGCACTCGCCCTTCAGGAGAAGAGGAGGCGGCCCCATGGTCCTGAGTGCCCTTCCAAGCCCCAGGATCTGGAAGGGACGGTAACAGCGCGCACTCTCCTGGGAGTGTGGTACTGTGAACGGCAAGGGGGTCGGGAGAAGATTGCCTTTAGAAAAACCATGGCTGGGCCATGCCAAGAAACACAAACCAAAAGGAAATATTTTAAGAAAATAAACAAAGCTACTGAGTCAAACATACAAAGCAGAAAAGCGGAACAAAAGATTATTTGAGGCCTGAGGTTTGAGCATTTTGAAGCCACACATGTGACGGGCCAACCCAAGAACATGAGGAGCCTAACAGCTGTGTAAGCGCCGAGGCAGCCTGCTCCCATCAGGGGCTCCCGGCCTGCGAGGCTCCACGCAAGCCCGCCGAGCAAGCTGAATGCGCGGGCTTGAGCTCAGTCTTGGCTATGCACAAGAGGCCTCCACTGGTGGGCCACACAAAGAGGGCTGAGAAGATGGATCCCACCAACTGAGTTGCTCCTGTTGTATGAGTCCTCCTGTCCTAAATCTGTCATTCGGAAACCTCAGAGGTTATCAGTGGTACAACTGTGTTGAGCTTTTGTTTTTTAATAAGTTTGGCTATTGAAACTTCCAACTGAGAACCTTGTCACCTCAATATTACACTGCCTTCAGAACCCGAACATTCTGGAACTGAACATGTTGGGCTGAACACTTAAGGTCTCAAGAATTTACACTGTGAAATAAGATAGAAGTTAGACAGCCTTTTCAGATTGAAGCATACGTTCTAGCAAATGGAGCAAGGTTCCAGTGTGCAACAGCCTCTGTCATAGAGAAGTGTCTCAGTGGTACTAATTCTGAGTCCAACTTCATCTTCTTTCTTGTAGTCACAAGGCTTTTCAAATCAATCCCTTCAGTCACTGCAGAATCTCACCAAGATGTGTGATGATACCATGCCTTTGGCTTTTATGACAGGCTCAATGAAGCACATGATGTATGAAAATGCCTCTAAATCTGTTATAAAGCTACTGTCAAGAATACAAATATACCTAATTGCAAATTACTGTTTGTGATTAAAGACCAGAAAATGTGTATCTCTTGAGGAATGAGTGTATTTCCTTTGTATTTCTATTGATGAAGCTCATCATGTTTTCCTTGTTGCTGTGGCTGCCAGGAAACTTATCTCTAAAGGTCATAACCAGGGGTGGCTGGGTGGTTCAGTGGGTTAAAGCCTCTGCTTTCAGCATGTCATGATCTCAGGGTCCTGGGATAGAGCCCCATGTCAGGCTCTCTACTACACAGAGAGCCTGCTTCCTCCTCTCTCTCCCTATCTGCCTCTCTGACTACTTGTGATCTTTGTTTGTCAAATAAATAAATAAAATCTTTTTAAAAAATAGAACAAAATAAAATAAAATCTTAAATGTCATAGCCATAACTCCACAACTTATCATGATCATATATGTATATTTATATATTTATATAAATATATAATATTTTTATATAAATATATAATTTATATAAATATATTAAATATATAAATATATGAATATATAATTTATATAAATATATAAACATATATTTATATATAAATAAATATATATAAATATATACATTACATATATATACACACACACACATACATACATACACACACACACACACACATACATACACACACACACACTTCTCTGGAATTAGGACACCAAGATCAGGAGTGTTACTCTAGTTAGTGAAGGAAGAATTATCATAAGTATATAGTTTTGGCCATCTGCAGATACTATTCCGGAAGAAATATTTGGTACCTATTCATTTTCCAGTTTGGGAGAAATAATTTGTTTTGGTGAAGGAGGGGTAATATAATTCATATCATAAAGGGAATATCTTTGCCCTGGTCCTTGTCCCTGGAAGAAATTGGTTGGCAGAGGAGAAAAAGCATAAGTCTCACCATTGTCTAGCTGAGCACATTAATATGTTTTTGAGCAAGAACAGATAGGTCAGACCCTGAATATGTATTCGGGGCAGGGGATGCTGAGTGGGCTCTGCTTGGTAAAGTGGAGGGTATGGTGGAGAGGCTGCTGGAGTGTTGTGATGTAGAGGAAGAGGTCAGGAAAGGAGATAAAAATGTAGCAGCAAGCAGACAGTTCCGCAGAAATGAACAAGGGAATTTTTTAGAATAGGAAATTTGCTTTCCATTGAAGTTATCCAATCATCAAAGCTGTAAGGTAATCTGGTTTATCATTATTTTATTACCAAAAATTATACTTTTTGAAAAATATTGCACCTTTTAATTCATATGTCAGGGAGCGGGGGCTATTGCAGAAGGCAGAGAGGTGAAAAGATTTAGGGAATTTATCAGGGAGAAAGGACTGGAGGGGTCCCCTCTTTGGCTGACTATTAAAAGGATAAAAAAATTTTTTTTAAAAAACAAAGCCAAGCTTAGGTGTGGATAAAGAGAATTCAGAGTAAGCAAGTTTTGGCGTGACCGCTTGTGGCAGAAACCTAAGGCTTGGAAACCCGCAGGCAGGCACTGTACCCCAAGGCACATGGACTGTGGGGGGCGGGGGGAGATCAGGGTGATAATGGCCAGGGCTCAGGGAGAGCAGGAGACCCCGCTGGTCTATGTTTGTAAATATTTTCTATTTGAAGTCTCTCAGGGAGGTATCAGTCTAAAATTTTCAAGCTTCCTTCCATCTACGTGGGATGCAGCACAGACATGTGGAAATTGTCTCATCATGCAGGAGAGGGCATGGGGCAGGTGTGCTCAGTGCCCAAGGAGACCCATCAGGTACTCAAAAGAGAGGCTTCTGTAAGCCAAAATGACTTGCACAGGCTCCATGTAGGATATAGGTTAGGGGCAGACCTCAAAGGATAACTATTCTTCTACCCTTATTTATTTACTAGGAAGTGGATGAATGCATGAATAGTTAGACGAAACATAAATAGGTACTTTTTATGCATTGAAATAAAGGCTATGACACCATAAGAAATGTAATCTGAAATACTTAAAAAATTGGGCCCAAATGTAGGAACAGAGTAGTATAAATCAGAAGATATTTATGAGTTACTGTCAAGAAAACAAATTACCAGTGTGTTACTATTTTGGAAGTGGTAATATCCACATATACAGAAATCATAAGTACACATCTGATTCTGGATATAATAATCTCTAAGAATCAAAAGGGACTAATTAACTATTCTCACTTAGATTATCCTTAAAAAAGGAATTCAGTTTTAAGATGCTTTCTCACTAGAACTTTGAACTCAAGGAACAAAGACAGCTATGGTTTAGAATTTAGTTAAAACACTTAATATCTAGTGACACATTTCTCTATTTAAGAAGAGAAATTGAAAAGTCTACATTCCATTATTCTATGTAAACATGTTGTGTTTCAGTGGTATTTTTAATGATCAGTTATATACTATTTCCAAGAAAACAATGAGGTAGTATCATTTTTTTTAAACAAAAGAAATCCTGTAACAGAAAGCAGCTACAATGAACGGTGTATGGAGTCTTTAAAAGATGGTGACTTGGGGGTGCTTGGGTGGCTCAGTGGGTTAATAAGCCTCTGCTTTCAGCTCAGGTAATGATCTCAGGTTCCTGGGATCGAGCCCCACATCAGGCTTTCTGCTCAGCGGGGAGCCAGCATCCCTCCCTCTCTCTCTGCCTGCCTCTCTGCCTACTTGTGATCTCTGTCAAATAAATAAATAAATCTTAAAAAAAAAAAAAAAAAGATGGTGCCTTGAGATAATACTTAAAGAGAGAAGATAGATGCCTTTCAAACACTAAGCTCTCCATTCCATTCAACCTGAATCCATTCAACCTGAAAGCTTTCCAGGTACTCACCCTTTGAGGTCACCTAATTGAATATTTAATGTGCTTATGACATGTTGGAATGTATTACTTTGGTTAGACCATAAATGCCTAAAAAGTTATATAGCTCTTCTCACAAATCTTTACTTACAAGTAATAATCAGGAATGTGGATGTAGGGTTATAGGTCTACATAACACATTCGTATACATTACGTTACATGTGACTCCAAACACTTTGAAACTTAACATTCATATGCCATATTCTAACACTGTGCCTACTTTTTAAAGTGTTTCTCCTGGTATTCTCATTTTACTCTAAGATGATGAAGTAGTAAAGAATCATTCATTCCCAGTTTAAAGTTGAAATGACTAATGAGTTTGACTTGGGCCTTAGAATTATCATTTTAAAAACTTATAAATCATTAATCCCATTTATAGTTGCATGAAAAATAATAAAATACCTGGAATAAGTTTCACCAAAAAGGGGGAAAACACTTGTACTCTGAAAACTTTAAAACATTGATGAAAAAAATTGAAGATGGAAAACATGGAAAGACATGCCATGCTCATGGGTTGAAAGAACAGATATTGTTAAAATGTCTATATTACCCAAAGCAATCTACAGATTTAGTGCAATCCCTGTCAAAATACCAGCAGCACTTTTCACAGAACTAGAACAAACAATCCTAAAATTTGTATGGGACCACAAAAGACTCCAAATAGTGAAAGCAATCTTGAAAAAGAAAAACAAAACTGGAGGTATCACAATCCCAGACTTTGAGTTATATCACAAAGCTGTAGTCATCAAAACAACATGGTACTGGCACAAAAATAGACACATAGATCAATGGAATAGGATACAAAACCCAGAAATAAGCCCATAATTCTATGGTTAATTAATATTCAACAAAGAAAGAAAGGAGATACAGTGGGGAAAAGACTGCCTCTTAAACACACAATGCTGGGAAAACTGGATAGCTATATGAAATGAATGAAAATGGAGCACTTTCTTGCACCACACACAAAGATAAACTTAAAATGGATTAGAGACTAAATGTGAGACCCAAAGCCATAAAAATCCTAGAAGAAAGCACAGGCAGTAATTTCTCTGATATTGGCCATAGTAAAATTTTTCTAGATAGGTCTCCTGAGGCAAGTAAAATAAAATCAAAAACAAACTCTTGGGACTACATCAAAATAAAAAGCATTTGCAGAGAGATGGAAACAATCAACAAAACTAAAGGGTCACCTATTGAATGCGAGAAAATATTTTCAAATGACATTTCTGATACAGAGTTAGTACCCAAAATATATAATAAACTGGTACAACTCAACACCCAAAAAACAAACTATCCAATGAAAAATGGGCAGAAGACATAAACGGGCATTTCTGCACAGAAGACATGCAGGTGGCCAACAGACACATGAAAAGATGCTCGACATCACTCATCATCAGGGAAACACAAATCAAAACTACAATGAAGGATCACCTCACACCTGTCAGAATGGCTACAATCAACAGCACAAGAAACAACAGGTGTTGGTGAGGATATGGAGAAAGGGGAAACTTCTTGTATTGTTGGCAGGATTGCAAACTGGTGTAGCCACTGAGGAAAATAGTGCAGAGTTTCCTCAAAAAGTTAAAAATAGAACTACCCTATGGCCCAGTAATCACACTACTGGGCATTTACCCCCAAAATACAAAACAGCAATTCAAAGGGCTATGTGTGCCCTTGGGTCTACTGCAGCATTATTTACAATAGCCAGATTATGGAAGCAGCCCAAGTGCCCATCGATAGATGAATGGATAAAGAAGATGTGGTGTAGATATATACAATGGAATATTATTCTGCCATAAAAGAATGAAATCTTGCCATTTGCAAAAACATGGATGGAGTTAGAGTATAATACTAAGTGCAATAAGTCAGTGAGAGAAAGACGAGTACTGTATGACTCCACTCAGATGTGGAATTTAAGAAACAAAACAAATGAGCAAAGGGAAAAGAGAAAGAGACAGAGAGAGACAAACCAAGAAACAGGCTCTTTAGTGCAGAGAACAAACTGAGGGTCACCTGAGGGCAGGTAGGTCAGCGATGGACGAAATAGGTGGAGAGGATTCCTAGTACCCTTATCAGGATGAGCACCTGGCGTGGCATTCCTGAAACTAATATCACACTGAATGTTAACAACACTGGAATTAAAACTGAAAATTTGGGGTGCCTGGGTGGCTCCATCAGTTAAGCCTCTGCCTTCAGCTCTGATCATGATCCCAGGGTCCTGGGATCAAGCCCTGCATCTGGCTTCTTGCTCAGCAGGGAGCCTGCTCTCTCTTGCTGTCTCTGTCTCTCACTCTCTCAAATAAATAAATAAAATCTTTAAAAAAAAAAAAACACCTAAAAATTAATTAAGAAAACATTCCTGCCTATAAATTCATTCATTTCTCCCCTTTGACTTAACAGATCTTATTTTTGCTTTTCAGAAAGTTAAGAAACAAAATAGAACACAGGAAAAGGGATGGAAAATAAAATAAGAGGAAAATTGAAAGGAAGGCAAACCATAAGAGATGCTGAACCTGAACCCTAGGAAACAAATTGAGGGTTGCTGGAGGGGAGATGCATTGGGGGAAGGGACTATTGGGTGATAGGTATTCAGGAGCACATGTGATGTAATGAGCACTGGTCATTACACGCAACTGATGAATTACTAAATCCTACCTCTGAAACTAATAATAAAAAAAAAAGGAAAATTCAGTATTAATGTTGCATTATTCTTCTCCCCTCTTAGTATAAAAAGAAAATCGTTATCAAATCTAAGAGGGGGGCTCCTGGGTGGCTCAATCATTAAGCATCTGCCTTTGGCTCAGGTTATGATCCCTGGATCCAGCACTACACCGGCCTCCCTGCTCAGCGGGAGGTCTGCTTCTCCCTCTTCCATGCACCCTGCTTATGTTTCCTCTCTAGCTGTGTCTCTATGTCAATAAATAAATAAAATAAAATAAATAAATAAAATCTTAAAAATAAAAAACCCAAGACGTATATTTGTCACCCAATTCCAGCAACACAGTAGGCTGACCTAAAGCAGAACCCCATTTTCCACAAATAAAATATTGCAAACAGAAATGTTTTTAAAATATATGAGAGTTCACAAGAAAGAGAAATGCTCAGCTGTCAAATAAAAAGCAAATTGAAAGACAGAAGCTGAAATAATCACATATAAAATCTATGTGAGGCAACTGAAACAGTACTTAGAGGATGTAGACATCTGCACTCGTGTGTGTAGGTCTATGCAAATGTATATATATTTTATCTTTATGCAAATAATACAGATTTGAAACCTATATGCTAAATGTGCAATTTAAGATAAGCTAAAACATTTGGAAAAGCAAAATAAAATACAGAAAAACAATGATGAAAACATTTAAAACACTAAGTCAAATCCATCCCAAAACTAGTTAAGATAAAAATTAAGGGAATATACCTATAGGTACAATGGAGACTTTTTCCAATCTTTACAGAATATTGTAAATACTTACATGCCATTAAATTTGAAAACTAAGATGCAATAAGTAATTTTATAGAAAAAATAGTAAATTGATTCTAATCAGACAAAATAGATAAACTAAATATCTATTAAAGAATTTAAGTTGAGAGTTAAAAAAATCCATCTCACCCCCATCTTTTCACACTCTTGCCTTCCCACAAACCCAAACATGAACACCATGTGGCTCAGACAGTTTTATAGATGACTTTTACTAAACTCTCCAGCAACACAAACCCCAGTCTTACACAAACTGTTCCAGAGAATAATAAAAGAAGAAATTCTTTCAAACTTGTTTTTATAAGGCTAGGAGGACCTTGATTTTAATACATGACAACCAAGAAAGATTATAGACAGGTTTCACTTATTAACACAGATATGAACATCCTGCACGTAGAATAAATGAATTCTTCCACCTTCTTCATCTCATAATTATCAGAGACCAAGAGGAGATCCTTGAGGTAGATGTAAAACACCTTTTCCCAGTCACACTGTATCATCAGACAAGAATGTGGAACACTTGCTACTCTCCCCCCAAGGACATCAAGTGGCCCCCCTTTCCTAGCACTATGGACATCAAGGACATCAAATAGGCCCCCTTTCCTAGCACTATGACCACACCCCTCCACTCTCAGGCCTTCAACTTCCTCCTCCATGATCAGGAATCAAGAGGGGGCTTACAAGCACTGAAATAGGAATCCAAGTGGAACTAAGTCTGTGCTCCTCCAGACGTTTAGCTTCTTTTAACAGGATCAAAATAGAACTCAGAAGGTTCCATACTTAATGAACTTGGAAGTCACCACTCCACCATAGCAAGTAAAATGCCCAACAGACTGAAAAACCAAAAATACTTCTTGAATCCACAGAAAAGGGGAGGACACAGGGCAAACCACAGCCCCAAAGATTGGAGAGACAGACGGGAAAATGCAGGGAGTCATGGCTTACCAGAATGGAGACTCCTGTGCAGAAACCAGTGCCTGGGTAGGAGCTCCAGGATATGAACAACAATTGGTGAATTGCAGGAGGCTCCATGTAGACAACTCTGAGAGTTAGGAACTCCAGGGAGAAGGGCCATAGAGGGTGTCACAATTTCACGAGATTTACCTTCAGGAGCTCAACCAGGTTTTCACAGTAAATATCAAAGAAGTCTCTCTGGCTTCCAGCAAGGGAGAGGGGAAAGGAACCATTCTGAATTACACCACATCACACTAATATCCTGAACAAAGCCTGCGCGGAGGAGAAACGAGTTAACCAGAGCCTAACCTGCTGGGGTTTTATCAGAGCCTAATTGACTTGGGGGAAGGGAAATAGTCAACTCCAGTCAGCTCTAATCTCCCATTTAAGGGTGGGGGGGAGGACAACTGAGAAACACTTGTGAAGTTTATAGCCCAGAGGCATGGGCTCATTGAAAGATTGAGATCCAATCATAGGTCTAAGGACCACTTCCCCTCCCCCAACATATTACCACCACATCATTAAAGGCCCATTAACATCAATCAGTTCCTTCTACCCAGTACATCCTGTCCAACTATCAAGAAAAAAAATGCATGTCCTATCAAAGGCAAAAGCACAATTTAAAGAGACAGAGCAAGCATCAGAAGCAGACATGGTAGAAATGTTGGAATTATCAGAACAGAAATTTAAAACAACTGTGATTAATATGTCACGGGCTCTAATGAGTAAAGTAGACAGGACACAAGAAAGCATGGGCAATGTAATGGAAATATGGAAATATGGAAATACGGAAATCCTAAGAATCAAAAAAAAAATGCTAGAGATCAAGAATACTCTAAAATGTCTTTGATGGGCTGATTATTAAACTAGACAAGATTGGTGACAGAATCTCTGAACTAGAGGATGTATAAACAGAAATCTCCAACTCTGAAAAGCAAAGAAAACAAAGAATTAAAACACACATACCACGCACACACACACACACACAGAACAAGATGTCCAAGGACTGTGGGACAACTACAAAAGGTGCCATATATACATGATGAGAATACCAGAAAAAAGAAAGAAGAAATATTTGAAACAAAAACAATTAAGAATATCCTCCAAATTATTTTCAGACACCAAACGACATATCCAGGAATCTCAGAGAATGTCAAGAAGGATAAACGCCAAAAAAAGGGGGGGGGGCGCAAAACAAAAACAAAAACCCCATACTTAGGCATAAACTACTTAGGATAGAGTCAAACTACCCGAAAAAAAAAAAAAAAAAAAAAAAGACAGAGGAAAAAGTGCTAGGAGAAGCCAAAGGAAAAAAATACCCTACCTTAGAGGAACAAAGAGAATAACTACACCTGACTTCTCCTCAAAACCAGGCAAGAGGCACAACTGGGTAGCTCAGTCATTTAAGCATCTGACTTTTGGTTTCAGCTCAGGTCATGATCTCAGGGTCATGAAATCAAGCCATGTGTCAGGCTTCCTGCTCAGAGGTGAGTCTATTGGAGTTTTCCCCCCCACTCTCTCTCTCTCCCTCTCCCCACCAAAAATAAATAAATCTTAAAAAATACAAGAAAGAAGAGTGAAGTGTTGAGAGGGGGAAAGAACCCACCAACCTAGAATCCTGTACCCTATGAAATTATCTTTCAGAAGTGAAGGAGAAAAAAAGACTTTCTCAGATAAAAACTGAAGGAATTTGCTGCTTCCAGTAGACTTGCCTTACTAGAAATGTTAAAAGTTCTTAGAAGAAGAAAACAACATAGATAAGACACTTAAACCTACATAAAGGAAGAGAAAAGCATCAAAGAAGGAAAAAATGAAGGTATGATAAAAATTTTTATTTTTCTTTCTCTTAATCAGTCTACCAGAGACAAAAGATATTATTTGTTCCAAGTAATAATAGCAACAATGTATTCACTCATATACACTTACACATATACCTTATGTATTTACATATGAACATATATCTATGTATATATATGCATCATATATATACCTCATGTATAAGATTTATATATGTATATATGAATCTTACAGTTATACGTCCCTTATACTTATAGGAATGCTTATATATGTGTGAAATGAATGACAGCCATGATAGAAGGGATAGTGGGAAGGCACTGAGATGATGTTGCTATTTTAAGACACTCACCCATGAACTGGTAAATTGGAGCAATATAGTTTTTTTTTTGTTTTTTTTTTTTAAGATTTTATTCATTCATTTGACAGGCGGAGATCACAAGTAGGCAGAGAGGCAGGCAGAGAGAGAGAGGGAGAAGCAGGCGTAGAACTGAGCAGAGAGCCCAATGCGGGGCTCGATCTCAGGACGCTGAGATCATGACCTGAGCTGAAGGCAGAGGCTCTAACTCACTGAGCCACCCAGGCGCCCCGGAGCAATATAGTTTTATTTGAAAGTAGAAGTAGACTTGGATTAGTTGTCAATGTATACTCAAAACTCTAGGGCAACAACTAAATAAATTTTTAAAAATAAAAAGATGTATAACTAATATGCTAAGAAAGGAGAGAAAATGGAAGTGTATAAAATGCTAAGATAAAACCACAATAGGCAAAAAAAAGAATGGAAGACAAAAATAGGAACACAAATCAAGGGCCACAAATAGAAAACAGTAATAAGTACAGTTGATACTAATCTAACTCTATCAGTAATCCCTTTGAATGTCAATGTTCTAAATGCATTAACTGAAAGTCAGAGATTGTCATGGAGGATCAAAACATAAAACCTAACTATATGTTGTCTATAAGAAACCCACTTTAATTATAAAGACATATAAAGATTAAAAGTAAATGGATGGGAGAAAAGATTTACCATGCTAACACTAATCAAGAGAAAGCAGGAGTATGTATAATAATTTCAGACAGAGTCTACTTCAAAGCAAGTAAAAAATCAGGACTAAAGAAGAGCATTCATTACATAACAAGAAGGTGTCAATTCTCCAAGATGAAATAATACTTAATATGTAGTACCTAAGAAGAGAGCATAAAACTATAAGGCAAAAATTAATAGCAATGCAAGGAGAAATTACCATTTCTATTTAACATTGTTCTGGAGCTTCTAACAAATACTATGATACATTTTTAAAATACAGATTATTAAAGAAAAAATGTCAATGTTGACCTATATTATGATTGCATTAAAAAAACTATAGGAAATTAGAACTCATAAGAGTAAATCAAGTTTACTAGTTAAAAGAAAAATATATGTGAATTGATGATAAATTTCTTATCTGTCAGAAACAATCAATTTAGAAATGCAATTAAAAATGTATAGATGTAGGGCACCTTGGTGGCTCGGTTGGTCAAGTGTGCCACTCTTGATTTCAACTTAGGTCATTATTTCATGCGTCATGGAATCAAGTCCCAAGTCAGGCTCCACACTCAGTGGGGGTCTGCTTGAAGTTTCTCTCCCTCTCCCCTCACCAATGTGCATGCTCTCTCTCTGCCTCTTTCTTTTTTTTTTTTTTTTGGCTTTTTTTTTAATTTAAATTAATTTATTTATTTTCAGAAAAACAGTATTCATTATTTTTTCACCACACCCAGTGCTTCATGCAATCCATGCCTTCTATAATACCCACCACCTGGTACCCCAACCTCCCACCCCCCTGCCACTTCAAACCCCTCAGATTGTTTTTCAGAGTCCATAATCTCTCATGATTCACCTCCCCTTCCAATTTACCCCAACTCCCTTCTCCTCTCTAACGCCCCTTGTCCTCCATGATATTTGTTATGCTCCACAAATAAGTGAAACCATATGATAATTGACTCCCTCTGCTTGACTTATTTCACTCAAATAAATAGATATATTTTTTTTTAATTATATACATACAGGAGCAACTGGGTAGCTCAGTTGGTTAAGCATCTAACACTTGATATCATCTCAGGGCTTGATCTTATGCTTGTGAGGAAAAGGGAAAAAAGAAATATTATTAATGAACATATAAAATATTAAATATGTGGGCAGATATACAATATTCATTGGTAGGAATACTCCAAACCCAAAATATGTTAATTCTGCCTGTATTAATCTATAAATTCAATGCAATTCTAAAAATAAATTCCAACACATTTTTAATGGAATTAGATAATCCATTAGATAATCTAATGGATATCCAATGGATATCTAATGGATATCCAATGGATAATCCATTATCTAATTACCAAGGAAAGCCAAGACAAATTTGAATAAGAGTAAGTCAAAACTTGCCCTACTAACATTTCAAACTTTTGAACTTATTTCTTAAAAGTATAAGGTTAGTTTACCAAAGAAACAGAATAGAGAGGGAACTTTGTATATGTGAGAGGCAACAACATATCAATAAGAAAATCAGACTAGGCAATAAATACTGCTGGGATGAATGCTTATCTGTATGGGAAAACTATGGAATTGTATGTCTAGCTTATATTTTAACATAAATATCATGTATAGAAATATTTTAAGTGTAAATTTGAAATAACTTTAAATTTAGAAGATAATACAAATAATTTTTTCCTCAAAATAAGAAAATTTCATAAATAAGATAAAAACCTAAGGACAAGACTGATTATTTTGTTAGCCCTAAAATTAAACTCAAAATTTCTGTATGCAACATTATCATATTCAGTAAAATCCAATGTGAATGATATTCTGAAACTATATATGTGAATTGCACTGTGCTAATGTACATATTGAATAAGGAAACCAAGACGAATTTTAAAAGCAAGCCACAGACCACAGGGTGGGAGAAAATATTTACAAAATACATAACTGGCAAAGAACAGAGTACTGAGAGTATATCGAAACTTTCAGTTTAGAATATAAAGACAATCCATGAGAAAAATGGGAAAATGGATAATGACTTTTCAGAATCACAGAGGAAAAAGAAAAGCATCTAAACACAGATCTTATACTTCACACAAAAAGGGACTCAGATGTGATCCAATACCTAGGTGGAAAAATGCAAAGCTATAAAACTTCTAGAAGAAAATCTTTTAGAATACTTGTGTGCCCTTGGGTTTGAAGAGATAGAACACCAAAAGCACAGTCCATGAGAGAAAAAAAATAGATGAGACCGATTCCATTAAAATTAAGAAGTTCTGCTCTGCAAAAGACAATTGTTGAGAGACTCAAAAGCCACAAACTGGGGCACCTGCTTGGCTCAGTCAGCTAAGCATCTGACCCTTGGTTTTGGCTCAGGTTGTGATTGCATAGGACATGGGACTGAGTGCTCAGCAGGGAGTCTGCTTGAGATTCTCTCTCCCCCTCTCCCTCTACCCCTCACCCCACTGGCTCAAACTCTCTCTCTAAAATAAATTAATAAATCTTTTTTAAAAAGCCATAAACTGGAAGGAAATATTCACAAACCACATATCTGAAAAAGACTTGTTTCCAAAATATACCATGAACTCATAAAACTTAGCACTTTAAAAAAAAATCAAAACAAAACAAAAACCCTCAAACAACCCAAAGAAATTATACCTATAGCAAACAAGCACGTGAAAAGATGCCCAACATCATTTGTTTTCAGGGAAATGCAAATTAAAACAACAAAGAAATAAGTCTACATAACTATTAGGTGGCCACAATGAAAAACAAAACAAAACAAACAAACAAAAATAAAAAAAACACCCGACAACACTAGTTTCTGGGGAGCATTCAGAGCAGTAAGAGCACTCCTTCATTGCTGGGAGGAATGAACTTGGTAAGCTACTTTGAAAGACAGCTTGACAGTTTCTCACAAAGCTAAGCTTAGTCGTTCCATACAATCCAGTGGGCAAGCTACTAGGTATTTACTGGTTTAAAACTTATGTCCACACAAACATCTGCAAGTGAATATTTATAGCAGCTTTATTCATAGTCACCAAACCTGGGAATAACCAAGATGTCCTCGGCACATCTGTGCAGTGGGATGCTACTCGGTGATGAAAGGGAATGAGTGACTAAGAAATGCAAAACCATAGAGGCAATGTTGCTCAGTGAAACAAGCCAGTCTGGAAAGGTGATCTACTGTATGACTCCAATTATACGAGATTTTGGAAAAGACAGAGTTATAAAGATGGATAAACACATCACTGGCTGTCAGGTGTTTGGGAAGGGGAAAACGTTGAAGAGATGAGGCACGAGGGATTTCTTCAGACAGGGAAGCCAATCTGTGACATAATGGTAATAGTGGATGCATGATATTATGCATTTGTCAAGCCCACAGAAGTTTACAGCGCAAATAGTGAGTGCGGATGCACTTAAATGTACAACATTTAGTGGGTGATAGGGGAGTGGTACTAAGACAGAACGTAGACTGAAAAGAGATGTAACTTGACCTCACTGAATGAAGAGGGGGAAATAAATGGAAATAAATGGCATCTGTGAGACTAAAATAAAAGGAGCTGTACTCCAGCTGACCCAAGCCATGCCTTGTAGGGGGGTAGGGGTTAACAGTTCCGACGCCACCATACATCTATGCTGGAACTGAGCAATCAGGTAAGAATGATAACTGTGGCAACCAGAGTTCTCACTGTTGGAGTGTGAGGCCGAAGAAGGCTGGGATGATCCGCAGAGTAATCGGTACAGCTGGACAGATCCCTGTGAACCCATGTTTCACTTACAACAGATGTAGGTGAGCACATACACAAACCATGCAATCTGTTTTATTTACTGCATTTGAACCTCAAAACATCTCTATGAAATAGGTAATTTCATCCCACTTTATAGAAAAAAAAGAAAGAGAGAGAGAGAGAAAGAAAAGAGAGGAGGGGGAGGGGAAGGAGAGGGGAGGGGAGGGGAGGAGAGGGAACAAGCAAAGAAAAGAGAAGAGGAAAGAAAGAAGAAAGCAAATCGATTCGAGATTCTGTTTTGCCTGGGCCCCCACAGGTCATGTGTCAGGAACCCAGGACTGACTGCAAACCCATGTTCTCAGGCCCTTACTCTACATTGTCTCTCCTGGTTAAAGGAATCCATTAATTCTTGTGGCATAAGGCTGCTTTGCAAACTGGAAACAATTCACATTAAAGTAGACTGTGAATACTTTCCTTTATCTAATTTTCTCCCCTTCTTGGCATATCGGAGAATTAAAGTTCCTAACCCAGCTGCCTCTGGGTGGGGTCTGATGACTAGTTCTTACCAATGCATTATGGACAGAACAGGGTCATGTGCATGTAACTGTTAGTGTGGGGCCATCCAGTTCTCATCCTGCCCCAGGAGATTGTGGGAGTGTGTGTTGATATGGAAGTGCCATAAGATTCAAGTACCCTGTGTTGAGCCAACACATGGAGGACAGCTGCCTTGGAAAGTCTTGCCCTGCAAACTCTGTATGAGAGAGAAGTAAACTTTTCTGTCTTAAACCACTGAGATTTGGGGAACGTTTGTTACCACAGAAAAACCTAGTGTATCCTCAGCTATACAGCATTAGTGTTCACGTTTTCATGGTGGTTGGTCTTGATGTAATTGTCCATTAGGACCATCAAACAAAGTAACCTCTCTACGGCCCTTGATGCCTTTCCCACAGACAGGCAAAATAATATTTTCACCATCAAAGCAACAAAAATGAAGATGATGTAGATGTAAAACATAACTCAATGGCATGGATGAGGAATGGATGTATTGTCTGGAGTGCTGAGCAGAGGTCTAAGCATCAGATAAACAGTCTTTTCCCTGGAGTTGATGCTGGAGGCTCTCAGTCTACTTACAAGTAATTATAAAGGCATTCTACTCATGAGCATGAATGGATTACAAACCATTCCATCACTAAGCAAGTTTAAGCAGACTTCTTGATCTCTATCAGGAAGGCCTTCCTCCCTTAACAAGTTCCACATTGCAGACGAACCTTTCTGCCATCTGCTCGAATGGAAACATGTGGCAAGATCCTGCATTTGCACACTTTGCCCTTGGTAAGGAAAGAGAACTTAGAGGATTTTTGTGGAAAACCACCTTCTTGGCACACAATTTGTGGCTAAGTTTTGCCCTTTGTCCCTTGTGTGAAATGATCTATTTTGATATATATGTCACTTTGGATGACTGTATATGAGATCATATTTATATATGCTAATCCCCAGGGTGGTTTCTAGTGGTGATGGGGATGGTGGCAGGATCCCCCTACATGCCAAAGGGCAAATATGCCACACCGAGGACTTTAATTGGGTGATGATATCAATAACTTCTGAGCCACAAAGGGAAATGAGCTTTTAAAGATCCATAGTCTTTCTCCACCAGGGTTGCCCTGCATTGTTACTATCTCCCTCCTTTTTTTTCTTCATCAAGCTAATGCTTACTGACCCTCTAAAATTCATCCTTTCCAAGACACTTTCTCTGGCTACCCTGCATGTGTTAGGTGAGCCTTCCCCTTCTGTGTAACCTTTGCTTACCCCTCTCCCAGTCTAACACAAAGAAACTCCAGACATGATGTGGTTGTATATAATGCTAGAGATTTTGCTGGCAAGAGGAAGTTTAATGATATTTCAAATTTGCAGCATCATGTGCATTTTTTTTTCTGTGCATGGGCATCAATTGTCAGATCCAATTTCAAGTAAGAAGTAGAACATCTTGCTATAGGTGACTTAACACCTTCTCCTCCCCTCCGACATAACATAAGTGACCCATTCAGCAGAAGCCAGCAGAAAGTATTCAAACAATTTGGAGAATTCTGAGATTAGAGGGGAGAAAAGGTAGAGCATCACAGCCATTTTACTAAGAAAGAAGGCAGCTTGCATTCTGCAGAGCATACTGGATGAAGTGGAAGCCATCCATAGACATGAGTAGGCAACTGGCCGCACGCTCAGAAGCTACACTTCGATGAAGTTCATTGGCAAAAGCTGAGGATTCGGTGTGACTAGTAGTAAGTATCCCAAGATGAGGCAGGAAGAGGACATCCAACAAACACACAGTCCACTGGAACGAGAGCATACAGCACATACCAAGGATGGTCCAGTTTGGATCATCAGAATCAGCTGAAGCTTTACAATTCAAATGCTCACCCTAGAATCTTAGTCGGGGGGAGGGTGAAGGTATTTTCAAACTCACAAAAAAACAGACACATAAAATATGTCTTGTAATCTGCTGTATATGACTCATGCTTAAAAACTCCTCTTTGGTATTCAAATATTTGTATAGATAAATGAGTAGACGAGATGTTCGCACCTGCTGCAGTCAAGTTTGGGGGGCAAATGCGTGCAAAAGTAGATTAAGCTATCCACCATACAGAACCTTCCCTTCAGGGGGTGGATTTCTGTCCAAGTGTACTATATGATGTAACAGGACTGATCACTTTCCACATAATTATCTGTTCATGGTCCTATTTCCCCACCAGGCTGAGAGCTTCTTGAGGACAGTATCTTACATGCTTTCTATGGCTCACATGTGTAACACAGTAATTGATGTGTTAACACATTCATTATTACAATTGGCATAACATGAGAGTTATCTTTGGAGAAGGAGGAATTCTTAAAATGCTAAAGGAGCTAATAATAAAAAACTGATAAATTTGCTTATATTAAAATTAAAGTATCTCTTTGTAACAAAACACTTTTTAAAAATGCAAAAAGTTAAGTATAAATTGGAAGAATATATTGACACATGTAACTGATATTCACATAAGCACAAAAAATATAGAACTTCTACCAAAAAAAATAATAAGACAAAGGAATAAGTATCTTACAGAAGAGGAGTCATATGGAACCAATAAATACATGAAAAGACATTTGATTTCATTAAGGATGAGGAAAATGTACATCAAAATCACAATAAGAAAACATTTTAGAACCAACCATTCAATGACAAAAATCAAGAAGTCAGGTATTTGAGAGAATGTGACAACGGAGTCCATTTCACATTGCTGATGGAAATATAAACTGCTATGACAAATTTGGAAGACAAGTTATCATTATCTTGTTAGACCTAACATTCAAATCCCTTATTAGCCAGCAGTTCTATTCCTGGGTATGAGTGTGTGTATGTGTACATAAGCTACTTTTAAATATGTGCTGGAGACATATATAAGAATGTTCATTAACAGCACTGCTTATAAGATTGACAATGGGGGGGCACCTGGGTGGCTCAGTGGGTTAAGCCTCTGCCTTTGGCTCAGGTCATGATCTCAGGGTCCTGGGATCGAGCCCCGCATTGGGCTCTCTGCTCAGCAGGGAGCCTGCTTCCTCTCCCCTCCGTCTCTGTGCCTGCCTCTCTGCCTCCTTGTGACCTCTGTCTGTCAAACAAATGAATAAAATCTTTAAGAAAGAAAAAAAAAAAAAAGATTGACAATGGGAAGTGTTGCAGGGCTCTTTAACAGTATGATGGATAAATAAAATGTGGTATATTTACACCGCAGAATATTTTACAGCTGTTAAAAAGAATGAACTATATTTATAGGCAATAATATGGATAAATCACAGCAGTATATAACTAAGTGAAAAGTCCATCTCAAAAGTTTACATAGCCCATAAGACATATTTTTATAACTTTGCAACAACAAAAAACAGACTATATGCTTTTTGAGGATGTGTATTAAAAGAACAGGGAGCTGGGAGGTGGTGGGAACACCCAGGTGGGACAGGCAGGAGTGCAGGACCTGGAGGCCCAGCTCAGGGCCCATGGAGCTCTCTTGAGTTTGTTGGCTGCATGTGATGCGTTGGATTAGCACAAGCATATGCAAAATGACCAACCTAGGACAGCCTCAAGACTGTTAATTATGAGACTGCTGCCTACGATCACCTGGAGCAAGAGCAGAGCGATGTCATCAGTGTTCCTCCCTGTGTGGACATGGTGTCTCGAATAGCTGATGAGTACATATGGCAAATTCTTGTGAGATCCTGTCTCTCAGGCTTAGCCTACAGAATGGTGATGATGAATTAGCATTGGAAAAAGGCCCCAGTTTAGAAATATGATTGTCAGGATGGAATAGTTCCCATGAAGCTGCATGGCCTGATGCTTTCCCTGTGATGATTCAGAACTGAGTTTATTGGAGTTGAACTTAATGAAATTACCCCTTACTTAGAAGTGAGGACTGGAAAGCAGATTTTTCTCCATTTAGAAAACAAACACACCAAACCCTGAGATATTAATTTTTCAGATAGTAACATTAATCAGTGCTTAGCCATAGGTTAATCTCCTTTCTCACCTGAGCCACCTCAGGTGTCCCTCTCTATCTCACCTGGCAGGAGAATTCACTGTCACACCTGTCACTGACTCTGAACAGTCGTAGTTGATACTCAAGAGAATTCTACGGAAGATGATGAAATGCTACACCAGACTAAAAATTCCATTAAGACTCAAGAATTATTCTAAAATACCTTTGTATTATTCAGGGATCTCCGGAGAAATAGAAACAATAGGATACATATAAATAAATACATATACTTTGAATTGGCTCATGAGGATGTGGAAGCTGAGAAGATCCTTGATCTGCTGTCTGCAAAGTAAAGAGCCAGGAAGGACAATGATGGAGTGTTCAGTTTGAGTCTAAAAGCCGAGAACCAGGGGATCCAATGGCATAAGTCCCGAACTAAGGGAATGAGAAGAGACGGATGTTCCAGCTCAAGCAATCAGACAGAGGCAAGTTCTCCTTCCCTCCACCTTTCTTTTCTGTTCCATTCAGGCCCTCAACAGATTGGATGAGGCCCACCCACACTGGGGAGGGCAATCTGCTTTATTTAGCCACTGACTCAAATACTAACCTCATCTGGAAACACTTTCACAGACACACCCAGGAATAGTACAGAGCTAAATATCTGGGCCTCTTGTGATCTACAAGTTGATACACAAAACTAACAATCTCACTCTTTTGATCAATATCTCAATTTTCTGCAGTAAGATAAGAGGATAAAAGTTACTGAAAAATATTTTCCACAAAAGATACTTAATTCTTGTTTGGTTTGGTTTTGTTTTGTTTTGCCTCCTTTCTTTTCCCCACATATGAAATGGCAATAAATGTCTTATATGGAAGATTTTATTCAGCTTGTTACATGTATGGTAAAAATGTACATATATTAAAACAGGTTTTATAACTAGAGACTGTTTTCTAAAATTTCTCCTTGATAATATATTTTTGAATTCTTTCTAATACAGTGTATCATTTTTCCTATAAAGGCAAATGCACATATTTCATATTACATGTGATAGAGCCTGACATCATTACTTCACTTCTCAGTAATTGGTGATCTGATGAAAATGAGAACACTTTAAAGAAATCAGAGCAGTTTGTAACTGGTAGATTTGTGCTTCAATCACCCAAGTAGCTCATTTTCATCAGCAACCAAAATCACTTAGGTCACAATAGCAACACAACCAGGAAGTTCCCCAAAGGTGAATATGAGAAAAAGGGGTTTTAGGAGCTGAAAATTTGACTACTGTTTATTATTTAGTAGGTCACAAAGCCTACTAGGTTTTCAACCAAGTAGATAACAAACATAGAAAACAATCGTAACATGAGCTGGTAGCAACACTTTTCATAGTGAGCACTGTGTAATGTACAGAATTGTCAAATCACTAAGTTGTACACCTGAAACTAGTATAACTTTGTATGTCAACTATACTTCCATAAAAAACAACTGTAGCCCAAAACAAACAAACAAACAAAAACAACAAACAAACAAACAAACGGTTAATAGATTTCCCAAATGCAAGCTATTTCAATCTTTACTAAGAAGTGTTTATCTACTAGTAAGGAACAGATCATTGTTTCCTGATCTGATTACTCATAATAGGCGGCTAACAAGAAGGGCCGTGTTCTGTCTCTCGAAACTGGCATGATTTCACTGTGCAGCACAAAGGGGAAGACAAGTACACATGTAACTCGTTATTAACTGTGTCCTCTTTGAGTAATGTTTGGCCAGTCACCCAAGTTCTAGATGGCAAATGACATAGTTTTCTTATTTGACTGCAAGTTCCTCATGGAAGATGTAGAACTATTTTTAGAGTGTCATAAAATGTGATTTGTGCTATTCCTTGTCAAATGTTAAACTGTAGTATTTAAATAAAAAAACTAGCATGAACACAGTATTAAGGATGACTGTTACCTTAACTAGGGAGAGAAAGTGATGTGGCAGGAGAATCACATGGTTTATTTTTGTCAACATCCTTATTCCAAGCTGGGTGGTCAACACACTGGTAGGAAAAAAAAAAAAAAAAAAATCCAGTTTAATTCCTAAAAGGTATCTCTAAAACCAAACCAAAATCTATAGAATATGAAGTTGGAAAGTAGTAAGACCTATAAATGCTTCCTCAATCTGAAAACACTGCTTTTTATCATACAAAAAGAGCTGTGAAAAGATGTTTTTTTTTAATTTTCTAATATCCCTCATCATTTCAAGAGCAGAGCAAAACTACTCAAGGAGAAAAAAAAAAAAAAAGTGTTCATTATGAAGGACAAAATAAAGACAAAGCCAATCATCTGATAAGTAGTTCCTGGGGAAAAATCTCAATGGTTTGAACAATATTTCCATTTTATTACTGTAAAGTAAGATAAGCAGAGATTACTCACCAATTTAGGAATGTGTATTTTTTTTCATTGTGAGCCTCATTTTTAGTGCAACCTGTAAGAACTAGCCCACGGATTTTTAGTGTGCTTCTCCTTCTTGCCCAAAGCCTACTTGTATTCAACTATGAATGTTAACTTCACAAACTGCCTTTACCACATAGGAACCTAAAAAATACCAGTCAATGTTCTAACGCTTAATTATGAGCACTATTTGAGTGAGGTTATAGAATGTTTAATTAATAGAACATGTAAGCACATAATATAAATATTAAGTGTGTACTTGAGGTCATCACTATGGTCAAGGGCAGGACAGGCTATATTGCTTTCCTGGTCTTTTTGGTACCCTGTAGGGCCCAAGGAGGTCTCCAGAGAGGTGAGAATGAGACCTCGATTCAGGGCCAGCGACCTAGGTTCTTGGTTTTGCCTGAGAGACAATTCACAGATAGGCCAGGTAGGTGAAAGCCACAGTGTAGTGAGAACACAAGTACATGCTCAAGACAGGAGTGTGGGCTGACTCTGGGAGGGAAGGCCCCCCCCCCCAGGAGGTCTGCGTCTTGTCTCCTTATGGGGAGGTTAAGGTAAGGTGTGGCATATTCATGGAAGGGGTTGGGGTTTTCTTCTTCTATGAAGAGGCAGCTTTGAGGACTTTGCACGTACTTACTTCTAGTTATCTGGCTCATGCCTCCTAGCATTTTCTGTGCTTATACCCTGAATAGACACAGAATACACTAAATGACCTCTAGTGCCTTTAGTGGAGGGGTCATTCTTGGTCACCTAAGGCTCCTTCCACATGAAAGCTTGGACTTCAAAAGAGGAACCCGGCTTACTTAGTCTTTAGTTAGGTCCCTGAATTTTAGGCTGACCACAGCCTCCCTGGTGGTTAAGGGATACCATCCCATTTTGAGCTCTGTTTCCTCATCCCCATGCTAACCTGCCTATAACATTTTATCCCAAACTCTCTCTGTATGTTATATGCATCTTCCAAGTCCCATACCACTAGCTCTTCTGCCCTACAGCATCTCAGCTGGGATATGAATACCTAACATGGGCAGATAAATGTCTCACTTGTCCCATGCCGAGATCAGAGATACTTTCCCCCAAAGGTTGATAAGAAAAATATTTGACCTCCACGGGAAGGAAACATACATTTCTCCTCTGGAGTTCTAGTTTGGAGCCAGAAATCATCTCATAGAAACATTGTGGCTATTTTAAGAATGTCCATGGACACCTATTTGACTCATTGTATTCTTTAAATGTCACTCTAAAATCTATCTTACTGACAGTAAACAAGATCCCTTTTTAAACTGGGGACAGCTTATGTAAATTAACTCAGAAATCAAATTATCAAGAGAATTCTTTCATCATAAAATCGACAATTCTAGGGAAACTTACTAGCAACCTGGATAGTTTGAAAAGCCACAAGTTCTTTAAAAATAAAGAACTGTTGGCAAACATTTGGAAACTATAAAAGGTCAATCAAGCCCCAGCCAAAACCACCTTAATTATCTGATAGTTTTGTTTGTTTGTAGCACATTCCCATTTTCCCTGATGTACTGACCAGGGCACCTCACCCTGTGGGATGTCACACCTGGCTGTGGGAGGGGCGGCGGTGGATGGAAACTTCCTATCTTGGTCTTACAAAAGGTGGCCTAGTAAATAACTCCCCAAGAGACCCATAAAGGTATTTTATAAATGACCTTGTGATTTTATAAATCACAAATATTAGCATTCATAGCTTTGGGGAAGTTACTTTCTTAACATCAAGAATCAAAACTATAATCTTGCTCTTATATGCCCAACTTTGAGAAGACTGGAAACCACTGTTTAACAACTTAGAACTTCAAGAACTTAGGAACTGATATCTTTAGGAAAATAAAAACAAGTCACATGTGTCCTATATGAAATTAAATGGACCCCCCCCCCAAAAAAAAGTTAAACTAAGCTATTTCCTTATTCCCTTTTCTTCTCTCTTTGAATGCACAAGGCTCATCTCCAGGTAGTAAAGCAGGATTTGTCAGCAGTGGGCAGGAAAAGCCATCTCTAAGATCGGGTGGGGGGGTGGAGTTTGATGACCAGATGTAGGGATGTAATTTGAGACAGAAGAAGCTGAATTTCAGAGACTAGAATGGCCATTACAAAGAAGCAGCCTAGTGACGGGTGTTTGAGGGCGGCGTATCCAAGTTGTAATGTGCTGGAGTTGTAAATTACCAGAGAATCTTGTAAAATGCAAATCCTGATTTGTGAATTAAGGGTGAAGCCTGAGCTTCTCAGATGACACAGGGCCACTGGTCCTCAGGCCACACTTCAAATGCCAAAGTTATAGGGTATTTGGTTTTTTAATGGTGTCAACTGATATTTTGTGATAATAAATGACAATGCCTAGGAAGAATGGTCATGCCAGATGAAACCAGTGCAGGAAAGGCAGGCGGGTGGAGCTAAGCATGCAGGGCTCCACCCACAGGAGGCCATGGGAGGAACCCAGAGGCCTGGGTCTGGCCTGAGAATGCTCCTGACTTACTACACACAGTGGATAGGTATCCTCTGAGATTGGCTTTCTGAATTCACTCATCCATTCTATTCTCCTACAGCCAAAAGGACAAATAAATTATAGAGTATGATAATGTCTATAACCAGTTATGAATTTATTCAGGAATAATGTCAGGTTGCCATACATCCGTTCTGGTATGGTCTGAGTAACTGTGCCCTCCTCTCCCAAATTCATATGCTGAAATCTGAATTCCCAACATGATGATATTAGGAGGTAGGGCCTTTGGGAGATGATTTGCAGGGTAGCACCCCCACATAAGGATGTGTACTCTCTCTCTCTCTCTCTCTCTATATATATATATATATGGATTTGTACTCTTATAGATAAGAGGCCTGAGAGTGCCCCCTTGCTCCTTCTGCTATGTGAATGAAAAGAGCGTTTTCTAGGAAGGAGGCCCTGACCAGGCACTGAATCTGTGGGTGCCATGATCTTGGACTTCATGGCCTCCAGAACTGTGAGCAGTTAAACGTTCCTCGTTTATAAGCCACACAGGTCATGGTATTTTGTTATAGCAGCTCAAACATACTAAGACACACGTGGGCCCTTTCTGTACTTCCGCAATCATTTTCCCCGCCGCTTCCAGAAATCGCTGAATACAGGACAGCAACTCTTGAACCAAAAATATGTAAGGCGCTTTAAATGACAGTGCAAACGTTAGGCTCCTGATGAGACCTCGTTTGTAGAACACCCATCCTTCCCACTCACACTAATCAATACCTCCTTTCATTCAGGAGGGTGTGTCTTGTTCATGCGTCTCTGTTCTGCTTTCTAATATCTCTCAGTTCCCCACTGTGTACACTGAATGTCAAAGGGACTTTCATATCTAGAAATCCCATTTCTACTCCATGGTTATACCTTCTCTCTAGTTACCTTATTACAAAGCCTTGTGGTAAGTGTACCATCTGACATGCTCCCCACCAAAGGTATCAAAGTCATGGAGGCTGGACGGACCCCATCAATCACTAAAGATGCTGATGAGGAAAGCATCTGTCCTTCCTTGTTGACAGTGGCTATCCCATTGTCCCCTTGCCACCCAGACCCTTTCTCACAGAGCCCTCCAAAGTCCGTACTTCTCAGCTCTCAATGACCCCCAACAGGTACGTGGTAACAAATCACAGAGCTACTTTGAAACATAACCTCATGTGAAACATCAAAGGTAAGATGGTTCACTCCAGTAACTGGTAAAGAAAATACATTAATCTGGTGGGTCACTCTATCAAATTTCCAAACTCTCCATCCATCGCACCCACCATCCTTCTATAAACACAAATGAGCTTTAGGCACAAGAGCCAGAGGGAAATACAAGGGCATGGGAGGCAGATCCTGTCCTTGAGATACTGACAGTCTCTTAATATAAAGACCATCAGCCCTGTTTTCACCGGAGCATTCATTGACTCAACAGAGCCTCAGGAAGCACCAGTTCTATGCCAAGCACTGTGCCAACTTAGAGGAATGAGGTATGAATAGGAGAGACCTGGGCTCTGCCTTTTCAAACCCCATGGCGTATTCAGCCCAGGAGAAAGCATAGCAGCTAAGGACAAAGCAGGAGACACAGACAGACACAGCCTAGAAGCCAAGAAACTTGAATACAGCTGCAGTCTTTATAAGGAATTCACATACATGGAAACTTCTGAGAGGCCAAGCAGCTCCTAGGGCCCCGAGAAACGCAAGTGGTGTATTCCCTCCCTGCAGAAACCAGGCTGATGAACTAGGTGCCTGCTGCCTCTTTTGTCTGAAACTGAGGACTATCTACTCCTAGGAGTCCTGGGTGGGGTGCAGGGGGTGCTTTGCCAGGAGGTAGAAGAATCCAGGGTAAAACAATGAAACATCTTCCATGGATAACATTTTGACTAAATGATGATTTAAGTGTATGAGTGTAATAGAATATAAAATTTACATGAACACTTGAGACCTCACGGGAGACTTCAAAGACATGGCTGTTTGCGTCCGCCCACTTCTGCCTCGGCCGTCCCAGCATCTCCACGACGGCGCCACAACACCCTCTCTGTTCTCTGTGGGGAAAGCATATTTTTAGAGAGAGGAAGAAACCCTGCTTGCTGAGAACATGGGAAATGCATCGAGAAAGCTGGTTTGGGTCATTATACAAAAGACTGAGGACCAGACTCGGGATGTCAGGTTTCTCCGATGACAGTGGAAGAAAAGGGGCGGGACTGAGTGTTGGTGAGCCGGCAGGGACTCACGGGAACGGGCAGATGGCCAGGTTTCTGAGTCTCCCTGGTTGTGGGTGGAGATGTGGACCGTCCATGGATCCTTACCTAAAGGCCAACAGTGAACATGACAATGTAACGAAGCCAAATGGCAAGGGGACGGCCAGGATATAGGCACAGCGTGGTGTCCCTGGAGCACGTCCATTGCCAGGGATGTGCGCTCCGGGTCCTGCGTGGCGGGGGTGTCCTGAAAAGAATGCCAGAGCCCAAGGAGCTGTGGGAACCAGCAGGAGCTCAGGCTCACTCCCCCTGCGGTGAGGGCACCTGTCGACATGGGTATCAGCCCTGCCTCAGGAGGACATGGCCATCCCTAGTCACGGCTTTCTCTCACTGCCAAGTCCCAGGGCAGGGTGAGGCGCGAGATTCAGCCACCTAGGTCAGACCCAGACGCAGACTGCTCATCTCTGTGTGAAGGCAGAGAAAGCAAGGACAATTAGAAATGATCTATCTTCATGATCTCTGTTAAACATGCGGGTGACGGCCAGGCCAGGTATTGCTTGGCTGGATCCTCTCAAGTAGCGGACAAAGGGACTCCTGTGGAGACCCAGACTGTGCTGAGGTCACCCCGGGAATCCCGCCTGACTCCTCCACCTCGCTCCATGCGTCACACCCTAGAGTGGGGCATGATTCTGAGGATGGGGACTCTCCCCATGGGGCCAAGTTTAGATAGTTGTGGACAGAAAGCCTCTGGTGAAGCCCAAGACCAGTGCAACCCAGCAGATAAATCATGTGAGCCACGTGTGTAGTTTTAACCTTTCTAGTAGCCGCAGCAAAACTGTCAAATAAACAGGGGAAATTCAAATAAAGTAATCTGTATACAAACTATAGAGACATTTTATGTTTTCTTTTTCTAAGCCTTTTTTGTGCTCAGTTTTACACACGCAGCACATCTACATTCAGACAAGCCGCACTTCTCGGGCGTCAGAGCCGCATGCGTTTAACGACTAAGGCTTTGGACTGCACACTCCCACACGTTGTGCTCTTGAGCCTCGAGCCCCAGCACCACAATAACGCCTCCTGGGCATTCCCGCAATTCTGTCAAGATCCAGAGCCAAGACTGGCTCAGAAGTCTGCAAACCTACGCGACTCTTCTTTCCGACACTGTGTGTTCTCACTTCTCTCCTCACTGCCGCAGCTAAACCGTCAGTGGACTCTCCTGAGTCTCCCTTCAGAGCCTTTTACATTATTCTAACTCCCCATGCTGGCTGCCGCCACCCTCCCCGGGCCCGACGGCCTTCCCCCTGGACTACGGCAGTAACCTCCAGCCCTTCCGGCAAAACCTGAACCCCGCACAGCTCCGATTACCATGACGATGCTGCTGAAAATAACGACCCCTTAAATTTTTTCACATTGACCTTCCTTTTTTCGAGAAGGTTCACGTTTATAGAAAAACTGAGTAGAAAGTACAAAGAGTTCTCCCAGATCCTTTCCACATGCTTCCCAGATTCTGCCAATAACACTTTGCCGTTGATGTGGTGCGCTTGTTACAGTTATGAACCAATACTGATACATTATTATTAACTAAAGTTCTCAGTTTACATCAGGGCTCACTTTGTTGTACATTTCCAAGAGTTTTGATAAATGCAAAATGCTGTGTGTCTGCCTTGATAGTGTCAGAGAGGGTAGTTTCAGGGCCCTAAACCCCCCCTGCACGCCACTTCTTCATTCATTCCACCCAAAACCCTTGGCAACCACTGATCTTTCCCTGCCTGTTGAGTTTTATCTTTTCCAGAATGTCAGAGTCAGAATCATGTAGTATGTAGTCTTTTCAGAGCGGCTTCCTCCCCTTAATAATATTCATTTGAGCTTTTTTTTCCACGTGTTTTCATGGTTTGATAGCTCATTTCTTTTTGATGTTAAATAGGATCTAGCTGTCTGAATATTCCTCAGATTATTATACCTTCATGGCCTGAAGGACATTTGATTGTTTCCCAGTTTCGATAATTAAGAATAAAGCTGCTATAAACATGTGTGTGCAAGGTTTTGTGTGGATTCCTTATTTTAAAATAATTAAAGTCTAATTCAAGACTTGCCATGGTCTGGTATCAACAAATAGTGTCATAATTTTTATACACAAATTCTTTCTCTGTCAAACTTCTTTTCTAAAAGTCTATTTTGGCTACTCAAAGTCCTTTGCGTTATTATACCTTTTAGGATCAGCTTGTGAATTTTGACAAAAACACCTGCTAAGGCTTCTAGGGAGATGGCACTAAGTCAGTAGATCAATTACAGATAGTTGGTATCTGACACGTCACCAGACATTCCTCGCCATTGTAAGTGTGTAGGTCTTACACATCTTTTCTCAGATGTATCCCCTTGCATTCCATATTTCCCTGCTCTTATGAATGGCATTGTTTTTTCTTTAAACTTCTGATTATTTGCTTCTTCTATACAGAAATACGGTTGGTCTTTGGATATTGATCTTTTTCCCTCCAACATCAGTAAAGATGTTGGATATCAAAAGGATATCAAATATTCTGCATCAAATGTCTTACTGAACTGGCCAGAATCTCTAGTACAGAGTTCAACTGAAGTGGTCAGAGAGGCCATCTTTGTCTTCTTCCTGATTTGAAGAGAAAGCATTCAGTCTTTTACCAGTAAGTATCATGGTACCTGTGGATTATTTTATTAATGCCCTTTATCAAACTGAAGAAGAAGTTTCCCTAGTTTACTGACAGAGTTTTTATCAGGAATGGATGTTTTATTTTTTCATGTTTTAAATGTTTTTATTGACATCTTTTTTCTTTCTTAGTCTGTTAATATTTTCAACCTAAGTCAACCCTTGGATAAATTAATTTAGTCATGATGTTTTCAACCCACTAACTTTTAATATGTTCATGAAAGGTACTATTGGTATTTTCTTATAATATCTCTAACTGTGATATTAAGGGAATGCTGGCCTCATAGAGTGAGTTTGGTAGTATTCTCTTCAATTTTCTAGAAGAATATATGCAGAATTGGTAATATTTCTATCTTATATGTTTGGTAGAATTCACTAGTGAAACAAACCTGTCCTGGAGTTTTCTTTGGTGGCAGGTTTTTAACTAGAAACTCAATTTTTAAAAATGGGTACAGGGTCATTTATCTACTCTATCTTGAGTGCTGGTGTTTTGTGTCTTTGTCATCATAAACCTATTCATATTATACCTTAGTTGACTTCCTAAGACCTATAGTGAGTGCCACCTTTCTCATTTCTTATATTTATACGTGGTGTCTTCTCCCTTTTTTTCTTCCTCACCAATCTGACTGGAGGTTGTTGATTTTATCATTCCTCTCAGAGAGGCAGGTTTGGTCTCACAGATTTTCCCTATTGCTTTTCTGATATTAATTATACCGACCTCTGCTCTGATCTTTACTATTTCTTTTGTTCTACTTCCTTGTGTTCAGTTTCTTCTTTTTCTAGTTTCTTGGGGTAGGAACTAAGCTTAATCATTTAAGACCACTCTTCTCTTTTGATATAGATACTGAATGCTCTAAGTTCTTCCCCCAATATCACTTACAGAGCCCCTGCAAATTTTAATGTTGCATATTTTGATTCAGTTCCAAATTCTTCCTTTTCTCCTTTTGATTGCTTCCTTGGTTTACAAATTATTTATGGATTTGTTCTTTAATTTCCAAGTGTTCAAAGACTTTTACTGAGGCCTTTCCATTATTGGTTTTTAATTCTACGGTAGAATAATTTAATCTTGCTTTTTATGCCCCAATATGCCATTTCTAAGAAGCACTGTGATTTCTTACTCATGGTTTTATACCTTTTTCCACTTCTCCAGTCCTTAAACTCCTGCCATTCTTCAATGTCCAACTCAGATCCAAAGTCCTCTGTAAAATCTTTCCAAACTCTGTCAGAGGAAGCTTGTAGCTTCTCTTTTGTGCCTGAAAGGCTCTTTCCATGCACCCATCTAAGAGTTCTCGTCACATGGGCTGCAATTATGAGTCCGTATTTGTCTCGCCCACTAGACTCTGACGTCCTCAAGTGCAGGACTAGAGTTCTGTGCAGGTTTGTCTCCACACAGCCTGACACAGAGCAGTTTCAGAAAGAGAGGGAGGGAGAGCAAAGAAAGAAAAAGAAAGGAAGGAGGGAGAAGAGAAGAGAGGAGGGGAGGGGGGAGGGGAGGAGGGAAGGAAGAGAGAGAAAGAACTAAAGAAAGAGAGAGAGAGGAAGGAAGGAAAGCAAGAAAGAAAAGGGAGAGAGAAAGCCAGCAAGCTGGGAGGGAGGGCAGCACTCAGTGACAGAGCCACTGAATTTAGAGTCATGCTCCGCTCATCCCTCCCAGGATGACTCAGCTATGAAAACAAAGAAACATGAATATTAAGACAGAAGGGGAATGTGTACAGCGGTTTCCTTGTGTGAAAGAACCGGGGACATGAAGCAGGCCCTCTCGGGTACGGCAGGATGCCTGCTTTGTGTCCAGGTCTCCTCCGGGCCTGCAGGGGCCGCGCCGCTGGAGGTTCCCGGCCAGGCCTGGGCCTTGCCTCGGCAGATGGTTACCAGGCCTGCCTGCGCCAGTGCGGCCGACACAAAGCAGAACCACGCAGGTGGCGCTCCCCACTCCAGCTGTGGGAAACCTCGGGGCTGAACACTGGGAGAGGAGTCTGCACCCTGCTTGGGTGCGAGGGTGCACGGCAGTGTGTGCGGACACGTGGGTGTGGAGGGGACAGGAGGAGGGGCAGGAGGAGACGAATGATCACCAAATCTCCGTACACTCCGCAGGAAAGAAGAACCAGTGGCTTCCTTATTCTCATCCCTGCTGCACCCACATCCCACACTCGCTCAGTGACTTGATCGGAAAACATCTCCATCTCGCCCGCCCTGGACTCACGCTGCGCCTATGAGTCACTAATACGCTCACAGAAATTTGCACTTGGATAGCATTCCACAGCAGAAAAGGAGGCTCCCTCTGTAAAACTACATGCCTTTTAGGAAATTCACTTTCTAAAAAGATCAGGTTACCAGGCTTCCCTGGGAAATGCTGGACACCAGCCGGCACATAGGGCAGGTATATAACTGACTTCCCGGGTCACCTAGTTCACCCCAGACATGCTTCCGGATACCTTAAAAATTACCGAAATCAACAGTTTCTATCATTTGGTATCATGTGCATGTATTATTATTCTAAGTACAGAAGCAGGGGGGATATCTTCTGGCAATCTGAGATTCATCACTCAAAGGCACACCCAGGACAGCCCAGGACTGCAGGGCGATGAACGGCTTGACTGGGAGGGCGGCGGAGGCGGGGGGCAGGGGTGGGCAGTTAGACCTCTGCATGCCTGTCTCTGCAACCCTGTCCACAGTTTCCACACAAGCCTCCTACCCCACCCCCAAACACCTGACCTCTTAGCAATCTGAAGAAAAAACAAAACCCAGGCTCTGCATACTCCCTCGTCTTTGACAGCATGTCAGGCATTCAGAGAGCATCTTGCAAAAAAGGGCTGCCTGCTTGGTTTTCTCCTCCAGTAAACGGATGGACTCCATTCAGTTCAAAACCGGAAAAGCTTTCCACCTTTGAATTCAAAGCTTAGTGGAGAATACAGGTATCCTCTGCTTTTCAAAATGTTGTGATCATGCCACATCACTTTTACAAAAAGACCTACCTTAGCACCTGGTTTTGCTACCTAAAAGAAATCTGAAAAGGATCTGCTTTTATGAAAAAAAGGTGAAAAGGGAAAATCTCATTCAGCATTTGCTCTGTGGTGAGGAGAAGGAGAGGCAGCACACACGGAGAAGAGCAGCAGGAAGGCCCCCCAAGCTCCATTCCCAGGAACCCCATGCAGCGTCTCAGCAGCAAGCCACCCTGGCTTCAGACGGCGTCTGTGACCATCTGCCTTTCATCTGGGTTTATTCTGTGCCTTCTTTAGCAATACATATCCTGTGGTATCAAAAACCTTAGAGTGGTTATTTTGGAGGTCTGGAAACACTCAATTTTTTTTTTTCCATATAAATGAATAGGAATTGCTTCTTTGCTTCACACCATTTCAGCTTATGAACATTTTCAGAGAAACGGTCTACTTTTGGATAGCTGGGGAAACCTATAATTGGATCCATTGTCCTGTGAGAACCTAATAGTTTACCCTGGGTCCTTATTGCTGACAGCAGGTGAAGCACACACTCCAGACTGACCTCAGTACCTAGTGGTCCCTCTCGAAGGAGCTGGTGAGAACCGTTAACTAGTGTGGCTGAAGGCCCGGGTGTGTGCAAATCCTCTTGGGGAGTTCCACAGAGCCAGCCTGAAGCTGTCTGCTCTTTGCTCTGAGCTCAGCATTTACAAACAGAGCATACCTACTGATTGCATGGGGTGTAGCTTTTCTCCAACATACTCTGCAAAGTGACAGCTGTATTTCTGAAGAAGCAACCAGAGACCATATCCGTCACCTGGTATTCTCAGAAGGAATGAAACCTAGGTTTGGAGCAGCTATAACTCAGCCAGCTGGTAGCTGACTTAAACCCCGAGAGGGGGCTGTCAGTAGGCACTGAAACAGCTTACTCTAGGCTCTGAAACACAAGAGAGGTGAGGCTTTCTGAGCTTGACCTTGGCAGACTGACCACCTCAGGTTCCTAACCATGCTCTCAGTCTTCTGTCAAATTGTCTGTTCCCAAAGAGAACCTTTTGTTTCCTTCTGCTGATGCTTTTAGTTCTTGACTGTTTTACCAAGAAAATTGATTTGTCATCTAAATCTAAAAATAAATTTAGGGGCACCTGAGTGGCTCAGTTGGCTAAGCGTCTGCCTTTCAGCTCAGGTCATGATTCCAGGGTCTTGGGATCTAGCCAGACAGAAGTCCCTGCTCCACAGGGAGCTGGCTCTCCCTCGCCCCGTGCGCCTCCCCGAGCTCATGCTCATGTGCATGTGCTCTCTCTCTCTCTCTCTCTTTCTCGCTCTTAAATAAATAAAAATCTTTTTAAAAATAAAAACAATAAAAATAAATTTAAATCCTATTATGTGACATGATTTTCCCTACTGGGGCAGAGATTACCAGCAAGCAGCAATCAGGGCTCTTTGACGAAAAGCCCCTTACCAAATGTTTGTGTCATTTACTTACTGGTTCGTTCATCACACATCTCCTGTGTTCCTTCTTTGCACCAGATACCACGCTAGGCAGTGGGGATACAGAGAGGGGAGGAGTCCTGTCTCCAAGGAGTTCATAGTCCAGCAGGGTGAGACGCCTCAGCAAGGAAGCACAGAATCTTGCGGTACGAGGAATGCTGGTCATCCGCAGAGGGTGTCGTGGGTTCTAGAAGGGTGGGAGAGCACAGGAAAGATCGTGAAGAGCAGGCGCAGTCACCAACTAAGCTGGACTCATAAGCCCAGCCCTGCCCATCACTAGCTGGGGAGGCATTGGGAAAACAACTTAACCTCTTTGAGCTTTGGCTTTATTATCTGTGAAATCAAAATAAGTACAAGGGACTTTTACAAAGGATGAAATGAGATTCATGTGTATAAACCACTGGGCACGGGTGCCTTGGTGGCTCAGTCAGTTAAGCATCTGCCTTCAGCTCAGGTCACAATCCCAGGGTCCTGGAATCCAGTTCCACATCAGGCTCCCTGCTCAGTGGGGAGCCTGCTTCTCCCTCTGCCTGCTGCTCCCACTGCTTGAGCACGCGTGCTCTCTCTCTCTCTCTCGCTCTCTTTAATAAGTAAATAAAATCGTTATAAAGCACTGGGCACAGTTGCTGGCACCTGGTATGCGTTCAATAACTGTGACCTATCTGTTAATTTTATCATTATTATATTCTGTGGGTCAGCTTCTGACACACTAGCACAAGATCCGTGCCCAAGACAAGACACGGGGAGGCAGACGGCGACTTCCTATCCAGGTTACAAAGAAGACCTATTTTCTGTTTACTGGGAGCTGTCAGCCTGTCTCGATTTGCTATAAAACCCACTTCTTCTCCAGTTGCTGGCTGGGAAATTCTACCCCAAGTTATCAGTTTACGAGGTGTATGGCAGAGGCAAGACTGGGAATGGTCCCGCCACCTTATCTGGTTCTCTGCCTGGGCAGTGCCCCCCTCCCCCACTTCCCTGTTCATTATGCACACTCAGAGTTTAAAGCGGAGAAGACTCCGTTTCCTCTTGTCACTGGCATGACTGTGTCTGTCTCCTGGACAAGCGCCAGTTGTAAATGGCTCCTACTCTCCTCCCATTACTACCGTGGCTGCATATGCCTAGCTAAGACTTTGTTTAAGTATTAAGAAGGACTGTGTCCAGGCAGTAAACGCACAGAATGCAGACACATTGCCAAGGAAAAGAGTGTGGCTGATATAAAATACAGTGGTGACTAAATACTCACAGAACTTGTGAAGATTCATTCCATCTTTTTCACCCGCAGATTTATGCAATATAATTAGGTGGGGAGGGAGGTGTGCAATGTTCAGACACAGAACTCGTGAGAGTTTGTATTTATGATGTGTTTATAAACTAACTCAGTATGCAAATTTGCCACCAGCCCTTTCCTTTCGCATATCCTGGCAAGGACAGAGAGAGGGAGAAGGAAGGTTTCCTCGGGCATCTGTGGCGGGCCACCTGGGCTGCTAGCCGTCACTTGCAGGAAGGGTTCTATGAAGCACCCTCCATCATCCCTAGATCCTGAGCCAAAGTACCAGGGCTACAGGGGACAATAATGCCCACTCAAGCACTCACTGAGCCGGCATTAATGCCATCCTCCCTTGCTTGCAAAACCCTGCGTAACATTCCAGGAGAAACACAAAAATGAATAAAATCAATTCTTGTTTCCAGGGAGTTCATGGTCTAAAAGAGGATGCAGGGGTGCCTGAGGGGCTCAGTAAGTTAAGCGTCCGCCTTTAGCTCAGTTCATGCTGTCAGGGTTCTGGGATCAAGCCCCATATCGGGCTCCCTGCTCTGCGGGGAGTCTGCTTCTCCTTCTACCCTTCTCCCCATTCATGCTCTCTCTCTCTCACTCTTTCTCCCAAATAAATAAATAAAATCTTAAAAAAAAAAAAATAAAGGAAGAAAGGCTGCATATTACTCTAACACCAGACACACACCAAACACGAAAGAAGAAAGCAGGAGCAAAGATGAGTCAGTTATTAAAAGAGCTGAAAGTTTACCATGTAATCTATATTAAATGCACTATCAATGGTTCATTTTCTTAAAGAGAAGATGGAGTATTTATTACATAACCCTGACAATTAGAAACAAATGACAATTTGAATGAAAAGCTGAAGCCAGATATTTTGCCTACAATAAACAAAATGCTTCCTGTGTCAGCTTCTGTCTACATTGCAAGCGTTAAACACACAGTCCTATCCATTAACATGTACATTTAGATTTGGAGATGTATTGAGATATAAGGCCACAATAACTTCCAAATTATTCAGCTACTGGGGTGTCAGAAAACCCACTGCTGTAAAAATCAAACCTCAAAATGTTTCTCTTTTCCTCAGGCTAAGGGCACAACGTGTCTGTAGCACAGCTTAGTTAAAGAAGGGCCTAATATATGAGGAAAATACAGATTTCTAACATACACACACACACACACCCCGCACACACACAGAGGCTGAGGTATTCGGTTTATATGTGTAGACTACCAAAATCCTCAAGTATATCACCAGCTTATCCACACATCAGATCTGATCCTGAAAACTGAAGGACCATCCTGTTGGCAGCCAGAGTCAACAGGAAAAAGGGCTTCGAATGATCCAGAAGTACCGTATTTACTCAAAGCACATACAGCTTACACATCATTCTTCTTCATTCCATTAAACCCAGAGACTTCTGTTAGCAGACATCTGATGCCACACCTTGAAGAAAAAGGAGGAATAGGGTTTGGGGTGGTCACAAAATGACATCTCCTTCCTATATGGACTGTATTTCTGACAGAATTTTTCCTAGTTAGTTGGGATTTTTGAGGTTTGACATTGATGAAGCAGATATAAGACAAATCCACATTGTCTTGTAAGCTAAATCACCATGATGCTTTCTGTGGAACAGAAGTGGCTTTTAAAAGAATATCAAGGAAGGGTGCCTGGGTGGCTCAGTGGGTTAAGCGTCTGCCTTCAGCTCAGGTCATGATCTCAGGGTCCTGGGATCAAGCCCCGCATTGGGTTCTCCACTCAGGGGGGAGCCTGCTCCTCCCCTCTCTCTCTGCCTGCCTCTCTGCCTACTTGTGATCTCTCTCTCTCAAATAAATAAATTAAAATCTTAAAAAAAAAAAAAAAAAGACTATCAAGGAGAACTGCCAAGGGTACACCCTCTTCCTGAAATGAACCTTGTAACCTTGATGTTCCAATTTACTGAAGATGTGACATATTGAAAATATTTGGTATAAAATCAGTGGAGCAGAAAGAAAGTCAGAACACGTTGGCAAATCTAAATTAGCATTAACTGTTAAAAATACCACCAATAAAAATAATGTATTTGGGAGAGTTTAAATGCAAAGCAGATTAAATTTTGAAATGCCCACAAGAAAGAGGTTCAGAAGGAAGGTAAGGATATTGATTAACCTTGGACTCTGTTAACTGAAGTATGAATGGTAAGGAATTTTAGAGTAGCACCAAAAGAACAGCAACAGAATGTATGAAGGGGAATGTCTAAAATATCTAGGGGGAAGAAACAGAAAAAAGAAAACAATCTAGCCAATAAAAGCAAGGAAGGAAGGAGGAAAAAGAGAAAAGAAAATACCCTGGCAGTTTGAGAACACAATATTGCTGAAAAATATCATAATAGAAATTTAAATATTTAGAACTGAATTACAAAGAAAGCAATATATACCTACAAATAACTTCCATGAGAGTTGTTGTAGTCATGGTCATATAACTATTTCTATGGGGCATCTGGCATCTCAAAAGTTCTCAGAGGAAAATGTGAAGTCTTACATATTTATTTTTTTAGTGTGTTTTTTATTTAAACTTTATTTTTTCAGTGTTCCAAGATTCATTGTTTATGCTTCACACCCAGTGCTCCATGATTGCATGGATTGCAATCCATGCCCTCCTTAACACCCACCACCAGGGTCACCCGACCCCTATCCCTCTCCCCTTCAAAACCCTCAGTTTGTTTCTCAGAGTCCACAGTCTCTCATTTATGTAGTAGAAAAAAATAAAGATCAAAACTAATTATAAGGGCACCTGGGTGGCTCAGAAGGTTAAACCCTCTGCCTTCAGCTCAGGTCATGATCCCAGGGTCCTAGAATCGAGCCCCGCATTGGGATCTCTGCTCAGCGGGAAGCCTGCTTCCTCCTCTCTCTCTGCTGCCTCCTCTCTGCCTACTTCTGATCTCTGTCTGTCAAATAAATAAATAAAATCTAAAAAAAACTAATTATAACCTTTAGCTTAAAAGGAAAGAAGTAAATCCAGAGATGGTGTTGAAAAGTCAAAAGTAGAGGTAAGAAGAAAACTTATAAAATAAAAAAAATTATTGAGATGATTGATAACTGAAAGAGAACTGAAATAACAGGAAGCAGGAAAGGGATGAAGAAGGAATGATGAGAGAACTTCTGGTAAAGTTAATCAGGGAAAACGAGTAAAAGAAAAGAAGCAGATAGATACAAACAATATGACAAATGTAAATTGTGTCATAACCAAACATAAAACTTAAATGACATCATAAAAGTACATTCAGCATAATATTACATCAATAATTTGAAAATATAGTAAAACATTAATTGACTCAAAATACATCAAATCCCAAATTCATGTGTAACTATTAAACAAATGGCATAAACAGTCAAAAACATACAAACCAGGATGCCATATCAAGAAGTTTTATCAGGACCCAAATAAATAAAATCATGAATGAAAGAGGAGAGATCACAACTAACACCAAAGAAATACAAACTATTATAAGAACATACTATGAGCAACTCTACGGCAATAAATTTGACAATCTGGAAGAAATGGATGCATTCCTAGAAACATATAAACTACCACAACTGAACCAGGAAGAAATAGAAAGCCTGAACAGACCCATAACCAGTAAGGAGATTGAAACAGTCATTAAAAATCTCCAAACAAACAAAAGCCCAGGGCCAGACGGCTTCCCGGGGGAATTCTACCAAACATTTAAAGAAGAACTAATTCCTATTCTCCTGAAACTGTTCCAAAAAATAGAAATGGAAGGAAAACTTCCAAACTCATTTTATGAGGCCAGCATCACCTTGATCCCAAAACCAGACAAGGATCCCACCAAAAAAGAGAGCTATAGACCAATATCCTTGATGAACACAGATGCGAAAATACTCAACAAAATACTAGCCAATAGGATTCAACAGTACATTAAAAAGATTATTCACCACGACCAAGTGGGATTTATTCCAGGGCTGCAAGGTTGGTTCAACATCCGCAAATCAGTCAATGTGATACAACACATCAATAAAAGAAAGAACAAGAACCATATGATAATCTCAATAGATGCTGAAAAAGCATTTGACAAAGTACAACATCCCTTCCTGATCAAAAACTCTTCAAAGTGTAGGGATAGAGGGCACATACCTCAATATCATCAAAGCCATCTATGAAAAACCCACCGCAAATATCATTCTCAATGGAGAAAAACTGAAAGCTTTTCCGCTAAGGTCAGGAACACGGCAGGGATGTCCATTATCACCACTGCTATTCAACATCGTACTAGAGGTCCTAGCCTCAGCAATCAGACAACAAAAGGAAATTAAAGGCATCCAAATCGGCAAAGAAGAAGTCAAATTATCACTCTTCGCAGATGATATGATACTATATGTGGAAAACCCAAAAGACTCCACTCCAAAACTGCTAGAACTTATACAGGAATTCAGTAAAGTGTCAGGATATAAAATCAATGCACAGAAATCAGTTGCATTTCTCTACACCAACAGCAAGACAGAAGAAAGAGATATTAAGGAGTCAATCCCATTTACAATTGCATCCAAAACCATAAGATACCTAGGAATAAACCTAACCAAGGAGACACAGAATCTATACTCAGAAAACTATAAAGTACTCATGAAAGAAATTGAGGAAGACACAAAGAAATGGAAAAATGTTCCATGCTCCTGGATTGGAAGAATAAATATTGTGAAAATGTCTATGCTACCTAAAGCAATCTACACATTTAATGCAATTCCTATCAAAGTACCATCCATCTTTTTCAAAGAAATGGAACAAATAATTCTAAAATTTATATGGAACCAGAAAAGACCTCGAATAGCCAAAGGGATATTGAAAAAGAAAGCCAACGTTGGTGGCATCACAATTCCGGACTTCAAGCTCTATTACAAAGCTGTCATCATCAAGACAGCATGGTACTGGCACAAAAACAGACACATAGATCAATGGAACAGAATAGAGAGCCCAGAAATAGACCCTCAAATCTATGGTCAACTAATCTTCGACAAAGCAGGAAAGAATGTCCAATGGAAAAAAGACAGCCTTTTCAATAAATGGTGCTGGGAAAATTGGACAGCCACATGCAGAAAAATGAAATTGGACCATTTCCTTACACCACACACAAAAATAGACTCAAAATGGATGAAGGACCTCAATGTACGAAAGGAATCCATCAAAATCCTTGAGGAGAACACGGGCAGCAACCTCTTCGACCTCTGCCGCAGCAACATCTTCCTAGGAACAATGCAAAAGGCAAGGGAAGCAAGGGAAAAAATGAACTACTGGGATTTCATCAAGATCAAAAGCTTTTGCACAGCAAAGGAAACAGTTAACAAAATCAAAAGACAACTGACAGAATGGGAGAAGATATTTGCAAACGACATATCAGATAAAGGACTAGTGTCCAGAATCTATAAAGAACTTAGCAAACTCAACACCCAAAGAACAAATAATCCAATCAAGAAATGGGCAGAAGACATGAACAGACATTTCTGCAAAGAAGACATCCAGATGGCGAACAGACACATGAAAAAGTGCTCCATATCACTCGGCATCAGGGAAATACAAATCAAAACCACAATGAGATATCACCTCACACCAGTCAGAATGGCTAAAATCAACAAGTCAGGAAATGACAGATGCTGGCGAGGATGCGGAGAAAGGGGAACCCTCCTACACTGTTGGTGGGAATGCAAGCTGGTGCAGCCACTCTGGACAACAGCATGGAGGTTCCTCAAAATGTTGAAAATAGAACTGCCCTATGACCCAGCAATTGCACTATTGGGTATTTACCCTAAAGATACAAATGTAGTGATCCAAAGGGACACATGCACCCGAATGTTTATAGCAGCAATGTCCACAATAGCCAAACTATGGAAAGAACCTAGATGTCCATCAACAGATGAATGGATCAAGAAGATGTGGTATATATACACAATGGAATACTATGCAGCCATCAAAAGAAATGAAATCTTGCCATTTGCAACAACATGGATGGAACTAGAGCGTATCATGCTTAGCGAAATAAGTCAAGCAGAGAAAGACAACTATCATATGATCTCCCTGATATGAGGAAGTGGTGATGCAACATGGAGGCTTAAGTGGGTAGAAGAAGAATAAATGAAACAAGATGGGATTGGGAGGGAGACAAACCATAAGTGACTCTTAATCTCACAAAACAAACTGAGGGTTGCCGGGGGGAGGGGGTTTGGGAGAAGGGGGTGGGATTATGGACATTGGGGAGGGTATGTGATTTGGTGAGTGCTGTGAAGTGTGTAAACCTGGTGATTCACAGACCTGTAGCCCTGGGGATAAAAATATATGTTTATAAAAAATAAAAATAAAAAAAAATTTCCAAGAAAAAAAAAAAAAAGAAGTTTTATCAAACCTTCAAAAAACAGGTAATTCTTATTTTACTCAAAATTGACAAGAATAAAGAAAACATATGTATCTTATTTCATTTGGCTAGTGTAAACTTAATTTGAAAACAGGATCATTAAAAAAGGTATAGGCAATCTCACTTATGAATATAGATGTGACTCTCCTAAACAAAATACTAACATATCAAAAATAGCAGTACATATTTTTTTGAATACATCATAACTGTAGAATTTATTCTAGACATGCAAGGGTATTTTTTCACATACACACACACACAAACATAATAATGGAATTAACCACACTCACACAGTGAGAAATATGTTTAATAGGGGTATGAAAATGTATGTTGAAATATAACAATCTGCTCATGATCTTTTTCAACAACAGGAAACCCTTACTAGGATCAGAAAGTAGCCAACTTAACTTACTAAAAAAAAAAAAAAAAAAAAATCCATACTAAAGCATGCAGCCTACTTACTGGTAAAATTTTAGAAGTGATCTCATTCAAATCAGGAACAAGACAAACCAATTCACTGTCGTGATCTTTAGTAGCTCACATTACACTGGAGGACCTAGACAGTGAAATAGACAAGAAAAAGTTTAAGGATCAATAGAGAAAAATATTTGAACACGTCACAGATCTCTATCTGGAAAATACGAGAGGACTGACAAACTATAAAAACTAACTGAAGTCGGCAACATGTGAGTTATCTTCCACTTGTGCTTTCACACCCATCCACACCCTTCCCCACTCTCTCTGTGCTCCGTGGCACTAACTTCTACAAGCTTCAGACAGATCTGGCCAGTGGTGAGAGGGAGAGCAGAGGCAAGGCAGGAGATCTATCGGAGGAAAGTAAAGCCAGGCTACTGTTTCCCCAACCCTGGGTAGCTGCTGCTGGCCAGTGGATCCCCTCCACCGATGTCCTAATTCGTCAGGCAGACCCCCTTTGGGGACCTCCCTATGTCCTGTTCCAGGCATTCTTCCCTCCTCTAGCCTTCAGGTAGAGGGCTGAGGATTGAGCCTTACTATTACTAGCCCCAGACTGCTGTATTTAATCCATGGTGATTATCCGTGGTGATGCCCAGCCCACACCCCTGTAAACAGGCCCTTCACTAAACTCTTCTCAAATCAGCCTCTCTGAGTGTTTCTTCTGTTTCTAGTTGAGATATTGATTTATACAAGCAAGTGTGTTGAACAGAAGATCAGCAAATATAAATTAATATTTTTTCCATCTGCTGACAGGAACCAATCAAAATATGATCATTAAAGATTCTAGAAATCAGTCTGGCAAAGAAAATGTGTGAAATATTTACAAAGAAAAAATTTAAAATTCCCTTGAAGGACCTTAAGCCAATCAGGATAAAATGTATGAAAATACAATGTTCATTTTTGGAAAATGCAATCTTGTAAAAATACCAATTATCCACCAAATTAACCTGCATATGAGAGGGGTTCATATTAAAATTACAAGATTTTTATGAGATGGAATCTTTCAAATAACTTCTAAAATACAGAAGGGAATAGGAATATCTAAGAAGAGTCAAACATCTTTGGAGAAGAAAGGAAGACAAGGAGGCAGGTCAAGAGAAGGAGAGGGAAGAATTTCTCCCAACAGAAATCAAGACAAACCTTAGAGCTAGAGAAATTTAAAAAAAAAAAAAAAAAAAAAAAAAAGTGACATATTTGCATAAAAGAAAAGTAACAAGTGAACAAAAGAGAGAGCCCTGAAGCAAACTTGCACATTACCGGTGATTTGCATTAGAGCAAAAATCACATTATAAGTCACTAGGGAAAGACAGTCTCTTATGAAAGGTATTAGTATTAGAGGCTATCCGTAAAGGGACAAAAAAAATGACATTGTTTAAATCACACCAAAAAAGAAACCCCCCCCAAAAAAGCAAAAACTTTAAACTGCTAACAAAGTAGACCATTTTCATCATCCATACATAGAAAGACATTTTCAAATACACCAAAAGCAAAACTTGTAAATCAGATCACCTCATTCTACCTTCATGTTAACTCTATAAGCTAAGAGAAATGGTATTATTGTATTTTTTTTTAACTCCTAAGGAAGTCCTATGTGACTTGCTCTAGGTGACACAGATGAGATTTTACTCCAGGTCTAAATCTCCAGTGCTTTGGGAAAATTATCACTGTTTTCCTTTTTCCTTGTTTTTTTTAAGGCCCTGTTAGTTGCTGAACTTTTAAAGTTCACTGATCATTTGTTTGGCTGTTTGATATTGACCTACAGTAGATGGAGACGTGCTTGAAGCAAGACCCATACTTATGTTCCAGTAAGAGTGTCCCAGAAAGGTTGGAGGCAGAAAGGAAGGCAGGATCCTGTGTCTCAGGCAGAGCTGATACAGGTCAAACCTGAATTTTCCTGCCACATCAGAGAAAAGACACATGCCACCAGGACCACCATCCTTCCAGCTTGGATTCTTTCTCTAATTAGGACATCAAGAGGTCCATTGGTAGAGACCTGGATTAAGGGGAGATACCAGAACATAACAGCTTCTTTTCTGTTCTTCTTTTTTTTTTTTTTTCTTTTCTGACTTATTATCTCTGAACTGACTCAAAACTCTTCTGGATCCATTGTTACACCATCAACACTTCCAAATTTACTTCCCATCATGTAAGGTAGTACCACCTTGTCTGCCCTAAAACTCTTTAACCTGTTAAGTGTCAGGCTTTCAAGCTCTGGGATGTGGAAATTAGGTTGAACACAGAGCCCGCAGAGGATTAAACCTCCTGATATTTGGGGTGTTAGGAGAAGGGAGTTGGGGTAAGTTGGTAGGGGAGGTGAACCATGAGAGACTATGGACTCTGAAAAACAATCTGAGGGGTTTGAAGTGGCAGGGGGTGGGAAGTTGGGGTACCAGTTGGTGGGTATTATAGAGGGCACGGATTGCATGGAGCACTGGGTGTGGTGAAAAAATAATGAATACTGTTTTTCTGAAAATAAATTAATTAATTTAAAAAAAAAATCCCTCCTGATATTTGACCCTTTCTTCCCACCTGCAGGCCTGGTCTCTTAAGTTCTAGCATGTTCTATACCTAAGAATCCCCCTATCATTCCCTGTACCTTCCTGACTGGGTGGCCTGTTGCCATCTAGGGTTAAACAGGTTGAGCACCTGTTTATGAGGGCTGGGGCAAAACAGGAGTCTCACCCTGCAATTTGGATAGGGCTGGGACTCGTCCCACGGTTACTTTAGCTGGAAAAACTTCATGAAGGAGGGAAGGGTTGGTGGAGATCTTGAACAACGCCGGGCTGAAAGCCCACATTTCAGGCTTTCTGGCAGGTGTGTTTGATTGCTTTGTGCCTACAACCAGGAACTGTGAAACGTGGCTACCAATTGGTTTTCATCCTTTGTTTGGCTGTGTCTAATAATGTCAAAACAGCCTGTCAGTTGAACACAAAGATATTAGCTGGTTCATTGGAGATACTCACTTACCGTTTGACAGGCAGAGCCAGAGGACCTGGGAGTGGGGCCCTCTCGCCTCCCTGGCCTCCCTCCAGCCTCCTGGAGTGTATTTGCTATTGTATGTTATGTGATTGCAAGGTGTGAGAGAGGGAGCTCAATGTGAGCCCCGGTGAGTGAGGAGAGCGGCTTTGCGGCGCTCCGTTATTTGATCAGCACTGTTACTCACAATGAGCCCGACCGCTGCTGAGGGACGCACAATACTTCATGAAATTCAATGTTCTCAAATATGTCTATTGTTGCATGAGGATAATTATTACAGTAATTATTAGATCATTTGCAAGAATAGGAATGTGCCCAATTGTCTTCACCTTTATCTTCAAAGCATTAGACAAACACTGCCGTGATCCCTTAAACACTCCCCCCTTGGCCAGCTCACATCGGTCCATTGCTGCACACGGTAATCTTAGGACATAGCAAGGGAAATAACCCCTTCCTGGCGCTGGGCTCAGGAATGACAATCTTCTGAGATTTGTGGCTGCCCTTTATCTGCAGCAACCTTCCTTCCGGCACTCGGTCGGCAGAATGCCCACTCATACCACTACTGGGTGGTGAGAGGTGCGTGGAACTTGAATCGTCTCCCAGTACATGTTTTGCAAGGAAAAGCAGCTTGCTGAGTGTGTCAGGTTCTGTCTGGAACTCTGAATTATAGAAATGAGGGAGAAAGGAGCCTTCTGGACATGGAACCAGCAGGGAGCTGCAGGAGTAAGAGGTCTCGGGGCATCACGGCAGCCCCACCGGAATGTGAGGAGAACCTTGAGTCATTTTCAACCTCAAGTGCATTTGCTAGGCCAGAGAGACCAGAAGTATATTTCTAGCTAACTTTTAAAGTAATGAAAAGGAGGAAAAAATACCTAACTTCTAGTTTGAATTTTAAAATCTTGATTTCAGTTGGGAATTTTCTCGATAGCTTTCTCTTTACAGACTTTGGAGTTGTAAAATAGTTTCATCAGACAGCCCGTAATCACACAGCCCCAGAATATTATGAGGAATGGGTGTCCAATCAGCAGCCAGGTTTTACTTTGTTTTGTCCTGCACATACCACATACCACACGGAAGGCCTTCTTTGTTCAGCTGAGTGACACTTTTCAACTGATAATTGTATTATGTTTGTGCAGAACCCAATTAAATATTTGCCCATTTTGAATTGAAAATCAATAGCTTCCCTTTATATCTCTTCTTTATAAGGAAGCCACATTGCCTCCAAAGGGAAAACACCATTTCTAGGGCTTCCAGTCGTGCTGAATGTGAAGGTCATCAGCTGTGTGTGGCATCACACACCGTGGTGTGCTTCCCTCGGACTGTGATAGCTTGCTGAAAGAAAAGGGTTTTAGCCAGACAAGAATTTGGGGGTGATGAAATCTGGTAAACACATTCTCCACCTTCTCAGGAGACATCAGGGGATTCTCCCCAGCCTCCTAGCCTTTCCCGCAAGACAGCAGGAAGCAGCTCGGCACTGAGTCTTGCCCTTCAGCGCAGTTTCTGAGTCCCTGCAGACAGTGAAAAGGTCCTGGAGCTTGGAGGTGGGAGACCAGAGGACCCGCTCATACTCTGGGACAAGCCCATTCTAGGGCCTTGGACCAGACAGCTCCCTCTTCTCAGTCTCAGATCTCTACTTATAAAAAGACAAGACGACTTCTGATAGAGATGACATCAAGTGTATGTCTAGTACCCTCTGTCAGCTTTAAAGACACAGCAGTGATAAATTAAGTACAAAAAGAGAAATCCGAAAAGAGAAGAGTTAGGCTCAAAAACTTAAACATCACTATAGATTGAAATAGAACTTAAATGCAAAGCAATGAGGAGAGCTGAAGCCACAGGACTTCTGGGTTGTGATCCAAACCAAAGCAGTGGTGGCCAGTAATCCATGGGGCAAAACAGATTAAAGGTGCTCCACACGAACTGGGAGATTAAAGCTCGGGTCTGCACCTACAGTAAAGTGCCTTAAGGGCAGCTCTCACCAGGACATGAGGCCAAAAGAAGCTGTAATTGATTCTGCCTGGAGCTCAGGTTCATAGGACAAGGGATATAGGAGAGCACAAATACTAGAAATGGAACCAAGCTATCTGCTGGCTGAGTGACAGCATTTGTCATGTCCACAAAAGTGCCACTGGAATGGAATGTGGAGGTGCCTCAGACATGGAGCTTATGTGTGGTCTCAGTAGAGCTATGAGGCGGCATGGAAACTTCAAACTTTATAGGATAAGAAGGACACATCTAGAGGGCAGAGTAAGCTTTCAAGTTAATCTAAGATGAAAATGTTAAAGGCACAAATTTATCTTATGGTAAGAAAGACAGCCAAATACTAGCAGATTGAAAAGCTGTTCTCTTTATATGAAATTAATTTTATAGAACAGCTTAAGAAAAATTAAAAAATAAAGTTGTGTAGGAATATCAAAGATATAAAGGAACAATTTCTATGGAAACAAACGGGAAAATATGAAACAGAAGTGGGCAGAAATTGAACGAGAACAGGAGGTGGAAAATAGAGTCACTTAGATGAGAAAGACTATCCAGACTTGATACAGCAAAAGGAATTGGAAAATAGTGCAAAGGAATTTAACTAGGATATCAGTTAAGAAATATAAAAGCTACAGAGTTTTTAAATTTTCAAATGTGTATCTTAAATAAAGAGAATAGAAGAGTAAGAAAACAGAAAGACAAAATTTTATAGAACTGGAAGAACACATAAATTTGTCGACTAACATTTTACCTCAATAACTAAAAAAATAAAACATAGTCACATGCAGGTATCATAAAGATTAAGAATAAAGAGAAAAATGATAAAAGCAACCAGAGAAAAAAGACAGACTACCACATTTCAACAGTATGACCTAGAGCAGACTTAACAACAGAGTGACAGGAGGCAGAAAGTGGTAGGTAAAAGTATTCAAAATGCACAAGAAGATAGCCAAATATGGAATTTTATATACAAAAGTATATTTTGGAATGGCAACAGAAAGACATGCACATTTACACAAAATAAAAAATAGTTTAACAGTTATAGGCCTTCACTATAAGAATTTTTGAGGCACTACTTCAGCAAGGATTTAGAAAGAAAAAAATACACTCAAACTCAAGTATGACAACTATTACAAAAGACAACTATTAGATTACACACACACACACAGCAAAAACTGATGAAATTTTGATATCAGAAAAGCAAAGCAATGAAAACTATCAATGACATAAAAATCTGGTTTATTCAAATAATCAGTAAAATTCAAAAATCTCTAGCCAGATTTAACAAGAAAAAAAGATTGCTAATTTCAATAATAAAAGAGAGACATGGCTAGAGAGCTTATGGATTAAAAGGATAATACTATATCAACTATATATGTAGATAAACTCTATACATTATATAAAATAGGCAAATTCCTTAAGAAATATCTACTATTAAACTCAGCAAAGAAAAAGTAGCTAACCTAAATATTCCTATATTTATTAAATAAATTAAGTTGTAGTTAAGAAACCTTCCCCGCAACCACCCCCCCACACACACACACCAACACACACACATGCAAATACCATAGACCCAGTTGGTTTCAATGGTGAATTCTATCAAATGTTTAAGGGTGAAATGCCAGTATTACACAAACTGTTCAAGAAAATCTAAAATGAGTGATGCCTGTATGGCTATCAGCTAAGCAACTCAACTCAGGTCATGATCTCAGGTTTCTGGGTTGGAGCTCCAGGTGAGGCTCCCTGCTCATTAGGGAGTCCACTTTTCCCTCTTCCCTACTCCTTCCCCAACTCATGCTGTCTCTGTCTCTCTCTCTCTCAAAAAATAAATGAAATATTTTTTAAAAAATAAAAAATGAGAGAACATTTCTCAATTCATTTTATGACCCTAGGATAGTTATTTTCATTTACCAAAGAAATGGTGAAAAATAAACATATAAAAAGTTGCTCAGCATTCATATGCCATTAGAGCAAATAAAAGCTCTGAAAAACCTACAACAACAATGGTTATATATATTTTTTTCCTGACAATATCAAGTACTGCTAAGATTTTATAGTAACCAGAACTCTAATTCTTTACTAGTGGGAATGTAAAAGTCGTACAACCACTTTGGAAACAATTTTAGTTTCTTACAAATTTGACTATCATACATACCATATGACTCAGCCATCCCATTCCTAGATATTTACTCAAGAGAAATTACAACTTCTGTTTACATAAAAACTCTGTGTGAATGTTTACAGAGACTTTATTCAAAACTGCCAAGAACTGGCAACATCTCAAACGTTCATCATCTGGTATGAATAAACAAACTTGTGGTATACCATGTGATTGAATACTATTCTGCAATTAAAATGAATGGACAAACTGATATGTGCAATAATGTAGTTAACTTCAAATCTGTTCTGCTAAGTGAAAGGAGACTATATATTGTACGATTCCATAAAAATTACTACATGAAAAAGGAGGAATCCAGACTACATAAAGCAAAGAAAGGATCAGTGAATTTGAAGACAGGTCACCTGATACTATATGAAGAAGGAAGAAGAGGAAGAAAAGAAGGAAGAGAAAAATAATTTTTTTAAAGTTGAGCAGAACATCCAAAATCTAGAGGACAAATATCAAATAATCTGATATCCTTGAAACTAGAGTCCCAGGAAAAAAGAAAGAGGAAATAAGGAAGGTAAATGTTTGAGGTTATATTGGCTGAGAATTTTTCAAATGGGTAAAAGAAATTAATCCACAGATAAAAAGAGTACAACTAATTCCAAGTAAAATAAAAAATAACAAAAAAATCACCTAGGAATGTCATATTCAAATTTATAAAATTAAATATAAAGGAGAAATATTAGAAATATCCACAGGAGAAAAAAAAACACAATACAAATATGGAGAAGTAATAAGAGTAATAACAAGACAGAAACATGGAAGTCAGATGATAAAGTGAAAATATATTAAAAGTGCTGAAATGTTTTTAAAAATTCTTCAGTCAACATATATACAACAAAAATATCATTTCAAAAATAAGATAAGATGTTTGCTGCCAGTATAATTTACTAGCTTCTACTAGACTGGTCCCTCATGGTACTAAACCTATAAATTCTGCGCAACACACACAACAGCAACTAAAACAACCACCTACAATTACTGGAGCAGAACAAAAGTAGCAATATTCTGGAGGCAGATTAGCATTTGCAAAAAGGAATGACACTGTGTGCATTCCCTGTTATCACAACTTTTAGCCAGAGGGTAAACCCTAGTGAATGTTTCAAGTCTTTCTGGCCTGAAACTAGAGGAACTAGAGGAAAAAATGTGAGCAACAAGAGAGTTGAGAAGTGAAGGGGAATTTCCAAAAAGAAGAGGACCAAAGAGAAGTAGTTACAAATTTGGTGTTTGTGTTCTGAATAAGTCTCTGGCCAATCCCTAATTCATGTACATGCATGTGTATGTCTGAGCTAAAAAGGGAAGGAACTGAGATTTAAACTTGTCTGCCAAATGATAAGAGATTGCAGTTTCCTTCAAACCAAGTTCCTTCTCCAACAAAACAAAAAATCGAGACTCTTTGGAAGAATATTTAAAAACCCATAATCTCCGCAACATAACATTCACAATACTCAGGATGTGATCCAAAATTATGTGACATGAGGAATGAAGAAAATGTGGTTCAACTTCAAGATAGAAAACCATCAATGAAAATGAGCCCTGAGATGACAAGGGTGGTATAATAACCCTGTAGGGATTCTAAACGCATAACTATAATAATGCCTCATATTTTAAAATGCTTACAATGAATGAAAAGATGGAAAATATCATCAAAGAAATAGTAACTATATAAAGAACAAAACAGAAACTTCTATGTTTAACAACTACAATATCTAATATAAAAATTTCACTAGCCAGACACAACAGCAGTGTGATAGTTACTATTATGTGTTAACATGGTTGGATTACAGTGCCCAGATATTTGGTCAAAACATTATTCTAGATGTTTCTGTGAGGGTGTCTTTAGGATGAAAGTAACATAAATCAGTGACCTTGTGTAAAGCTGATTACCCTCCATAATGTGAACAGGACTTATCCAATTAGCTGAAGGTCTTAATAAAACAAATATGGAAATCCCCCCAACAAGGATGGCTTGCTTGACAGTCTTGCTTGATGATCTTCAATCTTGAACTGTGACATTGGCTCTTACCTGGGTGTCTAGGCCTGCCAGCCCATTCAGCCACTTAGGAGATCTCGTACCTGCCAGCCTAAAAGGCTGAGACCAATTCCTTAAAATAAATAAATAAATAAATAAATAGATTATCTATCTATTTACCCATCTACATATACACACAAACCACACACACACAGACACACACACACACTCTCTCTCTCTCTATTGGTTCTGTTTCTGTAGAGACCCCTATCTAATAAAAGTGGAATGGAGATGAAAAAGGAAAGAGTCAATGAAACTGAATATGGATTAATAGAATTATCCAATTTAAAGAACTAAAATAAAAGTTAGGGAAGGACAGTTTCTAGGACATGGAGTAATGTTAAAAGGCCCAATATATGAGTAATTGGAGTCTCAGAAGATGAAGAAAGAGAATATGAAGCAGAAGAAAATATTTGAGGAAACAACTCATTTTTTACAAATTTGGTAAAGGACATAAATTTATATAATAACGAAATACAGAAAAATTCAAGCACAGTAAATATTAAGAAAACCATACCTAAGTAAATCATAGTAAAATTGCTGAAAACTAATGAGGTAATTTCAAAAGAATATAAAGACAAAAAGTCACATTTGATATAGGGGAAGTTAGTGACTAGATTCAAATATATTGAGACCAGAAGACAGAGGAACAGCATTTTATGGTTCTAGAGGTGGGTGGGAAACTGCCAACTAATAATTCTACACTCAGTGAAGATATCCTTTAAGAATGAAAGGTAAATAAAGGCAGTTTCAGGAAAACAAAATAAAATAAAATAAAATAAAATAAACCCAAGAGAATATAGAGGAAGTATGTTAGATAGAAGGGAAATGAAAGTAGGTAGAAACTCAGATATTCATGATGAAATGACTACCATTGGAAATGGTGAATATCTTGGCTTTCAAAAAATACAGTTTTTCTTTTAGTTATTTAAGAAATGCAGAACAGGTTAAAATAAAATTATAACACCGTAGGAGAATTACAGACCAATATCCTTGATGAACACAGATGCAAAAATTCTCACCAAAATACTAGCCAATAGGATCCAGCAGTACATTAAAAGGATTATTCACTACAACCAAGTGAGATTTTTTTCCTGGGCTGCAAGGTTGGCTCAACATCCGCAAATCAAGTAATGTGATAAAATACATTAATAAAAGAAAGAACAATAACCATATGATACTCTCAATAGATGATGAAAAAGCATTTGACAAATTACAGCATCCTTTCCTGATCAAAACTCTTCAAAGTGTAGGGATAGAGGGTACATATCTCTCTTTTTTTAAATTTTTATTTATTTATTTGACAGAGAGAGAGATCACAAGTAGGCAGAGAGGCAGGCAGAGAGAGAGGAGGAAGCAGGCTCCCTGCTGAGCAGAGAGCCCAATGTGGGGCTCGATCCCAGGACCCTGAGATCATGACCTGAGCCGAAGGCAGAGGCTTTAACCCACTAAGCCACCCAGGTGCCGCTATAGGGTACATATCTCAATATCATAAAAGCCACCTATGAAAAACACACAGCAAATATCAGTCTCAATGGTGGAAAACTGGGAGCTTTTCCCCTAAGATCAGGAACATGGCAGGGATGTCCAATATCACCACTACTATTCAACATAGTACCAGAAGTCCTAGCCTCATCAATAAGACAACAAAAAGAAATTAAAGGCATCCAAATTGGCAAAGAAGTCATCAAACTCTCACTCTTTGCAGATGATATGATACTTTATGTGGAAAACCCAAAAGACTCCACTCCAAAACTGCCAGAATTCATACAGGAATTCAGTAAAGCATCAGGATATAAAAATCAATGCACAGAAATCAATTGCATTTCTATACACCAACAGCAAGACAGAAGAAAGAGAAATTAAGGAATCGATCCCATTTACAATTGCACCGAAAACCACAGGATACCTAGGAATAAACCTAACCAAAGAGGCAAAGAATGTGTACTCATACATAAAGTACTCACGAAAGAAATTGAGGAATACACAAAGAAATGGAAAAACGTTCCATGCTCATGGATTGGAAGAACAAATATTGTGAAAATGTCTATGCTACCTAAAGCAATCTATACGTTTAACACAATCCCTATCAAAATACCAACATTTTTTTTTTCAAAGAAATGGAACAAATAATCCTAAAATTTATATGGAACCAGAAAAGACCCCAAATAGCCAGAGGAATGTTGAAAAAGAAAACCAAATTTGGTGGCATCACAATTCTAGACTTCAGCTCTATTACAAAGCTTTAAGCATCAAGACAGTATGGTTCTGGCACAAAAACAGACACATAGATCAATGGAACAGAATAGAGAGCCCAGAAGTAGACCCTCAACTCTATGTTCAACTAATATTCAACAAAGCAGGAAAGAATGCCCAATGGAAAAAAGTCTCTTCAACAGAGACTTTGGGAAAATTGGACAACCACATGCAGAATAATGAAACTGGACCATTTCCTTACACCACACATAAAAATGCACTCAAAATGGATGAAAGACCTCAGTGTGAGAAAGGAATCCATCCAAATCCTTAAGGACAACACAGGCAGCAACCACTTTGACCTCAGCCACAGCAACTTCTTCCCAGAAACATCACCAAAGGCAAGGGAAGCAAGAGCAAAAATGAACTATTGGGACTTTATCAGGGCCAAAAGCTTTTGCACAGCAAAGGAAACAGTCAACAAAACCAAAAGACAACTGACAGAATGGGATAAGATATTTGCAAATGACATATCAGATAAAGGGCTAGTATCCAAAAATCTACAAAGAACTTATCAAACTCAACACCCAAAGAATAAATAATCCAATCAAGAAATGGGCAGAAGACATGAACAGACATTTCTGCAAAGACATCCAGATGGCCAACAGGCACATGAAAAAGTGCTCCCCATTACTCGGCATCAGAGAAATACAAATCAAAACCACAATGAGATACCACCTCACACCAGTCGGAATGACTAAAATTAACAAGTCAGAAAACGATGGATGTTGGTGAGGATGCAGAGAAAGAGAAACCCCTCTTACATGTTGGTGGGAATGCAAGCTGGTGCATCCACTCTGGAAAACAGTATGGAGATTCCTCAAAAAGTTAAAAATAGAGCTATGCTACAACCCAGCAATTGCACTACTGGGTATTTACCCTAAAGATACAAATGTAATGATCCAAAAGGGCACGTGCACCCAAATGTTCATAGCAGCAATGTCCACAACAGCCAAACTATGGAAATAACCTAGATGTACATCAACAGATGAATTGATAAAGAAGATGTGGTATATATATATATACAATGGAATACTATGCAGCCATCAAAAGAAACGAAATCTTGACATTTGCAACAACATGGATGGAACTAGAGGGTATCATGCTGAGCAAAATAAGTTAATAAGAGAAAGATAATTATCATATGATCTCTCTGATATGAGGAATTTGAGATGCAGAGTGGGAGGTTGTCAGGGGTAGGGAAGGAAAAAATGAATCAAGATGGGATTGGGAGGGAAACAAACCATAGGAGACTTTTAACCTCACTAAATAAACTGAGGATTGCTGGGGGATAGGGGTGGTAGGGATAGGGTGACTGGGTGATGAACACTGGGGAGGATATGTGCTATGGTAAGTGCTGTAAAATGTGTAAGCCTGGTGATTCACAGACCTGTACTCCTGGGGCAAATAATATATGCAAATTTTAAAAATTATAACATTGTAATGTGGCATTTATAATATATGAAGATGTGATACATATAAAATATATCAAAAATAGTCTAATTAGACTGTGAAAAGCTAATGGTGTATATTTTAAATCCCAGAGCCCTTAATAAGCCACTAATAAATAGGCAAAAAATAAGGCTAAAAAGGCAATGTATAGACTAAGATGAAATTTTTAAAAACCCATAATCAAATCATTCAAAAAAAAAAAGGCAAGACGAAGTAAAAGAATTAAAAAAGAAAAAAAAAACATTGAAATAAGGAGAAGGTTAATAATACAATGGTAGATTTACACCAATAGTGTTAAATGTTGATGAATAAAACACTCTAAGCAGAAGGCAGAAAACTGTTAGAATGGGTTAAAAAAAATGATGAAAATTTTACACATGAAAGCAAAATATAAGACTCACATCAAATATACAGCGAGATAGCTTGAGGGATACCTGGGTGGGTCAGTTAGTTAAGCATCTGACTCTTAATTCCAGCTCAGGTCAAGATCACTGAGTGGTGAGATCAAGCCCATGTCAGGCTGCACACTGGCTGTGGAATCCATTCGCCACTCTCTCCCTCTTCCTCTGCCCTACTCCAACTTCTCTCTCTCTCTTTCTCAAAAAATAATAAGAAGATAAATAAATAATAAAAAAATATAAAGAGAGTTTGAAAGTGGAGGAATGGGAAAATATATACTTAGAATACAGTATGCATAAGAAGACAAAGATGTCTGTACTATTATCAAATAAAATGGATTTCGAAAGAGAATATTACGAAAAAGAGTATTACGTAAATACTTTTTTTCGTATTTTGAAATTACGAAATTACTTTTTCGAATTTCATATTTCGAAATTACAAAATTACTTTTATTTCGTATTATGAAAAAGAATATTACGAAAAGAGAAAAAGTAACACTAGATAAGGTCAATTCTTCAGGTATTCACAATCACTACAAACCTCTATGTGGCTAATAAAACAACTTCAAAACACGTAAAGCAAAAAACTGGCATAATTAAAAAGAGAAATAGGAGAAAATCCAAGGAATCTATAGGAAAGGACTCCACAACTCATCAGTGAGTTTGGCAAGTTCACAGGATATGATAACCAAGATATGATTCAGGATTTGGATACAGGATATGATTCAAAATCAGTTGTACTTCTACGTATGAGCAATGAACACATGGAAACGTAAACTTTAAATATCATTTATTTTCACTACAGCTATTGAATACTTAGATATAAATCTAACAAAATACATGCAACATTTGTATGCTGAAACCACACATTATTATTTAAAACAAACCAAAGAAGGGGCACCTGGATGGCTCAGTCCGTGAAGTGTCTCCCATTGCTCAGGTCATGACCTGAGGACCCTGGGATTGAACTCTACATCAGGCTCCCTGCTCATTGGAGAGCCTGCTTCTCCCCGCCCCTTTGCCCCTTTCTCTCACTCTCTCACTCACTCTCACTCTATCTCAAATAAATATTAAAAAAAAGAAACCAAAGAAGATCTAAATAAATGGAGAGATATATTTGAAAAAGAGAAATAGACAATTTCATAATCACAGTTTAATAGCTAAATAATATATAACTATTAAATACTGTAGAAATATTTATTTACATAGCTTATATATTACATTTATGTATATAATTTATATTATATTCTAATTATAATATATAATATATTATATAAATATATAAATACCATACATTATACATATTATTAAAATAAAAACTAGATAAAAGTAATCATATCATTGGTGTAATTATTATTTGTAGATTATTACCACTGACAACAGGAGAACACATATTCATTTCAAATGTATCTAAGATGTTCACCAAGATAGATCATATACTGGGTCCCAAAACAAGACCCTACATAATTCAAAAGGTTTGAAATCCTACCGAGTATGTTCTCTGACCATAATAAAATTAAATTAGAAATCATTATGAATAAAACATCTTTAAAGAGTCCCAACTACTTGGAAAGTAAACAGCACATATTTAAATAATGTTAGTCAAAAAAGATAGGACAATGAAGTAACAAAATATTTTAAACTCAATGATAATAAAAATGCAACATTTTAAAACTGGCATTCAGCTAAATCAATGTTTAGAGGAAAACATACAGCTTTAATGTTTACAGATAGATTTAAAGAAAGATATAAAAATCAATGACTTAAGGTTCTACTCTAAGAAGTTAGAAACCCACGGGGTGACTCAGTGGGTTAAACCTCTGCCCTCTACTCAAGTCATGATCTCAGGGTCCTGGGATTGAGCCCCATGTCGGGCTCTCACTCAGTCTGTCAAATAAATAAGTAAAATATTAAAAAAAAAAAAAAAAAAAGAACTTAGAAACAAAAGCAAAGTTAGTCCAGGTAAAAGGAAGATACAAATATATGGATAAAAGCAACAAATCAATTAACTTTAAAATAGAAGAAAAAATGCCAAACTACGAAACCCCAAGTTTAATTACTTGAAGGAAAAAAATTCAATAAAATTGAGAAATACTTTGATCATATTGAGAAAAGAATAAAGAGTACAAATTAACAATATTGTGAGTGAAATATGTTATATCTGTGGACCCTACAGATATGAAATGGATAATAAAATAATATGATGACCAAATTTATACCATCATATTAAACATTTTTGGTGAAATGGATGCATTTTAAAAATATATATAACTTACCAAAATGGCACAAAATAAAATAATCTGAATAACACTTTATAAAGAAATTAGGTTTTTTAAATCAAAAATCTTTACATAAAAAATTTCAAATAATTTTAGTGGTGAATTCTATCAAACATTTAAGGAAGAAATAACACACATTTTTACAAACTTTTAAAGAAGAAATACATGGAGACAAATACTTTCCAAATCACTTTACACTGCCAGCATGATTCTAAGCCCAAAACCCACAAAGACATTACAAATAAAATCACAAGTCAGTATCTCTCAAGAACATTAATGGAAAATGCTTGACTAAATACTAAGTACATTAACTGTAGCAATTGTGTCCAGTTTCCAACCCTGACACCTCTGCAAGAACCGGCTGGGAGCATCAACAATCTGAGATACCCCAACTCTTACTGCACCGACACTCATGTTAGAATGTGAACTTCCTACGGGAAAAAGAAATTAGCCTAGTCCCTTTCTGGGGTCTTCAAAAACCTCTTTCTTCTTCATCCCTGTTCTCCCTCCCACAGGATCTGTTTTATCCTGAGGCTGGTTCTCTTTGCTAGCATAGATGCCTACCATCTACAGCAATCCTTCCTCCTTTTTGCTAAAGGAAGAGAACATCTCTTCCTGGGGTCTTTTGCGTGTTTTTGGTGATGGAGGTAGTGGTGGTTTTTGTTTTTTGTTTTTTGTTTTTGGGGGGTTTTTTGATCAAGGAAAATTTTACCAAAAGCCCTTGGAAAATGTCCTCTTACATCTCATTACTTCCAAGTATGTTTCCTGCCCACTTAGGAACAAATCTTGCTAACGGGGAACACCAGACGGTGATTAGCTTAGGCCTGAGTCCTCACATCCTTCTTTGTCAAAAGGCTGGCAATGATTAGGATTGACTGAATGTATTCAAGGGCCCAGACCCAGAGCCAGGAAGCTCCAGGACAGGGAAGGACCAGAAGGACAGCTGGAGACCAGTGGTACTGATACACAGGAAATGCCACCAAGCATTTGTGGTCTGGCCAGCCTTGTGGTGTATCTGTCGCACTTTACATTTTGGGCCCCCTTGGTCTCCTGCAAGGATTACTTAGTCAACAGGACTAATCAAACTGCACTATTCTGCCCTCCAGGGGAGGATACTGTGGCAGGAACACAGCAGGAACATGGCATTGGGAGGGTGAATAGATGATGTCCCCCGGTTCAGAATCCGGTGGAATGCCAAATCATGATCATCTAAGGGCATCAAGATGCCTCAGAATCTGTCTGTTTCTCTGAGGGGTTGCGAAAGGTCGTTGGGGCTTCGTGCACCCTTGCTGCTCTTGGCTGAGATTGGGAGGACCGAGATGTTTCGACAGTTAGGAAGGGAGATTCTGCGGCAGTGACTGACTCGCCCAAGTGACTTCTAAGAAAATGTACTCAGCTTTCTACTCTATAGGCTACAGAGCACTTTAAAAACTCTTGCCTCTGTGGCCCGATTAGATTGGGAAATACATTTTTGTTCCACATATTTATTTAAAGGTTTCATTTTCACTTAATAAATCTGTAATCGTGGCATACAGGGAAGGTTTCCCCAAGTGGTAATTTATGCTTATTGTAGAATTACTTTTGAAAGTGCATGGGCTGCCTGTCACTGAGGGAAATTGTGGCCACTCAGTTTTTAGACTTATTGGCTGTTACAGATTTGGGAGTTGATATATATTTGAAATGTTTATGCCTTCTCTTTCTTGTTAATTATCGATCTAAACCTTTATGGATTCCAAGACATTTGTGAACAAGGCTTTCATTAATCCCCAAGGCTGCTGAGGGGTCTGGGCAGTGGAATTCCCAATTTACAGATATGCAAAAAACTTGGGAGACGCAGAGGCTAATTCCCAGGGTCACACAGTGGGTCAGCGATGGCCCAGCTTGCAGAGTTTATGACGGGAGCATGAGACACCTGACTTGCTCACCGAAGATGACCCCTTAGCTGTGCATAGAACGCATAGTGGAGGTTGACACAAATGCGTTGTGGACACAGCCCCTCCTCATGGGCCTCCGTCTACACCAGGGATACCTACCCTGTGTCCTATTTCAGCCCCTGTGTATAATCTACCTCTGGAGGGTAGAGCTCCTTATTCTGAGACAGGTATAGAAGACTTCTGGACCACAAAACCCGTTCTCTCATCTTACATCGCTCCTCTTCCTTCTCCTCCTATCTCCAACCTACCTGCTGCTCCAAGCCAATGGAGGATCTCAAAATAGAAATACCGGCCAGAATCTCTCATCACTTAGTCACCAGAGCACGAGAGCACGGGGAGTCCAAGGCGAGGTGGTTTGTTGATTGTCCTCCTTGGTAGGAACCGGTGCAGGCCTCAGCACTGGCCATGAGCCCTGCCACACCAGGACCTTTATCCCTCAGGCCCGAGGAAGGGAGGAGGAACGGGGGAAGACACTGTGTTTTCCCATTTCCTGTTCTTAAGGGACTTTTAAGGAGCCTCCAGCTCCTTAAAATAACTTCCTCGAGGATGACTTGCTAAAAAGAAAAACTAGAAAGAAAAATTAGAACTGCTTTTCTCTCTCTGTAGAAGGCCACTGTACCTGTCCAGCCTTCCAGAGGTACTCTAGTCACTCTGCGTTCTGGCTTTGAGGCCTCCCTGGCACTCTTCTTATCTCCTTGCTTCCTTGGAGGTCATGACCTTGAAAGAACCTTCTACAGTTGGACGGGAATCATGGGAAAGCAGGTATCCGGTCCCTGGAGGCCTTGGGTGCAGTGAATGCTACCTGATGGGCAGGAGGGAGCCTTTCCAAAGTGCGTCCTCGCCCTTCAGGAGACCGGAGAGGACCCAGCCTCCTTCCTCACGGGCGGACACTGGAGAGTTCTACAGCGCTCCCCGCCCTGCGTGAGAACCAGCTCGCTCTCGGGGTTCGCCTGGCCAGCCTCTCCCTGCTACACACAGGAAAGCAGCCCCAGGAAGGCGCTGACATTTGCTTGCCTGCGCGCCTCCTGGGGAAGAAATGAGGACCCTGAGGCCCGCCGAGGAGAAGTCAAGTCTTCCATCCTTCAGTCACCTGCTCCTGATGACCAAGTCAAGACCGAGGGGGTCCTCGCGAGGTGCTGCTTCCAGGAGGCCTGTGGCTTTCTGTGTGTGAGCGCGCACACATGGTTCCGGGAGGCCTTCCCCCGGCCCCCACTTCCAGGCCCGCCGCTGCCACCCCATCTTTACTCATTGCTAACAGATGCCACCGCCGGGCTGGAGAGCAGGAGCGCACGGGCTCCCGCGCGGCTGAGAAGGGGGAGGACTGATGAGCTGCCGCGGCGCAGCGCATATGAGGGCCTTGGCTTTGAATTTCAAGGCCCCCTTCCCCCACCCCAAGCCAGGCCTTCCGACAATCTCTGGTCAGTGTCCTCTCACAGGTGGGAGCGGCCGGATGAGAGGCCTGCGCGCGCGGCTGCTGCTGCTGCTGCTGCTGCTGCTGCTGCTGCGGAGCTGGGGTCCGCCCCCCACAGCCTCGCCCAGGCCCAGGAGCGGGCGCTGGCGCGGGAACGCCTCCTAAGGGGCTGAAGAGAGCGCGGCTCCTGCCAGCAGCCGGCGAGGAGCAGTTCCTGTCAGTTCCTGTCACGCTCGCTCGTGGCCACCTTCCCTGATGCGGCAAACGTGCCCTGTCTGGGGCCTAGGGCACCCCGAGCGAGAGACGGAGCCGGGAAGGTTAAGGACGGGCACTGATGGGACTCACGTGAGATCCTAGCGTCTCCTTCTGGAACTTCTCTGCGTCTGCCTGAACGTGGTAACGTGCTCACGTCGTGCAGCGTCACGGTTGCCCCGTGGTACTGCGCATGCCTCAAACCCTGCCGGGTAGTAACCTCTGCCCTAATCTCCACCTAGTGCCTGACCATCCTCACAGCCTGGGTTAAGGGATACCTCTCCTTTGAAGCCTACCGTGAGCCCCAGTCTAGGGGGTCCCTGCTGCCTCTGAGCCCCACAGCCAGACTAGCATGCATGGGTCTCCCTGCCTGAGGGACTTGTGTCTGCTTCACCATCCCCCTGGGGGACCCTCCCTCTCTCACCCCAGGCCAGGATGCACCGCACAGGAGTTGCTCAACAAAGGTGAGCTGGGTCAGTGACACGCTAGAAACCTCCTCACAGTTGGTGTCAGAGACCCGAACTGGAATACGGGCTCTGCTGTGCCCACCAACCCTCTCGCCCTCACTCTGCCGCACAGCCACAGAAGACTTGGGATCCTCACCTGGAAGATGGAAACGCTGGTCTCATCCCTGCCATATATACCATCATTCTGGTGGAGTCACATGGGAACTGGACGTTAAAGGGCTATCCCGATTTTTCAACGCAGTACGCAAATAAACTGGCCCTAAAATTGCAATGCTTTTGCTACACCCATTATTACTCCTTTGTTTATGACGATTAATAATGGAAACTGGAAGGAGGGCCCTTCTGAATAACCCCTTTCAATTCCTCACTAATCTCCTCCGGGAGGAAATGGCTTCATTTACTCTCTCCTTGCACCCAGGTTCAGCAGCGAGTCGAGTGGGGAGAGGAGATCGCTCAGCTGTGAAATGGAGATTGAGCCAACCTCTGCCCACCCATTCACCCTCAGGTTCTCACTCATGGGTCTGATCAAGGTGTTCTCATGACCTCAGGTGTCCCCGATGTCTTGAAGTGGACAGAGACCAGCTTCCTGGGGTCTAACGTCATATGTATGAAACGTTTAAAAACTGAATGTGCCATGAGAAAACATTAAAAAGAAACTTAAATGCATATTGTCTAAGTGAAAGAAGCCAGTCTGAAGGGGCTCCATACTGTATGATTCCGATCAGATGACCTTCTGGAAAAGACCTATAGAGACAGTAAGCAGTTGCCAGGGATTGTGGGGGAGGGATGACTAGGCAGAGCCCAGAGGATTTTCAGGGCAATGGAAACATTCTGTATGATACTAACATGGTGGGTGCACGTCATTATACATTTGTCCGAATTCATGGATCATATAACACAAAGAGCGAACCGTAATGTGGACTCTGCGCTTTGGGTGGTTATGACGCGTCCATGTAGGGTCAACGGGTATGACAAATGGACCATTGTACTGTGGGATGATGACCACAGCAGGGGGCACGGGGAGGAGGGGGTGCCTGTGTAGAGACTATGCCCAGGTGGCTGTGGGAAATCTCTGTACCCTTCTCTCAATTTTGCTGTACCCTAAAACTGCTCTAAAAATACGAAGTCTTTTTAAAAAGTGAACATGTGCTCATAAAAGAAACTAATATTTGCTTCTTCAGGAATCCTGGAAGCTGAGCTAGCGATTTGACTTTTTATGAAATTTGGGGCCCCTTTCAGGGCTTCCTAGGGGAGAACAAGATGGGACAGGAAATGAGCAGGGTTGTTAAGGACTGGAGAAAAACACGGTAAGAAGAAACGGCCAGGGGAAAATCCAACACAGGGCATGCCCGGGTCCCAGCTCAGCCCCAGGCTGAGATGGAGGCATAAGGCTTCTCAGTCAGGGTTCTTAAAAAGGTTTCTGGAATGACGAGGAAGATTTCCTGCTCTGTGGTCAAAGGCATTAGTGAAGAAGCCAACACTGGTATTGCAGAGCATTATTTTCTACACCAGAAACCAGACATGGAGGGCCATGGACTTTCTAGAACTTTGATTATCACTTGCTACCCAGTTCATCACAAACGCTTTTGTCCTCATCACCATGCTGTTCCGTCCCTCCATGGGTTAAAGTGGCAGCACAGGGACATTAGGGAGGTGGACAGTCTTGGGGTTCTTTCCCTTCCGAGTCTTCCTGTGAGCATTGTCTGTATATTTATGGGTGTGCTCCCTGGTCCCTGCACTGGCCAGGCTTTCTTCAAGGTCACCCTGGGGACCCAGCTGTGTGGGGTGCCCTACAGGGGAGGCCTACAGCAAAAAACCTGAGGAGAACCTGGGGTATAGACGCAAGAGCTCAGAAAGTGCTGCTCTGGGGTCAAGGGGAGGAAGGGGGTCCTGTTTATTCCTAGGAAATGAAACCCCCAGAATTCCCAGCCTGCTGTGCTGCCTTTCAAGCATAGTCTGATGGCAGAATTTAGACTTTTGGGTCACTAGTTACAGCCCATTGATGTTTCAAGGACACAAGTGTAAGTCATACTTTTAAGGTCTTGAGAATGGAGAAACATTTGTCCTTCAGTGTGCAGTTGCCTGAGCTGTCCTTCCCGGAACTGTCCCCGGTTACCCCTTCCACCACCCCCACAGCAGGGTACAGGTCCCTCCCTACTCTGGGTTCCCGCTTCACCCCATGGTGACCTCTGCCTCTGCATTTATTACATCATATTGAAATGATGTGTTTGCTTTTCTGGTTTCCTCAACCAATTATAAGCTTTTAGAGGTCAGGGATCCTGCTCATATGACCAGTTTTGGTGATCCCATCTGTCCTTGTGACCTACGGGCTTAGCAAAGCATCTGGCAGGTGTTCAGTCAATGTTTGTGGAATGAATTAAGGCATATCCAAACTCTAGGGAGCCAAGAAGCCATGACAGAGGTAAAGAGGGTCCACTGGACCTGCAGAATCCAAGAAGCTTCAAGCCAAGAAGATACAAAGATAGATCATAATAACAGCTTTGCAGGAAATCTGTGAGTCCCTATACAGGCATTAAGCATTCCTTAGACGGTGTTTCACCCAATTCCCCTATAACCCTATTAGGTTGATAGTATAACCCAACTGCTTCCATGTAGGAATACAGCCCTAAGAAGATCTTCATCAGAGACACTCTCTACAGATCTCCTGCTCCTGCCTGGAGTGATACCTGAGGCTTGACGGGTTTCTGTTTCTGAGCATTTTCAGAAAGAGGGGGAGGATAAGGGAACACTGCTGTTCATCGCATGCCCACCTTGGATCGGGGTCTGGGCTGGGTGCACACCACACACCCATTTTCATTTATGCTTTTAGGAATCCTGAGGGCACTCTATTGTCATCCATAAGAATTTAACAAATGAAGAAATCAAGATTTAGGAGATGAGAAAAAGTGGCAATGAGCTCAGGCCGCAGGCAGGTCCACAGAACCTGATATATAGCTGGCACTTGGTAAATACGTATTGAATTAAACGGCCTGGAATTAAACTGAATATTCTCTACCCACGACATCAAATTCTATTTTAGGGTGCCTTGTTTCAGCAGGCCTGGCAGAGTAGCGCCCTCAATCTGTCTTTAAAAGGCTGCAATGAGCCCCAGGAGCCATTTGGAGAAGTGGGAGCAAGAAGTGGTACCTCCCACATGAATGACTGTGTGCGGTGGTCATGGATTTGGGTTGGGGCTGTGGCCCGTAGGCCGCAAAATATCATCAGCCTTGTAAAGGGAGATGTATTTATGCAAAAGTCTTGCCAGTTGGACTGCACAGGGCTCTTTTCTCCCAGAACACCTTAGCAAGGCAGTTCTGGTGGTAGCAAGGGTGGCTGTGAGCCAGCTTCGAGCTATGTGCAGCCCCCCGCCCCGAACATAATTGGAATGTTATTTATTATATTTGACATAGCAGCCTATGGCACTTGGATGCCTGGGTCTCCAGCAGTGGTCCAGAGAGGAAAGGGGTAATCATGTTAAATAACTGAAGATAATTTGCTTTTTAAAAAAAAAATGTGCATATTGGTTGTCTCTTGCCTAGAAATATCTCTCAGTGAGGGAATGATAATTTTGGATTTCTGTAGCTAGCTTGGAAACTAGTCCTTATAACATTTGCAGTTGGTGGCAGCAAAAGTCTGTGTAGTTTAATATCACCAGATTTAATATTTTAATTGGAACATGAGCTAGACATTCCAGTGCATGAATCTCCCTGAGAACCTTGCCATCCCCTTATTCACTCAAGTAATCCAGTCATGGAGTTGTTTTATAGTCAACAAGAAAGTCAACTGGAGGTTCCACCCTTTGGACTATTTTTCTCTTCTCTTGAGTATGTCAAAATGTTATAAATGTCAGTTATTCCCATTCTCATGGCTCCAGCGGACTCAGTAATCAGTAACTTCCCCAGCTGCATAACAAATGCAAGAGAGAGGAGAGCTTAAGAACTTGAAAGCAGTTACAGCCAGAACAGTTCACCCCTTTTGTTTCTGCACGTCTTGTGCAAAAGTCCTTCCCTGCTACTGTTCCCTGGGCGCCAGAGTCTACTTCCCCTTTAGAAGCAAGCAACAGCTTGCAGCAAGCTTTTGTTGACACAAATTCCATGTTGCCTGGTGCTTTTGTTTGTTTCACACATAATTCACATTTTTCTATCTTACATGCATTTTTCATGGCCGGTCCTGAAGCAATGTCCTGGCTTCCATCTGAGACTCCCCGTCTGGGGTCAAAGCCCTTGCAGATAACTGGGTTAAGGGTGTTGATGGAACACTCAGCAGGATGGAGCTGACATATTAGAAACTATTATCCTGCAACACAGAGATTAAGAATCACCTTAGATCAGACTCTAATCCAAACCAAAAAAAAAAAAAAAAAAAAAATGAGCAATTGCTCAGGTAGCCCAATCCTAAGGACACAACAGAGAGTAAGTTTGCTGCTTTTCTATTCTTTTCTAAAAGAGTTTTTAGAAAACTCAGAGTGGGAAACAGAGGGAAAGTGTCAGTTTTGATTGAGTCTTGGATGGGACTCCAAGGGAAGAAGGAGAAAGGGAGGACAGAGAACAGGAGTAGGGGACACACTGGGTATCATCAATGGCACAAATGGCATTTGTAAGACTTGCCAAAACTTCTTCAACCATTAAGGAAATGCCCTGAAATTGAAGACCACTTTTCTATCTCCCAGCTCAAGGATGCTTGAAGAGAACTTCTAAATATAGCTTTTTTACTTACAGCACTGACTTCAAAGAAGTTAAGAATGCCAAGACTAAAAGAATCCTTAGAAAGACTTATTCCAACTTTCTTCATAATGCAGGGCTCTATTCTGCAGCATCTCCAACAACACAGACACTCCATTAATAGTGGAGTGTCTATGTAAACTCACTGTTTCACAAGGTTGTTCATTTCCTTATTCAACACTCCTTTGTGACCAAGTTCCTCCTTCCACTTAGACAAAGCACAAGATTCTGTTTCCCATCAATGAGTGTATATTCTGCCTTAAAGTCACAAGGAACAAATCCCTTCCTTTGAACGTGGCTAGATTGCATGATGGTTATCAGAGTAGGTTTTGCACTCATTCTGTCCTGAGTTCAAACCCCATCCCTGCCACTTATGTAACTTTGAACAAGTTATGTCAGTTCTCCAATTTTTAATTCATCTGAAATATGAGCACAATAGCTGGATCTGCCCCTTTAGTCAGGCTTGCCTATGAGAGGGATGATGGTAGCAGGACCACCTGGCAGAAAAGAAGTACCAAAGCATGAATCAGGAGATCTGTGTTTTGCCCTAAGTGGTCTGTGTGACCCACGCAAAGCTTCCTACAACTCAATCCTCCCTTTTCTAAAATGTTACTCATAACACTTGCCCTGCCTATTAGCATCTGGGTGCTAGTGTTGAGACTGAATGCAAGCATGTGACTTGGACATTCGTGACCTGTAGACCTATGGTACAGCAACAGTGCAGGAAAACATTTGGTACCCAATGACAAAACTGTGCCTGTGTTATCTGAATGAAAGATTAGGAATTGTGGGTTGAAGAGGCTTTCTAGATGATGTTTACAATTCGGTAGGCTATCTGGAAGAACAAAGTCCATAGAAGCAGCAGGCCTGTGCTGGAGCTCCTGGAGAAGGAGCTGAGGTATAGGGAAGGATTTAGGTGTTACCTGTTATTAAAAATAAAAAAAAAAAAAAAACTAGAAAGGCAAGAGTGATGGGAAGAGCACATCACTGGGCTCCAGAAAGTGTATAGTGCTTGTCTCTGGGATGCTGATCAAAGGAACTTCAAGCAGAGGTGAGCAAAGAAGGCCCTGGTATTCTGAGAGACGGGGCTGCTTCTCAGTCAGCTTCCTTCACCTTGCTCTGATTGCCCAAGATTCACTTGTTCTTCAAGACCACACCCTACGTGAATCTTCCCCTAGAAAGTCTTCCCTCAAGTCTGGAACAATGAGGACTCTACCTCTTTTCTAAAACTTAAGCCATAAGAAACTTAAGTGTAGAAAACAAACAGAGTTAATGGAGGGATGTGGGTGGGGGCTGGGCTAGACGGATGATGGGGATTAAGGAGGGCACTTGTGGTAATCAGCATGGGCTGTTGTATGGAAGTGATGAATCACTGAATTCTACTCCTGAAGCCAATTTTACCATGTATGTTAACTAACTAGAATTAAAATTTTAAAAATTGAAATAAACAAATAAATTTCTAGAAGAATTTTAGTCTGTATGAGTCATCTAGTAATTATGAGTCTAAAAAATAACTTCTGGACAATGTACCTATTTCCATCTTAAAACAAGGTTAGCTAACATTTTACAGGTAGAATATATTAGGTTCTGCTACTCAGCCACCTATCATCCCCCGGGAGCATACATCAAATGTTACATAAAAGGGGGTTCCTGCTCATCTCCTTCCTGTTTCAAGCTCCTCACCCCGACTTCTAGTCTTGCTTAAATGTCTGAAATAGTGGCCAGCATCCTTTGCCTACTTTCTTGTTCTTCCCCCCACTTCTCCTTGGCAGCTCCTCTGCCAGTACACTGCCTCATGGAAAGATTTTCTACCAAGCTGGCTCAGGAAGACCCCAAAAATTTGGAAAGAAACCATGGGGTCCATTCTGTGCCTCTCCTTTATCTTCTCCCATGCTCATAGCAGAGCAGTCCTCAAGCTTGTCACTTCATAAAAACTGATAAGTTTAATTCACCTTTAAAGAAAATGGCAAAATGGTCAGTGGAAGGAGCACTGTATATGAGAATGGGTTGAAGAAATGATCCACCAATGGCTTTCCCTCAGTTACAAGAATGGGTCTCACACATGGCAGGTCTCAATAAATATCTGTTGGATAAACTCTGGAGAACCAAAGCAAAATGAGGAAGTATTGAACCCCCCCAAATGGAAAAGTGTGTAGGGCAAAACTAGGAGAAGAAGCACTTGCTGACAACGGAAAAATATTTCGTTAGACAGAACCTCTGCTGTTAAATTCCAGCTTGAGCTCACAATGCAACGTATGGCGGTTGTAACTCTCCTCCAACCTCCTGAATCTCAGTTCTCCATGACAAAGACCCTCCTCACACCGAGCTGTCCACAGCACATCAGGAAGGTTGCCAGTGGAGGTCAATAGAAGTTACCGTGGCTGACCATCACTTCTGTACCACCATCCACCCTCCCTTAGCCTAGGTCCAGATATTTCCCCAGGAACGCTTTCAGAACAGCAGACTCTGACCCAGTCAAAAGTCAATTTGCTTGACCTCAGTTATGAGTTGGCATTGGAAAACTCCTGTCCAGAGAGGTAGGGGTTTATCATAATGGGAACTGGGATGGATGAACAGCTCAAAGGACAAGAAGACACATAGGGCAGTGGATAATCTCTACCCTCAAAAGCTACAGTCATTCTGAGAAGCCCAGCACCCTATTTACCCTTAGTCATCATTGTGCCTACATTCCCAGCCCTGATATGCCTCTTTCAGATCTGTTCTTTTCTCATTTGTGTGTACCTATCACACACGGACCTCCTACACAAATGCCAAGCTCATGTTTTTGTTTCTTCTTATAACAATTATTTAAGAAGTGCCTTCTATGTGCATGGCATAGCACTAAGTACTTCTCATATTTTGTATCAGTCATTGCATCAGTGATGGTAAGATGACTATTGTTATCTCCATTGCACTACTAAGGAAACTTAAACACAGAGGAGCTAAGTCACTTGGCCAAGGTCACACAGATCATATAAAATTAGATTAAAATCTACATTTTCTGAAGTTAAGACCGGTGTTCTTTTCTTTGTATCATACTTACCTTTAGCAAGTGTATAATAATACTTAAGAATTTTAGATAATAGTTCTTAATTATGAATAATTATGAGTGATGAATCCTATAGTAGGGAAGATATACGATTTATATATTATATCCAACTCATTAATATATCATTAATATAAATCATTAATATATCTTAATATATTTTGGTCCTGAGGCTAAATATGAAATTTGTTTCCATTTTGTATCTTGCCAATTATTCATTTGTCCTAGCAACATTTCTGACATTGTTTCTTTCCAAACATCTGCTGAAAGATACCTTTAATGCTTTCCATCTATTTCTAACCCCCCTCCCCAAGCCAGTACAACATTACTCTTTCCTTCTCCCAGTTGTAGCCCACGGGACATGTACGCAGCCTCAGTGGTGGTAATCCATACATATTAGGGGTTCTGTGAGTTTTTTCTTAAGTTCTAAATAGCACAAATTTGGACTTAGTGAAAATAGAACCCGTAGTTATAACCAACACATACCATCTTAGGAAAGAGCAGAGTTTCCGGGGAGTTAAGATGAGATCATGCAGGTGGAATATTTGGATCTCTACTTCAATCAGTTTTGACATGAGTCTGGGAATAAGTGGCTAATTCTCTGGCCCGATCATCTGGCCTACAACCTAGTGGGTTTCGGATATGTGCAATTTGGGCTGAAACAATCCAATGTGTCCAATAAAAACAAGAGCTTAAAATGGGAGACACTGACATCAAGTAGTGTGAAAACATGCTCTGTTCCAATAAAGACAGCTGAAAAATTCCCCCTTTTGTAACACTGAGCACAAGTGATGACATATTTGGTCTCACACTGAATTCATGAAAACAGAGATTTTTTTTGCAGAGGATGAAACATCATTCGGTGTCCTCTTCCAGCAACAAATACTAGCATTTCACAACAGGTGAACTTTGGAAACCTAAGAGGTCAGTGGAAGAGGACAATTTTTCTAAGAACTGAGTTTTGGGGTCCTTCTCAGTGTTTACCCCAGAGCCTTCTGAAGGCCAGTTTATTCTTCTCTATTGTTTCTGCCTGTTGCAAATTAAGTTTGAAATACCTTCTCCTGACATGTGGCATTTCACCTTGGTGCTCTTTCCCCATGGAAAAGTCTTGCCCATCTGTTTTGAGGCAAATGGGCATCAGAATCTGATTCCTCTTGGAAACTTTAGGACAGGACTGGTCATCAAGGCACATTAATCTCAACTAAACCTGCAACTGGACGCATGTGTCATGTCCCTCACTGCCTGGTATGCAAGTGTTCTCCCCATGCATGCTGCAGTCCTCTGGTTTGCTCCCCCTTCCCTGCACCCCCCAAACCCCCCATCTTGCTGCTGGGCAAGAGCCCTTAGCTTGTTTGCATATTTAAGTCTACATGGGTTCCTTTTTAGCATTTGTTTTTCTTGGCATTTCAAGGCATGATGTCCATTTTTGTTATGCCCTTGACAGATCGAATCCTAGTGCCAACAGGCCACAGTGAAATGAACACTTTACATTTATAGAAGAAATTCGGAATATATTTTCTGCAAAGCCTAGAAATTTCGTCACCTGGTGAAATACTGCAGGCAGGACAGTGGGCTTCCACTGTACTTATGTGACCCTCAGAACTGGCCCTGATCTTTGACTCTCTCTCTTTCTCTCCCTCCCCAACCTGCACATACACAAAAAACACACAGCTAATTAAACTCTGTTAAAAATGCCTGTTTAACCTCCATAACACAGCCACAAGCCTAGACCCTGAGTTTTGAGCACTGAAGACTCGCAGTTATCTTTAAACAGTTCTAAAAGCCTCAGAGCCCCAATTATTTCAACTCTGCCTATATAAAACATAGCGTAGGTTAGCTACACTCAGTTCTTTCTTTACAGATAGACAAATTTTCCCTAAAGATGAAAGGTTTGGGGGGATTTGGGGCTCAGCAATACATGTATTTTCTCACCAAAATATCTTACCTCCTGACAATTCTGAGACATGAAAGACTGCTCCCATACTCAGTTGTCAAATAACCATGAGTGAATATAACATGGCACCCATGAGACACCATGAGATGCCACCCTGCCTGTGCTTGAAAGCTACAAGTCCCCACAAGGAACATGAGACGAACCCCTTGCTCTTAGGAGACTATATCTAGTTGAGAAGGGAAATCCTAATACACCTAAAACAATCAGTGTACATTCTGTGTTCCACTTATATTCATGACCATGTTTGGTTACTTTCTCCAAATTTCTTTGGTTATGGAATATATTATAAAAACTCACAGAGGATAGTTCTGATCAGGTGGGGCCACATGGGGATTTCAGAGATGCCAGTATTGTGCTCTTTTGTAATCTAGGTGGGCACAACTTGTGTACTTGCTCTCTATCAGTTGGTTAAAATGTACATATACCTGCTCCAAAGTCCTCAAAATCATCTACAATGGTCTGAGAGCTGAGATATAACTGACTCTGTGTCACCCAACACTGTCAGATTTATCTCCCCCAAATGCAGTTTTTTTCCTACTACAGCCTGTGGAAGGACTGAGATGGGCTCTCTCTTGCTCAGGATATTACCAAGTTCCAGCTTCTCTGAAAGACACCTTGTAGGCATGACTTCACATCTGTAATAGTTAATTTTATTTGTCAACTTAGAGGGTGTTTTTGAATGAAATTACTTGAATAAGTAAACTTCGAGCTAGCAGATTTTTCTCTGTCATATGGATGGGCCTCATCAAATCACTGGATGGTATGACCAGAACAAACAGAAATCAGCCTCCCCAAGCAAGAGGGAATCTTCCAGCAAACTGCCTTTGGACATCAATGGTTCTCTTGGGTCTCCTCCAGCTGGTCCACAGTGAAGATGGACTATCAGTCTCCATAACCTCACAAGCCAATTCTTTATGATATCTCTCCATCTCCCCCTTCCCCTCTCTTTTGTTCCCTCTTTCTCCATGAAAATATATACATGTGTGTGTGTGTGTCCTCTATTTGGTTTCTCTGGAGAACCCTGACTGATAGAACATTCATTGCTACATACTAAATTATACCAAAACTCAGAGGCTTAAACTACAATTACTGTCACACAGCTACTGTGGGTCAGAAGTCTGGGCACAGTGTCTTCAGGGTCCCCTGCTTCAGAGTTTCTCACAGATTACAATCATGGTCTCTGCCAAGACTGCAGTCTCATCTGAACGCCTGCCTGGGGAGGGACCTGCTTCCCAGCTCCTTCGCATGGTTATCGGCAGAATTCAGTTGCTTGTCCCTACTGCAATGAGGGACTCAAGTTATTTGTTGGCTGTTGGCCAGAAGTTGCCCTCACTTCCTTGTCATACGGTCCTTTCCACAGGATGGGTCATGACATGGCAGCCTGTTTGATCAGATCAAGATTACAAGAGAAGCCAGAGAGAGAGGGCTAGCAAGAAGCACATCACAGTCTTTATAACTCAGTCATGAATATGACATCCCACCACTTTTGCCACATTCTATTTGTTAAAAGCAAGTCACCAGGTCCAGCCTAGTTTTAAGGAGAGGGCATGAATTCCAGGAGTCAGGAGTCACCAGGAGCCATGCCAGAAGCCCTCTACTGCATCCATCTGAACCCCTCTTTCTCTATTTTTTTGCATGAACACTCAATGCAGCCTTGAGAACTCTCAACTGGCACTCAACACAACCTTTGCCTCTGTCAGCCTATTATTCTACCTACAAAGCTCTTCTTTGTTTCTTCCTAGCAAATTGTACCCACAGCTCTGGATATGTATTTCAAAAGTTGTCAGTTATCTCATACATGTAAACACTTTGACTTTAAAACATATACCTGTACCTTTCTAGAATTGTGCTTCAAACTTCAGAAGATGTGCAGGTTCAGTCTAACAAGCCGTCATTAATTTCGTCAGAGGAAATGTCACTGGTTCTAACTTGATTAGACCATCGCTGCCAGGCAATGTGGGCAGTTTGCTGGGGAAGCATCTGGAACCAGAGAAATAGCCATCCTTATCAAATTTCCATTGCTAAAACCATAATGGTAGAAACACAAGTGTGATTTCATTTGAAGGGAAACATTTTCAACCCTCAAGAGAATGGCGGGTTTTAGATTCTGGGTTCCGCTTCAGGGCGGCAGTTGTGTTTTCTTATTGCCTCCCTTCCAGTCCATGGAGGTCGGGTCCATTTCAAAGAGAACAGTATTTAAGGCTGGTTTGCTGTATGGCCAGGGATTTGCTCGCCACTTCATCACAAAGGTATTTATCCTTCTGAGTAAAGTGAAAAAATGAAATGGTACCAAATTATGCTTGCCAAAGAAAGCTTAAAAATCCAAATGAAGGGTCAGACATATATGATTGCTATAATCCACAGGTTTCTCTCAATCCAATAAAAGAGAGGAAGGGAGAGAGGAAGAGCGAGAGAGAGACACCGAGTGGTAAATATTCAAGCTCCTAGTGTCAGGCTTTTAAAATAAAGTTCAGGGAACTAACAGTTTAATGTAGGGAAGTTAATTTTATTGCTGTTATTCACAACATCTTCCTTCCCTTTGTTTTTCTCGGGTTTATCAACTGGTCTACTTCTATGTCATCTTTCCAGATGAATAGAGGGTACAGAAATCACATGAGCCATCACTTTGAATAACAAGCTTGGACACCAGACCTCAAAAGAAAATGAGAATTCGGGGATACACATGCGCACAGACGCTCGCACAGCATTTTTCAACACGAAGGTATAAAGGTATGTATGGAGGAGTGAGAAGGATTCATGAACACTGACAGAATGAAGCAAGCAGCTGAGGCAATTTCTTTGGCTCAAGCAAAGTTTGAGATTATTTTTTTGGCAAGAATTACATCTTTAGGGATGCCTTAAAAAAAAAAAAATAAGAGAGCTACAGAAAGAATTAACTCTTCAGTTGCTTCAGAAACCTTCTCTGAGTTGTGGACCCATTTGGCACATCATAGGGTTAAGATGGGGGTGGGGTGGTGGGTGAGGACTGCAGAAGTGAGGAAACCAATCCTACCACTGTGGAAAAAGGTACCATGTTTATCACCAGTGTAAATAAAGCCCAATGACAACCAAGTACAGACAAGCACTGACATTCATTATTTTCTCTCTACCTAAAATGGAAACCACTCAGATGTAGACTGGGGAAGCCAACTGGATAGGAAGAGCAGTGGGGAAAAAAGGTTGGTGACAGGCTATGATGTAAATAGACTTGTTGAAAAATCATTTTGTCTTAGTCTTAAAGCCTGATTAGTTCTAGCATATTGAAATTTTTATAACTCCAGTGTGCAACCAAGAAGTAGTTCTGCATGTAATCTCGTCTTAATAATAGCAGCTAAGGGACTGTTAGATGAAAATTATGAGTGAAAAAGGTATAGATTCAGAAACAGCTGGTAGGAGGGATTACACAAAACCGTTCCTGGCCCCTTCCCTTCAACGATGGCTTCACACAAACCTAGGTCACCACATTTTTCTGGTGTTTCTTCATCTCTTTTCCTGAGAGAATTATAAAAGTAAGATCAGCATATTAAAATGGGTAAATAGGAGTCTTTTCTTCGAGATGTTATAAGTGGTTCTTTGCATATTGGTTATTAGAGTAGTTAGTTGTTGCAAAAGAAAGGCTAGTAAATCACTTCCTGCAAAACTTCCTAGGGTATCAGACAAGCCCTGAGAAACTATTTATCCCAAGATAAAACACGCAGGATTGGGAAGTGCCATGCACAGAATGAGGATGAAATTCTGGAGGTGCTGATACTAGCTAAGTATCTGTGAGAAAGGTATGCCATTATAGCTATTCATTTACATTTTTATGAAATGTGGCTGCAATTTCATATCTATTATATTCTTGTGCTTTTGTATTAAATCCAATCAGAATTAAAAACAAAAAGAAATCGGTGGCATTTCCTACTTGACTCAGTGATGAGAAGGGGTGTAGGTAAAAATCAATAACATTTTTAAAAAACCAAATCAATCATCCAATAATCAACTGTCTTATGTTGAACAGTTATTATGAGCCTCGCAGAGGGTGTAGCAATTGAAATACAAATACTATTTCATTTAATACTCACAAAAAGACATGAAAAACTTGTTGTGTCTGTCTCATTTTACAGATGAGAAAACTCAGCTTTGGCCAAGTAAATGGTTTCATCAAGGATTCCCAGCTGCTGACTGCAGTACCGAGGTAGGAACCAAACTCTCTTGAGGGCCAATTCCTCCTAGCAGCCGTCCAGGGAAGACTAAAGCCAGGGTGCGTAGCCTCAACGTGATGCTCCTAGAAGTAGAGATTCATGAAGTCCTTGATATTATATATATAATGGGGATAGATGATGACTGGCATTTGGTTTTACGTGTTCTTACTTATTACAACCAAAATTTCCCTATTTTTTTAGTATTTACATGGATTCCTTATACTGTTTTGTTCTGTTTTGCTCTGTTACTGGTTCATGAAATCTAAAATTCTTAGCACTGCTGATTCAAAGAGACATAGTGTTTCTAAATAATAAGAATTAGGCACAATGGTAGGCTACAAAAATAGCTAAAATCTTCCATTCTTCTCTGTATCCACATCAGTTTGTCTTTATGGTGTGACTTTGTAATTCCTCTCAATGAAGGCTAGAGGTTATCTCCCCTCCCCCATGGATCCGCTGGGTCTGATTTGGCCACACGTGCTGTGGAAATAATTGGTGTGCCAGTTCCCAGTTCAGGTCTCAAGAGACTGTGGTTACTTCTACTTTGTCTCTTAGAAACTGCAACCACCATATGAACAAGCTCAAGCCTACAGGAGAAGAGAAACCAAGTGCCCACATGCCTCCACCACCCCAACCACCAGCGATCAGTTATCCCCCAGAAATGGAACCATCCTGACTACATGTGAGTGAGCCCAGCCCAAATCACCAGCCCACAGGATCAGCAGGTGAGTAAATGGGTGTTGCTTTAAGCCTCTAAGTTTTGGGCTGGTTTGTTCCATTGGACGGTCTAACTGATACAAGCACATTTAGATAGCATTAGATAGAAATTGGAACAGATACAAGATAATCTTGTCATTCATCAGAACTCTGAAGCCAATCTTGGATTAATTCCTTAACATATACATAAAAGGTCATTTTGCAATCATCTTTTCTGATCTTATTTAAATGTTGAAGAGATTTAGATACACATTGTTTTGAGAATTATACAAGCTCACACATCTAACTATTGGTGGAAATAAGTCTAGAAATCTCAAACAATAGAACTATTGATCCACATGCCCTAAGTGCACTAACAGTGTCTATCAGTCTTTAAGTGACATTCATCTGACACTGTGTGTGGAACCATCAATTACTTCTATAATAAATGAGGAATAAATGAGGCTCCAGGAGATGTGTTTTGATGATCTGATGAAAGGAACAGAAACTCCACTCCTCATGGGCCAACCTACCCCCATTTTAATTTAGAAATATTTTAGATTGTCAGTCTACCAGAGTAGCTAGGAGCTGGCAGACCCCAGTCTGGTGAACATGGGTTCCTAGTCCTCTCTGTGCTTGTTATGGCCCTGGAACAAGTCCCTTTCCCACTCAGCAGTTCAGATTCCTCATCTGTGAGGTAAGGCGGCTGGACGCTGAACTTTATGGCCCTCCCCATTCCAGCAGCATCTCAGGCCTTTAATCTGGTCACTCAAGGCTTGGAAATGAAGCCCCAAAGATAAATGCATTAAAACTCTCTGGAGACAGAAAACCTGGTATCAACTTTAGTAAAGTTTAGCCTGCTGCTTTTCTGAAATCCAAACAAAAGAAAATTTGGTTTACAGGTGTTATTGTTATGGGTTACTGTAGGTTATTCTTCTAGAAATAAGATTTCTACATCTTTTTTCACTAAGGTTGCCTTTGTGCACACTAGGATCGTGGTTTTCCATGGTCAGTCATTAAACGGATTCTGCGACTTGAGTTAAAGTGTATTCAAGGATCCACATGGAAATAAAACCAGGCACATTGCAACCTCTATTGTGATATTTATCACTGATGGCGCTCACGTGACTTCAGAGCGCCATAAAACTCTGGAGGGGTCGCCTTCGCTTAATGGCGTCCTTCCCTTTCACTCACCAGCCACTTCTTATTGCAAACAGCTGCTTGGAAACGAAAAAACATTTTCTATTTCCAAGGGACATTGTTGGCTCTCAAAGTACTTTACTCATTTTATTTAACAAATGTTTAAGTTTAATCAAATTTCTAATTCCAAAAATGAGCCGATCTTGCATTTTGAATCACTAGCTCATGAGACCTGTACATTTCAAACAGTATAAAAGGAATCAAATTCAAGAGCCAAAAAAAGAGAAGGAAAGAAAAAAAAAAAGTGAAGTCTGTGGCTTCTATGGCGTTAGCTCACTCCTGTGATGTTTCTGCCACCCCCTTGACCAGCTGGCTTCTTCCCAGGCACCGATTCTGAGGGGACCAAAGACCCGGCTTATAATGAAGGCTTCCCTGAGATCTAATAGAAAGTTCATTTCAAATAACCAAGGAAACTGCATCAGCACCAAAGTAAGGGAGGAAAACAAGCATCATATAAACTTTATTAGCACTCTTTATAATGAAATAAACTAGGCTTACACTTCTTTTGGAGGGGAAAATGATGAACCCAAAAAACGTACCGTAGTTTTACTTACTAACGTGCACTTGTAAAATGCATGGCCTGCTGCTTTACAGGCAGTAGCATATAAAATACTTTTTCCAGATGTGGATTCATAATTCTCCAAAGACTATAATAGTTATCATAAGATTTATGGAGGATAATTATTAATCACATTTTTTTCTCTTTTAGAGATCTGTTTAGTAAGATGAAAGAGAACTTTAAAACGTCATTTAAACCAAATGTAGATGGCATAATATCAAGTTACTCCTTTTGTTCAAATTATTTTTAATGACTTTATTTGTTTTACGGCCTCCGCAAGTCCGTACCAACTTGGTGGTAATGATCTATTCAGGAAATCTCTTAAGATTTTAAAAGTAAAAGAGCATGGAGCTATTTTAAAAATTAAATGAACTGAACTGTGTGAGTTGATTAGTGTTCATTTATTTGAGGGACATGGGAGCTACTAAAGCTCATTTTTTATAAGATCTGGAGGAGACAAATCTTGTGAAAACCCTAGCACACCAAACATTCGGGCAGCTTCTTCAACAGAACCTCAGAAACCCACGTGTGCCTGAAGTGCTACAAGTAACACATTGTTAAATAAAACACACATTTCAAACATGGATCCCTTTAATCTGGCTTAGATTATTAAAAACACAGCTGTTCTAAATCCATATTGACTACCTGAGTCACATGATGAGTACAAAAGTCCAAGCGACCCTCCTTTTGTCATCAGTTTATTTGAACCAGGTTCTGTCTAAAGCTTAACACTGCCAAAGGAGAGAGGAAAAAAAAAGTTAGTCGTGAACTTGAAGGGAGCTCATCAGTCCTAAAATAACTCCTCTCATATACCATCCCCCGATCTCCAACCCAGTGCTCCCCTGGCAGAGGTGCTTACACGACAACGGGTGTAGGCCACAACTGAATGAATAGTCAGCATATAGACTCGACTCTCTTCTTCCATCCAGACACTAACAACAGCCCCCAGACTTTCCTCACCTCTAACAGAAGTATAGTAACACTTACTTCGCAAGTTATCATACGTGCTAAAATAAAAGGATGCGTGTGATTCATCTATATCCTGGCATGTAGTCAGTACTCAACAAAGAGGAGCTACTCTAATGATCACGTGTGTAAGTGTGTGAGAAATTTGTCTTCATTTTGGAAGAGCAATACGTATTGCTCACGTAGTATTTATGGACAGGTGGGAAAATAAAAGGCAGAAAATTAACAGAAACCTTTGAGTCATTACCATGTATACTCCAGTATTCTAGGCTTTGTAAGGGGCAACCAAATACATGGTGAGGTGGGGGGAGTTTATGTGCCAATGTGTTGAAAATGTCAGCAGCATTTTAAAGTGCCAGCAATATGAGACCCTGAGACCAAAGGCAGACCTGGGTCTAAGTGCAATTGCCACGTGAAGGGGACTGGCAGCATCTCTTGAAATTCAGAAAAAGGGTTGAGAATGGATGGGCAAGCTATGAAGACTTCACCCAAGATGAACCTGAGCATAAGAAGGTAGGGTGTCTAGCAGAAAGGAACTCAGGAGCTTCTGATATTATCTAAGTGAAGCAGGTGCAGCTGAGAAACTTGAGCAGCGAGCTGGTGAGGCCGGGAGAAATGGCTCTGAGAACCAGGCTCAGCTTCTGTGTGGAGACACCAGATCTCTCTGAAACTCCCTGCAAGTGTGAGGAAGGCTGTGGCTAACATCGGTATCAGTCCCCAGAGGAGGAAATGTTCTACATCTGATGAAGATCAGGGTTCCTAAGGGAACTTGCTTTTCCATGAGAAAGGAGCTCCCCTCTCCTGCATGGAGCAGCCGGTCAAGAAAGCAGCCCACCCACCACGTCTCATGTATCCCTCAACTGCAACAGTCTCGGTGCTCTTGGCAATTCTCTCTCCATGAATCTGTCGCCCACACAGAACTGTGAGCTCCCTGAGGACAGGAGCTATTTTCTCTCTGTTTCCCCAAGATCGTGGATGGAGTTGTAACCTGGGAATGTCTGTTGAATGGTCTCATTCTTGGCTGGAAGTCCAGTGGTAATGGTGATTGTCCAAAGAAGGTGTTTACATACAAGGTTCTCATCCATGCAGAAAGTGGCACATGGAAAGAGGAAAAGAAGGTGGGAAGAACTGGAGTCCTGAAGTCTACTTGGGAGACAGATTAAAGCATTCTCTCATACCTCCTTAATTAGTCTAAGAGGGCAACCTGGAAGTGCTCACTCCCGGGACTCTTCTTAACCCACAGCTAACTGACCAAGGTGGCCTACTCAGTATCAAACCAGACTCCATCTGGATCATTTATCCTCCAGAGGAGGGACCAGACAGAACCAGATCATGAATGAGAGGCAAGGCATCTTGAGCACATGGCCCAAGAGCCCTGTGCCCTGAGAGTGCACATGGGCCTGACCTCTGCCTGAACCTTATAGTCCACAAAGAAGCATCCTTGGACCATGGGGAAATATGCTCTCCTACTGGGTCAGCTGTCACTGATCTGGAAAGCAAATGAGTGCTCTGTCTGCAGGAGATAACAGACCCTCCCTTGCTAGAGGGAGCAGGGCTGGAAGATGATCTGGGTGTCACCTGGGCAGTACACATGTAGTCACTGATCTACCAACCTGGAGGACCCTGTCCCAAGTATGAGGGAGAAGCTTCCAAATAAACTCAACATCTCTTCCAAGCCATAGCTCCTCCTTTCTTTACAAATGCTTCTTAGCTGAGACATGAATGAAAGCCAGAGGTTGACAGATGTGTAAAACAGTGAAGAAGCAGTAAGTGTGGGTAGCAGTAAAGGAAGCTTCATGGGATAAGCAAAAAAATACACCAGCTTTATATAGGCAATGCAATACTGGGCCAGACTGCATGGCTCAGAATACATGCATTATAGACTTTCGGAGATGACAGACAGAGCAAGGATTGGGTGGATCCTCTCTAAGGAGGTGGCATGCCATCCTTTCCAGAACAAAATAGCCAAGGAAGAAAACCACTGGACACATCACTATCTCCCTTTTCTAAGCTGGGGCCAGATCATGGCTCTCAGAGGAGTTCACTCTAGTTAACGGGTAGAGAGTTCTGAATGAACGGTCAGCACATGGACTCACCTTCCTTTTACCAGCCTCCTCCATGTCTGGCTCCTCAGGGAAACAATAGTTCACACAAATATGTGACATTTTGTCTCAGGCAGTATTCTTACCCCTTTGCATGAAATAATTCAATTGGGGGTGCCTGGGTGGCTCAGTCAGTTAACTGTCTGCCTTCAGCTCAGGTCATGATCCCAGGGTCCTGGGATCAAGCCCCACATTAGGCTCCTTACTCAGCAGGGAGCCTGCTTCTTCCTCTGCCACTCCCCCAGCCTATGCTCATGCTCTCTTCCTCTCTCAAATAAATCAATAACATCTTTAAAAAAAAAAATAGAACTAAATTAGCTCACAAGTACCCTGTGAGTTTACACTATTTTTATCCCCACCCCAGAGTCCAAGTACTATGAAGGTTGACAGACACCCTAGTAGGGAAGATGGAGTATCCAACTGTGTTTACCTTCTATTGGCAAAGGACCCCCGTCTATCTTCCAGGACCCCCAGAGTCTATTTAAAAAATTTTGTAAAGCTAAGTCTTAGCTCATCTCTGTTGAAATCCAGATAGTCTGTAAAGTTTGAGAGAATAAGTGGCATTTAACTCATTAGTCTGCACCTAAGACCACTGTATACTCTCTTCAGAGGCTTAAAGAACAGAAGTGAGACCAAAGGTGGGAGCTCAGGGCATAAATTTACCATCTGCAGTGAAATGAAATCTGATCCAAGGAGTTTCTACTTTGAAGTCTTCCTGAATCTGTGTGGGTTACAGGTCTGAACATATCACCAGCTTTGACAGGTGGCTTTATTTTTCATTTCAAAGAGGGGAAAAGAAAGGCAAGGAGACCAAGGGAACACATGCACAGTGGAGCTTTGAACATTGCCCTCTGAGCACTCACAGACGCACTCGACTAAGTTTGGGTCACACGTTCAGAAGGGCAGAAGCAGTTGGGCTTTGGTCCATTCCAGACTTTTCCTTCCCCCGTCACAGCACTGTGAAAGCAGCTGCTTCCCAGGTTCTTCCTGCTCTGAGTGCCCACCCTTCTCCTCAGTTCCTACTTGGGCTGCAAACTCGGCCCCCAGTTGAGCCTGTGCTCCTGGGGCTGGGCATCTTCTCTGTGACAGCAGCAGGCAAGAGAGAGCCCAACCGGAGGCGTAGCACTCGTTTCATAGCAAATGACAGCATTTCTAAAGATGAAAACTCAGCTGCCCTTCAAAAGCATCCATTCAGCCTATAGCCTGCTGGTTACAACCCTGAGCCTGTCCAACCAATTACCTTCAATATCCTGAGCCAGGCAGGACGTAGAGGCATGCAGATGGCCAATAGCTCACTCTGGGTCTATGGCCGTTAACATGTGATTTAAATCCTACCTCCTTCAAAAAGGATTACCTGTTCTTTACTCATGAAAATGCAGCAAAGCAGAGCCTGGGTGTTACCCAGTGCAAATTCAGGCAAACCCAAGCATGCCCTGGCCTCCACAAGCCTCCTCAGCAGGAGGTCCTCAGGAACCCCCTGGAAAAGCTGGTGCTGACCATCACCACATCCTGCATCGTGAGAACCCTTCAGGCAGGGGGGAACAAGAGAGCCTACTCCATGAGGCAGCACACTGGGTGGGAGAAGGAATTTCTTTGGGAAGACTGGATCTGGGGCATGAAATCAGACCAGGTGCATGGACCTATAGGGAAGGTGACACTCATATTATCTTCTAGCCCAGCTCCCTCTGGGCCAGTCCTGAGTCCTCAAGAGGACAGAGAGGGGGGTCTCTTCAACAATTGTGTGGCCAGAGCTCCGGTATGAGACGGAGGGCATCAAGGAACATAATTCATGGGTGTCCTCAGCTGAGTGCTGAAGGGCAGGATTTGGCTTTGTATCTTTAATAAATGGCATTTATTTGACATTTTTTTCTGATTACAAAAATAATGCATGCTCATTACAGGAAAATTGGAGAACATGGAGAAGCATGAAGGAAAATAAAAATCAACCAAAATCCCACCACTCTGGACATTGTGTTTTATTTACCCAAATCTTTCTTTTATACTGTTAATATACTTTTCAGAATAAAAATACTGTTTTGTAACCTATCTTTTCCTTTAGGAACATTGCAAGAAACGTTTTCCCTGTCAGTCTATATTCTTCTACAACAGGGACTAAGACCCATTCTGTGTACCTGTCATAATTTACTCAGACTTCTTGTTGACCATCAGTTTAGTTCTACTTTTTTATATTATTAAGAACACTGAAATGAACATCCTGTATGTACAACTTGTGTATATCGCTGATGATAGCCTTAGAATAAAATTTTAAAATACAACCATGAGAAAAAAGCATTTGCATTTCTTATTTTCAAGGTTTTTTTACTTGTTCTAATTTTAAATTGACTGGCAAATCCACTTGGGATTTCTCAGTTAATGCCCTTGGCTTCCTGGAGACTAGAGGTGACTCTGTGTCCTGGGTTCTGATGGCAGCACCTGAGGGTACTCTAGGAGTCCAGCTGCTGCCAAGAAGAAGCGGTGTTAATGTGCGATGTCATCATCCAGGGTGGCCCCTTATCTCATCACTGACCCTCTTGAATGTTCTTCTCCAGTTGGTAGTACTGCCAAGTGTTTCAGAGCATGGATTTGGGAAGGCCTAGGTTCGGATCTCTGCTTCTCTTATAATTTTGTGACCTTGGGGAAATGACTGCATCTCTTTTCAGTTTCCTCTTAGATTTGTTAGCGCTGTGACTCCCTGCTGAGCACCACCATCCAGACCCTGCCCGTTTGCAGTTTATGACAGATTGACTTATTTTATGATTGTGATCAAAGCTGCTGACTTTGCATTCTATGCTCTCCAGACAGGAGAAAATTTTACTGTATCAGAATTTGCTTGGTGTCGAGAAGTGAAACAGTGATGCGGAATCAGAGAAAGTCAGAGAACGCACCTTAGGAATCTACTAGTGCGGCTAGTTGAAGTGCAGCTTTGCAACAGGAGAAGCCAAGCCAGAGAGAGGTCAGGATCAGCCCTATTTGTAAATTTCCATCAACAGTCCTTACACTCTGGCTGTTTTCTAGTGGCCTCCTTCACCAGTATTATATAGCTCTCTAAAGCAACAGAGGGAAATGGGAAAAGTAAATGGCACGTCCCATAGAACTTGAAGCATGGAAGGATGTGATGTTTGACCTGCCAAAGGTCTTATGGGAAACAGTGGGAAGTGTGAACAATCCCCAGGGCAAGAGGGACGCGGTCTGTGGGCCATCATTGGCTAGACCTGGCTTTTTATGGGTCCCATCCTGGCATCATCAGGAGCTGAGGTAGGTTTAGCACAATTGAGCTCTCAGTTTTAAGCACACTGAATGCTAAAAACAAAACGGAAACTCGTTTGTTTAACAGTAGTTTTTTGGGTTTTTTTTTTTTAAGATTTTATTTATTTGACAGAGAGAGATCACAAGTAGGCAGAGAGGCAGGCAGAGAGAGAGAGGAGGAAGCAGGCTTCCTGCAGAGCAGAGCGCCCGATGCGGGGCTCGATCCCAGGACCCTGAGATCATGACCCGAGCCGAAGGCAGAGGCTTTAAGCCACTGAGCCACCCAGGCGCCCCAACAGTAGTTTTTAACTACAAATTCAAAGCATTTAAATCCATCTTTAGGGACACTTTTATTTCTAAACTTAAATTCAAGGGGAAAATTATCACATGGATCTTGACAGCATACATCCCAGTCTTCACCTCTGATCTCTTTTGAGCACAGAAATGCATTCAGTGAAACTGAGAGAACATCCCTCCAATGATCCTATCAATGACTTTTCAAGAATAACTGGAGATTCACAGTGCCCACAATCCTTTCTCCCTGGTGAAGAAGAATCCTGTGGCTCATCCTCATTAAAAACCCCTTTCCTGAAAATAAAATAGGATGAAATCAAAGAGGGAGACAAACCGTAAGAGACGCTTAATGATAGGGAGCAAACAGGGTTGCTGGAGGGCAAGTGGGTGGGGAGATGACTGGGTGATGGGGATTAAGGAGGACACGTGATATAATGAGCACTGGGCGTCGGATATAACTGATGAATCACTACACTCTGCCTCTGTAACGTAGAATAATATACTATATGTTAATTAAATTGAATTTAAATAAACAATTTAAACAATTTTAAAAAATAGATTCATATAAATTAGGCCCTATTTAATATGAAAATGTGAGAAAAGTCAATCATGAAATTTGAAGAATCATTCATTGACTGAATCCAACCAGACAACTGTAAAATTAATGATATGAAAAAAAAAATTCCCTTTCCTAGGAAATCAGGGCTAAGACATGCCTCAAGGGCCCACATACTCATTATTCATCCATTCACAACTTTTTCCTAAGGGCTATTCTAAGCCAGAAGCTGGATTAAGGCACTGGCCAACAGAACTGATAAATTACAGATGAAAGAATAAGATAGGAAGACAAGAAAAAAGCAAACTGATAAGCTGTAACCATTTTCACCTGTGAATCTCCATATGCGGGAGTTGTAGAAGCACAAGGTCCTTTATCCTCTGTGCAACACTGTTGCCTTCACACCAGGGGGAAGCTACTTAGGCTAGGGGTCTCGGTTGTATCTATGTTACCTATAGTTTTGATGGTGCCACTGAGTGTTCAGTAAGTACTTGCTGAACAGTAAGTACATCCTCTCTGAGCCATGAGGTCTTTCCCTAAACCTATGGATGTATTGTCTGACCCCTTCTGGAGCCTGGATCACAGCCTTCCCTTAGTCCAAACCGCCTCCTTCTGGGGCTAAGACAGCATTTCTTTTCCAAGCCTGACTCCCAGAGCCCCATGTGTCTCTCTGTGTCGCCAGCCCAGTTCATGCCTCCAGCTTTCAGCGAGAAGCAGGAGAAAAGCAGCAAAGTGTGTCTTTCTTTTTCACTTTCAGCTTCACAATAGAGTTTTAAAATCAATACTGAAATAGGAGCACCTCAGTGGCCCAGTTAGTTAAGTGTCAGACTCTTGATTTTAGCTCAGGTCATGATCTCAGGGTTGTGGGAACAAGTCCCTCAGTGGGCTCCACACTTGGCGTAGGCCCACTTAAGATTATCCTTCACCCTCTGCCCCATAACTCTCTAAAATAAATAAATAAATAAATAGATAAGCAATAAATATTGAAATTACCGATTGAAAGTAATATTTAAGGTAAATACTGAACTCACTAAATTAACAGGATAAAAACCAGATTCTGTTAATGTAGTTCCTCATTCCTCTCTCTCTTTTTTTTTTTTATATTTTATTTATTTATCTGAGAGAGAGAGAGAGAGCTCACAAGCAGGGGTAATGGTAAGCAGAGGGAGAGGGAGACAGATTCCAGCTGAGCACGGAGCCTGATGTGAGATTTGATCCCAGAACCCCGGGATCATGACCTGAGTCAAAGGCAGACATTTAACAAATTGAGCCACCCAGGCACCCCCTCACTCCTATTTTTAAGGAATAAGTTCAAGCCTTTCATTCTGGGCACTCATACGACAGCTAGAATTCTGGAAAAACTTAGGAAAGGCACAATACATAGTATAATTATTCCTAAAACCAAGCCCATAGGAAGAACATCCTTGTGACGCAGAGTAGTGTAAGATGAGCTCATCCAAAGGAAATGGAAAAAATGAGGTACATCAGGAGCCATTCTGGCCTAGCACAAACTGGCTTGGCTGCCACCAGCATGGAACAGTGGCTCCCATCTACGGGGAGCCCTCCGAGGCCCTGAAACATGAGTGCTACACACATAGTCTCAGAGAGTCCTCAGTAGCAAACCTATGGGTCATTATTATTCCCTTCCCACAAATGAGGAAACGGGAGATCTGAGATGCTAGCTTCCATATTTGTAGGTGACAGAGCTGGGATTAAAACCCAAGTCTGGAGGCGCCTGGGTGGCTCAGTCCGTTAAATGACTAACTCTTGGTTTTGGCTCATATCATGATCTCGGGGTCATGAGATCAAGTTCCACTCTCAGCAGGGAGTCTGCTTCAGATTTTGTCTCTCTGTTTCTCTCTCTCTCTCTCTCAAATAAATAGATAAAAATCTTTTAAAAAATTCAAGTCTCCCTGAGACCATCGCTCAAGATCTTACTATATTTAACTACTATATTATATTTAACTATATTTAACTACTGCTTTTTTTAATGCATAGGACCAGATCCTTTGATTTCTATAGTCCATTCCCAATACAATGGGTTGCATCTACTACAAAGCATGCTTTGGTTGTAGTTATTAATGATGCCATTGCACTTCATGAAAATGGTTAAAAACAATCATTACTTTTGATTAAAATGACATGTTTATGTCATTTTGTAAATATTATATTATTAATTGCTTCAGCACCTCTATGAGGTAGGCGTGTCCTTGCTTTACAGATAGGCAACCAAAGTTCAGAGAGTTTAATGACTTGTACATCTGTACACCCACCAGTGTTAGGTGGACCCAGCAGGACCCTGAGAGTGAGCCCTGCACAAATGCTGTGCCCTAGGCCTCTCGCTGGCCACACCCTAAGCCCTGCCCTAAGGCCCAGCCCCTACTAAATTCAGCTCTCCTGGTTATGCAGGTTATACTGCTTTCCATCCTCCTGTCAGATACCGGTGTTCCCCATCCACTGGGAAAGGCTGGCACAGTAAATTAACGAGAGCAAGGAACCCTGAACACAAATACAGCCATAACTCCAAGCCTTGGTGAGAGGCAGCTTCTTCGTGGGCTCTTAGGCTGGAAGCTTCTTGGAGACAGCAGCTGCGAATCAGTTATCGCCATACCTCCAACCTTGGCCTTGGCTTGATGCACAGTAGATACATGATACTTCTTGAATGACAAATGAACAAATAATCAATAAACACTTGTGAGTCTGGAGTTCATGATCTTCTTACCTAGTGGTTCCTCTTTCAACTTGTTCTCGGCATTTGGAGAAGAGAGAAAGAACCCCAGGGAGCCTTGCTGAGCCCCAGATCAGGCAGAAGGTAAGAGGGCTATATGCTGCCAGCTCCCCTTCCCAGCCTCCCCCCCGCCCCGACTCTCTGGTCTCCCTGCTTCTTGTTGACTCAGATCCCTGACCCCAGAGATTGCCCTCTGTCCCCTGGGAGGTGACTGGGGAGGTCTTTTACAGTTCCAGGAAACCATTCACCTCCACTTCCCAGTCCCAGATTATTCACTGGGAAAACTGGGCCCTTTTCATCTGGGATCCAGGGGTTGCCACATCCCCTGGAGAATGTTAAGATCCAATTTTATATAAAGAAGGGCTTCTTGTATTTCTTCTTTCTATTTTAGGGAGAAAGAGAAGGAATATTAATCCCAGTTTTCAACATGGATTGAAAATGGAGTTTTGCCAATTTTCTACATTTTCCCCTGTAGTTCTCTGCCAGCCAAGGTAGGAGGGAAACAAGCAGCCTGTGTTCCTGGAGCATTTTTCGGAGAACAGGAAAATGTCAGTGATTTGGATAATTGAATGTCTGGATTAAAATTTACCTATGCCACATCTTTGAATAAAAAGGATTTTGATTAACCAATAACAGCAAAGCAAACAGGATGATAAAGTAGAATTTCTGTCTGATTTAATGAAAAAACTATATTGATTGTATACGTAAGTAATGTTAATTGTGATCCAATTTAATCTCCTTATTGAAACATATCCCATAAGACCCTCTACTAATCAGGAAACATTTATTACTCTAGTTTGGGTTTGTAACTGGCCTTCTTGGGTTTTGTTACTTTTGACAATTCTGAGTTCAGTTTTCCTCTTGTCAGAGATTGCTGGCATCTATGAGGTTTCACCATGGTTTTACCTGAGGAAAGTTCTCCTGGGAAGGGCCTGCCAGGGAGTTATTTGTCAGGACCAGCCTTGGCCTGATGAACGTGATGAAGCTGCCTGGCTCTCTGGGTGTTGGGGTGGGTGTGCTGTGGGCATGCTGGGGGTGTGCTGTGGGCATGCTGTGGGCATGCTGTGGGCATGCTGGGGGCATGCTAGAGGCGTGCTGGGGGCGTGCTGTGGGCATGCTGGGGGCATGCTGGAGACACGCTGGGGGCTGTGGAAGGGGCTGGAATGTGAATGGAAAGGTCTTTGGACAGAATTCCAAGAGCAGATGAATCTCCACTTTCGTTTTGCAATCTTCAGTAGCATGGAGATCTTTCAGCATGCTGCTTTACCTGATAAAATTTTTAGAAGAGGTGAAGAAATTGGCTTGTGATGCAATAATTCCATCCGTGCCCAAATATCTTGTAAACAAGGAGAGCTTTCGCGTGCAGAGTGACGTTGCTTTCACGGCCTTCCAGGGGCAAGGCGGTGCTGAAGGAAAATGGTGACAAGGAGCTGAGGGAGTCTGACGAGGGCCCTTTCCTCTCATGGACCAGGAAACCCTGCCAGTCATTTGTGGGCACCTGACTCTCTTTCCCAGTCAAGTCTGGCCTCAGAGCTGGAAAGCTCTCCAGATGTTACCTGGGCAACACCATTACAGTTGGCTAAAATAGAAACATCTGCCTGGTAAGACCCCCCAGTTCCCTGAAGAGACCAGCAGAAAGTCAGTCACACCAGAAGGTGAGAACTTAAGGCTTCTACCACCTCAGCTGAAGGGATTGTGTCACTCCACTCTGCTGCCTCCGGCCTGGCCCCACATATTTACAGAGAAAACATCCGAACATAGCAGCAAGATCAATCATGCATCTTCAAGCATCACGGACAGAAGTCCCACCATGGTGTTCCAAGTCACTAGCCTCTGAGTCCCTTGTGAACTCTCTCTTCTCTGCTCCTCCCACCCCCTACACACATGCACACATGCATGCACGCACAGATTTGTATCACCCCAGCTCCTCTTCAAAACCTTCCTGGACCATGCCCACCACAGTAGTCTCTCCATCAGCTGAATTCCCAGGAACTCATTATTCTCTCTGCCAGAGAGTCTTCTCAGAAGAGTGGAAAGCTCTTAAGCAAGCACTTCACTGTCTTTCACAATGCCTTCCACTGAACTGGCACTTAGTTCTGGCTTTCTGGTTGACGGATTCATTTTGGTATAGTAAGTATGCACAGAGAAGCTCCTCCTCCTTCCCAGATGTTTCCATATGGATCCCCCTCCCCTAGGCCTTCTAGAGCCCAGGCATCCCTGCCCTGTTGGTCAGTTGTATGGCTGGGCATTAAAGTCATTTCCTCTGTTTCCTCAGTGGAAGCTAATGGGGTTGGGTGTCTAGTCCGTAAGAAACTTTTCCAGTGTTACCTGATAGGTTTATGTGATGCATGACTTTTCAAAGAGTCATTTAGTTAGTTCCTCAGGTGGTAGCTTCATGATTTCATTTTCAAACTTTGAAAGAAGAAAAGTAAGCTTTTTTGGTCTCATTAGTCTTTGTGGCTTGTCTTTATCTTGATTAGCCAAGCTCCTTTCTGCCCCAGGAAAAATGTAAAGCACTGTCCTCAGCATTGTCCTGGGATCTACCAAGGATTGCTCACCCCTGCCCCAGCCCCTTCTGCGGGGACTCATGCAGACGCCCTTCCTACTTGGCGCGGTAGGTAGAACTGCCTCCACCCACGCTAGGCCTCTGCCCCCCATCCTCCCCTGACCTTCTCTAGCACAGCTCCCCTGCCCTGTTGGCCACACTGACATCTGAGTGATGAAGGTTCTGAGCACTTTGCCTTCCGAACAGACCCAACTGTCTGATCCCCTCGACCCCCTCAGAACTGCTGCCTTTCATTTGAAAGTTTTATTGTTTTGCTATTTGTTTCTGTTCGTTTCCTATACACAGACCTCTTCTTCCCTCTCCATGACCTTCATGCTGAGATGACCACAGGGGCTTTCCAGACCTTTGCTTTCTCCACACCTACAATCCAAACAACCAGATGTGACTTGTATCTACATCTTCCCTCCCCCCCCAAAATTTTTCAAAATGAGAGCCGGAAAGTCAGCTAGACTGTCAGCTAGAACCCCATCAACCTACCCAAGAGGACTGCTAGTCTCCAGGGAGGGGAGGAGTAGGGAGGGGGAGGCACAACATCTGTCCATTCACACCTCCCTAGACAGATCTGCCCTGCTCCTACCCCAGGCCATTGAAATGCTCCCAAGAGTGCTCATAGCTCTATGTGCTGCCAAAGCCAGTGGGATGAGTACCTACCATGCTTCCTAGACCAGAGCGCTCAGAAAGCCGAAAATATATCGCCGACATGTTGAAGTACCCATGCACTGGGGACATTCCAGGCACATAGCTGTGAGCAGCAAATTTTGTTGAACGAATGAATGAATGAGTAGCCATTTGGGCCAGGCTCCTTCCTCCACACACAGAGTTCTCATTTCCTTTACCCTTCAAACTCATGCCTGCATGTCATGACCGGCTTCTCTTCCTCGTCCCTCCTGTCCTACCCTCGCCATCTCCTGTAATAATATTTGTGAACAGGTTACCCCTCTGGGATTTAAACTAAGCAATACCAAGTCTTTTGCCTTTCTTTACAGAACTTGCCTTTTGACCATTATCTTCCTTCTATTTGGACTCTCTCCAAATGGTCCACCTCCCTTCTGAGTTGTAAAGCTGAGAAAGAGGTTAGGTTTATGAAGCCAAACCATTAGGTTTTATCTACTCAGATGGGAGCCTCGGAGAGTTTGGTTTCTAGCTCTCAGACGGCATAATAAGTTTCAATTAGCCAGAATGACAAAATTATCCCAAAAGCAGCGACTCCTTCCACGCACCGGCCATAGCTGCAGTGAGGTGAGACCCCTGCTCATTGTGTTGTGAGCGGATCGGAAGAGGCCTGTGACACTGTGAGACTGTCTTTATGATCAAGGTGGGAATTAATCGGCGAGAGCGTGATGATCCAGGATACCACTGTGGTCTCGGCACTTCCACTGGGAGGCTTATCGTCCTCTTCTGTTTACCAAGGTCTTTTAAAAATTATTATTATTATTAAACACCTAGGATTGTGGGGTTCATGAGCTGCATGATAGGACGGCTTAAGCTCAAGTTGTCTAAGTTGCTTTTGGAAGAGGATCAAAACCCAAGCTGAAGCTCCTTCCCGCCTGACTCACAAGGCCATTGTTATTATATTTAGCTTTGGATAAACTTTCCTAGGGAAGGTGATTGCTCACAGCAGTTCATTTGAAACGTACAGGCTTAGATCTGGCTTCATGTGTGAGCGCAGGCCTGTCATCGTGCATTCCAGGTCACTCTCCGAAATGAATTTGTCTTTCCTCAACGTTTCTCGGAGCCGGGGAGCAGACATTCCTCCGGCTCTGCATTAATCCAATTACCAAACACCTGCAGACGCGCAATAACAGTGTGGGTGCCAAGAGCCTCAGCAATGGTTTTATAGCCGAATGTAATCTGCTGTCCTGCTATCAGGAGTCAGGTTACACACCTGCCAAGATCCAAGCCAAAAACATAACATTCACGGCTCTTACTCCAGGCAGGAATGTTCAGCGCACAGTAGAGAGACAGAGTGACAGGCATTTTAACTGGACTGCCACAGAGCCCATTAAACATCTTGAACTTCTTAGTAATTATATTCAAAGTCATTTTAGTACCAAAATATTTATAAGAAATGTATGACAAAACAGGATTTTTCTTCCAGGGACAGTTACAGCAGAACCTTCCCTCGCCAAATAGAATTCAATGAGCTTGATGACTCAGGCCTACCCCTTGTGCTACAGAGGAGGTCAGAGGCGGCTTCTTACCGATCATCTCCAGCGTGCCTGTGGCCGCGAGGATGCCCGGAAATGCGAAAATAATTCCATCCCACATACACAGTCTACCATATATGCTTCCAAATAATGCCGATGTTCAGAGACCAAAGAGCCCTGTGTTCCCAGAGATCCTGAGCTCAAGCCTAAAACCAGGGACTCGAGAAACACACCGATGCTTTTCTCCAAACACAGCCACCTCCGAAGGAGCAAGAAGACCTTGCGGAGCTCTTTTCGAGGGTCTGTCAGAAACAACTCAACACAGGCCTTGATGGAGAAGTAGCTGCTCATTTTCACTTCTGAGCCGGTTTTGAGGAAGTTCTATCCCTGCTTATGGCAAGGGTGGAATAAATCTTTCACAGAAAGCCCTCAGCTCCATGTTTCTCACCAGAAACAAATTTCTGTACAAGCTGAGTAACCATATTATCTGTCACCAACCTGAGCTCTTAAAGGATAAGGACAGTGTCACTCCGTGTCTGTGTCCTCAGGACCTCGTGGGGGCTGGGTCTGAAATGCAGTGTGCCTTCGGGACATGTCCACTGGATGAATTTCTGGGTCAAGGGGCCCTTCCCATGATTCACCTTTCCTCCCACCCCCCAACCCACTCCCCCACCAAACACAAAAACACTGGAAACATGAGGGGCCAGGACATGAGAGAGTAGTAAGTTTCCTGGGGAAGGAGGCAAAAAACAGATGTATCCTTCACACATGGCCTCCCTTGAGTTATCTACCCTCGCCTTGGAGCAAACCTCCCCTTGAACCAAGGTTTCCAAAGCCCCTCAGACAGCCTGCCACTGTCCACAGCAGAGCAGTCACAAGAGCCCAGGCCCCTCGGCTGGCACTTCGGCAGCAATAAAACATGACACGGGATTGACCTCTGTGCATGTGTGAGTCTGTCCTTCCAACTGGACACAAGCTGCCCACAGGCAGGAAGCGGCATCACGTTTCTCACCCATGTGGCACCCCAGGTCCAGGCACTCAGCAAGTAGAGAGAGTTCCTTAGCATTTACTCTCCTTGGATTTTCTTTAAACACACACACACGCGCGCACACACACACACACACACACACACACACAGAGCTTAGAGGCCACAGCTAACTTGGTTTCCAGCTGTATTCCAAGTCTCTGCTAGCCAAAGAGTGGCCCAGGGACCAGCAGCCTCGGCATCACCTGTGACCTTGTTAAAACTGCGGAATCCAAAGACCTGTTACTAAACCCAAGGGCAAAGCACCTGCATTTTAGCAGATCCGCAGGAGATTCAAATGCGCAGAAGACTGGGGAGCCGAGTTAAGGTACAACGGCCTCTTCTAGGAACACACCCTGCAGAGCTTTGAGAAGTCCCGATCTCTGACAGAGTGAGTTGCACACGCTGTGCACTTCTCGGTCTAGCTCCCCATCCTGGAGAGATACGCTGATGATCCGAGAGGTCTGAACGGAAGATTAGAGAAGGCAAACAGCAGCAGTGCCCTGTGCCTGAGGGGATGATTCTCAGTGTCCAGAGCAAGCGAGCATGGAGCTGGAAGCCAGGCGGCCAGAAGCTGGCTCCGGAGCAGCATTCCCGGGGCTGGGGCTCCATCTGCCAGCCCCTCCCGCGGAGCCCTGCGTTCCCAGCCCACATGTAACCTTCAGCCCCTGCCCAGAGCAGTCAGCGTGACAGTAATAATAGTAGTCACAAGAAAATGCAACCTCGATCATGCTAACAACTTCTGAAAAGTAAAATGCTCGGGATATGATTTCAATTAAAACTCACATTGTCTGACTTGTCTCCCTGCAGAGCAGAAGTTCACCTCCTCTTGCCCTCTTCCCTCCTTGTTTCAGAACTAAGGCAGACAGGAGGAGCTGTGGCAATGCCCACTCTCACCTTGAGGTGCAGGGCTCTGTGTGCCCCGCATCACTTCCCCCCTGCCCTGGTCTGCTGGTCTGCTGGTCTGCTGATCCACTACCAAAAAACACAAACACAAACACCAACAAAAGCCCTTCATGCTAACCTCATCCGAAGGATTGTGGCAGAGCCCAAGTTCCTCTTCCTCTCTTCTCCCCCGTTCCCTCTTTCCCGCCCTCTCTCTTCTTCTTCCTCTGTCTTTCTCTCTCACACGCAGTTAATTCATAAAGCATTCTGAACTTAAAAGGAAACTGCTCTCCCACAAATGGGAAGAGCCTAAATTCTTTGCCAGAGCTCTTCTCAGGCAGACAGGGCAATGACTCACCTCATCTGTGCTGAAGGTCATTCTTCGAAATCAGTTCTGATCACCTAGCCGGGGAGTGCCAGCCGGCCAGGTGGGGACGGGGTAACACTGACCTCCTCAGAATCCTGGTGCATAATTTCCCCAAGGAAACAGAAGTGCTGTCATCCTCCAGATATCTAATGCCTCCTTTCAATGAGCTGCTGGGCAGAATACAACCAATAAGGCCAGGGTCAAAGCCATTTGGGTATGTGTGAACAACCAAACTTAATGCTTCCTAAGAAATCTCTGAACAGAATGTAGGAAGTATCTGTTGAGTGACCCTCCTTCTGAAGCTTCTTCCCACCTTTTCTTATTCAAGTAATGCCTGTTCACAATGCTTTACAATTAGCTCAGATGTTATCTACACCTAAACTTTTCCAAATCTCTCCACATTTCCCAAACACTCTCTCCCGTACTGCTTGGGGCAACTGTCTGCCTTTGATGGGTGTTTTCAGGAAAAACAAAATTCGCAATTATGGCTCAGATGGTATCTGTCTATTACTTTGGGAGGAATTAACTGTGACTTTGAAATTCAAATAAAGTGATTTCTGTAATAATGCCACATATATGTTCCTGATAAACCTCACATTTTGTAGAACCACACATTAAAAGCACCAGGGCTTAGGGGAAAAATGGTTAAGGGGAGACCGCTCAAAACATCTGAAATTTTAACCAGAACACTAACAAAAATAGTAACAAATAGTCATCATACAAATAAGAGAACAGTGAAATCACCACTGACATTTGCTCCCAGCACCAAAGCCACTCCATCCCTTGCATCTTTAATTCCTTTAATTTAATTTTAATTGAATTCCCTTAACTTCTGCCTTTGAGACATAGGTCCTGGAAGGTATTTATATCTATGAGAAATCATCATCAAAATGCAATATATGACCCAAGGTGTAAAACCCTCCTCATCCATTGATTTTTTTTTTTTTTTTAACACTAGGGGAAATGTATTTGTAACTTCTTCACATGCATAGAGATCTTCCCCCAAACAGTTTAAAACAGAAGAAAGGGTACTGGTACTAAGTGTACTGGTTATCATATCAGTCACTTCTTGCTCTAAGGTAAAGCAGTGTGCAGAATTTTCGACTTCTTTCTTAAGGTCTTTATATGCCACAAAGGCATTCTCTTTACCTGACAACAAGCTTGCTTTCCTTTGCTCAAACATTAAAACATTTTGTTACAAGTCACCATTAGACTGATGCCGCCTTGCCTATTGACAGAAACACACTGTAGCAGAATAGACTGTATGAGATATTCACAACTAATACTAGATGAGTGTTTCAAGTATGAGTTCCATGGTGGATAGAATAATGTCCCTTAAGCAGCAAAAGGAGTGGACTTGGCAGACCTGATTAGAAATATTATGATGGAGGGAAGAGAGTGGGAGATGGGTTAAATGGGTAATGGTGATAAGGGGGCACTCGCAAAGAGTGCTGGATGTTGTATGTAAGTGGTAAATCCCTGAATTCTACTCTGGAAACCAATATTGCACTGTATGCTCACAAATGAGAATTTTAAAAAAATTTTGGAAAAAAATGCGACAATTATTTTTGCTGATCTAGCTGGGTTTAACATGGACACAAGAGTCCTTACAAGAGAGAGACAGGCAGAGTGCCGGAGTCAGAGTCAGATGTGATGACAGCAGCTGTTGCTGGAGTGACATGGGGCCACCGAGCAAGGGACGCAGGCAGCTCTACCAGCCGGAAAAGTCCAAGGAGTGGATGCTTCTCCAGGGCTGCCAAAGGAACATAGCCCTGCTGACCCATGCGAGGCTTCTGACCTCCAGAGCCATAAGAGAATACATTTGTGTTGGTTTAAGCCACTATGGTAATGGTAATCTGTCACAGCAGCGATATGAAACTAGTACAAATGGTAAAACCAGCACGGTGAGGTCAACAGGTGTCATTATTACTTCATTTGTCTTCTTTACCATGACCACCTCCCCCAATTTTCCAACTGGGGAACCGTTATACAACTTTTTTTTTTTTTTTTTTTTTTTACTGTGGGCCTACCACATCAACAGTTTTGCCAATATTGTTTCATACCAGATGTTCATTTACCCAAAGATTGAGATAAAAAAGTGATGAATAAAAAGCAAAAAGGTCTTTTTTAAATATTTAACAGACACTGAATAAACCCTCCAGGTAAAATAGCCTCATCCCTCCAAATCCTCAAGTTAAATAATCCTTCCAGGTACTATCCAGAGTAACATTTAGACCAAAGAGCTCACCCACTATTGACTTCAAGGGCTTGGAATCAATTCTGTATATAATAGGTGCATTGGGGCCTGAACTCTGATCCAATCTGGGAGAACTACTTCTAATCCTTGCAAAAGTGCATTGCTCCTGCCAAGAAGACTGCAAAGCAGGCCCATGGAGGCTCATCCCCAGACTGGGTAAGCAGGAGGAAGCCATGCCTAGGGCTGTAAGCAGGGTCAGGGCCCCCACCTCACCTCCCTATACCAAGCCAAGCCTTCTCTTGCATAAGTATGTAAAATGCAACACACACCACAACATATCATCCTCAAACCAACCCCATCAACTTTCTATTGAACTCCATTGTAATGAACAAAGAGGAAAGAGAAATGGCCAGAGGCCTTCAGCACCTCCTCAAGGGATTCTGTCTGATCTGAGAAGGAAGGACATTCGTGGATGGACAGATGGGACCAGTATTTTTGCATGGGATTTCCTCTGCTATCACTACCACTCTTTCTGCTAAAGCACCAGGCTCAAGTCATCGCCTTTCAGTATGGGACAGAGAAGCCACCGTGCTTCACTTTTCCTGTGCTCATTCCACACATTTCCAGATCAAAAATAGACTTCATGGGGTGATATAATAATCATTCAACAAACATAAAAGCAGCCCTAGGGATTTACACAAAGTCCAAACAGAAACATGGCTTTGACTGATTTGATAGATCTGCGTTGTGATTGGCAGAGCTCAAAATACGTATCCTGTTCCCAACTCTCCCCAATTTTTTACCACCATGGCTCCCCCCCTCACTTTCTAATATTTTCAGATTAGTCTAAGAGGGAACTTCAATTCTTTCTTCCAAAGATAGAAAAGTGAGTTCTTCTCTCCCGGGACTCAGGAGCTCCCAGCCACATCACCAATGCACTAGGTCATGTTCCAGGAGCAACTACAGGTCTCTGAAGAACACGGAAGTTGGTGGACTGTCCGCAAAGATGGGGCCAAACATCCCTGCCCCCCAGTCCTGCAAGCTCACAGACGTTCCCCCACTGAAAAGGGTGGTCTTCTTCCTCTCCTCTAAACACCAGGCAGCCCTGTGACTTGCTTTGGCCCATCCCATAGGAGGCCAGGTGGTGTCCACCTTGTGTCTCTCAGAGGCCAGCCTCCATGTGAAGAGGCTCAGGCTAACAGGTGAATGGTGAGAGACCACATGGAGGGGAAAAGGGCCACCTGGAGGAAAACCAAGGTTCCCAGCCCCAAACATCTGCTACAGAAAAAGATAACTCCACCAACCCCACCCATACCAAAGAATCATGAGCAAATAAATGATGGTGGTTCATTAGCCATTCCATTCCGGGGTGACTGTTATGTAGCAAAAGAAAAATGAAACAGGAAGTCTGGCATGAGCGATGGCTAACAATCCCTTTTTGTCCTAAAATCCTTTGCTTTTCATTTCAAAACAAAATCCTCCTCTGCAAGTGCCAAAACTAAGATGTGATTAGTTGAGAGGGCATTATTTCAAGAGAAAAAGAATTCCCCTCACCTCCAGCTGAGCGGGGCTCTGCAATTCTCACACCTAGCCATGATGGAGTTCAAAGGCTAAGCCACTTTCCACCCAGCTTTGGCCCCTGGCATCTTAGCAAGAAAAGGGGATCAGGAGATGAGTATTCCAAGCCTCGATGCCCAGAGCCCCTGACAGGGAAAGGAAGGGAGAAATAAAACTGTTACAGGAAAATTGGGTGGATAACTGAACAAGGATTATGCTATAATAACAATGAGGATTGGATTTCATAAAATCCTCAGTTCATAAGTTCATGGCTGGAAACAAGGTCCCCTCTGGAGCACTGAGTTCAGCAGTCTTGAAAAAGCTAGCCCAATGTTTACATCTCTGCTTTCTCCGCTCTGTGAGGAAGACCTGGTTTGTAACCACAGCCCAGGCAGACAACTGAGAAAACACAAAACATGGCCTGGTGATGTAGACAAGCAGCTGCCTGCCGGGCATGATTTAGAAATGCCATCCAAAGAGAGGGGGCGGACGGTGCGAGCCGTCCTGGGTACCTGGAATAGAGGAAAGAAAGGGGGAGACAGTCAGATCTGGGGGAAAAATACAAATAAAATGAGCCTTGACATAAAGAGGTCATAAAGGCATTCCAGAAAACAGCCCCCAGCACACGTGTGTGTTTCATTGATTCCAGCATTTGATGATGTAGAGGTTGTATCACAAGTTACCTGGCAGGCGTGGAGAGCCTGCGGTTTGGGGAGTAACAGCCACCATGCTCAGCTTCCCCTCACAAAACAGGCAGAGCCCAGCTGCCAAGGGGTCCCCCAGAAGCAGCCTCTGCTCTAAGAGGCAAATGAGCACTCCACAGTCATTGGGACCTGCACCTGTGCCCAGGATCTCAGCATGTGTAGGAGGTCCCAGTTCTTGCTCTGAGATAAACCTGCAGAGCAGGACAAAGGCACAGAACTGAGAACCCACCAGAAGACTCTGGCACCAGCTAGATTTTGTTTGCTCTATGAAGTGGGGAAAAAGCCTTTCCCCTCTCTGGTCTTCACTCCCTCTTCTGTAAGATAAGAGTGTGGGACAGAATGATGTCTTAAGAACCTTCCTAACGCCATACTTCTTTTTAAAATCATTTCCTATATTTCTCTTTCTAGAAACTAACACGAAGTTGTCGGCTATAACTTCCTATTCAATCCCTGTTGGGGTGTATCATTTCATGTTGTTCCCCTTGAGAAAATTCTTACAGCCCAGAGTACAAAATACCTGTCCTCAAAGACAAGGCTGTGAAGCTCGGAGCAGAGAGGCCGTGTTCTCAGAGGGCTTCATCTAACGATGGATGCTGTATCTGTTATTTTTTTATTAAAGCTTTTTGGTCAGACACAGTGGTCAGAATACTTTCTGTTTGGGGTCCCGGGGGTGTTTTTTATTGAGATGTCCTTTGTAGCAGGGAAAAGGAATAATGCAATGTTATAAGCGTCCTAAGAACATTTGAAAAGAAGGAACCTTATCTGTAAGGATATAAAGTAGACTGATAATGTAGAAATTCAACCTTGCTATTTCCCCCAGACCTCTTTGTTCGTTCTTATGGTGTTTATATCTGTCAGGCTTTCTGTTGCCTACTTAAACTATTACACACTCACTGCTACGCTGGCATCTAGCAGGATGGGATTATTGCTTTTCCCTCAGATTTCTAAGCTTTAGCAGAACCTAGGTGGATGCTATGGATTTGTAACAAAAACCTTCATTACGAATTGCTCTTTGACCAATAGAGTATGACTTTCCAGGCCTCCCAAATGCTTTTTGTCTTTAGCTGATACCAGTGTTACCTAACTGATTTCTTTTGGTTTCCCTCACACATGATTGCTCATAATTTTCTTTTTTAATCCTTTTCTGTTATTTTCCTTGACTGATCTCTCCTGAACAGGCAATTTAACTTAAACCAACCTGATTGGGTTTTTTTTTTTTTTTTTCCCCTTGCTATATAAATCTGTTCTGTTTGCTCTTGGTTCTGTCATCTTGTTTTATCCAACCCCCCCCCCCGCCATTCTTCTGGCTGTCTCTGTCAACCAGGGAGGTTCTGCCATTATTTATTCATTTTCATCCTTGTGACATCTTTAATGTTTTCTCTTTCAGGAATTCTTACTGTGCATAGTTTGATCTCCAAGATCCAAAATTTCTTCAGCGATCTCTCATTTCCTTCTTAATTTTTCCTTAGTGCTCTAAAGGACTTTTTCAAGCTCTTGTCTCTTCACTGTTTTCTATAGTATCAAGCCAGCCATTCGCTGTTGCAAAAATAATTTTAATATTTTTTTCATAAAGTACTTCATCCAGATGAGGTCACATTCTCACCTTGATTTTCTCCCTTTTAGGGATGTTCTGCATGTCCCCTGCTCCCTACTGAGTCTAAGAATACTCGTCAAATACTTTCTCAAATGTTCTTATTTTCTTATGGTGACATTCTTTTCTTGCAAGCAGTTGTGCTTTGTCAGGGTCTGTGGCAGCTGCCTCCTGACATGCAGAAAGTTCTCAAATGTCCGCAGCGCTGCCCTGTCCGGTCATCGCAGAGACCCTGTCCGGTCATCGCACAGAAGGAAATCTCCCGTTTCCCCTTGCAGCGAGTGCTCCCTTCCCCTCCTCAAGTATTCACAGAGGCCTTCCGGGGTCTCCTCCTCACTACTCCTTGGTCAGGAGTTCTTGGTTGAAAGTGGCAAGTGGCCAAAGAATCAGGGTCAAATGAGGATGAGAAGGGTCATGAGGAAGGCAGAAGAGTAATAAGGCTAGAAGGAAAGTTTCGGTGGTTAACTAAACTCTAAGACCTTAGGGTTCTCTCAGGACCATGTCTAGTTCCTGACTCATAGTGTAGCAACACAGTCAAGAGTCAGAGTGCGTGGGTTCAGACTGTCTCCCTACTTGTGAGCACCATGACTTTTCACCTCAGTTTCTCCATCTATGAAATAGAAAGCCAGTACCAACCTCATAAAATCATTGCACGTATTAAGTGAAGCAATGTAAGCATATTATAGAACCTAGTCCATAATAAGTGTCATAATGTCACCTACCATTGGCTCATATTCAGGTAGAGCTGAAGTGGGGATTTGTAAGAATCTGGTCTGTACCTTCCTGGTAGAAAATTTAACAGGAGAAACTCTACACAGATTAAAGAAACCAAAATGCAGGGAAAAAACTCAACTCAATGATCAGTTAAGATTACCGATTCACAGAACTAATATCCTAGACAGATGGAGTCAGAAAGCAGTTAAGAGTCACTCCTGAGTGACAACCGGGAACTTCAGCTCAGCACAGATGGCGAGAAGACAGGATCCCCTGATCAGATCTCTGGTAGGTGTGACCACTTCCACTGGGAACTAAGGGTGTTCAATGCCTCTTTTGTTAACAGGGAACTAACACTCCCCTTTTCAAGGAGGGCTTCACTGCCAGTGTCCTCACGCACCCTGAAGTATTTACTGGGTTCAGCCAGGATGGGTTTTCACTTATTTCCTGTCAAGACTCTCTGGTTGGAAGTAACTAATCAAAACCACAGTCTATCAAGGGAATAGTAAACAGAGCATGGGCTAGACTGGGAATTTCATCAACAACTAGATCTGGGGCCTCAACATCCTAAGAACTTCTGTAGAATCTCTACCTCCACTTCCCCTTGTGGAAATTTTTTTCCCTCTTAGACAAGCTCCCCCATGTGGCAGAGGCATAGCTGTGGCGAGTTCCAAGATTCTCTACTCTGTAATCTAAGAGGCAGCTCCCATTCAAAACAAATTATCTGAGTGACCTGGGTTGAGTTAGCTATTCATCCCTGAACGGATCACTGTAGCCAGCATAATGGTAGCTGTTTGTCCTCCTCCATCAGAACCGCAAGTTTGATATAGGTAAGAGGTCCCTCGCAAAGAAGGGGCTACTGTTTTGAGAATATTAACATTAAATGACAATAATACCTCCCTCACACACCATCTCAGCTGACAAATCAACAGTCCTGACATTTAAACCATCTAATAAGCATATACAGCTTGGGAAATCATGATGGCCACTGAAGCCAAATTCTAGAGATGCCCCCATTGTGCCAAGCATTATCCTGTTATTTGCTGAACTGTGGGGAAGGACTAGCAGAGGAGGGAACCACCCAATGACAAGGACAGCATGAGAGCACTCAATAGGCTCCAGGAAGTAGCCATCTACCAATAAGTAAAAATGCACTTCAACATTTCCACAACTGTTCGGTCGTTCTGTTGCATACTGGTTGCATTTGGTTCCGTGGACCCTGATTCTAACAAAGTTTCCCAAGCGTTGTAGGCATGTGGATGACACCCTTCACTGTTCACTCAGGTCAATAAAGATTTCTTTTCCCTTTTTGGCATATTGTGTTGATTGTTTTGAGGTGAACTTGAGAGAGAATAGTTCAGCATCAGTTCTCATGTTAACAGCTTGCCTAGAAATCTCCGGAATTTTTAAGATAACTTTTCCACTAAAAACCAAACCACATGGATGCCTGGAAACTCAAGAAACAGGTCTGGTCCCTGCAGCTGAATGTGTTTCTACTCCCAGAATGCCCAGGGACACCAGGAAGAAGTCAGAAATCAACACAGTATCAACAGAAATCAACAGCAAGTATTCTTTGCATCATAGTCCAGACCAGCAAGTCTCAAGTATCTGATGTTGCTGGCTCTAAAAGCTAGTGAAAACACAGATATGGGTCTTCTAAGGTTTTGTTGTGTTTATTTTGTCATTGTTATTTCATTATTTTGTTGAATATTCACCAAAACTAAAAACCAGAACTGAATATTCTTCACAACCCACTAATTGTTCTACAGAAAACCTTTCTGTTCCTTCCTAATCTCAATTGGACTCAGCCCAATTGGATGAAAGCAGGGAGCTTTTATCAAGCTGATTACACCCTCCCGCCACACACATGCGTTCCCTCCTCATTCCCCAAATGACCACATACTTTAAAGAAAAAAAGACCACAACTGATATCGCTAAGATATTTCAACTTGTTTAAAAAATATAATATGCTCTCCTGAGGTCATTATTTTTCTGTTTCTCTGCCTCTTTCAGAGCTATCAGAATTCTCTGAATTTTTTCCCCATAAAGATACGTACCGCTCTTTCACTATTATAGACTGCATAGTCATTTTTTTTAAATAATAAAAGGTATTCTTTGTTAACAAAACACTGAGGGGCTTGTAAATTATTTCAGAGATAATTGGAATTTGTCCAATTCCAATAAGTGGAATTGCTGTTTAAAAATAGGGAAAGCCTGGATAATTTAGGAAGCATTTGGACTGAAGTGGAAAAGAATACCACATCTCCTGAGAAAACATCACCCACCTCTTCCTATGTCCGTGATGTATTTATTGGACCCTCCTTTGTTAAAGATGTCTGCTAGGCCCTCACCAAATCCATCTTCCCTGGAGCTATCAAATGACCAGGTTCAAGGTTTCTCCTTCATAAACCCCATGTGAAAGTTTTGCTACAGACTATGTAACTCCAGAGAGCATTTTCCAGGGAACTGGAGGACAGATACATACACCAAGAGCCTAATGGGGGCAGCTTCCCACAAAAGTATCCAGAGAGCTCTAGGCGAGACTCATGTAGTTTTGTAGATTATCTCAAGCTCTTGGATGGTCTGGCCCTGATTCCTCTTTAATCTTATCTCATACTACAACACCCCATGTACCCTAGACTTTGAACACACCAATGACTATTCTACACACACCAACACACAACATATTTCTTCTCATGCTCTTTTGTCATCTGAAATCCTCCCCTTCTGCTTTACCTATCAAGACCCTAACATTGAATCTGTTCAGCAAATACTACAGAGCTGGTAAATCATGGGTACTCAATGACTGGAAACTGCTATCTTCCCCTCCTTCCTCCTGTTCCTCTTCTTCTTTTCTTCCTTTCTTCTTTGTTTCTCTTCTTCTCTTTCTCCCCCACTACTTCTTTCTCATCACCATCATCTTCATCATCACAACTACTCACCATCATGCTCACAATTATTCTCAAATATGTAGTTTTAAAACAACCACTTCTGAGAAAACTTTCCTAATCCTCTAGTTAGAATTGGACCACTTCCTCATACTCCATGCTTCTTCATCTCAGCTCATCACGGATTAATTTTACTTTGCATTAAAGTCAGTTTATTGCTATCATTGCTACTGTTGCTATTATTATTTTTATATATAAGCTCATGCATTGGTGCCTACAAACATGAAAACAGAAATCTTGTCTGAATTTTTATAGAATACTCATCCCCATCCTGGTCATGCTTTATGCTTTCCATTAATAGGCACTTGGTAAACATTAGTCAAATTGGACTGGCTGCTGGTAAAGTTTTCTTATTTTGTTGATGTTTTAATACCAGATCTGGGTTTTAGTTTTGCTGTACTGCATCTCATATTCTGTAACTTCTTCTGCAAAGTTAAACATGCTTAACTTTTCAAATATTTATTTCAGAAATCAATTTTGAGATGGGTACATTAATGTTCTCAACAGCACAACTTGGCTCCTCTGGAATGAGCTTCATGCTGTTCAAATGTGTTTCCCTTTTGGATCCACATAGAAGTAAAAGACTAGGTTGCTCTTGATATTTTCACAGGATATCCTCTGACCCCTAAATTAATTTAAGTGTACTGAAGGAAGGCAGTGAAATATTTGTTTGGGTTTCAAATCCGAAAACCTGACCTCCTAACTCTCAGCCCCAAACTGCACAGGAAATTTCTAACAGTAAATCAAGAGCCAAAAGTGCATTTATGACAGAGTCAAAGAAAAGGAAAGAAAGACTGCGAATGACCAATAGGACCTTTCTATTGTAATTTAAAGATAGTCTGCCAGCATGGCAGAAATCTAGTCTTTGGCTGCATGGCGTAATGATGTCTTTCTTTCTTTCTTTTTAAAGATTTTATTTATTTATTTGACAGAGATAGAGAGCATAAGCAGGCAGAGGAGCAGGCAGAGGGAGAGGGAGAAGCAGACTCCCCATGGAGCAGGGAGCCTGATGTGGGGCTTGATCCCAGGACCCTGGGATCATGACATGAGCCGAAGGCAGTCGCCCAACGGACTAAGCCACCCAGGGGCCCCTAGTGATGTCATTCTTAATAAGAAAACTCAGTTGTCCCATCTTTACACTCAGTCATTTCAGTAGGGGCGTCTTCTCCCTGGAGTGGGAGGCACAGAAGGCACAGACCACATGAGCCACTTCCTAACCACAGGATTCCTTACCCAAGTTCCAGACCCAATTTCTTCCCTTCTATCCACTCTTTCTCTATCCCGTCCCCACACTCTGATCTTACTCGATGCAGCTGGCTCTCAAGCTCAAGACCCTATTCCAGTTCCACATCTTCACTACATAATCCACCGGGACTCACAATCAAATGCCCAGAACCAATATTCAAACTTCAGCTTCTAACCAGTCCTCCCCCACGAGACCGACCCTCTTAACGTCAGGCTCCATGTCCCAGGTCCCAGGCTTGAAGTCTCCGATAACCCTTTGGACGCCTTGATTCTTCACATCCAATGAACTACCATAGTTTGTCATTCTCGGGAGCCCTCTCCTCACTCAAAGTACACGGCAGTTTTGGAACCCCTGAATTACCACATGGGGCTGCTCTTAAAACATAGCTCTGGTCATGTTATTCCCCAGCTCAAAAACATTCTATGGCTCCTCACTATCCCCCCAGTCTAGCATCCAAGGCTGGCCCGATCATCCTCATCTCCCATGGCTCTTGTGCGCACTAAACCACAGAGGTCTTACATACATTTCCCCAGGAAGGCACAGCCTCTGTTTGCTTCATTTCTAACCTACCCGCCCCCCACATAGCCTTTCACTGTGCTTAGCCTATAGTAGGTATCGTTAAATATTTATCAATTGAATCTCATAGGCCTATCTTGATCCCAGAGTCCTGGCTCTGGACCCGCTCACATGAAGCCCTCCTTTCTTCATGCACCATGGTGTACCCAGTCCACATTCCCCTAATTGGGATTTTCGATAATTTGGGCAGAAGCCAGGCTATCTGGCTATCATTCCACTAGCTACTTGAAAAGTAAATTAATACTGTAACGCAGCTAGCGTGGCATATTTTTTTTACCTACTTAAAATTTTTAAGGCACTAAGAATGACTTTTTTACACTTAATTACCATGCTTGAGGTATCTATATAAATATATAGATGCTTTTCTTACACATATCTAACCCTGAATGCATCTTAACTTTATCAAAATACATTTCTCATTAAATATTTTATAATCAAACCAATCCCACCCACTGATTCCAATCAGTCTGAGGCCCCAAGGTATATAGCAATGACTCAATTCTTCTTTCTCCTTTGACCCCTACTCCTCAGCGATCAACCCACCGTGAGCCCCCTCCACAGGACGTCAAAATCAACTACCATTTTCTACGTTAAGTTCTTCTCAAACTCTCACTGCAAGTCAGGGATGTCTTCCTAGAAGAGAGAGCTACAGCTTCAGAATCTTGAGTCACAATGCTTTGGAACACTGGAGGGACCCCGCGCTGCCTGTGGGCTCCTTGTCTACCGAAAGGATAATGATGATTGGTGCTCTTGTGCCTGAGTTCCAGAACTGCCTGGTCCTATGAACTTCAAAGCATTTCCCTTTGCCCAAGCCATGAGGACTACGTAGCTGAGTTGCAAAGGGTAAATTCTGACTCCCTGGTTATTGCGGGTAGACATAACTGGCTCTGGAACCATCCTGGGATCAGATTTTACCTTTTTACCCCAATCTGCTGTCCACACCTCCTCAGCTGACTGATGAGGTTCCTATTATCCCAATTGCCCCCAGCAAATAATGCTCAATCACTGCTGAATCTAGCACAACATGGGAGTAATTTGGAGAATTCTAGGCTACAATGCCTACAGACATCATCAAACTGGGGGAGAATGCTGTGGTTGGATGCGTCATGTGGCATTAATTAAAAACAACCTGCATTTGTACAAATGCAGCTGAATGCCCACTTCTACTCCTCTACGGTTTCTAGTTAGCAACCACAAAAAGCAGTCTCCGTCCCTTTAACTTCACAGAAACCACCACCGTAATTCACTCCAAGGCACAGAATTCCAAAGGATTGGTTCTTAATTAATCTGTGCAGGGGAGACATTTTCCCATGCAAGTTACCCTGTGAGTGATAACCCAGTGTTGCAATATCCCACTCAATTTGCCTTAATATTCACACAAGCAAGGAATCTGAGACCCAGGGAAACCAGCAACTCCTTGGAAGACTGCCATCTACTATCAAGTTACTTTAGCCTAGAGGCTGCCCTTCAGGATAGACCACATTAGGAAGGACTTCCTTGAGAAAGGGGTGCTTCAGGACAAATTATTCAGTGTGGGTTCATGCCTACACACACAGATATTCAGACGAGACCCTGCTGTGTTAATGTAACCCTCTTGGCCTCTGTTTTCTCATCTGTTCAATAGGGATAAAAATCTCTACTCCCTTTACAAAAGTGTTGTGGAATAAATGGAAAACAACAACTCAATCTGCAAAGCAAGGAAAGCCAAGTCCAATGCCTTCTTTGCAAAAACGGGCACCCCACTTGTCATATCTACTCCCAGCCCACAGTTCCCCATTCTCCTTTCCTCAGGCACAAGAATGACATAAAGTGACAGGCAAATGTCACTAAGATATTGCCATTAAGAGAAGAGAAAGGATAATTAAAGGTGATCATTAATGCATGTACCCAATATGTTTGGCATACTTTGAGAGAGGGGGAGAAGTGGACCAGTCCCTGGATTGCAAGCATATTGCTCTGTCTAAATCAAACCATCAAGGTGGAAATGATGATACAATTGGAAAAAAATTGCAATTCAACACTGCCCAGAAAAAGAGATGTAGAGATAGTAGGACACACATACACAAACATGCACACACAATGGTAAATTGTTACTAGTAGGTCAAAATCAATTACAGTGCTTACCAAGGACAACCTTTACCTTGGAAGGTACATCATCAGAAAACGGCAGTCTGGAGGCCAGGTATGGGTGAGAAAGGAGCAGCTCAACCTTTATGGTGTGTAATGGGAGTTAGAGTTAGAGCAGAGATAAGAGTTTTTGTTATTCTTAGTACCTTAATTATAGGGCCACCCCTTTTTCTCACCATCAGAAGTCCTGCCCAGAATCCTGACTGTCACTCTTGGTGGCTTTGGCATTAATGGTTTCATGGTTAAAATGATCCTTCACTGGTAGAAATTAGCAAAAAGAACAGGACCAACAAAGTTAGGTCTTGGGTGTGGTTGGGGGATTAACAGAGTAACAGTAACAGTACTGTTTGAACACAGAAAAGAAAGAATTACAAAGGTTCTCACTCAACATGTGGTACAAACCCTTCAATGGAGGCATTAAAGCTCAAAAAAAGGAAGAGACCCTCCCAAGTCCAAACCAAGTAAAGGAGAGGCTGTAGGAGTCCACGAAGTAAGTCTCGCCTCATATCACAGGTGAGCAGAAGGAATTACTGCGGTTTTCCCAAGGACTGATGCTCAGAAGGTCTAATGTCTTTGTTACTCCACTGAGTAACTCCAATTTAATTGAAAACAAGTATTTCATTAGGAAATTTGGAGGAAAATGAAAATGTGATCACTCGTTTTCCCTTTTTGGAAATTTTGATGAATTGTGGGCAATTTCTCAAAATTTCAGCTTTTTAAGTCAGTATTATATATTTTATGGACTTCCTGGTTTGGGGTGATGAGATCTGTCCTACTTTTTTCCTTTCATTTTCCAAGTATTTTCTAAGTTTTCCTATTTTTCTCTTGTTCCTCTTGCCTAGCTTCCCTCTCAAAATGAATCATCTGAAACAAATTTGTCAAAAAGGAATGTCTGCCATCGCCACGTTCTTTAAACCTGTGTACAGTCAAGATTAACATGCCAGTTTTGTCGTAAACTTCTGGCGGTTCTATTCATTCCCTAAGTAATTTGGTCTTTTTCCTAAATTTAAAGTAACTTCTATCAACAGTGGCTACTTCGTATCTCTAGCTATTTTACCACCTTTTCAACTACACATGGTTTTTATGCTTTAGAAATTCTTGTGTGACTCTTCTGCATCTTTATATTGCAATCATTATGCGGCAAACAAAACGAGTCTTTTGTCTTTTCTAAAACTTGAGGCCATGGGGAGAAGCATGAAAAACTTCAGTAAAGATTTAGGGACAAGCTATGCCTAAGTTTTTCAACCAGCTGTTGGCATTAAGGACACAAACAAATGCGGAAGAGTGAGATGTGACTGGCAAGGTGCCCTCTGCGTGAAGGACAGGCCAACAGCTAGAAATCCTGAGATCGCGTTGCTGCCAGCCTGGGTACAGAAACCTACGCTGGATGTTTGTGAGTCAGGAGTTGAAAACTGAGTATAAGTCCTGATACATATTGAACACCCTGAGATTACAGAGGTAAATGCAGCTTTATTCATGATTTCTACTTACAGGGGCTTTATTTCCTTATATGCATCAATTCATTTAAACCTCAAAAGAGCCCTGGAAGGTAAGCACTAGTGTGACCTGCATTTCACTGAGGCTAAAATGCAGAACAGCTTAGTGACTTTCACAAAGTCACATGACCTTGCTTTCATATGCGGAATCAGGCTCCAGATTTGCTTCTTCCATTGTCTGCAAGGCTCTCACATCTGAAAAGCAGTCATACTCTGAAAGGGAAGGAGGGAATAATTCAAGGCCTGGGCTGTGAAGAGTGTTTTCTGAGCAAAGACAGGAGACCTCCCAGCTGTAACTGCACTTTGGCCCTAGCAGAGGGACCCCGACCCGTCACCCCACCTCAGCGTGGCTATGCAGGAGCCATGAGCAAGCATGCAGTCTGGGAGACTCGGCCATGCTGCCCGTGGTGAGCTCTGGGACGGGTGTGCAGGTCCTCACCCCGACAGAAGGACCTGATTGAAGAGGTGGCGTGCAGGGGAAGCTCATGGGGACTTCACAGCCATGTCTTCCGATTTGGGCAAAGGGCACCGATGTTTGTTTTCAAGAGAACGGAGCTGGAGGAGCAGAAGGTGTTTCCAATGAAGGCCCACCTGTATCATGTTAAGGAACACACGGAAACCATGGCTTTGAACTTCAGCACTGATGACTGTTTCTCATGCAAGTAATAAAAAAGCAGCCTGTGAGTGTCTATAGGGTCTATCATGGGCTGAGGATCACTGCTGACCCCTGGCCCAGTAGATATACCCCCCATGCTGGCTCTAGGCTGACCTTGCTGGGGCCACAGTCCACCACTTAGCACAGGAGGTGCACTATTTCTCAAATCAAGAGCCCCAAGATTGCTTCCCCCAAAGTAACCACACATCAACACAGACCGACTTCCTTTTCTCCCAGAACATGCCCGGGTTGGATGTTCTCTCCTGCCTGCCTGATAAACCCCTTTGCCTTCCCAGGAAGGTCAACAGGAAGGAAGCCCTCAGCATGCTTTGCTTCCTTCCCGGACGGCCTCAGAAATGTGGAGGCGGTTTCTAAGGGATGCCCTGAGGAGCTATTGTCCAAGATCACATGGAACTCATAGTCTCCGGGCCAGGAGCACAAGGATCTGGAGGCGATCTGAGGACCTGTGTGTCCTCCCCAGCAGCCCCTGGACTACCTCCTCCCAATGTGCCCACTGGTTTCACATAGGAGCACCAAAATTTTCCTAAAACAAACAAAACAAATTTATTTCACCTTAGGGCTCCTTCCCAAGTCACTGGTAACTCAAATAATTGATAACCTGAGCAACTGACATTGCAGTGATGTTACTTGGTGGCTTCAGTCTTACGTCTTCCTCTCCTACAGACATCTCTGGTTTAAACAGAAGACAGATAGGCAATGTTTAGCCCAGTAGATGGCTTTGCTAACAGTGCAATTTCTGGTACTATGATCCCAGGCTGGAGTTTGCTGACACGGCAGTTCCTTCCAGACCATTCTGAAGTCCTAGGGGATGCCCTTCATCACCCACATTTGCGACTGCCCGCTCAGACTGCAGTGAAGGCTAGCTCCCCTGGGACCACGGGCTGACCTGCTGTCAGTTCCAGGAGCCCGGTGCTGAATTGGGGCCACGAGAGTTGCCTCATTCCCAGGCCACGCCTGTGTAAATTAGCGAAGTCAGAGCCTGAGTCCTGGGTCTTCCCAGGGACAGCTCTGCTCTCTTGGGGAATAAAAAAACCCAAGCTTCAGTTATGTCTGTGCTAATGCAAAACTAAGACGCTAACAAGGATGTCTGCCCCCGGTTCATCGTGAAGATCCAGTGAAAAACGGGGCAATGTTTTGTGAACTATAAACACTGCACAAATGGAGGCATTTCTGTTACTAGATGCCAGGATGTTAAAACATGATTTAAAAGTTCATTGGAGGGATGCCTGGGTGGCTCAGTGGGTTAAAGCCTCTGCCTTCAGCTCAGGTCATGATCCCAGGGCACTGGGATCGAGTCCCGCATCGGTATCTCTGCTCAGTGGGGAGCCTGCTTCCCCCCCCACACCTCTCTCTCTCTGCCTCTCTGCCTACTTGTGATTTCTGTCTGTCAAATGAATAAATAAAATCTTTAAAAAAGAAAAAGTTCATTGGAGATGTAGCTTCACGTGTAAATGCTCAGTCACAATTTTATTTTGGTTCTTTCGGTCACCAGCACTGCATTGAAATTAATGCCGCTGGGACCCGCCTTGTGCTGTGTGCACAGGGAATGTGAGTTCTGCCCTCCACGCATCTTCAGTGTGGTTGGAAGGCCAGGTCACACATGGGCACTAACGACATGAGCAATGCAGGACACACGTCCTTGCTGCTGGTGCCTCACGCACAAAGACAGACTCGTGGACAATTCACACTCAGCAGGGTTGCCCATCTGACTTCTTCCAACATCCCAACATCGCAGTTGTCTAGGACCCCGGGGGGAGCCCCCCCACCCCCGCAGCAGAGCCCCACACCTTCTGCCTCCATGCCAAAGCTCCTCCCCACCCCAAGCCTTTTGAATCATCCCAAAATTTGACGAGGAACATGCTCTTTCAGAGAACCAGTGAGCCCTGTGGTATTAACCAGGTCTGCTCCCTGCAGCCTGGTCTAGATGCCCCTCATCTGGGCTCCTGGGAGGCTTCTCTCTCATTACACTAAGCACACACCCTTCTAACCCCCTGAGATCGGAGTCTGTATCCAATTCATCTTGGTACCCACAACCCCTAGCACAGGACCTGACACAAAGTTACCCAAAACAGATTATTAGTGGGAAAAACAAATGAGGAAGCAACAATACCCTGGGCTAAGTGTGTTTGGGGAGGCTAGCCTGAGAACCAATGCTCCCCTGGGAATGCTTGCTAAAAATGACACCAAAAAAAGTGAAAAGAGGCGTGCGTTTGTGTTTGCACATAAATACAAAAGCGTGTGGAAACGCGGGAGAGAAAACACTCTGGGTTGTTAACAGAGGCGGGGGGTGGGGGGCGGCCAAGGGGGAGAGGCAGAGAGAAGAGAGAGCCAGAACTACAGATGAAGAGAGAGAATTGAAAGGGACAAAACTCCAGGATTTATAGCAGAAGCACCTACACGTATCTGAGTAAAATTCGGAAAGGGGAACGATAATTCTCTGGGACAAACCAAGTAAGGAATGAGGACAAACACAGGGAGGAGGTGAGGTGAATGTCCCCGGGCGCACGGGCGAATGAATGAGCCCCACGGGCAGGAACCAAGGGGCACCTCTACGGCAGCAATGGCAGGGCCCAGGTGCTCCCTAAAAGATCTGAAGCCCCAGACTGCTGGCTCTGGAGGCTCCAGGCTTTCCCACTAGCATGTCCAGCTCCAGCCTTGAGGACAGGTCCAAGTAAAATGGTTCACACAGCTACGCCTGCATCACATGAGCTGAACTAATATCAACAATTACATCAGGAAAAATGTGTTTACCTTGGTTTCCCGCCACAGAAAATGGGTCCAAAGTGATGTTGAACATACGCCTTTCATTCCTGCTTCTATTAGAAGGACAAATAATTTAACAGGTGGGACTCAGAATTCCACGGTTCTTTTTTTTCTTTCTTTCTTTTTTTTTTTTTTTTTTTTTTTTTTTAAACTGTGGAGTATTAAACATTCCACTTTTGGTCAACGGAATCTGGAACCCTTCTTAACAGACCTCAGCGAGCTCTATTTATTTTGCAAAAGCCCTCCTAATGCTCACATGAGCAGTGAGTTGGAAAGGCCTGGGGAGCCCAATCAGACTGCAGTTTCACGTGTTATCAGTACAATATGTTGCTTCAACTGAGAAAGCAAATTTTCTGACTAACTCCTCCAAGAATTGATCCAGACAGCTAAAAGAGAGGAAATCCATTCGACTTTAACAAGGCAATTGGTCCAGACTTCATACAATATCATTTCAGTCTAGAATTTTCATCGTCACTGCCAAAAACATCAAACAGAAACATTACAGGACTTTCGCTCACTTTTCACTCTCCAAAGAATAGCCAGCTTGTTCCAGGCCTGAGCAGCAAGAAAGGAATTAAGGGGAGATGGGGCGCGGGGCAGTCACATGGGGCATTTAACTGTTTCTCACCGTCTGATTTCTGAGCTTCTCAACAATTATTTCTAAAAAGCCAAGGTTTTGAAATGAAGGACAATCAGAAGTTTCCCCATATGCTAAATGCTCTGCCTCTCAAAGACTCATCCATCAGGTTATCATTATTCACCTTTTTTCTTTTATTCATCTGTCCTATGTCATCATTCAATAGATTACTCAGGGAGGTGTAATGTTTATGCCAGATATCGGTTAAAAAGTATCGCAATGATCTATGCATATTAGAGCACATGAGTTAAGGTAACTCTAACTCCTAAAATGAACAAGCCCAAAAATATATAATGCATCAAATTCGATAAGCATAAGTAACATGTTCCCATGAGGTCCCAAAGAGGTGGTACAGATTGGTGGCAGGCTGATTTCACATAAGAGTCGGGGACCCAAGATCTTTCCTTTATATTCTCAGTTCTCTGCTATGGAGACCTCTGTGTTCTGCCAGCAGACGGGGGATCGGAGACTGTAAGAGTGCAATCCACTTCTTAAAAACCTCAGGCCAGAATGACACACATGACTCCCACTCACAACCCATCCATCACCTAACTGCAGAGAAAGCGGAGGCATATCGTCTCGCTGTGTGTTCCAGAAGAGGAAACCTATTTAACAAAAAGCTAGCCACTGTCTGCCACAGCCGGCCAACTGGAATCATCCATACGCTAATGAGCCATACTTTAGAGTAACTGATTTTGCTATTACCATGGTGATTTAGGAATCACATTTTGGTTCAGGGTGTGCCTGTGTCTGCGTGCTATGCAGATAACTGCACTGTAATGACCTAGCTCCAGAGTCATGCACGGAGTTTAACACCTGATACTCGCTGCAGATAAATACCCAGGGAATCCTGAGGCGGTTCCGTACTATAAAATTGAAGTCCAGAGTGATTCTGATATTCTTAGGACAATCCAAACTCTGAGGCAGAGAGTTTGTCTAAATAAGAATCTGGGGATGGATACAAAAATCTGGCAAGCACTTTGCCTTCACTGGAGACGTTGGCCAGACTGGTTGCTCCTGGGCTCCAGGCACAGTTCAGACTCCTGGGGGCTTTGCATGGGCAGGGACAATATCCACTGCGTTCCAGCTTGCTACAGGTCACAGAGCATACCAGTATTTGTCCTTTGATGTTCAACAAAACTTTGTAAAATTAAGAAGAAATTACTGTCTTATTTTTAAAAATTCTCAAGGTGGAAACAGAAAGCCTAGAGATCTAAAAGTAAGTAGAAGTGGGACAAAATTCAAAATTCACACAGCACCCACTCGCTCCCTAGTAGAAAGACTAGGACTGCTGTCATTTCAACAGCTACAGTTAGCTGCTTCTTTCCACACAGATTACTTTTTCCAGATCATTCCTAATGATCTTTTAACAAAAGAAACATCTACCACACGTTGTCCCTGAAGTATGATGGAATTCTGCCAGATAAAACTCATAAACCCTAAGACTTTGTTGCCCAGAGAATTGTTTGTGAGCCCATAGCATTGGAAGCCCCTGGCAGATTGTTAGAAATGCATGTTCTCAGGCCCATTCCCTGACCCACTGAATCAGATTCTCTGTTTAAACGAAATACCCAAGTGATATGAAAGCACATTCGGGTTTGAGCAGCATTAACCTGAATGCGTAGTAGGGGAAATGCTGACCTAATAGAAAACGAGTTCCTACAAATCGGTAAGAAAAACCGATGGGGCGCCTGGCTGGCTCAGTCAGCAGAGCGTACAACTCTTGAACTTGGGATTGTGGGTTTGAGACCCATGTTGGGTGTAGAGGTTATATGAAAATAAAATCTTAAAAACAAAAAGAAAGAAAAATAGAAATTGACAAAATACAAGAAGTTTATTCATAGAAGAAATGTAAATAGAAAATAACATAAACCTAAAATTTTCGTCCTCTCCTGCAGTTTGGCATATACAAACTAAAGCAACAACATGCTACCACTTTTTGCCTTATCAGTCTGAGAAATCTTGTAAAATCTAATAATTGCAAACAGAAAATACTTTAGGAGAAGGGCATTTTCTTATGAGTGGAGCTTAAATTGCTATAATCTCTCTTTTTTTTTTTTAATTTTAAAACTTTTGACCAAAAAATTCCACCTCTAGGACTCCAGTCTATAGAAATATCTGTTAAAACATCAAAGATAAGTAGAAAAGGATACCCATTACTGGATTTGAATTGTGAATATAGGGATTCTGCACAGCCATCTATAAGGAAATAGTTCAGTACATTACTGGTGTCCATACCAAGGAACTACACAATAATTTAAAAAGAGGTCTGTGCCATGAAAAAAAAAAAAATGCCCATGACATTACTGAATGCCTAAACCCATTGCAGGATATTACATACAGCGTGACCTCATTCCTATATTTTAAAACTTGATAGGATGTAAGCATATATTTGTTAAAATTCATGAGATGCTAAATTCAAAATTGGTGCATTCTATTTTATGGAAATTATACCTCAATAAAGTTTATCAAAAGGAAATATGTACGTATGTTAGTGGATGCTACATACATATTTGGGGGCCTACGAAATGGCCTGTAAGGAAATAAAACAAGCTTTTAAAAGTGACAGAAGCCTAAGAGAGGAGGGACTGGGAACTTTCTACAGTGTTAGTATTTTTCCAAAAAGCATGCACAATTCTTGTATTTTTAAGTCAGGAATCTAAATGAAATAATCAGAGTCATCTGCAGTGAGCCTGAATCCACGTGGAAACCCAGCTCCAGCTTGACCTCATTCATTGCTTCCACTGGCTGAGTTTAGTCATTTGGTGTTTGGTGTGAAGCTTTGCATTCAGAAGGGCGTCAACATCACACATACCATCGCCAGACTGGCTCTATATAAACTCCTGTTTATTACTTCACACATAACTACACACATAACATCCTTAAACATCAAGCTACAAATTTTATGGAAATTTTATGGGAACAATACATGTGAGAAGGCATAGTTCCAGCCCCAGCCTTATCACTCTTCCCCTTCCTTATCATTCCCATCATCTTGTGCAACATCAAGTACATAGGAATAATGAACTGACAACTATCAATGACATATACTATTAATATATAGCATCAACATATCACTGTATCAATGATATCTACAATTATAATGATGTATTTCTTTATAATTGTTTAAATGTTGGACGGAGAGAAAATGAATGAGAAGTAAGTCCTTTTCCAAAGCCTGATGCGGTAGGTATTTCCCCCCATTCCATAGACAGATTGACTGAGGCTTAGTGAGATTGGATGATTTGGTCGGGCTTATACAGCTCATAAATAATAGGACCAGCCTTCAAATCTATTGGGGAATGCCTCTAAAGCCCATGTCTTTGCTCTCCTTCACACTGCCTTTCTAACTCGTCACTTAGGTGATCTCACTGAATTCCCACACTGCTGTCTCAAGAAATACTTGTTGATTGATTGATGACACATTCAGTAGCAATGTGGTCCAGTTCAAGGGTTTCCCAGAGCTGAATTTGATGAAAAGCCCCTGCTGTGCTCTGAGAGATTTAACCTGCTTCAAACTCTGGCTTTCCCTCATTATCATGAGTCTCAATTCTCGGGACCTGTGCAATACATAGCACGAATTTTATATACTCACAGAGCTTAAACGTGGTGTGAGAGGACAGAGTTTAAGCTCAAGGCAGGACACCTGGGGCAAAGGTTCCATGCCAGGATGTCTACCAACATGCAGCTTCCCAAGGTTCTCTCTGGTGGGCACTGGGCCATGTATGGGTCAGGCTGTTTCAGACCAGCTGCTTTGACTTCACCTCCTGAGAAGTGGTCTAAGGACATATCAATGGAAAACACCCACCCTTGGAATGCAGGGACACAGCGAAGGCACAAGGCAGCCCCGGACACTCTAGAGTCAACGAACCGGACTCCAGGTACTGTTCCCCATCAACGAGCAGCGAGCTTTAGGGAACATTTTCAACATATCTGAGCCTGTTCCCTCAGATATACTATGGGGATAATAGTCCTTCTCCTGCCTACTTTCGGGAGGTTATTCGGGAGATGTTATTTACGGAAAGACTATAGAACCACAAATCCCTGCCTGTACACTGTGTGAATCGTCACTGTTGTGACAGGAGGTGGCATGCTGCCATGGACAAAACACTGGGAAAAATCAGAAGGCCTGGACTGAGGTGCCAAATCTCTTCATGTCATAATAGCCAAGATGTTCTAGACTCATAGATCCTGTGGGTCAGAAAGACAGATTTCCAAGATGGCTTCACTCCAAAATAGCATATTCTTACTAGAAGAACATTCCACAAGAGAAGCTGAAGAGCCTGAGATGTATGTGGCTCAGCCATGATCGCTCCAGCTAATTCGCCTGCAGTGGGCGGGGTTTCTGAGACTCCAGATGCAACACCAGCCATCAGTGACTCATTCGGCCTTGGTGCCTGAAGCATCGCTTTTGCATTATGTTTTATCATTTTTGATTCTGTTGTTACTTTTAACCATCTTGACTTAAGTGCGTTCTGATCCGATAAGCCACCTCAAATCCTTTTTTGAACCACCCCATCTATAAAACACTTCAATTAACAAGCAGCTTGCTTTGATCTTGGTAAGTCATAGAACTGCAGAACTGGAAAGGAGCTCAGAAATCAAACTGAGCCTCATATGTTGTAAATGGTAAGACAGAGACCCAGAGAGAGAGAGAGAGAGAGAGAGAGAGAGCGAGAGCGAGAGCCAGAGAGAGAGAGAGAGAAGGTATACCTAGAGTCACACATCTAGTTGGAGGAAGAGACAGAAAACCACCTCAGGGTTCCCAGTCATTTGCTGTTCATATTATTCTATCATGAGCCTGGGTCTCAGTTTCTCCAGCAATAAAATGAAAATAATACTACTGTGCTCTTGCAACACTGTACAAGGAAAAACTTGTATAATTAATATATATGGTTTTCAAAACTTTAATAATAAATAATGTTCTTTCTTGTATAAACATTGTATAAAAAGAAACTTGGTATCATCACTGCATACGGTTTTCAAAACTTTAATTATGACTCAATAATTTTCTTCCTAAAAACTCATGGAAAGGTTCTTGGAAACCTAAGAACATAGAGTAGGCTTGGTTTGTGCCACTCACCAGAACACCTGGCACCGGGCTGTTCGGACTTACAGTTTGCACACTGCGTTACGCTGTCCATTTAAGGGGCCAATGAAAGCCCGTATAGGCCAGCTGAAGACTGGCTTTGAAGCCACAGCCTTTCAGGAGCAGCCTACAGCGGCACAGAGAAGCCCAGTCAGATAACTCAAAACTTTATCCCTGAGGGTTTCTGAAGCAGGCAGAAAAATTGGTGGCTGAGCACTGGAGGGTCCTCAGAAGACAAAAGAGAGAAACACTGTGGCTCCCTGATCAAGAACATGGGCAGGGCCATCAAGAGGTGTGGATTCTAATGTGGCTACTTACTAACTCTGTGGTCATCGTCAGGTCACATGACCTCCGAGCTCAGGTTCCTGGTCTCTAACTTGGAGTAAAAATAGTCTGTCCCTCATGGGTTGTTCCTGAAAACTAAGTTAGTTAATAATGTCAGTTGCTTGAAACAAGGACTAATGCATGGTAAATACCCATGAATTATGAGTTCCTATTCTGTGACTGCAGGTGAAGAATGCTGGGGCTGGTGGCCAGCTTTATACATCCTGCAGCGGCCAGACTCATAAGACATGAATCTCAGGCTCTCCTGTCGCAATTTCTGCACATCGCTGACAGTTTCAGAGTTTAAAAATGTTCCATTTCCCCAACAGCAGTTTTAAACTGTACAACAGAAACTTCCTGTTCTTCTTGAGCATTCACAGAGAAGGGTACAGGCAGAGGAAAGCCTCCATGCTTATGAGGACAGCAAAAGAACCACCTTGGGACCCTCGCCTTGCTGCTCAGGCCTGATGGCTCCCACAGTTACTGGTCCCTGGGTGGCCAGTCCCTGTCAGTTCCCTTTTCCTTGCCCCTGCTCTGACTGTAACTTCTTCATTAAACTCTCTGCTGGGGCACCTGGGTGGCTCAATCGGTTAAACATCTGCCTTTGACTCAGGTCATGATGTTGGGGTCCTGGGATAGAGTCCTTCGTGGGGCTCCATGCTCAGCAGGGAGTCTGCTTGTCCTCCCTCTGCCCCTCCCCCTGCTCATGCACTCTCTCTCTCTCTCTCTCCCTCAAAAAAAGAAATAAAATCTTTTAAATATTTGTTATTTATTTTTTGAGGGAGAGAGAGAGAGTGAGAGAGGGAACACTAGCAGGGGGAGTGGGAGAGGGAGAAGCAGGGAGCGGGATGCAGGGCTCAATCCCAGGACTTTGGGATCATGACCTGAGCAGAAGGCAGCTACCCAACAACTTAGCCACAGAGATATCCTACAAATTAAATCTTTTGAGAATAAAATAAAAAATAAACTCCCTGCTGGGACTGATCTATAAGCCATCAGCTGAGGTGGAGTCAATATTGGGCTCTACCTGCTGCCTCTAAGAATCATTAGCGCCATGGAAAGGCTGGCTTTACAGGAAAATGGTTGTTACAAAAGGCAGAGAGTCTGACTCCGGTGCTCTCAGCAAGAGGATGTGCAACCAGCTTTCCAAGGGTAGCTGAGATGCCCAATGCTTCCTCTCCTAGCCCATTACTACCTGACAATTTAGGAAGAGTCAGAGAACATAAATGAACCTGTGAGTTCTTCAAGAAATCTTTTCTCAAACAAAACGTCAAAGGGACAGTAGCAGCTGCTGTGAATGATTATGAAAATGAGTGTGATTATGATTCATTTTAGGAAGCCACATTATTTCCACACATCGTGGTATTTCACTTGTGGCAGAGTAACTGAGGGGTGTTCAAACCGTGGAACATACCAGGGGCTCCAAGCAGACATCTCTCCTACTACCAAGATCACAAAGACTTCCGAGTCCATGGCGGAAAAGGAGAGGTGATACACCCCTTCTTTCTACTCTTGAGGTTCCCGGAGTTGACCACTACCTCCTTCTGCCTCCCTTCTTTGCAGAAACCAGAAGAGGCACAGATATTCATTCCCTCGTTTCCAAATACACGGGAAACATGTTCGCTTCCCCAGCCTCAGAGGACTTCAGCACACCGAAGGTGAACACTTCCTTTCTCTTCCCCCCCCAGACTCAGGGGTGTTGTGACCACATGTCCTGGGGCATCTCTTAGTCTCTGAAACGGGCCGATAATCTGGTCTTCATCTGAGTACAATCATGTGCCATTCACCCAGCCACGGAACAAATACTGATCGTGTCTACGTTATGCCAACTACATGCCCAAACAACGAGGAGACAGTAGTTAAGACATTTAACTTACATTCAAAGTTAAACCTTCAGGCAGACGAATAATTTCGGCGAGGCAGAGCGGCTCCGAGGGAAAGCGAGCCGAGGAGCTGCTGGGACTGAGGGCAGGAGGGCCGCGCTGCCTCTCAGGAAAGCAGGTCAGGAGAGAAGCCGCGGGAACAAACGCGTCACCCGCACCGCGTCGTGCCGGTCCCCACAATGACAGTTTTGCCAGCGCTTTGCGCTGTCACCCAGCCCCTGCCCCGGGCACAGGGCACGCAGGTCACCAGCAGTCACGCAGCTCCGGGAGCCTGTGGCTGCCTCCACACTTCACCTTCATTCAGAGCCGGTGGCTAGACCGCCCTGCACATGCCCGCGGTGACTCCCGGGCCCAGGGCCGCTCGCCGTCTATCTTTTGGCACAAGCTCCTCAGAGGCACCCCTGGGACTCATTGCACCTTCCTCCCGGCCTTGGCCGAGCTCCGCCCACGAGCACACCTGTGCGGTCCCTTCTGGCGCTTCTCTCATCGTATCTGAATGACTGCTCTGATCGCTGGACTTCGGCTGAGGCCGCAAGGCCCGCTTCCTCTCACGGCTCTGGGCCTGAAACCCACGGCACCAAAACAAATAATCCCCCCCAGGCCACGTGAGTTTGGAAAGGTTATTTATCCTGACTTTACAAAGGAGGAAGCAAAGGCTCAGAGATGTGAACTCACTTACCTAATGTCACACAGCTAGGAACAGGCTGAAGCTGGAATTTACAACTAGGTGTTCGGAAGCCAAATCCTGCGAGCAGGGGAGGGGCGTCCAGCTAATGGGGGTACAAAAGGGGAAGCGGGGCCTGAAACGCCAGACTCGCCGGCGGCCCCGCACAGGTGTCACGTTGAGCCTCCGCAGAGCTCTGCCTGAGCCCCTTTCGCTGCTGGCCAGAAACTGGAGCTTATCTGTGGTATTTAAAGGTCCGAGAAATTGGGCAAAGTTTCCTGATGGGGATGGAAAATGTCTGCTTGTCAGATTTCAAAATCTTGCAGTAATTGTCTTATTTTTTAAAACGGTCCTTCATTCTAAAAATATTCTCCCCATGACCCCTGCAAGAAATTCCCCCTTGTCATTTAAACGGTCAAAGAAAACTCTGAAGACCTCAAAAAGCGGCAGTGCCGGGTAAGCAGACCAGAGAGGCCTCTCTGAGATGTCTGGCATTCTTGAAGCCCGTGGAGGCAGAGCGCGGGCGGCGGCAGCTGACCTTTATTTTAAAAGTCATTCTCCCACTGCTGGGCAGACCGCCTTCAGGTGAACACGCTCCCTGAAAAGTCTGGGCGCCTGTCTGTGGGGATTCAGGTGAGCATCCCAGCACCCCCAGGGCCCCTATCACTGCTTGCCTACGTAAGAAGTCACCACCCACCTCTCTTTTTCTGTAACTTTATCACCCTCAGCCCCAGTTTTTCCCTGAAATCTGCAGCTGTGGTCCCCACTGATTCAGCCCATCCTTTCCAGGTGTGTTGCGGTCTCCCTTGTCTCTCTTCCAGAATGATCCACCCCACCAGAAGCCAGGCCCATGCCCCGTACCTGTGCACTCCCCACAGTGTTTCCCACACTGCTCTGTGTACAGGAGGGACTTAATAACTGAGGGCAATGGACTGGTCCTCCACACCTACACATCCAGAGCTCTGAGTGGTCCGCACATGACACAAGTGGCCTCAATCCTGAGATCGACGGTCCAGGTAGAGATCTTTCTGCATCTAAGGAGGTACCGCTTGGAAGTGGGGAAGCACTTTCACAAAACTCCTGAGTCAAGAGTCAAGAGTGAGGAAGGGCCCGGTTATGGGAACACGAGTCCCCAAACTCTCCGTGTACGTGGGTGATAACGCTGACACAAGCCACAGCCTTCCCTCTCGCCCCCCTTCCATCCAGGGCATACCACAGACCCAGCGTTGTGATGGCTAAGTCTGGGTTGGACCCCAAGAAAACAGGCCCCTTTCTTTCCCCACAGCTGCCTGGGTAGAAGATAGGGAATGGGGTACTTTTCCTAAGTCCAGCTTTGTTCAAATAAGAAATTGCCCTATAATGTGGCAGTCCCCTTCCTGATGCTTCCTGAATACTGCCTGTATTTCGGGCAGTGTCTGTTCAAAAGTGAAGGAGCAATTGAACAGTGAATAAGTCAACACACTCTGAGAGGTGTTCCCTGATATATATGCACAAAGATTCTTTCCAAAAATGAAGTGTAAACTGTACGCTGGGCCTCTGGCAGTCTCTAGTGGGTCTTAATCATGCCAACAGTGATAGCAAAACCAGAATGAAGAGATCCCTGGGCTGCAGTTAAACTAGTAAGCCAAACTTTCTGCTTCACCCTCCTGAGTCTTCCCAGGTAATGTGCCCAAGAAGATCACAGGCAGGTCCGGACAGAAGGGGAAGAGTGGTCTAGGATCCACTGGTCCCTTCTCATTCTCCCAGCTGGAGTAACAAAGGACCATGGACATAAAAGTCAAGAATCCCAGGCCTCCTGATAGCAAGAAAACCTATCCTTCCCATTGTCTTTGCACTCAGAGCCGTATCTCCTGGGCAATGATGTGTCACTCTGGTTCAGCCATGGTTTTTCAGAGATTTCCTGCCCAGCTCGGACAGCCTACTGAGTCTCACCTGAGGAGCTAAGTGGCCCATTGGACCCCACCGAACATAGCTATACTAGGGAGACAGACTCATGGGCACTTAATAGCTCAAGGCAAAATCGGCCCTCAAGGAGACAAGTAACTTTCAGACTTTGTTGTCAGGGCACCTAGAGATGGATGCCCCAAGAGTACAGCCTGACAACATTATGCATGAGTATACACAGAGATGCTCAGGAGACAAACTGGGCTTGCCTTGCCTGTGAGGCCACAGCCTTCTAGACAATGCATTGTCTCCACTTCCTCATAAAATTCTTTCCTTCTGTGACCTCTGCTAAGCCACATGGTAAGCTACACACACACTCACACTCACACTCATACAGACACTAAGAGAGAGAGAGCAAGAGTAGAAACAAAGAAACATCTAGCATAGGCAAATCCTGAGAGCTTCCATCCTAAAGTGTGTGATTTATGGGTCTGTCAGTGGGACAGATGGGAAAGAGAAGGCAGTGAATTCATAGCAGTGGCACTTGTGATACCATGAGGTCTGATCAGAAAGAACAGACCTAAGGCCTCAGGAGATGCCCCCAAAGGAATCAGCACGCCGTTGTGAGCTTTTGCTGCTTCTGAGAAATTATATTCTAGAGTCAGAGACACCACTTGGCGTTCTCTTCTGTCTTCTGTGTGGAGATTTGAGGTAATGGGTCCCCCTATTAGTGAGGGACCTCCCAGGTAACAAGTGGAATTCTGAGGCCATGCCATTGTGGAGGTGGCCTGCACCCTTGGGTCCAGCCCAGGCTGGAGGATAGTAGAGGATACCCCTGGATGCAGCCTGTCTCCGAAGGATGGGGGCATGATTGCTAGTTTTGGAAGATGATAAAAACTGATGCTCAGTCACAGAGGAATGACTGCAAAGTAATACATACTGGGAAGGCCTGAGCTAGGGATCTTTACTCTGTCTTCAGGGCACAGCATATGGTTTAGTTTGGGAAGATGAGGAAAGGTTTAATTATATATATAATATATAATATACATATATATGGGGGAGATATATATAGATAGATAGAGATAGATCTATAGTATAGATAGATAGTATAGATAGATAGAGATAGATCTATAGATAGATATCTATATCTATCTCTATCTATCTATCTATACTATCTATCTATACTATCTATCCATATATATATATATATATATATATATATATATATAGAGAGAGAGAGAGAGAGAGAGAGTCCACTGCCACGAAACACTCTCCAGTCTCTTTCTCCAGGGCACCCAACCCTGGACTGTAGAACTGTACTGACTGGAAACACATGCCACAGCAACTTCTCATCTGTCTCCTATTCTTGTCTCCAGGGCCAACTACCTGCATCCTTTGCAAATCTCTAATATCTAGATCTATTCACTCTTTCCATCTATCTCCATTCAGGGAAGCCATTAAACCACCACCCTCTTGTCTCCTATCTTCCTGGAAAAATTGAAACTTCAGTGACTACTCCATCAACACAAGAGACCAAATAAACATGTTTCATCTTTAAAATCCGGCTTTATTGTGCATTTTATAGAAGATGTTGGCAAGAAACTGGTTGTGGCTGAGTAATGTCGCTTTCTCAACCCAAGATAACTGCAAAAACTGTGAGGTCTTGAGAAAAATGATGCCTGAGGACATGTCTACAAGCCTGGGTAATGTTTGGAAAAGCAGACATAAGAGGTCTTAGAGGTCTGCTTCCTAGGCAAATTTCCACTCTGTCCTCCATACGTAGGGGTCTAATTCACCCAGGATACATAGGATGAGAGAATCAAGCACTAACCAGCACCCTATCCTACTGAAGAATGAACGAACTAGTTCTGACAGTAGGAACCCTGGGCCTCCCTTATCTCAGCAAAAGTCAAGGCAGAATTAGGTCTTGGGGCCAAACTTGCTCACCTTTGTTGATGGAAGTTGCAGTGGACTTGGGCTCCATGTTGGTAGGTATTACTCTGCAATGCTTCACAAAACCTTTTTTTTTTTTTTAAGATTTTATTTATTTATTTGACAGAGAGATCACAAGTAGGCAGAGGCAGGCAGAGAGACAGAGGAGGAAGCAGGTTCTCCGCTGAGCACAAAGCCTGATGCAGGGCTCGATCCCAGGACCCTGAGATCATGATCTGAGCCGAAGGCAGAGGCTTTAACCCACTGAGCCACCCAGGCACCCCATTCACAAAACCTTTGGCAACTCAACTGACAAAGTCATTGCATATGTATATGTTTAATTATTCCCTTGGGAGAAGTGACTGGAAAAACCAAGTCTTCACACCCTCTCTATCCGTGTCTTCTGACGACCATATGATTTAGCTATGGCAGCCAGCATTATATGGCAACCAGAGGCAAAGAAGAATTTCCTTTTCTTCCATGTGAAAGTGATTGATGTCTAGTTGGGAATCAGACCTGTAACTCAGTTTCATTAGCCCTAGACTCCCACCAACTAGTTAATCTACCCCAGATCCATAGACAACCCAACTGCAAAATGAAGTAGAACCAGACTTAGTCTATCTTGCCAAAAGAATGGTAGGATAAGTTCTGTTGCCAATGGCACAATCTGCAATACCATAGTAAAATAAAAATCAATACCTCTTGGTCCTAGACATAACCACAATACTTTTATAGATCCACATTCTGAGAACTATGATAGTGAATATCTTATTAGTGTTGATTTTGGCAATTTCCAAAGATGTTGTGTATATCTTCCTGCCACCCTCTAAATCTCCCACCCTTGCCACTTCATCAGTGACTCCACACTTATAAAGAAAATCTGCATAAGAAAAATTCCCACTCCTCATAAAACTAAGATCTCTACACATAGGAATGTTTTATTGGAAAAAAAGTACTTTTAAATGAAAGTTCTCAAAAAAAAATACTTATGCAAGGATTGTCTCATTGTTTAGGTACCAAGTAAAGAATAAATGTGTATCATAGTGAATAATTTTCAAGCTCTATGCTCCATTTACAACAGTTAAAGAGATCCAACTCTAATGTAAGCACCTTGAGGGACCAGGGTTTAATTAACTGAATAGACCCCAAAACTATGAAGTTTTGGAACATGGGAGACTATAAATATTTGTTGAAAGACTAAATGTCAGACTTAACCACATTGGGGGACACATAATAAAACCTGTGTGCTAGCTTTGAGCATAATCAACCCCCAAGCCCCATTCTCTCCCCTCCTCTCAAAACATGCACCCATACACATATACTTACACACAAACATGATCACCTAGTTTAGGCCGTTATGTGCAAAGAAAACAAAATAAAAGGTACGGCATTGTATCTGGAAATTATGATTTAGAAAAGTCAGGAAAAACCCAACATTCTCAATCTGGTATCCACACATCATAAGGGATTACATATCTGAAGTAGGTAAAAGTGACAGTACACACTGCTATGAAGCTACCTTTGGTTAGAATTTAAAACTTCAAATAAACTTTAAAAATTGGGAATTAGAAACATACATGTAAATTCTCTGTTTGTATTCTACCTATTTTTGGTTTGTTTACTTGTTGTTATTGTTGTCTACTGTATTAAAACATAAGACAAACCTGTTTAATCTCTCCTGATTTTTCCATACAGAACAGCAAGATGAGTTCAGGAGAAATCCCACTTACCAACAGACACTACACACTCTCAAACCCAAAGCCCTAGTTGCTCATATTTATTTCGCAAACTGATTAGCAAACACTGGCTTGTTGAAGTCTAGACCCAGGGATCATTTTCATATACATGGCTCATTGGTTTTATGAGTTCTTTGTGACTATAAAGATCTTGAATTCCTTTGCAAACAGCAAAAACAGATTTCCTCTTTGTAGGGTACCACAGTTTACACCAAAGGCTTTGGTGAGATGTTATTAGTCTATGCCTATGGGTAACTAAAGGCCACCACTCCACTGACACGAAGAGAATCAGGCATTTATAAAAGTAGAAAGAAAATTAGAAAGAGAATATTTTAAAGAAAAGGACACATGATTTGAACCTGGTCAATCTTGGAAATGACTGTTTGATAATGAATTGCCTGACTGATAAAGATACAACACTAATGAAACAGCAAATATATTTTAAAGGATAGAAATATGTTTTATTTCTATATGCATATTTTCTGACTTACATTAAAAAGGATATTGTTAAGAATAACGTACAACAATTCTATAGACGTCAGAGTTTGAGAAGCCTCTTTTCTTCCAAGACCCCTTTTGAAATCTACCTCTATCCTGCAAGGCACACAAGGCAGGCTCCGGTGTGGTTTGCCTGCAAATCAAATAGAAGGGTAACCAGAGTTAAAATGGGATCCTTCCAAAATAACACATTATAAAATGAGCTGATAGCCCACTGATGCAGGATTTGCAAAGGAAATGTTTCAGAAATATATCTGCAATGCTTAGTCCAACATCCCCTCTGAAAAACTCTGAGGTTGAAGCGACCCTGAAGAAAGGATGTCTTTGCCTGGAATGCTAAGCATTACCACCCCCCCTACACACACTTCATGAAGGAAGGAATGGAGATGGATCCCTTTACCTGTGGGGGGCTTCAGAATGACAGCTCAGAGAGCTCGATCTTCTGTCTAAAGGCCGGACTGGGACTGGCTCCAAGCCTTGAGAAAGCCACCAGAGAGGCGGTGAAGGGCCAGTGACCCAGAGAGTAGAAGCAGGAGACATGGCTGTGTGGGAAATGCCTGGGTTTCAGGTTTCCCTTGGGTTCCATATGGACCCTGCAGAAAGTTGCCAGAATATATCATGATATGCAAAGCTCTGCCCAGGAAGTCCTCGTGGGAACCGCACAGCAAGACAACCCCATGAAAGGCTGAACATTGATATCTGGAGTTGTAAGCGGCTGATTTGAAGGGGCAGCAACTGTATTAAGAGAACAGTAGTTAATACTCAGTATGAGTAACAAGCGTCCACCAAACCCAGAGGAAAATACTGGATCATGACCCATCAAGCGGTACCTTCCTCACTCCCTAACTCTCCCCCATAAACCCCTAGATGCTCTAGAGCAGACTAAGGGCAGGGATTGGGGAAGGACAAACAGCACAGATGGGAACCAGAGAAGACCACCACAGCCCCCACCTTCAGCTGCTTGAGGTACTATTAGGCGGGGGCAAGGGGAACGCTGCAGTAGAAAATGAAATTCAAAGTATCAAAAATTCGAAATATCTAGTGGCTCCCCCATAAAAGCTCGACTGCCCAACAACTGGAGATTACATTTCACGACATACCCGGTAATACCAGAATCTGGGACTCTTGGGCTGGGACAGGGCAAGCCCGCAAGTCCATCATGGAGAATCAAATCTGGGATGAAAGGAAGAGCGATCAACAGAAGCGGTTCCAGCTTTGCTCTTCAGAGCCTCCCCCCGCAACTATGGAAAAAGACATACAAAGCACTTAACAAATCTCCTGAGCTAGCCCTTTGCCTAAAGGCCAGTCCTTCCTCAGAGGCTTCCCTGCTCTCAGTCAGGCTCCCTTCTCTCCAGTGGGGGACGAGGGCGTGGGTCTGCCCGGAAGTGACCAAGTGAGCAGCTACTCCAAGGTCTACCCACTGAGAGTCCCCAAAGTTCACCTCATATGTAAGTTTACAATATGGAGAGAAGAAACTTGAAGAATGTACTTCCGTTATGGGACGGAGCGTGTAAGGACCTGGAAAGTCAGTAGATTTTAAATCAAGTCAAGAAAGTCGGGATGGCCCACAATTGCCTTCTTTTGATACCTTCACCTGATTCCCCTTGAATTTCATTGTTTTACAATACCTAAAGCTGTTTCTTTTGAACCCATCCCTCACTGGCTAGGTGCCTTCTCTATAAAGACACTGGGGTTTTTGTTGTTATTATTATTATTTTTTTTTTTTAAAGCATCTAGGGTGCCTGGATGGCTCAGTTGGTTAAGCATCTGCCTTTGGCTCAGGTCATGATCCCAGAGTCCTGGGATCAAGCCCTATATCAGGTTCCCTGCTCTGTGGGGAGTCTGTTTCTCCCTTTGCCCCTCCCTCTGCTTGTGCTCAGGTACTCCCTCTCTCTCTCTCAAATAAATGAAATCTTTTTAAAAAAATAAATAAATGTAAAAAGCATCTAAAGGGAGTCATAGCTCCTAGCTCCAGCTTCAACCCTGGCACCACTATGCCACATTACTTTGTGAGCAACTTCCTCTGTCCGCGGCTCTCTCTCAGTTTTCTGTCCATAAAATCAGAGCACTGAATGAGATGACCTCTAAGACTGACTTGCTCTGACGTTGTATAGCACAGATGGAGTCTGGAAGGATTTAAATATTGCTAAAATATATAGAATCAAGCAACCCTTGAATTTTAGAGCGTCTTGTCACCTTTGCAAAATTCGTTCACAGCCATTAGTTGGTTTGTATCTGCACTTCTGATGACAAGGCATTGGCGTCATTAGCTAATAAGCTAATGACGCCAATGCCTTAAGGAAGAATCAGACTCAGGGAAGGTAAATGAACTATCTGGGGTCACAGACATAGCAAGAGGGCTTGGACCGGGAGCTAGGCATCTTGATTCCCAGCCTGGTCCTCATTCCTTGCCCTACAAGTTCTGGCATTTTCAGCTAATAACAACACAGACAGTTCCTGGGAACCAGTCAGGGCCCCTTCTCACTAATGTCAGGTAACAACATTACGCTGGTCTTTCTCAAAGTTCCAGTGGCTGGTCTAAGTGGGCTCTTCCCAGAGGGTCTTGTGAACCTCAAGTAACCTTTCCAAGTTTCTTTCAGTAACTCTGACCATTTGGAGAGAAAACAAATCCATACACAGAGGAATTTGAAGTGTTATTTTAACTTTGTATACCACACATTAAAAGTTACCCTTTAACTTGAATTTTTGAATGTAAGTTGGGGAAAAGAAAAGATTTGGGCACATGTTCTCCAGGTGAATGCGCTAGGGCCTGAAGTTTAACTCCAGAACCCGAAACTGAACTCCAGAACCACCCTTTCCCTAACCCCTCCCCCCTGTCCACACAGCCCAGCCCCCACTCCCCACCCCTTCACTGTAGCTCACCAGACACCTGGAAGGTTCCAGACCTTCTCTAGGCAGGTATGAGCTTAAAGCAAGGAATTTGTCCCAAACACTCGGAATTTCCTCCCAACTTATTCTTTATCCTGTTCACTAAAAGAAAGAATTGTTATTGCATTGTTAAAAGGAAATAAAAATCAAGGATATACTGTCATTACAAGAGCATAGAAGAGTCTCATGACCCAAAGTAGACATGTAGACACACACACACACACACACACACCACACACACACACACACACAAATGGTAATGAACATAAATTACTCAAGAGTTATTTGGAATGTCAGAATGTTAATTTGTATTCAATATCTGCTGATGAATAAGTATAAGTTTTAAAGATTCCTATCAAAATCAGTTCTTTGAGAAATAATCAATATATGGTGAAAAGTCACTTATGGAAAAGAGTTCACTCCTTGACAATGTGTATGTCCTTACATTTCTTTCCTTACATACACAGATTCAACTCTGATTTTTATTCATTAAACTTTTACATCAAACATAAAATAACTGGCTAAAACCACATAAAAAGAGAGGGGAATTATACAGAAGCATTAATAAGACCATGTTTCCTAAACTTTGATTAATAAAAACTTACCTGAGGATTCCAAAACACGTCATCACAACCAGGTCCATGAGCTCCCTGCTCAGAATTCACATCTACTTTGCCTCATCCTAGAACCCTGACTTCTAGGGGGAGGGGAGGGAAGAAAAGTCAGCTGAAAAAAAGAAAAACCTAGAAATAAATGCAGGTCTTCCAAGAGCTCTGACAACCCCCCCCCCACCTGCACCAAGTAACCCTTGGATGGTCTGAAAATGGCACTGATAACATTAGATAATTCTATCAGTACTCAGCTCCCAAAATTTGCCACTGCAACAAGAGGGAGTGTTATTGGCAAGTGTACAGTACCCTGCAGGGCTGAGGGTGTACCCTGCTCAATGTCAGACTTTTCAGCTGAGTGGACAATCTAGTGTAACAGTGGGATGCTGGGAGCAGGGACACTGGACGCCAAAGCTCTCCTGGTCCTGTTGGTAACTTCATTTCCCAAACGTTCATAATTAAACAGCTTTTATTGAAGTAATCAGCATGAGCTCCTTAGCTTTGTTTTTGCAACCGGTATCGTGTTTATGGAGCCAAATATTGGAGACTTTGATACTGAATACCTCCTCGGATGTGTTAACGTTGGCAAGCTCTCTAGATTCTGAAGATGCCGGGCTGCCTCAGCACAGCCTTCCCTCCACCCTCTAGCTCATCAGCCCCCCCAGACCACAGAGCTGCAGCTCCCCTGTAAGACTCCCTTTCAATATTTCTCCTGAAAGTCCCAGGGAATGGTGAGCAATTGAAACAGGGTGAAACCTGATCTCAAAGTGTCTGTCGGACCAGAAGTTTTCAAAGAAAACATTTCTTAAATCTTGTGTTCACTGCTATTTCAGCAGGCCAATTAGATTGGATGGGACTTGGGGGGAGCTGTCGCCAGTCACTGCAGCGGGAATAGCAAACAAGACTTAAAGCAAATAAACGAGCCCAAAGCTGGCATCCCAGGGGCCCCTGGCCAATGACCTCCTTCATTCCCCAGTTGGATGGCCAGCCCACCCTCTGGGACCAAGAGCCAAACTACAGGTTAATCAGATGAGACATTAGTTAACAGCCTCGATTACTAGAAAGTAATTAATCAGGGAAAGTCTCCAAACAGGAGGAGAATAAATAAACAGGCAGGCACATGCAGTCCCATTTTGGCCCTAGATAAGGCTGCCATCCAGGTGTCCTGCTGGGGTAGAGCCCATCTGTCTTGTTCAGTTCCTCTCTGGAAATGTGGTGACATTTCTCACATCTGCCTAGAAAATGCAGAGCCAAGAGGCCCCAAATGGGAAGATGATGAAGGACTTTGGAAAAACTATTTGAGGAAAGGCTCCCAAGGGGGTTTTATGGTAAGCCCTACCCCACCCTGAACATCCTTTTGTGTTGTATTTAAACGGCCTCTTTTCAAAAATCTCAAAAAGAAGTCTCTGCACAAGTCTGCAAACTCCTAACCATTTGGAGAAAACCAAGGTTCCAGGTGGTATTTTGGGGTCTGTGCTAAGAAGCCCATTGGTTTATTAGCCCTTTAAGACTATATCCAACCTCCGAGATTCTCAGTATAAGTTACAAAGGATTCAGAGCATCAGAAATCACTGGTTCCATCTTCAACCTTGATTTGGGGGTGAGGAAGACTGGAAAGATGGGAAGAAAGCGTAGCTAATGCCAGTACCCCTCACTGGTCCAACTCGACCTGACGTATCACATCAAATAGGGTCATTCATCTGTGCTGTGTCTTTTCCTTCTGGAGGAACAAAAAATGTCAGCAACTAGAGAATGCGCATAATGTAAATATGGCTGTGTTAGCTCAGTGTCAGAGAAAACACACCCAAACGTAAGTCAGCACAAGACATCCTCGGCTCAGAGGACCGGCGCAATGATTTTAACCTAATGACCCCCTCTTAACCAGCTCTACAGCAAATCACAATTAAATAAATACCACTTAATAGCAGAGATTTGTTTTGCAGCCAGACTATTCGTGGAGAGAGAAAGAGAAGGTTGGATGTGTCATTTCATTTTTAATTATAAAATTAAAGTAGTTTCCAAATATTAGTATAAATTCAACCCCAAGCTAAATTTACAAAATGCTGCAAAGATGAGTTATAGACATTCTGGAACAGAACAGAGAAGCAGGAGATGGGAGGGTGTGGAGGGATACCCAAAACTGAGGGGGCTTGGTCTTGTTGTCTTAATCTAGAGTGGAGTGCAGTGGCTTTCCTTCAGCCCAATGATTAGGAATGTTTGACCAGAGCTGGATAAAATCATGACGTAAGCACCAGCGAATGAGTGAAAAATGCAGCCACCTATGTTGCTATGGAAAACTGCATGACTAGGTATCAGGAGCACCAAATTCAAGGCCTAGCTCTGTCACTGTCTGGGGCACTGGGAAGGAATTTGCTGGAGTGGAGGAGGGAGAGTTATCAAAGCTTATGCCGGACGCTGAGAGATCACGAAAGCTCTTACGAACCCAGTGACGGGTCAGCCTTCCCTAGAGAAGGCATGCAGGCAGAACCTACACCTGCCTTCCCTCAACAGCCCATCTCCCCCCTCCCTCCTTCCCTGCCTCCCTTCCCTTCCTTTCCCTTCCCTTCCCTTCCCTTCCGTGGAAAGTCTCCCCCTCCTTGTTCTTTCCTGTCTGGTTATTTAGCTCTGATATTTTGGATGTAATAGATTTTTTTTTCATATAGGTTCCAACATACAGGTGACTTGATGGAGGCTTTGTGACCACCAAGAGAATACAATGACACATTTATCTTGCCCTCCACAGACCTTTACCACCTCAAAAACTTGATTATGTCCCTGGGAATATTGGGGTTCAGTTGAAAGCCAAGTCCTGCAAAAGCTTTTCCTCTTAGAGCCTCAAATGATCCCTAAAAATTGAGAGTTTCTGGAAATAGCTTCAAGTTCATCTTCTTTGGTTGTGTGCCATTACTGAGATCAAAAAAGGTATTTGAGGATGTAGAGAAAGGGGAACCCTCTTGCCCTGCTGGTGGGAATGAAAACAGGTACAGCCACTCTGGAGAAGAGTATAGAGCTTCCTCAAATTTAAAAAAAAAAAAAATAGAACTACTTACCATCCAGCAATTGCACTACTAGGTATTCACCCAAAAGACACAAACACACAGATTCAAGGAGGTACATGCACCCCAGTGTCTACAGCAGCATTATCAATAAAAGCCAAACTATGGAGAGAGTCCAAATGTCCATCCACTGAAGATGTGATATTTTATATAATATATATATGTATATGTGTATACACACACACCACACACACACACACACACACACACACACACACATATATACACAATGGAATATTACTCAGCCATCAAAAAGAATGAAATCTTGACATTTGCAATGACACAGATGGAGCTAGAGTGTATTATGTTAAGTGAAATAAGTCAGAGGAAGACAAATACCATGTGATTTCACTCATATGTAGAATTTAAGAAATAAAACACATAGGAAAAAAAAGAAAAAAGACAGATGCACATATGGAAGAGGGAAGAGAGAGAAGGAAACACTCAAAGAGACTCGTCATGATAGAGAACAAACTGAGGGTTGATGGAGGGAGGTCAGTGGGGATGGGCTAGATGGGCCATGGGCGTTAAGGAGGCACTTGCCGTGTTGCGCACTGAGTGTTGTATGTGGACCTGATGAATCACTGAATTCTAGTCCTGAAACCAATACGGCACTGTATGTTAACTAGCTAGAATTTAAATAACATTTTAAAGAAAAAAAGTAAATAAAAGCAGAATACCAAGCTAAAAGTTAAAAAAAAAAAAGAAGAAGAAGAAGAAGAAGCACTCCTGCTGCTGGTAAGCCCACAGCCTTTCACTGGGGCACTGCAAAGCCCGAGAGATGGTAACCATCACTTGGGAGCACAGCCTCCCCCAAAATCAACTCCTCAAAATTCACTGCTTAGTCATTCATTGATTATATCATGAGAGATCCTTGTCCAAGTCTTTGTGAGAGCAGGTGCCACATTCTCTGCATCACAATACCCAGAATGAGACAGGAACATAGCAGTTGTCATTTCTTTCACATTTGCCAAGTAGCTGCCAGGGCCCAGAGAGACACTCTGCTTGCAGAAGATGCACAAAAATGAAACTTAGCACCTCTTACAAAGAAGCTAATAAAGGAGAGAAATACACAAGGGATGATTAGAATCCTGAATGGCACATCTAAGGCTAGATGTAGCTGAATTCATGTCATGTGTAGCCAAAGGGTGTGTATTTCTCTCCCTTAATCCGAGTCAAATGATCTCCAAGTCTTGTTGGTCTCTAGAAAATCACTCACTAAAGCAAAACTTCAGCCAAAGGCTCTTGCTGCTGGCTGCATTAACAGGAGTTCGAAGTCCAGACTGGGGAAGACAGCCGTAAATCACTCCCATGGAGTCCGTTTGCAGAGGGACCCTGACAGATTTGCACATATTCGGGGTGGAAAGAAGAAGATGGCGAGGAACCTCAAGGCCATGACTGTGAGGACCTGGTCGAAAGAGAGCTCAGGAGGCTCGGCTAGGCCGCGAAGCCACAGAAGACTCCTGAGGAATCGGGGAGGGCCTCAGGGAGGAGAATACGTAGTGTTCACGCAGGCGGCCCACAGGCCTGCACCTGTGGTCTGTGTGAGCGGAGCCTCGTGGAGCAGGGCAGGACACAGCCGTGAAGTCGCACCAGCCGTCCTGCGCTCATCTCCCCGGCCCTGTGCCCAGAAGAGCAGCTTCTTGAGAAGTGTTTGATGAATAAGACATCCTACGATTTACAAATGGGTGAAAGCCCGCCTGTGAGAAAGACGGAGCCGGTCTGCATCATTTCAGTTGTTGCCCAAGATGGCAGGAAAAGGCCAATGGACGCAAGAGCGAGAGGGAGGCAAAATGTTTTTCAAGCTTTGAAGAACTTTCTGGGAAGCAGACTACTCTAACATGAAAGGGATGGCGGGGGAGTGGGGGGCCGCTGGGAGTGCCCTCTCACAGGCCTTCAGGGTTTGGGGTGAATATTCCATTCTTAGAAGAGGAAGTGGAGGGCGGCCTGCCTTTGGGTCACGATAAAGAGCAAACCATGTGAGCAGACCACTGGGAGCTCTAAAGCGGGGCAGGAGGCAGCCCAAACAGGACTGAGGAGTGACATTTCTATTCGGCTCCAGAAATTTTAAAAAATTATTTCTTGTCAAATCAAAATGTTTCTAAGCAACTCAGGTCAGAGAAGGCCACGCTTATCACATGGATTTGCTCGGCAAGCAGAAGGGCCTACAATGCTGTCCGACTGCATTCTGCACATAGAGGAAGAACTACCCCATCCATGCCTCCTAATCTGATGAATCCTTGTCATAAATTCTGCCCAGGCAGTCAGCGGGGCGGCTGCTGGCACTGGACTGAGGGGAGGGGCGGCTTTACGAGGGCTAGAGGAGACAGCAGGCCGCCAAGCCCTCTGTGAGAAGCTAGTAAATCAGCAGTCAGGGGGAGCTCTGGGAAGAAGCAGCAGAGGCCAGGGGCCCAGAGCCCAGGTGACATGGACAGGAGCAGAGAACGTTCTGGTCTACTTGTAGCAGTGGGACCCTGGGGACACGGTGGGGAGGGCACAGTAAAGCGTGACTCCACAACCCCTGAGCTTCCGGCACACCCTGCTTCCAGTCAGTAAGCCCCATGCCGGAGGCTGGGAATCCAGGGCCAGCGACAGAAGGACCCCTGCCAACGAGTAGCTCACATTCCAGAAAGGACACCCAGTCAGGGAGGAAAGAGTTTCCGTTTGTCTGCTTGAGCAGCCCTGACAGAATACCATGTACTGGGTGGCGGAAACAACAGGTCTGAAGGCAGGACGTCTCAGATCAAGATGCCACAAGGTCCGTTTCTGATAAGGTTCTTGGGGAGCGGGGAGCTAAGCTACTCAATGCAGTTGCCGCCACAGCACCCAGTCTGTGTGGCCAACATGGACACCAACATGGACACCATGTGACCCACATGGACACCAACCCCTCATGCAATAGCGTGCCCTGAGATGCAGCAGCCCAGTCACCTGCAAATGTGAGCTCCCGCTAGGCTGTCCCTAATGGCCCTTGTGAGCAACAGTCCCCCTGCCCCCAGGGTCTGCCTTCTGTGCCCCATAAAGAGGAGTCCTATACCCTGTTCTTCTGCTTTGAACTGACCAGTCCAGCCCTAGCCTGGAACAACGCATTCCAGCCACACACCCACTCTCTCTCTCTCTCTGTCTGCACTCTGCCTTGACCTCCCCATGTGGCCCCTCAAGGCATGCCAGTTTCTTCCTTCAGGACCTGGAAGTAATAACTCCTCTTTCTCAGTCTCTCTTGTGATCCACTGCTGAGCTGAGGGCCACCATCCAGCACCCTGGGCTCCACTTAACAAATGTTCATTTAATGCGGTCCTAACAGCTCACTTCTGGCTTGTAGATGCCTGCTTATTTACTGTGCCCTCATGTGGCAGAGAGGGAGTAAGCTCTCTAGTCTCTTCTGATGAGGACACTAACTCATTGGATCAGAATCCTGACCTTATGATCCCATTTAACCTTATCTCCATAAAGGCCCTATCTATCTCCAAACACAATCACACCGAGGGCTGGAGCTTCAACATATGAATTTGGGAGAGACGCAAGCATACGATCCATAACAGAGCTCTAGGAAACAAACCCTGAGAGAAGAGGGGAGAAATGCTGTTGGAGAATTGAGCAGAACACTGTGGAGTGACTCATCTGACTGAGGGACTTGGGGGTGATGGAGAAATCAATGAAAGTGACATAGAAGAGGCATCTGATGTGGCCCATGCAGATTAAGAAAGAACCCACCCGGTGAGAAAATCAAGGAGGGAGCCCACACAGCAGGGTGCTGAGGAGTACAAGTCTGGGACTCAAGCTGTCTGGGTTGCAATCCTGCCCCTGATCCTACTAGTTCTGTGACCCTGGAAAAGCATTTTAACCTCTCTGAACCTCAGTTTACTCATCTGTTAAATCGAAATATAAGAGTCTGACAGATTGTTGTCCCTGTGAAGGGACGTAGCCAAAAACACTAGTGGGTAAAGCCTGACATTCCAGGCACCACATGGGGAAAGCCCGTCAATCACATGAAGTCTTGACAATAGATGCCCTGTCGAGGTACAGGCAAGTGTTCAATGTGGCAGCTTCGGAAACATCAAGGAGGGAACAAGGACATGGGATCAGTCCAGGTTGGAAGGTTATTTAATACTGCACTCAAGAGTCTGAACTCTCTGAGAGCTCTAGGGAGCTGTTGGGAAACTTGAAGCAAAAGAATGACATGAAGAAGCCTAGTTTTGAGGAAGACCCCTCAGATGTCCATGTGAAGCAGGGGAGGGAGAGCAAAGCCAAGAGCGAGACTGAAGTACCTAAGATGGCAGCCAAGCCAATGTCCTGGTAACCGTTCTGTCTGGCAGTGAAATCCCTTTCCCTTCAGAAAGTACCTGTTGAACTTCCGCAGCACGAAAGACCCAGTGCCAATGGCTGGCACTGAGACTCCAGGCCCAACCTCCATCTACTCAGTACTCGGGACCCTCCACAGTCTTCTCCAACCCACCTTCCAGTCTCTCCCACAACACTCCCCAGGAGGCACACTGGGCTCCAGTCAAATGGACTGAGGGGACTTTCCCAGTGGAATGAGCTCAAACTATATCTTCTTTTCATGTCCTTATTCTTGTTGTGGGAACCTTAGTGCCCGGGTTTGAAACTCTCCTTTCCTACTTATTAGTACTGTGAGTCCTGAGACTCATGTAACCTTTCTGAGCATCCATTCTTCCAGAGGTGTCATTTAAACAGTGGGCGTACTTACCTCAGTGGCATATTGTAAAAAATAAAATAACGGACCTATTTAGCACAAAATCTGGCATATTTGCTGCCATTTGCCTACAAGACTCCCAAAGCCAGGATCTCTTTTCAGAAGCCAGTTCCTGACACACAGGACTTCAGGGCCCACCACTGACCACTAGAGCCTGCCCCCTTGCTCTGCTCTCAGAAACTAATACACATTCTAGTCTCTGGGCACTTTGTTTTCTCCACCCCCAAACCACTCCCTGATGGAGACGTCTCACAAGGACCATATATTTCTCATCTCTGTGTCCTCTCTACACTGAGCGCAAGAGAATGTGCTTAGATCTGAACTGGACTGATGTCTAGATATTGTTAGGCTATGAGGGGTTCGTAGAACAACACCAAGACCCCCCCTACCCAACATGCCATGTCCACACTCCCTTCTATGCATGGGGGGGTTTTTTGCTCCTGCCAACTGTCTCTAATGACTGGACCAGAAGAGGGCATAGACCCAATGGAAGCATGATAACAAAATAGCCAGTCACATACGAGCTAAGACAACCAGATTCTCTGTTAAGAACATTGTTGGAAATGAGAATAAATTCAGGCAAAGATGGAGGTACAAATGAACGGAGTCTGAAAGCCCTGATGTCAAGATAGAGATGTTGAGTGGAATTCAGAGTTGGAGCCACAGGAGATGACAGCATGTGAAAGTTATAGGAAGCCAGAAATGATCAATAATAATAGAAATCACAGGTATTAAAGATCTTCTGTGTGCCACCCACTAAGCTAAGTAAAACATGGATTATCTTATTTCTTTTACAAAAACCCAACAAGTGGACACTTATATTAGTCCCATTAGGAGAATCAGCTGTGTCACAGAATGGTTAAATACCATAAGCTCCCCATTACCTTCTATTAACCCCTCAATTCCTAATAAACTCTCATGCTGTTCCCTATGCCCACTGCCCAGTGCTTAAAGTAACCTGAGTAAATCTCTTCTCCTTGTAAGTAACAGGAATAGAGAGTACTATGGAAACAAGGTCTATGCATAAGACATGAAAAAATGTGCAAAAAGCTGAGGACACAAAGAAGCACCCCCATCAGACTCGGCCAAGACCAGCTATACTGTCCAGAGTGGCTTCCCAGCCCCCAAGCTTGGAAAACTCACTCATTCCCCTGGGCCCTGATGGTCTGTGCCACGCATGACTATATGCTGTCCACTACCTGTAATGATCTCAAACTGCTGTGCCTTTTCCTCCAAGCCAACTTCTGAGCTTCTTGAAAACAGAGGGATCATGCTTTCTCGTGTTGTTTGTCCTTTGGCAAATGAGGGTGCCCTGAACATTTCCCGAAATCATCCCCTTGGCTCTGTTCAAAGTGCCAATGATCCCACCCCTGTACGCAGAATCCTTCAGGGCTCTCTGAAGGCATCAGAGCCTTTAGGTGTAATCTGAGAATCACCAGCAGAATAAATAAATCCCTGCCCTGGTGGCAAATACTTCCTTTTACTTCTTCCCCTATAAAAGCAAACTTCTCCAACCCAATCCCACAAGTGCTCTCTAATGGGTTCTTTGTTTTGTTTATGCGACTTAGTTGAAGCCAGAAGCAAACAAGAGAAAATGCACCAGGAACCACCTAGCACAGCGCATGGCATAGAGTCAGGAACTCTGTGTTTCCTCTAATACTGCCTTATTTGAAGAGTGCAAACTTTCGTGTTTTAAATGGCCCAAAAAATGGTTGGGCAAGGAGTGGTGGAAGCCGTTGCCAGAAAGCCTGCTCCTCAGCACTTGTGCAGACTTGCCCCACAAGAGCAGGAACAATATAAACCAAGGCACCCACCTTTGGGGCTTCCAGATGGTCCAGATGCCCCTCTCAGCAATCCACAGAGAGTTAGAGGAATGCACACCTCCCAAGAGGGCATCCAGCTCAGGATTCATTTGCAGGATCAGCCTCAGAAGAAGCTATTTCTGCAAGGCTGGGCTGGAGAAGTCAGTCCTATCCTCAGAAAGTGGTAGGTTCAAAATAGTGAGAAGAGAACTGAGGGGATTCCCCACTTGCTGGGGTCAAAGTCAAGCAGTGAAGATGGGAGCACAAGCAAGCAGGCAGGGGGTCTCCAAGGACGGGACAGTGAGAGTGAGGCAGAAGTGCAGGCTTCGGGAGAGATGGTCAACGCAGTGTTTCTCAACCATCTTTAGTAGATGAACTCTTTATAAATGAAAGATATGCAACCCTAACACAAAAACTGATTTTTAATCAGTTACTAGTAAAACAGAACATTTGCTAATTATAAAGACAACTGATAAGAACAGGAATTTAATTTTATTAAGATAAAAATTCAAAGTGGAGGATGACCATTGCAATTTTCTATCACCCTCAGTGACGAATTTAGTTCAGTATTTTGTCTTGGTTTTACAGTTTCAAAAGAAAAAAAAAAAAAATCCGGTCACAGGGACAAATTGCTGCAAATGACAACAGCTATTTTTAACTAATTGTTTTGCAATGAAGGTACTGTTCAATTAGCCAGCAATGGTAGGAAAAGCTTTATTAGGGGGGTGCGGGGAGGGGGAGAGTAAACACAATGAAAAACAAACCTTCATAATCACTAAATGAGAGAATCCTTTAGTTTAAAAATCCCCAGCCAAGAACCCCCACTACCTTTTGCCACTGGATCTCACAGACTGGCATGGGCTGGAAGCTTGGGTCAGTTGGCCTGTCTTAAAAGTTTCTTTCTGTGTGGAGTGGACACAAGAGCTGAAGAGGGGGAACCAGCCTCTGGTGGGGAACTGATGAACAACCCAAGAATGGGCTGGAAGCTTGGGTCAGTTGGCCTGTCTTAAAAGTTTCTTTCTGTGTGGAGTGGACACAAGAGCTGAAGAGGGGGAACCAGCCTCTGGTGGGGAACTGATGAACAACCCAAGAATTCAAGCTAAGAAAAAAGAAACAACCTAATCCATACCAGAAAGAAGCAAAAAAAAAAAAAAAAAATGTAGAGTCTGACAGGTTCAAAACAGAATCTCGGCTATACCATTTATTGTACCTTGGGCAAATTATTTACAATTTCTGAGCCTAAGTATTCTTATCCATAAAATTGGGATACTAAAGTTCTTTCACTGGATTGTTAGAAATATTAAATGAGATGCAACACGTACTGGCTTGGTCATTTAGTCCAATAACTAAGAACAAGGATGGAGTGACCCCAACCTGAGTGAGGGGACACAGATGTCCATTGGTCTTCTCTGGGGGACCTGATCCAGACCTAGGCAGGTTTCATCAGGTGGAGAGGAGAGGGAGTTGAAGGTGGAGCTCCCTTTGTTCTTCCTGCCTCCATTGGGATTGATATAGGGGACAGACAAAGCCCAAATGAAAGCTGGAGAAGGTAGAGGCTGAGGGCCACAAGACCAGAACATGTTGGCAACAAACACAGGCAGGTCCAAGGAGGACTCTTGTGCCCCAGTGATCACTCTCCTGTGAATTTCTCTGCTTGCAGATTTTGACAGAGAGACATACCCTACCCAAAGTCTGCAGAGGAGAAGAAATTGTAGTACCCATGCCAGACTCTTCAGCAGATGAGGTAGCAAGAGGCCACAGGAGAGCATGCAGCCTGGAGGTGTCACCCCAAACCTTGCACCCTGAACTCGTACACCATGAGATCACCGCTTCATCAGTGGAAGTCCTGTGTACCTCTCCCTGTTCAAAAATCAACTTTCTGTGTTCTCCTCTCTCTTCCCAAATTAAAATAGCTGCTTACAGCCTTGCACACATATGCTTCCTGGAGAAATTCCTTTCTGTATTTAATCCCTTTGGAATCTTTTCTTTAGGCGGGACCCTCATTTCTCCTTTGCCCTAAGATATTTACCATCACAATAGCTGGCTGATTTACTTAGTCCACCTCCACCTGGGCCAGGTCTATCCAACCCCCACTGGAGATGGATGGAGATGAGATGACAGGAGAGATTCTTCAAGGAGAGGAAGAAAACAAAGCCCCAAACACAGCAGCCTTCCCTACAATGTGCAGGAAGGAAACATCCTTCCCGCATCAGGCACCTTCTCTCAGGCAGGATTTGTTGGGTCCCCGAGGTGCTCTTTCATCCCATACTGCCAATCTGTGACTCAAAGCTTCAAGTCCCATAAGTGCAGGGCCTCCTAAGCATGTGGCTTCTTGTTGAAACGATATACCAAAGGAGAGAGAGTCCATCCCCCCACCTTCTAATGGATCTCTTAACAAGCTTATGTAAAGATCACGGATTCTCAGAGATCATTGTCCTAGTGACAGGGAGCTGTAATTGATTATTGTGACTTGGATGCCTAAAGAGTGATTCAGTAGGGCCCCTTCATCGCTGTCATTTTTTAATGGGAAGGGTTGGGTGGTATGTAAACAGGATTATGACAGGCAAAGAGAGAACAAACAGGCCAGAGAGAGAGAGAGAGAGAGAGAGAAAGAGAACCACAGAGGTCCCTGCAAGGTGAAGCCTTTCTTTCCCAGAAGTTTAAGAGAATTCTGTCCGAGATGCCCTTCCAGGGACTGCCCTGACCCAGCTCAACAGCCAAACCTGGGCAGTGCAAGGCCACACCACCTTCCCAGGCTTCCGTGAAGGCCATGCACAGAGCTGCACAACAGACACAGTGAAATGAGTGGCTGGGGTATTATGGCAGCCCCATCTCTGAAGTGTACTAGGTTTGCCTAGAGGACGTCTTACAGCAGAATTTATGGTCCTGTTCATCTTTATAGAGGGTGCACTCCTGGTCAGTAACTGATGTGCAACTGTCCTACTTTTCGCTTTGCAAATAAGATGACAACGAACCCTAAGGAGTTTGACTCCTTGTTAAATGAAATCATCTCACTGTGATCTCTAGGAGACAGTCACGCCTTAAGTCATTTTGAATCCACCTTATCTTCTAGCATCCTGCCTAGCACATACTGGGTACTCTCTATGGGTTTCTTAAAGTACTAGGATTCAGGTATATAACGGGTATTACCCACTCTGCCAAGATTGCCACTTTTCTTCTCAACATTCAAATTGACCATTTAAGTCTCTATCCTATCTAAATTATCAGGATATTCAGTTTCTCCTTCTTTGGATTTTCTCAGCCTAGAATTGTCCATGAGCCCAATGCACATTTAAACCAAAGGGGCTACTTGAACTTTCAACCACCAAATAAACTGAGAACCAGAGAATCAGATTGGTCCACAACTAAAGGCCCAGGTTTGGGCTGCTATGGCTTTTGTCTTTGTTACATTGATTTCTTTCAAAAATAGATATATCCTGTTGCACAGCAGTGATAGCCTCTGTCTGGTCCAGCTCTCTGTGCAAACAGTAGTTTCTTCAAAAGGAACAATCCCACCTACCCCAGTTGGGCTTGACCAAGGATGCCTAAGATTTTTTCCCAAGGTCTTTGCTTTACCCTCGCCCACTCAGCTACTGCTCCTGGGACAGAAGGGGCTCCATAAAGGGAGGAGCTCCTAGCCTTAGCCTAACTCTATGCCAGATCCAGCTCTGCCCCTCTCCTCCCTGCAGTGCCTGGCAGTCCCCTAGCCCTGGCACTGAGCCTGGGTCACTAGACCCACCTCCACTGCGTTCTCCCTGGGAACACATGGTTTGGAGGAAACTTAGTCAAAACGCTCTCAATCCAATCTTGTTCCCAAAAGAAAACTTCAGAGTTTCAATCCTTTCCTCCTAAAGGAAGATTCTTGCCACTGTACAAATTACACCACAGCAACCCTACCCACCATTAGGAGGCACTGACTTGGTGAAGACACAAGTCTTACCTGGTCTTACACTGACTTTGCAGAGTCGTCACTCAAGTGTTTGTTTTCTGAAAGGAATAAGATCCACTCCAAAATGTTTTCCTGATTCTACCTAGAAAGAAAAGTAGAGGAGTTGCCAACTTTCAAACGGACACTTTTTTACCTTTCGCTCCTTCATTCCTTAAGATATAAAGTTTTAAATGAAGCATGCTTCCCAAGCCAGGGCACATTATCATCATGAGTCCGCACACGTTTTCCTTTAATTATTTCCCCCCTTAATGCCCATATCTGACTCACTGCCCTTCTAGCTCCTAATGCTGACCTTCACCTTAACCCTTCCCCCAGAGGTGAACTATTCTCGTGCATTTAATGCCCATCTCTTTGTGTACATGTTTTCTTGTAAAATGCGCACTGTATTGTACATACATGGGATCATGCAACAGATCTTATTCTATTTTCTAATTTTTGACTCTCTACCATGTCTTAAGGTCCACCAATACTTAGTCCACTGCTTCTTGCAGCATACGATCCCATTATAGGCAAACCCACTTGTCCAGTGATGGACATTGGGCTGCCTTCAACATCTTCCCCCATAAACAAGACTACAGTGTTTCTCCCCACCCCGGTCACCTATAGACCTGGGTGAGCATTTCTGTGCAGGGTTAGAATATGTATACACTCACTTAGCCAAGCACTCACACTGCTCTTCTGGATGTCTCCAGCAGATCAGAAGTGTTACTTGGTAGGTCTACACTCCCCAACACTTGGCATTGTCAAAGTTTAGAATTTTAGCCAGCATAACAAGGATTAAGTCCTATCTCATTATTGTTTAATTCTCCTTTAATTTGAATCTCTTCATTTGTTAGCCTTTGAGGTCTTTTCTCTGCTACATTGGTGATTCATACCTTTGGCCCGTTTTTCCACTGAGAGTCTCTTTTCCATAGTGATTTCTAAGAGTCCTTTTTAGATCCTATATATCAATATCTTTAAGATTTATTTTTTTATTTGACAGAGAGAGAGAGGGAACACAAGCAGGGGGAAAGGGAGAGGGAGAAGCAGGCTTCCCGCCGAGCAGAGAGCCCGACACGGGGCTCGATCCCAAGACCCTGGATTGTGACTTTAGCCAAATGCAGAGGGTTAACGACTCAGCCACCCAGGTGCCCCCTTAGATATCAATACCTTATCTATAGAATAAGAATGTTACCCCGTTGTTAAATTGTTCCTAACTTTATTCTTGATGTCCTTAAATTTGCCATGATTGAATACATCAACTTTTCTACCTTGCACAGTGTTTTCACGGTTTTATTTAAAAGTTCTTCCTCCCTCCTAGGCCTTAAAATATTCTCCTATATTTTCTTCAACTAACATTACAGTATTTCCTTCCACATCAAAGTCTTTACCCCATCTGAAAGTTACCTTTGTGTGCCAATGTCTATTTATTTTTATGTTGTGAGGTAGTTTTCCCAAATCCAACAATTAAACTACTTATCTTCCAGTCCCCCACCCATTTTTGTTTGCCAGTTTTCTGAAATATTAAGTACCCAGATGTAATAAGTATACGTGTAGATCAACATACATATATAATACATGTAAAGATGATACAGATTTGCACACACCATATAGAGATGATAGAGATATTCAGAAACAGATGTTTAAGATTTTATTTATTTGAGAGAGAGAGAGAGATCACAGAGGGAGAAGAGGGAGAAGCAGACTCACTACTGAGCAGTGAGCCCAACGTGGGGCTCAATCCCAGGACTCTAAGATTGCAAACTGAGCTAAAGGCCGACATTTAACCAGTTGAGCCACCCAGGTGCCCCAGATACAGATGTTTCAGATACAGATATAGACCCATAAATACGTAGATATACGGCTATCTGTGAAATCTCTATTCTGTTCCACTGGATTATTTCTTTTACACAAATACCAGTCTTTGTGACATCTTAAAATCTGTCAAAATAAATATTCCCTTTTCTCTATTTTTTTTAAGTTCACTTATTCATGGGCCTTATTTCTTCCATATATATATATATTTTTTTTTAAATATGTTTGTCAAGTTCTTCCAAATATCCCACTGGAATTTTAAATGCAACTATACTGGATTTGTACATTAATTAGGGCAGAAAACAGCTTGATAGTATTAACTCATTCCACACAAGGATAAGGAATGTCTCCATTTAAATAAATCATCTTCTATGTACTCTAATAGAATTTAACAATTTTCCATAGAAATCTTGCATACTCTTGATTAAGCTAACTCCTACATACTTTATAGTTTTTATTGATCTAAGGTTACCTTATTTTTTAAATGATAGTTGATTATTGCTGATAAAAAATTGTGTTAAATATACTTCAGCTGAGGGATCCAGCAAACTTGTTGAACTTTCTTATTACTTATTTTTTATTTCTTACTTATAGTTTTATACTTTTACTTATACTTAGTTTCTTATTACTTACTAATAATTTCTTTTGAGGGGGGATTTCCTATGGGGAGGGGGTTTGGGGGAAGGGGCGTGGGGTTATGGACACTGGGGAGGGTATGTGCTATGGTGAGTGCTGTGAAGTGTGTAAACCTGGTGATTCACAGACCTGTACCCCGGGAGATAAAAATATATTATATGTTTATAAAAAATAAAAAATTATTTTTAAAAAATTAACATTTCTTTTAGTTTTATCTTAACAGTTAAATCACTGAGTTACAGAAAACTATTCCTTCTTGGAATCTTTTTTTTTCCTTATTCCCATATGAAGATCGTAGATTCAAAAAGTTACATGGTGAAAACTGGAACCAGGAAGATATGACTATATTTTATCATAGAACATGTTCTCCAGAGGAGCTAAAACTGGAAGTAGATACTTCTCTTGCTCTTAGAAGATCTGTGAGTATGATCAGGGTAAACTTTTATTTAACAGTCGTAGAGATGATGTTACACATCAGTGATAAAATTAAGACACAAAGGTTATACCAAGGTTTATGAACAGAGGTCTTTCAACAGCTTATGTCAGGAAAACGTCTTATGGAAAGACGATGCAGCTACACTCGCTACGCAGTAACACAGATGGTTGTGGACACAAGGACAGTCACTCAGCCTGAGTCAACAGGGCAGGATGCTAACTACTCCCAGGAAATGTCCAATGGCACACTCTTTCTTCTTTCCAGGTCTGAAGTTAAATATCCTTCATCCTCTGTCCTCTTTACTTCTCTGGCTAGAGTACATACAGATTAAAGTTTTCGTGACTGGAAATATTTGTGAAAAACCTTCCCAGTTCGCTGAACTTTGGTCAGTTTTCAAACAGTGGCAGATGTTTCCCCTATGCTATTCATAGCCTTCCCCATGTTTCCACAAGCAGGAAGAACCCTGAAGCAAATGAGCATTATCTCACCCTAAAGGTGGGAATATTACACACTAAAAGCAAATTCAGTCTGGAAGAAATATGTCACAACTTTCAAGATTGTTCTGTGGATTTTGAAATGATGGTAGCAATCTTGACCACATGGAGGTCATTTGGAATAGTTACATTCTGTCTTTGAAACAGTCCTATTCAATCAGAAAATGCTGATTCTTTTCTTAGAGCCTATCAGAGAGCTGCTGGAAAGTCTCGATGGCTCCACCCAACAGCAAACAAGAGAGCCCATCTCCATCCTGAACAAGGGCCTGAAAATCACCCCGCGCTGGAGCGAGCTGGGGCCACCAACCCCAAAGCCAGCTCCCTGAGGCCTGAGCCGGGGCATGTGGGAAGGAGTGACTGCGACTGGGACATGAATCTTGCTCAGCTCTTTTCAAACAGACACATGCTGCCACCTGGTTCCCATTACAGCCTCGAGACAGGGAGACTTGCCCACTGAGGCACCCAGGTGGAAGAATGAGGCTGAGGCCCTTGTGCTTGGAGCCCAGAGAATGTTCCCAGCATATCACAATTACAGAAACATCTGTGCCCAACAGCTTTCAGCTGAACTGCTGTGAAAATTTACAGTGTTCGATTGCTTTCAGAATTTCTCACTTCTCAGCCTGAGGCAGGGTGGTCTCAAGGCTGCCAGTGAGTTGCTGCAGGAAGTGAGAGAGATCACAGTTTCCAGTGTTTGGATGAAACGTGGCATAAGGGTATAAGGGGTGAGCCCAGGGCCCTGAATGCTGTGAACCTCCATCAACTGAGCATTTTTCTTTTTTCTTTTTTTTAATTTAAAATTTGTTAGTTAACATACAATGCAATATTGGTTTCTGTAGAATTCAGTGATTCATACTCAGTTGTATGCAATGAGCACCCTCTTTAATACCCATCGCCCGTCTAAGCCATCCTCCACCCACCATTTTCAATCAATCCTCAGTTTGTTCTCTCTCATTAAGAGTCACTTATGGCTTGTTTCCCTTGCTCCTTTTTTTTTCTTTTCCCCTCTCCCATATGTTCATCTGTTTTCTTTCTTAAATTCCACATATTAGTGAGACCATAAGGTATTTGTCTTTCTCTGGATGACTTATTTCACTTAGCATAATAGTTCCATCCACATCATTGTGAATGGTAAGATTTCATTTTGATGGCTGAATAATGTTCCACTATATGAACACACTCTACACACACTACACATGCACACACTTACATACATACATACCACATCTTCTTTGTCCATTCATCAGTTGATGGACATTTGGGCTCTCTCCTTGGTTTGGCTACTGTTGATAATGTTGCTATAAACATTGGGGCATATGTACCCCTTCAAATCTGTATTTTTTTTTTTATCCTTTGGGTAAATACCTAGTATTGCAATTTCTGGATCACAGGGTAGATATCTTCAGCTTTTGGGGGAAGCTCCATACTGTTCTCCAGAATGGCTGCACCAGTTTGCATTCCCACCAGCAGTGCAAGAGGGTTCTCCTTTTCCACATCCCCACCAACACCTGTTGTTTCTTGTGTTAATTGTAGCCATTCTGACAGGTGTAAGGTGATATCTCATCGTGGTTTTGATTTGTATTTCCCTGATGATGAGTGATGTTGAGCATCTTTTCATGTGTCTCTTAGCCATCTGGATGTCTTCTTTGGAAAAGTGTCTATTCATGTCTTCTCCCCATTTCCTAACTGGATTATTTGTCTTTCAGGTGTTGAGTTTGGTAAGTTCTTTATAGATTTAGGACACTAACCCTTTATGAGATATGTCATCTGTCAACTGAGCCATTTCTTTTTTCCTTTATATTCAATCAACATATACCTCCTGAGCATGTTGTGAACCTACCTTAAGATGTATCCAAATCTGAGTAAGAGCTGGTCCTCAAAGAGCCAATAACTTAGTGAGAAATAACCAATGGTTACAAGTCATTCAAATAATATATTATTCATGTTGAAATCACATGACAACAATGAAAAAGCCAATTATAAAAAAGCTATACTCAATGTGAACAGATTTGCGAGTACCATACAGAATAGCACTACTCTCGGGTCCTCAAACAAGCAGCAGGAACATCACTGGGTATCTTGTTAGAAATGTAAACTCTCTAACCTCCTAACCTCCTCCCCAGACTGACTCTCTGGGAATAGGGCTCATTAATCTGTATATTAAAAAGCCCTCCGGGGGGCAGGGGAGGTGTCTAGGTGGCTCAGTTGGTTAAGTGTCTGCCTTTGGCTCAGGTCATGATCTCAGGGTTCTGGAATTGAGCCCCGCACTGGCTCCCTGCTCAGCAGGGAGTCTGCTTCTCCTACCCCCTGCTCCTTCTCTCCCTCTCTCTTTATCTCTTTCTCAAATAAATAAACAAAAAAATAAAAAATAAATAAAAAGCTCTCCAGATGATACTGGCTAAAGTTTAAGAAGTAATGACTTAAATATACACAAAACAAAAAACCAATACTAGTCAAATAAATTAGCCAAAATAATCCAACTTGACTTTTCCAAGAGACCAGAGGAAACAGGCAAGAAGGAACTCCCTGGTGCAGTGTAACAAAGGGTCATGGGACTCAGCACTGAGACTTAGGATTAAGATATACAGGACTAGCAGCAACAGCTAGCCAACGGAGGAATCAATTAAGTCTTAGAGAATTACAGAGATTGCATGAGGATATTTTCTTAAAACACTTAGTGTTAATATATAATGCCATGCAAAGATCTCTCAACAATTAGAGGATAAGACTGTGCAAGGTTGGGAAAATTGACCAACAACGCCTCTGTCACAATTTACATAACATCCCCACAACCATCACTACCACCTTCCAGGCTATAAAGCAAGGATTTTCACTTTTTCCTACTTTTAAATATTGTAACCCATTTCTGGTGGTTAATTTTATATGTCAACTTGATGAGGTCATAGGGTGCCCAGGTATTTGTTAAACATTATTCAAGGTACATCTGTGAGGGTATTTCTGGATAAGATGAACATTTTAATCAGTCGACGTAGTAAAACAGATTGATCTTGTCAACATTGGTGGGTCTCATCCAATCTGCTGAAGGCCTGAATGGAACAAAAAAGAGTAAAAGAGAATTCTTTTTCCTTGAGCTGGGACACCAATGTCTTCTGCTGCTTTCAGACTCAACCTCCTGGATATCCAAATTACTGACTAAAGGTCTTGGGACTCTTTAGCCTCCAAAATCACTTGAGCCAATTCCTTATAATAAATCTCTTTATATATAAATATGTATACACATAAATAAACACATATACATAAACACATACACAGACATATGAATGTGTGTGTATGTCTAGATCTGTGTATGTATCCATATATGTATGTGGTGTGTGTGTGTGTAGTTTTTTCTATTGTGCCTGTTCCTCTGGAGATCCCAGACTAATACACCTTTGTTAAAATAATATTTTACCTGGAATCAAAATGCATAGGAATCCGCTGCCCCAGATAAGTAGTACACTGGGCCTCTAAACTCTTCTATTTCCAGTTTTGAGAGGATCCAACAGAATTCCCAGGGATTTTAAACTACGAAGTTAAAGAAACTTGTGTGTGCTCTTCATTCTAGTTTACTGTCTTCAACAAGCTCACACATACTCCCTGCCCATCCCAGCTCTAGCCTGGTCAGCCCTGTCGCAATAGAGGCTACCAGTTCCAAAATCATTTGAACCATCTCTTGTAACTTCCATATGAAAGCCAAGTGTTTCCACTTTCACTATATTCACATGCCTCTTTGGAGAGAGAGCTCAATAATCCAGTCTTGTAAAGACTGGGCTCAATTCACTGACCTGATCCTGAGCTCTGTTCTGAGGCCTGCAGAACACAGAGATAAGACTACACCACAGACTTCTCTGATGAAGGACAGAAACTACACAAAGGCAATGTGCTTTCAAAAGACTTCTACAACCACCACCACCATCCCTGATCAGTCATTACTCACTACTTATGATGCAAAAGTTCTTATCATAGCTACTTGGCAATTTTATATTGAGTTCAGCCTCTGGGTATGGAGAAGGTGATTGGGTTACGGACACTGGGGAAGGTATGTGATATGGTGAGTGCTGTGAAGTGTGTAAGCCTGATGATTCACAGACCTGCACCCTTGGGGTAAATAATATATTGCATGTTAATAAAAATAGTTTTTTTAAAAAAGAGTTGAGCCTCTGACATTAGAGCAATGTTGGATGCTTAATTTGTGGCCACAACTTGGACTTTCTGATTTCCCACTGCCTCACGTTTTCCTCCCTTGCAAGCTTTATTAAGGTACAATTGACAAATAAAAATGTATATATGTACAATGTGATTTTAATATATGTATACATTATGACATGATTACCACAAATAGGCAAATTAACATACCCATCACTTCATATAGTTACCATGTTTTGTTCAAGGTAAGAACACTTAAGATCTATTCTCTTAGGAAATCTCAAATAGCAACAGAGTATTGACTATCATCACCATGCTAATTTCAAATTACTTATCTTCAATTTAGTTATTTTTTCATCTGCATAATCACAGCCTATTGTCAAAGCTCACTACTGAGTTTTTCAGTTCAATCATGTATTCTTCAGTTTCAGAATTTGTTTTTTCAGTTTCCATTTATCAAATTTCTCATGTTGCTCATATACTGTTTATTTTGTTTGGTTGCCTGTGTCCTCTTGCATCTTGTTGAGTTTCTATAAGATTATTATTTTGAATTCTTTGTCAGGCAACTGGTAGAGTTCCATTTCTTTGTGGTTGATTATTAAAGTTTTATTAGTTTCCTTTGATGGTGTCATGTTTACCTGATTTATCATGATCAATATAGCCTTGCACTGGTGTCTCTGGCATTTGAAGGAGCAAATACCTCTTCTAGCCTTTACAGAATAGTTTTGGCAGGTAAGATGTCTTGCTAGATCTCTGGGTGTTGGGAATGTCTCTGGAATTGCAGTTGAGTAGGGTTGGAGCCAGGTCATGTGGCTGCTGCTGGGTCCACAGTTAACAGACCTATTACCAGGAGCTTAGGATACTGGATACTGCCTGATCCCTAGGAAGACAGTACTGACTCTATGACCTTGATCAGTGAGGCTGGCACTGGGACAAGGGTCTACCTCAGCATCTACAGTTGGGTCCACAGACAGAGAGGCTGCTACCAGGTATGCAGAAACGTATGGTTCTTACCATGTCCCTGGGAGGGCTCCTATTTCATCACAGGGCAAACCTCTGGGTGGGTAGAACTGGCCCCAGACCATAGGAGGGTACAGCTTAAATGAAGTCACAGAGCTGCTTCAGGATCTATAGTCAAGACCAAGGTCTGTAGATCTGCCTCTAGGGACACAGGAATACATCTCCCAGTGGGTCTCTGGGTAGGCAAGGTCAATCTCAGACCATGGCTGAGAGGGGCTAGAGCTAGGTCATGGGCTACTTCAGGGTCCACAGCCAAGACAGGTCAGTTGGCCTGCTACCCAAGGCATAGAGGGGTGTGGATCTTCCCAGTTCTCTTGGCAGATAGTTCTGGCAGATGGCCTTGGCAGAATCAAGGACAAATAGGGCTGTTGCCAAGTCCACAGGGGGATGGGGCTGTTTCTGAGTCTATAATTAGGACCAGAGTTGGCAAGCTTACAACATGAGTGTGTGTGGCTCCCTCCTCTAAATGGCCCTCCTTGGTCTCGGGCTCCACTGGGGTTTCACAACATACTATACCTAGACCCCAAAGCTCCCACAAAGGCACTTTTGCCCATTAATGGCTGCCAGATTATTATTGCTGTTAGAGGATATGAGTGGGGAACTTCCTGTTGTACCACCTTGCCGTCATCCCATTTTTGTTTGGTCTGGAGATATCTGATCTGGTAAAAGTAAGGTGAGGCAGAAGCAGATGCTGGCCATAGCACAAAAAATTTTAGTTGTTCCTATGTGATTTTTTATTTAAATAAAAGGGTAATATTATATTTGATAATATATTTGGGGTTCTTTTTTGGTGGTTTAGGTTTGGGTTTTCATTGGTTAGTTGGTTCATTGGTTTGGGGGAATTTTGTTTTGTTTTGATTTGTCGTTGCTTTTGAAACCATCGACCTGAAGGAAAACATGAGTTAGAAACAGAGCAATGAAGAGGCATATAATAAATTATCCTAAAAATAAACTATGATCATATATTTAACTTCACAGAAACAGGATGAATTTATATCTCCTAAGCTTTAAATTTTTTTCTTGATTCTACCACCAAAGAGGAACGGCAGAAAAAGAGAACAGAGAGGAACCCCCATGGCATCTTTGACAGAAAAATCTGGATTCTGGCCAATCATAAATATGTATTTAACTTATAAATATTTGAGGAAATAGAAATGAGGGAAAAAGAGATCTTATTTTTAATAGTCAACAAGAATTTAAAAATAATCAATGAAAGCCAGAAAACTCTCTTGGGCTGTTCTATGGGAGACTTTTTTCTGTAGTGTCCTTGACCTAAGAGGGCCATGAGCTGGCATAAATCCCTTAGACATGCAGCATATTCTAAAGAAATAATAAAGGAATACAACATGTGAAAGCAAAGAGTTAGCAGCATAAAAATAGCAGCTTTTGAATCACAGAGCCCATAACTATAAAGGCAGTAGAGGGCTTCCAAAATAGTTCCCCTATTTAATACACAGGGAAGATGAAATTGTAAGAGGAGAAATGGACCCCCAAAAAAGGGAAAAACAAACAGGGACTTTACCTAAGAGGAATTTCAAATAACTGTAAACATATGTAAAGTTGCTCATTTAGTTAGAAATGAAAGTTGTCAGTTAAAACACCAATAAGATATATTTCACACTCACCATATTGGCAAAAGACTTAAGATCTGACAATACCAAGTGTTGGTGAAGATGTGCAAAAAAATACAAACTCTCTACCAATCAGACAGTAAATAGGCTACCACAAATTTAGAAAGCACTTGGGCATAAAGTTGAACACATAACTATGGCCACCCTTTTCTTAGGAAGAGAAACTTCAGCAGATGGACCCCAGCAGAAAAGTCTAACAATGTGCATAACAGAATTATTTGTAATATCAAAATGATGCAATGACCCAAATGTCCACTGGGAAGAGAATGACTAGATAAACTGAGATAAAGTAGCACGCCATTTAGTACTGAAAATAAGTGAACTATAGCTATATGGTTGAATTTCATAAATACAGTTAAAAGTATAAAAAGCAAGTCATAGCAAGTCAAACACATTACAGTGTTCCTCAGTTTAATAAAGTATAAAAACTAATGAATATACTGTTTAGGAATAGGGTGTGTGTCTACAAACATATATAAAAATAAGAAAATAACAAAAAAATCAAAATCTAAAATGATGGTTAGCTTTGGGGTTTAGTGACAATAGTATTGTCAATAGGGGAGGGACACGTGAAAGTTTTCAAAAGTATGGACAATGTTCTACTTCCTAATCTGCTTGAAAGGTAGCCAGACATTTATTTTATTCATCTATCAACAGTACATATGCCCTTTTATATATGTAATTGTCAACATTAAATAAAATTAAACTTGTAACTTTAAGAAAATCAACACAGACCAGTAGTCAAAGGTTAAGTAATTTTCCCAGGTCAGTCCACAAATAAATGACCAAATCGGGACTTGGACCCAGATGATCTAGTTTCGTCATCTAAGCTTATAATGACTATGTTATTCAGCCTATCATTCCATTCCACAATATATACTATACTCCTTATTTAACCCTGCTGAGTCTCCATCTCTTCATCTATAAAATGGAAATTAATTGTAAGTTTGCAAAGCTGTAAGCACATTGCTTCACCCATGTTATGTGCTCAAGCAAAGGTAACCGTAAGGAGGATGAGGAAAAGGGGCGGGGGAGGGAGGAGAGGGGGGTGGAGGGAAGGGGAGGAGAGGGGCGGGGAGGGGAGGAAGAAAGACAGAAATCGAGAGAGGGAGAAAGAGAAGAAAAAATGCGAAGGAAAGAGAGAAATACCCATGAGGAACGGCATCCTTAAAGAAACTGCATATGCCCGATTTAAAAAATGCACGAAGTGGAAGTGTAAACTAGAAAATCTGTTTTCTCTTCATTGCTGCAGGCCCCAGAGCATCTGGTCTCATTAAAGGTGCAAAAGTCGAATATCCTATTGAAAATTCTCTTTGGTGTAGGAAATTAAGTTAAATTAAAAACATGACCTTTCTTTCAAACTGGCAAAAGTGATCTCGCTCTCTGAGCGTGATCGTATCCATCAGCAATACATCAAAACCAGACGTCGCTGTGGGACTTCTATGGCGGAGCCATCGACCTCCTCTGAGACTCCCATTTATTTGGCTCCATTCACACGAAGAGGATCAGGTTCTTTATAAAATCCGAAAGAAGAAGGTGATATCCACCCAGGGAGGAGGGTTTCAGGTCTTCTCTAACATTTCACAGGCCATTCAGTCAAAGGGAGAGCTGCTCACAGCCTGGAGGGTTGCTGCCCCCACTCTTCACTTTGGATACAACATTGAGCCAGGCAGTGCAGACAGAACTGCTCTCTGGCAGAGATCAAGTTGTGAATTCAATTGTAATCTTATAAAGCCCAGCTGGGAGAGCCCTGGGGACCCAGTGAGAACTCTCGGCAGGAACATGCACCCATTGATCTGACTTGCCCTCCCTGACCTTGTTCTCTGCTTTGCTGGTCCATCCCCAGACAGAGACTATCCTTGCCCTACACCAAGATCCTCCAGAACAACGGGGCATTATCAGTCTCATTTTGCCAACCAACCAACAACCACAAAACTCACCTTTTTGCAACCCCACTCATACCCAGGCCTTTCTGGAGGTCTTTCTGCAGTCCAGAGAGAAAGCAAGGGGAAAGAACTCTTCAAAGAGCAGAGCAGTCATGCTGATTAAGACAGGAGCCCAGAAAACAGCAGCCCAATGAGAAGGTGACTGGCCTTCTGGAATTAACTCTGAAGAGATATTCAGAAATACAGACAAAAAAATCTATGCACAAGAATAATAACTGCGGTGTTGTTTATTTTTTCAAGATTTATTTATTTTAGAGAGAGCGCATGCAGGCTTGGGGGGTAGAGGGAGAGGGACAGAGAGAATCTCAAGCAGACTCTCTGCTGAGCACAGAGCTTGAGGCGGGGCTCAACCCCACAACCTGATCGTGACCTGAAACGAAATCAAGAATCAGAGCCTCAAGTGACTAAGCCACCCAGGTGCTCCAACTGCAGTGTTCTTTACAGGCCCAAGTAGTCTGAAACAATTTAATTGCCCAATTTAGAATATGGTCACATAAATTGTGGCTAACTCTACCATATCACTTAACATAGGCTATTTCATATGAAAACTCTGGTCCCCAACAGGGGGATATTTTCCCAATTAAATTATTATTACTATTACTATAATAATTTTATATTAATATTAAATAGAACTGTACAATTTACAATGAGCATTTCTTTTTTTTAAAGATTTTATTTATTATTTATTTGAAAAAGAGCTCATAAGTAGTGGAAGGAGGGGTAGAGGAAAGGGACAAGGAAACCCCCCACTGAGCAGGGAGTTCAACATGGGGCTAAATCCCATGACACCAGTATTATGACCCGAGCCAAAGGCAGACACTTAACTGACTGAGCCACCCAGGCGCCCCTACAATGAGAATTTCTAATATCAAATTTGTCTAATTTTATCAGCACAAATGTATGAGCTAGACATTGTTCCTGTTTATAGATAAAGAAACATATTTTCAGAAATATTAAACAATTTGCCCAAGGTCAGATACCTAAGAAGTGGCAGAGATGAGATTCAAATTCACGTTCTCAGTGGGAGCTGGGGGGGAGTGGATACACATGCAAAAAAATGGCAGGCCTTACTTGAAGGGGCTTCAGATAATTGTGAAATGCACTGGAAAATGTGTTTGACCAATATTAAGAGCCAAAAAAGATATCTGACACGTGCTAGAAGAGCAAGGACATTTATAACTCTGAGGAGGCTTTCATCCTAGACCTTTTACAGTCAGGGGTCTGCTAAGTAACCTAAAAGGAAGGGATAGCTGTATCTAAAACAAATAATAATAATGAGGAGAAGGAGAAAGAGGAGGAAGAAGTGAATGAAAGATTTTAAAATGGCACTAATACAATATTTATTTCATAATTTTCTAGTAAGCATCTTATAACTCCTAAAAAAATCCCTTAAGAATTATATAATGGAAAACTAAAGTCACAACAGAGCTTATTTATTTCCTTGACACTTTCAATTGTTTTGATCACCAAAGACTTTCCAGAATGAAAGTTAAGTATATAAAATTCTCCTCAGATATCTTAGTTACCTTCTGGTCTTGATCCTGCTGGTTAGCAAGGGATGTGAAGTCTGAGGCAGTCATTTGGAGAAATGTTTAAAAATATGCAATAGGGGGTGCGTAGGTGGCTCAGTCGTTAAGTATCTGCTCAGGTCAATGATCCCAGGATCAAGCCCCCAGCATAGGGCTCCCTGCTCAGCATGAAGCCTGCTTCTTCCTCTCCCACTCCCCCTGCTTGTATTCCCTCTCTTGCTGTCAAATAAACAAAATCTTAAAAAAAAAAAAAAAAACCAACAACATGTAATAGCATTATTCACAATAGCCAAGATATGGAAACAACTTAAGTGTCCATCAGTGGATACATAGACAAAGAAAATGCATATATATTATGGGATATACACATATGGAATTTTATACAGCCATAAAAAATAAGAAAGTCTTGCCATTTGTGACAACATATGTGGATCTGGAGGATATTGTGTTAAGTGAAAGAGGGCAGACATGAAAGAAAATGCTGTATGATCTCATTTATATGTGAAATTAAAAAAAAAAAAAAAGTCAAACTGAGAACCAGAGAGTGTTGTTGCCAGGGCTGAAGGATAGGAAAAATATATGTTGGTAAAAAGCGCACAAACTTTCAGTGAGAAGATATAAAAATCTCGAGATTTAATGTACAGCATGGCAACTATAGTCACCACATACTTAAAATTTGCTAAGAGAGTAAATTTTAAGTGTTCTTACTATAAAAAGAAAAGGTAACTAAGTGAGATTATGGGCAATCATTTCACAATGTATATGTATATCAAATCAACACATCATGTACCTTAAATATATTCACTTTTATCTGTCAGTATACTTCAACAAAGCTGGAGAAAAACACATAATATGTAGAGATATAGTCTCATCCATCATCATCGTCATCAATTCAGAAAAACACAAGCAAACTAAAACATGCATTGAAATACAAGCAAAGAGAAAATTATACCGTGGTAATACAATATGAAATGGTGTGAATGTGTGTGTGTGTGTGTGTGTGTGTGTGTGTGCACTATAAACTTAAGAGAAAACGGTAGTAAGGAAGAGAAAGAGAAAAATGAGCACTTAATTCTACCCAAGGACAGAAAGCATGAAGCTACTGTACAAAACACTAGTAGGTTTCAAACAGACCCCTAATTTCTGGGGGTCATACTCAATTCATATCTGTTCATCCGGTCCTTCCAATAGATCCGCCTGCTACTCATGGAAACCTACAATCGTTGTTAATGAATCCAATGTTGTCTAAGTTTTCCATAAAAGTTTCTTTTAAATAAATGGAACTTGAGTAGCTTAACTGTTTTTACAAGAATAGTCCATAGACCGTGCAGTGTTACCTTCCCCACACTGCACCACGCACTGAAGTCTTAATTAGAGCTGTAGCTATCTGAACTATTTTTGCCTTTGACTTTATAGCACAACATGTAATTCCTATTGGTATAGTAAACCAGTAACTTCAGTATTTGTTAAAACTAAATAAAGTTTATAAGCCTATCAAAATACCTCTTGCTTCTTGTAAATGTTTAGGAAACATTTCTGAAATGTTTAAGAGTTAAAAGTCTTAAGAGTTAGCAGGAACCAGTGACCTCACTTTGCACTTTTCTTCCTTCTGAATGAAGCAAGCCCTTCACTCTACAAGGGGCAAGGAGAGCCACAGGCATCAGAGAGGGGAGTCAAAGAGGAAATGGACCACACAAAGGACAGATCTCTTCCATAACCACACAAAGTCCCTGAAGACAGCATGCTCTGTCTGTTAATTGACTAGCATCATCCATTAAAAATGGCACCTGGGTGGCCCAGTGGGTTGAGTACCTGACCCTTGATTTCAGCTTAGGTTGTGATTTCATTGTTGTGAGATCGAGCCCGTGCTGGGCTCAGCAGAGTCTGCTTAAGATTCTTTTTCTCTTTCTCCATTTTCTCCTCTCCACTTTCTCTCTCCCTCTCAAATAAACAAATAAATAAAATCTTTTTTTTTATTATTTTAAATGATCCATGATTCCCAAGAACTCTGAGTAAAAGTGAAGTAGGAAGGAAGAGTGAGGTCTCAATCCATATAGTAGCCCTTAGGGAAAACAGCCTTTACTTATTCCCTTTATCACTTCTGAAAAATTATGTCATGCCATTGCTCTTTGGCAGGGTCTTGAAACAAAGCCTATATGCAAAAAGTAGTAAAATTCAGAGTAATGTAGTAAAGTAGTAAAAGTAGTAAAATTCAGAATCTCACCAATATTCCAAAGGACTACATCTTTGCCTATAAACCACCAAGTCTATAAGATAGCAATAACAGAGATACCACCCTCACTTGGTTCTAAGCATTAAATAAGATAATCCATGACGCACACTCAGTATAATGCTTCACAGCGAGAACTCTAATGTATCATTATTAGTTGTTGCTACTATTGTGGTTGATCCTATTATTAAGAGGCTCTATAAAGCAAGCCTCAAGTATTTCTAGGGAAGCTATTGGTCGTGCAGCCTTTGGCTGATTCAACACCTTCTAAGCTAGTTTTGATGAATACAGATCTCTCTTTAGGCCAATGCAGTTTTTGGAAATATTAGAGCAACACAACAATAGCATAGCTATTCATGGTTTATTCATGTGTATCCCTCTGAAAATCATGAGATTCCCTGACGTATTTCAGGTTACTTTGAAAGAGTTGTCATTCAAACCATAAGTGACTCTTAATCTCACAAAACAAACTGAGGGTTGCTGGGGGGGGGAGGGAATGGGAGAAGGAGGGGGGGTATGGACAATGGGGAGGGTATGTGCTTTGGTGAGTGCTGTGAAGTGTGTAAACCTGGCGATTCACAGACCTGTACCCCTGGGGATAAAAATATATGTTTATAAAAAATTAAAAATTAAAAAAATATTTAATAAATAAATAAATAAATAAACAATTTTTAAAAAGCAAGAGTTGTCATTACTGTCTCCTTTCCTCTCAATCTCTTTTGAACACAACATAGTCAGGCTTTTGATTCTATTATTCCAAGCTCTTACCAAGATCTCCCATGATTTCCAGAAGTCAATTTTTAGACCTCAACTCACCCTCCCACCCTCTTTACTAAAATATATTTTCCTCTTGACACAACCCACCTGGTTCACTTCTAAATTCTTAATCTTTTCCTATTTAGTCTCCTTCCCAAGATTCTCCTCATCTTCCTACCTTCTAAATGATCACTGCTCCAGAACTCAGTCCTAGGAATTTGTCTTTTCCCTATACTAGCAATCTCATATAAACTAGTGGTTGTAAATCCCTTTATATGCTAATGACTCCAAAATGTGTATCTCCAGCCTGAACTCTGGAGAATTCTATCTCCAACTACATGCTCTGTATCTCCATTTAAACGCCAAATAAGTACATCAAAATGGGTCCAAAACCAGATTTGCAATTTTCATCTCCAAATGTGCTCCGATAAGTCTCCTCCAACTCAGCAACTGGTAACTCTATCTTTGCAGTTGCCAAGGACAAATTCCTTGGAGATATTGCTGATTCCTCTCTTCTGGTCATATTTAATGTCAGTGAGTCCCCTGTAGGCTATACCTTCAAAATATAAAGAGAGAATACAAACTCTTATCACCTCTACCACTATCCTCCCTAAATGAGATGGGAAGCTATCAGGAGACTATGAGCTAAGAAATAACATAACATGACTTAGATTTAAAAAGGACCTCTGGCTGTATTGGCAATGAACTGCAAGGGGTCAATAGCACAAAAAGAATCAATCAGAAACCTATTTCAGTAATTCACACACTAGATATCAGTATTTATTGCTGTATCCCCATGGCCTAGAACAGTATCTGGCTAATAGTAAGTGCCTAATAAATGTTGCTGACAAAGAAATAAATATAGCAGCAGCAGATTCTAAAAGGGCTAAGTCAAAGATCAGGGCTTGTCATGACAATAGGTAGACTGAAAAGCTACTCTATTAGTACAAACACACAACAGAGCACCAGAGTACATAATATGCAGTAGCTGTACAGTAGATGTAGATACTCAATAATTACATGTTTGACAATTGGTTAATTGATGGATGGGTGGATGAATGATGGAAGGAAGGAAGAATGAATTGACTAATGGGTAGACATTGGGAGGTAGACTAGCCAAGCTGCTCCATCACCTTGGCCTTTGTGAGACAGGGCAAATGGAGAACAAAGGCTCAGAGAAAACAATACACCCAGAATCATCACCAGAATAACCAAGGAAAGGAATATGGGGGAGACATCTGTCCTTCAAAACTTCCAATTCTCAAAAAAAAAACTTATTAAACTCCAAAGTATGCTTTGATTTTCTACAGTACATGAAATTAGCCATGCACATCATAAAGTAATAGTTTTATTTCTTTTGTGACATTGTGCAAATTACAAATATTTTATTAAGCCAAAATGTTCAAATATCTATTAAAATGTTGTTTTACTGTACTCAAGGAACTAGAGAACACTCATGAAACAAATCGAAGAAGACACAAAAAGATGGAAGACCACTCCATGCTCTTGGATCAGAAGAATAAACATTGTTAAAATGTCTATACTGCCTAGAACAATCTATACTTTTAATGCCATTCCGATCAAAATTCCACCGGTATTTTTTGAAGAGCAGGAGCAAATAATCCAAAAATTTGTATGGAATCAGAAGAGACTCTGAATCGCTAAGGAAATGTTGAAAAACAAAAATAAAACCAGGGGCATCACGTTATCTGATTTCAAGCTTTACTACAAAGCTGTGATCACCAAGACAGCACGGTGCTGGCATAAAAACAGACACATAGACCAGTAGAACAGAGTAGAGAGCCCAGATATGGACCCTCAACTCTATGGTCAAATAATCTTCGACAAAAACAGGAAAAAATATACAGTGAAAAAAAGACAGTCTCTTCAAGAAATGGTGCTGGGAAAACTGGACCACTATATGTAGAAGAATGAAACTCAACCATTTTCTTACACCGTACACAAAGATAAACTCAAAATGGATAAAAGACCTCAACGTGAGACAGGAATCCATCAGAATCCTAGAGGGGAACATAGGCAGTAACCTGTTCGAGATCAGCCACAGCAACTTCTTTCAAGATATGTCTCCAAAGGCAAAGGAAACAAAAGCGAAGATGAACTTTTGGGACTTCATCAAAATCAAAAGCTTCTGCACAACAAAGGAAACCAACAAAACTAAGAGGCAACCCATGGAATGGGAGAAGATATTTGCAAATGACAGTACAGACAAAAGGTTTATAACCGGGATCTATAAAGAACTCCTCAAACTCAACACACACAAAACAGACAATCATATTTAAAAAATGGGCAGAAGATATGAACAGAGACTTCTCCAATGAAGACATACAAATGGCTATCAAATAAATGGCTATCAGAAAAAATGTTCATCATCACTAGCCAGCCATCAGGGAGATTCAAATTAAAACCACATTGAGATACCACCTTACACCAGTTAGAATGGCCAAAATTAGCAAGACAGGAAACAACATGTGTTGGAGAGGATGTGGAGAAAGGGGAACCCTCTTACACTGTTGGTGGGAATGAAAGTTGGTGCAGCCACTTTGGAAAACTGTGGAGATTCCTCAAGAAATTAAAAATAGAGCTTCCCTATGACCCTGAAATTGCACTACTGGGTATTTACCACAAAGATACAGATGTCATGAAAAGAAGGGCCATCTGTACCCCAATGTTTATAGCAGCAATGGCCACAGTCGCCAAACTGTGGAAAGAACCAAGATGTCCTTCAACGGATGAATGGATGAGGAAGATGTGGTCCATATACACTATGGAGTATTATGCCTCCATCAGAAAGGATGAATACCTAACATGGACAGGACTGGAAGAGATTAAGTTGAGTGAAATAAGTCAAGCAGAGAAAGTCAATTATCATATGGTTTTACTTCTTTGTGGAGCATAACAAATAGCATGGAGATGGAGAGGAGAAGGGAGTTGAGGGAAATTGGAAGGGGAGGTGAACCATGAGAGACTACGGACTCTGAAAAACAATATGAGGGTTTTGAAGGGGTGGGGGATGGGGGGTTAGGGGAACCAGTTGGTGGGTATTAGAGAGGGCACGGGTTGCATGGAGCATTGGGTGTGGTGCAAAAACAATGAATACTGTTACGCTGAAAAAAACATTTTTTAAATGTTGTTTTAACCCAATTGATAAAGATACCATACTTAAACAAGCTCTACTCCCCCAGGGTCCTGCCAACTACCCACTCTCATCATTCACAATAACACATGCACAGCCCTCCATCACATAACATCCTGTAGCAGCATTTTGAGCCATGTCATTTTTTGTTTTTGTTTTTGTTTTACTTTTTTTTATTTTTTTAATTAAATTTATTTATTTTCAGCATAACAGTATTCATTATTTTTTCACCACACCCAGTGCTCCATGCAATCCCTGCCCTCTATAATAGCCATGTCAGTTTGGACTTTTTCTTTGGCAATATAAATCTCTAAGAGACTAAAATGTCTCTTTCTGTCCAAAGCAATTTCTCAGTGACTTATCCAAATGCTATTACCAGTCTGCTTCTCTACCATCTTGGACTCTTCATTACACATTTCTGGCTCAGAATTTCTGGGGGAGACTGAGCAGCCATCAGCCTTGGCCTTGGGTTAGGAGCTATAGCCATGCACTGTGCAATGATAGTTCAGCACTATGGACAGCAATGTGTATGACTGTGTGCCCCCAGCCCCAAGAAATTTTATTTTCTAACTACAGTCAGAATGTACCCATATTACACTAGCTTCTGCCCCCCCAAAACAGCAATAATAACAGGTGATATTTATTGAATACCCTGTGTGGGCCAAGCATCATACTACTATGTTTAGTCCTCTCAAGAACTCTATAAGACAGGTATTATTATTTCCACTAATGGGCGAAGAATCTAAGGTTCAGAGAGATTAAGTAACTTTCCAAATGTCAACAACTAATAAGTCTCCAGCGCGGATCCTTGATCTCTTTGCAATACCATCTCTACCCCCACATACACACATAAGGTTTCCTCCAAGAGCCTGATGAAGCCCTAGTTTAGTGGACCACCAGTTCACTTCCTGATAACAGTCAGTGAGAAAGAGAGAGTGAGAGAGAAAAGAAAATATGACATCCATCAGGTGTCACCCAAGGAGAAAGCTATCATTGTGCAAGGGAGAGAAAAGGGCCTCTGAAGACATGTTTTCCCCAGCCATACCTGCAGGTTGCTCATGAGGTCTCTACGCACATAAAACCACAATGATAGGCACATTCCCTTTACAAATACTTGCATGTTTTCATTTTCATGTCTCTGAGATCTACATTTCTTTCCCAAGCATAGCAGTTTTCTAATCAATCCCGTATGTCTGCTCTCAACGATGTTTCTGAGGTCCAGCCAGACAAGCTGCAAAGTCCTTGGCCACAGAAGCACCTGGCTCCCCAGTGATGTGGGCCTCATTGTCTTAAATCTAGGAGAGCCTTTTTGATCTCCCTGTTTAGACAAGATTGTGGCCAGATATTTTTCTAGCATCCTTCCAGACTCAGCATTCCCTCTTCTCCTAGATCCTTCAATACTCACTAACATCAAACTCCACCTCCCCTTCCTTCTTCATCTCCCATAATCAGAGCTGCCATACCTCTCTTAGGGACCTCCTTTTGCCTCAATGACACATCTCACAGAGCTTTCAACCAGGGATATGCACATGACTCTCTACCTAAACTGTAAATTTATTGAACTACCACTAAGGAAGGCAGCCTCAATCCCAGAACTATCCCAACTTAAGCATTATTCCTTTAACTTTCTATGGTGCTATATTCTTATCAGTACATGGAGTCTAATTTTGATATTAAAACATGGTCAACACATTCACAACTTTGTATCTCTGAGTGTTGCTCCTTACCTTAGGACACTATCTCCCAAAATACACACAGACACAAGCATATATGTACATATATGCATGAGTACTTGTATGTGCATGCATGCGTGTGTGTGTGTGTGTGTGTGTGTGTGTGTGCAGTACTTTCTCTACTACTGAATTACTGACTTCCTAAGAATAGGGAATGTGTTGTAATTCTTCCCTGAATTTCTAAACTCTGGAACTGTTCCAGGCACATAGAATGTGGTCAGGTATTTGAAAGGTAGGTTTAAACAGAGATCATGTTCATTAAATGCTTCAAATATTGAAATGTGAAAAACTCTCCCATGAGCCTTATCTGGAAAGAGCCTAACCAGCCAAGTTTAACCTGTCTGTGTGTGCTACTCAAGAGCTGAGAGACTGTGCTGAATCTCCAACCTCAAGGGAGGTGGACAAGAAACCCCTTTACACCAAGAACCACAAACAACACCCCACACACACTCCCACTGATTACTTTCTATGTGCCAGACACTCCACCTAGGAATAAGAAACTAATTGGTTTACTTTTAATTGATTTTTTTAAATACTGAAGAAAATTGAATTCCTAAAGCAAGACAGAAGGAAGGAGAATAAACTGTTTTTACTGAACACCTCTTGGGTGCCAGGTTTTTTGCACATATTCTCTCATTTAAGCATTGTAACTAACCTCAGAGAGGGAAACCAATTTCTCTATCTCCCAGAGAGCTCTAGAAAGATCTGAGACCTTATCTGCATACCTGAAATGCACGCTGCTGGCCCATAACACTTGTGGGATGCAAGATTGATCACGCAAGCATCCCTGCTTCACTCACTCATCATCTGTTTCCATTTCTTCTACAACTCATCAGAGATGGTGAGCCAATTTGAGCACATAATACAGTACAGTCTAGTAATGTTCCTTTATGATAGAAAAACATCAAAGAGCTCCTGTTGTAATATTAAATGCCACTTAAAAGAGTGCAGATGCTGAATCTAAGTAGATTAGCCCAATTCTGGTATAAACTCATATTCCTAAAGCTGTATCCCCAAGGCAAAGTAAAATGTCCAGTAGCAGTTACCCTATTCCTCAACAAAAAACAGCTTTCTAAAATGTGATGCAAATAAAATATTACATTTCTTAAACTATGTTGTCTTTGGGTCAGTTGCATATTTTCTATCGGAGCTAATACCACATCTTGATGATTAGGAACTTAAGATGGGGTTCTAAGACAGTAAGCCATTTTAGGCAAACCAGAATTTTAAATAACAATGTGCTCTTCACAGTGTAACTTGTGCTACATTGCTTTTGGTCCTCACAGATTCTTTGCTGTATAGTATGAAATCCTTTACCTCTGGCTTCAGCTCTAGGCAGAGCAGAGAAGCTATGTGTTGGCCAAGTAGATAAACTTGGTACATGTCCTCTAGGACTTGCCTTTTGGGAGGCCCTGAGACTGCCTTCATGACATCACTGTAGTCCAGCTTTGTGTTTCAGTCTTAAATCCAGAAATGTCCTCCAGGACTCCAAACTTCTATCTTCCCCCTAGAGTATTCAACAGGCTCTCCCCATGTCAGAGCAGTGCAATTCCAAACAAGACAAGAATTAGACCCACTTTCCACTGTGTCTGATCTCCATATAAACAACTGACATTTACTGAAAATTCTGTTATGCCTGGCACTAGTCTAAGCTCCTTATTCAAATGATTGCATTTACTATTCACAACTTAATTGGGCATATTCATTTTTAACCTCCACTTTACAAATAATGAACTAATGCAATTCCAGCAGTCAAACTCTACAAGGACTTTATCTTACATTGTGACAGCTCCAGAGCTTAGAATAGTGTCTGGCATATAAGTGCTCAAGAAATAATGGCTGAGAAGAGTGATACCATCACTGATAGTTTTCTACCATCTTCCTCTCCAAGAGTTCTGATTTAATCACCCATGAACTAGAGTGCCTTTATGGAAGGCTGGGAGTCCAGTGGAGAAGTTCCAACACATAGCTAAAGCAAAAATAATACAAGATTTGATGCATTAAAGAGGATAAGAGGAACAGTTTCATTTCACCCACATCACCCCTCCCCCAAAGTGGCACAGCTCATTGCCAAGAGAGATCTTCTCAGCCTGTGACTTCTCCCACAAGGGAAAGTAAGAGCATCTGAGCGAGTGCCCAGCTTTCCCAGCTATGTGGGACACCACAAAAGAGACCCATTCTTTCTTATTTCACCCAGAATTCTGAGGTATGCTGCCAGAGGAGGAAGTGTCTGGGAGAAGTTCAGCCAGGCCTCTTGGAAGGCATTAAAGAGCCATATATCCTACTCACCATGCTGCACACTCCATCAGGAAGCCTGCCAATGAGCCATTGGGAATATCTCACCGACAGATCCTCCTGCTGGTCCACAGGCAGACCAAGTGCATGGCAAGCTCATGCATACCCCACCCCACCATCCTGTGGCTAGCTCCCTGAGCACAAGCCCTATGGCAACAAAAATGAGCCTTTGCAGACAGCTATTGAGCACATGCAGGAAGCCAGCCCAACTCCGCAGGACTTGATAAAGCACACAATCTGAACATTTGGCAAAGTCCTAGAGAAAGCAAATGGGAAGCTGACAGCCCTGAGTCTGGTTTTGCAGGATCAAAAGAATATGGATGATGGAAGGTATTTCCCAGAGCCAGTCAGTGAAGACTAGAAGAAGTAGATAATTTCTTTAAATGTGAGTACAATGATATAAACTTCAAGGAAAACTAAAATTTAAGTAAGCATAACACCACCACACAAATGGTATTTTCCAATAATCAGCCTCAAAAAATGGGGTTAGTCCAATAAAAAATACAAAATAACTATTTTAAGGAAACTCCGTGAACTCTAAGAAAACACAGAAGAGCAGTTCAGCAAAATAATAATAAAATGAGAAGTCTATAGGAAACAGAAATCATTTTTGAGAGGGAGGAGTCAATATGGCAGAGAAGTAGCAGGCTGAGATGACATCAGGTAGCAGGAGTTCAGCTAGATAGTTTATCAAACCGTTCTGAACACCTACAAATCCAACAGGAGATCGAAGAGAAGAAGAGCAGCAATTCTAGAAACAGAAAATCAACCACTTTCTAGAAAAGTAGGACCTGCAGAAGAGTGAATCCAAAGCCATGGGAAGATAGACCGTGGAGGGAGGGGCCGGCTCCCGGCAAGCTGCAGAGTAACGGAGGACAAAATCAGAACTTTTAAAAGTCCACTCCACTGAGGGACATTGCTCCAGAGGCTAAGCCAGGGTGAAGCCCATGCAGGGACTGCGTGGTCTCAGGTCCTGTGGGGTCACAGAAGGATCAGGGGTGTCTGAGTGTCGCAGAGCTCACAGGTATTAGAGTGGGGAATCCAGCTACAGAGATGGAGCCGAGGAGTGAGCTCTCAGCTTGAGGTTACCTTAAACTCTGATCTGTGGCACAATCAGGCCACTGCTCTGTGAGAAGGGATCCCACAAGATCCACGGAGACGCCCGTAGAAGACACAGGGATCTGCTGGGTTTGGAGACTCCAGGCGGGGCTGTGTGCCAGGGACGCTTGGTCACAAGTTGGGTGAGCTTGGAGTGTGGCGGGAGGCCAGGGAAAGACGGGAGTGATTGAGCGCTTTTCTCCAAGGGGGCACTGAGGAGCCAGCCCCGAGCTCTCAGCAACTCTGGGCCCGGAGACTGGTAGGCCACCATTTTCATTGCCATCCTCCAGAACTCTATGGAAAGTGTTGAGGGAACAAAAGCTCCCTAAAATGAACCTGAGCAGATTACTTAGCCTGGCCCCTGGTAAGGATGGTGCAATTCTGCCTCCGGCAAAGACACTTGAGAACCACCACAACAGGCCCCTCCCCCAGAAGATCAGCAAGAAATCCAGCCAAGACCGAGTTCACTTACCAAGAAGAGTGGAATTCCAGAGGAGGAGAAAGCAAAGCATGGAATTCATAGCATTCTCCCCATGATTCTTTAGTCTTGCAAAGTTAATTAATTTTAATTATTTTTTTCTTAAGCTAAATTTTTTTTAACTTTTACTCTTCCCTCTTCTAACATTTTTTAACTAGTTTATCTTAATAATACCTTTCATTTAAAAAAAAAAACTTTCTTGAATCATCATTATTATACTCATATTTTATCCTTCATTGTATCTTTTTTTGTACACATATAGGGTTTTTTCTTCTAAAAAAATCTGGGATAAAACTTCTTCTAATAGGGGCGCCTGGGTGGCTCAGTGGGTTAAGCTGCTGCCTTCGACTCAGGTCATGATCTCAGGGTCCTGGGATCGAGTCCCACATCGGGCTCTCTGCTCAGCAGGGGGCCTGCTTCCCTTCCTCTCTCTCTGTGATCTCTTTCCTTTCTCTCTCCTACTGTGATCTCTCTCTGTCAAATAAATAAATAAAATATTTTAAAAAAAGAAAACTAAAAAAAAAAAAAAAAACTTCTTCTAATAGATCAAAATATACCCTAAATCTAGCACAGGTCTTTGTTCTAGTCTCCAGCCTGAGCAAATTCTCTTCACTTTCTTTTTCGTTATTCTCCCAACCAACTTATCTTATCAACTCCATTTTTAGAAATTAAAAAAAAATTTTTTCATCTTTATAGTCATATTCCATCCCTTCATTGTTTTTACCCTTATTTTGTGTGTGTGTGTATATATATATTTTTTTCATTCTTTAAAATGTTGGGAGGTAGTTTCTTCTAAGAGACCAAAATACTCCCAAAATTAAGTGGGTGACTCTGTTCTATTCACCAGTCTAATATATATATATATATATATATATATATTTTCTTTTTTATATTTTTTCTTTATTTTTTCTTTTTTTAATTTTTTTTCTGAACTTTTTATCCCCTTTCTTCCCCCCAAGATTTGGGGTCTCTTCTGATTTGGTTAAAGCACATTTTCCTGGGGTCCTTGCCACCCTTTCAGTATTGTAATCACTCCTTCATATATTCATATCTGGATAAAATGACAAGGCAGAAAAACTCACCACAAAAAAAAGAACAAGAGGCAGTACCGAAGGCTAGGGACCTAATCAATATGGACATTGTAATATGTCAGATCTAGAGTTCAGAATAATGATTCTCAAGGTGCTAGCTGGGCTCAAAAAATGCATGGAAGATATTAGAGAAAACTTGTCTGGAGAAAGAAAAGAACTAAAATCTAACCAAGTTGAAATAAAAAAAGTTATTAATGAGGTACAATAAAAAATGGAGGCTCTTACTGCTAGGATAAATGAGGCAGTAGAGAGAATTAGTGATAAAGAAGACCAAATGGCAGAGAATAAAGAAGCTGAGCAAAAGAGAGACAAACAACTACTGGACCATGAGAGATAAGCGATACCATAAGATGAAACAACATTAGAATAATTGGGATTCCAGAAGAAGAAGAAAGAGAGAAGGGAGCAGAAGGTATATTGGAGAGAATTATTGTAGAGACTTTCCCTAATATGGCAAAGGGAAGAAGCATCAAAATCCAGGAGGATTATCAATAAGAATCAATAAGAATAGGTCCTGGAAATCAATAAGAATAGGTCCACACCCTGTCATTTAATGGTAAAATTTACAAATCTTAGTGACAACAAGAAAATCCTGAAAGCAGCCCAGGACAAGACATGTATAACATACAATGGTACAAATATTAGATTGGCAGCTGACTTATCCACAGAGACCTGGCAGGCCAGAAAGAACTGGCATGATATATTCAGAGCACAAAACAAGAAAAACATGCAACCAAGAATACTATATCCAGTTAGGCTATTGTTGAAAATAGAAGGAGAAATAAAAAGCTTCCAGGACAAACAAAAACTAAAAGAATTTGTAAACAGCAAACCAGCTCTACAGGAAATATTGAAAGGGTCCTCAAAGCAAAGAGAGAGCCTAAAAGTAGTAGACCAGAAAGGAACAGAGACAATATACAGTAATAGTCACTTTACAGGCAATACAATGACACTAAATTCATATCTCTCAATAGTTACTCTGAACATAAATGGGCTAAATTCCCTAATCGAAAGACACAGTTTATCAGAATGGATAAAAAAAAAAAAAAACCCATCAATATGCTGCCTACAAGAAACTCATTTTAGACCCAAAGACAGCTCCAGATTTAAAGTGAGGGGGTGGAAAACAATTTACCATGCTAATGGACATCAAAAGAAAGCTGGGATGGCAATCCTTATATCAGAACAATTAGATTTTAAGCCAAAGACTATAATAAGAGATGAGAAAGGACACTATATCATAGACAAAAGGTCTGTCCAACAAGAAGGTCTAACAATTATAAATATCTATGCCCCTAACATGGGAGCAGCCAACTATATAAGCCAATTAATAACAAAATCAAATGGAACAAATAATTCTAAAATTTATATGGAACCAGAATAGACCTCGAATAGCCAAAGGGATATTGAAAAAGAAACCCAAAGTTGGTGGCATCACAATTCCAGACTTCAAGCTCTATTACAAAGCTGTCATCATCAATACAGCATGGTACTGGCACAAAAACAGACACATAGATCAATGGAACAGAATAGAGAGCCCAGAAATAGACCCTCAACTCTATGGTCAACTAATCTTCGACAAAGCAGGAAAGAATGTCCAGTGGAAAAAAGACAGTCTCTTCAATAAATGGTGCTGGGAAAATTGGACAGCCACATGCAGAAAAATGAAATTGGACCATTTCCTTACACCACACACGAAAATAGACTCAAAATGGATGAAGGACCTCAATGTGAGAAAGGAATCCATCAAAATCCTTGAGGAGAACACAGGCAGCAACCTCTTCGACCTCAGCCGCAGCAACATCTTCCTAGGAACATCGCGAAAGGCAAGGGAAGCAAGGGCAAAAATGAACTATTGGGATTTCATCAAGATCAAAAGCTTTTGCACAGCAAAGGAAACAGTTAACAAAACCAAAAGACAACTGACAGAATGGGAGAAGATATTTGCAAACGACATATCAGATAAAAGACTAGTATCCAAAATCTATAAAGAACTTAGCAAACTCAACACCCAAAGAACAAATAATCCAATCAAGAAATGGGCAGAGGACATGAACAGACATTTCTGCAAAGAAGACATCCAGATGGCCAACAGACACATGAAAAAGTGCTCTATATCACTCGGCATCAGGGAAATACAAATCAAAACCACAATGAGATATCACCTCACACCAGTCAGAATGGCTAAAATCAACAAGTCAGGAAATGACAGATGCTGGCGAGGATGTGGAGAAAGGGGAACCCTCCTACACTGTTGGTGGGAATGCAAGCTGGTGCAGCCACTCTGGAAAACAGCATGGAGGTTCCTCAAAATGTTGAAAATAGAACTGCCCTATGACCCAGCAATTGCACTACTGGGTATTTACCCTAAAGATACAAACGTAGTGATCCAAAGGGGCACGTGCACCCAAATGTTTATAGCAGCAATGTCCACAATAGCCAAACTATGGAAAGAACCTAGATGTCCATCAACAGATGAATGGATCAAGAAGATGTGGTATATATACACAATGGAATACTATGCAGCCATCAAAAGAAGTGAAATCTTGCCATTTGCGACAACATGGATAGAACTAGAGCGTATCATGCTTAGCGAAATAAGTCAAGCGGAGAAAGACAACTATCATATGATCTCCCTGATATGAGGAAGTGGTGATGCAACATGGGGGCTTAAGTGGGTAGAAGAAGAATCAATGAAACAAGATGGAATTGGGAGGGAGACAAACCATAAGTGACTCTTAATCTCACAAAACAAACTGAGGGTTGCTGGGGGGAGGGGGGTTGGGAGAAGGGGGTGGGATTATGGACACTGGGGAGGGTGTGTGCTTTGGTGAGTGCTGTGAAGTGTGTAAACCTGGTGATTCACAGACCTGTACCCCTGGGGATAAAAATATATGTTTATAAAAAATTTTTAAAAAAATCAAAGAAACACATCAACAATAATACAATAATAGTAGGGGACTTTAACACTCCCCTCACTGAAATGGACAAACCATCCAAGCAAAAGATCAACAAAGAAATAAAGGCCTTAAATGACACACTGGACCATATGGATATAACAGATATATTCAGAACATTCCATCCCAAAGCAACAGAATACACATTCTTCTCTAGTGCACATGAAACATTCTCCAGAATAGATCACATCCTGGGTCACAGATCAGGTCTCAAACCAGTATCAAAAGATTGGAGTCATTCCCTGTATATTTTCAGACCACAATGCTCTGAAGCTAGATTCAATCACAAGAGGAAATTTAGAAAGAACCCAAATACATGGAGACTAAAGAACATCCTTCTAAAGAATGAATGGGTCAACCAGGAAATTAAAGAAGAATTGAAAAAATTCATGAAAACAAATGATAATGAAAACACAATGGTTCAAAATCTGTGGGACACAGCAAAGGCAGCCTTGAGAGGAAAATATATAGCGATACAAGCCTTTCTCAAGAAACAAGAAAGGTCTCAGATACACAACCTAACCCTATACCTAAAGGAGCTGGAGAAAGAACAACAAAGAAAGCTTAAACCCAGCAGGAGAAGAGAAATAATAAAGATCAGAACAGAAATCAATGAAATAGAAACCAAAAAAACAATAGAACAAATCAACGAAAGTAGGAGCCAGTTCTTTGAAAGAATTAATAAGATTGATAAACCCCTGGCCAAACTTATTAAAAAGATAAGAGAAAGGACCCAAATAAATAAAATCATGAATGAAAGAGGAGAGATCACAACCAACACCAAAGAATACAAACAATTTTAAGAACATATTATGAGCAACTATATGCCAGCAAATTTGACAATCTGGAAGAAATGGTTGCATTCCTAGAGACATATAAACTACCACAACTGAACCAGGAAGAAACCAAAAACCTGGACAGACCCATAACCAGTAAGGAGACTGAAGCAGTTATCAAAAATCTCCAAACAAACAAGAGCCCAGGGCCAGATGGCTTCCCAGGGGAATTGTACCAAACATTTAAAGAATAATTAATTCCTATTCTCCTGAAACTGTTCCAAAAAATAGAAATGGAAGGAAAACTTCCAAACTCATTTTATGAGGCCAGCATCACCTTGATCCCAAAACCAGACAAGGATCCCATCAAAAAAGAGAATTACAAACCAATATCCTTGATGAACACAGATGCAAAAATTCTACCAAAATACTAGCCAAAAGGATCTAACAGTACATTAAAAGTATTATTCAGCATGACCAAGTGGGATTTATTCCAGGGCTGCAAGGTTGGTTCAACATCAGCAAATCAATCAATGTGATACAATACATTAATAAAAGAAAGAACAAGAACCATATGATACTTTCAATAGATGCTGGAATAGCATTTGACAAAGTACAGCATTATTTCCTGATCAAAACTCTTCAAAGTGTAGGGATACAAGGCACCTACCTCAAGATCATCAACACCATGTATGAAAAACCCACAGCGAGTATCATTCTCTATGGAAAAAAAAAATACCAAACTCAATGGAGAGCTTTTCCGCTAAGGTCAGGAACATGGCAGGGATGTTCATTATTACCACAGATATTTAACACAGTACTAGAAGTAACAGCCTCAGCAATCAGACAAAAAGAAGAAATTAAAGGCATCCAAATCAGCAAAGAAGTAGTCAAACTATCAATAGGATGATATGATACTATATGTGGAAAATCCAAAAGACTCCACTCCAAATCTGCTAGAACTTGTACAGGAATTCAGTAAGTGTCAAAATGTAAAATCAATGCACAGAAATCAGTTGCATTTCTTTACACCAAGAACAAGACAGAAGAAAGAGAAATTAAGGAGTCAATCCCATTTACAATTACACCCAAAACCATAAGATACCTAGGAATAAACCTAACCAAAGAGGCAAAGAATCTATACTCGGAAAACTATAAAGTACTCACGAAAGAAATTGAGGAGGACACAAAGAAATGGAAAAATGTTCCATGCTCATGGATTAGAAGAACAAATATTGTAAAAATGTCTATGCTACCTAAAGTAATCTACACATTTAATGCAATCCCTATCAAAATACCATCCTTTTCTTTTTTTAAACGAAATAGGGAAAATAATCCTAAAATTTATATGGAACCAGAATAGACCTCGAATAGCGAGAAAAATATTGAAAAAGAAAGCCAAAGTTGGTGGCATCACAATCTCAGACTTCAAGCTCTATTACAAAGCTGTCATCATCAAGACAGTATGGTACTGGCACAAAAACAGCCACATAGATCAAAGGAACAGAATAGAGAGCCCAGAAATAGACCCTCAACTCTATGGTCAACTAATCTTTGACCAAGCAGGAAAGAATGTCCAATGGAAAAAAGACAGTCTCTTCAACAACTGGTGTCGGGAAAATTGGACAGCCACATGCAGAAGAATGAAATTGGACCATTTCCATATACCACACACAAAAACAGACTCAAAATGAAGGACCTCAGTGTGAGAAAGGAATCCATCAAAATCCTTGAGGAGAACACAAGGAGAACCTCTTCAACCTCAGCTGCAGCAGCTTCTTCCTAGGAACATCACCAAAGGCAAGGGAAGCAAGGGCAAAAATGAACTACTGGGTCTTCATCAAGATCAAAAGCTTTTACACAGCAAAGGAACAGTTAACAAAACCAAAAGACAACTGACAGGATGGGAGAAGATATTTGCAAACACCATATGAGATAAAGGACTAGTATCCAAAATCTATAAAGAACTTATCAAACTCAACACCCAAAGAATAAATAATCCAATCAAGAAATGGGCAGAAGACATGAACAGACATTTCTTCAAAGACATCCAGATGGCCAAAAGACACATGAAAAAGTGCTCCACATCATCTGGAATCAGGGAAATACAAATCAAAACCACAATGAGATATCACCTCACACCAGTCAGGATGGCTAAAATTAGCAATTCAGGAAATGCTGGCAAGGATTCAGAGAAAGGGGAATCCTCCTACACTGTTGGTGGGAATGCAAGCTGGTGCAGCCACTCTGGAAAACAGCATGGAGGTTCCTCAAAATGCTGAAAACAGAGCTACCCTATGACCCAGCAATTGCCCTACTGGGTATTTATCCTAAAGATACAAACGTAGTGATCCGAAGGGGCACGTGCACCTGAATGTTTATAGCAGCAATGTCCATAATAGCCAAACTATGGAAAGAACCTAGATGTCCATCAACAGATGAATGGATAAAGAAGAGGTGGTATATATACACAATGGAATACTATGCAGCCATCAAAAGAAATGAAATCTTGCCATTTGTGATGACTGGATGGAACTAGAGGGTATTAGGCTTAGTGAAATAAGTCAATCAGAGAAAGACAATTATCATATGATCTCCCTGATTTGAGGAAGTTGAGAGGCAACATAGGGGGTTTAGGAATAGGAAAAGAAAAAATGAAACAAGATAGGATTGGGACGGAGACAAACCATAAGAGACTCTTAATCCCATAAAACTGAGGGTTGCTGGGGAAAAGGGGATAGGGAGAGGGAGGTGGGGTTGGGGAAGGTATGTGCTATGGTGAGTGCTGTGAAGTATGTAAACCTGGTGATTCATAGACTTGTACCCCTGGGGCAATAATACATTATATATTAATAAAAAATAAAAAATTTTTAAAAATAAGTTTTGACAACAATTTCTGGAACTGAAGAATATAGTGAATGAAATTAAAAATTCAGTAGAGAGTGTCAGCATCAGACTGGATCAATAGAAGAATCTGTGAAGTAGAAGACAGATCTTTTGACCTTACCTGGTAAGAGGAAAGCAAATAAAAAAGAATGAAAAAGACTAGAGAGCCTATACGGACTATGGGATATCATTAAGAGAAATAATTATGCATTAATGGGGTCCCAGAAGGAGAAAATAGGAAGAAACAAAAGCTTATTTAAACCAAGAATAGCTGAGAATATCTTAAAACTAGGGAGAGATCTGGACACTCTTAAGTGGGAATGTAAACTGGTACAACCACTATGGAAATCAGTATGGGGTTCCCTCAAAAAACTAAAAATAGAAATACCATATGATCCTGCAATCCCACCTGGGATACATATCTGAAAGAAAGGAATTAGCTTGAGATATCTGCCCTTCCATGTTTACTGCAGCATTATTTCACAACAGCACAGAAACAACCTACATGACAATCATGACAATCAACAGATGAAAACATAAAGAAAATGTGAGATAGATAGATGATTGATAGATAGATAGAATATTTAGCCATTAAAAAGGAAAAAATGAGATATATCATGGAATATTATTTAGCTAAATAAGGAAATCTTGCCACTTGCAACAACATAAGTGGATCCTGATAGTATTATGCTTAGTAAAATAAATAAATAAGTCATACAAGAAATACTGTATGATCTCACCTCATGTGTAATCCAAAAAAGTTAAACTCATAAAAATAGAGAGTAGAATGGTAGCTCCTGGGATCTGGGGTAGGAGAAATAGGGAAAAACTTTTAGCTCTAAGATGAGGAAATTCTGGGGAACATATACAGCATGGTGACTGTAGTTAGTAATATTGTATCATACACTTGAGAGACAGAGAGGGGGAAGTAGATTTCCCAAAATTATGCATGGTCACCGCTACCATGACACTTGTCAGAGAAGCTTCAGCTCTAAGATCTGCCCTTTGTCTGCAGCACTCACTGAGGCATAGGGCCACTAGCCAAAGCTAGGACAAAAAATTTTACATCAGGAAATTTCAGACATGGGCTTAACACCAGGACACTGATGTCGCTGCATTCCTATCTTCCCGAGTTAGGAGTCAAACCTGGCACAGGGCTCCCTGCTAGCATGCTGCCCTTAGGCCAACCTAAGCTTTCCTAATCTTTGCTGACACCTGTGTCATCTGCTTTTGGTTCAAAGCCTACCACTGGGTGTTCAGCTGGTTGTCACTAAGAAAGTCACCTAATATTTTATAGCAACTGTTAAGTGTTAAATTGTATGCCCTAAAAAAAAAATACTACAGTCCTAACCCCTAATGTATCTCAGAATTTGACCTTACTTAAAAATAGGGTTGTTACAGATGTAATTAGTTAAATTAAAATGAGATTATATTTGAGTAGGGTGGGTCTCCAATCCAATATGACCAGTGTCCTTATAAGCGGATGTCCATTTGAAGACACAGACACACACAGGGACAAGGCCATGTGATGATGAAGGCAGACAATGAAGTTGCGTAACTTCATTGCTGCAAGTTGCTGCAAGCCAGGGAACCCCAAGGATCACTGGCAAACTACCAGAGGCTAAGAAAAGGCAACAAAGAATTCTCCTGCAGGTTTCAGAGAAAGCATGGCTCTGCCAACACCTTGACTGCAGACTTGTAGTCTCCAGAACTAGGAAACAATACATTTCTATCATTTTAAGCCACCTAGTTCATGGTGCTTTGTTATGACAACCCTAGAAAACTAATACAGAAATTCTATGACCCAGCAAGAGTGCAAAAGCTGCCCTCCCAGCCAGACTCACCAATAAGCACACATCCCAAACGAAGCTCCAAAGTGGCATTTATCTCATTTATCCAGAAAGCAGTGCTTTAGCAGACTCAACTAGGGAACTGTGACCAAGGACCAGAAAGGAAGCAAGAAAATACTCCAGATACATATGACACAGTTCACGTTTTTAATTCCTAGAAGAGATCTTCAAACACTCATTTGGAACCTACTGACCCTTAACTAAGAAACTGCCCAACAGCAGAGGTGGTGCAGAAACTCCTGGGAGAGCAGGCCTGGAGTTGACAGCAGAGGCAAGCAGTTGCTAAGGAAGGAAAAGAGATGACAACAAGAGACATTTTTTTTTAAAAATCTCAGTGTCCTGGGGCCATTTAGAGCAGAGGGAAACATTTCTACATTTCAATAAATGACTGGAAAATAATGATGCATTTGATTCACCCAAAATGCATAAGTGGTTTTTTTCCAGTTGATATAGAGTGAGGACCATTTTTATTCTCCTGCATGGAAGGACTAAAATGCCAGACAGAATATACGAAACAATGGTGTTCAGGACATAGGATAGTGGGCAACAAGGGACCGCCATTCCTGAGATAGGGGACAACGAGGTGAGCCGTACTCTTGCCTGGAGAGAGTTTGCAGGCTTTAGGACTGGAAGGGTAGGTCCAGGCAGAGCCCAGGTTCTCTGGAGTTGAGGAATGGAACAGGAGCTCCAGGAGCTCCCAGGGAAGAATGCCAGCAAGAGAAGAGCCCCCCTAAGACCTGGGGAGACTCTCTCACATCTTCATGGTGTCAGGAGACCCAAGGCTGGGGGAAGAACCACCAGTAAGGGTCACCGAGAACAAGCCCCAGAATTCATACCCACCTAGAAATAATTCCTGTTGCCACAGCAGAGTAGGAAAACCTCATAATTCATAGACCATTAGGCAGGGTACTGAGCAAGGTTTTCCCCTCAGTAGTGGAACAAAATTGGCTCTGAACTAAACGCTGATTCCAGTAGCACCAAACAAAGCTTAAAATACTTCAACAACAGTATGGTCTCAAAGACTCTCCCCAAAGAAACACTTAATAATTACAAATGGGGAAAGGGTAAGTTTAAGATGGTAAAGCCTGGCAGATACAAGTTAATCAAATGATCAAAAGTCAAATCACCAGACTGGACAAATCAGTGTGTCTCCTCATAGGAGGCATTAATGGCATTCCTATGTGACACTCTTACCAAGAAGGCATGATCCAAATCAAATCACGGGGACACGTTAGGCAAACCCAAACTGGGAGACATTTTACCATACAACTGGCCTATGACCTTCAAAAGTGACAAGGTCATGAAAGTCACAGGAAAGACTGAGAAACTGAGGTTGAAAGAGACGAAAGATGCATAACAACGAAATACAACCTAGGATCCATTGGATCCTGTTTCTCTAAAAGCCATGTCTGGGCATACTGGTAGAATTGGAATGAGAGCTCTGGGTGAGATGACACACAGATGACAGAGAGATTACACACAGAGATGTTAATGTCCTGAATTAGGTTTCAATAGTAGTACAGAAAGTCCTCCTTTGCCCGAATTACACAATGAAGTCTTCCAGCAACTTATTTTCAAATGGTTCAGGGAAAAAGGTATTTGTAATATTATAGCAAATTTTCTGTAAATTTGGAAGTTTATTAAAACAGAAAAATAAAACTTTCCTGAGGAACATGCAGGAAAATTCTAATAAGTAGAGAGACAGTCTATGTTGCTAGAATGGGAAGGCTATATATTGGATAACCATCATTTCTTTGTTGTAAATCTTATGAAGTCAATACACTTCAAATTAAAATTCCGTCAGAAATTCATGAAACCATTAGGGCAAAGGAGTCAATATTGAAAACTAAATAAAGCAAGGAGAAAATTACCTGTCAGTGTATTTAAATTTATTTCAAAATATAATAACCAAAAGAGCATACTGTGGCACCATCCTGCAAAACAGAACAATTGAACAGAATGAAAAGCCACCAAAAAAGGTCAAGTATGAAAATGGCCTTTGAAATCAGTGAGGATGAGCTATATATTAAATTTCAGGCTACTGGTTCTAAGATTGGGGAGAAATTTTTAAATACCTACCTCACACTATATATCAAAATAAATCCCATGTACATTAAAGTTTAAATACAAATAATGAATCTATAAAATAAAAAAATGTGGGCGCCTGGGTGGCTCAGTTGGTTAAGCAACTGCCTTCAGCTCAGGTCACGGTCCTGGAGTCCCGGGATCGAGTCCCGCATCGGGCTCCCAGCTCCATGGGGAGTCTGCTTCTCCCTCTGACTTTCTCGCCTCTCATGCGCTCTCTCACTGTCTTCTCTCAAATAAATAAAATCTTTAAAAATAAATAGAGAAATGTAACCAATATATTTCTAAAATCTTGAGATGCAAAAGGATTTTCTAAATATGACATCAAAGGCAAAAACAGAAAGGAAGATATACATGGAATTGTGTATATATGTGATTAAAATCTTTGTACATCAAAAAGTACACAAAGAAAAATAGTTAATTGTAACAAAATTAGTGAACTTATAATGCCCTTACTGTTAAAGAACATTATATACCAATTAGAAGAGAAATCCCCAAAAAAGAAGAGAAACAATTCTCTTACGAGGACAAATGCTAACACATGAAAAATGACTGTTGAATTTCATTAGAAACAAAAATGCAAATAACAAAATATCGTTCTTCACCTATCACATAAAGATAGATGCTCACCCAAAAACATCACTTAAAATAATAAAAAATCAGAAATAAGTCCAGCTTTTTTTAAAACAAAGAAACTGTTAAACAAATGAAAATATTCTTTTAAGTAGCAATCTTAAGATGGCCCCACTACTTCTTCACCCTGGTTCCCATCCCCTGCACAATCCTGCCAACGATCAATATGATGGCGTTTACTCCCCTGATTAGGTCACATTACAGGACATAGTTGTCCTTAAAACGAAAGTATTCTGGTGGGCGTGGCCTAAGCGTATGAGCCCTTTAAAAGGGAAGAGTTTTCTCCAATGGATCACAGAAGCAACCAGAGTCCAAACACAACAAGGAGGCAATGTACCACTGCTGGCTTGCAGATCAAAGGGGCCACATGTCAAGGAAGACAGGTGGCCTCCAGCTGCTCAGAATGTTCCTTAGCCAACAACCAGCAAGGACAAGAGGACTTCAGCCCTACAGTCTTGAGGAACTAAATTCTGCCAACAAGAAAGAGCTTGGAAGCAATCTTTCCCAGAGCCTTCAGAGAACTTAGCCCAGCTGATACTTTGATTTCGGACTTCTGGGATGTGAGCAGAGACCCCAACCATGCCATGCCAGACTTCTGACCTATAGAACTGTGAGCGGATACAGGGTATTATTTTAAAGTGCTGAGTTCATGGTCATTCATTACACATCAATAAAGAACTAACACAAATATATTCACAAAAAGTATAAATAGGTGTTCTCATTAAAAGTGCAAGAAAACTGGCAAATTCTTAGGATATAATATTTGTTTTTTTAAAAGGAATCAGAACCAAGCATACAATATTATCACAACTTTATTTGATATCCATAGGAAAAAAGTTTGCATGAAAATACATCAAAATGGCACAAGATGTAATATCTGGTTAAAGAACTGAGTATTTCAAATTTCTTCTTTATATTTTTCTGGCCCAAGTTTTCCAAAACAAGGGTATATTACTTGAGCAAGCAGAAATAAAATCAGCAATACTTCAATAAACTGCTAAGAACAAAGCACCTAGTTTTGAGGGGCTACTAAAGTATTTCAGCTAGTTTATTAATCAGATGGAAAAATGATACTTCGCATCTTTACATTGATATTATAAATTATACTCTGTTGTTAAATAATAATAATACATAAACAAGTCAAACACACGGGACTGTTGGGTCTCTGACCACTTCGGGGCCGGTTCCTGTTGTGACATGAATTCTGGAGCCTGTGCCTGCCCAGTTTAGCAGCTGAACAGCCCAGTCTCAGATGCTGCGAATGAACCTGGGGAATGCTGCAGTATTAGCCTTCGCTGCTAATCCCGCTAATGCACTCACAATCTATTTGACAGGCTGCCCATCACGGCCCCTCTGTCAGGCAAGCAGCCTTTAGAGGTGGCTGTGACAAGGGGATTATGGAAAGGACGGCCGAGAGGACAGACTGGGCCTCCCTCTGTTGCGCTCTGACCAGCTCTGTAGATAGGCCACATACCACAGAGGGCATCAGATTTGTCTTCCGTACGGACCTCTTGGCACAGGGCACCAGAGGGAGACGTTCACCAACTCAGGGGGATGAGTGTCTTCTGACAGCCATGCCATTCTCCAGTCTCATCGTGGAGAAAGACAACAAGGCAACTGGAAGGGACAATTCACAGGGCTACGGTTTCTGGCTCATTCCTTAATAGCAGAGTCCCCCTCCTCTGCAGAGACCCTGCGTGTTCTAGAAAACTAGGAAAAACTCTGGATTCTTGGGAGGAGTCATCAAACACTTCTGCCCTCTCCTTTCCCTCTGGTTACCAAGTTCCTCAGTGAGTGGCTGACACTCCATAAAAGTGACATTTACAGCTTGGTTTTCATTAAATTAGTAGGGCCACTTTATTTGCCTTCTCAATTTTCAAGGATGTCATTTTAAAAATTTCATTTAAATACAAGGTAAAATGGAAATAAAAGGTACAGTCTTCATACCAGCAGATTATTACTTGAAAAAGTAATACAGGAATCGTCCAGAGCAAAACCATGTTCCTTTTTCTGAAAAAGTCCCTGACAGCCAGGCCTCATCATTCAGGCAGTGGACAGTTCCTTCTACTTCTATTTATACACATGGTTCTCAAATGATCAGAAGGAGACTTTTTCCAGAAACGGTTAGCTAGTTAACAGGAAACTTCTTTTCTCATGAAGTTTTCCTCATGCCTCTAATCGGGCCAAGACTCTCGAGCTTCCTGCTCAAATAGGAACATTCTCGGGCTCTGGTGTGACAAAAGACATGGGGAATACCGAGACAAACAGAACCGGCCTGGGGCCTCGAGGAGCCTGTAATCTAGAGCAGACGACAGTGACCAGGACTTGGAAGTGCTGTGAGCGAGGTTTCTGTACGAGCACCTGGAAGAGGTCCCCGGACCAGACTGTGGAGGCGAGAGGCGGAGGCCATGTCGGGGAAGAGTCTAGTCTGGGTGACCTAGGTTCCTCCTCCTGCCTTCTCCAGCTGCGGGCTAGCCACACCCATCATGGGTGCCTCTACCGCAAGACGAACCCCTGAAGGTTAGCGGACGGTCTTAGCTGTGCCCCATCAGGACAGTACCCAGAGACCCAGCTGAGGCCTCCATCTCCACTCTGCCACTGCCCTTGACACGCCCAGCTGCGGTGCTTCAACATTATTCAGACTCACAAGCTCGTAGTGCAATGAAGAGAAATGCACAGGGACATCTCACACACCACTTAATATCCACAGATAAAGTTCATGCCCCTCTCAGACAAGCCACACCCTCTCCTGATGGAAGACCAGCACAATAGCTCTCAGGCAGGTGGGGTCAGCTACAGGCTCCCACTCGCCTCGCTCCCAGGAGGGGCTCCATCCTGAACCAGACCCTGGGCAGACTGCCTCATGGAGCAGGAGCAGGGCCTTCGCCTTGTGCTTGGAGGTGGAGGCTAGGACCCAGACCAGCCTTCATCATTCCTTGACTTGTGCTCAGCAACCCCATGGAGGCCCAGAGCTTTCTCAGCCCTCCCCTCCTACCGAGTCCTTCCCTCCCCAGGAGAGGTAAAAGCCCAGCACTCTTCATCCTTCTGGGCAGGGCAATCAGGATCCTAGCAATCTCAGTGCACCTCAATGACAGGCAAGTAGTAGAGGGTCTCGTGAGTGCATGGGTTTTGGAGTCTTGAAGAACCTGGAACTAAAAGCTGGTTCTCATCCCATACTGTGTCCCCTTGTGCAAATGTATACTTCCAGCCTCCATTTCCTCATGTTAAAAAATGAGAAGAATAGTACTGTGGATGCCCATCTCTCAGCACAGTGTTCTGCATACGGTAAAGACTCAATAAATGGAAGCCCTGTAAAACAGCTCCTCCGAGCATATCTCCTAGGTCTCCATCTCAACATCGGCCCTCACTAGGAAGGGTTCTCATGAGAAAATGAGGGATTACAGACACCTGAGGAGCAGGTGAGGGTTTGTTTTCAACGGGAGGTAGACTCTGAAATCATCCTGCCAACAGAAGTACTTTCAATTAAGGCAATTTCTGTTCATCACTTAGAGGCATGCCTCCTCAGCCAGAGAAGAGTGTACACCAGGGAACACAGCAGACATTAAGCCCACTGTGCACCCATCTTTCTGGCTGCATATCTACATGGGGATTTTCTGGAAACCTCAAAAGACCTGGTGCCAGCCAAGCAGGCTGAAGACAATCACCCACTGTAGAAAACAGTGAAACCAACAAGCTGGAAAAGTCAAACAGATTTTACCCAGCCTCCTCCGGCTACACTAACAGATCCTTACTGATACTCACGCTCTGTGTCTTTCTGGCCCATACCTACTGTATGGCTCAGAGTGATGTACATGACAGGGAAGTAACCAATAGTAGACACACACACAGAAAACTCCCAACATTCCTTTACATTTTTTCTGCCATTCAAACATATGTTCTGCTGTCAATTGTAAAATAACTTTAATATCCACAGATAAAGTTCATGCCATAGCTAGCTTGGGCTCACTCCCTAATTTCAGATCCTGAGGATTAACAAACAGTAGATAAAATTCACAGGGATTCTTTGTTAGTTCCTTGCCACATCTAAGAACCAGTTCAAAGACAAGAGATGAGATCTGGCCTACTATGGGGGTGACAGCAGGGCATCCTGCCTCCTACAGATGGCCTCATGCAGAAATCCCCATGTCAGCACAGCAGGATGGATGGTATGTTCTAACTACCATGAACCCATTCCTCTGAAATTTGAAATGCATTTGTCTTTTTTCTCTAGAAATACTTGTGATTCAAATCTTTGTGTTCAATTTTTTCAAAGTTTGTGTTTTTGTAATTGTTCTTATTTCAAGACCAGTTGGTTTACTTTTATTGTGCTTCTGGGACAGATCAGAATATCCACACGCTTCTGCGTAGTTCCTAAATGTGAGACTGATTTTCTAATTACAGCTATTTCAATCCACGTATGCTTGCTACACAGCTCTGTAAACCATGCGTGAGGCTTCCACCTGACCCTGCTTGGGTGACGTAACTCGCTGTCGGGCAACAGCAAAATCAGAGTACCAGGAGGGAAAAGTCAATTTGGTTGCTCACTCATAGCAAAAATGGACATAGTCAGCTATGGCAATGAACTCTGAAAAATGTTTATGGCTATCCCAAGCACTTTTGAATTCTCTCTGCTCAAAGACATTTTTGACACCAAAAGAAGCCGAAAAGCTGCGAGTGTTTGCAGATACTTTTTTTTTTTAAGATTTTATTTATTTTATTTGACAGACAGAGATTACCAGTAGGCAGAGAGGCAGGCAGAGAGAGAGAGAGAGGAGGAAGCAGGTTTCCTGCTAAGCAGAGAGCCCGATGAAGGGCTGGATCCCAGGACCCTGGGATCATAACCTGAGCTGAAGGCAGAGGCTTTAACCCACTGAGCCACCCAGGCGCCCCTGCAGATACTCTTTTAAAACTAAATTAAAAGAGGTGGGTAGTCTTTAGCCATATTATCTATATTTATGACACAAGTCTAAATTTTCCCTGATCTGAACTGTACAAGTCAGAAAAGATAAATACTTTTATATTCCTGGACAGGGAAGGAAATTGAGGCCCTATAAGGTTACAGGATTTGACTAAATTGACACAACAAAGTTCTGCAATGAAATGTGCGCTGAGACACAGGCTTCCTGCTTCCCAGTTCCTTTTATCTAGGTTATCTGTTTAAGTTGCCCTGATTCATGGAAGTATACATTATGCTGTAACCACACATATTTGGAAAAAGCAATAACTATTGCTCTCAATTTGCATGATGTTCACACTTAGCCTATACTCAGACACAAGTCATAGGTCTTAGTCAATAAATAATATTAACTGAAGAGAAGTTTTTCGCTTTAATAATTATTTCTATCCATGACCAAGGCAAAACTAAGACATCTGTAAGGCACAAGAAGAAAAAAAAAATTCTATCCTGTTAGGAAAATTTGGACAATGAAGGTAAATGACGTAATATTTTAGGAAAATTTGGACAGATTCCTGAAATTCCAATCTCAAAAATTTAACAAAGCTTAAAATTCTATGGACATACTTATATTAAAAATTATAACCTGAACACCAGACACAGGAATAGGGTAAAAAAGAAATCCACGCTCCCAGCCAGTAGATCCAGTAGTTTTTTTCTTTTCATGAACAAAATAATAAAAAGACTCAATTTTACTGGATCAAAATTCAAGACATTATATTTAATGTAAAAATACTGATTGGTTTTTTTTCCTTTTCTTTTCTTTTTTTTTTTTTATCCACAGGGACCTACATACCAACATTTGAGTGTAGGCAAAAGTTTTGCAACATTATAATAAAATACTACCCCAGAGCATTCTATGTCAAAACACAAAGTGAGAATTTTATATTACAAAATAAAAAATACCACAATACATTAGAGAGGCAACCCAGGATTACATTACAAAAATAAAAGAAGTGCTCCCAGGAAATGGGAATTTGTGGAGAAATTTGTTCCTTGAGTATAGTTCCATAAGGCCAATACCAGTTCACTTACATGACAAGAATATTCAAAAGGCCATAAACTATCCATCAGGGAAGACTGAATGAAAAGTCTGGACTTCTTTCTTTGTCCACCTACAAAGGGGGGGTTCCTCCCTGCATTTATCCGGGTGTATCTGAGAAGACTGAGTGGGCAACCAAACTTGCATCACGGCCGATAGGTAACAAGGCCTTCCACCCTACCCCCAGCAGAAGCCATGTGGCAACCACCAAAAGGACCAATAAAAAGGATCTCTCCCCTCCTAGCCTAGATGGTGTCAGTGGAGGCCTAGAGAGGAACCTGAAATCTCACCTATACCAAGTAGCAGCATGGAACCCCTCTCTTCCCAGGGTGCCAATGAAGCCAAGTGGGGGTGCTGGACATCCACCCCACACGATATTAGTGAGGTAGCTCCCCTTCTCCCACCATGTCACAGCAATTCAGATTAAAACAGATTAAAATAAGAACCAGAGTTTCATAACACAAGACCAAGAATTTCAAGGGCACAAAAGGAAATTACACATCAGACCAAGAACCAGGAAAACTTGAACTTGAAAAAGAAAAGATAATCAACACACATCAACATCAAGATCACACAGATGTTCAAGTATCAACAAGAATATAAAAGCAGCCATCATAAAAATACTTTAATGAACAATTACGAACCCTTGCAACAGCTGAAAAGTAGAAAGTCTCAGCAAAGAAATGGAATATATTTAAAAATGTGGAAATTTCAGTATTAAAAAAAAATTCATTGGAATTTTTAAAACTTTCAATAGGCAGTAACACAACATTTTTCAAGTGCTGAAAAGAAAGAACTATCATCCCAGAATTCCGTACTTGGTGAGATTATCCTTCAGGAATGAAGGAAAAATAAAGACAGTCTCAGATGAAGGAAAATTATGAAAATTTTTCACCATCAAACCTACCCTAAAATGATGGCTTAAAAAGTTCTCCAAACAGAAAGGAAATGATAAAAGAAGGAAACTAAAGCTATGAAGAAGGGGAAAAAAATTTTAAAGCAAAAACATGGCTAAATACAATAGACTTTCTCCTCTTCAGTTGTCTAAATTATGTTTGATGGTCAAAGCAAAAGAACATTGTATGACTTGGATGTCAGTGTATGTAGAAGAAATATTTAAGAAATAAACAGGGAACATAAAAGTGCTTAAAATTTGGTGTTTTAGGTCAAGCTGCTCTAACAATACCACAGACTCATTGGCATAAAAGGACAGGCATTTATTTCTAACAGTTCTGGAGCCTGGAAGTCCAAGATCAAGGTGCCAACAGATGCAGCGTCTGCTGAAAGTCCTCTTCCTGGTTTGTAGATGGCTAACTTCTTGCTGTGTCCCCCAATATGGTCTTGAGCAGAGAGAAGGGAAGCAAGCTTCCCCAAGCCCCTTCTTACAAGGGCACTAACACCATTTGTGAGAGCTCCACCCTCAAGACCCAAAGCCCCACTTGCTAATAACATCATTCAGGGGGTGAGGATTCCATCACAGGGATTTGGGGGGGACACATTCGGTCCACAACAGGAGGTAAGGTTTCTACATTCACTCAAACTCTAAAACACTGATACCAGTGGATCTTTGTGCTGATTCTATAATTCTGCAACTTCATTATGGTGGTAGAAGAGGTAGAATCTACTGAAGATATTCTGAATTCTGCACAGACATGTTCAGCTCTTGCCCCAGGTCATCAAAAACTAATGATGTACTGTATGGTGACTAACAAAACATTAGAAAAAAAAAAAAGTGAACCAAACTCCCAAATAAATCTCATTATTTCAGGCAAGGCCTGGATTCTCTGGAAGCTCATTTTCCGTCCTTGGTCTTCTGAGAGGTGAAGAATCTAGTGATTCCTGCTCCATCTCCTCTAGCTTTATTTCATGTCCCCTATAAAAATTTCTCATGCCGCCATCTACCTACAGTCTCTAAGTGGCACCCACTCCTACCACTGACAAAAAGGAACCCATCCCTACCCCTGTTACAACAAAATCCCCTATCTTATCTCACAAGAAGAGATCAAACCAAACATTGAAAATTAATTATGCTTACACCTCCCCAGAGATGGCTGAGCTGCTAAGATCCCTGTTTAGAAATAAGAAACAAAACTCACTCCATTTGTCCATCCATCCCACTTTTCCAAGTCCTTCTATTTTCTGATTGCTGGAGCTGGAACCAGCACTGGCCAAGCAAAATGGCCAAGAGTGGTATCAGATAACCAGGGCTCAGGTGGTTGGTGAAGAGGAACATTCCTATAGATGTGTCCATGTAACAACAGTGTACAACTATCTGTAGGCTCTGCACATGCTAGTAGAAATCAAAGAAAGCATGTATCCAAAGACTGTGAGCAGTGCCTTTGCAAAGTGAAAGAGCTCCCCCCACAACCACCACCATTTATTCAGTCACACTTGCCACGTGTACAGGCCCCTGCCCTGCCGGACACCTCAGTCTGCCCCAAGTTGGTTTTTTTCTTCTCCCCAGGCATATGCCACCAAGGGGTGGTAAGTAGGGCACTTACATTTTGTCTCCCACCTTCCTCTCTCAAGCAAATGTAACAATAATCTGTGACCTGATTTATCCATCTGTCTCCATGGAGTTAAAGGCGGCTTCTTTCAAATTTTCTAGGAAGTTTCATGACCACCAGTCCAGGTGACATCCTTCTTCTATCCCATTTCATTATCTCTGGGTGATGAGAAAGTAAAGACGGGAAGAAGATTCTCTTAAGAATAAGGCATCTTGGGAGGCAGGCTACCTCGGAATGCTGAGGGGAGCATTTCTAATACCTCTACATGGGGCTTCACAAACCTCAAAGTTGTTTCGCAACACATTAGGGCCCAGTTGTTGGTTCCAGTGGTGAATAAACGATTGAGAAAATATGTATATGACTTTGACCTTTTAAGTGGCAGGAAAAGCTACAACTGGGTCTTCAGGCCCCGTGCCTCAAAAAAAAAAAAAAAAAAAAAAAAAAACACGCAGCTTGTAATTCTTCCTCTGCCACTGACATGCGGTTTGATTCCCCCCACCCTATCTCACGTCCATAGTGAATTTTTCATCTGAAACATATGGAACGTGGGCCCAACCATCAGTCTGGTTCTCGCGGCGTCCCAGAAAGCCAGGCTGAACCACAGGGCAGCAGGGCGGGTGACCAAGCCTGTGCGTCCAAGAGCTCCGCTGGACTGGAGACCGAGACCTCTGCCTCAAAAACCCTGCTCGAAAAGGCTGGGGCCGCACTGGATCTGGGGCTGGGGCGGGCCGCACCATCCCTCTCGGCTCACATCCCAGGGACCTCCGACCGACCACAGCAGCGTTGGATTCGAGGCGCCATAGGGACTCCAACGGTCTCTAGCCCGCATTAACCCAGAGTTGCCTCCTTCGGCGTTAATATCTCTAATGCTCATAAAGACCGATTGTAGGATGAGCCCTCTGGGCCAGGGATACTCTGTGTTCGTTACACCCGAAAGCGGGACACAAGCCCGGAGCGACCGCCCAGTACCGCCGCCGGACCACAAACTCCAGGGCTTGCGGTGCTGGGCGACGAGTTCCTTCTGCGCCTGCGCGCAGAGCTTGCGCAGTGGTGAAGGCGGTGGGCGGGGCGGGGCAATGTGGGCGGGGCTAGTATCCTGCAGTCCCGGTGCTCTGAAATCCTGCGAGCCGGGGGAGCATTCTAAGCCGCGAGATTCCGGAGCGGGGCTGCTGGGCACGCTCCCTCACTCGGGGCCCCGACAAGCGCTCCGGGTCGGCGCACCCTATTGTACGGGAACGAACGGATTCTCCGCGCGCTTCTGGCAGGATTCGCAGGGCGGGGCCGGGAAATGTGGGAGCCGTAGTATCGCCGCTAGTCTGTGACGTCATCGAACTGCATAAATGAGATACCGCCGTAGACTTGGCGGAGCCCTGGCATCTCTTGCCAGCGGCCAGTGTGACATCACAGCGCCCTAGTTCTGTGGCAAGTGGGGCGGGATGCCTTTGAGCCGGCTCTGGAGGCACCAAGATTCCAGGGGTGGGGGTTGCGTATGCTCTCACAGGTTCCATTTTCTTGGAGCTGAGGTGGTATTTCTGCCTTTCCCCCGACCCTATGGTAGCTCTGACTCCCGCGGCCAAGAGGTCCGCAAGAAAAAAATGGCCCATCCTACGCCCCAGACCCGTGACTACATTCGGAAGGAGGAGGTGGAACCTTGATGTGTTCCTCTTGGGGAGAAGCCCCTCGAGCTGTTCTTCACCCCGAGTGCTACTGATCTCCCAGAGCGAGCCCCAGGAAGCTCCAGGGTGCCTCGAAGGTCTCTTGAGCCTTCTACCCAGCAGCAAAGAGGTCCCGCCGAGTAGTGTCCCGCCGAGTAGTAGCCTCCTCCCCCCCACACCCCGCCCCGGCACTTGGTCCTCACAGGAACAGCTAGCCTAGCGGCTTCGGGGAGGGCCCCAGCTGAACTCTCCTCTCTTTTCCTTCACTCCCGAAAACCGACCTAAGTCACACTGGGGACTGAGACCAAAGAAGTTTAATGTCTGAAGACTGGAGTCAGGGTGGGGGTGGGGATGGGGGTGGAGAGGAATGGGATCTTGGGGGGGGGGTGTTCCCTTGCAGCGTGGGCAAGCGATAAAACACATCCAAGCATTTCGGGCATTCTCATTGCCTTTTCTTGCTACCCGCACAGTGGGAGCTGGAAATTGCCTCCCCCAACCAGGTTGCCTGGGAATTGTAGCCTGTGTGGTGTCTGGGGGCCTGCAGCCCCAGCCTGCCTTTCCACTTGTTGTGCTGTTACTACGCAATCCCTGAAATCACTGTCAGGGTATAGACGCAGAGCTAGGCCTAGAAGTGGCTTCTGGGTCCATCAGAATGATAGTGAGCCACTGGTCGGGCAAGGCAAGGTGGAAGCACTGAGTCAGTGGAGGTCTTCTGAGGGTACACTGCCCCACTCTCAGCGCCTCTCTATAAACCCTGTGCCGGGAATCCATCCTTTAAGGATACACAATTGATATGGAAAGTCTCTCAACTGCAGGATCTAGGAGGGACGGAAGGAAGGGGATTCAGGTTACTAGAGGTGGGGTGGGCCAAAATGGGAAAACCTCGCCTGCAAACCTCCTCCATATCCGTGGTGGGTGGCTCACTGCAGAGGCTCTTGATGTCTTGGGGGCCTGGGAGGTGGCCAATGTGGGGGCTGCGAGGGCGGCAGCAGAAGTAAATCCTTGAAATAGGGGGAACACAGAAAAGAGCCAGGAACTGAGGAAGACGCTCTCACAGGTTCTCACAGGTGCCCAAAGCTTTCCCTGGCAGCTGTATATACCCAGGCACTGTCAGCTTCGAGCAGCCACGTCTCCCCGACCTCACGGAGCTCATAAAAGAACCGACGTGGCTCCTGCCATGGGCCCTAACATAAGCCATGGCCAAGTGCACACCTTAAGCGGGCACTGGCTGGCTAAAGCCGTCAAAACCCAAAATGCACTGACTGACCCTCCCTCTCTGCGCCCAGTTCTCTGGGATCCAGACTCCGTTTCTTTCCTGGGGAGCGTCCTTATGAAGCTGGGGGAAGAAGGGCTGTGATCTTGCTCCCCTAGAGGAGATCCCCCAACCCGGTTCAAACCCGGCAGTGGACAGTCCTCATTTGCAGTAGGCCGTGGGACCGGTCAAGAAGGTTTTGCGGGCAAGACCAAACATCTAGATGAGTGGTGGACGGGGCCTGCAGCGGAGAGTTCATCTAGAGAGTTCATCTAAATGAGCCGAGGGCAGGATGCAGTGAGGTGCCCCCGTCCCCGGCCGCCCGTTCAGGCGTCTCCAGCAGGGGGCAGCGTGGCTCCGAGGGAGGCCGGGCTCATCAGTGCGGGCCCAGTCAAGGCCACAGGGGCAAGCTGGGTTCCGGAACCGCGGAGTTCAAGCCCGCACTGCGCGGGGAGGCTTGCCCAGAGGAGGTGGGGACGGCGCCGTGAAAGGCTGGAGACTTTTAACTCCTACGGCGGGGGCTTCGTTTCTCAGGCCGCACGGCCCGGCCTGAGGCTGGGGCTTTGGGTCCCGGCAGCAGGGAAGCCCGGCCCAGCCTTGTACGGGGCCGCCGAGAGCTGGGCACGGAAGCCGGAGAGGCCGCGCGCTCGGCTTGGGAAAGGCCGCGGGCGCCACCGCCTGCGCCGCCCCGCGGTCAGGACTCTGGAGCTGGGGAGCCCCGCCCCGCCCCGAGCAGGAGAGCCCCAGGCGGCCTGGCCTCTAATTGTGGGAAAACTAGACGCCCCGGGGAAGGTTCAAGTGGTGGAGGGCGGACTCAGATTTCCCCTCCTAAACTTCCCGGGCCTCCCAGGGCGCCCGCCCCCGCCCCCGCCATTCCTAACAAGGCTTTAAAAACTGTAGGGAATCTTCGAGGGCGTGGAGCCGTGCTCCGGGCAGGGGACGAGCCCCAGGCAGAGAACTGGGTCTTGGGGATGCTAATGGGGGGGGGGGGTTGTAGGTTTGGGGCTTTGGGGAGGCAGAGGGGATTGTGCACGTGCCCCGGGTACTGGGGCCCCGGGAACAGAACTGGTCCTGAGGCTGTCTGTGAAAGGCATCCCTTTCCGTCCCCAGAGCAGATGCCAGAGGTCGGTACGGAACCTTTGGTTGGAGAGGTGGGTGACATTCTGTTCCCTTAGTGGATCCTAAGTGACCCTGGCACCCGGAGACGTGGAGATTTCTCACGGCCAACGTACCGGCTTGGCCGCAAGCCCGACTTCTTTATAACCCCCAACCCTTTGGAGGTGAGGAGTGGGGACACTGCGACCCAAGACCGAAGGAGGAGTGAAGTAAGAAAATAAACACGGGACGGGTTCCGAGAAAGACCAGTACAGGGAGAGAGGAGGCTTCTGCATCCACCCCAGCCCTAGCGCCTCAATAAGGCGGGGGTTTCGAGAAGCGGGACAGGGTGGGGAGGGTAGGGAAACCTGCTCCTCTCGAGGAAAGGAGCCTCCCAGTTTCCTGTGTTTGGGAGGGAAAACACCCATCCTGCAATGCCTGTAAAATAACCGTTTATTTCATATTTTAAAAAACTCCAGTGATAAATGTCTGTTACCGATGGTCAGCATAAAGTGCCAATCGCAATACAACGCCCTGCTCCTAGCCCGCTGCTCGCTCGTGGTGACCTGGCGGCGGAGCAGGGGAGCCGGAGACCGGGCCCCCTCCAGGCCAGGCCCCAAGGCCCCAAGGCCCCCGGCCCTGCCGTCGGAGTCGGAGCGCCGGGCAAACGGTCGCGCGGCGGTGCAGGGCGGGGGCGTCCGCGGCCCCGCGGCCCCGCGGCCCCAGGGCCGGGCTGCTGAAGCTGATACACGGATTACACTTTTGCAGGCTCCCGGGAGTGGGGATGGGGACGGGAGGAGGGGGTGGGAGCTGCGAAGGCGCAGAACTCCTTTCCCTCTCCCCTCTCTCTCCGCAGGCAGAGTTACAAGCTTATATGGTCAAAGAAAAAAAATAATAAAGAAAACGTATAAAATAACAATAGAAAAAGTAATACTTCTGGGAGAGGCGCCGCTACGGCTCCGCGGAGCTTTCGTTCTTTTTTAAAATGCATTTTCCCTTCCGCCACGTGAGTACCGCCTTTTGGCCAAGACTTTAGCCGCGTCCTGGGGGAGCCGCCCGGGCGGCTGGGGTCATGGCTCGAGGCGGGACTCTCGGGTTCCGCGTGCGCCCGGGACCCAGGGGACAAGTCTGGGATGGGGAAAGTTCCCGGGAACCCCTCATGCTGCCCGCCGGAGTCGCCTTCGGCTTCTGGTCCCTCCGGACGAGGGGGCAGCGTGACCCAGGGTACTGGTGACCCAGAGGCTCTCTTTAGCATTTGATCTTGGAGGTTTTGAGCTCCTTCACCTGTGAGTGTAGCGTCTTGTGGACAGCGAGAGTCCTGGACTGGCAGAATCCTTTCCCACACTCTTGACACTTGAAAGGCTTCTCTTTGGAGTGAATATATCTGAAAGCAAAAACAGAGAAATTAATCTTTGCAAAATGATGTAATGTTATAAACAGTTATCCAAGATCTCCTCCCACAGCAATGAGGTACTTGCCCTCAGAAGAAAAGGGGCGGTGGGGGGTACCTAGTGTGGAGTGGGCAACATGAGAAGTTTGTGAGTCAGGTAGGGAAGTGAAGCAAACCCATAGACCAGGTCTGACCCATCAGCTGGTCCGGCTAGGCCCAGCCCTGCCTTCCCCCAGGGACAAGCACGGTTTCCTTATAAGGCCTGGGTTAACGATGAAGGTGAAGGAGCAGACCTGGGAGGCGGCAATGGAGCTGCGCCGTTCAAGCTGGCAGCCACTAGCCACACGTTAGTTATGAAAATTAATGTTCAGGAAAACTGAAAAGTTAATCTCGATGTCTCACTAGTTTTACGTTTCAAGTGCTCCGTGGGGACACGTGTCAAGGGTCTCACTTTCCATCACCGCAGAAACTTGTATTGGACAGAGCTGCGGACGGGAGAGCAGGTGAGGCAGTTGTGCATGCCTGTCTGGAGCTCATGGAGACCGGACTTAGTCTTCCCAGGCCCTCTCCACCCATGCTCCAAGAACGCTGAGCCTTGTCGGGCTTCCTTTGCTATGTTAGAGAATTCCCAGAAACTGTGATGCCTGGAGCCAGAGCTGGGCTCACCAACCGCCTCATTAGGGAGGAGGACTGGGAGGACAGAGACAGACAGACAGACAGCTTTTCCGGGGGCCACCCGCAGTACCTGTGGTCCCGTAGGTGGTCTTGTCTCCGGAAGGCTTTGTGGCAGATGTCACAGGTGTAGGGTCGCTCATCCGTGTGCGTCCGCTCGTGGATAAGGAGGTTGTAGGACTTCGTGAAGTGGCGGCCACAGAACTTGCAGACGAACTCCTTCTTGGTCTTGGAAGGCAGGCGTCCCCTTGTGGGCTTCTTTTCTGGGGACAGCTTGGTTACATCCAGGAGGGCACCCAACCCACCAGCGGGGGACCCGGGGCCCTCCCCCCGGCCAAGCTTGGATGGATCTTCTTGCGTGGCAGCCAAAGCCAGGTTGGCAAAATCAAAGCGTGGCTTGGTCTTGAGCACGGAGGGGCCGCTGCCTCCCACGGTGATCTCAGGCTTCGGCTGGATGACGTGAGGAAACCAGGGAAAGGCAGGCAACTGGAAGCGTGTGTCCACCAGGCTGGACACAGCGCCAGGCACTTTGGAGAAAGAGGAGCGAGGCAAGTGCACGGCAGGGTAGCCCAGCGCCCACTGGTGCAGGTGCAGGGCGTGTAATGCACTGAAGCCATACAGGTTGGGCAGGTGGTCCGAGGGCACGGTGGGCAGGCCGTTCACTGCCTGAAGGAAGGAATAGTTGGTGAGCTGCAGAGACGGGTGAATGGGCACTGGAGCTGGCAAGGTTTTGCTGCCCATTGTGGTAGTTGCCCTCGGTTCTCAATCTCAATCTGCAAAAGAAAGGAGAAAAAGGAAGGGAGAGAAAAAGAGAAGTTCAGGGCAGGTGGTCCTCCTTCTGGATTCCAGCCCCACCACACCCTCCCTGTCCCCCAGGGCAGATGCTGAAAGTCTGAGACCCCACTGAGGGAACCCACTGCCCTCACAGAGAAGATGGAACCCTCTCTGATGCCAGGGCTCCCTCCAGATGGCCTTTGCAGAGACACACAACTTGCTACAGAAACCAGCGGGGAAACTAAATCCTAAGCAGCTCAATGAACTGAAGGGAGGGCCTCCAGCGTCCAGAGCCCTGAGAAAGGCAGGAGCACAGGGAAACTGGCTTGTGGAAATTTACATCCACACAAGCCTGAGTCAACACAGAACTGCAGTCTCCTGCAAAGAGAACAGGAACTTGGAAGCACACTTCCACAATCATGGGCAGATAAACAAACAGAGAAAAGCACAACGACAGATAAAACAGGGATTCACACGTTCTGGAGCAGTTGGCAACAAGGTGCAAAGATAAACGGAGATGATCAGTGTTGTGCTACCCGACAAAATGCAGGAACTGCCCGACTGTGGTCACACATGTGCATGTGAGCACACACATGCACACACAGGGGATCACACCCAACCCATGAGGGGCCTCACAGAGAGACAGCACACACACACACACACACACATCTCTATGTCTCCAGCCTCCTGGGCATTAAGCTCTACTAGCTGATCCTCAACTGGCTTCCAGAAGCCATGTTATCTCTCTCCTCAAAAGGCTCACCTTGGAAATCAGATTTGCTTTTCTGCCTCACTATTAATGAGCCCAGCTGACACCACCCTCTCAGCTCTTGGACTTGACTCCTTACCTCAGCCCCTGGGGCTCACCTTCTTTTCAGCAAGGACACTGACACCCACATTCATTTACTCATTCAGACATCCGCCTGCACACAGGAGGGAGCTTCAGTACCCTTCCGCACCCCTTGTTAAAGGGCTCAGTGTCTTTGGGTTCTCTGGATGTTTCCCTGTGCTGTGACACCTGGGCAGATGGGTATGCCCATGGGCTGGAGCACTGAGACTGGGCCTCGGCCGCTTTGTTCTCTGCCCCTCCAACTGCAAGTCCAGAATGCTGAAGTGACCAGCAGACGGGCATCTCCTGGCCGGCTTGGTCGGGGTCTCCAGCCTCCATGGACAGGCCAGGGCTCTGCAGAAGAGACCTTTCATCTCCACGCCTCCCAGACATTCCAAATTTTCAGTCTGTCCAGTGGAAGCAAAAACGGAGGAGGAAAGTAGAAAGAACACGGGGGCCTTGGGAGGCTCAAGTGCTGACCTCTTTGGGCCCCAAGCTGGGGGCTGCTTAAGAAGTCACTGTAGAAGGAGGTACTTGGGGAGCCCCTCTCCTTGCCCGTCTCAATCCCCTGCTGCCCACTTGTTTCTTTACTCCTCATTTCCCCCTCTTCTCTTCATCAGATTGCTCCTCTAACCTTCAGTAAGCCCCCCCTCCCTGAATGTGCAGGGTGCTGCTGTGCTCCTTCTGCGGGCAGACATTGACGCCGCCCAGACAATCTCCCCAGCCTAGCTGACCCTCGGTGGAAGGCCACAAGGCCCAGCCGGAGACTCCACAGCCTTTCACTGCCGCAAAGCTTTTAATGGGAGAGTTCCCTGCCCATTCAGGAAGGACTAAGGACAATCCGGACCCAGAAACGCTTTCCCTTGGAAGCTGGCAGAAGAGGTCACTGGCGAATAGTGGTCCAGGAGGGACAGAGGTTCAGCTAGGGGTGGAAGGTGCAAAACACGAAGAGTTTGCAAAAATTTTCAGCAGCAAGTTACTTAGCAATGGTCTGAAAACCCAGCGTCAAGACAGCAATTAATTCAGCCTCAGACTAGGGGAGGGACAACTCTACAGTGACCCTTTCTGGGGAGCAGGAGTGCCCACACGGGTGGAAGAACCTGGAACTTGGGACCAGTCTTCTCTGATGCTTTGCTCACTGGTACCCCGAAATCATCCTAGAGCGCTAAGACACTGTGAAGCAAAATAGGAAAGGGGCCAGAGAGAAAGCAGGCGCCCTTTGGGGTTGGGAGGAACGAGGAGGGAGAAGGGGGAAAAAACAAGATTCGCCAACTTCAAAGGTTGGCCCAGACTTAGGCGAGGTGAGCGCTCTTTGATTTGCTGTCACCTCTTCTTCCCCTCCAGGCGCTGGAAATCAGATCCTTATCTCCGGCTTCCCGGGGCCAGCCCGGCGCCACCCTGGCCCCAGCTTGCTCCTCTTGGTGCTCGGCCTACCCTCCGCCAAGCGAGCGGCAGTGGCGGCGGGGCTCTGGGCTGCACAAGGGCCCGAGCCCTCTCGCTGCCCGGGTGGGAAACCCACCAGCGCCGGGTACTAACCTGGCCTTTCCTCACCTACTCCTAGGAGCCCTGAAGACCAGGGGCTCCGTAGGGGTAGGGGGCGTTCGCCGCCATCACTGCTCTTGGGAGCCAACCTTTCCGGGCTATCTGCCCGATCTTGTTTCCCCCAACACTCAATTTATTTTCTTCAGCAGCGCAGCCAGTTTCTTATTTTCTGCCGCATTCGGAGGCCAGGGATCCCCAGGCTCTCGCCAACGACTTTCCCCGGGACGAAATTCGTTCGAAACGTGGCTCCTTAACACTAGTACCAAGAATGGGCCAAAAGCACGATCCGGTTTCAGGCGGTCAACTAAGAGAAAAACATAGTCTCACACTGGCCTTTCCACCCGGATAGGATGGACTTACTCCTAGCCCCTCCGCGTCCCGTTGCCCTGACTCCCGGGACCCTTGTGTGAACGCTTTAAATTTTTAAACACGAGGACCAGGCATCCACTTGGCAAGGAGCTGGAGCCTCGGGACCCGGGAGGTGCGGGGAAAGATCCCGACTACACGCAGCAAAAGCAATTCGCGCTTCCGAGCCTGGGTCCCCTGCGCAGTGCCAGCGCTGCTTCGCTCGCGCGGTGGAGCGCCCATCCCAGGTCTGCAGCCAGCCCTACGCCAGGCATTAATGAAGTGTGCAGTCTATTAAAGTGGTTTATTCGGGGCTAATTGAGCGTGAGCGAGTTAACTGCTTGCATTAATGAGGACCGAGCGAGCTCCATGAGCTTGCGCCTGAAGGAGCCCAGCAGCAACCCCAGAAAATCATCCTTGACATCGAATGCCCAACACACTCGTGGCACAGGCGTCCAGACCCCTGGTGGGAGGACTAACCACCAAGGGATACTTTGTTGAATTCTCCCAACAAAGGAGATCAAACGAACCCTTCGGCTAGGCGGCCATCCCCTGGCATTTAAACGCGGGCTGGTTCCTTAGCGATCTGTTCCCCAATCTTAATGAGACCGCACTCAGTTCGAGGAGCCCAGGATAGAACATCTACCCACCGGTCGTCCCCTGTCCCTGTCAGCCCCTTCTCTTCTCCCGGAGGCCATGGTCCTGGGAGAGCAACTAGCTTTGCACGTGGTTTCTGTTCCCAAAAGCCAGCGCACAGCTCTTAGCCCGGTTGAAATTTACCAAATTGTGGCAACAAAGGAACCCTCGGAGCTACTTTACACCCTGAGAGCCTATCCCGCCTACCGCGCGAGCTGCTGAAAAAGGACTTGGTGTGGGTTTTCATTCTTCGGATCAGAAACATTTCGGGAAAGAAAACAGTTCTGCAGGCAGCCCCTCACATCTTTCCCTCTTTCCTTCGACTTCCCTCTTCTCTCCCGAAGGCTGAGTTAAGGGATAGTCCGGGGAGGAAACGAATCCTTCCCTTATAAGCCCCAAACCGGAGACATTCAGGGCACCCACAGCGTTTCCACTACTTTGGCGTGCGTGTCTCCAATTGAGAAGTGTTCGCGCCCCCCTGCACGCTTTCCTGCACCGAAAAGAGAGGCGGGTTACTCCCCAGGCCCTGACTGCATAGAGCAATGAACCTAGAGAGTACACCCCAACGTCAGAGCAGGAGTGCGAGACTGGGTCAGGCACGCGGCCCTGCGTTCCCGGTGAAGCCGGCCTGATACCTGAGCGCAACTCCGAAAAAGAAAAAAAGAAAAGAAAAAAGAAACTTGCACGAAAAGCGCGACCTAGCTGGGGCATGCACCTGTCCCTGGCGCCGTCGGCTGCGGCCCTGGACATCCATCCACTCTCTTTTCCTTCTTCGTCAGCTAAAGTAGGTCAGACTGAGCTAGGCGTGCAGCTCGGGAAAGTTTGTGCCCGCTGAAGTTTCTTCGGTTTCTCAGAGGGGGGCCCACAGGCTGACTTCCGAAGTCTGCGGGCATCCCGCCGCGGAGTCCTTGGAGCCTGGCGGCGCGAGGAGCAGGAGTGGAGGCCCGCCCCCTCATTCCCGGAGGTCAGAGGCCGGAGACCCCGCGCGGGAAGTCCCGAGCCAGCACCCCCAACCACCCCGGGCTGCAGCTGCTCTCACTTTCACAAAGGTCCTGCAGCCTTCGTTCAGCAAGAGGAGCTTCCTTCAGGGACCCAGAGAGAGGAGACACCCGCCGCACTGTGACAGGGGACCCGGGAGAGCTGCCCGCATTCCGAACCTCGCCGAGCAGGGGCTCCCAGGACGGCAGTTACCTCGTTCCGCGGCGGTCCCGGGCTGAGGGCCTCCCTGGGGCTCCGCTGCGGGGGACCCGGGAAGCCAGAGGCGCTGGATTCCACAGGCACCCCCGGAGCTCTAGAGTCCTGGCCCCTCTCCGGCTGCGGGGACTCGGAGCGCCCGACACGCGGGAGCGCTCGATTGCCCCGGAGTCCTGCCCTTCGGGGGATGGTGAGCCCCGCTCGGGGCTCCCTGGTTGGGTCTGAACCGGGAGCGGCTGAGAACTTGCTGGGGAGAGACCGAGCTCCGACTCACTCATCCCTTAGCACCGAGCCGCCTACTTATTTTAATCCACCACCCTCCTCCCTCCCTCCCTCCTCCCCTTGCCTCAGGATTCCTCCCCTCCCTCTCCTGTCCCCCAACCCTGCCCTGCGCCTGCGCAGTGGGAGACAAAGTTTTGCTGACCGGGGCAGCCGACTTTGGCAGCTGCGCTCACGTTGCCCCGGCCTCCCGGGACCTGCGTCCTCTGCTTTTCAGTCCGGTGCGACCCCTTTTGCTTTGTTAGGCCCACGGGGCACCCCTGACGTGCTAGAGGAAACAGCCTCAAGCGGAGGAGAGCAGGCTGAAATTGCGCTTTCGAGGTCCTATTCCTGCTCGCCTGGGACACAGCCTGTGCAGCGTTGGGGGGCGGGCGGGAGGGGGGGTACACGGGCATCCCCGTGCTGTAGCTTGGACTCCAGCTCTCTTTGGCTCCTGGCGGAGTCGCCCTTTCTCCCAGAATCCCTTCCCAGAGGTGTAGGGTAGGGCCCCCAGGGAATCTAGTAGTTCCTGGACACCAACGGAGTGTCCACCCCAGGGCAGCCACCCAGACCCCAGTGCCTAGGGCTGGCCCCAGACTCTGGGTTATGGAGTTGGGTGGGAAGATCAGAGGTGAGGGGTGGGGGAACGAGGTCAAGAAAATCATCGTCCTAGGATCCCAAACCCTCTGGGATTGTACCCGAATGCACTGCCGCACCCTCCAATCACGTATTCATTCGTTCTGGGAGGATATGTTGGGAGTTTGGAGAGCAAGCGTCAACGTTCCTGGGCTTCAGGACCTCTGATCCCAGGGAGCTGCTTCAGGTGGCATTTGGGACGGAAGGGGAGCGGGGGTAAGGATTCTGGCTGCAGGAAATTCTGTCTTCACTGCCTCTGCCTTAGGGAGAGTACCAATACCTTAGCGACTGCTGGGCTCTGGGAGCTGACCTCCAGCTGACCCCAGCCCTGACCTCTTGCGGCCACCTCTCTGGAACACCAGCCCTGGATTCAGGAGGAGGCAAAAGTTTCCCAGGGCTTGGGTGGGTCCGGATTCGCACCACTGCACTCCCAAGGTCTGCCCCACAGTTGTGGCTGAGTGGCCCACCCAGCCCTTGGGGCTGGATCCTGGTCTCCGTGGGTCTCTGGCGTATTAGTACTGTGTCTCTGGAGAGGAAACGGTATTTGTCCAGCTTCACTCTGCAAGTCTGGTGTGACATTTTTAGGGTGTCATTATCTGACCTAGGGAAATAATAGTGGAAATACCCCCAAAAGACACAGTTGGAGAAGACCCTTGTCTTATCCACAGGCTTTTAGGAGAGAACCTGGCCTCCAGCCCCTCAGTAAATTTGACTTGGGTGGGGAGGAAGAAGGGGCACAGCTTTCACCCCCAAGGGACTGCACTCATACCCCACCACAGGTTAGTGCTGATTCAGGGACCCACATAAGTTTGCTGTGCAGTTGGAATCCTAGCAGCTGCCAGTATGGGGCGACATTCTGGCCAGGGAGGGGCCCCTTGGGAGCAGAAAGGAGTTGAGATCACTCCCTTCCCTGAGATGCCAAGGCAGCAAGTTCCAAAAGCAGCCGAAGGACTGGAAGGAAGTCCAGCAGGGCATTCCTGCATTGAACTCGTTTCCACCTAGGTCCAGGGAATTCACCTATATCTCAGTCTCTCCTAGGAGACAAAGCTCATGAGGCTCCATTAGCAGCCATGAAAGCATCCAAGAGAGGCCCTCACAGCTGGCCCTCTGGCTGTCCAGATTGCTTAAGAAATGTCTGCTCAGAAGAGGATATTCGGGTGGGATGGAGCCTCCCAGGGGTACAAACCCCATCTCTTGCTCAGAACACACAGTGTGTCTGTGTCTCTCCCATCTTTCCACTTGCTGTCTTCTTCTGAATCAGGGCCCTTGGCCAACACTCTTCAAGGACTTGTAGAAATCTCCAGGTAGTAAGATCCCTGAAGAGCTCTTGGGGAGAGAGTCTTTAGGGATTCTAAAGAAAGGACCATGCAACTGGGTTGTCTGATGTCACTTTTTTCAGGGTATCTGGAAAACTGATTTGGACTCAGGCCAAATCTTGGAATTAAGCAACTGTAGGGCAAGATGGGAATGCAAGGTAGGAGCTGGCTGCTGGCTCCGTATGGCCCAGCAGCTCTGGCTTTGCTTCCCAGAGGCCTTCTGTCTGCCTCCCCTGGAGCTGGTCTGCAAGGTAGGACAAGACAAGGTGAGAGCTGTGGGACTCCGGCACAGCTGGGACAAAGACAGACCTGTTTCAGATACCTGGCTTGGAAGTAGATACCTTCCTTGTAGAAGTAGCAAAGTTAGAACGTTGCTCTAACTTTGAACAACCCCAGAAACCTCAGAAATGAAACAAAAGATTTGCTAGTCACCGAAGAGTCCTGCACCCCAATCCAAACTCCCAAGGGGGTGACCCACAAACTATGGACTCAGTCTCCCCTGGAAGCCAATCAGGTTCTGGTTTCCTCTGGGGAGGATGAGCAGAAGAAGCCCAGAAAGCTAAGAACCCCTCTGCCCTCCCTTTAAGGGTGAACAGCGGAGGATCCCCTCCCCCACGGACTATTTAGGAGAAACCCATCAGCCTAAAGCAGGTGGAAGTACTATGGCCACCCCGACTCAGACTTGTCGGGTTTGAGGAAGGCAGGACCCAGGACACCTAAGGGCTTCCATGCTTCTTAGGAAGGTCAGATTCATTTAGGACTCACAAGGACATTATGTTTGGAATTTAGTAAACGTCCTCCGAATCCGGAACCCAACCCTCCTATGGCCCCAGAACGCATTGCAGGTGTCACAACTCCTGTCTGGACATCCATCCCATTCCCCAGCGGCCAGCACACCCTGCCAACCCGCGACTGCAGCTTCTGCTCACATCGAGCCTCCAGGCTCCCGCTGACCTAGACCCGCCCGCAGACACAGACACCGCCAGGGCTCCCTCGGATTCTCCTGTCCGCCCACCGCCAGCAGGGCGGGACCGAGGGCGCCCAAGGGGTCTCAGTCTCCGTTGGAACTGAGCGTCCTTGGGGAAAGGTCCCCACACTAGCGGCCAGGCCTCCAGGTCCGGGTTACACCCGGCCAGTGCTGGTGGGGTCCAGTGAGGATCAATCAATAGCCAGGGCTGCCGAGCCACCTGGTGTTTGACCGCATGGCTTCCAGCCCCGCAGCGAGCCCTCGCGCCAACCTTTCCGGACCCAATTGAGGTTGTGACAGCCTCTGTTGGTCTCCCTGCCCCAACCCCAGCTCCTCTCCCAACCCCGGCTTACTGGGAAGGAAAGAGCCCCAGCCTGTCTTCGGAGTGAAAATTGAACAGCTTCGAGAAAATTAACTAGAACGTGGTCCCTGTTGCTTTGGGGTGTTTTGTATTTAAAAAAAGAACCCCACTTCTCCCTACTCCCCAGTCACACAAAAATGACCTCATTTTTAAGAAAGGAATTTACTTAGCACTTGTGAGTTTTTGCTTCCAAAGCCAGCCTCCCCTGTAACTACTTTGTGGACAACTGGGGCTCTGCTCATTTGAACCCCCCTCCCAGAGCTTTCAAATAACCTGGAGATTTAGGTATCCCTCTGTAATCATTTAGATGATGGAGTGTAATGGCTCAACAGTTCCTCTGGAACCATTACGATCAATCAGGTCAAAATCCAGCTTGGTGGGGAGGGTGGTTAAGCAGGGGAGGTAGGTAACACGACATCCACACACTTGTATAGATAACACACTCTGATAACGGACAAACAATTCTAGAGTCTTCGGAGAATAGATCCCAGGTGAACCCAAGAGCGGGTGTTTATTGTGACAGCAATAGACAAGTTACAGTATCAAAACTGAAAGGGAAAGTGAACTGTTTTTCTAGGCAGTTCCCGTTTCGTAAGTTCGTGTAAGTTCTTTATGAGTCCGTAAGTATCCTGTAACTATCTGTCACCTTACTAAGTGTAACACAACACATATGCATGTATCTATCCCCGGTATATAAGAAGAATAGGGGTGAAGCACGAATATTCATGTGAAATTGCAGGAATCCGGGGCATACTATCATCTGTAAAATGAAATGATGATGATGCATTGCATTGTGAGGAGCAAGTGTAAAATCTGTATAAAAGGTCTAGCGAGTTTACACTTTTTGTACAAATACGAGTTGTCAGAATTATTTTAGACACTTAACCCATCTACCTTCTAAGACTACTGAACTTTTCCTCTTATCCAAAGGTGGAAATCAATGTATTAGGAACGAAGCAGTGTCTAATCAAACTGAGGATGATGAAGAAAAGTTATTTTAACTGAATTCTGTACAGTCGGGGGAAACCCTGAGGAAGAGAATTACCTTACCCTACCCGCGGCGCTGCGTCTTTAACAGGCTGCATCGGCGACGGTTGGCGCTGGAGGAATCAACGTTCGCGGTAATTAAACATTTCCAGACACGGGAGGGTTATTATCTGCATAGCGATTTCCGGCGAAGGGACTCAGAGCTGGTCTGGCCCCGATGTTTTATCGAGAGAGTCGGGAAAGCAATCCTAAAGAAAACGCGCCACCTGCTGGCGAGCAAGCGGCATCTGCCGGTACCCCTTCCTCCCAAACTCCCACATCCAGTTCTATTGAATCTTACCTACACGAGGGTTTTCCCCCCTTAAATTTTCTTAGGTGAGTCACGAAATTCGCCTTTCCCCCTTTAAAACCACGCACACTCTTGCGCCTCCAAGGAACAAACAAAAGAGGAATCCCCTTTCGCCACGGGGTTTCTGGTTTTCCCTGCTCCAAAACCAGATTTGTGAGTTTTTGTTTTGTTTTCTTTTTAAATAATCCGAAATCCTTGGCAACTATCTACCACCATTAGTTTCTGGTCCTGGGAAAAACGATGAGCCAGGATCTGTGAAGCTTTTCTTTCTTCTCCGACCTTCCAGTTGGCCTCCAGGTTGCCAGCTGGGTGAGGAGAGGACCCCTGCGCCCACCCTTCCAGCCCCACGGCTGGTCAGTATGTGGTCCCTCCCCGGGTTCTGGTTCTGGCTTTCTTAAGAACCATGGGAATGAGGAGAGGGAGTCTGCTTCTGTGAATCCTTTCCCCTCACCCCAACCATGAAGCACGTCATACTTCCTACCTCTGCCCCTCCTCCCAAGCCATTAGAGTCCAGTCCTCTGTGGAGGACTTTCCATCCGAATTCCTTCACAGAATATTATAGCTGGATCCTCTCTTTTACTTGGCATCAAAGCTGCATGTTTTAATTTTTTTTTTAATTTTTTGTTGAGAAGTAACTGACACACAACAATGTTTAAGGTTAAGGCGCATAAGGTGTTGGTTTGATACATTTGCAGATTGCAATATGATTACCACCAGAGCACTAACGCTTCTGTCACTTCGTATCATTATCATTTTTGTGTGTGATGAGAATGCTTACAGTCTAGGCTCCTAGGATCTTTGAAGTTTATAATGTGGTATTGACCTATAATCAACCTATTGTGTAGTAGCTCTCTAGAACTTAGACTGATTGCAAGTTTGTACCCTTCAATGACATCTCCCCAGCTCTCTCTCCACCAGCCCCTGCCCCTGGTAACCACCATTCTACTCTCTGTCATGAGTTCAACAAAGCTGCATCTTTGAGGGTTTCCTTCCTTGTCATCCAAGCTCCAGCTTTTCAGATAGGGACAGAAAGAGAGAAGTCGTCACAAAATACCCAATAATGTGCTCTTCACTCTGACCTCTGCCTACAGAGGGAAACAGGATACAGGAGATCCTAGGGAGCTTCGGCTGTGCTGTTCTTTTAGGCCTCTGGCCACCCTCCTTACCCTTGAGGACTGATACGGAGGAAACAAGCTAGGGACTGAGGGAAAGACAGGCTCCCTGCCTCTGCCCCAGGCTGGTAGAAGAAGGCTCACTTGCCTAGTCTCTTAGCTCCACTAAACGGTGGCGCCTCCAAGTTCCTCAACCTGAGCTTGCAGTGAGGAGAGGACAGGAAGAGGACCCAACTTATACACTCCAGAGAACTACCAAGGCTGTCAACGCCAGCCCACCCTCGCTGACATGAAGCTGTTGGGATGCCTTAGCTTGATGCAGGAATAATGGGTAGAAGGAGATCAGGGACTTCTGTCTCTTTCATGTTTATGGCAGGAGGGCTTCCTGAGTACAGACAGTCACAGTGAAGCTGTCCTGAGTTCCCAGAGTGGTGGCCCCACTGAGAGAGAGGCGATTGCCCTGGGCACTTGACACGCACCTGGATGTAGCTCTACTAAATGGCGGTCCTCCTCCATCTCCTATGACTGAAACCCAAGTGCCAGCATTAGGGAGGGGGACGGGTGAGAGATTGGAATTGAGAATGTTCCAGAATACTGGCCCCTTGAGCAAACCCAGAGTGACCAGCAAGCTGTGGGAGGGCCACGCCCCTCCGCCAGAAGAGCCCCTGTTGCTCTGATTTCTATGAAATCACACTTCATGAAGGGGAACAAGTGGTTATTTGTGGATCCTATGCACAGAGCAGGAAACCACACTCCTGTATTAAGCAACGACAAGGGCCAGGCACCCTTCCTCCATGGTCTCGGCCCCAAGCTTGTGTGGACATTTATAATGCCAGCTCCCACCATGGCTCCCTGTACTCCCAGCTGACTCAGACAAATCCACTGGCTGATCACGCCTCCCATTCCCTACATGTGAGCCTTTCCCCTGGAGATGAAACGTCTCCTGAAACACTTTGAACAAAGCCAAAAATACAAAAAAGGGAAATATATCGGCATATGATTTTTCCCTCCAAAATGACTGATGGTTTGGTTCCTTTGGTATATGAGGTGTTATTTCGTATCCCATGTCAAGAATAAAGAAGTGGGAGAAAATGCAAAACTAAAGTGTTATTATCAATGTATTCCAGTTAAGGAATTTTCTAGAATCATGACTTGGTTTGTCAAAAATTCAGTCTGTAATAAACATTTCAAAAGATTAATCTAAAAAAAAATAAATAAGGATCAAGTGCCTGGGTGGCTCAGTTTTTTGAGTGACTGCCTTCAGCTTAGGTCATGATGCTGGAGTCCCGGAATGGAGTCCCCCATCGGGCTCCCTGCTCAGCAGGGGTTCTGCTTCTCCCTCTGACCTTCCCCTTCTCATGCTCACTCTCTCAAATAAATAAATAAAATCTTTAAAAAATTTTTTTAACTTTTTCAAAAAGGATAAACCATGAACTTTGTTCTTTCTTGATTTCCTTTTTTCTTCTTTTATCTTTTATTAACATATAATGTATTATTTGCCCCAGGGGTACAGGTCTGTGAATCATCAGTCTTACATGATTCATAGCACTCACCATAGCACATACCCTCTCCAGTGTCCATCACCTGCCACCCCATGCCTCCACCCCCTCCCCTCCAGCAGCCCTCAGTTTGTTTCCTGAGATTAAGAGAGTCTCCTATGGTTTGTCTCCCTTCCCAGTCCCATCTTTTTTTTTTTTTTTTAAGATTTTATTTGTTTATTTGACAGATAGAAATAACAGGTAGGCAGAGAGGCAGGCAGAGAGATAGGAGGAAGCAGGCTCCCCATGGAGCAGAGAGGCGGACGTGGGGCTCGATCCCAGGACCCTGGGATCATGACCTGAGCTGAAGGCAGAGGTTAAAGCCCTCTTTAACCCACTGAGCCACCCAGGTGCCCCCCCAGTCCCATCTTGTTTCATTTTTCCTTCCCCCCTCCCCATGAATCCCCAGCCTGCATCTAAAATTCCTCATGTCAGGGAGATCGTATGATAATTATCTTTCTCCAATTGATTTCACAGATTTCGTTTTTTGATGGCTGCATAGTATTCCATTATATACATACACCACAGCTTCTTTATCCATTCATCTGTTGATGGACATCTAGGTTCTCTCCACAGTTTGGCTATCGTGGACATTGCTGCTATAAACATTCAGGCACCCGTGCCCTTTCAGATCCCTACATTTGTTATCTTTAGGGTAAACACCCTCTGAGAAGCTATCCAAGGGAAAGCCACAAAAGGCCCCCATGAATGGAAGAAGCTTGGCTCTCAATACCTCTGGTCCTGTAAGGCCATCAAAGTGACTGGGAGCTTGGAACACCACAGCAGGAGGCTTGACATGGGACACTTGAGTGTTAGTTAACCTGATATAAAACCTACTCACTGAGGAAGGGAAGGATGAGCTCCGCTTAGGAGCTGGCCAGTCAGCTCATTCCTGCTGGGCTGGTGCCGGACAGACAGTTGATGTGTTACTGGTTTCGGAAGGTGCTTTCCAAAATCCCATGGCACCGTGTCACACCCAGAGATTTTCCACAGCGCAGATTCTCGGGTACCTTCCTCAGACCCTGTGATGTAGGAGGTTTGCCGTGGGCCCTGAGTGTCTGCCTGGGCTTGGAGCTCCACCAATGGTCTGGATGTCGGTGGACTTTCGAGCACATACGTTCTGAGAGCCGTTGGTAAAGTAGGACTCTGGCCCATGGCGTACGGGTGTGGCTAAGGAGAATTCTAAGGATTGAAAAGTTATCCAGAGTCAAAGAAATGGCTTTTCATTAAAGCATCTTAAACACTTGAGTAGGTGGGTCTTTTTTAACCCCTCCTTCTTTACGTGCAAGAGAACTTTACCTGATAATTAACAAAAGCCTTCTCAGTTCCTCCGTTTTAAGTTTCCACATCATGTAGGAAGCTCCATGATGCCAAACATGTGGGATTTGTCCCATGAGAAAGCCATCCTGGGTCTTGGGAAAAAACACCCATCTCTGCCCACAGGGAAAAAATGTCACTTCTGCAGCAGAGCTCCCTTGGGAATACAGACACCCAGGAGAACAGACAAGCCCTCTAACAAACTGCCCTCTAAAGTTAGGTACACAGACTTTATAGCCCATCCTGTGAGTGTTACCAGAAGTTTCAAGGAGAAGGAAAGTATTCTGGGCTGAGTGGGGAGTCCTGGTTTGTCCATTCACCCTGCACATTCCAGACTTCGTAATGGACAGCAGGATGGAAACAATTGTTGCTTATTCTCTGTGTTATTGGGGTCAGGACAGCAGGTTCTAGCCAACAGGGTTGTGGGTTTTTTTTTTATGCTCTTCTTTCATTTTGACAGTACGTGCCAATTTGGTTTGGCAACAACCCATTTTATGTGTCCATTAATTTTAAAAACTGTGGGAAGTGTTCTAGTGTGTGAGGACTAGCAATTTGTCTCATCACCCATGTCTGTAGGTGAGGAAACCTACATAGCTCTTTGAAGGTGTTTATGTTAATTTTCTTAAGTTCAGTGTTTCCAGGGTCATGATTTGAGGGGAAGGACCAGTGATTTTTAAGCACTAATGCACTGGAGTCACTTCCGTGAGGAAGAAACTCGGTGTGGTGCCTCCTCCTGGAGGCATTCCTGTTACTCCCAATAGAGAAGTGAGGTCCAGAAGCCTCCCTGGGGAGCTAGGCAGGGCTTGTGGGTGCAGCGCTGGAGTAGGGGAAGCCTCAGAGGGCATGGCCAGACGGTTTTCCCAGGGCCTTCTTGCCTCCTGAGCTGGTGGGCCTAGGACACCTGCATCCCAGCCTGAGTCCCGACAGCAAACCAGAGATGTGGCTACAACGATAGTCTCAGTGTCGATGTGAGGAGCTCTGACTCGGAAACACTGCAGAACTAGTCCCAAAGTCCCAGAGCTAGGCAAGTCTGGAGCTGGGACTTAAACCCAGTGGTGTTTGATTCCAAAGCCCAAGTTTGTAATGAAGGCACACTCAGTGGGGACTCAAAGTGTGATCTGCTGGTGGCATCAGCGTCACCGGGGAACTTGCCAAAAATGCAGAAGCTCAGGCCCTAGAGCTGCATTTTATGAAGACCCCCCCCACCCCCGCCCGCCAGAGGTACACACATGGAAGTGTGCCATGCACACCATTCTGATGCCCAGACCCAGGCTCTAGCCCTGCTCACTGCCTTTACCCTAAACACACAATTTAATCTCAGCTTCTAGAATAAAAAGGAAAAGCTCCTGAATATACAAAATCAAATCAGAGAGCCATAGACTAAAGCTTAGAAAAGCTGTAGCCCCAAACCACGGGTGCCCTGTGGACCCACAAACCCTGCTTTGGCCCAAGAGGAAGCAGTGTGGGCCAATCAGCTGGCCAGTAAACTGGTTCTCGCTGTTCCCGTGGTCACTGTCCTCTCCTGGCTCTCCAAAGGTTAGGGTGCCTGAGCAGAGTGACCACCATTAAGCTGGGCTCAGCTCCTCTATAAGACAGGCAGCCTTCAGAACTTGCTGGAGAGGACAGGGGATGAGAGCCGTAGCGGCCCTGATGGGACTGTTGGGTTCAACAGTCCTTGCTTCTACCTCTCACCTCCTAGTTGAAGAGGTAACAGGAAGGGGCTCACTGGATCTTCTTTGGTGAGACATGAACTTACAACAGTAACATACACATTATCGATGATATTTGCCCATTAATAATGCATCATCAATGTGTCATTTGGGCACAAAGTTTTGAAATTCCAAAGGCATCCACAGTTAGGGACGGCGTGCTAAAATTACGCAAAGGGTCACTCACAAATCCCGAAGTTCTTCAGTGTGCACGGCCGTCTGATGAGCCCCATCTCTGCCGGACTCCGCGGAATTACTATGTCATCCTCATCAACACTCCGCCAACAAAAAGGAACCGAGTTTCAGCAAGTGTGCCTCAGTTTCACTTTCAAGCCCCCTCTTTTAAATCACACGCAGGAGTCGGCTAAGTTGAGGGGCAGGGACTGGGGTGGGGGACAGTGCCAGCAGGGGGCCCCACGGGGAAGGTCCTGACACCTTCCTCTCCCTCTCCCGGGGTCTTCTCATCCAGGAGCCCAGGGCCCTGTTGGACTCGCTCCCTTATTCTGAAGTTGGAGGGGTTGCGAGAAGCACCACATCAAGGGAGACGTGCGTTGAAGAGCCCGGTCTGGAAAGAATCATGTTTAACCTACAGGATTGGCATGGAAATGACAGAACCTCCTCTCTTCCAGAAAGCACAGAGTCTCGGCTCTTGGACAAACCTTAAACATATCATCTGTGGCACCTCCATTCTGCAGATGAGAACCTGAACCTCCAAATACTGTTCACCCAGTCTCACCACGGCCACGCTGAGCTGGCTTGCCTGACATTCTTCAGGTGGGTACCCTCTCTCTGTGGCTCCCTGCTCCCCATTTTTGTGAGTGAGGTCTGGGAGTGAAGGGTCTTCCCAGGGCCTGCCTTTGTTCTCGCTCTTCAGGGGACAAAGCCTGGCTGGGACAGCGATGTCCCCGAGAAGGGACCCTCTGAGAAGTGGGCGGGCGCGCCGTGGTGTAGGGACCCTCGGAGGGCTGCCTGCGCCCGAGCTGTGGAGGCCTCCTGCTCTGTGCGGCAGCGTTATGAAAACATTAAATGTCATTACTTATTTCTTCATGTCCAAAATGTATACTTCAACATTTTTTCTCTGTAGACAAGTGTCACTTTTACTGCAATCTTCAGGCCAGATGTTCCTGGTATAAGTGGTAACAGATGCCAGGCGGGCAGACGTGTGGCTCCAGCTAAGTCACTTTCCAAAGACCCCCAAGGCCCTCTCTGCAAAAACACTGGCATGACAGGAGAAACCCATACCTGGCCCTCCCGAGCCGCCCGGAGAGACCGCGGGGAAGGCTGGAACAGGGCACGGGGCGGGCAGGCTGCCAAGCCGCGTCTGCGTTTCCCTCTTCCTCGGTGATGAGCTGGAGTCTCCGGGTAGGGAGAGCAGCCCGAGCTCCTGCCCCTCGGGCTTCCCTTCAAAGCGGTGCTTATAGTGCCATCACCCATTATCCACGTCCTCATTTGTCTGGGCAACCAAGTCATTTCCCTGGCTCTCTGTCACCCTCTCCGTAGCCTGCTGTGATCTCAAGTTGACGTTCTATTGTTTTTGAATTTTGCCCCAGTTGTAGCCGCCTGGTAGCATTTATCTTCTCTGCTCCCTGGGGCTTTGGCAAATTCCTCAATAAGGTCCCATCTCAGCGCCAGCGTTTCCAGAAAACGCAGGCACAATTTGCTTCCATCTTCAGTGAAGACTGGAGACACGAGTCCGCCAAAAAATAACTCTCGCCTTTGCAATTCTTGGCTCTCGGGCTGAGGAACCTATTATTGGAGAATGGCCTCCTGTTAAGCAAGGTTGAATTTATAAGACACGCGGATACAAGGACAGACGCAAACCCTGTGCAGACATCACACCAGGCATCTCTGGGCCGCTGCAGCATGTCGCTGCCTCCAAGAGGTGGCGAGCTCATTCAGAGTTCTGGCTCCTTCGGACAGGAGTGAGGCCAGCGCCAGGCAGGAGCAAATCGCTTTGGTGAGGCTGCAATCTGGCTAGATAGGAACTCAAAGGCCAGGAGCCCCCTGAGGCCTGAACTTTCAAGAGGCCAGTGGTGGCAGAGTGCTCTCCGGGAATGGTCCAGCCCATCCCTCCATCGAGGACCCTGGGTCTCAGCCCTCACAGAAGTAGCTTCCACCACAGAAAGCCCAAGAAGTGGCAGAAAGGCTGGGCTCTGGGTCCTGACCTTGCCTTCCACTGGCTACTTGGTCTTGGGCAAGCAGATGAACGCGTGTTTTTTGAGAATATTGTGATGACCGAACCAACATCTGTAAAAACTGATCAAGGTTATTCCCTTCTTCTGCAGGTACCAGATGGTGGTTTTGTCACTTGGTGAACGGGGTGGACTTTTAGGTGAATTCCCTCCTCACAATCAGGACCACTTTCAATCTGCTGCTCTAAACAGTCCGAGTAAAGTACCAGTTACTACGCTACTGTCACTGGGCTTCGAATCCACCTTCCTACACCCCAGTCTGAGGCATTGGGGCTGGGACCCTGCAGACCTTATTTTTCCTCTCCCAGATGTTAGATTTGCTAATAGGTGCTCTGGGGGTGGGGAGCCTGGAGGCAGTCTGTTGGGTGTTGTTACCCTGGCACTACCCTTCACTCAGTCTCCCCAGATGGCTCCAGTTTCCAGTTTCTTTCCAAACTCCCAAGCCACAATCTCATCATGCCCCAGACGGATGCCATCGCCAGCTGCCACTGCCCCACCCCCCTCACCATGGGCTGGGAGAACTGAGCCTCTGACCCATGGATTTCCTCTTCTGAGCTCCTGAGACTTCTAGAAGCAGTAGGGAAGTGCTATGTCCCCAGAGGGCTGAGCTCCAGCTCTGCAAGGTCCATGCTCTGAGCTTCTAGGTTCTGATAAGCCCAACCGTTGTCTCTGTCTCACCACCCCTACACCCTTGTGTCAGTGTGGTGCTCCCACTGCACTTGCTTATACTCCTCCACTCATTCGCTCTTTTCTCTACTGAATTCTCTCTGTTGAAATGCCGACCATGGCTACTGTTTTCCCAGCTGGACTCTGACCACTACCGGGACCTCATATCCCAGTTTGTCGAGACTATCTTGATTTCCACTAGTTGTCCTGGCATCCTGTCTTCTTTAGTGTTTGTCCCGTACAAAACTGTCTTTGCTTCCACTGCAAAACAAAGTCACCTTACATGCAGTTGTCCTCTTTACTAGGCCACAGGGGAAGGACTCTGAGCTCTGCATGTATTAGGCTACTTTCTATAGATTCTTATCACCTCTCTTTGATCCAGAGCCACACTCATATTCTCTACTTTGAAAGCAGCATTCTCATCAATTGTGTAAGAAGGGAGAGCTTCGTGAATACAGCTTAAAATTAGAGCTACAAAAGCACTGCCCCCTCGCTTCTCTTTCTTGTCATTACACAAATTAGCCCCTGGTGGCTATCTTCAGCCATCCAGCCCAGCCCAACCTGATCTACTAGGGAAGAAACTGCTCCTGCTTGGAATGCTTTATATACAAAGACTTCATTTATTTATTTATTTATTTAAAATTTTGAAAATGTTTTCACATCATGGTCGCCCTTCCCATGAATCCTAAAATGACCAGAATCACTGCTATCCCCAAGCCTTTGATCAAAGTATCTCTTTGCCTGGAATGACACTCCCCTTCTTTCCAACTGACTCACAGGTCATCCTCTTCTGCTAAGGTGTCAACCTCCACGAGCTGTGTCAACCTCCATGAGCTCTTGCCCCCAGCCAGTGCCTTCACCCTCTTACAGACTGATTTCATGAAATTCTCTACCTGGTTTTTGTCACTTTACCACTTCTTATTGGGCTTGGTATTTATTTTTATAATTTTTAAAATTTTTAATAAACATATAATGTATTATTAGCCCCAGGGGTACAGGTCTGTGAATCGCCAGGTTTACACACTTCACAGCACTCACCATAGCTCATACCCTCCCCAATGTCCATAACCCCACCACCCTCTCCCTATCCCCCTCCTCCCGGCAACCCTCAGTTTGTTTTGTGAGATTGAGTCTCTTATGGTTTGTCTCCCTCCTGACCCCATCTTGTTTCATTTTTTCTTGTCCACAATAGCCAAACTATGGAAAGAACCTAGATGTCCATTAACAGATGAATGGATAAAGAAGAGGTGGTACACACACACACACACACACACACACACACACACAATGGAATACTATGGAGCCACCAAAAGAAATGAAATCTTTCCATTTGTGATGACGTCGTGGATGGAACTAGAGGGTATTAAGCTGAGCGAAATAAGTCAATTGGAGAAAGACAAGTATCATATGATCTCCTTGATATGAGGAAGTGGAGATGCAACATGGGGAGCTTGGGGGTAGGAAAAGGGTATTTTTAAATTTTATTTCATATTTATTTCTTTATTAGAGAGAGGGGGCAAGGGAGGGCCAAAGTGAGGGGAAGCATGAATCTCAAGCAGAGTCCCCTCTGAGCATAGACCCCGAGATCCACCCCAAGACCCTGAGATCATGACCTAAACTGACATCAAGAGTCAGGTGCTCAACTGAATGAGCCACCCAGGTTCCCTGGGATGGGTATCTTTCATGTGTGGTCTTTATATCACTGTAACTTTGAATGCATCTTTAATTTGTCAGTTTGGCCAGTTGGTCAGTTCCCTCACAGAACTGTCTGTACTTCATCTTTGAATGCCTCTCAGCACCCATCCATCTTTTCTGGTCTAGTAACTCTTGACTTCTTCTCCTTAGTCCCTTTCTGCCCATCCCTCTCACTCCTCCCCTCCCTAACTCACATGCGTACTAGGATATTTTGCACTTCTGTACTTCTTGCTCAAGTTGTTTCCTGTGCTTGGAGCTCTCCTCCCCTTCACCCGACTCAGCCCTCCAGACTCCTCCTGAAGCCTCCTCCAAGAGCCCAGGCTGAGCTGAGTAACCTCCTCTCTCCCGCCATCATTCCCGTCACAGCCTCTGTCATTGCACTTAGCACATTATCCCGGAATCACCTCCTACATTCCTGTCCTTTCTGATGGGCTTCTTCATAAGCTCCAAGGATAAATGATGTGTCTTGTGCACCCCTGTGCTCACAGGACGTAACACAATGCCTGTCACATAGGAAGCACTTGATAAATGCGTGTTGACCTAAACTTAATACATTTTTGCTGAGTGATTGAATGACATCGAGGCAGCAAATCCATGAGCTGCCACTTTTCTCCCCTGGACACATATTTATCTCCCTCTTTCCCTGCCAAAACCCCGGCGATGGCTTCACTACACTGTATAATCTTTCTGTCAGGTCTCTGACACACAAAGCACATGTAATTGTTCCATTATGAGGGCTGGCACTAAGTTTAAGCTGAGCGTACAGATTTATTAGATCTTGTACCAGGAAACTAGTGAGGCTGAAAGTTTAGGGAGATTTCCAAAGGGGATGTAAACTGTGCATGAGCCCTTGTCCATCGAGGCAATTCTACGTTCCTGTGGGGGCCTCAACTTTCCTTGCGGATTGTGTTTCTCCATCTTCCTTCGAGAGATGCAGGCAGGCTACTGCTGTGGACTGATGAGTAGGAGGAAGGAAGGGCCAAGGCAATGAGCAACTTGCACGTTCCATACTTGCTGTAGCCCCACTTAATGACAAGAATGCCCCGTACTATGGGCTCACTGTTTCCGTGTAAAGACAAGTAACACACAGTGTAGATAGACATCTGGTCACCAGAAGCGCATTTTGCACACTGGCTGGTTTGCTATGTTGATGTGATTGTGAGTTCCTTTCTTGGAATGGAAAGGTATTCAGTGCAGATGACAAGAATGCCTAGCAGGGGTTCTAATGGTCTCCAAGTGTTTGCATGTCCCTGTTGCCCTAGGAATCCACACTTTAAGGCTCCATTTAAATCCCATCTCCTCTAAAAAGCTCCATCGACCATTTTGGCTTCTAGGACTGTCTCTTAAAGCTCTGAAGATGAATGGTTCCAAGGGTGGGGCTCCATTGCATTATCTTAAAAAGACAGTACAGTGCAAAGAGCCCTGGGTTGGGGTTTGTAAATCTTACATACTTATTCCAGGTTCCTTCATGATGTTGTCTAGATCCCTTCACACCTCCACTCCCTCCTTCTCTTCTTCTCTCCTCCTCCTCCTGCCCCCTTCTTCCTCCTGCTCCTTCTGCTTCTCTTTCTCTTGGTCTTGGTCTTCCCTTGCTTTCGTTTCCTCATCCTTCTCCTTCCTTCTCCCCTTCCCCCTCCTGCTTCCTTTCTTCTGTGACACAGAACAAAATATCTCTTTCATGCTGCATTGCCAAATTTATAGAAAGGATCTTTACGACGCATTTGTGAAAAGGGTGTGCAGGATCCAGAGCGCACAAGAGCAAAAGATGGTGTCACGAGGGAAGACTTGTAGATGATTTTATTTCACAGACCCTGGCTGCCTTCAGGGGGTGGGTGGCAGAAGGAGGCAGGGTCTGGTTGCGAAGGGTCAAACAAATTTGGGAAGAACGAATTCCAGAAATGGAGTTCAGGTTTGAATTGAATGTGCAGTCACTGCCAAAGAATTCCCCAAGGGGGCCTTAAACCAGAGAATGGGTCACTGGTATGGTGGCCAAATTCTAGGAACAACCAGAGCAACCCCTGAGTCTTCCATTCATTCAATGTACAGCTCACAAGTTTCACTGAGTACTAGACACTGGAAGGCACCAGAGACATGGCGGTGAAGAAGGCACCGTCCTTGTCCTCAGTAAAGCTTCTAAGTGACTGGGGGAGATAGGCATGACAAAGCATGGTGGGTATTACCAAAGATGGGAGCTCAGGGTGCTCCTGAAGGACACAGGGTGGGCACCTAGTTTGGTCTTGGGAATTCAAGGAGAGTCTTCCTGGATGAGTGCCATCAGACTCAGGAAAGCAGATTCCAAATAAGGAATAACTACTAAAGAAACTAAGAGCAGGGGTCTGAGGCCCCCATTCATTGGACTCTTCAAGGAGAGATTTGGCATGAAACTGGCCAAGCTGAAGCTTCAGGTCCTCTCACTTGTCCAGGTCTTTCCAAGGTCAGCAGTCGGGCAATCTATAATCTTATCATATGTTCTTGGAAAATTGTAAAAAGTAAGATATTTAACTGAGCTTGGTTAAGACTGCTGTTTATTTTCATTTTGACTGTCTATCAACCATTTCCTATTATGTATGGATGGCCTCCTCCACCACCCACTTTGCAAAATGGCCGTGCACTGTAACCTGAGGGTGAAGACCAGAGGGGCCGCTGGGCTCTGCGTGAATTCTGAGGCACCCCCACAGAAGTATGTCGGTAGAGCAAACGAACAAACCAACCACGTAATTGGAGCGAGAAGCTAGTCTGTGGGAAAGTTTTTCAACTCTCATATAAGAGACCTTTGATGAAGTTTTTCTTAAACCTTAAACATTTACAGTACTACCGATAGCAAGATGTAAAACTAAAATAAAGTTGTCTAAACAGTAAATGGTAAAAAAGTAAGTTTTGGTCCATCACACTAGAGGAAAGACTAAAGTATCTTTTTCTCCTCTCTACATCAAAATTTTTCTTCTATGAAAAGGCCATCAAAGAGTACATAGCCAAAAATGTTGGGATAATCCACTATGGAGGTATATCAGGCAATTATTAAAAACAGTTACTTATCTGGATTTTGTGACACATGGAATATTTGTCAGTTCTTTACAATATGTAATTTTGTGCTTTCTTTTCTTATTCTAAATAAATATCATGTTCACATTGAATTTTGTTTTTGCAATTTTGAATTCTCTTTCTGAAAGAGGTCTTCCCAAATCAGACAAGCATTAGGCTTTTCCAAGCCTCGACTTACCCTGGTTGACCAAGTGAGTTATTTGAACTGCAGGGACTCATCTTTTCTCTAATGGACAGTTTCTCCCTAAATCCTAGTACTTCTTGTTTGCTGTGCAAAACCTGTGCCTGAGGCATGTAAAGTGTCTCTCCTGGGTGCTGTGCCCTATTGTCTGAGAGCCACTGGTTTCTTTACCCTGGAGCTAAGCCCTTAAGGGCCTGGGGAATCTAATCTAAGGGGGGGACCTTAGATTCCCCAGGAAAGATGCTGTCAGCTGGAGGGTTTGTGGTTGAGGACATCAAGAGCCTGTGTAGGGTGCACCTTGGGCAGCCAGGAGAACTGTGTGGTAGATGCGGCCCCAGGATGCTGCCCTTCAGTGAGGTACAAATAGCATTTGGTGAGGCTGCAGACAGCAGCGGACTCCAGATACCCAGGGCAGCAACGGCTCAGGGAACAATGAGGGAGACACTGGACAGAGATGGGAAGGCCAGAAAAGTTGGAAAAGCTGGAAAGTCTCAGTTCATCCTGAAATTGGTTGGCTAATTGCAAAGGGAGATACCTTTCTGTCCCTTTAATTTTTTCCCTTTGGGCAAAAGCCTAAAATGTACTTTCTTTGTTATTTATTTATTTATTCATTTATTTATGAGGGGGAGAGAGAGAGAGAGAGAGAGCACAGCGGGAGAATTAAAGGAAGAAGCAGACTCCCTGCTGAATAGGGGTCCCAGTGGGGGGCTGAATCTCAGGACCCCAGGATCATAACACAAGCCAAAGGTAGCCACTTAACCGACTGAGCCACCCAGGGACCCCTAAAATGTGCTTTGGACATTGATAAACTAAAGGGCGAGACTGCTGTGTTAGTCAGGGTTCTGCGGAGGAAAGGAACCACTATAAGACAGACACCCACATACATGCATACATGCGCGCATTACGCTTATGTAGGTTTATGTATCTGCAGTTTTATGATAAGGAATTGGCTCGTGTGGTTATGAAGGCTGAGAAGTCCCCAGATTTGCAGTTGGCAAAGTGGAGACCCAGGGGCTGATGTTTAATTTCAGCCTCAGGGCAAAGGCCTGAGAGACAGCAGTACACCCAGATGGCACGCGTTCTGAACTGAAAGCTACCAAACAGCAGACCTAAGAAGGGCCAATGTTTCAACTCAAGTCCACAGGCAGGAAAAGCCCACTGTCCCAGCTCCTACAGTCAGGCAGGAGGTGGTCCCTTTTACTCAACCTTTCTGTTCTGTTCAGGTCTTCAGCTTTCGGGATGAGACCAACCCACATCGGGCAGGGCAAGCTACTTTATCTAGCCTAAGGATTCATGTGTTAATCTCATCCAGAAATGCACAGATACTCCCACAATAATGTTTGACCCAATACCTGGTTACCCAGTGGCCAGTCAAGCTGACGTATGAAATTAACCATCACAGCCCCCTACCGCCTTTGTCTTGTCTCCTGGAAAATGTTAATAGTTGGAAGAAAATGAGGGACGATGCCAAACTGGCCTTTTAGGGCCTGGAGAAATAGAGGTTATCCCACCACACCCTTTTACAGAGCAGGATATACTTCATGCACCCCAAACATAATTCTAATTGTTTTTTCCCTGCTTCTTATTTTCCTAATTGGATTTAACACCAGTCACCCAAAGCTGGGCTTACTAAAGGCGGAATAATTCACAAAGTGCCAAGGTGTCAGCTAGCATTGTAACCTGAAACACTCATTGTGCTCTTTAGGGAGGAATGGTCTCCTTCTTCTAGAATTGTCTAGAACTCTATAGACGATGTATAAAATATGCAAAGATCCTAAAACAGCGGACTTCTACAATAAGGAATAAAATTAAACAAATCTGCAAGTCCATTGTAAAAGTAATCATTCTTTATTTAAGTGCTGTCTCATGTCTCATCATATGGAATACAGAATAAGTGTTATCTAAGTCTGAACCCCTACTCTATGAGCAGAAATTCAAACAAGCTCATAAGAAATTCAAAGTACATAATTTGTGGGATAAGTATTAACTCTCTTTAAAAAAAAGGAATAAGAGCTTAACTTAAATCTTAAATAATGATTATAAAAATCTAAATAAACCCTATTTAATAATTTTGTATTTTTCCTGCCAAAAAGAAGCTTTAGTTATATAGATACATGAAATATGTGCCATTTGGTAAAATAGCATATATTTTTAAATTTTTTATTTTATTTTTGCTGCAGTTTTATTTTTAAATCCCCATTTATAACAAGGAAATTAATATAAGACTTCTATCCCATTTCACCTAGATTTTATAAACTCAAAAAAGTAAAATATTGAAGCCATACTATAGGTGATGCTGTTCTATATTTAGCAGAACAAAAAGTTATTTGGGAAAATTAAGTTGAGGGCCACAGAATGAAAAAAAAAAAAAGTTACCAATTCAAATTCTTATGTTCGTGTTCAAAAAAGAAAATCAAATATTTTGGATTCTATGTGAAGCATGAGTCTTGGGGTCACTAAGTGCCTCCAAGATCACATGTGGGCACTTGTGTTTTAAAAGCACTAAAGGAAGTTATGTGGAAATTCTTCTGAATGGAATAACAGGCACTTGGTTACCAAGGAATGGTCTTTATCCAGCACAGGTAGACACTTACTCAGAACTTGGAATGCTGAGGTGTGAACACCATGTTCTGACCCCCTTCTGGGAGCTCACTTATGTGTACCTTGTGTCATGGGGCCAACAGACGTGGATGCGTGGGAAAGAACGGGATTCTGGTCCCGAATGGTCAAGGTCAGGAAGCGCCCCTCTATTCTGACTCGGGCTGTTTCTCACCATCAGCACCGACTGCTCTCCTGCATTCCTGGCCTCACTCTCGGATGGCCACACCGTGTCCACTCAAAGCTGACCCCATGAAACCGTCCTGCGGCCTCCTGCCTACACTTCTCTTGCTGGTCTGCTCTCTCAGGCTCCAGCGCACTGGGCAGCAGCTCTCTGCTGGGGCTCTTAGCCCTTCCTGATGGTGCTGGAGGACTGTGTGGTTCCCTGTTTCTTTTTCCCACCTGATGACATAGATTCTGGCCCCAGAGCAGCCAGAGACTAACCAAATCAAAGCACTCGGGCACTTCCTGGCCACTCCCTGACATGGCCAAGTCTGGGGTCACAGGAAAATAAAACAGAGTGAGGGAAATAATCACTCCACAGTGCTCCCTGTGTATGGCTCCCTTCTTGTGGCTCACCCTCAGAGAGCTGTGCTCAATGAAAAAGCCCAGAACATCAGACTTTGACAGGATCCTTGAGATTTTATGAACCCCCTAATTTTATGGTTTGGAATATTAAAACTAAGAGAGATAAACATTCTAAAGTTAAGATGTGAGATACTGGTGGAGCAGGGTCTGGAAACCTGGTTGGGGGGACCCTGCCCAGTGCTCTCACTACGCTGTAAGGCCACGCCCTGGAAGAATTATTGCCTTGAGAACATCATCAAACCGACTTTGAACTCTCCCATTCTTAACGAGCAAGGTACTGGCAAAAATGTCACTGTGTCTGAGGACTTGAGACCTGTTTCATGGTCTCCCCACTTAGCGATTTGCTCAGATGGATGCTCTGTCTTCTAACAGATGGAGAAGCAGGTGACTGATGTCCCCGCCGGGAAAGTGCCCAGAGAGATCGCTTCTGCAAAATCACAGTAGGCAGAAACCTCCAGCCTTTTTAACCTCCTCCCCTTTTAAATAACTATATTTATATTTCGAATACGTGAAATGGTTAACTCTGGAGAGTCGGGGCACCTAATCCCAGCTTGATGCAATTACTTTAACATGAATTTAAAATAAAATTAAAGTTAACAGTTTAAACTGATGTTTGAGGGTTTTAAAAAGATTTAGTTTCCTTTGGAACCACTGTGTTATTTGATCCAGTACAATCTTTTTGAGCTCCATGCATAACATCTTTACCCAAGTACCATTACTACTAGATTATGCCCATAGGTTGAGTTACAAATGTCTAAAAATCTTAAAATTATTAAGCTCAGATTAGAGTGTTCAAAGACTATGGTGTTATTTTAGTCTCCTGCCATATCCTCCATTTACTATAAACTTGTTATATTGGCATTCAAATAAAATGTCATAAAGCAAGTATGTAAGGAGGTGTTTGGGGTTTGTGTCAGGCTTCTGCGAGCCAAGTTTGCATGGCAACCAGGATGTATAACAGAAACACTCGAAGAGTCTTCATAAAAAGAAATGCTGAGCAGAGCTCGGGAGTGGGACAGCTTCTCAGTTGGGACACGCCATCAAAGCTGGTCAGAGCAATGCCGGGGTCTACATAGGGACAGCATGTCACCCAACATTGTCTCAACAGTACACCGAAGCCCCTCTAAGCATGGCCAAGTGCCAAGACATCAGAGGCCAAGCCTCTAGAGATGCAGCTTCTCGGAATTTGCAGATGGCACAGTCGGAAGGGCTCTTCAAGGCCATTTTACCAAACCCCTTGTTTTATAGGTGAGGAGATGGAGACCCAGAGCTATGATATGTGCACCATCTCAGAGGGCCGCTGTATACTCAGAGCAGAAGAACATGGGTATGCACTCTCCCATGTTCTCTGGTTTAGCAAATCCTCTTCTGTTTTCCCAACTGAACATAAATTGCAACTGTTCTGAATTAGGACCAAAAAAGCGAGGGTGGAGGCAAAAGGCTCTCATTTGGATATGGCCTTAACAGTATTCATTGGGAGTCTTTCTGGGCTTCCCAGATGGATCTGCCCAATAGATCTTCCCCTAGAAGACCCATCTCATGCAATCGGACAGATGGTGCTTTGTTTCCTCTACGGAGAAGGCATTTTTCAGAGCTTAGTTAACCCACCTGCCACCACAAGGAAGAGAGAAACTCTCCTTTGAGGTCGTTTTTGTTTCTGAAACCCAGACGCAGCGTGCAAGAGTGGCTACTTGGAATGAGGCTGCCCCAGAGCCGGGTGAGGTGGGATCCAGGAGGTGGGGACTTCCAAAAAGCTTCAATCTGTCAGTAACCACCAAAGAGGACACGGCCTATGTGGCAGCATGAGAGCTGCCCGTCCATTTCTAAACCTCCGGACAGCCCCGCGGTTTTCTCACCAAGTACTCCTAAAGAGAGGGACCGACAGAGGCCCATGGTAAAAACCACACTAACCTGTGAGCACATCTGAGACCAAAAACCGGAACAAGAAGAGAAGCAAGGAAATGGATGTTTGGCACTGCTGGGAAAGGGGGCTTCATTGCACAGGAATTGATTGCAAATACTTTTAAAAAGAAGGGGCGCCTAGGTGGCTCAGTGGGTTAAAGCCTCTGCCTTTGGCTCAGGTCATGATCCCAGGTCCTGAGATCAAGCCCAGCATCAGGCTCTCTGCTCAGCAGGGAGCCTACCTCCCCCCCTCTCTCTGCCTACTTGTGATCTCTGTCAAATAAACAAATAAAATCTTTTTTAAAAAAAACCCTATTTTAAAAAAAAAAAACAAAACCCTATTTTATACCTCCTCAAATTAAAAATCATGACAAGTTTCTCCTATTCCTGTCTTTTTTTTTTTTTTTCAATTCAAAACTCGCCTTCTGCAATCCCATTCCCTCTCCATTCTGCCCTAAAGGCAATCTAGCAGAATTCCTCTAGTTCCCAAGATTTGTGTTTACACATAGGGACAAAAATGGACTCCTAGTGTACACCTTTCTCCAGATTTATTTTATCCCCACTCATCATAGTTCCCCCAAAAATCTCTTTCTCTAGTTTTATGTTCTCATAAGAAAGAGCTTTTATTACAGTAATATTTGGGGCCTCTGCCCGTTCCTGACTCATCCCACAGATGAGAGGGGAATTATCTGATTAATGAGTTTGGAAGAAACAATCTTATTGCTATCTCTGTGTTTTGGGTGTCAGTTTCTGCAGGATGCAAGCCATCAGCTGGTCTTCCACCATGCAGCAGAGGCTGGCCCTTTGCAAAGAAGGCCCATGACCGTGAACTACGCCAGCAAACTACGCAAGATTAGATCATTTAGAGGAAGTCCTACGGAGACCCATGAGACCACTGAAGTAAACCACATTCCTTCAATCAGCTATATATTCCTTCAATATATATGAGATACGTTAGGTAAAGAACTCGGGAATTTTTTCAGCCCTCAATACACTGAGAAAGGTGGAAAGAACCCGTGCAAAGAAACGAGTATAGCTGAACCAGATCCTTTCAGGGAATGAAAACAACAGTCATAGAAAGGAGAAACTGGTGGCCACTGAAATAATAAGACACAAGTTTCCAAGAGCCCACGGGATTTTGTTTGGTACAGCTAAGAGCCTGAATTTTAAAACAATAAATAAATAAATAAATAAAACCGTGCCTGGGTGGCTCAGTAGGCTAAGCCTCTGCCTTCAGCTCAGGTCATGATCTCAGGGTCCTGGGAGCAAGCAGCTGGGCTCCCTGCTCAGCAGGGAGTCTGCTTCTCCCTCCGCCTCGGCCCCCAGCTCGCGCTGTCTCTCAAATAAATAAATAAAATCTTGACAAAAGTAGAAAATACAAAACACTTTCTGGGATTTGGATTCTGGTGATCCTTACTTGAAGTGAAGTGGGATAGGAAAGCACAGGCACCATAAATATCTAGAGTGGGTTTGTCAGAGAAAATCAGGGACACACGGTTAAATCTGAATTTCAGATAAACAAGAAATAATGTTTTAGTACAGTCCAAATATTATACAGGACATAGTACAAATTATTTCTTGTTTACCTGAAATTTAAATTTAACTGAGTGTCTTAATTTTTTGACATCTTTATGGAGTAATAATTTATATGCTATAAATTCACCCAAGTAAAGTCTACAGTTTAATGGTTTTAATATATTCAAAGGACTGTACAACCATCACCACGATTTCTGTTTAGAATATTTTCATCACTCTAAAAAGAAGCTAGCCCCATTAACAAGCCCTTCACATCCCTCCCCCAGCCCTAAACAAACACTAATCTACACTCAGTACCATTAATCTATGTTTTGTCCCCATACATTCACGTGGACATTTCACATAACTGAATCACACAATGCGTTGTGCAGCCTGTATCTTTAGTTTTTAACTCTGACAGCGGTAGCCCAAGAAAATTATGTATAGTAATGAGGAATCATGGCAACCTGAGAGAATACAAAGGAAAAAAAAAATATGCTAAAGCAGGTAGGGAAAGTGGCCCACTGAGAACCTGGTGGGGTTGCCCCTCCCCACCTTATGGATATTTCTCCAAGACACCAAAACTCGTATGCAGCCAGTTGGTGCACGGAGCTTCATGCAAGGGGGATCTCATCATCTCTGCATCCAGGCGCTGTGGGGCGCCCCCACGGAGGGGGCCGGGGCCCTACACCACAGGCCCTGTCGCGAGGACCCCTGCCATCTCTGCGTCTGAAAGCCTTGTGTGTCCACCATGCTCCCTTATCTTCCCAGAACAGGAAGAGAGTCCATGTTGACTTTCCTCCCCAGGATGTGAGAAGTGTGGCAAAGACCTGGATTCCATTGGAGATCCATCTTCAGTTCTTGCTGCCCCAGGTGGCGAGGATTATTGGCAGTAAGTGGAGTCTTAGTCCGGTGCCTTGGCCACATAAAGACTCAATAATTTGATTTCTGGTTCCTACCTCAGGGAAACAGGATAAGTTCATCATGTGGGAAAACTACAGGACAAGCATTCGAAAGATTCCAGGGCACTCTAAGCATGACACTTTTATCATCACTTTCCCCCGGGCTTGCTTGGGACAATTCAGAAATGGCGGCTGGCATGGGAAAGGCAAAACTGGGTGAGGAAATGCCTCCAGGCAACTCCCTGGCTGAAGCAGAGGACGCAGGGCCCTTTGACTGAGCAGAGAATGCACAGTAGCCCAAATATATTGGCCAGGACACTTAGGATGCCCGCAGCTCCTAGGCACTCTTAGTTTTAGAATCTCTACTCCAAATAAAAATGTTTTAAAATTCACTCACATCCCCCATTAAAGAGAAATGTTGTCCATACATTCTTTTGGGGGAATTCCTTTACCATTTTGCTTTCAAAACTATTTTTGTCTCAAGTACTTTCTTCCACTTAAAAAATCTAATGACTAATTCATAATGATGATGCAAGCTCAGGAATTCTTACAAAATAAGAAAGTTGAGCATGCAATTCTTTTCAAGTATAATGATTTTTTTAAATATCAAATTTAACAATGAAAACATTTGGCATAATGCGGCATTTTAATGACATCCGTTAACAAATCTTGCTTTTGATCTTTCAGTTTTCTATTTGTCCTTTGGACATAAATAATAATTTCCTGCTTCTACCCTTTACAAGGAACACTGAAAAGCTCAATAGATAAAACAACAACACGAGGCTGTTCCTGTACAAAATTATCTGTGGGACTGGGTGAAAAAGATAGTTGCATGAAACCCAAGATGAGAGAATAGAACTCAACAGCAAACCAAGGCTATATGTAATCCTGGTGAGAATTTTTCTCAAAAGGCTGAACCCTTCCTCTCCCTCCACTGGTCTTTGGTTACAGAAAACCCCATCTGAACTGTACCTTTCAGGGAAAAGCAGTTCACAGTCCAGATCAGAAGGACTTGCAGAGAATTGACTCATGTTTTATCAATACAAACAGAAGAAGGCTAGACAGAGCTGCTCCCCTTCAGCATGATAAAGGCCAGGAAGAGCTTGCAAATATATTGTAGAAAAAGAAGGCGATGATGTTGATGATAATATGAGAGATAAAGGGGCACCACACACAAAAGAAAGACAACATCTACTCAAGATGACCTCAGAGATGAGATGTTCAAACAACAGAATAAGAAAAAGAAGTTTGTAGAGTTAAGGAAATAAACCAAGGACAAAAACCCCAATTAAGACTAATTAATTATATTTTCTATAGCACAGATATAAAGATACACATATAGATAGAAAATACAGATGTACATATCTGTGATATGTATTTCCCGTGATACTGGATTTATTGATTTCTGTGACGTAGAAAATATAATTAATTAGAAATAAGTTGTAACAGAGCTGACTACTTCAAAGTGAATTACTGGCATGTAGGAAAAGTCTAAAATAATCCTACTGAATATGAAGGGAGAAAAGATTACAATTTAAAAAGCAGTGGGAAAGCGAGTTATACCATCTAACCTGAAAATGACTGGAGTCTCTGAAGCAGAGAACCTGTAGTAAAAACGTATATACTGAAGTCCTAATAAAGAAAACATTCAAAGTATAAAGGAACTATCGAGCCTACTGACTGAAAGTCACACTATTTGCAAAGAAAAGCAGACATAGAAAAATTGAACCTATGCAGTAGCCAGTCTAACTAACAGATTCCAGGAAGCATTAAGAACTAAAAACATAGGATGGCAGAATCAAGACAAAAGATGTGTATAATATTAGTTGTACTAACACATGTAAATAGAACAAACCAATCTAGTAAAAGAACAAGCCAATCAAGGAAAAGTTTCATCAGTTGTGTCACAAAAACCAAATCCAAACATATTGCATACAAGCGCAGCTTCTAAAACAGATAGCAGGAATATCTAAAATAATAGGATAAATAAAAGCAACTTGAAGAAAGCCCACACCCAAGTTATAGAGGAATTCTACTAAGTTTTTGGCTATACTTAGAGAGTTTCATTTTTTTTTTTTACACCTACATTTTTTAATTCATTTGGAACTTACTCCTATGTATATTGTGAGAAATGGATCTGGTTCTGTCTTTTTACAAATGACTCTCCAGTTTTTCCCAACATTATGATAAAAAAGGGTTATCTTTGCCCCCAGGAACCACCATTCTTGTACACAGTTTCGGCTATTTCTGGACTTCCTATTGTTGCAATTGGTTTTTTTGTCTATTCACACACCGTTACTGTAGTTTTAAGTATCAAGGTGCTGTGATATATTTAGATATCTGGAGGGCTAGCTCCCCTCTCCTGATTATTCCTTTCAGGGCTTCCCTGGTTATTTCTGCATGTTTGGTCCCCGCCCCCCCACAAACTCTGGTATCACCTTGTCCAGTTCTTACCAGGCTTTAATCAAGGCTTACCGGGAATTAATCAATTTTATAAGTTCATTTATAAAGAACTGACATCTTGATGGTGTCAAGATGGCCTATGCAAAAATGACGTATCTTTCCATTTGTTCAAGTCTACTTTTGTATCTTTCAAGAATGATCACAGTTTCGAGGTACCTGGGTGGCACAGCCGGTTGAGCATCGACGCTTGGTTTCGACTCAGGTTGTGATCTCAGGGTGGTGAGATGGAGCACCACCTAGGCCTCCTTGTGCTCAGCATAGAGTCCGCTTGAGTTCCTCTCTCCCTCTGCCCCGCCCCCACTCATGAGATCTCTATCTCTAAAAAAAATACAATCTTTTAAAAAAAGAATGACTCCAGTTTTTTATACAGTATTTGAACATTTCCTCCCAAATTTATTCTATCACTATCACTTTTTCTATCACTATCATAAACAGTTTTTCTCTCTCATTTTATCTTCTAGCTGGTTATTTTTTGCACATGTGAGATCATTGATTTCCATAGATAACAAAGCACCTCAGAACACTTAACTGAGATCTACCCTACTCTACCTTCATCATGGACTGTCACGGACTGCTAATCATCATCGCCGAGTCCCCATTAAAAAAGAGTTGCTGTACCAGGTGGTGGGTATTATAGAGGGCACAGATTGCATGGAGCACTGGGTGTGGTGCAAAAATAATGAATACTGTTAAGCTGAAAATAAAAAATAAATTAAAAAAAAAAAAAAAGAAAGTGTTGCTGACTGCAGGAGAGCTCCAGGTTAGGGCACAGACCTGACATTGGCTGGCTCCACACTGGTTTATTTGTTCCAGATCAGATGAATCCCTGCCATCTAGAGGAAGGCACGTGTGGTGAAGGTAAGCCATGATCTTTTCTGATTCTATGCAATCTGACCTGCTTCTCAGAGGATGGGACATCCATAGTTTTCTCAATGCATCACCAATAGATGTCATTTGCATAAATTTGGCCTAGACTTTTTTCCATGGAGCTCCTTTACATTTGAGTTTCAATGAGTTTCCTGGATTGGCTTTCTACTGCTGGTGTTAACCACCACAAATTTAGAGATTTAAATCCCTACACATTTATCCTATATGCAGGTTAGAAGTTTGCCATGGGACTCATGAAGCCAAGCTCAAGGTGGCAGTAGGGCTGCATTCCTTCTTCAGGTTCTAGGAGAGAAATGTTTCCCTCCCTGTTTTAGATGTCCGCGCCCAGCTGTGTGCCTCAGTTTATGGCCCCTTCTTTCTTCAAAGCCATCAGCTCCAACCTTTGGTTCAGGCTTCACATCTTTATTTTCTGACTCTGAAGCTTTTGCCTCCCTGTGATAAGGACCCTGTGATTACATTGGGCTTACCCAGAGAATCCAGCATAATTTTCCGAAATCAAGATGCTTACTTTAATCCCGTCTGCAAGGTCCCTTTTGTAATGTAAGCAAACATAGGCACAGGCTCTAGGAATTCGAATGTGGATGTCTTTGGGGACCATTATTTTGTCTACCACATTTCTCACATTTTTTCCTATAATTTCATAGTTGATGGAATATCTGGGAATAGATGCCTTCAGGAAGCAACAGAGTGTAGGAAAGAACCTTCACTCCAGAGTCTGATGGACCTGGATTTGATGCTTCACCTGGCTAGCTGGGTAACCTTCTGGAAGTAAGTTTTTTAGGCCTCATTTTCTCCATCTGTAAAATTGAGGGGGAAATAATAATGTCTACTTCTTAAGGTTGCTGTAAGAAATAAATAGGCTGAAAATGTAAAACATTTAACTCTGTCTGGCCCACAGGAAGCACTCAATATCTGTTAGCTGGGGGTCTACTGCACTTCAATTAAAAAAAAAAAAAAACTAAATGACTTTTCAGTGATGCTGCATGACTATATTAGTTAACTTATATGGGCATTCTTGGATTTTAAATAAGTAAACTAATCTTTTCATAACCCAATTTGGCCTCTGGCTTTCCCAGTCCAAACAGGGCATGCCATCAAGGAAGCCATTTATCAATGTAGGCATATATACATATCCCTCTATGTCTCCACTCCCAGGAGTGTCATAAATTACTCCAGCAGAGTGGCAAAGACAGTGGTGAGCTTGGCTCTCTTAAGTCAGCACATGAATAACAAACCTGGAAGGCATTCCTTATTGACATTGCTATACTTGGTATTTCAAATATTTGCTATGCACTCCTGTCACTATACAAAGAATCATCTAATCATCATATCTAATCATATTCTGGTTTGTTGTGGTCCCTGCCCACCTCCCAATAACTATCCTCCTGGGGCAGCAGGCTATCAGAGAGGAATTCTTTTTACGCTGTGGTCCCAGCTTTTGTTACTGTATTTTGCAAGCTGAACTTGTTAAGTCTGCCTGCCAACGTACCCGCTTCTACATCTGCAATTATAATTGAATCCACACATTTAGATTTAATCATACAACCTCATATAATACATTGGTTGCCATAGTTTTCTGCTACTTTAAGCATATTTAATTTATAAGCTACTGTATTTCTAGTGACTATTTTTGGCAAAGGATTTTATTGGTATCTAATATGCTCTCTTCCTTCCAATTGGACCCAGTTGATGTGTATGCACATTTGCAAACACATGCAAAAGAAACAAGTTAGTATGCTTCTGTCTTCAAGATACTTAAACTCTTCCTGGTTCAAATTTTTTTTTTTAATTCAGTAAGAAAGTTAGAAGAGATAACCTAATCCCTTCTTGCCTTTCATGGAAAACAAACTTGCCCAATATCCAGCTCTCAGTGATTTCAGAATTAAAAGTCTCTGAATTTTATTAATAGGAGTGATCCAGCTCTGCTGCACTGGGCACTGTCACAGTTATTTTAGATTCTTTGTAGGCATATGTTTTTATCTTGATCAGCATTTGCCTAGAATATTGTATTTGGTGAGATCTGAGTAATGGCGTAAAAGTCAATGAAACAAATAGTTACTGAGAGCCTTTCCCGGGTTCCATTATCCTCTAGTTTGCCTAGGGTTTCCCAAAAAAACATCCTGACAATTTTTCCATCCAGCTGGGTCAGCAGATGACAAAGGTGCCCACTGGATGCAAAGGGACCCAGTTAGTTGGTAGATTGGACCACTGTAGCAACACACAGCTAACTCTCAGGCTCCTTCCGTACCATCCTGAGCCACAGCCCTCTCTGTATATCTCATCCTCTTTTTCATTTCCCAAAAGCCATTCAAGTTAGTGTCTTAGGCCTGATTCCTGGGTGGACCCCATTTCTGCAGCCCTCTCCAATGCTAACCCAGTGTCCTCTTGCCGGCAGGGGACTCTCCTCCACTGGGACAGGAACTCCCGGCTCAGAGATGATATTACTTACTCCTTTTCTCTCACTGCATTGTTTTGCATGTATCCAGTTAGTAAGTTTGGCAATGGCATTTATTTTGATGTCCCCAGAAACCTGATAAAACTCAGATAACATCCTATTCAGGCTGCAACCCCAGACTTTGTTTTCAGTGAGAATACAGGAACCCTGGAGGCCTTCTTACAGGAAGTGGAGACTTAAAATGACCTCAGAGCCCCCAAAGCTCGATATAGGCCTGGATACATTCTGTATGTGAAATATTTAATTTTTATTTTGTTTGGTTTTCTATTCTCTGTCTTGACTAGAGGCAGCAAGACACAACATCAATCTAACCTTTTCATATGACTGTGTAGAGAAAACAAAGCATTTGTGCTAAATGCTAAAATATGAGAAAAAAATACAAAAATCAAGGCAAGTTATCTTCATATCTCATTTTAAGAGAAATGGAAAGGGTAAAATTTACTATGGATACCCCTTATATAGAAAGGGAAATAGAAGCTCACATCATATATAAACTCAGAACACTGGGAGGTGATAACCATCACTTAAGTGCAACAGCAAACATAATTAGGATGAAACTTCTGGGGGAAGCAAGAGAATTGCTGATGCTATTAAAAATTCACAATCAACTGTTTGTTGCTTATAGGAGATAATTAAGATCCAGAGACCTAAAGAGATTCAAAGTGAATGTGTAGTCTACAGTGGGGGGGGGGTCAGTTACCACTCCGTGCATGTAGTGATTTTGATGTCATAGATGTGAGAGGAGATACAGTTTCACATAGAGATCTAGCTGCTGACACAGATAGAGAAGCCCATGGTTTTCTCTGAGAACCAATAAAGTCCACAGCAAAACACTTTCAAGGAGACAGTCATGGCTGAAGATGTGGTAAGGACTCACACTAGGTGTTTTTCCCTCACTGTCCCAGGAAATGACACTGAGGAGAACAGTGATGAAAAACCACCCCCCGCCCCCTCACAGAGTTTGTTGTCAGGCAGGGTGATGCGCCATCACTAGCAACTGCTGTCCTAATCTGTGCATTTTGGGTTCACATATGTCGCCAGAAGCAGAGACCTGCTTATAATTTTCCAGTGGTTCAGATTCCATGATTTTCTCTGATGGAGATGTAGTCTGGGTATATTTACCAAGCAAGGACACTCTGGTCTGCATGAACAGTCTCAAGTGGGAAGATATACACTCCACCCTGAAAACTTCCATCAGTTATGACCAAACAGAACTTTAAGGACTTCACAGGAAACACTGGAAAATCTATTACTAACTTCAGTAACACTGACCACATTGTCAAAAAAAAAAAAGATCATTTTCCACCAAGTCATAAATCACTATAAATACGTATAAATTATATATATATATATATATAAAACTTCACTGTTTAAAAATTCATTTTCGCTTGACAAAACAATTAGCATTCTTTCTGAAGTTGAGATCAACATGTGAAAATGCTGTCTGATTCTGTAAACCAAGATGACAGATTGAATATACTGTGCATACCTCACAAAATCCTAAAAGGGAGAGAGGGCACATCACGTAGAGTTGCTCAGAGTTTGTTTAGAATGGTCCACCAGCCTCTATTGTAGTTGTAAGGTGGGGATTCCTTTTCAAAGGAATTAAAGGATGGCTTGCTGACATGGCTATCTTCTTCAATATTTTAATTGGAGATGCTTTCTTATAGGTCTAGACATGTAACTATGTCTTCATTGTCTACCAAAACCAGTTTTGCTTTAATGCACCTAGAATGTTGATGTTGTGTCTTTGACTCAATAAAAGGGTCTAAAAATGAGAATGGGAAAAATGAAACCATTTGCAAATAGTTAACAAAAATATTTTATCCAACTGCCAACCTCTCACTTAGCACTAAGCACTTGTACCACAGAGGCTTTGCTCATTCTTTCTTTTTCCGGCATTCTTTCCCAAGGTTTGCATGGACTCTGTAACGTGTTTTCTGCATGCCTGCACAGGCCCCTGTGTGGGCTAGCATGAGTAATTTTGGGTTTGGGTACAGAGTGGACAAGTTCCACATGCCCATCAGCTGAGTGAGACCCAATGTGATGGTTTGTCATTTTCGCACATGTTGAACATTCAGAGCGTTTATGGCAGTAGAAATCTTGGTACCTGTGCAAATGTAGTATCTTAGCAATTCCATAATGAAATTCACATGGAATCTCCCAACCCAGCCAGATTTGTGTCAGCTTTCTTAACATGTTCCAGTTGCATGAAATACTAATTAAAGGCACTCATTGTTAACTGATATAAATAGTCCCCACTTAGCCCATTATAGGTATGGGCCATAAAACAAACAATTACGTGACAGATGATACATGTGAACATAGAGAAATTCTATAATGACATTTCTGTAACTCTGTAACCTCTTCAACCAACATATGTTCTACATTAGAAGCTAAAAGGGGTGCTGATTGCGAAGGTGACGCTCCCTCCAGCGTGTGACTTTTCTTCTAAGAATAGAAAGCACCTATGAAGGATTTACATTACAAATGGAGTTGAGGCAATGAAATCATTAATGGGAGGTAGTTTTTAACTGTTCCGTGTGTTTGGGATTCTGCACCCCGGTGCCAAGCAATGGTATCAGCCTACCTACAAATTCTCTGATCTGAGAAGAGGGAAATCAGGGGAAGCAACTGTGTGCAATGAGCACTTCTATCTTCAGAAGTTGCTAATCTGTCCCTGTACACACGTTTAAAAGAGATTTTGACACAGTGCCAAGTTAAGTTTGAAAGGTGTTATTTTTCTCCAAGAGAGAAGTCAATTGCATGTCAAAATAATCAATGAATATGATCATTGATGAATTGCCATGTATATAATAGTCCTGGCAATCAAATAAATACACAAATTAATTAAACTATGCAATGGAAAACCATCTCCTACTTTCTTGTCTCTTATTCTTCTAACACAGATTATAGCTATTTCTTCTGAAATACTGAATAAAGAAAGATTGTGTGATAGCTGAGCCCATCAAACAAGAGAAACTGAAATACACATTTAAGTTGAACAAACACTTTAAGAGATTATGAACATTCTACAGAATTACAAATTGTTCATGTACAAATGGCACATGATCTCCACATATTCAAACTTTCATAATTCACAACTTTTCATTAAAAAAATGTCATTTTTTTTCAGAAGTACTAAATTCATTACCATGAACTTCTATTTCCTGGCCTCTTATTTTCCAGTTTTTATGTTAAGGGCTTTATTGGGTTTATCTTGTTTATTGTTTAAAAGTCCATAGAGCAGGCCTTATTATTATTCACATTTGATAGAAAAAGTAATTTAAGCATAGAGAGAGTAAGAAACCTGCTCAAACTTTTGAGCTATACTATGAGCTCAGCTTTGTAATGAATGTTGGGGATCCACAGATAACAAGATAGGAATGGCCCCTATTCTCACAGAATTTAATGATTTATTTAATGAATGAATGAATGAATTTAATGAATGAATTTAATTCATTAATGAATTTAATGAATGCCCCCTATTCTCACAGAATTTAATGATTTCACATCTACCTCCTTCACTAGAAGGAGGTAGATGTGAAATCATTAAAAATAACTAATTAAATGAAACTATGTAAAGTGCCATGGGGGGAGGACTTTAGAGACCTCTGAGAACATATACAAAGAGAGGTATATCCCAGTTTTGTGGTTCAAAAAGGACTCGCCTAAAGAAGTATCGTGAAGTATGAATAAGATCCAAGCAGGCAGTTGGAGTAAAAGAGTTTCCCAGACAGCAATGATGTCTTGTGTCCTGAGAGTGCAAAAAAGAGAGGAAGCCAGAGAGCTTGGAAAAGAATAAACAGGAAGAGACCAGAGCAAGAGGAGGTAGGGGGTCAGGTAGAAGCCTGTCCAGGTCACTATGGGTTCTGCAGTGCTTCACCAAGTTTTGTGGACTGGGTCTTAAGAGCGACTGGGAATCACTGAAGCAGGAGTATTATAGATCAAATTTGCATTTTAAAAAATCTCCTAATCAGCATGAGGAAACAGGCAAATCTACAACACAGAACATTACACTACACAACTGACCTATTTTCCCTAGAAGTCCAATGTTATTTTTTCTTGACTGGATTATTTGTTTTTTGGGTGTTGAGTTTGAGAAGTTCTTTATTGATCTTGGATTCCAGCCCTTTACCTGTAATGTCGTTTGCAGATATCTTCTTCCATTCCATAGGTTGTCTCTTAGGTTTGTTGACTGTTTCCTTTGTTGTGTAGAAGATTTTTACCTTGACGAAGTCCCAGAACTTCATTTTTGCTTTTTTTTTTTTTTCCTTGCCTTTAGAAATACGTCTTGAAAGAAGTTACTTGTTTTCCGTGCCTTTAGAGATATGTCTCGAAAGAAGCTGCTGGCCAATGTCGAAGAGGTTACTGCCTATGTTCTCTAGGATTTTGAAGGATTCCTCTCACATTTAGGTCTTTCATTCATTTTGAGTTTATCTTTGTGTATGGGGCGAAAGAGTGTTCCCCCATATGTGGAATCTAAGGAATAGTGCACAGGACCATAGAGGAAGGGAGGGAAAACTGAATGGGAAGAAATCAGAGAGGGAGACAAACCATGAGAAACTCTGGACTCCAGGAAGCAAACTGGGGGTTACAGAAGGGAAGTGGGTGGGAGGATGGGGTAACCGGGTGATGGGTATGAAGAAGCGCGCGTGTTGTGGTAAGCACTGGGTGTTCTAGGAACTAATGAATCATTAAACACGACATCAAAAACTAATGAGGTACTCTATGGTGACTTATTGAACATAATAATAAAAACAGAAAGAAAAAATAAAAATTTCATGAATACTAGAGAAAAGAAAGAGAGGAAGGAGGGAGGGAGAGAAGGGAGAGAGAAACAAACAAACAAAGAAAAAAACAAAGAAACAAAGAGAGAGAAAGAAACTTAATGTCACCAAAAAGGTGGATGTGGGGATGGGGATGATAGAGGATTTTTTTTAAATGTTAAGAGAGTCAACAACCAAATGCAAAGAATGATCCTTGATTTGTTCCTGGATTCATATGGAATGGCAATAAAAGAAATTTTAGAGACAATATAGGAAAATTTTACTACAGATTAGTTACTAAATTATAGTATGGTATTATTTTTAATTTCCTTAGGTCTAGAAATAGTGTCGTGGTTATGTAGAGGCATAGTCTTACTTTTCTAGACATATGTGCTTAAGTATTTAGAGACAGAGTCACAATGCCTGGAATTTTTTTTCTGAACCATTTCAAAGTAACACACATGTACATCTATATAGTACATCTAGGCACATCTATATGTTTTTTATTTTATTATTATATCTGATTTTCTGCATCTTTAAGTAGTAGTAGTAGTAATACGAAGTCAAAGGAAACAATCAGGGTTCTGGGTAAGCAGGGGTGGCAGTTGGGTGGCAAGAGTAAGCACAGAGAGTTCAGCATTAGGCAGTTCAGGGAAACTGTAAGTGGGGTCCTGGGCTCCCACCTTACTGCAATAGAATCCTATTGCTACCTTAGCAAGGTACAAAAAACTTAGTGGCATAAAACAATACAATTATTATCTTACAGTTCCATAGGTGAGAAGTCCAACAAGGTCTCACTGGGATAAAATCAAGGTGTTAGAAGGGCCGTGTTCCTTTCCAAAAGTTATCTAGGGAAGATCTAGGGAAGATTTCATTTCCAGGCTTCCAGAGGCCACCTGTATTTCTCAGTTCATGTCCCTTTTCCTCCATTGTCAAAGACAGCAATGGTGGGTTGATTACTTCTCATGTCTCATCACTCTGATCACCTTTGCTGCCTTCCTCTTCCATGTTTAGGGATCCTTGTGATTACACTGGACCCACTCAAATGATCTAGGATAATTCCTGTTTCAAGGTACTAAATCACATCTGCAAAATCTCCTTTGTTGTATAAGGTAATTTATACACAGGTTGCAAGGATATGGGTATTGTTTGGGGGTTAGGAGAACACTATTTTGCCTACCACACTCACAAATTTCCCAAGCTCATCATATGATTTCTATTCTCTGAGGCACTTAAAATGCAACACAGGGGCCTGCACTTTAAGGTTAGGATGTAAAAAATAGTGATAGATTTTTGTTCACCCCATAAAAGCAAGAAAAAATGGATAAGTTACAAAAACAATATTATTAAAAGACATAAGAGAGCTGTGAAAGCAAAGAGGTTTAAAAAAATTAAATTCCAGTGAGGGCTTCCTAGGTAAGAAGAGATTGGGGAATGTTTTCCACCTTTGGGAAATTTACTGAGTCTGAGTACAGGGTGAAGATTGGGCAGAAGAATTCTACTAGATAAAGAGAAAAACCAGCAGAGCTTCTCATGACTGCATGGGCTAGAAGTGTAAATTAGAATCTGGAAAAGTTTTGAACATAGGGCTACTTTCACCCATGAAACTAAGGGCTAGGCTAATGAGGAAGGACTGGACTGAAAAAGCAGAATAAGATTTCCTATTATCTCTTGAGGCTTGGACTCCCAAATTATGGGGAACACCTGAAATAAACTCTGACAGGTCTAACACTCATGAAATTTGAAATGAAGAATGAATTGAATCTAATTAAAACTCCAACTGACTCGGTTCAATTATTAACTGAATGAAGATGATCAGTCCCTCATTCTGTCTTCCTAACAAATGAGTAAGCCCTCTCTGAGACTAAATAATATTAACTCACTCCCCATGGTTCTTTCATACACATGTCCAAAATGTAATTAAACACTGAGAGATATGAAGGATAATAATGTGATAGATAAAAATGTGGCTGTTGATCAAGGGAAAAAATAGACAATAGAAGCTTACCCACAACTGACTCACTTGTCGGAATTAGCAGAGATGGATTTGAAAAATCATTGCTATAAATATGCTAAATAAATTAGAAGAAAAGACTGACAAAAACAAAAGAAAATCAGACAATTTCAATAATCATGAATTAGAATCTATAAAGGGCACCAAAATGGACATTGTAAAGTTGGAACATGTGATCTGATATTATGATCTCATTGGATGAGTTTCAGAGCATAACCAATTGAGAAGAGGACAGAATTAAGAGATGAAAGAACAGGTCAGTAGAAATTTCAAAAATTGAAATACAGAAGGAAAAAAATGAATTAGAAAGAAAAACAAAATCGAGCTTGAGAGATGTGTAGAACACAGCCAAATGTTCTAGCATGCATGTAACGGGAATGCCTGAAAGAGAGTAGATTAGGGATAGAGCCAAAAAGGATAATGGCCAATTATTTTACATAACTGATGCAGGATATAATCCACAGAAGAAACTGTTGCAAACTAAAGATACAGAGAAAATTATAAAAACCACCAGAGGGGAGGATAGAAAGACAAATTACTCTCAAAGGAGCAATGATACCAATTACTGTAGACCTTTGGGTAAAAACTATGGAAGTCAACAGACAGTGAAATGATGCATTTAAAGAGCTAAAAGACTGCCAGCCTAGAATTCAAGTTAGCAGGAAAAGTCCTTCAAAAATAAATGAGAAATCGGATATTTTTGGACAAACAGAAGTTGACAAAATTTCCTGCCAGTAGACCCAAAGTACAAGGCATTAAAGAAAGCTCTTACAATAGAGGGAAAATGATCCCACAAGGCAGCAAAGAATGTAAAGGAGCAATGAGAAGCTCCAGAAGGTGTACATCTGTGGGTATAAAGGACTCTCAACTCTTATTGCAACATTATTAAAAACATCTCGTGGTTTTAAAATTATATGTATAAATACAATATATAATAGGACAAAAGTAAAGGGTAAATAGAGTTACATTGTTGCAAAGTTTTTGTGTTGTTTATGAAGTAATAAAGAATTAATTTAAATTATAATGTATGAAGGATGCAAGTTATTACCTCAGAAGTTGATATTAAAATAATACAATAATATAATGAAAAATCTTAACAAAGGATATAAAGTAGAACATACCAGGAAAAGAAGAACAAAGAAGGGATGGAAAAAGGAAATAAAAAGCAATGTGATAGATATAAATAAAAATATACTGGTAATTACATTAAAATCAATCTATGAAATAGTCCAATTTAATGGCAGTATTGTCATATTGAATAAAAATCTAAAAGACCCAACCATATCCTTTTTATAGGAGACATACTTTAGATATAAGAATATACACACATTGCACATAGAGGAATGGAAAGAGATGTTCTCTGCAAACACTAGCTGGAAGAAAGCTGGAATAACTAAAATAATTTAAAGGTAAGAAACATTAATAGGGCTACAAATGCTTTTTTCAAAATGATAAAAAGAGGCAATTTATGACACACATCTAACTATTCTAAATACATATTTATTTAATCTATGGCTTCAAAATATATGACAAAATTGTCACAATAAGAAAAGAAAATTCATAATTGTAATTTTAGATGTAAACGTACTTCTTGAAGTAAATGATAGACTATGTCCTCAAAAATAAGTGAGGCTATGGAAGATTTGAACAACATCAGTAATCAGTATGATTACATTCATAGACACTCAAGAAATACAAAATAGACATTTTCCAAACTATGCAACCCTCACCACGAAATACACAGTATACTAACACTGAAATTAAATTAGAAATGAATAATCATAAAAAAATCTAGAAAACACACAAATATTTGGAAAGGAATTAACACAATTCTAAATAGTCCATGTGTTAAGCAAGAAATCACAAAATCAGGAAATATTTTGAAACAATAATGTTGAAAATACAATTAATTTAAATTTATGGGAGATACCAATGGTAGTGCTGAGGAAATTTTTATAGCTTTAATGCACATGTTAGAAATTAAAAAAAAAAAAGACAGTCTTACAATTAATGATCTAACATTTCACCTCAAGAAGCCAGGAAAACATGAACAAATTCAACCCCCCAAAAATATTAAAAATGAAATGAGTAGAAATCAAAGAAACAGAAAGTAACAAGGGAGAAAAATCAACAAATCAAGAAACTGAATCTTTTGAAAAAAAATTGATAACATTGAGAAAAACCCAAGGAAGCTGGTCTAAAAAAGAAAAATGCAAATATTCTATCAGAAACGAAAAGAGAGAGATTACCACAAATCCAAATTATTAAAAGTATAATCAGAAGATATTATGAAAAACCTGAGTATAAAATAGCTTCAAAACCCCCAAACATCATTAGCTCATTCTAGGATAGCAGAAGCAGAAAGGGAAGAGGGTGTGTTCCTCTGTGTCATGAAGACTTTTCTGGCTGACCCACATAGACTTCTGCTCACCCCTTTCTGACCAGAACGCAGCCAAATGGCACTTGTTCTCTGCTCCTCTTCAAAGAATAGAGAGGATGCCCTGATCCCACATGGCTTGTAGCTAGATGGGTAAATCATTAGCAAACCCAAAGGATTCTCACATCTCACACCAAACCATATCTTTCCACTTAGTCTTTATTAGGTTTACAGGCAATGTTTTGTTTCTATAGCCACTGATTCTTTTGTTTCATTTGTTTTCTTCATTCTTTTGCTTCATTTTGAATCCAGATATGGAAGAAGGTTGTCTATTAGTTGACCACATACAGACTCAACATCTGTATTGCAGAGAATAGATTCAGACATCGTTCGCTCTTGAGCCTCTCATTATACAGATGGGAAACTGGCCCTCAGCGGCCAAGTTCACACGTTGAGACTTATAAAACTGGAGTCACAGCTGAACTCAGGCATAATGTCATATCCAGTGCTTTACCCACTACTGATTGAGGGCTCTTTGGCACTTTTATGAGAAGGAGAGGAGAGGAAAAGAAAATGAAAGGGAAGAGGAAGATGAAGGCACAGAGAGGTTAATTAATTTTCCCAAAGTCACACAGAGTCAGAATCCAAATTTGGCAGTCAGTCTCCAAAGCTCATACTTATGCCCAAAATGCTATGTTCTGAACCATTATACTGAGAATAATCTCCCTACAGAAATTCATTAGAATTTTTATCAGGGGCATCCATTTCTTAACCACAAAGAAGTAATTTTTTTAAACTTCATATTATGAAAATTTTCAAAAATAAACAAAAGTACAGATACTTAGTATAATGGATTCTCTGTAACCATCATCCAGCTTAGACAATTACCACTACTTTTCTAAGGAAATAAGTAAGTCTAATATACCAACTTCAGTATAAAGGAGAAATTACTAGGAAAAAAATAGAACTTTTTCACATAGAAATACTGTCTTCTGCCAAAAATTGTCACCTTGATGTACCAGTATTGAAGTTTTGCAAATAAATCCTCTAGATAAATCACAAAAGCAGTGATATGAGCGCATTATTTTCTTCTATTCAGTTAGATAAGACTGAGGGAATGTTTGGCAGTACCCTCTGCAAGTCAAAATGATTCCGGCTTCACCTCTTTGATGCATAATTGACATTTAGAAGTTGAATGTCATAAGCTGAATTTCCCAAAATTAAAAGAAAATTTGCCTTTGTATATGAGCATCATAATTTTAAAGACATCTCTTGGGTTCTTTTGAGGCTAACTTTTCGACATTTGGGAAACATATTTTACCTTAAGGGTGGTTGTGACATAAATGCTAGAAAGTACTATATAATCTTCAATACTGATAGCAACACACAAATGGTTTATTATTATTTTTAAATTCAACTTCTATGGATTTGTTTTTTAAAGATTTAACTTATTTATTTGTCAGAGAGAGAGAGAGAGAAAGAGCACAAGGAGGGGTAATGGCAGACAGAAGGAGAAGCAGTCTCCCCTCTGAGCAAGGACCCTGACAGGGGACTCATCCCAGGACACTGGGATCATGACCTGGGCCAAACGCAGACATTTAATGAATTGAGCCACCCAGGTGCCCCTATAAATGGTTTTTTAAAAGTCATAACTACACACACATGCAGTAGAGTCACATAATAAACATATCTAACTGATATGAGTTTGATTACAACTAACTAGAGGAGAGAGAATAATAATAGCCTGTGAGCTTCCTCATACCAGTCTCCCCCAGGAATGCAGAGACTGAGGGGAGCCCAAGATAGAAGCTGCAAATATGTCCTACTTTCACATGATCCCAAAGTTGCATGCCACTCAAACGTAAGCATCATGTTTAAAATCTAACACACACACACACACACACAAAAGGAATACATTCTCAAAAGAAAATCAATCGAGTCCCATTCTGAGATAAACCAGATGTTGGAAATAACAAACAAGGATTTTAAAGTTCTCATAAGTATGCTCAGTGAAGTAAAAGAGCAGACTTTTCATAAATAATAATCTCAACAGAGAAAAAAATCATAGAATATAAATAGGGACAAAAAGGGAGGAAATTCTAGATCTGAAAAGTACAATTTCAGAAATTTTTAAAAATCACTAGATGAATTTGATGGCTGAATGGACATGGCAAAAAAAAAAAAATGTAAGTAGACTTGAAGAGAGAGAGCAAGAGAAATTATCCAAGATGAAGAACAGGGAGGAAAACATTTAAAAAGAACAAGGCCCTGGGGATCTCTTAGATAATATCAAACAGTATAACATACAAACTTGATGAAAGAAAGAAATCTGCAGAAACAAGATGCTAAATGAAAATCAAGAATCATAAACCCAAAGAAGCTCATGTTAAGGCATATCAATGTCAAACTGTCCAAACCATTCCAAATGGCTATTTTATTTTCGTATTTTTCATTTTGTTTCAGGTTTTTATTTAAATTCTCATTAGATAACATATAATGTTATATTGGTTTCAGGACTAGAATTTAGTGATTCATCACTTATATATAATACCCAGTGCTCATCACAAGTGTCCTTCCTAATAATATCAACCATTCAAAATGGCTGTTTTAATATACCTCTTTCAAACGCAGACAAATCAATTGCGTACAAAATTAGGGAGAATGTAAAAATTGGAACATTAAAATTAAAAATGTTATCTGTCCAGCAACAAATAAAGAATAGACATTATTATGTACACTGTAAACATTTATAAAGATTGACCATGTATTAAGCCAAAAAGACTCAAAATACAATAAAAACTTGAGATCATAAAGGATCACATTTTCTAGTCACAACTTTGTTAAATTTGAAACTGACATTTAAAAAGTAATTTTAAAGTAATTTTAAAATTTAAATGTGTTAAAATTAAAAATACACTCTTAACTCATGGATATAGGGGAAAATAATGGTGTAAATAATGAAATTTTTAAAACTAAGTAACTAAAAATTAGCACACCATATCAAAGCTTGTAGTTTGCAGAAAAAAGTACTTAGAAGGAAATTTATACATTCAAATGATTTATTTAAAAAAAGAAAAATTGTAGGTACTCAAAAAAAGAAGCTATTAAGAAAAAGCAGAAAACTCAAACTAGAGCTTAAAAAATTAAAATAAGCGAAGATTTAACAAATAGAAAGTAAATTCAGTATAATAGAAATAATTGAGAGAAAATGTATTCATTTTTAGAAGACATAAAAATGGCATATTTCTAACAAAATGGAATAACAAAAAGAGAAGGGAAAAATAAACAACATTAAGAACAAAAGAAATGGAACATTTGTACAGATTCAGGGGAGATATAAATAATCGTGGAAATTTCTGGGAATAACTTTGTGCCACTAATTTGAGAATTTAGATGAAATGGACAACTTTCTGGAAAAAATAGAAATGAAAACTTAATACAAATGAAAATAATTTACTAAAGATTTCAATAGACTGATAATTACCAAAGATATTGATAAGAAATTGAGTTAGTAGTCACAAATATCTCTTCCATAGAGACATCAAGCTGAGGCTATTTTGTAAGACCACAAAATATTCAAGGAAAGAATAATTATTAAACAAATTCTTTCAGAATATAGACAGATACTTCCCTAAGATTTTTTGAGACTAGCATAACCATGACACAAAAATCCGACAAGAACAGTATAAGAAAATGAAATTGTAGACTGATCTGACTTATAAAGCTGACTGTAATGGTTCTGAATTAAATATTACGAAGTTAAAGGGAGCAATATGCACAAATAACACATGAACTTGCAGAGTCTTTCCCAGGATTACAAGGATGGTCCCCCATTAGAAAATCCACTGACAAAAATGATCCCATTAAATAATTAAAGAGAAAAATTACATAATCATCTCAATAAGTAAGGATAATCATTCGAAGTTTAATATTCACTCATGTTAAAAACAGAAAAAATGTTGGCATAAGAGAATGTGACATCAGATCTTTCCTGTTGTCTCTAGATTAGGGCTGAGGCCCCAAAAGCTTAGAATAAAGCAAAAAGTTTTGAGTATCTTCATATTTTCTAAAGCAAGTTGCTCAATTCACTGCTGATGAACTTGGAGAAGGAATGGTCAAATTCTTTTTCTGTCCTCTTGAGAAGGATGAAAAGTCAGACAGCTGTGCTGTGCAATCTGATATGCATGAATTGTGGAAAGGAAGAAGGTACTCTTCTCTACCTCAAACCAAATGAGAGGACTTTCAAAAGAACACCTGAGAAATCTGAATGTGTCCCTTAATTTGAGGATTTAGGATTGCTATGTATCATGGGGGCTTGCCTTGGGAAGTCTAAAAACAAGAAGCTGTGTCTTGAGGTGCCTCAGGGTAGCAGAGAAAGTGCTTCATGAGGTAGGCCTTTCTCCCTCAGTTTGGTAAGAACTGAGTTCGTATATCTCATGGGCCATCTTAAGGTACCATAGAAGGGGGCCAAGCATGAACCATCCTAAAAGGAACCCTGTCTAAAAGGGCTGTCAAAATAAATGAGAACATCCTTAGTGAGTCGTGGACCCCTGAAAACCAGCAGCCTGAGGCTGAGTCATAAAAGACTGGGGGGTGAAGGCTTTGCCTGAATGAAAGGGGCTAAATCCAGGAAACGTCCTGAGAGCATCACTTCTAAAAGCCACAAAAGCACTCCAGAAAAGAAAGTCAGCTTTTCAACATCCACCATATCCAGAGATGAGCAATGACAGTCAAGAAGACTTCCTAACTTCTTTCTGCCCCTCTAGCCCAATCCTGGAAAGGCCAAAACACCAAGCAGCGAGTCTGAGAAAAGGAATAGTGAAGAAACAGTGAGGAGGCAGCGGTGCCTCTTTCTCTCACTGTGAAGCTTATAATCTGAAGTGTACCCCATGTGCAGCAGGAGGAGTTTAAATTGGACTAAAGTCGGGAGTTTTATTATTAGACTGGACTTGACGACTTATAACCTTAAAGTGACTGGAGAATGTTTTATGACCGGAAACAACTGGCAGATCCAGGGAATCTGACCATGCTCTCATCTCTGGTAAGAAAGAACTATTCAACAGAGCAAAGTTAATCAAGAGTGATGAGGGAAGAAACAAAGGAAAATTTATTTCTGCCAGGGTCCTGCTGAATCCAGCCTGTTCAATAAGCTGGGAAAAAAGGTAACGATATTAATTTGACAAATACTATCAACCCAAACTACAGGGAACACATTTAATATGATACTTTGGAAGTACCCTTGTTAAGCAAAGATCAGGATGATCACAGCCACTGGTTCTATTCATCATTGCCCTGGAAAGTGTACCCAGTGCAATAAAGCTAGAAAAGTTTTTACATAAGGAATAAGTGGAAAGGATGAGAGAAAATGTTATTTTCAGACAATGTCCATTTTGAAATGCTAATATATCTATACATATATACATATTAGCATATATATATAATTAGTTTTAATAAGATTAACATTCAGAAATAAATAATGGTCTTTGTTACAGTCCGATTCCATGTTTGTACAATAGTCATTAGGTGTAAAATTTCTTCTCAGCTTCTAGAAAGTACTGTTATAACTGAATTGTATTCTGCCAATATTCATACACTGAAGCCCTAACCTCTAGCAACCCAGAATGGGACTGTATTTGGAGAGAAAGCCTTTAAAGATGTGATTAAAATGAGGCTGTTATAATGGGTCCTACTCCAATATGATTGGTGTCCTTATAAGAAGAGGAGGTTAAAACACACACAAAGAGAATACCAGGGTATTCATGCACAGAGCAAAGACTGTGTGAGGACACAGTGCAAGATGGCCACCTACAAGCCTATGAGATAGACTTCAGAAGAAACCAGTCATGACAACCATTGATATTGGACTTCTACCTTCAAAAACTATGAGAAAATAAACTTCTGTTGTTTAAGCCACCTAAGATGTGGTATTTTGTTACAGCAGCCATAGCAGACTCATACAGTCTTATAAATGAACAATGTCTAATTAAAATATAATATCCAATTTAAAAGAGCAATAAATTAAAAAGTACTTAGGAATAAATCTAACAGTAAGGAATTTATGGGAAAAAGTTACAAAGCTTTCTGAATAAAAGGACAAATAGAGCAAGTTCATTCTTGGGAAGATAATATCATAAATATTTCCATTCTTTTCCAAATTAATCTATTACATTTAGTGCAATAACATCAAATTCAACTCAAATAGAGTCTTCATGGGAGAAGAAAGAGTTGAAAATAACCACAAAAACACTGATAAAATACATGGAGGAAAGCACTTGATTCCCTTACTGGCTGTAATTTAAAAGCCTTAACAATTTTTTTTTAAGATTTTATTTATTTATTTATTTGACAGACAGATCACAAGTAGGCAGAGAAGCAGGCAGAGAGAGGGGAGGAAGCAGGCTCCCTGCCGAGCAGAGAGCCTGATACAGGACTCGATCCCAGGACCCTGAGATCATGACCTGAGCCGAAGGCAGAGGCTTAACCCACTGAGCCACCCAGGTGCCTAGGGGTGGAAAAGCCTTAATAATTAAGGCAGGGTAGTCATTTAGCATTTAAGAAGTATTATTTCAGCTTTCACTAGAAAATATAATAGTTCTTATTGTTTTCAGGTTTTTAAAAATCATGTTAAGAATTCCCTACCATTCAGGAGCACCTGGGTGGCTCAGCCAGTTAAGCAGCTATCTTTGACTTGAGTCCCGATTCCAGGGTTCTGGGTTTGAGCCCCACAGCAGGCTCCTTGCTCAGAGGGAAGTCTGCTTCTCTTCTGTCCCCCACCCTGCTCACACTAGCTCTCACACTCTCTCTCTCTCTAATAAATAAAATCTTTTTAAAAAAAGAATTGTCTACCATTCATTTTTCTAAGTGATTTTTTATTGCCATAGAAATAGATATTGTAACAATGTTTTTTCAACATCTCAAGAAATGACCACATGGTTTCACTTATCTCACCTAATAACACACTGTATCATATCAATTGGTTTCTTACATGGAGACATCCTTTTATTTCTGGGATAAATTCAACTTAGTGGTAGATGTAGTTCTTTTCACATGTAGCTGAATTTAATTAGCTAATATTATATTTGGTATTTGTGAGTCAATATTCACAAGTAATGTTGATCTATAGCTTTCTTGTTATATTTTGTGTTTTAATATTGAGGCTTATTTAATATTGTGGCTTTAAATGTGTATTAGTAACTTCCTTTTTATCCTGTGTAACAGTTTAGATAGGATATTAAAAAAATCTATTCTTTTTTTTTTTTTTTTTTTTTTTTTTTTTTAAATTTTTTATTTTTTATAAACATATATTTTTATCCCCAGGGGTACAGGTCTGTGAATCACCAGGTTTACACACTTCACAGCACTCACCAAATCACATACCCTCCCCAATGTCCATAATCCCACCCCCTTCTCCCAAACCCCCTCCCCCCAGCAACCCTCAGTTTGTTGTGAGATTAAGAGTCACTTATGGTTTGTCTCCCTCCCAATCCCATCTTGTTTCATTTATTCATCTACCCACTTAAGCCTCCATGTTGCATCACCACTTCCTCATATCAGGGAGATCATATGATAGTTGTCTTTCTCTGCTTGACTTATTTCGCTAAGCATGATACGCTCTAGTTCCATCCATGTTGTTGCAAATGGCAAGATTTCATTTCTTTTGATGGCTGCATAGTATTCCATTGTGTATATATACCACATCTTCTTGATCCATTCATCTGTTGATGGACATCTAGGTTCTTTCCATAGTTTGGCTATTGTGGACATTGCTGCTATAAACATTCGGGTGCAAGTGTCCCTTTGGATCACTACATTTGTATCTTTAGGGTAAATACCCAATAGTGCAATTGCTGGGTCATAGGGCAGTTCTATTTTCAACATTTTGAGGAACCTCCATGCTGTTTTCCAGAGTGGCTGCACCAGCTTGCATTCCCACCAACAGTGTAGGAGGGTTCCCCTTTCTCCACATCCTCGCCAGCATCTGTCATTTGACAGCTAGAAAGAATTCACTAGAAAAAACTCCAGGACTATGGCCAAAATTTTCCTTTTAGGTGGTGTAGTTTGTGAAAAACATTTTATGTTGATTACAGTGCTACTCCTATTTAACTTTCCTACTTCATCTGGAGTTAGTTTTGATATCTTAATTTAGAAATATTTTCAAGACTTATTTTGCAAGGAATTGTAGATTAAAATATCAACAACAATGAAACGCTATATGTCAGATTCAGGTAGGAAAGAAACAGCTTCCTATAAGTCATTAGCTTCTGAGTTTGGGACCTTAATCTCTAGTTTGGGAATACAACAAGGTAATAATAGGAAATCTCTTTTTAACTTCGATCAGAACATTTTTTCGTCAACTGAACTGAGAGTGCCATATACTGAAAGCTAATACATTTCCTCTGATTAGCTTAGGAAGATACAGGGAAACAATAGATCTAGCTCATTCTATGAAAGGGCTCACCTGCTGGTTACAATTTTCTTATCTGATGAAGAACAGAGTGCACCAAAGTAACCAACAACATGGGAGTGTGCCCCCACAAAAAAATTAATTTTGCATCCTCTTTCCATAATTGCAGGATGTCAGCCACACCAATCACTCAGTCCTTTGACTAATTCTGGTATATTCAACTCTGTTTCAGGAGGCTCCAGTTAATTTCCATCTCTCTGTACACCTGTTACCACCACCACCACCACTACCCCCACCACCACTGCCCAAACCATCTCCAGCCTGCCATTGACATCAGAAATGTATGCGTTTCAAATGTCCAGGTCTAAATCCCCAAAGACAACTCCAGTTTTGCTCATGAAGAATAGCACCAAAAAGCTGCTGCCAGGTTTAGATTATTGTTGGGCCCTAAGTTTGGGTGCAACCCGCTTGGGTCAATGTCAGTACAAGACACCTAGTAGCCAAGAACCCAAGTTTCTTAGGAGGCTGGCATCCAGATCTAGATCAAGATCTAAATGCAGTGGTATATTTTTTTCCCTATCAATATTGCTTCCTCTCTTTCCATTCTGTCTTTAAAGGCTTCCAGATCCCTGACCACAGGTAATATTTGAGAGGGAGAAGAGAAAGAGATAGTAGAGACCTCTGGGGAGGTAGAGGGGCTGGGGGTTGAATGCCAATCATGACTATGTAATGAAGTCCCCCCAAAATCTAAAAGGACTGGGTTTGAGAACTTCATGGTTGGGGAACAGAGGTTAGGGAGAGTGGTGCTCTCTGAGAAGATATGGAGGCACAGTGCCCTTTTCCCGTACGTCACCCTATGTATCTCTAACATCTGGCTATTGCTTCATATCCATTAACAAAACGGTAAACACAAGTGTTTCCCTGAGTTCTGTGAGTCTCTCTAGCAAATTAATGAAATGTAAGGAGGAGGTCATTGGAACCTCCAGTCCATAATGGGTCAGAATCACAGGTAACAGCCTGGGGCTGGGCTGGCATCTGAAGTGGGAATGGAAGGCAGTCTTGGAGGACTGAGCCCTTAACCTGTGGAATCTGATGTTATCTCCAGGTAAAGTGTCAGAATTGAGTTGAATTCCCAGACAGCCTTTCGGGGTCTGATAATTAATTGGGTGTTATGTGTTGGGGAACCCCCTCCTCCAAGTTGGCACTGGGTCCACCAACACTGAAAGAGGATCCCTCCAGTCTTATCATATAATTTCTAAATGGCTCATCTACATGTCACATTTATTGAGCAATTTCTTTATGCTTAATGCTCTCTCATGGGTGTGAGGGAAAGTAGAGGGTAGTTGTGCTGTGAGGTAAAAGAGAGGGTAGAAAGTAGAGGGTGGTTGTGTAGAATATAATAACATCCTTCACTTTCATAATCCTTTACAGTTTACAAAGCACTGAACACACACTAGCTCATTTAAATCTTGGTCCTCAAACAAATCTGAGAAGTGTTTATCCTTAGTACGTAAGTGAGAAAACAAACATTGCTCAAGGGGATATAGGAAGTAGCATAGCCAGGATACAACCCAGATACTTGACCTCAAAAATTTTTTAGTGTAGCTAGAGAGATAAAACATAAACATTTGAAAGAATTAGTAAATTACATATGATAGCATAATAGATAATTTAACTCATTCTTGTATGATTTAATGAGTTCCATCCATTTGAGATGCTTCTGAAAAGAGATGTCCAATAGATAACTGGATGTAGATGGAAGGAATGTAAGACTTAGGACCCGTCACCTATAGATGGCAATAGAAATCATACGAGTTGTATTTGAAGTTGGTCCTTTCAGCGATGATTACCATTTTATTAACAGTATACAAGAACAAAGGAGAGAACCGTTTGCTAACACAAGTATTAACAGTATCCAGGAGAAAGGAGAGAACTATTGTAATTATGAGAGCTACTTTATTAAAAGTCATCATTCATGAAACAGAATATACTGAGAAATTGCATTATCAACCTGGTCTCTCTACTCTAGCTGGCTGGAACTTGAATTCTTCCAAGTCCGTCTGTTGAGCTCTGGGAATTATTCAGCCGACAACTCTCCAATAGTTGCTCTTTGTCCTCATGGCATCTTATTCTATCTATGTAGCTTAGTACTCAAGAAAGTATCCAAGAGAACATCTATGCACATTTCTGCAACTCTTTCCACTTGTGGTCTTGTCCTTTGCTGTATCCTGCCCATCTAACTCCAGCTCCATCAGCTTCGACAACTCCAATCTGTGTCTCTGAAATTCAGCAAAATCACCGTGTTCTGCTTGGTTCAGGACAAAAAAATGTCTCCAGGGAGAAAGCCAGGATGCTCATGACTTTCACTTTGTTTCTTTTCTTTCTCTCAGGGAACACAATACGTACGGTTCTGAAAACAAGTTACTTCATATATGTTATCCAGGTTTCTAGTTGTTTATGATGTGAGGGAAATTTCGCTACCACTTAAGCTTCCAACATGGCTGGAGGCTTAAGTGTTCCCACGTAGTTTTGAAGTGATGCAGATCTGCTACGAATGACATTTTACATTAATCATGTATGTTAAAATTTTAAGTGTAACCATCTCAAAAATAACAACGTAAAATAAAACTTCCAACCCAAGGGAGCATGAGACAAGGTAGAATAAAGAAAACTTGATCATTCCAATGGTAGACGGGACGGGAGAAAAAATGAAGGAAAGAGGATTCTAGTGCCAAGAAAGGAAGTCCAGAGCAGCAACAGATGGGACTGTTTACTCCTGACAATATAGAGATGATTGAGGTATTTGGAAAAGACTTTAAAATAAATACTGGATGTTTAGAATTCTCAAAGAGCCAAAGGAGAAACGAACATCATGGAAGAATTAGAAACTATGGAAGATTAAAGGTAGACATTAAAAACCATTTGAAAATTAGAACTGAAATAAAAAATTAGAAAAAGCTAGACAGGATATTCTGAAGAAAGAGTAATTCCTTGGAAGACAGAATCGAGAAAATCTACCAGGGTATAACAAGGAGGGATAAAGAAATGGCCATTTATAATCTTCCTGTCCAAACAGGTCCTCAATATATAAAACTCAATATGACTTAATTATAGAGGACACTTTATCAAAATATGACAGAAAGGGTGATTTTAACATACTTCTCTCAGAAACTACTTTGATCCAAAAAAGCAAGCATGTAGGATTCTTGAATAACACGATTCTCAAACTTGATCTAATAAATATATTCAGAATCTTGGGTAGAACAATAAAATGTGTCATACATTGGGTGACATTCCAGTCTGTCTGTACTCTGTTCTCTATTCTGTTCCACTGTTGAATGTGTCTTTGTTTGTGCTAATGCCACAGTCTTGATTACAATAGCCTTTTAATTCTTTTTGTCCTCCACGCTGGAAGACAAAAGCTTAATATGTAGCTTCCTTCAGCAATCTGTGCTTTGAAATTTCATAAATACATTGAGGGGTGATGACTCATGTGTGAACGGCTTCCAATTTTGACGCTACAATTGCAGATGATCACCAAAACTTTTGTTGCTGTTCTGTCTTCTGTAGTAGCCTTCTGCCAGAAACCAAGTCTGGATTTTAAGCCTTTCTCTGGGCCATAATCTGATGAAAATCCCCAAAGAAAAAGTGCCTCTTGGTGCTGGTGTTAATTTACCACTCCTTGTTGGTATTTTATTCTTCCCGGTTTTCTTTCCCAGCTAACTCCACTTGGTAGCTCTTTGTTCTTAAGAACTAGAAACTGCTAAAAGTCAGAAGCTTTAAGACTTTTTGGGAGGTGAGGGCAGTTCCTAATTGGCTTACTCTGTGAAGCCTCTGTCTTTGGCTCAGGTCATGATCCCAGGGTTGTGGGATTGAGCCCTGCATTGGGCTCCATGCCCTGAGGAGAGTCTGTCTCTCCCTCTCCCTTTGCCCCTCCCCCCAACTTGTGCTCTCTCTCCTCTTTCTTAAAGAAATAAAGTCTTTAAAAAAAAAGTATAAGTAGGTTTGCAAAGGCCCACCATATCAAAAGATACTGAGAAGACAACTGTATGTACCTCTATGTCAGCAAAGCAGATTACTTAGTTACTTATTATGACTGGGAAAGCCCAGGGAGGTTCCAACCCTGACATGCTTCCTCACTTGTCTGCCGTGAGAGTGATCTCTTCTACAACGAGCAGATCTCTTACCTAAAAGAATCAGTATTTTGGGTTATAGACAATTAGCATGTTTATTTGTTCCGATAAAATAGGGAGAACTCTCTTTCTTGGTTTGGCACAAAGGCCTCAGTTGGTGGGGAAAGCAGCCTTCTCCATCTTGATCTAATTAACACAGGACATATAAAATTAGCAATATCATCTAGTACACTTAGAAAGACATGAAAAGTCTATGAGAGTCACAGACTAGAAACTTATTTTTTTTTAAATTAAATTAATTTATTTTCAGCATAACAGTATTCATTATTTTTCACCACACCCAGTGCTCCATGCAATCCGTGCCCTCTATAATGCCCACCACCTGGTACCCCAACCTCCCACCACCCCTGCCACTTCAAACCCCTCAGATTATTTTTCATAAATTTATCTTTGTAAGTGGTTGTGGGAGGAACTTGGTCAATGTCTCCACCAACCTCCGTCTGCCTATCCAGCCTTACCTAACGAGCTGGATAAATGGGAGACATTACTATAGCCTACTGAATATTTACTATCTTCCTGCCCCTTATTTACAGAACCCCAGTGTTGTTTGGGGAAGTGGGGAATCATGAACACAGATAAAACGCTGTCTCTCAGGCTTACTTGCAACTAGGGGTTGACCAGGAGACACACCTGTGCCTGGAATTGAAGGAGAAGTGTATCAGATAGAGAAAGTTTGTCTTTCTGCTTAAAAACATAAATGCAGCTGGTATATGCATTTTGTCCTTTCGTCTTGACCCTGCTTCTGTCTAGAACACACTTCTGATACATGGAGATGAAACAGCCGTTTTGCAAAAATACTGGAAGGATAGGAAAGACCAGGATATTTCGTTGGGAAGCTGCACTGTCCCCAAACTACCAGTCTCCAGGCTTCTTGTTATGTGGAAAAAATAAACCCACTAAAGATGATTCTCTGTTACGTGTAGCCAAATGCAATCCTAGTTGACGGGACTGAGAAGTTTTTACAGAATTTTATGAATGTGCAATCTAGTAGAACTTCTGAGAATCGAAGGAAAGAAATTTCAAAAATGAGGACTGCTCAACTGTGCCGTAAGGAAAACATGGAAAGAAAGGGTTTTATGAGAACATTGAGGAGAATTGGTGCTTGGTAATTGGGGGTTCACTGGGAACACTGAGCAAGGGCTTTTCAAAACCTGTTCATAACACACTACCGAATTATTTAGACTTCCCTTTGCTGCCTACACTCCAAAGTCCTTCTCATCCTAAAATGATGCTCCAGTCCTTCTCTCTCCTTCAAAATGCACCCCCAAAACTTTTCTGTAATTTTTCCTGAGCTGCGCGTGTTAGTTTTGCCCACATCCTCACACCTTTATAATCTATTCTCTCCTGCAAAGGCTTCTGTGTCCTTTCCAAAGTAACTAATTTAAGTTGGTTTGGTTGCTTTTATTTCTCTTTCTTCCACACTATCCATTTCTGTGCAACAACACCACGACTAGAACTTGCAAAGACAAAATTATCTTTATCATGAAAAGGAAAATGAGAATTCTTAACATTACCTTTTATTATTTTTTAATTACACATAGACATGCATAATTAAAATACACTTTTAGACACATGCATTCATGTGCCTTTATTAACACAGAGAATCCAGGAGACTCTTCCTCAAACAAGGCTTGCTATAGTAAGGATCCAGTGTCAACTCCCACGTTGCCCCCACCCCCCAATTTAACTTGGTTAAACTATAATTTGTGTCATTCAATCCCTAAAATGGTAACTTCATTCAGCACATTTCATGACATTCAAAGCAATTCAGAAAACTGCTTTTGAAAACTAAGATAAAGCACCACATATTCCATAAATCCTCTCTCCTCCCTGAAAATCTGGAATATGGGAACACTCTTTGCTCTCCCTCAGCAAGTCCAGCCTCCTGCACTGACTGCCATGTTGCATGGGAAACCCCAATCTCAGTCCCCTCCAAGCTCCCAAGGCCACGTCGAAGAAACAATTCCTGTCTTAGGAAATAGTGCCCTTGCTTCTAAAGCCACATCTCACATTTTATTTTTGGTTTCTGATGCCCTTTTTATTGTCATCTGTCTTTCATCAGTCTCCCATGGAGAATTCCAGCTACCAGTACTAACGACATTATACACAGTACCACCATTGATGCCAACATCAAATGGAAATACATATTTTTTTTGTTAGGGTGTATAAACTTCCTGGTTTAATGAAGCAGAGCTACACTGAAAGTTTATCTAACTCAGTTTATAATAAGAAAATGCCTTGGTGCGTGTATTTGTGTTGTAAAGAAAAGCTAAAATTAACACTTTTAAGACCACCTCCGACACACGAGTCAACCTTGTTATAAGCAAAAAAGAAAATCAAGGTAAAAGTTGATTAAAACACCAAACCAAATTAAATTTGATCTAATAGTGTTTACTTGTTTTAACATCTGGAAAAGTTTGGGCATACACTGCAAACATTTTTAACCTAATTTAAAAATAAATTATGCTTAGTTTCCACGGATGTATTTAAGTTGGGTCCTTTTAAAGAAATAATTCTTTAGGATTTTTTTTTTTTTTGCACTTAACAGGCAAGAATTTGGATCATAAGGTGCCAATGGAAAGAATATCTAAATATCTCTCCCCTAATGGGTCCTCAAAAGAGCATCCCAGTTTTGAAAAAATATAATTTAAAAAGATCCTATACCCTCTGCTGGGCGAAAAACAGATAGATGTGGAGGGCCTCCTAAATAGGGGTTGCACAGTAGTATTTTCACCTGCAGGGAGGGGAAAGAGATGTAGCTGATGGGGGCCTCCCCACTGATCCTGACCCTGAGGACACACACCAAACTCCTGCGTAGGTGAGGGACTCCCATACAGATGAAAGATTTAGTTGAAATTCCTAAGGGCTCCTGCAGCCCTTGTAGGCTTCCCCTCCCTGCCCAACATAGATTCTCCCCAACCCCCCAGTGGCTAAAGTGTGGAAACCATTCTCCCAAATCCCATGGCTGTTTGGTCAGAGAGCCTGCACCAGGGAACACTCTGCATGCTACTGGGTAGGAAAGGGGGAAGAGGGTAGGTATTTATGGAAACTAGTTTGGGAAGAAAAGCTGAAAAGGGAAATTGAAGACCTCACCCAACCTTGATGCAGCCTGATATGCTGCTCTTTTGTCACCAGAAATCTACAGATTTGCCTTATGATCTGGTTGGCATCTGCTTAGCTGCTTACTCTGTCCAGGAATCCAATTCCCCGACACCCTACTTCTCTCAACCGCTCCAGTCTGCATTTGTTTTGTCAGCTCTGTCTTTCCTGAATTCACAAAATAGTCTGTAGCTTCTTGATGGATGGGGTCATCTCTTGGACTTTTTTTTTTTTTCTTTCCGGTCATAGCTAACAAGGGACTTCCTGTGTACACAGCAGGCGGTGAGCCCTGGTGGGGCACCGAGAAAACATGGGGTTGATTCATCTTTTGTATGTGGGCTTTTTCAGCACCCATTCAATACCCTAGAAGAGAGTTATTACTTGATCCAAACAGTACATAAAAACGTAAGCCATAAGTAAGAGAACTACCCACCCCCTTTATTTGTACTCTGTTCTCTTTTCCTACGGCAGTGCAGCCTTCTGGATGTAGCCAGGAGCTTGCCCTCCTAGTGGTTCAGGCAAAGGCTGGGAGCTTTGTGTGTCTGGTAAGGGCCGTGGTCAGCAAAGTTGGTTTTCTATTAGAAAAGTCTGTTTTATACTGTGATAAAGCTTCACACTTGTGATTAAAAAAAAAACATTCTGTGGCAGAGACATAACCTCCCTCTAAATTCTCATCTCATGGCGTAACTTCATCCACAAGCTCATAACTCAGAGCAGCCTGTGGTTGAAAATCATGTACACATTTACTCCTTACTCCTTGTTGCTAGAGGGGAACATAGGTTAGCCACAGAATAATCCTTAAAACAGTAAGAATCATAGCCATTCCTCTCTCCTCAGCCTTATAAGCATTCATAGCCTTAATGCACACCCCTTTAGAAACCAAATCAATTATATTTTTTTCTATTCCCTTTATCATAACCTTTTGGCTCTGCTACCTGGAGCACTGGTTCTCCAAGTGCGGTGAGAGTGAATATCACCTGGAAACTTAGGAATGCAAATTCTCCAGGTTTTATCCCACACCTACTGAATCAGAAACTCTAGGGGTGGCGCCCAGTAACAAGCCCTCCATGTGATTCAGACGCATGTTCAAGTTGGAGAACTGCTGACTGAAGGGCCAGTAGCTTTGTTTTGTAGGAACTAAATATCTTGGCATCTCAGAGAGAACAGCTCTCACCTTAGCCATCACACCTGTATAGGACATGAAGCAACTCATGAGAGCCTGTGGCGGGCCCCCCAAAAATATCCGTGTATCTAAAGGGTAGTCTGGCCAATCCACATGTTAGCACTGCAGTCCTGATTGAGGGAAACACCTCCAGAAGACAATTGACTTGGAATTTGAGAGGAAGTGATTGCACATCATAATCAGTAAATTGCACAGGGATGAACAGAAGCATCTGCTACTAACATTTTCAAAGCTACATTTTTCGCAGGTACATTCCAGAGTGTAACAAACCATTTCCACATGTGGGGGCTGATCTTTCAACTATATATCTTACCTGCCTTTTGTGTCATCACAGATTTCTTTAGAAGTTAAAGTTCACTTCAAAGTCATAGTGGAGTCAAAAACTTTTCCAGGTGCAGTGATGAGTCTTCAGAGATGTTGGTGATCAAGGGCAGAACTGCGGATTCAGGGAGGGCTGCGAGAGCCAGACTACCTTAGTGCCCCTCTCACTTCTGAGATACCCCCTGCCTACGTCAATTACCTGGCTGCACATTAAAATCCCTGAGGAAGCTTATTAGCATACTGATGCTTGGGCTCCACTCTTAGAAGTTCTAATTTAATTATTCTGGGTACAATCTATGCATTGGTATTTTTTAAAAGCATTCCAGGTTCTTCCACTGTGCACCCCAATTTTAGAACTACTGAGTTAAGTGGATATTTCTTGAGTACTTATCATGCATGAGTCCCTACTAGGGCCAACAGAAGATTCAAAAAGCATAGGGAAAGAGGATGTGTCTTCAAGAAGCATAGAATGGTGGGATAGGGAGCAAGATATACACGCCTAACTAGAACCCACAGTGGTCTAAGATGCTGCATAGTTATCTGTGCCAAATACGGGGTTGGGTGAATTCTGTGGGAACAAATGGTTAGAGTTCCACAGAGAAGACTGGCTTTGAATTTGATTTGGGACAATTTTTATCAGACAAGGGAGAAAAAAACACTTCGGGATGAAAAAATGAAAATAAACATTAGTGTGAAGACAAGAAAGTTCAAGAATTTTGAAGGGATCATTGAGTACTGTATAGTCACATACAGGGGATGAGGTCGACAAGGTCATTCAGGCCAAGTTTTAAAGCATTTGTGCATGCCATGGTAATAATTTAAATCTTATTCTCAATGAAAAGTGATCCTATGATACGTGTTTTAGGAAGATAAATCATTTAGAAGATAGCTACTATTTCTACCAATGAAACTGTTGGGAACTTTATTTAGCCTGTTAAATAAACTCTCATTGAACATTTAATTTACTTTGTTGCAAATTCCCACACTATGAGGAATTTAAAAATGCCCCAGGCAGCTATTTATAATGGATTCTTGAACCTTATACTCTCTTATAAAGCTAGTATACAACATAGAATTTTGTGTTACATAGACCACATTTCTGTTGCTGTTGATAATTCTTTTTTTTTTTTTAATAATTTATTTATGGTAAAAGTAGCTTACTGGAGCCACTCAGAATATTAGCCTAGATCACAAAGCTGAAGTAGTGGTTTTCAGGTTTCTCCACTGCAAAGTTATCTCTCCCTGCCCCCCACTTTCTATACTGTACTCTTTGAAAGGAAGTCACTATTCACACCTCCTTGAGGGCAGACTGTCTACATAAATTATTTGGAGTTCTACATGGGATATGTGTCTACTCTCCCCCTTCCATTAACTTATAAACCTTGAAATTCATTTTATACTTTGTAGTAGAATCCAATACTGCATTTATTTACTGCGATTTTTTTTTCACTTGTCTGGGCAACTTTCCATTCTTTTAAATCATAATTCTAAAAGCATGGTTATATGATTAAGTATTCAGATTGCCATCTTTTTTAGACTGAGCTCTTTCTATATGAACTACGGTGTAGAGATGTTTGAGATTGCAAAGAATAGAGCTGACATCACTTCTGGGCTTCAAAAATGAATTTGGGAAGGAAGGCAGGGCATCAGTGCCTGCCACTACAAGGAGTTATTTGGAAACCTAGGAGAATCCGGACATCCTGGAAAATTAGGCATTCAACAAATGACTCTCTTCACCAGACCTGCTCTATCTCACAAATGTACTTGGGCTGCCTTTAGCAAGAAAAGAACACTTGCTTCTCTCTCCTTTTGCCACTAATACAAACATTAATTACACCCTCTGCCAAAGTAAGCAGACTATTTACTCTTCTGATTCTAAGCAGACTCTGGACACTGATGTGGTGAAATCTGAGAGGTGGAGCACCTGAGTCCTAGGGTCTCAGGCTGAGTTTGGGGAGTCAGTTATCCGATTTACTGTGTGCAACCAGAAGTTGGCTCCTTGATTTTCACCAAACCTCTGCAAAGAAAGCAACTTGTCCATAGTCATAGTATAAGAAGAGGAAAAATAATTAACTTCTTAGGATTTTTATGGCCAAACCACCACCATGGGCACAGAAGAAGCCTTATCCTTCCTGACCAACCTTGCACTGCCTGTTGACCCTCCTTCAGTTCACTAGGCTCCCCTTTGTCCATCTGTCAAGGGCCCTCAATGGGCCTCTCTACTCACCCTCAGTAGACATTCCCAACCACACATCAGATCTTGCTGACACGTGTACTTACTCCTCTCCAGGATGTCCCCAGGACAATGAACCCACCTTGGTCCATCCACAAGGCCCAGAGGGAAACTAGAGCAGCTGTGGAAGCTTGTTTCCTCTTGACTCTGGCCTTTGGATGAACATTACTTGCACCCAACCTCTGGGGTTGAAGCCAGGAGAAAATGTAAGTACCCCTTTACTTCCTTACAAAACTGAAAGAGACCATGCTTCTAGACTTCTGGGTGCACTTCCTCTTCTGGCAAGAAAGCTTCTTTACCATCTGTTTCTGATGTTTTCTCTTGTCTCATCTTCCCCAGCAGAGCTCTCCCCTCCTTCTTGCCTGCTGCTTTGTGAATTCTCTCCAAAGCATTTACTGAATCCTCCGACAACTTAGATTGTTCTAGTCACCTCTTCATCTACAGACCCTAGCCCTGACTTTGGAGCGCAACTCAAAATTTACCTACTGGGCAACACCTATCACTTCCTAGCCCAGAAATTTCCCCTTTCCTGCCCATGGTACATCTTCTGCTCTGCAGGAGTGGTCCATTATTTCTCCACTGAATGCAGAAGGTGGGTCCTATGCATCTTTTACATCCCCTAAAACACAGGAATTGTTTTCTAATGCATGTGTGCATGAGACCCATTGGTGAACCACAGAAATGATTCTGCAAGGGATGTGGGGCCGATATTTTCAGCCATTTCAGACACAGAAAATCAGCAGCATGTGGATGAAGAGGTCTGCTGAAAGTTAAGTTGGTACTTATCTTTGCTGCCTCCTCCAATATCGCAAAAGATAGGAACTCCAAATGACAAAGAAAGTGAAAAGAGGGGATTATAGTAAACAAAAGAAAATCAACAAGATTTAGGAAATAGAAGGCAGGAAAACAGTGGTAACTGAAGTCTGACAGCTAGTCAAGGGTCTGTGGAGCCAAAGGACGCCAATGGATTAAGCCAGTACAATTCTAGAAAGGCACAGAAATGGGGGGGGGGGGGTCAGGCATCTCCCAAGGCCAAGGTGTGGGTTGAGCCTGAAGACAGGAGGATTGGTTGGTAGACCTCAGAATCTTCCCCTAGCCCACACAGCCAAACCATCATCTTTCTTCCCACCAGGCACAAAAAGGGTAGGACATGGGGTTCCCAGGTCGTTAAAAGCAACGATGAGGAAGATGACAGAGAAGTAGCATGCTAAGACTACTTCCGGTAACAGGAGATCAGCTAGATAGCTTATCTAAAGATTGCAAACACCTACAAATCCAACAGGAGATCGAAGAGAAGAAGAACAGCAATTCTAGAAACAGAAAATCAACCACTTTCTGAAAGCAATGGCCACGGTCGCCAAACTGCAGAAAGAGCCAAGATGCCCTTCAACGGATGAATGGGTTAGAAGATGTGGTCCATATACACAATAGAGTATTATGCCTTCATCAGAAAGGATGAATACCCAACTTTCATATCAACATAGATGGGACTGGAAGAGATTGTGCTGAGTGAAATAAGTCAACAGAGAGAGTCAATTACCATATGGTTTCACTTACTTGTGGGGCATAAGGAATAACATGGAGGACATTAGGAGATGGGGAGGAGAAGGGAGTTGGGGGAAATCGGAGGGGGGAGATGAACTATGAGAGACTGTGGACTCTGAGAAACAAACTGAGGGTTTTGGAGGGGTGGGAAAGGGGGGTTGGGTGAGCCTGGTGGTGGGTATTAAGGAGGGCACACATTGCATGGAGCACTGGGTGTTATACATAAACAATGAATCTTGGAACACTAAAAAAATAAAATTAAAAAAACATATAGTGTTAAAAAAAAAAAAAAAGCAACGATGAGGCACCAAAATAGAAAGATAAGAGGGTAAGCAAACATCTGCACGTGCAGTGGTAAAACCCACCATCTTTCCCTGCCAGGTAGTCAGGGTCCTTGCGAGGCAGGGGCTGGAGAATCCTCTTGGGGGAGCTGATCAGTCTCAAGGGAAAAGAAACCTACTGATCCCATGGACCCAATGAAACAGGTCCTCACCCAATAATCCCAAAGCAAAGTCTGAGGATTAATGAACACTCCTCTTTCCACCCTAGTCACAGCTATGGAACATATATACATGGTTCAGACCAGCTTTTTAGGGACTCTACTTGAAAATTAATCTCTAACTGTATGTTAACTATACTGGAATTAAAAAAAAAGAAGAAGAAGAATCTTTGTGCCATTCACTTGTACTAAGACATTTGCAGTAAGCTTCTAATAGAAATTTAAACCAAAAAAAAGGGGGGGGAGTTACTCAGAGGAAGCAGAAGCAATTGAGAAATCAGGAAACATTTTTATAAAAAAATGAATATTCTCAGATGTAAGAAAAGATATTAAATCTATGCAGAAAAGAGTAAGTACTAGTTAAAAAAACAGTGAACAAGAACTCTTTTAGAAACTCAAAATCTTATAGCACTTAAAATTAGCATTTAAAATTCAATAGAATATATAGATGATTAAATTAAAGGAAATCTGGAAAGTATAACACAAAAATGGATGGAAAGGGAAAGCAATAAGCTAGAAAATTAAAGATAAACTCATAAAGACTGAATTTGACTGATTAGCTAACTGGAAGAAGGGTCAGAGAAAGAAACTGTAAAAATACAAACTGTATAAAACAGAAACCACACATATATATGATATTATTGAGCCAAGAGATATGGCTTTCCAGATCAAAAGGGACTATTGTCTGTCCAGCATGTTGAATTAAAAAGAAGACTCATCAAGGCATATCATCATAAGATTCAGGATAAAGAAAAGCTCTAAAAGTTCCCAGAGAGAAAAATCATACCAAGTATTTTTCCCACACAAAGAATATGGAATAAAATACTGCCTCATACTTTTCAAAAAGTAGCATTGGAAGCCAGTTGAAAGGACAGAAATGCCTAAAAATTCTAACAGGAAACTATATCCAACCTAGAAATCTATACTCAAACTATGATCAAATATGAAAATAGAATAAAAATATTCTCAGACATGCCAGGTCTTATAATATTTTCCTGCCTTGTACTTTTATCCTTAGGATGCTACTAGAAGATATGATCCCCCCCCCAATATAAAGACATAAACTAAGAAAGAAGAAGACATGAGGTCCAGGAAACCAGGGATCTAGGAGATCAGATGAAGGAAATTCCCAGGATGATAATCAGGACAAATCCTCGGATACCAGCAATGCATCAGCCCTAGAGCATAAACAATCCTGACTGGCAAGAGAAGGACGGGACAGATGGTGCTAGAAGGAATAACTCTAAGAAAAAACAAAGCCTGAAAGGTCACCAGAAGTATTTGTTCATACTGAGAAGTGTTCGAGAGCCCCATTGGAAGGGCCAGGGAAGAATTAATTAATTATGCAGATAACATATGAAACAAAAGAAGGAATTACTGACTACAGAAAGTTTTAGAGAAACATAATAAATCATCCTACATTGTATAGCTCATCTTTTATTAACCTTTACGTGATTATATACCATCAAATACCGAATATTGGTTTGACTAACAACGGTGGCTTGAATATAAAGGTGGATTGGGGAGAAGAGATGCACCTGTGTTCAGGGTAGGGGCAGAGGGCTGGTATAGGCAGAGTGAAATCCCCATCATTCATAGAACAAAGTCAATAGATAATGTCTAAAATGGAAACATGGAGAAAAAGTCAGCATAAACCTGATCCTGATATGGAAGAACATTTCAGAGGGAACAACAGCAAGGAATACAAGTGGCTGTTTCTGAAGGATAAAAGTCAGGGGTGCGGGAAGGGTGGAGCAAGGAACTGCTGTTCTGTATTAGAAGATTTACAATGTTATTAGACTCATGCTTTCCTGAGAAGCAGTAGGGTATGGTGCTTCAAAGCCCAGACCTTGGGCTGGATTTCAGCTCTGACACTTGTTGACTCTGTGAATCTGGTCAGGAACCTTAACCTCCCCATGCTTCAGATCCCCCTTTCAAACAGGAGTAATAAGAATGCTTGAATCAATTAATACATTAAAACAAAGTGGTACTTACTGTTTCGTAACTATTTATTATTTTTGTGAATAAACTGCATACACATATTACTTAAAAACTAAAATTAAAATAGAAAAGAGTTGAGCAGTAATGCAAATTTTACTTCTAAAGACTCAGCTTCTGAAGACTCTGCTCTTTCTTCACATGAAGTGACAGTCAGAATCTTACGTTCAATTTGCCCTAACAGCACCAACTTCTATTCCTTTCCTTTCCCACAGAGAACTTCCAAGAACACAGCAACTACTGAGAGGGGTGGGGACTTGAACCTCCTCCCCAACACCCCCAGTGGGTGTCTATCGAGTGGCCCACGCCATCCTCCCAGCCCTTCCTTGGCTGGAGGCCACAGTATCAGGGACAACACACTGAATCTGGCTTTGGCTTGTGCTTTCAGAGGCAACAAGTCGTAAATCATGCGAGACACTGTGGTCATCAGGAAAAGACTTGCTGTCCCGCCAGCGTTGCAGACAGAGCTCTTGGTGTTTCAAAAGTGAATGAAAGAAGCATGAGGACACATTCGAGGAACCAGCTCTTTGCTCATTCCTCAAGGGTAGAAGACCCTCCCTTACTGTCACCTCTTCTCTGCCCCTGAGTGCCTTCTCCTGACCTCACCCTGTGAAATCAGTACCCAGCAGAAAAGCTAGAAGACCTCTGCTGTCTCATTCAGCTACCACCCAGGATCTCCCCAGCACCCACACAAGATAGGAAACCGGGGTTCCCTGCTCCATGGCAGAGCACACAGGCATGCCTCCGTGTGACCAGGTGCTTTCACACAGGTGCAGTGCACCTGTGTGAATGAATTTGCTCATAGCTCTGACATCCCACTCCGAGACCTTGCATAAATACTGTCAGTTCTCCAGACTTTGTTCTTCTCCGCTGGAAGATCTGAGCCTAAGAATTGACACCCTCGTCTTGCCCAGAGTGAGCAGGACCCGAGGCAGTGAGGGCCCTCACACAATGTAGCATGAATGAATTAGGACTAGGACTCAAACCCCAGTCGACGGAGCCCAGTATGTTGCTCTTTCCATGGTGCTTGATCATGGCCCAATATCCAAATTATCATCATCACATCACAGACTCTTTCACGCAAAACCCCAACCCAGAAATCCATGGAAAGAAAGGGTCATTCTTTCACGATAGAATTCCTTTCCAAGGCTTCAGCAGTAGATTTTGATCTTACCAAGAAATTCCCAATGAAAATAACAAGGGGGAGATTAAAAGTTCCAAGGCAATCTAAACCACGCTATGCTTGCCTCTATGGTCGCATCGTTAGTTCAGACAGCAAGTTCTCACACAAAGTCATAAACTCACCCTGCTGCAGACCAGCACCACCAGCCTCTTGGGAAAGGAGCCGCTTCTGAACAAGTAACTGAGCCGGAGAGCCAATGCTTCCCTCCCTCCCCTCCCCTCCCCTGCCCACACCCACCCAAAGGCCAGTCTCTACCAAGCTGTTTGGCAACTCTGTTCAAGACAGCTTAAGGTCCAGGAGTGGATTAGGAACAGCTAACACTCTGGCAATCATTCTCCTTTCCCCTGAGCCCAGACTTCAGTGGGCGTGCAATGTGGTATTTTGCTTCTGATTTCCACCACTTCTCTGCAATTCAACGCGAGAAAAATAAGAGCCCATGCCAACACAGGAGCAGCCAGCCCCAAGTCCTCTGCCTCCCTGCCACGGAAAGACCCTTGGTGACCGGCCCATCTCCTGTCCCCACAACCTAAGGCACAGGCCACCACTGGCCTGTAGGATGAGGCGGGAAGGGTTAGCCTGTGCTGCCGCCTCCCCTTCAAGCCAAAGAAGCAGATGGGCTTCCCCTCCTGCCGAAAGCAGCCTGGGAAATCTACAAGGATGGACAAGCCATTCTACGTTTAAGCTACTCAGGGCAGCTGTTGAACATTGTGTATTCTGTGTATCTGTGTAACCGCCGGAGATCGGAAGTCTAGAACACAAGCTCAGGGAACACCAGGCCTATTACCTTCATTCTCTGGTCTCCCCTGGGTTTCTGGTCCTGTGTCCCTCACTCATCCTCCACTGAACTGCCAAGTGATTCAAAACACATCTCTGAACATACCATGCCCCACACGGAATCACCCCAGCCAGGCTCCTGGGAACCTGCCACGGAGAGCCCCGTGTGGCAGCGTGGACCCTCAGAAGGCCCACTGGCTTCCCTGGGCCACACGCTCTTGACTGCGTCCTGCACTCCAGGGCCGCAAAGCCAGGCAGGGCCCGGGTCCTCTCTCACCTCGTGATCGTTGACTGTGCATTTCCCTGTTCTGAGGCCACCTCCACCCCCCACCACCACCCCCCCCCCGTCTCAAAGAGCCGAGGCCCCGGCGGAAATGCTACCTCCTCCAGAAAACCCTCTTTGGCTCCTCCAATAACCCCAAGGAGTGAGCGTTCTTCCATGGAAAATTCACCGTGTTCCAAAAATGACCTCTGTTGAGAAAAATTTTAAAACTGTCTCTCAGGCTAGTTTGTGAGGTCTATATCGGGGCAGTCACTGTCTTCTCTGCGCACCTACAACAGCACCTAGTGAAACGGATGTGCTCTAGGACCGTGCGTGGATCCAGTCGTTCTTAAGTGCAGGGAATACACTGTATCCTTTTTTTTGTTTTGTTTTGTTTTTTGATCTTCCAGGCAAAAGATGCTTCAAGTGGTTTGTGAACGACAGAATAAACCAAAGAACGATGTTTCCCCAACTTAAAGAATCTGCGCTTCGTCCTCAGACCAGTGCATGTCTGCGCATCCATGCTATCAATCTGGGACTTTGTCTCTGAGTAGTTCGTCCAGTCTACCCATCCCTGGGAGGCTGTCTGCGGCTCATGTGCCTTCCCTGCTGCCTCCTGTCCATCTCCTCCTCCAGGCATCCAACGGCGCCCTGTGATGGTGGAACAGGGGTCCCACCCTACCCCGCTTGCTGCAGGGGCTTGAGCCCCTTGGGACTTACCAATAGGAGGTGCAGGAGAAGTCTGCTCTTATCTGAATAACTGCACCTGCGGTTCACAGATGGCACGGGCTTCTGGAGGCCCTCCATGTCTCTCACACAGTTCTGGGTAGGGGGGGAGGGGAGAAATATCCTCATCATTACCTAATCAAGGTAGACACAACAGGGGGCTTATAAAATGAGGCATGATAGAATAAGGCGGTTAGAAAAGATTATTCCTTCACCTCCTTATCCCAGTTCTGCCTCCTCCAGTCTAGAACACTCGCTTCGCAATAGATCACATGGGCTGACATATATACAAGCTTACTGATCTGAGCCTGAGGTTTCCCAAAATTTGTTGGTAATCACCTTCCAGGGAGCAGTGGGCTTTGGCCAGCATCTGACATGGCCTACACGTTTTGGTATCAGCTATTTCTTAGGAAGCCTGTTTCTGTAAAGGGGCCACCAGCACACCCAACAGACACTCTCTGGCAAGTCTGTGAATTGCTACAACATAAAAAGGCAGGCCCGGTTTGAATTACCAGGCTCCAATTCCTCGCTGGAGTTCTGGTCACACTCACTACACAAACCATCTGGAGCCTCGCTCTGGCACTTTGTTATTTACTCGCGGTCCCAGGTGGAATTAGAGTCCATAATTCACCAATGTCCGCCCTCCTCTCCATGGACAGCATCATACCTCATCTCAGCAGTCGCCCCCTGGCCATCCATCAGCCATTCCAACTTGGGAATCGCTTGCCAAGGTGGATGTTTTTCTCTGGGGATTATCATTATAAATTAATGTTTTAAATTTGGGGTCCAGGCTGCCATTTTGGAGAGCATTTCACCTTCTTTCTCCTAATCTCACACATCTCAAACGTATAAAGGGCCCACTTACTTATCCCATTTTCTCTTCCTCCCTTCATAAAGAATTCTGGTCCCCAGCAGACCATATGCTCTAACCCCTTTTACTTCTCTCGGAATTCATCACCAAACAAACCAACCAACAGTGAAAACCTCCCATCAGCTTAAGGTGCTCAGTGAGAAGACCACAATTATCAGTGAACATGTGACTAAATCTCTCTGCACTTCTATTTATCAGGGTAGGAGGCAAGAAGAAGTTTATTCATAAAACATGTTCTGGTCTGTGTTGAGTGGTAGCAAAGGAAGGACCTTTTTGGTAAGCAAAAGTCAAAAGAAAGCAAAAGGTATTATGTGTCCAAGAACTGGAGAAGTAGAAGGAGTTTGCTGTGCTGGAATGCAGGAAGCAGGCAAGAAGCAGAAGACAACAAAACAGAAAAGGCACAGGGAGTGAGATGATGAAAGTTCTTGAACACTATGTAAAGAAGTCTAGATCAGTCTTTCAAAGCGATAGGAAGACACTGAAGGTTTTAAGAAGGGGTATTCTATTCTGTTTTTTAAAATATTATTAGAAATCTAGAGGCTGAATCTGAATCTAGAGAGAATTCAGTCAGGGGGTTGTAAGGCAGGTGAAAATGGATGGTGGCAAAGTGGAGACCGAGAGGATAGGACAGAGCTAGGAGAATCTTTAAAGGGGTAAAGGGGAACGAGGGAAGGAATGACTTGAGTAAATGCTCAAGTTTCTGGCATGGACAACTGGATGAGCAATGATGCCATTCACCAAGGTAGAGAATAGATGGAGTTTTTCAAGAAAGGGGAATAAGAAAAAACAATTTAGCTTGGGGACATTTTGAAGGAGTGCCTGTAGGACACTCAAAAAGAGTTTCTGGTAGGCAGGATAATTTTCAGGGAAAGGGAGTCATTGATATATGCAGTGTGTGAAAACTGAAGACACTGAAGAGAAGGCGAGATCATCCAGGAAGCAGGGAGAGTAGGAACAAATAGGAGGGTTGGCCATGAGACCCTAGGGAATCACTAACCAAAGGAAAATAGAATTTCAAAGAGAAAGTAGTCATTTGTGTCAACCAAATTACAAGTGAAGTCCTGGAGAGCAGAAATCAGAAAGAAGTGGGCTTGGGAATGAATTGGGAGACAAGAAAATGTGAGCAGTGAGTGTGATATTTTGAACCTACAAAAGAAGAGAGGGCCAAAAGAAATAATTGGTTGGTTAGTGGCTTGTTTTATTATTATTATTATTATTATTATTTAATCTTTTTTAGAGAAGTGGGGGAAGGGGCAGAGGAAGAAGGGAAAAGGAAATCCCAAGCAGGTTCCATGCCCAGCACAGAGCCCGACGCAGGGCTCAATCTCACAACCCTGAGATCATGACCTGAGCCGAAATCAAGAGTTGGACATCCAACTGACTAACTCAGCCAGGAACTCCTGTTGCTTTATTTTTGATTTAACCATTTTGGGGGAATAATTTTGGATTACAGAAAAGTTTCACCAGCTATCCAGTTCCCCATATTAACACCTTACATGACCATAGTGTATTTACCAAAACTCAGAAACCAACATTGGAACATTACTGTCAACTAACTTCTAGAATTTATTTGGAATTTATCAGCTTTTCCACTAATGTTCTTTTTCAGTCTCAAGAGCTAATCCAGGGTACCACGTTGCATTTAGTTCTCATAGCTCCTCAATATCTTCTGGTCTTTCTTTGTTTTTCACGACCTTGACAATCTTGAGGAGTACTGGCCAGTAAGCCATAAAATGTCTCACAATCTGAGTTTTTCTCATGGCTAGACTGGGCTTATGAGTTTGGGGAAAATTATACCACAGAGGTACCCTCTCCATCACCTCCCATCAGGGCTACATGACAACACTGATGATGTTAATTTTGATCACTTGGTTAATGTAGTGGCTTCTCAATTATGAAGTTTCTGCTTTCCCTTACCTGACTCTATTCTTTGGAAGTGACTCACGGCCAAGTCAGCCCACACTTCCATGTGAGATGGGAGTGGAAGTAGGATTAAGCTCCACCTCTTATTTTGTTTTGAAGATCTGGAGTCTCAAGCACATAATAGAGCACTTAATTCTGAGACTTTATTTTGTTCATTCATCAATTTTCCATGTGTTATTCAAGGTTCCAGGTCAAACAATTCAATGCCTAATCTGGACTCCTACTATACTTCTCTCTTTCCTTGACCCATTTGGTCACCATGTCCTTTCATTTTTACCTGTTAAACATCTCATATTTAGTCACAGGTGATAACTGATAAAACTCTCTTTAGATCAACTGACCCTTAAGTTGCTTACCTTTTCCTCCAGGTTGAACCCCATCCTCAGCCCCAACTCTTGGTAAATAACAGAAAGACAGCAAAAGAGACAAAACCTCCTCTGTATCATCACCATACTCTTGTGTGGTCAATATGAATATCAGATGGCTTAGTAGCTTAGAGCTCGTCCTGAGGAAATGGCTCATAAAAAGCCCCTTCCTGGCACTTTTCACAGAAACTTTCCAGGAATACACGTTTACACAAGAATTATTTGCTTGTGGGATGCTTGTAGGATGAGTCCAGCCTTAGGAAATGACAAGCAGAAGATCTGGGCTCCAGGATTGGTTCTGCCACTAACTTACTCTGAAAACCAGGGTTCACCCTTCCAACGTTCATACCTTGATTTGAGCATTGATAAAATGAAGGAGTTGGGCTGATTATAATGAATTCAGTTCATTCCACCAGCTGCTTTATTAGCACCAACCACTTGATTTCATTGTTGGGGCTTCTCTGTTAGAGTCACAGGACAGTGTGATTGGCTTTGGGAATCCTACGTAGAAGCCATATCTCAGAAGAATCACATGGAAAAGGGATTAGGGCTGCAGAGGTCAAATTCCAGCTTGGTGAGTTGCATGAGATAAATGTGGGGAAGCCCAGTGGAAAGAAGGGGCTCCTAACCTCTCAAGAGACAATGCATGCTTCTTCTCAAGGGACAGGAGGCTTGGCAGCCCTCCGTTGCCTCCAGCCCCATCTCATCAGGTGGGGTTAGCTTGCTGCTGAGTTCACATGATGGATGGCTCTTTGGGCCTCCAGAGTGTTCTCCAGCCATCATTGGGTTGTCAAATTACAAACAAAAGCCATTCATTGACCTCATCTTCTCTCCTGAATTCTTCCTAGCTTCATAATCTCAAACACACAAGCTATGCCATAGTCATCTGAGGGTCTTCCACTCCTCATCTACGTGAACCATATTTTTCTGAAACACAAAAAATCAGCACACATCATCTGATAAAGAGTGTTTTTGCTACTCCCAACTGTAAAAACAGTCTAGGAAATGCACTTTGGGTACCAAGATATTATTTCCACATTCCTGCAATGATTTTTAACATCTTTTCTGGGACTAACCAAACAGAGTTGCAATTACAACTATTTTAGCAAGTTTGGATGCAAGGTGCCCTGCACAGCCTCTCTTTTCCCTTTTCCTCCTACGGTTACAATCACTACTGCCAAGAGCTAGTGTACTGTCAAGGCGAAAGGTGGAAAGAGGAGCGAGGAAAACACCTGGCCAAACTCACCTACAGGCAGGACAGACTGTGGCCCAGAAGGATTAGAGGAGTACAAAGTACCACTGGTCCCAGTGTTGGATCTATTCATATTTAATAACCAACGATCACAAATGGATTGACACCCATTTTTACCTATAATTAAACAAAACATCCAAGAGTGTCTGGACTCAAAGGGTTTTTTCAATTACTGCCACCTTCAGGAGAAGGCTCTGATGTCAGGTGGGAGATTACTAGAGGTGGTAAAGCATCATGAGTCTGAGATGAGAGTTGGCATGGGACCCTTGCTTGCTTCCTGCTACACGTTCTTTAAGAAATGGCCAGCCACTTGCTCCCCAGTGGAGTCTAGGAGTGGGAGACCACTGGCTCTTCATAATCCCAAGGACAGAGTAAGAGACGCCAGAGGGAAATGTCCAGTCTCATGGTGGCAACATCCTCATCCATGGCAGGAACATAACTGCCCACCATTTTTCAGAAAAGTCTGGCCTAGGACCCCTAGGACCTGAGTTTTAAAGTCGGAATTTTCCACCGTAAAATTAGAAGGCTGATAGCATCATCTTTAACATCTTGCCCACCTTGAAGGATCCATGGTTCCTTTAGATTAAGCAGGTATCTCGCTAGAATGACAGGAAATGTAGGAGAGACATGGGTAGCATGAAAGTCTGGTTGCAAGAAAGATGAGGAGAGAAAAGGGATTGAAGACATTAAGGTTCAACTCATATGTGATCCATACAACTTCTCTCAAAGGTTCCAGGAAAAAATGTCTCTCCTTTCTGCCTCATACTTCTGGTATAGGAGCTCACATTCTAGTTTACCCTAGACTCTCTTGACGGCTTTAATTTAAGAGCAAAGGCATCTAAAATCCAACATTTCATTTGATTCCCCAAGCCCCTCAAAACAAACAAACAAACAAATAAACAAACAATGTACTTGGCAGGAATTTCCATCTCCATTCCCTAAGGAAAAATCCTGGGGCTCACTGAGGAAAAGTTGCTACCTAAGAAACTTGTCAGGGTCAGCTGAAGCCAGACCCCCTCTACACCAGTTCTTTGGAGCTGTAGATTATCTTGAAGGTATCTGCAAGCAAAACCTGCTAAACACTCATTTTACCTTCTTCAACTGGCCAAACTTCTCCAAAAAGAGTGTCTCATAATAAAGCCTAGAGTTGGGTTACCTACTTTGTCATTGACAGGACAATAATCTTCTGCCTGCGCTTCTCACCCCTTAGGGGTCCCACCAAGCCTCTTCCAGGCTTCTGAGTGTCTTTAAGCCGAGCAGCTGGGGTTCTAGACTCTCCCCCTAATTTAATCTGAACAGCTCCACTTTTATCTGCTTTATTTATTGGTCTCTCTCTAGGTATTAAAAAGTGTCGGAGAACCACTGTAGGGCAAGTTCTAGTCCGCAATGTTATTTCCAGCCTGAACCCAAGTTCCAGTTTCTTTACCTGACATGCTAATAAATCTCTGCTTTGGTCTCCCAATAGAAAAGGGAGGACAGACGCACCTCATTGGTCTTCGAGACATACTGTCGTCTGTCACATCAGGACGCCCTCAGAGGGTCTTAAATCCAGAGAAACATGAGAGGAGTCATTTCACATCTTAAGACCCTCTGATGAGAGAAGCCTCATTACCATGTGTGCACAGTAGCTAGTATTTTACATAGACTAACTGGCCTGTTTTCATTCCTTTTAAATACCCAAAGGCATCCTACCTCCATGAGGAGCTGAAGGCCTACAAACCATGGTCGTAAAATCTGTTTGCACACTATGTGAGTGCTAAAGAGCACCTGAAACCACTTTGCTTCTATTTGTTTTGCCCCCTAATATGCACACTGGTATATTAGTGTTTCTTTTGAATCCCCCTGGGTTTGGATATTATACACCCAAGTTTTACTTCAAATTGAGTTTTCACAGCTGGATTATAAACCAATGGAAATGTTGACCCAGCACCAACTATATCATTCCAAACAGGTGTTGCTTTAATTAGCCTTATCGTAAAACAAAAATTAAAAATTAAAGGAAAACATTTTAATGTACCTAAAGAGTTTCTGAAGGTCTTAAAGGGAGCAGGCAAATTACCGAGGACTTTTAAGCCTTATCTCCTATTCTCAGAGGCGCTCTTAAAAATTCAGGAACACTTCTGAAACTGCAGTAACACCCCAGTGTTTTAAGAGGAGAAGAAAAGCTGGATTCCCTGGCATGTTTTTCAATGAAGAAGGAAGTTTTTAAGTGAAGGGAAAGAGGCTTTGAAAATCCATTCACCTAGGTCGTAGACGTCCTGCATCCCAGGCAGGAAGAAGACAAAAAGAGCAGTCTTTGGATGTCACTCCTGACCTTCAAGGGGATTAACGTGATTTTCCATGCAAAGACAAAGGAGTTTCTATGCGATTTCCAGTTTGGTGCAGAAAACATACCTACTGGGGACTTACAGAGAGGTGGAAGAGAGGTTGCAAAAATCCTACCCTCAATGGGTATTCAAGCTTACTGTTTCACACACATGAAACCACTTAGAGAGCAAGTTAAAATTGGATATGAATTAGCTCAGGTGTGTTGACATTTCAGCAAGACAACACAAACTTCCTTTGGCCCCAGGAAGTTTAGCACGATTTCCCAAAGAAAGCAGAGTGAGCAGCTAGCCTCACAGATTGAATATGGAGGGTCAAGCCCACAGAGCAACTCAAACTGGAGAAACTGCATCAGTAACGATACAGAGCAGTCGTTCTCCAGTTTGAATGCACCCTAGTCACTTGCAGGGTCGGCTAAAACCAGTTACTGGGCCCCCAGAGGTTCTAATTCAGTGGGTCTGAAATGAGCGTCCAAGAATTTGCATTTTTAACAGATTTCTAGCTGATGCAGCTGTTACTGTCCCATGGACCACACTTTGAAAACAACTGACCTGCAGAAAAGGTTGCACATAGCTCTTAGTGATCTAGTGTCGGCTGACTTAGCTCTGAGAGGATTCATATACAAGGGAAGAGAGTGCAGTTCCAAGAAAGATGCTTGTTTTTTGACAGTGTTAACTAGAATGCTTTAATGCTAAAAAAATTACTCATTTTCAACTTAACCCTCTTTCTAGCCATCTTGAGTCTCATTCACTTTTTTTTTTCTCAAAGGAAAGAGAATTCTCTAGTGAGTGCTATTATGTGGTCCTGTACCTTCATTAACTTAGTTCTCATAAAAAATGCAAAAAATTATCAAAACAGTAATGATGATGATGCACTCTGCCCTTACATTAAGCACTTGCCTCCACTTGTACCCTTGTAAGAACAGGGTGCAGGCTCCGTGAAAGGATCCGCTGTCCTTAAAAATCTCCTCTCCTTCTTCCCAAGAAAATACCAACTCCGCTGGTCCTTTCTATTACTCAATTTAAGGGTTAAGTTCTTCTGAAGTACAAGGAACAGAGAAACACTTAGGGACCACAAATGACAGGACTTATCATAAGATAGGGAAGAAATAAAATACGAAAACCACACATTGGGCCTCTTGAAAGCACAATGGTATTCATAAGTTAAGGCAATTCTGATGATTCTCTCTCAACCTGTCTCCTCTGGGATGGCCAGCCACGGTTCCCTACCCTGAGGCCCCATAGTCTTTGACCCAGCTTCCTTTTCTCTGCATGCTTCTCCCCAACCCCGCTGTTCTTTTGTGTTTCTCTGTGTTTCAAAATGGCTCAAGAGAAAAAATCTAATTGGCTACTCATCACCAATCAACATGGGGTGCCTCTACTGGGTGAAGTCATTGCTCGGGACCCCTAATGAGCTTCTAGTCTAGCTGATAGACCAGCAGCGTTGTCCAACAGAAATACAATGCCAGCATCAAATATAAGAGGTATATACAATTTTTTAAAAAGATTTTATTTATTTATTTGACAGAGATCACAAGTAGGCTGAGAGGCAGGCAGAGAGAGAGTGAGAGAGAGGCAGAAGCAGGCTCTCCACTGAGCAGAGAGCCCGATGAGGGGCTCGATCCCAGGACCCTGGGATCATGACCTGAGCTGAAGGCAGAGGCTTTAACCCATTGAGCCACCCAGGCGCCCTGGATTTTAAACTTTCTATTAGCTACATCAAGAATGTAACATGGAAATGCAAAGTGGTACAGCCACTGGGGACAAGATGGAGGTTCCTCAAAAGTTAAAAAGAGAACCAGTAACCATACTACTGGGTCTTTATCCCCAAAATACAAAAACACTAATTCAAAGGGATACATACACCCTTGATATTTATTACAGCTTTATTTATGATAGTCAAATTATGGAAGCTGCCCAAGTGTCTACTGACAGAAGAATGGATAAAGAAGATACGGCACACACACACACACTGGAATATTACTCATCCATAAAAAGAATGAAATCTTGCCATTTGCAACAACATGGTTGGAGCTAGAAAGTATAAGTCAGAGAAAAAAAAGTCAGAGAAAGAAAAATACCATATAGTATTACTCATATATGGGAATTAAGAAATCAAACAAATGAGCAAAGGAAAACAGAGTGAGAAAGAGAGAGAAATGAAGAAACAGACTCTTTTCCCCCCAATTTATTAAATTTTTTATTTTTTTATAAACATCTAATGTATTTTTATCCCCAGGGATACAGGTCTATGGATTGCCAGGTTTACACACTTCACAGAACTCACCATAGCACATACACTCCCAATGCCAGGTTTACACACTTCACAGAACTCACCATAGCACATACACACCCTCTCCCGGCCCCCCTCAAAGACTCTTAACTATAGAGAACAAACTGACAGTTACCAGAGGAGAGGTAGGTGGGGGGCGGGTGAAATAGGTGATGAGGATTAAAAGTACACTTATCATGATGAGCACTGAGTAACATATAGAATTGTTGAATTACTATATTGTATACCTGAAGCTAATAATATTGCATGTTAACTGTATTGGAATTAAAACTAAAAATTTAATTTAAAAAAATAAAAGCAGGGGCACCTGGGTGGCTCAATCAGTTAAGTGGCTGCCTTCAGCTCAAGTCATGATCCCAGGGTCTTGGGATGGAGTCCCGCATCTGGCTCCCTGAGCAGGGAGCCGTCATCTTCCTCTGCCTGCTGCTCTGCCTACTTGTGCTCTCTGTCAAATAATAAATAAAATCTTCAACAACAACAACAAAAAAAAGCGCAAATGCTCCAAAAAAACAATAACAAATAAGAATGTAACACAAAAGTGAAATAATTGTAATAACATTTTATTTAATATGTGTATCTAAATCACTAACATTTTAAACATGTACTAAGTAAAAATTTATTCAGATATTTTTACCTTCTTTTTCCCCATATTAATTCTTTGAGATCCCATGTGCATTTTATACCTGGAAACTATCTCAATTATATTAGCCACATTTCAAGTGCTTATTAGCCACATGTGGCTAGTGGTTACCATATTGAATAGTATACTCATAGATGGTTACTTTTGGCTAGAGGACTGATCTTTAGTTGTCACCACTATCGGTCAGAATAACAGGGTAACATGATACAAAATTTTAAAAGAAACACCTGTCTCTATTTAATTCAGAAAGGTACTAGGACAAGGAGGATGCTCAGAATCCCATAATCCATTCTCCTGAGCTTGTCCAAAGATGGTATTAGTAAGCAAGCTTCTACCTAAGCTATACTGGTACTCTCAATCTTAGTTTAACCAAAGAGTTAGTGACTACCTTTGTGTTTCTACTATCTTCCAGTGATGTGGTGACTACTTTTATGTTAATAATATTGAGTATAGTTCTTGTGTCACTTCTACAGTCACCTTAGCCACCTTCTCATACATACATCCAGACTCATATACATTTCTCATATACAGTTATTTCCACAAAGTTTGTGATGTGTCTACCATATGGCTTCTGGCCATAAAAGATTACTCAAAATCAGTCTTATCTCCTCTTACATATACTTGCTTTGTACATACATCTATAGTATCATTTACCATTATTATAAATATTTAGATATGTGTTCATTTATTCCCCTCCCCCAGATAATGCACTCTGTGAAGTCATTCTTTAAATGAATTTATCACCAATCCAAAAATCAGCATCTCCAGTGCTTTGTACAATATCTTACTAAAAAACATTTGATAGTGAAATAAATAAGTGAATCAACATATTATTTGCCTTGAGGATTCTTAACTGCACTTGGTTATGAATGTGTAAAGATTTCAGAATAAATGAAAATCCATATAAATCTTGAATGATCATCTGCATCTTCTTTTCAACTTGATTATTTGTTTGGCTGAAGAAACTGCTGCTTTACTTCAAAATAGAATGGACTCAAATGGGAACTAAAGTATGCAATATGTTATAAGAAGAATAGTACTGAATAAAGAATAGGGTGTTTTCCATCTCAGGTATGACAAATTAATTTGTTAGACAGACATAAATAAATCACTTCACTACTCTGAACTTTAATGCATTTGTATTGTGTTATATTTTAATGTCAAAATTACAGAACTCCAGTTAGTTTATTTCAAAGGTCCTGTCCATCTATCTCTAACTTTCTGTGATTTCAGGAATTCACAAGTTCTAGAATAACATTAAAAAAATCTGGGGCACCTGGGTGGCTCAGTGGGTTAAGCCGCTGCCTTCGGCTCAGGTCATGATCTCAGGGTCCTGGGATCGAGTCCCGCATCAGGCTCTCTGCTTGGCAGGGAGCCTGCTTCCCTCTCTCTCTTTCTCTCTGCCTGCCTCTCCATCAACTTGTGATCTCTCTCTGTCAAATAAATAAATAAAATCTTTAAAAAAATAAATCTGTGTGGGGGTTTTATTATTTTTATTATTTTATTATTGCAATGAGAAGTAGCCCAGCTGATAATCAATTATTTATTGCCTTATTCTTCAATTACTTGTTTATATGTCTACATCTCAAATTAAATTTTTGAGAATAAGAACAATATATTGCTCCTCTTGGTACAATCAACAACTAAATCAGGGAATGCACAACATGACTTTCAATAAATGTTGACTAATGATAAAAACATGCATGAACAGTCATTCCCCATATCAAATATCCAGAATTTCTTTTGCTGAACAGTTTAAGATGAGTGGGGTGAAGGCCACTATTTAGGATACTTTTTCTTCAGACTTAAATGTAAAGATCATAGATGAGAAATTCTAGTATTTCCATTCCACCATAAGGGTCACAGAGGCAGGAAATCCTTCCAATATCTTTTGAGTTTACTGAGAAAGGTGTTTTGGTATCTTTATCATGATTGTGAATCTGCATATGGCTCCTTTAAATTCTGTTAATTTTTGCCCTTTATTTTCTGAAGATCTGTTATTATATGTTTACAAATTTGAAATTGTTATCTTACCAGTGGCTTAATTATTTTGTAATTAGGAAGTGAATTTCTATATCTTTTTTAAAAGATTTTATTTATTTGAGAGAGAGAGAGAATAAGAGAGAGAGGTCAGCAGGAGAAGCAGACTTCCTGCTGAGCAGGAGGCCAGATGTGGGACTTGATCCTGGGACTCCAGGATCATGGCCCAAGCCAAAGGAAGTTGCTTAACCAACTGAGGCACCCAGGCACCCCATATTTCTATATCTTTACAAGGCCTCATACCTTAGAAAAGATTATTAACATAGCCGCATCAGCTTTCCTTAAGTAAGGCTTACATCAGTGAGGTACCAGTGAACTGGCTCTCTGAAAATCAAGAGGACCCAATTTGTGACATTTGCAAATTTACAGTGAATCTGCATCCATTCACATGGTGAATGCATCCACCACAGCCAATCTCAAACAACTGAAGTTTTAACAACAGACCTTCAAAATTCCTGAATATTTAAAAATCAATTCTTGTAAATCTTTATGAGATGGTGCCATGAACTACTGGTTTTCCATGCTTTTATTTTCAATCATTTTGTCTCCTTATATTTCAGGTGTTTCTCCTTTAAAGAGACTATGGTTGGACATTTTACAAAATTTAGACAGATACATCTTTCAAATAGGATATATAGACCATGTACACTTAATGTAATTGCGATCTTTGGTGTCAGTATTTCACTAGGAGGACTCATGGGACTCAGAATATAGTTATAGGTTTGACTGAATTGAGTGAGTCAAAAGAGACAAGATAAAATCAGCAAAGGGAAAAGGGGCATGTGGTAGTTTGGAGGGAACCAGCCACAAAATAGTGAAATCACAGTGAAATCACACAGGACATGCTTAATTCCCAAAGCAAGAAGTTGTGGCAATTCATGTCAAATGGCTGTCCACCAGGAAAGCTCATCAGGGACTCAGCACCCAAGGTACAGATTGGGTACTGGTCACATAGACACTTAACAACATTCCAGACTTCCAGAAATAAAGCAGGCGTTCAGCATAAACCACATTGTTTGTACAAAGCGTTTAGCTACAGTGAGCCACTCTTTCAGTTCAGGGAATGCTGGTGACCTTCCCAAAATTTAAGTTCCAAGATGCCTATGTAGTCAACCTTGAAAGCAGGTCTTCCTAATGAGAGCAGTCTTGGAACTCCTAAGTTAGGTCTTTTCTATACAAATCCTCCTATCTCGTTATTGTTACCATATATCTTATTTTTTACATATCTTGAAATCCCATAAGGTGTGATTGTTACTGTTTTGTTTTTTTTTTTTTAGAGTCAATATGTCTTTAGATTTATTCACACAGTCAACCTTTCCATTCTTCTTTTCTTCCTGCATTTCCTGCTAGGATTTTCTGTAGGTCATTTCCTGCTGGGAATGAGATCTGTTGGCTGTTGTCAAGAATGCCTTTATTTCTTCTTCATTTTTTTAAAAGATTTTTATTTATTTATTTGACAGAGAGAGAGAGAGATGACAAGTAGGCAGAGAGGCAGGCAGGGAGAGAGGGGGAAGCAGGCTCCTCGCCCAGCAGAAAGCCTGATGCGGGGCTAGATCCCAGGACCCCGAGATCATGACCTGAGCCAAAGGCAGAGGCTTAACCCACTGAGCCACCCAGGCGCCCCTCTTCTTCATTTTTGAAAGATATTTTTGCTGGCTATAGAATTCTAAGTTGTCATTTTTTCCCTAGAACTTTAGACATACCATTCTGGTGTTGCACAGTTTCCTTCATTTCTATTGAGAAGTGAGTGGTCTTTAAAGTGACTCCTTCAAGAGTAATGGATCTTTTTAACCCTTTTTTATATGACTTCCTCTTTATTTTTGGTTTTTGACAGTTTTACTATGACATGTGTAGGTGTTAGATTTATAACTTTTTGAGTCGATTGCTGGTCATTTCTCTTCAAGTATTACCTCTATCCCATTCTCCCTATGACATTATTTTATGTTAGACTCATAGCTATCAACTGAGGATAATATATTTATTTTCCCCATGGCAAAAACACTCCCACAAACAACAATAACAAAAAAACTGATTCAAAAAGTGTCAATAGTGCAGAGGTTTAGAAACACTGCATTAGATTTTCCACTAGATTTGTTTCTCTTACATTCTTTTCCACAATTCTTGTCTTTTCTTTTTTTTTTTTTTTTGTCTTCATGGTTCACTCTAAATACTTTTTACTGAGCCATCTTCAGGTTTACTGAGGTCCTTTCAATGCTATCTAATTTAGAATTAAATCCATCTATTAATTTCTTAATATCAAATATTAGAATTTTCATCTTTAGTATTCCTTATGATTATTTTATATAGATTTCAGTTCCATGATGAAATTCTCCATCTTCTTGAATGTATTAATCACAATTACTTTTAAACACATTTCTAACAATTCCAGTATCTCTGTCATGTGTCTGTTTCTCTAGTCTATTTACTTCTCAATTCTGTTTTCAGCAAAGGTGATCATTTTTATTGAATGTCAGATATTGTGTTTAAAATTCTGTCAATGCCTTGGATGCATCAATCAGAGACTGAATTGATTTGAGATTAAACTGCATTATGAGAAGTCTTGATCTACTTCTTTTTTTAAATTTTTTTATTGTGTTACATCAGTCACCATAAAATACATCATTAGTTTTTGATGCAGTGTTCCAAGATTCATTGTTTATGTACAACACCCAGTGTTCCGTGCAATATCTTGGTCTACTTCTGGCTGGCTCCACCTCTAGAGAGTATAATCCTCTAGCGGTGCCCTCTGAGAGCCTGAAGTGCTTGCATTGGTCACGTCTTCATTTCCAAGTTGGATATTCCATTTTTTAATTTCTTGGCATCATATAACCACCAAAAGCTCCACTCTGCATTTCAGCTGCTCTCTTCTTAGCCTTTCAGCCTCTTGCCCTATGCAGCTGAATTGGCAATTGCCTGGTGTCCTTTCTCTGTACATTTCTTCTCTTCAGAATCTTGACCCTCAAGTTTTAGTTGCTTTGAAAACACAAAGTTCTTTTGCTCTCTAGCTCTTAATATTCCCCAAACCTCTACCACTTCCCTGCCCATTAGAAGTGGTTCTCTGACTGGTTTCTCACCCTCTTACTCTACAACAAAAATTGCCCAGTGCCCTGAGTAGGAAACCAGTGTGCTCACCTCCCTGAACTTCCTTTCTCTCAGCATCTGGCCCCTCAAGTTCTTGTTATATCAGTAGCTCCCTCATGCCTTTGACAACTTTTAAAAATCAAGCTTCTAGCTATTCTTGGCAGGAAGATAAGTCTGTCAAAAGCTACTTCACTATAGTCAGAAGCAGGAATCTATATTTAGACATCAGGTTGGATATAAGAAAAACATGTATTGTTCTGTGAGTATTGTTGGATACTAGACCGGGGTCATCAAAGGCAGGAGTAGTCTCCTGCTTCCTTTAAAAGCCAGGGGAAATTTCCAGGGAACTGTGATCATTAAAGAGGCATGCATAATAGAGAATGAATGTAGAAGGCAAGGCAGCTAGACAAAATGATTTTTCATGATTTCCTGTGACCCCATCAATCCTAACTCCTGCCAATACTCAAACACTCAGAATTAAACAGAGCCATGCATTTTCTTCCCACGGTTCTCATTTTGGTTAGCACATAACTCAGAGATGGAAGATTGCAATTCAGAACAGAAAAACTAAAATATAAGAGCTAATGTTTACATGATGTTTCCAGTTTGGTTATAGTCAGGAAATATAGTGTGTTCGGACTTTCTCTTTCATATTGTGTGAGCAAAGCCCCTCTAAGTAAATCTAGAAAATAAATTCTTAGGAATAAGAAGAAGATTCGAAAGGTATTTCATATCATCTAGGAATTTCAAGCTATGGTTTTCCAGCTACATTACACTCATGTCACATCAGACCTTTGCCAATCTGTTGTAAGAAAGAAGATAAAGGGAATCCTGTATGTTATCATATGCAGTCATTTTAAGAGCTTTAGGCTTACCTCCTGTCTAATATTGTGTGTGCATGTTAAGTAGAGGTGAACATTACAGGCATGACAGCTCAGTTTAATGGGTAGGGAGATGATTAACAGAACTTTGTAGGCCCTTTGTAGGATAGACAGGGATAGCCGTGTACTAGAAATGGATTCGTGGAGTGAAGGAAGTTTTCCCAGTGGGAGGCCACACTGCATCCCACAGCAGCTGGCTTCCTGATGCTCCTTAGTGGCTGGAGGTAAGCAGAGAAAACAGGCACAATTATTAAGGTGGTTCTGGTGTGTGCACGACTGTTCACTTTCCATCACCTACCTCTCTGGTGCATCCCTTCTAGGATGCTTTTCAGGGAAGTTTGGTGTGGTCCCAAAGACCGTGAACCTCTGGGATTAGTTGTCCTTAGTGAATTATTTGATCTTGGGTTAGTCCTTCCAAGTTTTTTGCCTGAGTGTTTGTATATCAAATTAGGGGATGTGAGTAGATAATCCCAGCAATTTCATTCAGTTAGAACAGACCATGGATCCAGAACTCCCTTTAGACAGGTAAAGATGCAGAGCAGCAGGAAAGGTGTCTGATGACCCATGCAGAGGGTCGGCACTGGAGGAGGAACTTTTCAGTAGGCCTGAGTTTGGGACTTTTCTTCAGGCTTCTGTCCTTCCACCTTTTGCTGTGGAGATACAGATAATTCATATATGTCTGGTGAATTTCTTGTTTTCCTTCATTTTACCTTATATTGCTCATCAAAATATGCCAGAATCTTTTGATAGCTGAAAATATAACGTGTTATTTATTCAACATCAAAATTTATGTTGCAGTTCTTATGATGATCACTTTTTTTTTTATTATCTTTACATAACCCACATAAAGCTGAGATGCTCGTATTCTAGCTCAACACACAATGAAATTCAGAAGTCATCGAAGACTGGCATTCAAAAGAAATTGCAGAAAACTTTAATTATTTCCTAAAGTCTGAGAAAATGGTGAAAGGCAATGGCAGGGCACAATGGGCAGGAAAATAATCTTCAGAACTGGTTCTAGCCGTCTGTCCAAAATTCCACTCATCATTGCATAACCGTCTTAACCAAATATCTTTTCTCATTATCTCAAAATTGTTCAAAAGCAGTCCAAAAACTCAACAATCAATAGCTCTCACCTTCCTCCTATGTCTGCTTTTCTTCTGGCTTTTCTATAAGGTAAATCTACTTGGCTTTTCTTAGGCTTATGTCAGCCCTCTTTCCACCAATTACCCGGATCAGCACCACTAAGGCCCTAGTCCAAAATCACCGCAGGCATCTCCTTTAGAAGATGGGTGAGAGGAGGCAGAGGGCAAGAAAGGGGCGCAAACACATTTTAAAGCTCTTTTTTTTTTATTAAAAAAAAAGGATTTTATTTATTTATTTGAGGTAGAGAGAAAGAGCATGAGCAGGGAGGAGGGGCAGAGGGAGAAGGAGAAGCAGACTCCCTCTGAGCAGGAAACCCAATGCAGGGCTCCATCCCAGGACCCTGAGATCATGACCTGAGCTGAAGGCAGATGCTTAACTGACTGAGCCACCCAGGTGTCACCTTTTTAAGCTCTTTAAAGAACTCTGTCACATCTGTGTTACAAAAGCTCACTTTTTGAAAAAGGTACAAACATGTATTACGTCGATTTACTTTTGATTTTCCAATCCTAAAAAGAAACTTAAGTGTATGCGTTCTCTTTACTAATCGATAACCCATAATAAGGTTACTTACATGGTGAAGTGTTCTGGTCAGATCTCAGTTTCCAAGTAAGTGTGAACCATGTTTATGCTGATACATCTGACAGAATCACACTTAGGTGTGAGAGTTTTAGAAGCAGGGAATTCCTTCTGGTAATAACGACCAATATTTAGTTAGCGACATAACATATGCAAAGCACTTTCACACCAATGACATTATTTGATCTTTGTGTCCACCTGTGAGAGGGGTATGGGTTCGATATCATTGTTATTTTATGCATGGGGGAGGAGAGGCTGAGAAAGGTGAAGTGACTCGTCCAGGTGCTTACAGGGATAGGGTGGTAACTGACTCTAGCTGTTCTGGTTCCACACTGCAGAAATGAACCACTTCACTGAATTTCTCCTAACTCTATTCTTTTCATTTTCACATGCACATGCACATGCACACACACACACACACACACACACACAGAGAGAGAGAGAAGCTAACTGAAACATGGCCAAATATTACATATGTCCAAAATGTGATATATATATATATATATACACACACACACACAGATATACAAACACACCACACACACACACACACACACACACGCACACATGCACAATCATGTCTTAAATCAACAAAATCCACACAGCCACTCAGTTTTTCTTTCCAGAAGACTCCCTGACCTGTGACAGAATAAAGAGTACTGCCAGCCAGAACTATGGGGCCAGCTCGTGCTTCCCTTAGCACTGATGTGCTTGGGTTTTTAAAGCCCTTGCCATTTACATTAGTATTATTTTCACTGTCTTGATCACCCGAACCTCAAAGGAAAGAGGCTAATGATATTCCCGTCACCCCTCCGTCACCACGCTCGTGACGGGAATGGAAGCAGCTCCGACTGCCCAGATCGCCTCCACGAGCCCTTCAGGACATTAAGGAGCCGCTCCTAGAAGCAGCTGGGCTTCCCATTTGCATCTCACCATGTCTTACTTTTTTTCCTCAAAAAAAAAATTTTTTTTTTTAAAAGCACCCACAATACCCTGGAGGAATTTTCCGGGACAAGCTGCAGGTGCTATGGATATTTTCATTTAATAATCATTCTTGCAATTCAGCACATTTGTAATCCATGTGGTAAACTCTGACTTACATTTCTCCCAGTGGACGCTGGCCAGATGCAGAAACCAAAGAGCTTGGTGTGCCGGTCCGGCCTCTTCCTCCTTTTATAGTTTGTGCATTTGGATGTGTTTAGCATGATCTGCGAGTGCAGGCTAAGGAATGTGCTGCGTTTAAAAGACCCTTTTGTTGACATTAAGCAATCATAAATAGACTCAGAAATTATCTTCCTTGCATTTACTGCGGAGTGCTTTAATTGGCTGGCCTTCTCATGTGATATCATAAAGAACATATGCATATTTCTGGCAATCCCGTCAGATCTCGAAGTGCAGAGGCACACAGAGAGCTGCGCATTCCTGACATCCATGGATTGTCTCATATATGTCACCACATCTTCCCACCAGGATTGTTTCCCCCACACACTTCAAGATGGTAACTTCCCAATCTGTCCAAATTCTATTTGGAATTCTCCTGGAGTGTGTAAATGTCAGGGCCGGTTTCCTTTCCGTGGGAGAGCTTTGAAAGGAGAACTGCACGCCTAACTCCCTCATAAATAGGAGCCAGAGCGTCCTTTTTTTCCTTTTCCTTTTTTTTTTTTTTTAAGGTGTGCGTGTCAGATGGGAGGGAGGGAAAGAGTATTTGGCTAAAAGTTAAAAAAAAAAAAAGGAATCTCTTTTCAAGAATGACATTCTCCTGATTTTCACATACAAACAAAATGTTTAAGCCTGCATGGAGCCAAATTCCAAATGGTGGATTTTTCTGGCTAAGACATCCCTTGGTTGCGCTGAGATACAATCTCTTAAGCAGTGAACTCTACTGGGGCTAATGCCACCCTCTGCATGCCTAGGAAAGGGCACCTGTCAGGGCCCTAGCAGAGAACAGATGGCACACTTAGAGGAGTAGCTCAAGATGTTTTAACAAAAAGGCTGTGCTCAAAGGTATGAGTTAAAGGAATTAACCAAGAATGGGAGCTCTCAGGGACTATATGTAATAAGAGGCTGTTACAACTTCCAGGCCAGAAGGGAGCCAGCTAGAGGGACAGTCATGGATCTGAGTGGGAACCGTGGAGTCACTGTGTACCCACAGGCTCATCTGGAGGGGAGGACTCCAGGGAAATAGAACCTGAACTTCTATTTCCTCCCTGCCCCTTACTGGTGCTTCCCATTGGCCAAAACCAGTTGGTAACTGTCAGGGAAGATAGACTCAGGGGCTGCATTCTGGGAGTGTGGAGAAGCAGGGCGAAGGGGAAGAGTGGGTCACGAGGGGCAGAGACTAGTCAGAGACAAGAATGAGTCCACCCCAAAGTCCTGGATACTCCTGAGCTCCCATATATCATCAGTCACATGTATTCCTCACCACAACTCAATGACACAGTTATAATTCCATAATACAAAGAGGAAAACTGAGGGCTAGAAAAGCAAAGTAACTTACCCTTCCACTGTTAGACAATGGAGCTTTCCAAAGACAGAACTGCTAGGTTCTTCATAGGAGGAGGATGGGTAGAGCTAAAATGAGTATGGTGCTAAACAGAAGCTAAGCAATTCTATCATTGGAAAGTTCCATTTAGGTATGAAAATTTTTCATCACAGATGGTGAAAACAGTACCCAAATCAGACTGCTCCCGGACCTCAGAGAAATAGGAATGAGGGTTGAGATACTGAGAGAGGTCAGACCATCTCAAAAAAAAAAAAAAAAGAAAGAAAGAAAAAAGTATATAAATCTATTTAGTCCCCAAGTTTAGATAACAAAAGCTCAGATAATGAGAATTTGGATAGCAGGGTGGTCATGTGACCTCATCAATGAAGTATCACTCACAGACCAGGCAGAGCCTCTGGAAACAGTCTCAAACACAAGAGTCACAAGTTTCGACAGTCATGAAAATGTCTCTATTGACCCTGAATTCATGCCTTCATTAGTTTGTCCTGGGAAACTGCACATGGTATTGTTGTAGATTGTGATGATAGCTGAGGGAACTTTACTTATTTCTTGGGCAGTAGAGAAATTACATTGTAAATTTAAAAATCACAACAGAAAATCTGAAGTCCCCAGAAATACTTGGATGAGAATATTCACAGCAGCTTTGTTCATGATGGCTACAAGTCAGAAACACCCAGAAGTTCATCTACAGAAGTAGAAAGGAGACGGTGCTCTATTCATAGAGCAGAATCATACTCAGCAATAAAAAAGAATGAAGGACTGAAATACGCAATGACAAGAATGAATCTCAAAAGCAGGTTGAGTGAAAGATTCAGAGACAAAAGAATATATGTTGTTTGAGTCCATTTATACACAGTTCAGTAGTGGGCAAAATTAATCTGTGGTGATAGACATTAGGAAGTTGTTGCCTGTAGGAAGGAGGGCCGTTGATTCACTGGAAAGGACACAGGGGACCTTCTGGTGAGGGATACAATTGTCAAAATTCATCAAACTGGATATAGAAGATCTGTGTATCATACTGTCTATGACTAGACCAAACAAACAGTAGGCACAAGGGAAGGAACCTGCTTTTGTCTCCTAGGAGGACGACCATTATTTCTTTCTGGGGGAAATATATTGACAAGCTGAGTTAGACAGCTTCTGGGACTCCAGAAAGTCAGAGAAAAGTTAAACTACTCTGGTGATAGAGGAGAAATTTGCTGGTGGATGAGAACAGTAGCGAGAGAAGGAGGAAGTGGACAGAAAACCAAATTGTGGCTGGGGGCCATCATGAGGAGGTATCTGCCAGGACATTCTTTGTGTTAAGGGGAGAAAGACTTATAAGTACTGCAATGTTAACCACCTTTGTTGTCCCAAATCTACAGTCAAACTGAATACATATGAAAATAAAACACAAGAAATCTTTTAAAATATGGAGGAAAAGAGGCTCTGTTCAGCTGAGACACAGAAAAGAGAACAGCCTTGGGGCATGAGAAGCAAAGAGTAGCAGAAAAGCAAGGTGGGCCATGAGCATGGGGACATAAGTGACCCAGAAGTCATAGAAACCTGAAGGCAAACACTGAACATCCCTGCCTCTCTCCATCCCCCCACGTTTTGGGAAATGAGTGGACATATTACAAACTTGAAACACAGCATGATGATTTCACCTGACCTCAGCTGGTTACCATGCTTTGTGATATGTTTTTTAAAAAACACCAAAAACACCATTGTTCTTAAGTAATATATTTTCATGCTTATATATCTCATGCCATGGATTCTAAGAGGAACACTTATTATTATTGTTATTATTACTACTACTACTTTGGAACTACCCTGGAATTTAAGGCACCTTACAGTTGATAATGTGTTATAGTTTGTCAGCATTTATTCTTTTTCATTAGTGTATAAAATAATATTAAGTGTTTCAATTGATGGTGTCCTAGATTTGATGGCACTTGGCATTACCGGTGCATATTAATTAACTAGCTGGGGTGGGTTTACAGTCGTGGAGTCAGAGAGAAGGAAACCTTCCTGGGAAAGGTAGGCTTGAGGATCAAGGGGACATTCTGAAAGAGAAGACAAAGTGGCAGTGGAAACACATAGTAACTGTGGGGGGAGAGGGCAAAGAGAGATAAGAGATAAATACACCGTGAAGGGGTTCCCCAAGGTCAAGTGGGGAGGGAGGTAAGAGCTCAGACACTGAGAGAAGAATTCCCAAAAAGAAAGCCGAGGGTGGGCACAGTCTACTATGACCTGAAAATTGATCCTTAGTAACAATCTCCATTTCATCTCAGCTGTGACACAGGTGCTCACATGGAAGAAAACTTGGAACATCTTCTCCTTTGGGTCTTTCTGGTGTTGTGACATGAACGCATCTGATAAAAAGGGGATGTGCCCTGAAATGCTCGTCCCTCCAGGTTTCTGTCAGTGGGATCTGGGATGCTCAGTGGTGACAGTGGCAGATCCAGTCACACCAAGCACCACCACTTATATTCTGTGGGGTACGTGATAGGCCTCCCACCTGAGCCCTCAGGTTCCCTATAGGTGTGGGGTACTGTGCTAGTCTGCTAGCTCTACCACGGCAACGTACCACTGACTGGGCAGCCTCACCATGGCAGTGTATTTCCTCCCAGGTCTGGTGGCTGGAGGGCCAAGAGAGAGCGTCAATGGGTGTGGTTTCTCCGGGCTCGCTCCTTGGCTTGCAGGGAGCCACCTTCTTGCATGTCCTCAAATGGTCATCCCTCTCTCTGTGAGCATCCCTGGTATCTCTGCGTGTCTACATTTCTTTTTGTTAAAAGGACACCAATCAGATTGGATTGGGACACATTCTAAGAGCCGCATTTTAACTTAATCATTTCTTTAAAGGCCCTTTTCCCTGATATAGTCATATTCTGGACTATGTCCTGGGGCCTGGGGCTTCCACATATTAATTTGGGGGGAGAAACACAGTTCAGTCCATAACAGGCACTGTAGAGATCACAATAGGTAATTTTAAGTTTTTCTCAAAATTGATTTCCATTTTTTCTTTTAATTTTGTAGGTTAAGTTTAAACCGAATTTATTAAACCAACATAATTTTGAGACAGGTAGTTTTTTTTGTCTTCCTCTCATGTTTCCATTTAAAAGGATGTAGCATTTCCCAAATCAAAACCACAATGAGATATCACTTCACACCTCTCAGAATGGCTAAGAGCCACAACGTAAGAAACAGCAGGTGTTGGCAAAGGGAAAAGGGAACCCTCTTTGCCCTATTGGTGGGAATGCAAACTGGTGCAGCCACTGTGGAAAACAGTAGAAGTTTCCTCAAAAAGTTAATGGAACTACCCTACCCAACAATCACACTACTAAGTATTTACCCAAAGAATACAAAAATACTAATTTGAAAGGATACATGCACCCCTATGTTTATAGCAGTATTATCCACAATAGCCAAATTATGGCCACAGCCCGTCTCCGTCAACAGATGAATGGATAAAGAAGATATGGTATATATATATACCACATATATGGGTATATATATATTCCATATATATATGGAATATTACTCAGCCATAAAAAAGAATGAAAACTTGCCATTTGCAACAACACGGATGGAGCTAGAGAGTATTATGCTAAGTCACATAAGTCAGAGAAAGACAAATACCATATGATTTAACTTATACATGGAACTTAATAAATAAAACAAATGAATAAAGAAAAAAAGAAAGAAAGAAAGTGAGAGAGGCAAACCGAGAAACAAACTCTTACCTATAAAGAACAACTTACCAGAGGGAAGGTGGATAGGAGAATGGGTTAAATAGTGATGGGGATTAAGGAGTGCATTTGTGATGAGCACCAGGTACTATGTGGAAATGTTGAATCACTACATTGTACACCTGAAACTAATATTACACTGTATGTAAATTAACTAGAATTTTAAAAAAAACTTTAAATAAATGGATAAATAAATATATGCATAAATAAAAGGATATAGCACTTATCTTTTTCTTTTATTTATGTCCCTTTATACAGAGAAACTAGGAATACCTGCTTCTACCTACTGCAAAAATTCATATGAAAGGCCAGTAATATGCCACACATTTGCAGCTTTTGCCAAACAGACACTATGTGTTCAAAGCAAGGTGATTCTTATGAGAAGTCACAGGCTCCATCTTACTCCTCCAAAGGAACTACTTTGGGAGATCCGAGACCTGAGTAAGGCTCATTAAGTCTATGAGAATTGGCTGGGGCTGTTAAAATTTTGTATGTGCCCAGCACGTGGTATAATTATGGCACATATAGAAAGTCAACAACTCTGCCATTCTTTGCCTTTTCTTATTTGGTAAAGAATCAGTTGCACCCAGAGTTGAGACATTTTTAAGCATCCTGCAGTCCAGAGGACTCAATGGCCTGAACATATTTTTTTCCTTAAAATAATGACAGCAAATTCAATCTCATACATTTAATTAAGCACAATGTATTTTAACCTAAAAGCAAGAATTTGAGTTGGAGTATCTTAAGGGTTTACTGAAAGCATCTTCAATGGGAGGCAACATCAAAGCAAGAGAAATAACAGGAATTCAAGTAAACAAAAGTGAATGAGATTAGAAGTCCACTCATGCTTTTCTACCCAGCCCTGCTGTTACCACATAAGTTCACGCTTTCATTACTTTGTCTTAAGAAATTATAGTTAGTGTCTACTTACTCTCCCTACCTCTGGTCCCCTTCCTTCCTGATCCATCCTAGACACACCAGAAGATCCCTGTTTTGGAGCACCACTCTGATGTGTTATTTCATTCTTCAATGGTCTCTCTTGGCACCCTATTAACTAATGAATAAAGCCTATATCCATTCTAGATGTCAATGCCCTTTAGGATTTGGCACCAACCAACCTTTCTAACTTTGTTTCAACATCCCTCATTATGAACCTTGCACTTTAGAGATTAACCAATCCAGCTGTAGCGAGAGCCCCAAGAAGAGCCTTTCAAAAACATGGATTCCCCTATCCTCCCTATGGAAGCTGGGTCTTTACATCTTGTGTAGGGTCTAGGAATTCCCCCTTTTAGATGCTGATCTTTTAGATGCCCCCCTTTAGGGCCCCACTGATACTGAAAGACATCTAGTTTGGATGTTCCAGCCAAATTCCATCTTTATTGTTCATTTGAACTAATCTTTTGCAGGTTCTTTGAGCTCACCTCCATCATGAAACTGCCTTTCTCTGACTCCACTTCCTCTTAATCCCCGCCTCCTTCCTCACTACCAACTTGTTAAGTTTCTCTCCCTCTTCTCTACTCCCATTCAGTGTGTGTCTACCTTCCATATGGTCCATCTCACATTCTTCCTTACATTTTAATTGCTTTTACCTTCCTAGTAGCCTGTAAGCATTTTGAAGGCACATTCCACATCTAACTTGTCTTTGTCTCTCCAGACCAATCAAAAAGTCCAAGAAAAACTGACATACTTGAGTCAAGTATCTCTTGACTCAGAAGGGTTTGCCAGTGATTCAGTAACCCTAAGTCCCATTAGGAGGAGAAAGGCTGATAAAGATTTTTCATTTCTATTTTTAACTTTTGGAAGAACCACCATGCCCTATGATCCAGCAACTGCACCGCTAGTTATTTACTCAAAGATACAAATGTAGTGATCTGAAGGGGCACCTGCACCCCAATGTTTATAGCGGCAAGGTCCGCAATAACCAAACTCTGGAAAGAACTGAGATGTCCAATAACAGATGAATGGATAAAGAAGATGTGGTGTATATATACAATGGAATATTGCTCAGCCATCAGAAAAGATGAATACTTACAATATACATCAACATGGATGGAACTGGAGGGTATCATGCTGAGCAAAATAAGTCAATCAGAGGAAGACAATTATCATATGGTTTCACTTATATGTGGAATATAAGAAACAGTGCAGAGGGGACCAAAGGGAAAACTGAACAGGAAGTCATCAGAGAGGGAGAAAAACCATGAGAGACTCCTAACTATAGGAAATAAACTGTGGGTTGCTGCAGGGGAGGTGGATGGGGAGATGGAGTAACTGGGTGATAGGCATTAAGGAAGGCACATGATGTGATGAGCATTGGGTGTTATATGCAACTGATAAATTATTGAACACTACATCTGAAACTAATGATGTACTGTAAGGTTGTTAATTGAATTTGAATAAAAAAAGGTAGATTAAGCTGAAGATTTTTTTAAAAAGGAAAAAAAATTCTCTAACTTATTTTCTTTATTGTGTTATGTTAGTCAACCATACAGTACATCATTAGTTTTTTGTTTTGTTTTGTTTTGTTTTTTTTAAGATTTCATTTATTTGACAGACAGAGATCACAAGTAGGCAGAGAAGCAGGCAGAGAGAGACGAGGAAGCAGGCTCCCTGCTGAGCAGAGAGCCCGATGCGGGGCTTGATCCCAGGACCCTGGGATCATGACCCGAGCCAAAGGCAGAGGCTTTAACCGACTGAGCCACCCAGGTGCCCCACATCATTAGTTTTTGATGTAGTGTTCCATGATTCATTGTTTGCAAATAACACCCAGTGCTCCATGTAATCCATGCCCTCCCTAATACTCTTCTATCAGAATCCTATTTTTACAGTAAGTACAAACTGAAAACACTGCTTTGCCAAATGAAAAATGTCAGACCACATGAGCGAGTCAAAAAACTTCAGTCTCTTTCACACCTTTTATAAGTTACATGAGCATGGTTTTGTCTTTCTGTTATTCATTTTGGAGAAAAGATTTTTATTTCCCCTACTCGCAAGGAAGTTTTTTCTGATGAAAATAATTGGTGTGAAGTTTGTGAGGTAGATTGACATTCATCATGAGGATAGAAGGTAATAAATTAACAATCACATGGAATTAACATACTTAGATAATCACTTAATCTTTGGGGGCTAATCATCCATTTCTGAATTTCTAAGATTAACTACTCCTTAGAGCTTAAGATCTATTTTAAGACAAGAAAGAACTGACTGAAAAGAGACCCCTCAGAGAAAGAATCCTCATTTCTCGCACCTGTGGTTTTTCATTGCTCCTATGGAGAGCTTAGGTTGGTGGACACTGGGAGCTTGAAGTACTCCTTGGGGAGGTTTTGTTGGAACAGTAGAGTTATTAAATAGCTAAAATGTCATGGGCAATAGATCTAGGTTACAAAGACAATACAAAGAGAGGTTTCCAAAATAATGTCCCCACCTGTAACTGAATTCAGCAGTGATGACTATAATCCTAAACAGCAGGCAATATGAAAAAAAAGTTGCTGAGCTCTGGAATGTATTATAAGTAGTCTTTGAATTCATATTCGCCTATTCAAAACTTTCTCTTCATTTTATGAAATCCTGAAACTTATTCTTGTAATGAGTTCATGTCTCATCCTCTGTTGTTGTTATTGTTTTTTTTTTTTTTTCCAAAGAAAAAGAAAAAAGTTTAAAATTCCAGAAAAGCTCTTAGGAAAATTTTGGATCATACTGAATACTGTACTAATTTACCTTCCATCATAGTCTGATCTCCCTGCTCCTCCTATTCACACAAACACCATTCTTTTAAATTCCAAGATGGCAAATTGCTTCCCCTAAGGATCCTGAAACATTTAGGGAATGTGACTTCCAAAATAATTATTGTATAATAATTTATACTTATACTTATAATAATTATATTGTATATAATTTATAAATAATCTTTAAATATTTAATTAATGTCTATTCCAAAGAGTTGTGGTTTAAAACAACCATTTTTAATTTTCATGGATTCTTTGGGTCAGGAATTCAGACAGAGCAGAGCAAGGATGGTCTTTCTGCTTCACACTGTCAGAGACCTCAGCTGAAATCTCCCAGGGGTGGGGGCTGGAATCCATCACTCATGGGTCTTGTGGTTGAGGCTCGCTTTTGGCTGATGGCTTCAGTTTCTCTTTAGGGAGCCTCTCCACGTGGGTTAGTTTGGGCTTCCTCACAGCATGATGGCAAGGTTCTAAGGTCAAGAATCCAGAAGCCACATCAACTTTTATGACCTATTATACCAAATTATGCAACACATTCCATTCACTGAGGTAGTCATAAAATCCCATCCAGTCTCAAGAGGAAGAGAAATAGATACTGCCTCTTAATGGGGAGAAGTAAGGTGCTGGAACTGCCTGAGGGACTGGGGATCTTGTTGCAGCCATTTGTGAATGGGGTTTGTTGACTCTGAGCTCCCCTTGAAGGGTGATCTGGTTGGCTGTTTTCAGGGAAGCATTGGTTTTAGTATTTCCTTTGGGAATAATCAGATTCCTTGAAGTATATTCTTTGAAATTCCTGCTTGGGGGATTGTATCCTAGAAGACTCATGGGGACTGGAGGGGAAAGGACTGGGGCACTCAGCATTTGATGCTGATATGCATAGAGCTTGGTTATCTCCTTGTCTTCAGCAGGACACTACAGCGTCAATTACACGAACATCTGTGTCAGGCAACGCCCAATTCAAAGTTCTTTGGTTTGACTCTCTTCAAAGAATAAACATCTAGGCCTCTGTGGGCTTGGGAAGGGTCAGTTTGCCAGTGGCACAGATTTTGGAAGAACTAGAAATCTGACCTTTGCCAATGGTTTTTACCCAGTTCTATTTATTTTTGTTCCCACCACTATGCACTGTTACAAGGGTAACTGGAGCTGTCCAACCTGTGCATTCTGAGGAATCTGTGATAGCTAACCACTCTGGTTTGGGACCAGCTGTTTGGTTTGCTAGCTCAGTTAAGATTTTCTGTATGCTTTCCAGCTTCCAAGTATAATTGTTGTCTTCCTCTTTATTTCCCAATTCTTCGAATCTCCTCATGGCTTTAATGGGGTCTTGACAAGGGGATGACTTTGGATATGCATATTTGAGCTTCCATGTTAGTGTAGGAGTCTCTTAAGTCTCTTTCAACCATTGTTTAGATGACATGATTAGTACACCCTAAAGATCCTATTTGCTCTTCTCTCAACCTGTTACTCTTTTTTCAAGTATAATAGCACCACAAAGTGAATTTCAGGTGTGTTCTAATCAGTAGAGATTATAACTGTTATTCCATTTGTTGTACACATTCAACTCAATGCTTTTCAAACTGTGTGAGACAGTCTAGTAGTGTCCTTCAAGTGATTAATAGGTATGGTCAAAAAAAGTTTGAAAAATACCATGTGCCTTCCTCTCAAATATTTACACTATAACTTGGGGAAGAAATATGCTTTTTTTTTTTTAAATCCAGTGTTTCTAAAATATTCAACTATATAATCCTTTTTGTGGAGAATACCTTATCAAAGTGGGGTTCACTAACCTCTTACATCAGATGATTTGGGATTCTTTGATATATTTGAACACAGATCTCGAGTCAAGATTGGGCCAGTGGAAACTTGAAATTTAAAACAAACAGCTAATTCTTATACAACCTGACATTCCTGGAGAGCCTATTCCCCACCATTTGAACCTCCATATCAAGACATTTTTCCCTTGGCCCCTCCCCCAGGCCTAATGTATTCTATCTACTCTTTAGGGAGAATCGCCTCTCCTGAGCAGTGAACTTGGCTCACACCCTGCACCTTTCTTCTCTCTTTGGGATCTTCTTGCTGCTAGGAGAGTATATTTCACTCTGTGGGGTAGGCTTTGCCCCGAGGGAGGAAACTTGTGATTATCCAACTATTCTGGAGCCCGAGTTAAAAAGTGTATCTAATATAGGATTTAAACAATAGAAAATCAATCTATTCACTCCAAGTATTAAAGGTGATATCTTATTCTAGGTTACCCACGTTCCTCTCTCTCAATTGGTTCTGATCTGAGGCATGTTATGTATTGAGAGGAATGTACTGAGCTGTCTCAAATCCCAAACTTACATTTGAGGATAACTGACCTGGAGGCAAGCTTCAATAAACTATGACCTAATATAAGTACATCATATAACACAGTAGAAAACACATGGCCATTTATCTTGTTGTTGTTGTTGTTGTTGTTGTTGTTTTTAATTTACAACCACAGGAAGAGCAGACAAGGTAAAGAGGCAGTAACCGAATTTCACTTATTTGGAAGTAATTCCCAAGGATTTGAAAATAGCCAGATCCATCCTTCATATTTCTTTTAAGATCCCTCTTAAGACAAGCAGGGAGATAGAAGATCAGCCTGGGTAACATCTGGTTTGTTTAGGAACAGAAGGGATGTGGTAGATGAGTTCTTGGAAGCATTCTTAAAAGATGTGGAAGGAGAGCACCTGGAAAAGCCCACTTTATTGAAGGAAGGCTGCAGGGACCCAGGCAGAGGAGGTCATGTTGAACAAATCAGACGGAGTTTCCTTGCGATATCCCTGTCACGAAAGGTGAAGGAGATTTAGTGGCTGTATAAAGAGAACTTTGATTTTAAATAAGATCTGACAAGATTCCACATCTGGGATTAATGGTCAAGGAGAAGTCATTGAAGGTGGGTAATGTAGGGTGCAAGATACAAAACCGGCTCCAGACAGAGAGATGGATGAGGCAGGGAAGAGCTTTGTGACTTGGGAAAGGATTACGTGCCTGGAGGAGGGGACAGCAGGAACACAAAATGGTCAGCCAGGTTGGGGTAGCTTTTATTTATAATATGCACTGAAGGAGAGCCAAACAACAGAACAAATGCACCAAGTCTCGAGATGATTCTGAAAGCCAGACTCAGCAATCCTAGCAAATCGGTCCACACAGAGGTTGAAGTACTTGACTAGGATATGGTGCCTTGGGCAGAATGGAGGAAAGCAATGTAAGGAAAGAGACCAAGATTAATGAGCCGAGGAAGGGAACAGTTAGCCCAGTGGCATTTTGAGGCCAGAGCTTTAGATGATTGGGAAATTAGCCAAATTTGTCTTCAGTGTTTCTAGTTTCTCTTCTTGAGCCATCTCCCACACATCTTCCTTCCACCTGCACCAGAAACCATCCTGAATCTCAACCCCAACTTCCTGAGCTTCAGCCTTCTAGTGTTCTCACACTTCCCTCTCTTCCTCCTATAAAAACCTAATGTCAGTAAAGTATCTAACTCCCCCCAAGGGATAAATGTGTAGAGAAAGTATAAGGCATTATTCTTCCCCTGGGAATTTATATTTTAATGTAAGATAAAAACTTGAAGTCAAATATTATAGCCATTGTGATAGGATTTCAGGGCAGGGCATGGGGAGGATGTAGTGTGGTTATGATGTGTCCCTGAGGTCACTCATGGCTCTTGTCTCCTGCACCTGGTGGTAATATCAAGGTTGGTCCTGCCAAACAATATTCTGGTCTTCAGTGCTTCTCAACATATACAGTAAAATTGAGCTTTAAAAAACTGAGTTTGCAGAGGGAAAAAAAAAAAACAGTATTGGCAGGATCCCACAGTATAAAATCATGGTACAAGAATATGAGGGAGGAAAGAGCAACAGGGAAGGATACTCAGGCCCAGAGACATTCAGGCTCTAAGGGCTGCAAGCCTTTTCACCTTCAACATCTTCCTCATCCCAATAGAAATCATGCCTGTTCAACTGCCGCTCCTTTCACAGATAGGATTTTATTTTCTTGTTACTAACAGCATTAGAAGAAATAGAAGAAAAGATGTTTTCTATAATGAATCCTCATCTGAACTCAAGGAGAAAAGGAAAGGAGGAACAAAATGGACATTAAGCCCAATATCCAGCTGCCACAGTCTTTCCTGCTTATTTGGAATCTGGAAAGGCATAATGATTGCACAGGATAATGGTTTTCCTCTAGAAATCTACTAGATTTCTCTCAGAAGACACAGGAGTGTGGGAGATATGTCTGTAAAGGAAGGGGACTGTGCTCCTACAGCTTCTTCACTCTCACCCAGAAGTCAGACACTCAGCAGCTTTAGCTAGCAGAGATACCACTGAGAGGTCAGTATGAAAAGACAGTGTGTTCGAGGGGTTCTCACACTCTCTGCAAACTTGACCATAGAAGAGTCTCTCACACCCTCCTTGGAGCCCAAGTTGTTCTCCTGCAACAGGTTTTAATAATTATCTAATTATTAGATAATTAACTAATTATCCAGTTGCTCATTCCAAGATTAGAAGCAGGGCACAAAAAGAGTGGCCATAAGCTAAGCCAACTTGATAGAAAAGGAAAAGAAAGAAAACATATGGGACGCCTGGGTGGCTCAGGTCATGATCTCAGGGTCCTGGGATCAAGCCCCACGTTGGGCTCTCTGCTCAGCAGGGAGCCTGCTTCCCCCTCTCTCTCTCTGCTTGCCTCTCTGTGTACTTGTGATCTCTCTCTGTCAAATAAATAAATGAAATCTTAAAAAAAAAAAAAAAGAAAGAAAGAAAGAAAGAGAACATATGCAAAGGACATGAGGCCTTTAAAGTATTCAGACGAGGCTACTGGGATCTGGGACAGAGTCCTGCTACTCAGGGTATCCTGGGGCCTCACTGTCTCAGAGCAGATTTCCAACCCTGCTCTCCATGACTCTCGCTCCAGTTCATTCCATTCAAGGCTGCTGTGGGAACCAAACCTGTCCTCAGGTCAGAGCCCTACCTCGCTTTTGCCTCTGCCTCTCATGCTCTGAGGCAGCTCACCACATAGCCAGCCCCTACTCTGTTCAAAGCTCTTCGCCATTCCTTAACCAGCCACCAGCAATCTGCAGCCCATTACTCTGTTTCATTTTCTTTAGAAATGACAATTACAATTTGAGACTCTATGATTTCTATACTTTTCTGCTTGTTTATATTCTGTCTTCTCTCCTCTGAATGAAAGCTCCATGAAAAAGAGAATCTTGCCTTGACTGGTCACAGTTCTATCTCCAGTACTAGTAAGGTGGGGAGTAGCTGCTCTGTAAATACTTGTGAAGAACTAATAGGAGAGGGGTCCCCAGTAATGCCACCGAGCTCTCCCTAGGAGGTGACATTATTGCCAGTGTCCTTCCTCCCCATGAAGGAGGCATCTATGTGCATTTAGTACATCTCCTGCCCACAACGGACTGTTTGTATTTGCTGGAAATTCTCAGTCATCTGGAAAAATCTGGTATTGTGAAAGAGCCCTTTCTGCAACAGGGATACCAAGAACATTGCGAGGAGAGATGGTTGCCTGTTTTCCCTCGCTGGATGAAAGGAAGCCACGAGGCTTTTTGCAGTTCTACTCAGGAGCCAATAAAATAGAAACAAAACACACATGTGCCAAGAGTTAAGGGACAAGACGGAAGTGGCTTAGGTTTGTGGTCTGTTACCACATGACAACATTGAGTTGGAGCCAAGGTATTTTCTGTTCTCTCCAGTCTCTGGATGTTGGAAGGCTCTGCTTTGGAACAGAGGGAACCAGCATGTCACAGAGGAGGAACTCTGTGCCCGGTGCAGGGGTGTGAAAGTGTCAGGGAAGATGTGTTTCCACAAATTGAAGAGTTGGGAAATTCAAAGTTTCCCCTATAAAAAGGATAAGCAAAGGATGGCCCAGAGCCAAATCTGGCCTGCCCTCTTTTATGGGGGGGTGGGGCGCAGATGGGGGGGCAGTTTTAGTTTTTATTTTCCCAAATGGATATTTTTTTAACTAACAACAACAACAACAAAAAGACACTTTCTTGTATTTACTCAGAATCGCTCTAGTTCCTAGGAAATAAAATTAGCATAGCATAGAAGTAAAGGACATTAATGTGGAAGTCAGGGTAACTGCATTCTTGCCCTGACTCATCTACTCACTCATTATGTCTGCTGCCTGTTTTTGTGAATAAAGTTTTATTGGAACACAACCACGCTCATTTGTTTACATATTGTCCATGTATGTTTGCCAGGGTTGAGTAGTTGTGAAGGAGACCATATAGCCAGCCCACAAAGCCTAAAACATTTACTATCTGGATCTATATAGAAAAAGTCTGCCATTCCTTCCCCTATTCCAGTAGTGGTGCATAAACAATAAATTTTGGAACACTGAAAAAAAATTAAATTTTTTAAAAAAAGAAATATGTCGTAACATATGAAATTGCTGATATTTGACCATTTTGATTTTTAAGACAGCAATTTCATATAATTCAATTTAAGAGTTCATTCTTTAAAATCTGTTCTTCAGTATCCATCTCAAAACCATTTCATCCATAAAGGTTTCCCCAGTTCCCCCAAACAGATGGGAATACTCTCTTCCTTAATCATAGAACTTTGCTCCTACCTTTGGCTGATTCTATGTTTGTATAATAGTCATTCAGTGTATAGCTTCCCAGTTATCCCTAAACAGTACCATTATGGGCCAAATTGTGTCCCTTGAAAATTCACATTGAAGCCTAACCAATGTAACTGTATTTAGAGATAGGACCTTTAAAGAAGTAATTAAGTTAAAATGAACTTTATAGGGTGTACTGTATTCCAATATGCCTGGTATTTTTCTAAGAAGAGATTAGGACACAAGGAGAGACACCAGAAATGGCCACACACAAGGGTAAGATAATGTGAGGACAGAGTGAGAAGGTGGTGATCTACAAGCCAGGGAGAGAGGCTTAGAAGAAACCAAATCTGTCAGCAGCTTTATCTTGGACTTTAGTCTCCCAAACTGTAAGAAAACAAATTCCTCTTGTTTGATTATGTGGTATTTTATTTCTGTGGCATTTTGTTATGGCAAACTAATAAAATGCCTCAAGAGCAGAAGCTATTCCTTCTTTTGCTTTGCATTCCCAATAGCATCTGGAGCCACATGTCTAGTATTTGTTGATTTAACTTCACAGGATTGAGTGAAACAAGATGTATAACATGATGTGTCTGGAGTTTAGAATATTGATTTTCCAAAATTCCTAGAGTGTAAATAAGAATTTTCCACACAGAAATGTTCTAGAAGCCTCTAGAATGGCCCATTCAACAACATTTATGATATGCTCAACACAAATGTCAACTTACACAGCTCTGATGATTTACTGTTTGCAGTGAAAATTGAAGAAGTACACTATTCCTCTCTTGGTCTACTCAGGGAGAGAAAAGAATAGCCAGAATAATGGATAAGAATTTTGTCAATTAGAATAGCAGGCCCTTGGCAGTCAATCCTGAATAACAATCTTCAGGGGAGACTAATAATGAACATTAAACAGAAATATTAAATGTGTAGTTCTAATTTATATTCCAGATGTTAGAATCTGCAAAAATGGCCAAAGCAACAAAGATCAAACAATTTGAAGAGTCAAAGCTTTCCTGTTTTATCCACAATCCGTTGAGTAAGAAGAAAGAAGTGTGACTGCTTCACATGGGACTGTAGCCAAACCCAACCTGAAAGAACTCGTTTTGCAAATATCTCCGAAATGCAGAAGCTTTCCTGGTTGTTCGTTTCTAAATGAACAAATAAAAGGTTTCAGTATGAACAATGTCCAGATGCCCCAGAAGCCTGCTCTGTTTGCCAATTCCATTGACCAAACACACATTCTACTCCTTTTAGAGTTCAATGACAGCACACAGCGAGAAGCATTGTTTTAGCGGCTAAGGATTTTACCAACGTAAAGCTTGATGAGCAGATAGCCAAGGAGACACCACCAGGCATTCTGATGGATTGGAAAATCAGAAGTCATTGAGCACTGTCAGCTCTGATCTTTCCCAGACCCATACATTTCACCCAGGGAATTTCCAAACAATTATGAGAAAACCTGAACCACATTATCCCTAACCAAGTCCTAGTTTTTAGTGGCAAAAGAAACCTCCTCCCTGAATACAGTGAAGTCTTATAAACACCATGGCTGCTGTGGTTTAAATTCTCAACAGAGGGTAATTAGCTTTTCAATGGTAAGTTCCTTAAGGGTCTCTGGAAAATAAGGCCTGGTCACCAGTTCGCCCTTGGCCACTTGATCAAGAAAAGAAAATTGTTCCAAGTTGATACCACAAGCCCTTTTCCTCCATGTGCGGTGGGATTTTTCCTAAGAAGTTGAAATTCATATTGTTAGTCCCTGGTGTTCAGTGGAAATATGACTTGGTAACTCTAAGTAAAAAATCATAAATCAGTTCATTAAATCCACATCAACTGACCCACATATAAATGTCATGAAAGGGGATATACAGAATTATATGTATCTGTATAAACCAGATGGGGCTTACAGTAAGATTGTCCACTTAATTAAATAATCTGGACTTCAGGGGATTTATTTTTACTTTCTTATCCAGACTTATCACCATTATACAAATAAATAATTGTTCTGGTAATTTCCAATCTTTTTCATGGCATGTAGTAGACCTTTGTGAATGACAAGGTATGTGCAATTCTCTCTGTGGCCGGAATCTTTAATGCACCAAGTCTAAATCCTTTAACAACAACATTCATCACATCACCCTACTGCCCCTGCACCCCAAAATTTCCATGGTCTTTTACTCCCAACCATTAAAATTAAACTTCACTATCTTCCACATTTTTTCTCTAGTCAAATGCCCCAGTCCTCTCTAAAATACATCTGCCATTCACATCAAGAAAGACTCTCCCAATCTCCAGAATAGCCATGTTTGCTCTTGAGTCTTTTCCTCCCATTTCTTCCTGCCTACCATTTGAAGGATTTCTTCCAAACTTCAAACTCCAGTTTGAAATGTAGTTCCTTGAAGTTTGCATTCTGGAAACAACACCCCACATTCACTTCTATAGCATTGATCCTTCAGACCATGTAACAGCCATTGATTATATTTTGAATACTCTTGTTCTATGCATTTTGATCAAGTCTCCCTAAAATGCAAATTTTGTTCACCACTGTATTCTTAGCACCTAGAAAAGTGCCTGGCATATGCGAGGACTTGATAAATACTTGTTGAATGAATACATCATTAAACAACGCCTCCCTAGTATAACCTGGAACCTCTCAAGGGCAAGGACCATATTATTACCCTTTTATTTTTACTCCCCACAATCCACTGTGGGTACATCCTCTTTACCAAGCACTCACCATTCTCTGATGCCCAGGAACTGAGAAGTCAGCCAGAAGCCCAGCACAGACTGTAGCTGCATGTCAGCCTTGGAGATAAATACCATACCATGACCATGTGACAGTCGGCACTGCCTAAATTCTTCCTGAGGAAAAAAGAAAAGGAGGAAAGAGAAAGAGAGAGAAAAAAAATATATATTGAGATTGTCAAGAAAATAACTGTCCCTTAAGTTGAAAATGTGATCAACCATCATTTTAGGAACATGGTCCTCCTTAATTATCATGGTTCCTACAATCATTGTTAGGCCTCGTTATGTCTGTTCTACACAGAACAACACTTACTAAAAAATAATACCTCCTCAATTTCTATGAGCACATGTACTTCTTTTTTTTTTAATTTTTTATTTTTTATAAACATATATTTTTATCCCCAGGGGTACAGGTCTGTGAATCACCAGGTTTACACACTTCACAGCACTCACCAAAGCACATACCCTCCCCAATGTCCATAACCCCACCCCCTTCTCCCAACCCCCCTCCCGAGCACATGTACTTCTGAAGTAGACAAGGCAGGTATTATTTTTTAAAGATTCTATGTATTTATTTGAGAGAGAAAGAGAACACAAACAGTGGGAGAGTGGGAGGGAGAGGGAGAAGCAGGCTCCCACTGCGCAGGGAGTCCAACTTGGGGCTCGATCCCAGAGCCCTGAGATCATGATCTGAGCTAAAGGTAGATGCTTAACCGACTGAGTGACCCATACGCCCCAAGGGATGTAAGTATTATTATACCCATTTCATGGGTGTACCTTATTTGTTTAATAAGCTTGTCTTGTCAATATAATATGGATACTAAATGGTAGAATTAGTTTGCCTCCCATTTTTTCATGATTTTTAAAAAGATTTTATTCATTTGAGAGAGAGGCGATGAGAGAGAGAGAGAGAGAGAGAGAGGGGTGGGTCAGAGAGAGAAGCAGACTGCCCACGGAGCAGGAGCCTGATATGGGATGCATCCCAGGACTCCAGGATCATGACCTGAGCTGAAGGCAGTCGCTCAAGCTGAGCTACCCAGGGCACCATTTCATGATGCTTTTTACAAAGACCCATAGTCATAAAGATAACTTCAACATCCATTCACTACTCATTTTTTGCAATCTTCCCTTTTTTTATCTCCTTGGTACTCCCAATGGTCTACCTCCTTCCCCTTTCTCATGAAAATATGACAATTGTTAAAATGGGCAAAGCAAATTGCGGCAATTCTAAGTGTAGCGGGGTAATTCTCTGGAAGAGTAATCAATGCATTATTACAAACTTTGTTTCTTCATAGCATCATCACCTAAAAACCTAAATTTTTGTTTTTGAACTGAAGCTATTGCTTTAGGGAAAGAGAAAATGCAGAAGATAAAAGAATCAGATGTTGACTTTATATTTCTAAAATATACTCTAGAAACAGAGCATAACCTTGAGAGCCAAGGCTTTCATTGGGAGAGCCAGGCTTTTATGTTAGAGAAAAGTTTTTCTGAGTCTTCAAAGCCTTGGATGGAATCAGAATACAAATCTTATACTATAAATAGTAGTGTAAAGAAGAAGGCAGATTTCTCTCCAGAAATTACATAGCTTTGAACTGCTAGAGGAACAAGAGAATTGAGATGGAAAAGGGGGCAAGATTTAGTAGTTGTTGCACAGATCTCAGAGGAGGGAGGCATGTCTCCATCTTCCCTCCATACACGGTCAGGCCTAGCCCCAGGGAAGGCTGATAAGAACTGTAACTGTATAGGAAATGTAACCACAGAGGACTGGCATCTCATATCCTGTCCAGCAGGCTGAGTGGAGAATCTCTCTGATGTGACCTCTCCAAACTCAGTATAGTGAACAAGGAGGGAAGACTTGGGACCAGTCAGAGAGAAAGAGACTGAGACCATCTTCTGAATGTCCTCCAGCCCTAGGGAAGCAGGCGAGCATCCAAACATACCCTATCCTTGAGAGAGGACTGGTAAGAGGCCATCATCAGCAGTGATGGGTGGGACAAACCCAAGGCCACGGACAGATCCTGGACGGGAGAGACACGGTCAGTGTCACTGTGCATGAGATAAACCTCATCAGTGACCACAACAGTCATGGACATCTATGCTAGCCCCTTGCCCTAACACCATCATCGGCATACCAACCCCTCCAAAAACACTTAGATGCACTCTGGGATTACAAAGGATAGAGGAAGAACACTGAGTGACTGGGATGCAATTTAAGCCTGCCTAGAAATGACTAAAGTTCCAGCTATTGGGCAGACAGGGGCTCAAGAAAGTCAGTGTTTGGTTCCAGAAATTTTGAGAACATCACAGTTTTGCACACCTGCATTTCTACCAGGGACACATGCAGAAGGTGATGAACTAGGAAGGATGCAGACTACTGTGGGACACTGAGCCAGCAAAGGAATGCCAAATCCATTTCAGAAGCTGGGTCTGTCTTCAAAGGGTTTTGACTCGCTGACCTCTGGCTGGCCTGCGCCTTCTCCTCAGACACACCAGACAGACGAGTAAACACAGATCACAAGTGGACCACATGTTCCTATTCTTCTTCCAAGTGCTCTGTGGCTAAGGGCCTCCCCCAATCCAGATTTTTCATCTAGGTCCTCTTGATTGGTGCTGGGGCCCCAAAGAAGCCCCCTCCTGCTTCTCTTAGCCAGACAATGGCTGAGAAGACAACAATCTCATTTATGGGGGTTTCCCAATATTGGCCAAGATGCTCACACACAGCTTCTCTCATATTCATGGTCGACAGGTCCTGAAACCCTGACTTTACTCATTGTTTTAGGAAATCATTTTCCATGCTGGTTTATGCCTTTAAATGCTGACATTCCTAGGTAAAGGCCCTGGTAAGCCCCTAACACTTCAGTATGAGGAAATCCTTACATTCTTTCCCTCTTTGACGGGGGTGACCTAGAGAAGCAGAAAGACAGTGAGTTAAGAAAGGAGATGAGGACCCTAAGAAGGGGGAAAGAGGGTCCAGAAGGGGGAGTCTGGAGGTGCCGGAGGAGCTCTGCCCACCATACTTCTTGAGGGTAGGCGCAAGTGTGCAGTGAACTGTCTCTGTATGTGGCTAGAAGAAATGGAAATCCAGTCAAAGACCAGGATGCCTGATGGGGGACAGAGGAAGGGAATGTGGACCCAGATGCTTTCTAATACACCTGTATCCCGTAGTCCCATGTTAGCCAAACTACTCATCCACTGTTCTAGAATGATAGTCCAGAAATCTCCATCTTACCATTGATTTTCTTAGCATCGTACTCTTAGCTGAAACTTAAGGAAATGACTTTCACAAATAAGGAAATGACTCCCTTAAACCAGCCCAGCGCAGAAGCTAGTAGAGAACTTCTGTAACTATCTTCTCTGACTTTTGTGCATCACAACCCAATATAGATAGCAAGGCATCCCAGTTTGAGCCTTCAGAAATTCACTTTCAATTTTTCTTTTGGCTGAGAAAGAATGGGTGAGGAGAATGAAGGGATCCCTGAAAAATCCCTAGGAGCAGCATCACATGCACCATGGGAATGGGCAGCCACTCACAGGGGTGCCCCAGGGACCGGGAGTAGCTGTTGGAGAAAGCTCAGCCACCTTCTTGCAAACATCCTTAGAGACCACTTCAGTTCTCTTTTCACACCTGGCATGTATTTATGTGGTACCAGAAAAGGGATTTTTTGCTTTTAAATTATGCATGTGGATTTGCACCTTTATTCTATCAGAATCAAACTAAATGTTATTCCACAACACTCCATATAAAGTTAACGATACAACGTGACTAGAGCTCTTTCCTGAAATATGACATTCTTCGGGGACCCTGAAAGTCTTAAAAGGACTAAATGCCAGGGCCAAATCGTACCCCTGGAGTCACATAGAAGCCCCACAAGTACTGGTATACCAGTGACATATATATTCCTTGGTCTCTGTGAATGCAATCAGAAGCTTTAAATACAAAGCCCCTGAAAAACCAGAGGTAACATGGCCCGGGGTCCGAGAGCCGCCCAGATCTGGGCAGAATAGTCCACGGCCATGTTTGATGGCAGAGAACTGATGCTGGTCAAAGCCAAGAGAAAAGTTAAAGATTTAAATGAAAAAGGAAGTTAAACTTCCACCCCTCTGGTTCCAAAATGTGGCAACATTTAGAAAATTAGAAAATCAATTTTGTGGTTAACTCAATGATTATTTTTAAATCACCATTTGATCAAGAGCTGTTGAACTGCATTTTGTTGGCCCAGTGTCAGAGATTTGGCAGAGCAACTTAATTCAGAATTTATAAATTTACAGAATTTTTTTCTCTTCATTTTCAAGATTTAATTTGTATGTGTTCTGTTCATGATATAATTGAGTTCATTTGGGGCACAATACTTTACATGAAAAGAGCATATATTTATATTTTTATATATGTAACATATTTTATATGAAATATATAAATACATAATACATATATAACATATCACATAAAAATACATATACCTGTGTGTGTGTGTGTGTGTGTGTGTGTGTGTGTATTTCCATGTAGATATGTAGGATATTTTGGAAAAGGCATTGAAATTAGATTTTTTTTAAGATTTTAGTTATTTATTTGAGAGAGAGAGCACGAGAGCTAGCACAAGTGGAGGAAGGAGCAGAGGGAGAGGAAAAGCAGACTCCCCACTGAGTAGAAAGCCTAACGTGAGGCTTGATCCCAGAACCCTGGGATCATGACCCAAGCCAAAGGCAGACATCCAACCCGCTGAGCCACCCAGGTGCCTCCTGAAATAGGATTTCAAAGTGCTGACTGGCTCTACCCTTATTATGGCACGCGAGCTGCCACTAGTATTCTGTGTGGTCCTGGATAAATTATCGAACCTCTTTGGGCCTGTTTATTCATTTATAAAATGGGCATAATCCATTCTTTCAGTATTATTATGAATAGTAAATGAGATAACAAATATGAGAGCAGATCACTCATTTGTTTATATATTGGTAACAGAGACATATATCCAGTTAGCCTTTTTTTTTTTTTTTTAAGATTTTTTTTTTTAAGAGTCTGAGTCCTGCAGAGCTATGACGGATTATCTGTGATTCAGTTACTCAAACCTTTCTGGGACTCCTTCGCAAATCAGCAGTTAGCACCTAGCAGAAGTTCACCATGCTCGACCCTTACTTAATAACTATTTCTGAGGCTCTATCAGTGCTGTTCCACAGCACTTACTATGAAGGAAATGTTCTGTATTTTTACTGATCAAAATGGGAGCCACTAGATACAACTGGAGGCTGAACTTCTGAAATGAGATCAATGCAACTGACAAAATGAATTTCTAGTTTTATTTCATTTTCACTCATTTATTGAAGAGACTGTCTGTTTTCCACTGTATATTTTTTCTTGTTTTGTCAAAGATTAACTGACTACAAATAGCCACACGTGGCTAGTAGCTACCCCCATTAGACAGGGCAGGCAGGCTAAAAGCTTGAAATAGCTTGTTCCAGAGCTTTCCCTACTAGCTTGCACCACCAAGATGCAGTGTCTGTCTCCACAGTGACTTCCAGCCCTGCGGATGTGGGAAGTATGTCTTGAATTAAAGCATAATGAGCATTTAAAACACACAGCGCACCTCCCCATTCTCATGGCAGACACACACTCCCAAAGAGGAGCCTCAAGAAGGCAACACTTAATCAAAAGGAATGAAAAGTCAGTGGTGAGATTTCCAGAACTGAGGCAGGAACACACAATGTTAGGAAAAGAATCTTCCCCAAAGGGTTTCCTAGACACCACCTCCCTCCCCACCTCCCTATGTGACTCTGTCATCAATCCCACCTTCTCATCCCTCCCACTTACCACAACGGCCTGCTTATTTGGGCCAGGAGAGGCACTGCCATGGCCAAGTTTGGGCCACTGTGAAGATGTGAATTCTTCTAAAGGAGCAAAGGTTGTAGTAGCTGCAGAATATTCTCAAGTGTGTGCATGTGTGTGTGTGTGTGTGTGTGTGTGTGTGTGTTTCTTCTCCCTTTTCTTAAATAGCTCTAATTCCAGCATTGAACTTGAGACTGATCATTATTTCATCCTCTCATCATCTCTCAATATATTCATACCAGCACAGACAAGACTCCCAATGTCAACACTGTTTGCTTTCCTTTCCAAGCAAGACACGTTCAGTCCTACACTATCACACATTTAGAGCAGATGTTCCTAAAAAGGATAAACCAGGTGCTTAACATATTTTATTCCAAGGGGTAATTTTAGAAATTATTGCAATCAATGACCTAATAATAATGGTGGTAATGATGAGGCCAAGTTATTATTACCTATTACCTTTAATCATCGACAGCAACTCAATTGGACATAATTGGAGGCATCATCATAAATAACGTGGAGCAGATGGAAGATGCTGGGCTTTGCATTTCCAGGACTAAGTGGGAGGGTTAATGATAGAGCAATGGGCATAAAAAAATGGGCCACTTATGTCCAAAATGCACCCCGCACTGGAATCTTCCTGGATACCCATAAAAACAGAGCTGAAATTGATAGAGATACAAGCAGCCAACCCCGCACTAATTTTGCAGTAGACTTCTCCCTATCACTCATTGCAAGACCCCAGTTCTGCCCCACTTCCATCCCTGGGGGGGTAACAGTGGCCTTCTCTGTTTCTTTCTTTCGATTTTATCGGCACAAGGAAAATAGGGTAATACCCTGTCTTAACCTTCCCCCAACCTCCCTCATTCTAGAAAAGCATGCCTCTAGGGTGGTTTTCACCTTCTGAAAGCATGAAAATGCTTTGGTGAGTCATTTAGCATTACTTTAATATTTGACATGAAATACAGTAAGAAACCTCGTCACCTATTCAGTAACTCCACAAAACACCCATTTCCTATGGGCCGCTGAGTGCTGTTTATGTGCGGAATGCCCATGGAAGACACCTTAAGTGTACAAGGTAGGTAACCTGATAGAAAATCCTAGGATCTAGGGTTTTGTCATTGGGTTCAATTCCTGGAAGTGCCATTTACGGGGCCATGACACTGGACAAGTTACTTGCCCTCTGGGAGCTTCTGTTACACAGCAAATGGAAACAGCTTGTGTGAGCAGACTCCTCTCCGTGAGCCAGTGACACCCCATGCTTTCCTCCACAAAGCACTTGTCCCTCCAGACTATAGCTGTAGGTTCACTTTCCTGTCTCTCCTACAGACTTTGCGAGGGTACTGTACTGGGTTATTCCATTCACCATCCCTGGCTCTGGCACGTATTAAGTTCTCAGTGAACATGAGCACTTCCCATATCTCTAAAGGAATGTACAGTCTAGGTGGAGAGATGACCGATGTCCACAAAACAGAAGAGAGACACAAAGTCAAGAGAGGCAATATAGAGTCTGTGGGGCTCAGGATGGCCAGGCAAACCAACTGGGAGTGGGACTGAACCACTTTGAAGGCTGTGCTAGAGTCTCTCCAGATAAAGACATTCCCCAAACTACCTTGCATGCTCTCAAGCAATTAGCTGCACCGCTTCATCCTTTGGTCCCACATTAGTCGAATGGCTGTAGCACTGATCCTTAAGAACTCTGCAGAGATGAATCAATTCTTTTCTATTTTTTAATAGGTATACTCATTGTAGCTCAAGGACAAATACCATATAAATATCATAAGGATAATCGCACTGAGGAACAAAATATTAACGGTGCAAACATTCATGTAATGTTTCATGTCTGTGGTCTTTGAGGGCAGTTTTCACTCAAACGTCTCTAGATGCATAAATACATATGGTCCATAAATATGTCCAAAAGCACTTTTCTCTGTTGTACGCACACATACCTCACCACAGTACTAAAAACAAAATCACTTAAAACTTTTATGGAGTCAAAGTCTTTTTTAAAAATATCAGAATTCTCATTAAAGCCGATAGGAATTTGGTATAAAAATTAATAGCAGGATATAAGCTTATAGAATCTTATCATTAATATCTTTACAATCCACTGGGCTTTTTGAGATGTGCCAAACATAACCAAGATTTACTGATGGATATGATATTTGGGGGCATAAAACTTTATATGTGTTTTCCTTTGCTCAATTAGTAAATCTCATCTACGTTAATACTGTCATGAGATTTTATTAGAAATGGCCAGATATCATGGTCAAAGTAGACCCTTTGGTTTGGATTCTTCACTTACGTGCTCTAAGTGTCCACTTTATTTCTTGTAATTAGGGAAGTTCAACTGAAGTAACAATCTTTAATTTGAAAACAACTTATGACTGTAATGAGAGGTATGAATGGGGATAGAAACATGAAAAAGAGAATCTCAGCTCTCAATAAGATTACCTCTTAGTTGATAAGGGAGTGGAAGGGCAAGACTAGCAAACAAATACAGCGTCCTGTAGAAATACGTGAAGTAAGAGAAATAAACTCGGGGTCATACGAGCTCTCCAAGAACACAGACCGTTATTCAACTGGGATGATGACCAAGGAGCACAGAGCAGTTGGGCCACAGGAGACTTTGGGCCAGAAGTGTTAAGAGGCTTGTCAGCGTGGACCAGAAAGCATGAGCAATGAGAGGGAAATGGGAAAACCGGGAAAGCCATTAGCATCCCTCAGCTTGTTCTCCCGGCATAAGAATGTTGGGAAATCAAGTCAGAATAACAGATTGGTCCCCAATTCTGGAGTGTGCAGAATTGCAACTTCATTTAGTAAGCTCCGAGAGACCACCAAACAGTAGGCTTCTCTCTCCTGTAGGATAACATCCAAACCCTCAGCATGGTGTACAAAGCCTGCCATCTTCTGAACTTTACCCATAACCTCCACAAATACATGTCCCCTGTGCTCCCTGTATTTTGGCCTAGAATTCATCAGCGTCACATTAAACACCATGATTTCTCATACTTCTGTGCCCCTGGGTGAGTAGCCTCCTCATCCGGGAAAATACTACCAACCCTTGGGAATTAAGCTCAAACATCACCTCTTCCATGAAGCCTTTCCTGATAATCCCTAGCCTCACTCCTCCTCTCGAGTTAATACCACGTGTCTTCTCCATGGTAGCACCACACAAGAGGTCTGTGACAGTACTTCTCACATGTCCTTGTAGTTGTTTGCAGGACCATGTCCTGCTCCACTGGGCGTCACCATTGCTTACTGTTCCCTGTGCTCCTCAGGCAGGCATTCGATGCATAATGTTGGATCAACTGATTCCTCTATTTTTATCTCACCAACTGTCTGAAAATATCCAAGGCAGTCGAGAGTAAAGAGCTTTAGAAAAATGAGATGACAGTGATGGATTAGGTAAATTGGATGAGAGACTGCAGGTTTGGAAGGAGGGGGAAGACACGAGACACGATGGATTCCGCTTGGAACATGGGAACTACACCTCCGGCCTCCAGCGCCCGTTGCAATCAGGGCCTGCTTTCGAGGCTGCAAGCGGCTCGGATCAGACAAGACTGAAGACTTAACTCGCCCCTCTCACTTCCCAGCCCAACCGACCATCACTTTTGAGAACTTCCTCCAAGATGACTTGGAATTTCTTTAGTCCTGTCTCCCTTATCCAAATATTTCCTTGAACAAGAACGCAAATGGGCACGTTTTCAGATCCTGTGACTCTGAACGTGTGTGAGCTCAGGGAGAAGGAAACAGAAAGTGATTTGCAGCCTGGCGCTGGAGGGAGAGCCACTGTCAAGGGGGCTCCGGAGTGTTTTTGTTATTGCTGCCTGGGTTTAAGCCTGGGTCTGTTTATTGTTATTGTCTTGTCCCCTCACTGATGCTCCGTCCATTTCCTCCTCACAAGTGTGAAAGGAAACCTGGCAGAAGTTACCAGAGCGAGAGTTCCGAATCCGTAATGGATTCATCCTGAGATACAGGGCAACATCTGTTAGATATTTGGAGACGCTGTCCATCCTGCCTTGAGGGGTTCGTAAGCTGTCAGGTTCCTCTCTCCCAGGAAGGCTATAAAACACGGAGAGTTAAGAAGAGGCAGGAAAGTGCTAGTGACGTCTGCTTAAAAGAGCAAGTGCGAGGACTTGTAGGATGCATACATTAGAAGAGGAGGGACTGGCCTTTAAATGGTGCATGTGCCCTTGAACTCACACATACACGGAACTTGAATCGGGACAACAGAGAAAAGCATTTAGGCTGATGCTAGCTGTATAAAGGAAATGTACATTTGCATAGGTGATTTTTTACATGCTTCTGTTAAGGATTTCAGATTGTTGTCTTCTCTTGTAAGGTTTTTCGTTTTCTTTTCTTTTCTTTTTTTTTTTTCCTTAAGTCACATTAAACAAAATTTAAAAGAACCTTCATAGAAGGTTCTGATAGCTTCTAGCCACAGCTGGTTTGGTCGCAGAACCTTTTTTTCCCTCCTGTAATGTGCAAAGCTTACCAATGAAAAAAATCCACACCAGAAAGAGAGAAGAGGGGAAGATGGAGAGAAACAGAGGATAAGGGAGAGAGAGCAGTGGGAGCCACACTTCAGGATAAATGGGAAAGGAAAAGAGAGGTGGGGGGAAAGCTTCGGAGAGGAACAAAGGATAAACAGGAAAGGGCAGGCAAATAAAAACCTAGCCTTCGAGAAAAAAAAATTACAGATTACCAAATCCCCCTTAACGTCATGGTAAAAGAGATCCTGAAGCAAAGCCACAACAGTTACCACAAAGACAAGCAATTTTTTAAAACCCCATTTGGAAATTCAAGAGGTTATCAGAGTATCGATGAGCCAACTGTCTACTTGGCACCTTTGAAGAACCAAGCTTACCATTTTGAAGGGAGCCTGAGAAAAGACAGATGTACAAAGGGACCAGGGAAACCAGGAGGACAACAGCACAATAGAAGGAAAAGGGCAAGAGAAAGCCGGGAACGAAACAAAAGTTGGAACATTTTGTTTTATGAAGTATTAATAACTTGCAAAGGGCTATTTGTCATTGCCGAATTTAGGAATTTATTATCCTGTATTAACAGGAGACCAACATGTCTAGAGTCATTGGCTCAGAGTGTTTTTAAAATGTGCCTTCATCCACAGGACAGTGACCCAAGTTGACAGGCGGTCTCACACTGAAAGGGGAGCAGACAGGGCTCTAAATCTGTCAGTTCCCATACTCGCTGCCCTGCTCATGGCCAGAGAGACTGTCTGGGGGCCGGGGGAGGCTTTGAAGTGCAGAAGAATTGGGGATGGGGAAGGAGGAGTGGCTGTGGAAAAGGGAATGAAAATTTATTATCAGGACCTTTGGGGGGTTTCATATAAAAGCCTCAAAATAACGTTTAATACTTATGAAACTCTGAGCTATCACCTGCTTTCTTTCTTTTGTTTTTTTTTTTAAGATTTTATTTATTTATTTATTTGAGAGAGTGAAGTGAGCGAGAGAGCGAAAGATGACAAGCTGGGGAGCAACAGATGGAGAGGAAGAAGCAAGTTCCCCACTGAGCCAGGAGCATGATGCGGGCTCTATCCCAGGACCCTGGATCATGACCTGAGCCTAAGGCAGCTGCTTAACCAACTGAGCCACCCAGGCACTACCATCACCCATTTTCTTAGTTTTATTGCTTTAGTGTTTGCTGAGCCCCTGCCGTATCAGGAGGGACTAATCTCTGATCTCTGCAATTGCATTAACATACAGAAAAAACCATGTGTGTCCTAGTTCAAGGAGGAGTCTTAAGGAGGTAGGAGAGAGAGGGCACCATCACCCATTCTCTGCATGTCTAAGAGAGAGAAAGAATATAGAATGTCTTGGAATTTCCCGAACCATCTAGAATGCCTGCCATTAAGGAGGTTCACTGCCTCCAGAGATGTCCCCTTCCAAATGTCAAGTTCTTCAAGTCAGGCATGCATACTGTTTGCTGCTGTCTCTTCATGCCCAGTCCAGGGTCTGGCACCCAAAAAAACTTTTTTTGAGTTAATAAGTAAATGGGATTTGAAATCAGATCTGGACTCTAAAACACACATCCTCTCCATTTCACCATGGTGCTCAAGATATTATCTGCTTGCGTGGCCCAAATGGGGTTAATGTCAGAAAGCCAGATCCCTGGACTCCAAGCTCAAACTCTCACCTGGTCGTCTTTCTAAGCACTAATGTTTGAGTTGTACCAGGTTCTAGGAGTAAAATACCATATTTACCTTTGAGGAACATCTGAGCTTTTTATTCATTACTGAGCATACAAATTATTATATCCATCACAGGGGATACAATGGTAAAAATGACCCAAAAAAATGGGTTCCAGACTTTAAGGAGCTTACCTTCCAGCAGGCTGACCAACATGAAACTATTAATTACATAGGTGCTATGAAAGTGTGCGACAGGGGACCTCTGTCCAGCCTTCCTGAAAAAGGGCAGTATGAGCTGAACTTTGGAAAATTAATAGACATTCATAAGGCAAAAAGCAAAGATAAGAGCAAATTTGGACAGAGTAGAGGGGAGAGACGTGTGCAAAGGCCCTGGGGTAGGAAGGCTTGTTTGAGGGACTGGAAAGTTGCATGACTGAAGTCTAAAGAGGGGAATTCCATGAATGGCATGAGGTAAGGTGAGAGAGAAAGATAAAGGAGCACTCAAAGACACCCAAAGAATGGTCTTTCTTGTATGTGGTAAAGAAATGTATAGATCCATAAAACTACCTCTTGATTTTCAACAGGATCCTAATAGACATATTGTGGATATACTTTCATTTATTAAAGATTGTGTGCTGGGTTTGGTTTGTTTGTATGGGTTTTGCTACTATAAAAAATACTGCTGTGTTCTTCCTTATCCACAGTGGTACATCTTTGAGTAGCTGGCTGAATTTAACTAGAGGACAGTACCTCGCTGGGGCAAAAAATGAGCAGAAACAATCAATAAGTTGATGTTAAAGGGGGAAAGTGACTCTTAGGAGTTGGATGACTTAGAACCATTAAGGACATGGGAATATTGTGGACCAGTCCTACCGATGGTATTTGCTTGTTACTTTCTCAATCATTGTGTTAGCCCAGATGGGGGTTTTCAAATGACAGCAGGTCCCCATCTCAGCCCTGGGTAGAGCCCAGTGTTTACCTGGACAAGCCAGTATTGCACGGTGGCTGCAAACTCCTGCTCTGACGTCCAGAGAGCTGCTTTAACTCCCGGTTCTGCCACTTACTAGCTGTGCAGCTTGGAGCAGCCTATACAAGAGACCCAACATGACCGACCATGTGGGGCTGCAAGGGTTGAGTGGGCCAATGCAGGTAGAGCGTATGGCATCTGTCCCGACGGGGAACACCCTGTCCATGCTTGCTTTGTCATCGGCAAAGTGAGGACAAGGCCAGTGTGCAGCCAAGCCATAGCTTTCTATTTAATATTTTCAATGCCTGAGACCCTGATCTCAGCATTTTGCCGATGTCAACTTGTTTAACCTTATAACTCTCTGAGGCAGGCACTATGACTCCATTTTTTAAAGAAAAAAATGGAGAACAATGAGACTAAATCCCTTGGAGCCCATACTTGGCAAAGCCAGGGCATGAACCCTGAGGACTCCTTGCTCTTGTGAGCCAGGCCTATCCACAGGGCCAGAACCATAGAATATTATAGCGGGGAGGGAACACAGAGATGGTCTGGTAAACTCCAATTTAGAGGAGAATATGGAGGCCTGGAGAATTAGAACGAAATGCTTCCAGATCACACATTTAATCTGAGAAAGTCCATGAGCATTAGGAATGTATATAGCTCTTGAACATCATGGAGCTGGATCTTGCAAGTGAACTTTCCTTTGGAAGACCAAAGGCATCCTGGCTCCTGAGTATCAAGTAGTGCTTATGCGATGCTGTTTTATGATTTAAATGTTGTTATTCCCAAAGCATATGGACTTGATTTTTCTTTAAATGTTCATAAGTTGAGATAGGAAGGGGATAAAGAAGACTCCCCTTTATCTTCCCCTTATGGAAGTTTGAGTTTTTGTTTTTCAAATCAAGAAGGTTTTTTTTCAAGCTTCAAATGCTAGGCAATGATTGGTGGGTTCTACTCTGCTCTCCCTAGCCACAGGGCTCGTGATAGTCACCAAGAACTGGCCTCTTTTGTCTTTGTGTGGATCCACACTGCAAGCAATGGATTCCTTTTGTTTGTGAACAGAGCACCAGCTATCAAATAAATGTCTCCATCCCCAACTCTGACAAAATGTTTCCTTTTCTGCCCAGTTTATAATGACTCTGGAAACTCCTTCAAACACCCTGTTAGATGCACTCAAAAAACATCTTTGGACGTCGAGATGAAGTTTCTGCTCGCTCACATAAAGCTGTGTGTTGGAGAGTGAACTGAGAAGAAATAAAAACTAATAGAATTCTAATTCTGGATTTCCCGCCAACCTGCCGTGTGACTTTAGTCAAGTCCTTAAACCCATCTCGGATTTTGGTTTCCTGACCTATGAATGTGACCCTGAGGATGATCCCATTCACACCTCCGTCTCTGTGAGATTTGAGACAATGGAGGCAAATGTCTTTTGAAATATTTAAATATCTTGAGCATGTAACATTGCAGAACCTTCCAAACCATCATTTCTTTGCCCTTCCCTTGGCATCAGCCTTCTTCTTCAAGACACAATTTAAGTATTTAAGGAAGCCTTCAATGAAGACTCTATCCCCCACACATGGCACATCACTTAACAACTATCTGGTCCTAAGTCTGCCGCTCTGCAAGACCAGTAACCTACTCTTAGCATTTATTTTATTTATTTTCTTTTGTCCTCCAAATGGTCACCAAAAGTTTTTTGAGCACCTACTGAGCACTCATGGATGTCAAAGCTAGAAATGAAAAGGTGGCTAAAATTCAGTCCCTTCCCCCAAGGAATTCACAGCCAACTGAGAGGAACAAACGAGGAAACCAACCGTCACAATGAGATATGGCAAATTCAGACCCACGTGGGGCCCTTGTGAGTGGAGAGGAACTTTGCTACAGGCCGCGAGCCGCACCTCTCGTGGCTGCTGGAGGTGAGTTCTAAGTTTCCACATGTTCTCTTTCAGCAGGCTCTCTAGCAGAAATTACATTAAATCTAGTCTCCGCAACCTCCAGAAGGAAGTTTACTATCACCACCCACTGAGCACTAGTGATGGGCTCCAGGCATTTCTCTTGAATTCCAATTCCGGTGACCAAATAACTGGCACCGTTGACCACACACCCAGGTGGCGCTACGTATATGGGCCTCGTTACAGCAACTAATGAATCATTCCCCTCGGCTACATAAAAAGCAAAGCCAAAGTTGCCTCTGGTACCCACCATGAGTTATAGCTCAGAGGAGCCACGAGTTACAGTCTCAGCTACTTTAGCCTGTGTTTCTTTGCATATTCACATCTAGAAATAATAATCCCTTACACCTGCAGCATATTTTACATTTTACAAAACACCTCAGCACCCACCATCCTATTTGATCCTCACAACCACTCATCTCAGAGAATGGAGCAGGGAGTAAAACCCAAGCCAATGCAGAAAAAGCATTTAACAAAATCCAGCATCCATTCCTGATTAAAATGCTTCAAAGTATAGGGATAGAGGGAACATTCCTGAACTTCATAAAATCTATCTATGAAAGACCCACAGCAAATACCATCCTCAATGGGAGAAAGCTTGCAGCCTTCCCGTTGAGATCAGGAACACGACAAGGATGCCCACTCTCACCACTCTTGTTCAACATAGTATTAGAAGTCCTAGCAACAGCAATCAGAAAACAAAGAGAAATAAAAGGTATCCAAATTGGCAATGAAGAAGTCAAACTCTCTCTCTTTGCAGATGACATGATTCTTTATTTTGAAAACCCAAAAGACTCCACCCCCAAACGACTAGAACTCATACAGCAATTCAGCAACGTGGCAGGATACAAAGTCCATGTACAGAAATCAGTGGCTTTCTTATACACTAACAATAAAAATACAGAATGGGAAATTAGAGAATCGATTCCATTTACTATAGCACCAAGAACCATAAGATACCTGGGAATAAACCTAACCAAAGAGGTAAAGGATCTATATTCAAGGAACTACAGAACACTCATGAAAGAAATTGAAGAAGACACAAAAAGATGGAAGACCATGTTATGCTCTTGGATCGGAAAAATAAACATTGTTAAAATGTCGATACTGCCTAGAACAATTTATACTTTTAATACCATTCCAATCAAAATTCCACCGGTATTCTTCAAAGAGCTGGAGCAAATAATCCAAAAATTTGTATGGAATCAGAAGAGACCCCAAATCACTAAGGAAATGTTGAAAAACAAAAATAAAACTGGGGGCATCATGCTACCTGACTTCAAGCTTTACTACAAAGCTGTGATCATCAAGAGAGCATGGTACTGGCATAAAAACAGACACATAGACCAGTGGAACAGAGCAGAGAGCCCAGATATGGACTCTCAACTCTATGGTCAAATAATCTTTGACAAAGCAGGAAAAAGTGTACAGTGGAAAAAGGACAGTCTCTTCAATAAATGGTGCTGGGAAAACTAGACAGCTATATGTAGAAGAATGAAACTTGACCATTTTCTTACACCGTACACAAAGATAAACTCGAAATGGATAAAAGACCTCAATGTGAGACAGGAATCCATCAGAATCCTAGAGGAGAACATAGGCAGTAATCTCTTCGATAACAGCCACAGCAACTTCTTTCAAGATATGTCTCCAAAGGCAAAGGAAGCAAAAGCGAAAATAAACTTTTGGGACTTCATCAAAATCAAAAGCTTCTGCACAGCAAAGGAAACAGTCAACAAAACAAAGAGGCAACCCACGGAATGGGAGAAGATATTTGCAAATGACAGTACAGACAAAAGGTTGATATCCAGGATCTATAATGAACTCCTCAAACTCAACACACACAAAGCAGACAAGCATATCAAAAAATGGGCAGAAGATAATGAACAGAGACTTCTCCAATGAAGGCATACAAATGGCTATTAGATACATGAAAAAATGTTCATCATCACTAGTCATCAGGGAGATTCAAATTAAAACCACGTTGAGATATCACCTTACACCAGTTAGAATGGCCAAAATTAGCAAGACAGGAAACAACATGTGTTGGAGAGGATGTGGAGAAAGGGGAACCCTCCTAAACTGTTGGTGGGAATGCAAGTTGGTGCAGCCACTTTGGAGAACAGTGTGGAGATTCCTCAAGAAATTAAAAATAGAACTTCCCTATGACCCTGCAATTGCACTCCTGGGTATTTACCCCAAAGATACAGATGTAGTGAAAAGAAGGGCCATCTGTACCCCAATGTTTATAGCAGCAATGGCCACGGTCGCCAAACTGTGGAAAGAACCAAGATGCCCTTCAACGGACGAATGGATAAGGAAGATGTGGTCCATATACACTATGGAGTATTATGCCTCCATCAGAAAGGATGAATACCCAACTTTTGTAGCAACATGGACGGGACTGGAAGAGATTATGCTGAGTGAAATCAGTCAAGCAGAGAGTCAGTTATCATATGGTTTCACTTATTTGTGGAGTATAACAAATAGCATGGAGGACATGGGGAGTTAGAGAGGAGAAGGGAGTTGGGGGAAGTTGGAAGGGGTGGTGAACCATGAGAAACTATGGACTCTAAAAAACAATCTGAGGGGTTTGAATTGATGGGTGGGTGGGAGGTTGGTGTACCAGGTGGTGGGTATTATAGAGGGCATGGATTGCATGGAGCACTGGGTGTGGTGAAAAAATAATGAATACTGTTATGCCGAAAATAAAAAAAAAATAAAAAAAAAATAAAACCCAAGTTTGAGGACTTGTAATCCAGTGCTTTGGCAACTACACATACTGCTGGACACTTAGATTGTCCCTCCCGTTCAATGTGTCAGTTCAAGGTTGCAAGTAAATATTCCATCGGACTGGATTAACATCAAGGCACTGTGCTGGGTGCAGGAAGAGGGAGAAAGGGCAAGACCACCCAACTTCTAGAAACACCTGTCTGGTAAGATACACATAAGAGAGGCATATAATTACCTACATGATAAGGCAAAATGAAACAGGTACCAGAAAAACAGCTGAAGGGTTGTGGTTGTTTAAATAAAGCTGAGTGTCAGCAAATGGACATAAGCCAAAGTAGAGCTCGAAGTCAAGGACTTGGGGAGTGCAGTGCCATGGGAGATTTCATCCCTCCAGCAGAGTCTGACAGGCTTTGGAAGGACAAGGGCTCTAAAGCTGGCAGGGCACTGCAGTCACTTGGCTTGTCTTTATGGAGCTAGTTAGTCTAAGACACAGCTCATACACTCATGGTTCGCAGTACGCTGGAGCAGTGATTACCATGGCAAGGTGCTAAGAGCTGAACAGTCAGTGGAGGTCCTACAAGCTTAGACGAGTAGGAGATTTATACTCTGGTTACCAACAGAGATGATTTCAGCAAGGAAGAGGAAGTACATGTGGCTTTATTAATGTGGCTCACTTCATTAGCCAGAGAGGTTCCCCTGTGCTTACATAAGAATGTTCTAGTTCCCTCTTAGATCTATTTTTAGTCATTTCCCCCACTCACTCAGTTCACCAATAGTTATTGATTACCCAGTATGTGTCGGCAATGGGGTTAAGTTCTGGGGATCCAGTGACGAACAGAAAATGAAAAGGTTCGCAAAGCGTATAGTCTGGTGAGAGAGATCTGACCTAGATAACCTCTCCCAAGTCAAAGGCAAAACACAATTACAGCAAAATCTATAAAGGAGGGATCATGGTGCTAGAGTAAAACAGGGGTATTAGAACTAGTCATGGGACCAGAATGACATGAAGTTGTGATCTACATGTTGAGTTGGATTAAATTAGATGAGAGAAGAGAGGGGATGGACGCTTAGAGACTTAGAGGCAGAGAACACAGCGCGTGAAAAGGCCCTTTGGTCAGCGAGGGCAGTGAGCATAGAAGGAGCTGAAAGACGATGTATGAGGGGTCAGCAGCAGCCTGGGAGTGGAGGCTGCTGCACTTGAGGGTGGGAGGGGGGTCAGCATGAAGGGTTTCAAGTGGGGGGGGGAAGCATGGCAGGATCAGACCTCCACTTTGCTCCAAGGCTAGACCACAGTGGCTAAAATCTCGAGAACAAATAGGAAAGAGACAGGTGTGAATGAGGGAGTCTAATTTGGGGTTTATTGCATTGCATAATCTGCTCAAGAGTTAATAGGACATTGGACTGGAGTGGTCGAGGGAGAGGAGAAAACAAGTAACTAAGTTGGAGAGATCGTTAGGATGTATTTTACTCAATAGAGCTTTGTGAGAAATGAGGATGGTTTTTATTACATTCAGTCACCCACTACATATACCGATGACGTGAGCTTTGCCTTTGTTCCTACAGGTCTTTTCTCTGATTGATTATAATATTTTCTCTTTATCACTGATTTTGAAAATGCCATTATGATGTGCCTTTCGTTAGTTTTATGTCTCTCATGCTTGGTGTTTATTGAACTTTATGTACTTCAAATTTCTGCTACATACATACACATTATGAAAAATTATGCCATTTAGTTTAAAATAGTTTATAATAACATAATAACATAATGTCCCTTTGAAGTCTATTTTGTCTGATATTAACATAGCTACTCTGGCTTACTTTTGGTTAGAATTCATGTGGTAGGGGCGCCTGGGTGGCTCAGTGGGTTAAGCCACTGCCTTCGGCTCAGGTCATGATCTCGGGGTCCTGGGATTGAGCTCCGCATCGGGCTCTTTGCTCAGCGGGGAACCTGCTTCCTCCTCTCTCTCTGCTGCCTCTCTGCCTGCTTGTCATCTCTGTCAAATAAATAAATAAAATCTTAAAAAAAAAAAAGAATTCATGTGGTATATTATTTTCCATCTTTATACTCTTAGCTATGTCTCTATTTAAAGTGGATTTCTTATAAACAATATATAGATTTATCTTGTTGTTTTTTTTTTTAGCCAATCTGGCAAACAATGCTTCCTCCTCCCCAGATTTACCAATCTATAATTCGTATGCAACATTGCATAAGTTTAAGATGTACAGCATAAGGATTTTACATACTTAGGTGCTGAATCACTGCTTGTCAACTGAAGTGCAGACCAGCTACATTTGGTCTAACTATTGATACGGTCAGACATAAATCTATCATCTTGCCAGCTGTTTGCTAATTTGTCTCTTCTGTTCTTTATTTCCAGATTTATTTATTAGAGAGAGAGAACATGAGAGAGAGAGAGAGAGAGAAAACTAGCATAAGCAGGGGGACGGGCAGTAGGAGAGGGAGAAACAGACTCCCCACTGAGCAGGGAGCCCAATGTGCGGCTCGATCCCAGGACCACAGGATCATGACCTAAGCCAAAGGCAGATGCTTAGCGATCCAGGCACTGCTGTCTCTTCTGCTCTTCAGAGCTTTCTCCTCTCTTGTCTTGCCTTCTTCTGATTATTTTTGTGCATTTTATCTGCACTATTGACTCATTAGTTACACCTTGGCTTTAATGTCACTTGTTAGCGGTTGTGTGGAGTATGTCGTCTTTAACACGTAAAAGTATGTTCATTCTCTAGCTGCCTTCGAGATACTCTCTTCACCTTCGGTTTTCAGCAGTGTGAACATGACATGCCTAGGTGTGTTGGCAGGGGTAATTAATCTGCTCAGGGATTTGCTGGGCTTTGGGGATCTTTGGTTTATTACATTTCATTAATTTTGGAAAAGTCATGGCCATGAAATTTTCAAATATTTCATCTGCTTTGTTCATTTCGTCTCCATCTGGGACTCTAATTTCACATCTGTCAGACTTTTGATATTGGCCCACGATTCATGGCTGCCCTGTCCTCCTCCCTCTGGTGCCTCTGCTTGGCTCTCCTCACTGAGTCTCAGTGTGGATGATTTCTAGTGTCCTAACTTTGAGTTCACTCATTTTTTTTTCTTTAGCTGTATCCAATCTGTTTATAAACTCTCTTTATATACATAGTTTTCAGCACTTCACTCGAAGTCCCAATCTATTCTAGCACATTGCACACATCCTCCAGGGGCTAATATAATTAATAAATAGTAACCACAGCTATTTTGGACTGCAAGTCTGATGGCTCCAACATCTGTATCATCTCTATTGTTTTACTTCTTCACAGTACTCCCCCCCCTTCTGGGGGTATTCACAAGTTCTATTGTTTAGAAGAACAATATAGACAGAGTGAAAAAATACACATATGTAGGAACAGGCATGCCTGTCCGATCAGCCCATCAGTATGGGGAGCGGTTCAATCCATTGGTCTGGGCTTGCGGGTTTTATGGCTATAGTGACGTTTGGCGTACCATGGTCTCGAATGTATTGGCAGTGGGCTGCTGTCCCCTTGTGCTTCATGTGGGTATGGAGGGCTGAGGGGTTTTTCCACTGTCCCTGCAACTCTGTCCCACAGAGGGCTCTGGCTCCACACCCCTGACCAGTTCCAGCCAGAGACTGCTAGTGCATGTTCCCTGCTGCCGGACTCGTAGTGGGGGTTCTCGGTTCTCCCACCCAGATTTCGTCCAAGGCAGGTCCTATGCACCAGGTCCTATGGTCCTATGGTCCCAAGGTCCTATGCCTTGGGAATTGAGCTTTTGTGGTGTGTCCTCCTCACCGTGACAGCCAGACTCTGCCTTGTGTCCCTGGTGGTGGTGTGGAGAGCTGTGGTGCTGGTGGCAGAGAATTTCTTGTCGCCCCTCAGTGACAGAAAACATCTGCTTCATATCCATGCAGAATTCTGGATCCAAGCAGGTTGTAAGTCCTTTGTTCAGTATTCTAAGGTGTTCCCTTAGGTGGAAGGAAGGTTCTTGAGAGTTAGAGATGCTTTATCTCTGTGCAGGAGCAGCAATGGGTGGTTACACATCTGCACTGTCCCCAGTCTCCTGCCCTGTCCCCAGGCTTTCTTTTGAGGAGCTACTGGAGACCAGCAGAGAAGAGCTTGTGAGTGAGTGAATGCAGATTCCCACGGGTCTGGAGCTCCCATGATTCCAAGCTGTCACAGGTGTCCACGCTTAGCCCATAGGAACTCCGTGCAACACTAGCCCATAGGAACTCCGTGCAACACTAGCTGTCTTCTTCTTCTCCCCTTTCCATGGCGGCCTCTTCTTTAGCCCATGTTCTGCCCAAAGTGGAATAGCTCATGCGTTTCTTCTCTTCTGGGAGAGACCTGTCACTTCTGGAATTCCATTTACCTGAATTGTTTTGTGACCTCAACTCTAATACAGATCTAAGAAAATTATGACAGTCATTTCTCATTTATAGGGGAACAGCAGTTACCTGTGGCTTTCTGCATCCTAAGCAGACCCAGAGGCCTATTCTACTCTACACTATCTCATTCCCTTCTGTTGCAATTGTGTTGCAATAAGGCTGGAAAAAAATATAACCAGTGTCTTCTATTTCATTCTACTCCATTAAAAAGAAACCATAAGTAGTAACCACCAAATTTAAAACTTCGGAATTCATAAATTAGTCCTGACCAGCTCAAAGCCATGAAAAAATGGATATAATGGATGGTTGGAATCAAAAATTCAAAGTTTTCCTCTAGACCAAGGATTTATTTCAATAACGTTATCTTTATATCATTCATCTCAATACCAGCAACTCCTCTGTAGTCCCGAGAACAAACCAGCCATTCAATTATACAAAAGAATAAAACGCATAAAAAATAAATTTTAGCTTGATAGAAGTAAGAATTGTATAAGGAGTCAAACTATCTAAATTTTGGAGCACGTGGGTGGCTCAGTCGGTTAAGCATCTGCCTTTACTCAGGTCATGATCCCAGGGATCGAGCCCCACATCAGCAGGGAGCCTGCTTCTCCCTCTGCCTATGCTCCCGCTGCTTGTGCTCTCTTGCTCCCTCACTCTCTCTGTCAAATAAATAAAATCTTTTAAAAAAATTTTTTTAATTAAAACTATCTAAATTTAAAAAAAAAAAACTATCTAAAATTTTAAGGCCCAACTTACCCCCAGATTTACTCAATCAAAACCAAATAGTATTGGCAATAAAAAAAAAAAAATCAGACTTCAGTGTCAAAGGACAGAGTTCCCATCACCAATCACGGCTACCTAAACAAGCTCCGAATGTGTTTTGAGAAACACAAGCAATAAATGAATATTTCACCCAAGTTTCTGTTTGGATGGAGTGACGCTCAGTGGAGATTGTTTTATGGAACAACTGTCTATTTTGCAACCGGGTCTTACAACACAAGATTTTAAGCACTTGTCAGGTAAGTGTAAGCATGAGGCTAACAGGAAAGCACCTGGACACAAGGCAAAGAGTTAGGAGAAAAGTGAGGGTAGGGCCTAGAGGCTTGGCAATCACCTGCATACACAGCCCACTTGCAGGCTGAGCTCCCTTAGAAAATGTCTAGGAAGGTAATCGAGCAGAGGATCCTGAGAAAAGCTTAAAGGGAAATCTCATGCCCCTCTGTTTGGATTTGGAATTAAAACCAACAAAAAAGCTAGAGGGAAATGGAAAGATACTGAGAGGACCAAAGAGACAAAGAGGAAAGGAAATACACGCTATCTGAGGGAAAGGTCCAAATAAACCAGCACAAGACCTTGTAAAGTGCTCTGATAATTTTATATATTATCTGTGGCCTTACAGTTTAAACATTTTTTGACTTTACTAAAGTCACAGCCATGGAGTGAGGCTGACAAATCTACCAGGTATCAGGGGTTATGGAAACAATCTCTGGTGTACTCTGTAGCCTAATTTACTGTCATAAACATTGTGGGAAGCAGAAATCTCTATGGCAGCTTGGTGTGGATATTCTCACTGTCAGCAGGGAAGATTCATGGCCTCCTCATAATGCTGAGACCCCAACAGCCTTTACCAAGACAGATGACTTGGTGACAGACACTTCAGGCTGAAAGTTAATAGTTAGCCCAGGAAGATGAAACACGAGAACATCACAACTGTGCCCCAGGCCAGCGCCTCTGTTCTCTTCACCCAGGAGACTGCCTGATATGAGGGATCCAAGAGTGAGGGCTCCCAGGCGGGGAAATCACACTGACATCACCTCCGGGGTCAGGGAAGTGCCCAATCAGGGCTGCCCTGAAGAATAATCTCTGCCCCACCTTTCATCCATGAATGAACTGAGCCTCCACGGTCCACTCCTACTCTGGCCAGTACCATCTCCTGGGCTAATGGGTTCCAGAAGTGTTTCCACTTCCCTCTTTTGAAATCGTACCTCCCTTTTCTTTATTCCAAGTTTACCATTCAGACATCAACATCCTGTATCTGTGTTTGGCAAACAAGCCTCTGCTTATCCTCACCACCTCACCATGACTTGATAAACTCTGATTTGACCCACACCCAGCCTTATCTTTCCAATGAGACACCACCTTCTTCAAGGTTACATTCATACAGGATCTCTTCTCCCACTGCTTTCTCAATCTGTTAGACTGTGGGTCTGGATAAAAAAAAAATTTTTTTAAGAAAAAGACAGATCTTAATGATACAAGCTAATAACCTCCTGTTGGTCACAGCTACCCTGCCCTTCTCTGTTCCTCTCCAAAACTGAAGTTGAGCAACATTGAACAGAAGGTATCTGATTACAATGATGACTTTCTCCTAAACTGAGAGAGAGCAAAACTGTCACTCAAATTTCATTCTCCCTTAATCTCTGATAACATTTCAAATTAAACCAAGGCCTTCAGTGTGACTTAGCACTTTTAAGAAAGTTACTTCAGAATTACTTCAGAATATTTAGGCAAGAAAACCAACAGAGTAGTTCCTCTAAAGGAGGCTCACCCATGCCAGGGACCTGACTCACCACCACACAGAACACGTCTGCAATCGCATGTCTGGAGATTCCTTTCAAACAATTGCATAAATTCAGCTAGCAGGAAATCTCATTGCTCTTATCATCAAACTTCAATTTTGACTGAGGCATAAAAAGCACTTAGATTTCCCCAGAGCTTGCATTTTGGTCTGGTTTCCAAATGAATTGGCCTTTCAAAAAAAATCCACCTTCCAAGTGGGTCGACTTTAAGGACTATCCCTTCTTAGCAATCTCAGCACACCCATGTCCATCAGTAACTACCCCTGTGGAACCTGTAGTGAATCAGTTCTGTGCTGCAAGGAATGTAGTGACCCACAGATCTGGTCTCTTCCTGTGAAGAGCTTGTAGTCCAAGTGCAAGTAAGATGCAGGTATAATAATGAAAAGCGCTGGGTGGAGAATACAGTACATGAGAGAAAAGTCTGGGCTAAGGCAGTCTGAGAAGTCCCCACAAGGGGATGGGGACTTGTCCTTAGCCCAGAGGGACAGTTGAGCTAGATGTGCCTATGTTCACAAGCTGAGTGTTCACACCAATTACAAAGACCAGTTCCACACACCCCCCATCAAAAAAAAGGAGTGAAGTACTACAAGTTTCACTCTTGACTTATGTTCCTATCAAAAAAGTCATTTATTGGGTGCCTGGGTGACTCAGTGAGTTAAAGCCTCTGCCTTCAGCTTGGGTCATGATCCCAGGGTCCTGGGATCGAGTCCCGCATTGGGCTCTCTGCTCAGCAGGGAGCCTGCTTCCCTCTCTCTCTCTCTCTGCCTGCCTCTCTGCCTACTTGTGATCTGTCTCTGTTATTTATCCTGTTAAACTCTCCATTTCATCATAATACTTATGCTTCTGGTTCAAAATGGCAGCCTCAACACTTGTGTGTACTTCCTTCTCCCCCCAAACTCACTGATAAAGCATAAAGCAGCAGCATATAGAGTGTATTTGACACCTGGGATGGATCAATTTTTAATGTTCTCTTACTCCTTAGAACAAAATTACTTTCGGTAAAAATTATTATGTTCATGGTGTATTCCATAATTTAAAACAAAAAATTAATTTATAAATAAGAAATTTCCATTTAAAGACATTATTATAGTTTAATGCAAGAGTTTGGGCATGAGGGGTGCCTGGCTTAGTCAGTTAATCATCCCACTCGATTTCGGCTCAGGTCATGATCTCTGGATTGTGACATGGAGACCTGTGTAGGGCTCCGCACTAGGCGTGGAGCCTCTTTGAGATTCTCTCTCCCTCTCCCTCTCCCTCCCACCCTTTAAAAAATAGGAAAAAAAAAAAAGAGTTCATACACAAGCTACTTATATAAAAATATTACACCGCACACTTTGCCCTATATATCTCTGCTTTAAATTGAAACACGAATAAAACTCAGAATGATCACATAGGTCAAGACAATTAAAGTAACTCAGGTTCAGTTTATCTTTACAATACTGCTCTGTCAGTGCTGATTTCCTGTCTACTGCTTAAATGGAGGAATATGGAGACCACAGGGACTAGAGACGGACAAGGCACCAAAAGCAAGCTTGAGTGATTCCAAAACTATGAATTTACTCTTGAAACAAACATGTATAGCTGAGTCCCCCTGTGTCGAGATCACTGTATAATTGGGAGGCTTCCAAATTAGCCTCCCTGTGGAAACCAGTGTTTGTTACAGAATAAGTATTTGAAACATACTTATTTGAAACACACACACACAAACATATAAATAAAATTCTACAGTAACTGAAGCAATTGGGTCATGATTCTACAGTAACTGAAGCAATTGGTCGTGATTCTACAGTAACTGAAGCAATTGTTTAGAACTTAAGATTTTTTTTTAAAAGGTAATTAAGGGTGTTAAGGAGAGCACTTTATCACTGACCTTGGTGATCATAAAAACCAGACTTCTTTCAGTTCTTTCCATTATTGCTCCTAAATTCACTACTGGCAACGTACCTCTGTTGCCTATACCCTAAATGGACTTTTCCAAACTGCCCCATATCTAGTATGCCACTGCAGTAAAATACAAAACGTAAAGACAAAAACAAAAACAAACAAAAAAACCCAAACCTATAAAAAGCACTGAGAATGGGAGTAATGGTCATTTCAAATAATCCTAGACAATGGGACCATCCTGCCCCTTAAACGAGGCAGCAAGGGATCACACCTCAGAGCATGTCTAGGAGGGCTGCCCCAGGAAGAATTCTTCACAGCAGTTTTTTGGAATGAGCATGGATGGAGGGAATGGGAGAAGAAGCAGAAATTGAGGCGGTAGACAAAGAGGTCCCTGGGGAATTCTGCTGGGTCAGCCTGATGGCACCCCCCCCCCATCGCCCTGCTCCCTTCAGCAGTAGTAGACACTGAGACACAGGAAGACCTGAGAAAGGCTCCAAAGGAATGAAGCAATCTGCTGGGAGGAGTTTGTGCCCTGTCCCCAACCACCATGAGAGTTGGTACCCCAAAGCTGACTCTCTTCATTTAGGCCGAGCAGCAGTGGAGGCAGGAAGCGTGGCAGTCGACCCTCCTGAAAGTTGAATCATGGTCTCCTTCTGGAGGGGTCCTGAAGCCACAGAGCAAATCACAGATCTCCTTCTCTTGGTCACCCTAGCTATTCCTTCCCAAATATGAATTCCAGACAAGGCTTCTGGGAAACATGCAGCAAACCAGCTGTCCAAAAGAAAGAATAGAATGGAAACATAAACTGAGAAACAGAAGATAATCTAGAAAAGAGGAACAAACATCAAAAGGATTCTAATAGCCTCCGAGAGGTTTCAGAGGAGGGCATCCATAATACAAGAACACGGTGTTATTTTTTAAAAGATGGAATCAAAAAACAAAAAAGAGCCCATGGCCGCAAAATCTCATTATTTAATACAAGGCCTGAAGGAAGGAGCCCAGGGAAAGTTTCCAAACTTATGTTTTCAAAAGACAAAGAGAAAATGTAAGGGAAAATGATGCGTTTAATGCAAAAATGTTTCATTTTTCTCAAAATTTCTGTTATTGAACTGGTTAATAATATTGATGAATAACTATATTAGAACTTAAGAAATAAAACAGTACAACCTAATTCTCTAGATATCTGTACCTTATCACAGAATCACAGAAGATGTGTGCTTTAAAAAAGTGGAAGTCATCTAGGTTGGTAGTTTTCAAACAGTATTGCCATGAGAACTAAGATTTGACAAAATTTTCTCAGCAGGTTTTTTATTTTTTTAAGATTTTATTTATTTATTTATTTGACACAGAGAGAGAGCACACGCACAAGCTAGGGGGTGGTAGGGGACGCGTCAGACAGAGGGAGAGGGAGAAGCAGGCTCTCCGCTGAGCAGGGAGCCGGATGTGGGGCTCCACCCCAGGACCCTGGGATCACAACCTGAGCCGAAGACAGATGCTCAACTGACTGAGCGCTGAAAGGGCGCCCCTTTTCAGCAGGTTTAAAGGGAAGCTAAGTGAATAGAATCCCATGTCCTCACACCTAATTAAATCAGGGTAGGTTTTTTTTTTTTTTTTAATCTGTTTTTTGTATTGGGGCTCTATGTAAGTTTCCTTTGTGACTGAGCTACTCGCTACAGAAACAGTCTGAGGCTTATGGCACGAATACATATATGTCCCATTCATACTATAGCTTTAAAATTATATTCATTTATGTAAAAATACTGAACCCTGCCTGAAGAGGACAGAAAAGTAGGACAGCGAGTGGTGAGGTTCAGCCTCTCCTCTTGTCCTAGGTCTCTTGGATGGGGCCCAAGCTTGCAATGTAACAGAACAAAATCACCATGGTAAGCCAGATTCTCTTTCTTTAGGAGGGTTTATCATCCATCTGTTGTTTCTTAAGCATGCTCCCTGGGAATCTCACCCAATATCCCAAATGGCTAATTCTAAGATCCCATACAGCACTCTTCCCAAGAGGAGTACTGATAATTTGGATTTCTACATCTTACCCTATTTCCATTGCTGGTTTAGCACCTCATATAGATGAAAATACTGGGCAGCTACTCAGCTGGTCAGCTCCGCTATCTGGCTTGGTGTATATAACACAGATGTTTGATAACCACTAATCAAAATCAAACCTCTCGTTTGCAACTGAGGAAATTGGGATCTAGAAGACAAAGTGACTTCGTCAAGTTTGCACATTTCCCCATTACACTCAACAGGGCTGTCATGCTCCCTGATAGCTTCACTTGCACATGTTTTTCTTTCCAAATGGATGTCAGCTATTTTGGTTAAGGCTCATCGCTTGAAGTCTTTTTCTAACTCCTTCAGCGCAATGTTAAGAATAAAACAAGTGGTGTGGTGCAAAAATAATGAACACTGTTATGCTGAAAATAAATAAAAAATAAATTAAAATAAAAGAATAAAACAAGTGTCCAATTAAGGACCCGTTGGCCAATGTTTTTCAAAAGAACCTTTAAAAAGAAAATAGAGTCCATTTTTAAGTTGTATATAACAGGATGTGATTGCCCAACACTTCTGCTGCAACAATTAGAGGAAAAAATAAGAAAATACTTTAAAATAACAGTTTTTTTTTAAAGACTTCAGATAACTACAGAAGCAAAAATGGCTGAAATATCTAAATTTCTGGAGAACAAAATGTTCTTTTTAGAGGTAGCTGATAAACGTGGGCTGCTTTTCACACTTGTGGCATTTGCCAACCATGGGTGCAGGACAAGATGAAGGTTATTTACTGATGGAAATACAAACCAATAGAGTTTGGTAGTCACACAGACTATGCTGAAGGACTGAAATCTCGTCAAGCCCAAGATTTATCACCATTCTTCCCAGTGGGACATTGTGATGAGGTTTGGGAAAGCACAAAGGGCTGGTCACAGAAATCAAAAAGTAGTGGCCTCTGCTGGTGGGTATTGAAGAGAGGGCTTGTTAGAAAGAGGCCCAGGGAATTTCTGGTGATGAAGAATACATTCTGTAAGTTGTCCTGAGGCATGTGTCTGTGCAGGTAGGACCTACGGTTCTCTGAGCAGGGAAAAACCCAGTTCTTTCCTCCTCCTGTCATTCACCTCGGTGTCTCCCTCACTACTCACACTCAACACTTGACTTCTGACATGACAGAGGAGCAAGGGACAAGGTGGTCCGGTGACTCTGGGCCTATGATGTTTGAGACAAGTCACGAAAGCGAAGAGTGGACAATCACACTAACATATGGGGAAAGAAAGGATGGGGGCAAGAATTTGTTGAGAGACCAACAAATTCTTGGGAGGCCAACAGAAAGCCAATGGAGGAAGCGGCGTGAGGCGGGTTGGAGACACTGGCAGGGGCAGATTTTGCTGGTTGTTGTAGGCCGTGAGAAAGTTAGGATTTCTTTTCTATGTGTAGGAGGAAGTGACTAAAGGTTTACAAGCAGAGAAGTGACATGAAATAATTGGTTTTTTCATGTCTTCTGCCCATTTTTTGACTTGAACGGACACGTCTCCAATGAAGACACACAACCGGCTAACAGACATATGAACAAGTATTCATCATCATTAGCCCTCAGGGAGATTCAAATCAAAACCACACTGAGATACTGCCTTACTGGCTGAGTAAAGTTCCATTGTATATATGGACCAAATCCCCAGATTTGTAGTTCCAGCTCAGACCACTGTCCTGGTAACAGATCTCATTGTCTTATTAGATATCACTGCTGGATCAGCCCCACAAATCCTCCAAACTCAACACATCTACTTCTCCTCAACCTCCCAAATTCCCTCGATGGCTTCATAACATGACGTTTCACCCAAGCATCCAAGCCAGAAGCCTGAGGGCTCTGCCAGAATTTTTTTCCCACCTCCTAACATCTAATCAGTCACAACATAATATCAATTTTACCCCTCAGTACCTTCCAGATCTTTCCTGGCATCTGTCCCCATTGTTTCTTCTTTAATTCAGATACTTGACTTCTCTGATATGGATTATTTTAAATATCCTAAGATTTCTCTCTTTCAGTTCTCTTCCAATACAGTCTCTACCCTCACTCGGGAATGTTCCATATATCACACAATCCATTCTTGTGTTTCCTCTGCTGCAAAGTTCCATCAGCTCTATTGTGTCTGGAATAACATACAAGTGGCTTACAGGGCAAGCCAGACCATCTGTACCCCACTTAGAGCATGCATCTCATCTCTCACTACTTCTCGACACATATCATATGCCCCAGTTATGCAGAATTATTTACATTCTCCAAATTTTCCATATTCCTCTATGCCTGAAGAGCTGGTTCAAGTATTTCCTCCTCTGAGAAGGCTTCTCCCATCCTCACAGATTCCATCAACTTCTACCTCATTTCAAAAACGTTATTTTGGACATTTCTCCTACATCACACTAGTTTCGTGCTGTGCAGCCAAAAATCATTTGATCATTGTCTTTCTTCTCACTTCTTCCCTCTTCTTCTTATTTATTCTTTTTTATTTTGTCTTTATACAGCTCCCTGTGTTTCCCCCCATGGGCAACCAGGTGTTAACTTCATGTCTTAACAAGTCATCCAGGCTGCTACATTGCTGTTAGTATGTTGCTTTTAACAGATTATTTATAATGTTCCAAGGTGAAATGTACACCGCATTTTATCCATAATTCTACAAGTAATGCACAATCAGAATGTCTTCTCCTCACTACCATAATAAGGTGGCAATGAACTTACTCAATGACGTTCTCTCTTCTGTAAATTGATTATTCTTTGGCCTGCTAAGAGTGTACATATGGCCCAGCAACTGACCAAACACTAAGTCTCCTTTTTCAAATCAGACCTGCCATTTTTTTTCTTCATTCTGATTAATATATCATTAGCTGCTTCATGAAACCTTTTTTTTTTTTTTAAGGCTAGTTACCATTTTGAGTCTCCTAAGCTGATTCACTGGTTAGACTCAAGTTCTTGCACCTGCACAGCAATGACCCTGTAAAATATCTGTTCTCTGTTTGACATCTCTTTAATTTTATTAGTGGCTTATGGACAAAATCACTTGACTGAAACTTTTTCAAGTTTCAGTTATTTGGATCCACAAGAGCATTTTTCCCCCCGGTTATAAATCAATGAACCCAGTCAAGATTAACTGCCTACACATGAGCTTCAAAAGATCCTCTATGGTCAGACAGAGTTGAAAGAAATACGTAATTCCATAACACACTAAATACAAGCTGATCAAAGTTATTGGAGCTGGTTACTTAATGCTGTACTTCCTCATTGTCATACAATCTGATTTCAAGTAGTTTGAATCTAAAACATATATTACTAGATCCAAAAACTCCTCCTTTGGAAATAAAATCATCCTTTCTGTATCCTGACTGATCAAAATGTGTATTTAGACAAAAATCTGTATTTAAAATAACCCCCAGGTTAAAAATTTCTGAACTTAATTTGTGAAATTCCATATGTTTTAGGAATTAAAACAAAAAGAAAAGAAACATAGCTAATGAACCATTTCAAATAAGAACAGTTCCCATACAGAATCATCATGGAATCCTGAAAGCGAAAAGAATCATAAATCCTTAGGTATTATGTGTGTGTGGCGAGGGTGGGGATGGGGAATACTGAGGAGGTGCCAAGGGGCAGTCATGTGAGAGCTGAGGCCCACTGGGTGGGTCTCAGTAAAGCAGCCTTCTTTAATCTGCTATATATTTTTTTAAATTTTGTGCTTTTATGTAAGAGATGATTTGAAAAAAGTTTCCAATCCTTAAAAATAAATTGAAAGTCACTGATCTAGCCCAGTCTTCTACACAAATCAGTTCCTCCCATGACATCCTTGACAAGCAGTAATCCGGTATCTGCTTGAACACCGCTATCACTGTGAGTTCACAATCTTGAAGCAGCTCATTTTCATATTGGATATCTCGAGTTCTCAGAAAGTGTCTCCCTTCTAGAGCACCAAGTTTTACCTCCCCATAAGTTCTAGGCCATGCATGTCCTTGGGGATAACAAAGAATTTCGACTTGTTACCTCCCTCCTCCATGCCTCTTCAGAACAAGAAGTATACGCTTTTCTAAAATATACAATTTATTCACATTTAAGACTAACTTTCATCTTAAGTCACATACTCATACAACTATTTCCTTTTTGCTGATTTCACTTAAGTGCCTGCTTTGCTAAAAAAAAAAAAAAAAGACTGTAAACAAATATTTAGCATGTCTGTTACATGTAACACACAGAAAAACTGTCCTTTTAACAAAGTTCATCGCTCCTTTGCCACCCTGACATTTCATTATAAATGCAGGTATCAAAACAACCCTGAATATGGTTTTGATACTACTCATGGCATGCACACTGTTTTAGTAATTAACGCAATTTGTAACACCATTCATTGCATCTGCTACTTTGGACAATTTAAACTGTAACTCTTCCACTAAGCAAGATGGAGAGAGCATGTCATTTCTGCTTTTCCTTCTTGAGATTGTTGCTTTTCAGAGATACACACGTCCACAGCCATCCCTATTTCTCACCCTGCTTTCACCACGTAAACCTGAATTCCATTGCAAGTACTCCAAGTTTATGCTTAAATGCTAGTGCTTTAAGAATAGGAAAAGTTTTGTATCACATTTTCCTCCTGTGATCTGAAAACATAATGGGTGCACATATATATTAAATATTTTCTTACAAATACCCAGGTTATGTTTACCAGCTAGACTTATACATCACACATGGGTATATTTCACTGTGCTATTTAATCAAGACATTAACATGAGTAGAAGGCTACTGAGTTAAGACAAGTTTGAGATCCACCAAAATTAATTACTATACGTTTGTCCTTCTGGTGGCTGTAGATGCCTCATATTTTCACTGGACATTCATCATCAGACAGGTTAGCCCTTGAATCTAACTTTAATACTACACAAATGTTTCCATTTTGCTAACTCCCATATGTTCTGTGCATCTGCCGCTCCACTGGAATTATTTATTCCATTAATATTAATTTTTCTTACAAATGTAAATGTAAAGGGGCACTTCTGAACATTCAGGCCCTATACTCTGTTTTCATGATTTGTCTATGTGAAGTATTGATCTGTTTTGTTTGGGCTACTTGGGACTGGTTCCTTTAAACATGGAGATTTAAACTGCTTCTTGGCCTTTTGGCTAAGATCAAATGTAAACAAGTAGATTTAAAAACAACAACAACAATGGGATGCCTGGGTGGCTCAGTTGGTTAAGTGTCTGCCTTCCACTCAGGTCATGATCTCAGGGTCTGGGATCAATCAAGCCCCATGTGGGGCTCCCTGCTCGGCAGGGAATCTGCTTCTCCTTCACCTTCTGCCCCCCACCCTGCTTATGCCTTCTCTCTCTGTCTGTCCCTTACCCATGTCATCATAGTAACTTAGAGTCAGTCATTCTCATTCTGTGTCCTTCACCATACAAATATACCTCTTGAGGGCATGGATTACCTTCCTTACTTGGGTGTCTCTAGGGCATGAGCCCAGTAGATTATACTAAGCACTCATGCTATATTAGTTGGTAATTATATTCAAAGCGAAATATATGGTTTTTCACACTAGAACTAAAAGATGATAGGCAATAAGAAGAGACCTTAAAATCTTAGTGTTGGACAAGCCTAACTATCAGCCACAAGGAGAAAACCTCTCCTTTCCTAAATCCACATTCTGACACCTTCAAAACTCTACCTTTTCCATAAGATGTGTAGAAAAGCCAGAAAGGCCACCTGAGGTTTTAAAGTGTGTCCCCATCAATACAAACCAAAGTGTGGAAGTAAAAGTCAATGAAAATCCAGCCATACAATTCCACTGGAAAGATCGAGACTTCTGATAGTTCCCTCTCAAAGGAACAGAATGTTTGGGCACCTGTGGGGACAGAGTGCCAGCGCCACGTAGTGCTGTAACCAGTAGACTCATTTTAGGAATCAGAATCATATGCCAAGACAGGTGGGAAAATAAAGAGTAGGTGTTCAACTCCTAGTAAACCTTGCTGGAAGAAGAAAAAGTATAGCTATCCAGTTGATTGTGGGTGGTGAATTTATGAGAAAACTAGAAACAAAATCAAACTATTTAAAGTCTTAAGCAGTAGGGAACCTTGGGGAAAGAAGGTGTGAGGTTTGTAAAAAGCCAGGAGTAAAGGAAACAAATTATGCCCCGGGAAAAAACCACTCTACTCCCTCCATTTTGAAAATGTTGGCAGACAAAAGGGTTAGAAAATGAAATCCAAGTTCAGTCTGTGGTAATTTTCCAACCCTGGATCTACGGAACAAATGGACACACACACACACACACACACACACACACACACACACACACTCCTGTTTAATTAAAAAAGAAGCCTGCCAAGACTGAATGAAAAACATCCTCAATGGCCTGAGGAGGCAGTCCTCAGCGTGTGACTGGGACCCAAAAGTTTGGTAGCTGAGATCAAGCAACACTATCCACAGGAGCATAAATCTCCCTTTACTTCACTGAAATTTCATTCAGGTCCTTGCCTTTGCTTACCACCTACATGGTAGCAATGACTAGCAAGTTTTTGAGGTCAGTCATGACCTCTCATCTGAGATTTAGTCTTGTGTATCAATGTGCCTACTCTATGTCTACACAGAGATGGCACAAGGGCCCCTCAATATCAACATGCACAAAACGAACCTGTGGTCTTTCCTTACACCTGGTGTTTTTCCAGGGTTCCTTACCTCAGGAAATGGCACCCTCACCTAGCCAGCTGTACCAGCCAGAAAACCAGGAGTCACTATTGTAGGCATCACATAAATGTCTAGCCTCGCGCCAAGTTTGTCAGGTCTTACCAAGTCCTCCATTCTGCCCACTTATCTCCACTTTATTCTACCACCACCTTAGTCTTTCTTAGCTGCCATCTTGTTTCATCTTCACTACTGTCCTAGCTTGCTAACACGTGTCCCACCTTCACTCTCACTGCTCCAAACTGTCCCTCATCCCAAGCTTTTCTAATCCCTCCAGATTTCCCATTTTTTCTTAGGCTAAAGATCAGAATTCCTATCCTGGCCACAAAGCCTTTAATGGTCTGGTCCCTGCCTATTCTCTGAACATCGGCAAGAATCATTACTTCTAACTACACACCACACAATTTCTTTCAGACCTGCAGAAAACTATGCTTCCTCCTACAACAGTCTTTGCTGGAGCATCTGCTTCTTGGGTCTCTTCTGAGCTGACCCATCCCTATTCTTCTGATTTTACCTCCAATTTCATTTCCTTAGGGAAGACTTCCTGACTAGATTGGATCCCACTTTCTTATGCCATTATAGCTCTTGGTACCTTTCCTTCCTAGCACTTATCACAATAGTAGTTTTATATTTGAATATGTGTCCTCTTGATTCAAGTATTTCTCCCTTTCTAGATGATAGGTGCAAGAACCATTGCTGGTCTTGCCACCACTGTGTCTCCAAGACCCTGGTTCTGCTTGAGCCACAGGCACTTGATTGACATCGTTCTACTGTGTCGATGAATGAATGAAAACTAGGACCCAAAGGCTCACTGTCGTAACCTAACTTTCTTCTTACAAATCCAGCTGAGTTCAATGAGGTGAAGCCCGGACTAAGAGGGAGCTCTAGCTGACTTGGCTATTCATGCCGAAGGTTGGTGAGGCCTTGGACTGGAAGGAAAGAAGGGGACCTCGAGGACAACTCCTCCTAGTATAAGGTCCACACTTGCTTTGACAGGAAGATGGCTTCTCTTGAGCCTTGGGGTGTCCAAGCTTACAAAAAAAGTAAGGCAGAGATATGCTTATGCGGGTCAGATGTCAGCCTCGAGAGGTCATAAGCTCTCATTGCCCCACTAAGGGCAGGACAAGTGACGTCTAACTGTGCATCATGTATGATGGGCCACATCCCAAATGAGATTTTCTCCCTACTACACCCAGGATAGGAAATTACCTGAACAACTTTGGCACCATTTTTCTACTTTAAAGGAATTTGGGCTGGTACAGTTTGAACAAACTTCTTAATTAAGCTGAACCGAAAACAGGTTCACCTGATAGCTACAACTTTCATTTGAGGATTATTTTAAAGACTCTGGTGTCCAGGCTGGGCTGAGACAAGAACCCGTAAAATACATGAAAATATCCAAATGACTAGTGTCTGCAAACATATCCCAAAAATATTTTTTACACTCTTTTGGTATGTCTAGTTCTGATCACATCAGGAAAACCAGATGTTAAGAGAAAGAAATAAAGGGAAAAAAAAAAAGGAACACCACAAAACAATTCGTCTGATGATTTTAGAAAAACAAAAATGAAATTAGATCATTCATTTCTCAAAATTCTGGAGTGCCAACTCTGATCTAAGTGGGTCTGCTTATCTGAAATTATACAATGATAATGGTTAATGCCAAATCCCTATTCCACAGACGGCATGGAGAGCTCTGCTCCAACCTCATGATAACAGTAACTAAAATGGTAAAGCATTTCAGAATTTGTAAATTGTGGTTATATGCATTGTATCTCTGGGAGGGTATGTGGACAGATTTTATTACCATATCGATACTGTCATTGAGGAAAGTGAGTCTCAGAGCAGTGAACTAGGGATAGTGTATTTTCTCATACCTGAGACTTAAAAGCCAAATCCACACCACTGTTTTCTTTCCCTTTTTTTTTTTATTTTTCTCCATTGCACCACTTAAAAATAGCAATTTACTGGGATAAAAGGAAAGATCTGTCCCATAGGTATATTTGGGTTGGGAAGATAAACAGAGGTTATCAGTTTTCTGCATTTCTTTCATTGTTCTGTAGTTTAGTGTTGATCTGGCCTCCACAGAGCTCCTGGTAAAAATGACACGTCCGGCCAGAGAAATGTGAACTATGAAACCAAAGTCTGGCATGTTTTTACTTCTGTGTGTTTGGGAGATATGTTAATAGCTCTCGGCCAGTAGGGTTCCATTTTGATATAGACTCAAAAGGGTTGGTTATGCTGCTGTTTCCTTTTGGGGCTGAATTTTCTAGACTTATTTTCATTTTTAAAAGTATTTTTATTTATCAATTTGCTCTCAGCCCCTATGCAGGATTCTGAGGCTGACCGGGGTGGATGAGATGCAGTGTACTTGCCGGTTGTTTAGAATTGCTCAGGGAGGCTGAGTCCGCAGGCAGCAGCAGACATCAGCTCCTGGGTACCCACATTCAGGTACTACTGCTGAGTACAGGGAAGGGAGAGGAAGAATGGACAGGGATAATCCGCAAAAGCTATGTAAGAGGGGGAGGCCAACTAAGGCTCTGTGTGAAGCTAGAATCTTAGCAACCTGCTGACAGAGAGGAGAATTGCACCAAATAGCAGAGCCTGAACCTGATCTTGGGACTTGGGCCATTAGATCTGTTTTATTATTATTATTGCTACTGCTGTTATTGTCCTCTCCTGCCTGGAGGGCAGCTAAGGCCTATAGAAAATGTCCTTGGACAGGATTCTTTTCTTCGATTGGCTGATTAGCAAACATCTTACTTTACAATACTCTGTTTCCAAAATAGATGTCGAACTTCTCCTTCATTCTTCCCCTCCAGTCTGAAGCATAGGGGGATGCCCGATGGGGAAGCTGGCCCCCTGGGGCTATGCACCTACATGTTGCTCACTGGGGGAACACTTGCCCTTGCCCTCAGCTCCACTGTCCGGTGGGGTGGCTGTGGGTATGTGTGTGCATTTGCATGTGCACATGCCTTGTTTTGGCTTATTTCACTCTAATCATCAGTCCCTCTTCTTATACACACTTTTAAATGATGGAGACTGAAGACAGGGACTTGCACAAACCTCACAGAAAATTGACCTTAGAATCTTGAGATTCAATACAAAAGTCTAGCAGTTTCTCCCAAGTGCACAGGCAAAATTAACAATCTTTATTCTAATCCATGTGACCACCTTATCAAGAATCTTAATTCCAACCAATTCCAACACAGATGGACTCTTTCAAGGCTACAAGGAATTCCTAATAGTGCCTGTCATTGCTGTATTTGAGTCATCTCTTTGGGGTAAGGTGAGTGTAAGTTGATACCTGAAACTCAGAGCTCCCCTCGGGGTCACCGTGTTTCACAGGTGTTTAGATCCCAATTTAGCTCAATGCTCAATCCCTGCGATAGCTTTTCTTCTCTTCTCCCGCAAACACCTTCCTGGGTCCTGCCCCAGGGAAAAGAAGTGTGAACAGCACTTCCTCCTTGGCTCATTAGGAATTCCACCCCAAGAAACAAACCCTGTGAATATCTAGAGAACCCACAAAGAAAGGGAAAAAAAGCTATTACATTAGAGCTAATGAACAAGTTTAGCAAAGTTGCAGAATACAAGATCAACATATAAAAATCAGTTAAATTTCCTTTTTAAAAAAGATTTTATTTATTTAAGAGAGATTAGGGAGGGGCAGAGGAGAGAGAGAGAGAACCTCAAGCAGACTCCCTATTGAGCATGGAGCCCCACATGGGGCATGATCCCACAACTTTGAGATCATGACCTGAGCTGAAGCCACAACCAACAATGTCAACCAACTGAACCATGCAGGCCCCACAAATCAGTTATATTTCTATATGCCAGCAATGAAAAATCTAAAACTGAAATTAAAAAAAAAAAAGTTGACAATAGTATCAAAAAGACTAAAATGCTTACAAATAAATTTAACCAAGGAGGTGTAAGAAATGTGCACTGAAAAGAAAGATGAAACAAAACATTCTTGAAGGAAATTTTAAAATACCTAAATAAATGGAAAGATATCCTATGTTCATGGATTAAAAGATTTGATATTAAGATGGCAATATTCCTGAAGTCTACCTAAAAATTAAATGCAACCTCCATCAAAATTCCAGTGGCCTTTTATGCAAAAATGAATAAGCTGAACCCAAATTCATATAAAATTGCAAGAGGCTCTGATTAGCCACAATGATCTAGGAAAGAAAGAACCAAATTGATGGATTCCTATTTTCCAATTTCAAAATTTACTATCAAGTTATAATAATTAAATGATGTGGTATTGGCCTAAAGGTAGACAAGTAGATCAATAGAATGGAATTGATAGTCTAGAAGTAAATTCATACATGTATGGTTAATCAATTTTTTAACCAAGGTAAAAAAAAAAAAAAGCCATTTAGTGGAGAAAGTGTACAAATGCTGCTAGGACACCTGAAGGTACACATGAAAAAGAATGAATTTGGACCACTACCGCATGCCATATGTAAAATTGTATTCAAAGTGGATGGAAGGCCTGAATCTAAGAGCTTAAGGTATATTTTCTTGGGAGAAAATACAAGGGTACATTGTCACGACCTTGTATAGTTTCTTAAATATGACACCAAAACCATAAGGAACAGAAGAAAAAAATAAATGGAACTTCATCAAAATCACAAGTCTTCATGAAAAAGACACTATCAGGAAAGTAAAAAGATATCCACAGATCAGGAGAAAATATTTGCAAATCATGTATCTCATAAGGGTCTCGTATCTAGGACATATAAAGAACTCTTAAAACCAAGCAAGAGAAAGACTAACAACCCAATTTTAAAATGGTCAAATGGTGCAAACAGGCATTTCTCTAAAGAGATAAAAGTGGCCAATAAGGACAGAAAAAGTGCCCGACAGGGAAATGTAAATCCAAGTCACAATGAGATTCCACTTTATGCCCAAATGGCTCCAACTGACAAAAGAAAAAACAAAAACAAAAACCAGAAAGTAACCCGTGTTGGTAAGGATGTAGAAAAACTGGAACCCGCACATATTGCTAAGTGAGACTGTAAAATGGTGCAACCTTGGGTAAAACAATTTGGTGGTTCCTTAAAAAGTTAAAAATAGGATTACCATATGATCTAGAAATTCTACTCCTAGGTAAACCTAAGAGAATTCAAAACAAAAATTCAAACAAAAACTTGGACGTGAGCATTCACAGCAAGTGTTATTTATTCATTAATAGCCAAAAACCGGGAACAACCCAAATGTTCATCAATTGATGAATGGATACATAAAATGTAGGCGCTCCCTACAATGGAATATTGTTCGACCCTAAAAATGAATGAAGCATTGATACACGCTACTGTGTGGAAGAACCTTAAACACATTATGCTAAATGCCAAGAGCCAGTCACAAAAGACCATATAGCTTATGATTTGTTCCTATGAAATGTCTCAAATGGGCAAACCCACAGGGGCAGAAAGCAGACCTGTGGCTGCTGGAGGCTTGGGGCAGAGCGAAAGGGGGAGTGAGTGCCTACAAGGTCCGAGATTTCTTTTCCGAGTCACACAGAGAGCTGGGAATTAGAGAGTGGAGGCAACTCACAACATTGGGCATGCACCAAAAGCCACACACTTGTACACGTGGAGAAGATCAGAATGGCAAATTTTCTCCAATCCCGGTCCTTTTTTAAGAAAAAGCAACCCAAAGAAGGGCAACAAAAAATCACCTAGGACCAAAAGTGGTCTCCAACTCCTTTTCTCATTTGTTTCCATAGAAATCCCCATAGGTAGGGAAAAGGAGACTTTGATTATAAATTCAGGTTACGTGACGAACTGAAAAACCAGAGATTTGAGAGACTGCAACAATCAAAGCCCCTTCAATTCTCTGGGCTCCAGTTACCTCAGATGACATCCTGGTGTCCACCTGCCCGACGCACAGGCGTGGCCTGGTCTGGATCCAAAGATCACATAGAAAGGCACTGAGTCAGTTCTCAGCCTGACTCATCACAAGACGGGTTAATGGTAAAGTGGGAGGAGAGGAGAAACAATCCACAGTTTTTCCTAAGATTTCCTCTGAATTATCCTCATTTGTGGGCAAAATGCTCAAGAATGCTATTTTTAAGGAGTGACGATACTTGGGGAAAATGTCCTCAGAGGAAGGGGAGGTAAAAACTGGGAGAAGTTTGCCCAAACCACAGGGCCTCCGAGCTACAGGCCACATCACCAGCAACGGCCCTAATGAGCTCCGTGTTGGACTCTCCAAATTGAATTACATAATACATTTCCGTTTCATTTCATGAATCACAACTTGGGATACAATGTTCCTGGGTTGCAGTTGATATATTTCAGAGATTACCAAAGATTTCAAAAAGAAAAATCTATTTTATTAAATTCATATGTAAAATGTCTGTATGTCAGCCAACTTATTTATTTTCAAATTTGGGATTTTCTTAAATGCCCTAGTTAGAGCTCAATGTCAAGAGAGTTCCCGATAAACCCATTAATGAATGGTAAGACTGCAGTTGCCCCTGGATTTTTCATTTCTTTTGACAGCTCAGTTCCTGGTTGATGACGGTGGGTTTTACTCCAGCTGCCCCCGTTGGAGTCCCCTTGTGGGCGAGAGAGAAAGAGCCGTAAAGCTCAGAACAGGGGCGAGGGGAAGCGAAGCTGGTATGCGGGGAACCAGGGACTAGTTCGCTACAACCCTAAGCCCTGTATTCAAGGACTCCTCTGTGGACAGCAGTGTCCTTGGCATCTGTCATTGCTCACCTCCCCCCCTCCTTTGCTCAGTACTGGGAATTAGAGTACAGCTTCTAGAATCCAAAAGACACAGGTCCACATTCTAGCCCTGCCACTGTTAGCTGTGCAGCCTTGGGAAGCTTATGTAATCTCTCTAAGCTTCAGGCATTCAGCTGTAACATGGGAAAGTAATAGCACGTATGTCACAGAGCTGTTCCCAGGACTAGTGGCAGGAGACAGGCAGAGGGATTAGCCCAGGGCCTCCTGCCTAGTAAGCAGTCAGTAAATATCAGCCATGTGTTACTGTGATTCCACCGCTCAAGCAGCAACTTGGAAGGAGAAACTCCGGTTTGACTCTTCCAGCCATCTCCTGAGTCGTCAGTCATTTTCAACTGATGATCAAGTTCAGTTTTGTGAAAGCACGTACTCTCGGAGATGAGGCCGGCTGTACGCCATTAATTCATGCATTCATTCATATCTTCTATGTGCCAGACAGAATGTGAAACAAGGGGAACAAACCGGAGAACAAAACACAGTGTCTTCCCTCCAGGTTCTGACTGGGGGCAGGACAGGCAAGGGTTGAGGTGGAGACAGGCTTGTCTGGTGAGTGCTGAATGGGATCTAGGGGCCCTGGGAGCAGAGGGAGGCACGAGACCCCGAGCAGGAAGCTGGAAGGACCATGCCCTCCCTGCCGGGCTGCCCTGTGGGGGAAACGTAGCCGGTGGGGAATGGGAAAGGATGTGTGCGGGGGGCTACAGTCCAGAGCTGGGGAGACGCTGAGAACAGGTGCCGGGAATGGCATTTTCAAATGTCTGTGAGTCCAGAACTTTACATCTGTCGCTCCAAAATGGAACCCCCCCCCCCATTTTACAGATGAAGAAATAGAGGCCCAGAGAGATTCTGCACTTGGCTCAAGGTCATACAGACAATAGTTAATGGCAGCAGCAAGACTCAAGCCCAAAGGTGACTGACTCTTCCCAGAGGACCATACCATCCCCCTTACTCTGTCACACTTTCTATGACAAAGATGTGACTGGTATTGGTTTGAGGTCCAAAGGGTCTTCTGCTACTTCTGGACGAGGATGCATCCCACCTACTGGCACTGAATAGTCTATGGCCTGTCTAATCTCCCCTCCCTCCAGCGTGGCAATGAGCAGGCGACAGGTCACTTGAACAGTCCCTGCAGAACAGCCCCTTTGGTCTACGTTCTCACGCCTCGACACAACGCAGGTTTGGTGGGGCGTTTTCAGCTCTTACTCAGGAAGACAAGAAAGCAATCTTTAGTTTATAAAAGAATAACGTAGTGCTATTAGAATGACTGGATTTTTCTTTTTTTAACCCCTAAACACCTATCTGTGGAGGAGGGTCTCTGAGTTATCCAGACACATTGTTATTAACAACTCTGATGAGCGATCTTGACAAAAACAGTTCACAGTGCCGAGAGGCTGGTGTGTGTGTGCCTGGCAGGCTCTGTCCCTCAGGGTGACTCTCCTTACCTGACCTGGCATCGTCTTTGTACTTTATAAAGCACTGTGCTTCTTCTTTCCTTCTTGGTACCTATAGTGACTCTGGAAGGGAAATCAGACAGGTATTGTCACTGGACAGAGTGCTCAGGGGACACTCGGGGTGTCACGAGGGATGGTACTGATACCCTATTGCTTGCTTCCTAACCAGTTCTGTTCCCTACACCGTTCTCTCTCCTAATTGCTCTGTTCATTTTGTACCTGTGAGGGTTAACTGGGAACACAGGAGTTCTGTTAAATATCACAGTAGTTAGTACATTTTAATCCTGATCCCCTAGCCTACTGTAGCTGCTGTAAAATATATGGCAATAATTTCCTGAGGCAGGGTAATGTATAAGGAATGTCAGGCCAGCCTCTGGGCATATTTGCCTCAGCTCAGTTTTATTAAAGTGAAACTTTTATTAAGGCATGTGGTGAATTGAGCAATCGGCATGATTCATGCTGTTATAAACCCATTGCTACACTCACAATAAATCAATGAGCCATTGTCGTACATTTGCTGTGGAGTTGGGAGAAACGAGGAAAAAATCAATATGGGGATATTATTCAGACCATATGAAAGTATTAAAGTGTATTCTGTGTGTATTAAACCTGGCCAAACTATATTTCATGTGTACTTTTTTTTCCGCCTATAAATATCGTTAGTATCCTCTACCCCGTAGTATTTGCTAAGCCAGGTCCTGTTGTGAAATAATTATAGAAACTATTTCGAATCCCACATAGGTCTTCATTATTTTTAAAATGCATTTCATAAAGACAAATTTGCATAACAAAATGGTCCTGAGGAAAAAGCAATAACAATACTAAAAAGGAACCTCTTTCTTTACAAACACACTAGAGCTGTACCTGTATAATTAAAAAAAAAAAAAATCAATCCACAGGAGGAAATGATCTGAGTCAGAGAAAAGGCACTTTTCATTACCCCTCACCTTGATGGGGACAATCACTGAGGCAGCAGCAATCCCCACAAAGTCAGAAATGATCACCATAGCTCTGCTCCCTCAGATGCTGAAATACGTATTGGCGACAAACGTCCCTCTATGGCTGCTGTGTGGGATCACCAGCATTTCTGTGGTGGCAAGTTTCAGGTTCCTCTGCAGGTTGATGGGAGCTGGTCACGGCAGGGGGTGGGGAGGGTGAGGGGGTGGGAGGGGTGGCAGCCGCTTCTGGCTTCAAATTCAAGTTGTAATACCTCTGAGATCATTCTCTGTTTTAGGAAGTAGGGAGCGGTGCCATTTATTGCCCCCTTAATTACTTAAACGGGTTTCTGAGGGGCTTTAGTGTTCTCTGAAACAAAGGCTGGGTTTCACGCAAGCTCTATGCACGGCCCTGAGACCCTGTGCTAGACCCAAAGGGGAAGGCGTCCATGAACGTGCCCAATACTTCAGCTACAGTGGGTCCCGGCTGTCTCTGAGAAGTACCCGAAGCAGAGAAGACTGCGGGAAACAAGAAGAGGCAGGGACAGTTCCAACCAGAGGATCTGAGATTTCTGGAGGGGGTTTTGAGGATGCTTTTAACTTCCACAGGCTTAACACATGAACCCAAAATATCTTCCCTGTCCTTGACTTGTTGGCCATCTGTAGCTCACCACCCAAGGGCTACCAGCAGGAGAAAAAGAATCAGGGACTCCACATAGTTATTAGTCAACCAGGAATCCCCTTCAGTGACATCATTTTACACTTTCCAATAAAAGAAGAGTTCCAAATGCAAACTCCAGGCACCAGGGACCTCACAGGAGTTTGGTGATGATGCTAGTCAGGTTCGAAGCTTGCTGTAATCCAAAGGCTCACGCTCATCCCCATGTAGAAACCTTTCTGCTCGGCTTTGTTTTGTGTCTCTCACATATGACAGGCTTAAAAAGTATACATTGCTTGTTGAACCACTCAGTCAAACTGGTTATAATTAAGAAATGTTATTTTGCTTGATTTCAAAAGAAATAGGAGGTGGAGAGAGCAAACTAAGCAGGAAAGCTGAATGAGAGAGCTGAGCCCGCAGCAAGTACCGGGTCAAGGAGGCGGGAACTAGCCTCCCTCTGCTGGCTCCCTCCAGACCCCACCGACCAGCACAGCAACTCTGCTGCTCCCAGGATATGAGGCTGGCTGTCCTGGTTTCCTGCCGCCTCCCAGTGCTTCCATTTGGAGTCCATCTTATTGACGACAGAAGCTTTGGTGGAGAGACCAGAGCGCATGTGACATAATCTTTGGCTTTAGTATGGTATGTGTGTCTTTAAGGGCATATGGTTCGAGATGATCCATCATGGCCTATGATGTCAGATTATCCACAGAGACTGAGGTCTCTCTGCAGAAATGCAATTATATTTAGATAATGGCATTTCCAGTTGTTGTGATAGACAAGACTGATGCTGGGAAGAAGTGACCGGTGGAATACTGGATGATATACGCACGGAGCAGGAGCAAGAATGAGGCATCAGGACCTGAGCTGTTGGTGAGTTTCGCAGCTCTTTCCTTCTCTGCACATTTCTCAGCAGTCAACATTGGTTGCCATCCAAAACCCCACGGTCAACCCTTCCAGGGTCTCAGCCCAGCAGCCTGGTGAGTCCCAGGCCATGCAGCAATCACCTGACCTCCAGCCTCGCACCACCCGCCTTCCCACCTCATAAAGCACAAGGACCACTTAGAGGGCTGCCTTCAGCGCTTTCCTCTATCTATGTAATTATCCCAATCATTTTCCTCCTCCTTTAAATCTTTATTTTGCTTCACTTTTCTACCTTTCATTCATTTTCTTTGTTTTTGAGGGTTTGTTTTGTTTTAAGACTTTTCCTCTAAATCAAGATCCTGTTTGGAATATTCTGGCCTCCAACACAGGGTTGAGGACAAAAAGGAATCAAACACCGTGGTCCATCTGCTCAGTCTTTACCCAGTATGGATTAAGAATCAACACACCCCTGGCCCAAGAAACAGTATGGCATGATAGGAAGATGGCCTTGGAAACCAAACTTATTTGGGTTTAAAGATCTGCTTTGCTACATCATGGGGCCTCAGCTTCTCCACCTTGCCCAGGGTCTGACACTGAGGCCCCCCCGTGCATGGGCTCCATTCCATCTGTGATCATCCCTAAGCTGTGATAAGACCCTTACAGACTCCACATTGCCTGGGCTCATCATCTTCTTATAGATACTTGGTCTGTCTTGCTGAATTATCTTGACATTTGTTTAAATACTTAAGAGATTATTTTGGAAGGGATTTTCAAAGCCCAAAGACATGGAAACAACAGATAGATTCACTGCTGATTAAAAATCAGTGAAAAATCTTTTTGCTCTTGGGTCTTGCCTCTCAGAGACCACTCCACCTGGATCTGATTCCCAGCTCCATCCCAGGTTCCCTTTCTCTGCCTTGGGCCAGCAGTGATCAGTAAGCCTCAGCCAATGTTTGAATTGACCTTCTCTTCCCAACTGCATGCATATTTTAATAGGGAGCATTGTAAGACCAAACTGCCCTTCAGACACCAAGGAAGGTTTCTTGGCAGACCTAGGCTGTGTCCCATCCTAGGCCAAGTGAATCAGAATCTCCAGGGAGAGGCATAGAGATCTGTTTTTAACAAATCATCAGTCACGTTGGATAAGCCAATCTGTATCATTCACAAAAAAAGGGATTGGGCATCCTCATGTCTTTAGGAAGTGCAGTAGGGGGCAAGAAAAATGTCAAACAGGATATAGGCCCTCAAGGAGTTTACACTCTACTTGGAGATTATATACATGTGCATACGTGTGTGTGTGTGTGTCTATATGTGCATGTGAATATATACACACACACACATAAAAAGACAAATATTTATACAGAGGTGTCACTACAAATGAGGTCAGCATGATAGGAAGATGGCCTTGGAAACCAAACTTATTTGGGTTTAAAGATCTGCTTTGCTACTTACTACATCATGGGGCCTCAGCTTCTCCACCTTGCACAGGAACAATATGCCCAAGAAGACGAAACCATTGTGGCATCATGAACCAAGTTTGTGTAGGAATTTTCATCTCTTGTTACTATGGAAGTATTCAAATACCCACATAAGCCAAATAAGCAGTGTGGTTAACCCCCATGGGCCTGTAGCTAATTTTCAGTGGACTTTGCCTACCTTTTCACCTGTCCTCCTCCCCAGGGCCCCTCCCCCCCAACAAAGTGGGGGGGACCACTCAAACACCATGCTGGGCTCCGACTGTCTGTTCCCCATCTGCAGCAAAACCCCATGAACGTTCACTCATCTCCTACGCCCATGTTGTGGAGGACGGGTCTGGGGTACACACTAGAGAAGCTCTGTTTAAAAGCACATGCCAGACCTCAAGGCACGAGTTAATAAAGAGAAGAGTGAAAGGATCCCAGGCAGGGGCGATGCTGAAAACTGGATGAGCCGCGGCTGGGAACAAGCCATACTGAGGGTGCCGAAACCACGCCAGGGACTTCTATATGGGTCTCACTCCCGTGGCAGCCTGGTAGATAAGTGTTATTTCTCACTTTACGGACGAGGAAACAAGAGGCTTCAAGGGACTAGGGAGTGTGCCCAGTCACCCAGTGATAAATGGCAAAGGTAAGTCCCTAAGTTCAGCCCGTCTCCAAGTCACTGTTTGCTTCTCTGACCCTGTAGCCTCCTTCTCACCAAGGACACAACTAAGCACCAGCCTGACCAGAGCATAAAGAGCACAAAACACCTGAAGTTCACAGGGATGGACAGGAGGAATCAGGCAGGATGGTGGGGGCCACAGGCGCTGAGAGGAGGTGCTTTCCTTTATCCTACGGTGGGCAATGAGGAGCCTCGAAGTGATAACATTTATCATGGTGAAAATGAAAGATTTAGTATTACAAAAATAATGGAAGGCTATGACATAAACTTTGGATGATAGGAGAAATAAAAAGCTTGTACAAAAGTTGCTTAAACTTCTTTAATGTCTTTTTCCCCTAGCTTGTATTTTTCACATAACTCTAATCATACTGTACATATATTTTTATATCTTGCCTTTTTATTTAACATTATATATTTTTAAATATTTTTATTTTATTTATTTATTTGACAGAGAGAGATCACAAGCAGGCAGAAAGGCAGGCAGAGAGAGAGGAGGAAGCAGGCTCCCTACTGAGCAGAGAGCCCGATGCGGGGTTCGATCCCAGGACTCTGAGATCACGACCTGAGCCAAAGGCAGAGGCCTAACCCACTGAGCCACCCAGGTACCCCTAACATTATATTTTATGTATCATATTAGTTCATAGTTTGTATCTCCCTCACTTATCATGATCTCACTAGTGCATCTAGGAAATATATCATAATTAATTCAAAAGCCTCTTCAGTGAGAGGCACTTGGGTCCCCCACTGTTTTGTGTTACATAAATGACGCTATGATGAACAGCTTTCTACATATGGGTTTTTCTGTTCCAAGGAATATTTCTTTAGGAAGGAGTCAAGAAGTAGAATTACTGGGTCACATGAGTATGTTTTTGATTCTTGATGTGTATTGCCAACTGCTTTCCAAAAGGATTATGCCAATTTACATGATCACCCACATTTACATGCACTAGTGGCTGGAGAATGCCAGCCACTAGTGGATTCTGAGTGGGGAAAAGGGATCAGACTGTGGATGATTTCAATGCAGAAGAAATTTAACCTTGATCTTTGATCACCAGGTATTTTATGTAAGTACTGAATCACTAATACTACACTGTATGCTAACTAACTGGAATTTAAATTAAAACTTCAAAAAAAACCTAAATTAAAATAATAATAAAAACGTAAAACAAAAATTTTTGAAGAGATTTAACCTTGATCTTTAAGGTAGTAGGGAGCCATTGAAGGTTCTCCAGTAGTAGAGTGAGGTGTGAAAAGCTTTTTAAGGTTTAACCAAGGTTAGCGCTTGTGAGAAGTAAGGAGAACACCCGATTGGTCGTCAGGTGCCTGACTCTTGCCTTTTTCTTCTACTGAAACCTACTGTGTCACCTTGGGCAAGTCACCTGTTTTCAGACATTGGTTTCTTGCTAAGTTAAATGAAGGCAGTAGTAAATGATCCCCTCGTTTTATAGCACTGAGTTTGTATGACTCATTGGAACTCTGAACATTTACTTAGAGATAATTGAAATTCCACAATTACTGGCTCATTCCTCTAAGTTACAATTTCGAGTAAAAGCCCAGCTCTTTGGGGGATGGGTAATACCTGGCACATGTGTCACTATTTCTGCTCCCGAATTAATGGCACATAGAGCCCATAGATCATAGCTCTCTTTCTGGCTCAGAAGCAGCCTCCACACAGCACTTAGGCAGTCCCTCACTAGTGACCTGTGGTAAGTGACACACGAGGGAAGCCCCATCGGTCATGCAGGCCCTGAACTAATCTCATCCCTGATTCCACAGTGTCTAGAAAAGCAGGGGAACAGAGGTAGAGAAAGAAAAGTGAGAAGGTGCAGGGTTCCAGGAGACTGTGCTCACTGTGGCCCATTACACAAAGACTACCTCACCTCATCCTCAAACAACTCTGATAGGTAAGTCATCATTAGCTATTTCTCAATAAGGAAACTGAGGCATGGGGTCTAAGGCTCACACAGTTGGCAGGGAAATAAGATCTATGAAACACTGGGTGAGCTATATAGAGGGACAGAAGGAGCAGACACAGTGATCTGAGGCCCAGATGGGGTTCCTCCCGGCAGCCACAGTCGCTGAGGGAAGCTGAGTGGAGCGGGGTCCTTTCCCCTGCACCTCAAACCATGGGCCTGATGACGGGGATTCATACAGGTAAGGATAAAGGTACCCAAACAGGGAAAGCAAGGTGTGCATAGGCAGGTAAGACGTGTGTACAAGGAACAGCAGATCTGGCCTAAAGATGGCAGGATGAGTGCCAGTGATGGAAACCAGAGTTGGAAATGCCATCGAAGACTGCACTAGTCAAGACAACATTAGCCCAAACCAAAATAAACCCCAAATTCCCAGTGGCTTAAGACAATACACAGCTACTTCTACCTCACAAACCCAACCAACAAGGCTCTCGTTGTCAGCACAATGGTTTGCTCCACGTGGTGTTTCTGGGATCCACACTCTTTCCCTCTTGTGGTTCCTCAGCTCCCAGAGGTACAGAATGCTCTGTTTGCAACTGAGAAAAACCAGGGGGCAAACAGAAGGGTAGGAAAGGCCCACCCTCTCTGTAACAACATTGGCCTTGAAGCGACACACGTCGCTTCTGCATACTTTTCATTTGTGACATTCAGTGGGTGGGAAATGTAGTCCCAGTGTGGACAGCTGCTTCTAAGAAACATCTCTAGCTGTGAGTCGGGAAGACTGCCTGAACCGCAGGGCCTTGGTCAGAGAGGGCCTTAATGCCAGGCTAATGCTAGGACAAGCCGTCCTAGCGTGGAAGGATTTTGAATTATAGCAGCAAAGGCACACACTTCGGAGAGAGAAATCTGACAACAGGATGTCTGGGAAGGGGGGTGGCAATGTAAAAAGGGAAACCGGTAGGAGATTTAGAAGGACGCAGGCAAGAAGTAGGGACCTGAAAGAGCATCAGCAGTGGGAGGAAGAAAGGCAGGAAGAAAGGCCAAGGCGGGCTCACGCGGAGAGAGCACAGGCAGGCAGCCCCTGAAGGAGTGAGGGGGAGGGGCATGCACCAGCACTTGGTTCCCATTCAGAACCCCCAGGAGGCCCCGCCGCTAGCAGGAGAGCCTCCTTCTCCCTGCACCATTTCAGAGGTATGAGCCGGGGCCTGCAGAAGAGGGATGGGCCATGGTGCCGATATTCAGCTCCATTTGGTTTGGATGGAGCCAAAAGAAAAACATGAATCCGCGAGCTCCCAGGCAGATCTTTCCTGGATATGTCTCCAAACCAGTGTCCATTCAGGCTTTGTCTGCATCTGGAGTGGAGAGTGTCTGGGACTCAAGAGCCTGCTGGTGGACCCTGGAGGTGGGCAGTTGGCAAATGTGGCCGAAGCTGCCACCGGAGATCTGTTTGCACAGGTTTTGTTTGGAAACTCAGTGTGGGGCTTGGGAGCAGCTGGGAGATTCTGAGTAATTGCGTACCCTGGGGGTGGAGGGAGGCCAAGTACAACAGCCTTTCCCAGAGACCGAAGTGAGGGCAGGCAGGAAGTCAGGTGAGGCCACCCGAGGCCCAAGGCCGGAGGTCAGCGTCAGTGTCCTGAGCGGGCAGCTCCGCCCACACACAGACCCGGTAGCTCTCAAGCCAACGAGGTGGGAATCCTGAGCCCTGCTTGTGGTCCCAGGGGCTACTCTCCATATCAGGGAATTTGGGGGCTTGGCATACAAGTGGGCCCCCCTTAAAGAATCAGAACTGGATACCCTGAAACTTAGGAAGAGCAGAGGTTGATCTTTTGTTCCGCAATGTGTTTCCCTTTAGGCTCAGATCGAGTATCAGCTTTGAAGCTTTCCTTGACCTTGTTCTTTTCCACACCCCAGCAAGCTTGATCGTCCCCTCTTCTCCACACTCAAGGCAATTCTACCACCAACTTAACACGTAACCACCCAGAGTCCATCACCAAATGTTGCTTCAATCTTAACGTGTGTTAAGGATAGAAGGATAAAGAAGCTTCGACCAGTGCCGTCCTCTCTGGACCCTGCGCTCCCTCCAGGCTGTGATCAGCTTCCCAACTCCCAAACGTGTGCCCCAGTTCAGGGGTATTTGTTAAGGCTGAGAGAATCCATGTGGATTTGCCAAAGTATTCTGCTCTCTCCAGTGGAGCTCACCAAGAGACGCTCAAATTGCAAGCTCCGCTAGTACGTTTGCAGTCAACGATTTCATTCTCCTGCCTAGACCTTGACTCCAGCCAGCGGCTGCCATTGGAAAGTGACACCAGATTCACGGAGTGCAGTGAGGTGTCGTTGCCTATCACCTCATTACGTAAAGTCATTACCGCCAGGCAGTGTAGGAACACTGCATTTCCAGGGTGGCCTTCGGAATACCTCTTCACCACCAGGCAGTGATTTCATCCCAAACAAGACAATAAGAGACCTGGTGCCAAAAAGTTCTGTATTCTAGTCTAGCCTCGATGACAGAAGCCTTGTGAGCCGGCATAGGTTAGACAACTCTCCCAGATCTTAATTTGGACACTTCCTCTACAGTGACATAAACTCTAGCATCTCAGCTCAACAACTCTCTTATTCCCCAATACTAAGATCGTCTTCCTGGATCTGACTGCAGTAGTTTGATTCAACATGAAGTTTTTCTACCGTTTAGACCCTCTGTGCTTCTTTTTATATCCTATTTTTTTAGTGGAGGAATAAAAAGACAGCCTTTTTGACCAGACAGCCAAGATTCCCAGGTGGACCCCTCTCTGAGAGGAGCACATATGTCTGTCAAGATTCTGAAAAATGTATCCTCTTCAATTCCTGTGTTTTTCTTTAAAAGAAAATATATAGAAACCACAAACATATTTGTATCATTCCCATATGATGCCTTCATTCTTGAAGGAAGTGTTGGATTTTCTTGTTCTTTGGCTCAAAAAGCAATAGGTGACATCAGTAAGCTAAAACTGCAAGTTCTACTGCCCTTTCCCTATTAAACTTGAATGTTTACTTCTCAGGGGATTGGCCAAGAAAAGTCCATTTGGGCTGGAACGCAGCATATTTAGTCTCAGAATTAAGGTAATTTCTTTGGAAGGGTTTCAACCAAATCAATTTATTTCAGAGATGTTGGTGTTGGGTCCCTTCTAAAAATTCCAAAGCCCCAGGCTTTTTAACTGTACCTGCTCTGCTAACACAATTCCAAGCTGGCTCTCACTCCAAAAGCCATATACTCTAGGTATATGGGATTCTGGGATGTGTGCCTTGGGTGTGCTAGAAAAAGATTTCAGTCTGCAGGGCGAGTGTCGATGCAGAGCTGCGTGGACCCTCTGGAGACTGAAGATCCAAGGGCTTGAGGAGTACAGACAAGATCCACCCCTCACATCTCTAAATTTCCTTCAACAATAATATACATTCATACACACTGTTTTCCACTTGACTCTTATAACAATTTTGTGAAGCAGACAGACGAGGTATCATTATGATATCTATTTTCATAAAAAACATACAGGAGTTTGGTGGGATTGACCACCTTGGCCAAGGCCTCCTGGCTGGTAAATGGCAAACCTAAGAATAGCACTCTTTCCACTAGCCTGTCATAGCTATCAAATCGGGAAGAATCGTGAGGGAAGAGCTGTTATGAGGTGCTTACCTTTGAAGATGCCTCATTGAGGAAACAGAAGAGAAATGTCTAAGTATGATCTGAAGACCATCTGAAGACCATCTAGAAAGCTCCTGCATAAAATTATTTCCTCTACTTACTTGTCAATGACACCAACATTTTACCATTAGAGAGCCACTTCTTTCAGCAAAGAACTGGGATTCTTGTCATTCCCTGAGTTTAAAGGTGCCACCAAAGAGCTAAGGCATTGTCTAATAATTCCGGAGCAATATTTAATTATGGTAACATGAGTGAAAGTTCTTTCCTCGTTCCTGATCAGCATGTTTTATCATGTTAAGAAAATAACTATTATCTCTATTTTACTGAAAGTTGCCAACCTTAAGTCATTCCTCTTAACCAAACTGGCCTCTTTGCTGTCCCTGAAACAGCTAATAACCATGACTCCAAGTATTACTCCATCCAGCCATCACACCCTCATTACTCCATGTCTGTGCTCATTCTGGTTGCTGCCTTATCAGGCTCTTGTTTTCGCCAGCTCTAGGGCTGGAAAGTCTATGGATTTGCTTAGAGATGACCTCTTCTTGTTTCTTGTTCAGTAGATGAACAAGGAGGTTATGGGAGTTGCCAAGACCACATAATGGACTTACATCTAAAAGCTGGAACCTAAGACAAATGCCATGTTTGTGATGCCACGTCCATGCAGCATGCTGAAGTAGAAATAGCAGCAACTCAGAAACTAGACCATAGCTTCCTTTCCATTCCTTATTCCCTTTTCTTGTACTAAAACCTCTAGCACCCTTCCTGGCCATGTAGAAGATCTATGAGGATTGATGCAACTGAAAATGGTCCCGTTCTGTGTGGATCAATTTCTCAGGAAGAGAAAATAATAGCAGGTTCCAATTTTGCTTGTTAAAAATCTAGTGATCCAAGTTTGAATCCCAACTCTGCCACTAACTAGTTGTGTAACACAGCAAGCCACCACTTCTTTCTGGGTTTGAGCTTCCTCACCAGCAAAGGAAAAGAGTATCAGGGGTATTTGTGGCAGCCCTTTCAAATTCTAAAATGCTAGTACTCAACAGTCTCGGACTCTGAATGGGTTCTAAGAACAGAAAGTAGCAGGCATGATCTCAGGGGCCTCCGGAATGTTCTCACAAGCTACTTGCTGATGACTAGAATGAATGAAGCTCTTCTTTTCCTAGTAAGAGATCAGACCTTCCCATTAACTGACACTCACACTGAAGTGTAAATAACTGGTAGCTGATTCTTCCTTGAAGGTCAAGCAGGCAACAGAGCAGCTGATGACAAGTGGGCATCAGGTGCCTGAAAGAGCAGGAAGAGCAGAATGAAAGTCCAAGAAGAGGAAATGGAGAACTCTAAAGGTGGTCTTTGCTAGGTGGCCCTGGCAGGTTAGAGGGCAAAGGCAAGCCTAAGTTTAACCTTTCAAAGCTTAAAATGAAACACCAGGGCATCTGGCCTTGCTCCCCATGCCAAAACAGCCTCCCCTCTGGAGCCCAGTGCTGCTTGAGATCCATCAGTCCCTGAGGTCAGAAGGTTAATGTCCCACCCTGACTCAGGTCGCCTCTCTGTGCCCTTCTGAAACTTCAGCGCTACATTTTTAAGATGCATATAATAAAACTTGACCCTGAGGTCCACCCCATTAAAGGATAAAATGGTAATCCAGATACATACAACATTTCAGATACATGGAAGCTCCATTTGCCTCTGTTCTGAAATGGAATGCCGACAGATTTATGATAATTTGGATATTGTCTTTCTTCATGTATTAAACTTACGGCAGAGTAGATTGTGGAAGCTAGAAAAGAACCTCAACTGTCCTGGTAAAAATATATAGAAATGCCCATGGAACTCAAGAGAAGAGGGGCTTTTATTTTTACCTGTGACACACTTTCTTATAAAGACTGTAGAGATGAGTTATGGGTTATTTAAAACATGGCCATTTAACCTGTTTTGAATGTCATGCTAGGCATAGATTATAGATGAATTGAAAGAAAAGAGATGCTTTGTCATTCATCTTTGAATCCACCAAAGTGCTAAGCACAGCTTCTGGCATGTAGTACATGCACAATAATTCTTGCTGTGGCTAATGAAGGAACTTGAGCATGGCCATTGGGGAGCAGTGTATTACAGAATGAACATAGTACTAGATTAGGGAAGCTTCATCATAATTGATGCCCTGAAGGTGACCTTGTGTAACTTCTGAGACTTGCAGCCTCCCCCCTCTTAGAACCACCCTGACATTGCCCTGTGAGGAAGCCAATCTCATCTACTAGAGGGTGAGGGGCCACATGGGGAACAAGGGTCCCCAACCAACAGCCAGCACCAACTTTCAGATGTGTGAGTGAAACCATCTTGGAGCTCCTGGCCCCGCTGACTCTCTGGCTGAAATCTGACATGAATGAGCCCAGGGAACAAAGAAGAGAGACCGCTCAGCCATACAGAATTACAAGAAATAACACCCTGTTTTAACTCACTAAGTTTTTGCATGGTTTGGTACACCACAAGGGCTAACTGAGCCAGGAAGTTAGACCAGGTGACTTTGTTTTTGTTTTTTGTTTTGTTTTGTTTTGTTTTAGAGAGGGAGAGGAGAGAGCAGAAGGAAAGGGAGAGAGAGAATCTTAAGCAGGGACGCTTTAGACAATCTCCACACTAGGAGTGTGGCGCCTGACATAGGACTCAGTCTCACAACCCTGAGATCATGACCTGAGCCAAATTCAAGAGTCAAACACAACCAGCTAAGCCAACCGGGGGCCCGTAGACCAGGTGGCTTCTAAAGTGCTTTCAACTTTTAGGATTCCAAAACCTTAGTATAGAATTCACAGTGAGACAAGAGCAGTATGGGTGGAAGCATCTCCAGTCTACACCGCTGATTCTGCAGAGGAGGAAACAGACATACGAGGAGAGGTCATTTTCCCAGGTTTGTCCTATATGATGCCTGACTGTGTCACATAGATTCTGACAGAAAGAAAAGTGAAGTCTGGCCCATGGTCCATGCCCTTTGAAGCGCCATCCACACACTGGAGAAGATGGGGCTTCTGCTCTGTTTCATAGATCAAGGAGCATTCCTTTCTGAAGAGCAGCCAGTACATTAACAGACAAAACCCCAAGAAACAGCCCACACCAGGAGACCATCTTCCCCTCTAAGAGACCCTGAATCTCTGTATCTTTCCCTTAGCACCAAATTCAAATGTAATTAAAGAGTTCAGCTTAAATTTGGAGAGGTTCAGGCTTTTGAGCACACGCTTCTAATATTCATTTTATGCCCTAATAATAAATATCTTCTCTCACCACCAAATCGTTTCTACCTGCCTTATAGTGATGGCTGCGGCCAAAGTGTGTGCTGTCTGCTGCTTTTATGTGCATCTCGGCGACTACTCATGAAAATTCTTCTCCCTGAAGTGTGAGCCATTACTAACATACCATACGGTCTGGCATTGATTTAGGGCCAACCTGGGAATTTCAGGGTTGGGCTTGGATTTATCTGAGAGGAGTTAAATGTTTGGGGCAGGGGTATAGGGCTGTTCCAACAAAATGGCAAAAGTAAACTTCAAGATGAGTGTCAGGAGAGGGAATTAGAAGAGACAATTAAATAAATACCTGGATGGAAACTGTGGGTCTGGTGCCATCCGCAGAGCACACAACATCCATTTTAGACACATTCTAAAGACAATTTCAATAAGTCATCTGAGAAGATGAATCAAATAAATCCCAAATCTTAAGAACAGATTGGTTGCTATGTGGCTTCTTGCAAGTGGACCATTAAATCAACTTTTTTTAAAAAACTAACAGTTTCTCCTGTCATCGCCGAGTGAAGAAGTGGAGGGGAAAAAAAAAAATCGGTCCGCCAAAGGAATGACATTCAGATGTTGAAAGGCTGAAACCTGAGGAACACTACCAAGCTGTTGCTAAAAAACAACAAGGAGTGGGCGTTGAAAATGAAGACACAAAGGGGCATGCTCCCCAAGCCTTAGCACGTGGTCTGTGCCCGCCCGCACTGCCTGGCATCAGCCATCTGCCTAACAAAACCCATTGCTCTTTTTCCTCTGGCACCTTCTCACCTGGGGTTCTAACTCCGCGGGCCAGCAATGGAGGTAAAGGGGGGATGGTCCCCTGCACCTTCTCATGCAGCCCTGCCTCACATGTCTGCATCAGCAGGCCCCAGAGCCTCTGGCTGGTCCCACCCCGTTGGTCCCTTACCATCTGATACCTCTGACTCTCGGCACATCGCAGACAGAATAACCGGTCCAGGAGCTCCCATGCCCACCAATGATGGTGCAGCTCCTGAGAGAAAACGCCAGCATCCCCCAACAGGTCCCAGTACCTAGAGTTGGCAGTGAGGGCTATTTAGTCCCAGGCTAAATCACGTGACTGGAACCAAAGTCAGAATTCTTGAGAGAGCACTGGAATAAGAATAAGATGATGTGGAGAGCAGCCCAGCTACATTGTGGGTATCACTTAAACCTCTCTGGCCTCAGCTTCCTGATTCAGAAACAAAAGGGTTTGACTAGATGATCTCTCTGAAGGTGGAGTGGAGGCTGTCTCTCCCTCAGAACTACCCAGCCATGTTAGCCGTGGGTGCTTAGTCAATCCAACCCCGGCTCCTCTATTCCTCGTCTGCAAAGTCACAGAGTTGTAAGGATAAAATCAGTTATGGTGTGTTGAGTTGAGGACACTAACTGGCACATAGAGATTAAGGATTCAATATATGTGAGCACAAATAAATATAATTCGATTGTTCAAGTAACTCGGAAACAAGAAGAGAATGAACTGTGGTTGCCTTCTGATGGCGTGAAGGCATTTGAAGTTACCACAGAAACTGGCCATACTTCCCCATTTTCCCCATGATGCGTCTGCTCCTCTTTCTTCAAGTGCTTTGTCACTTTTATAGAATATTTTTATTACAGATAAGATTTGTCTATTAATCTTTATTGAAGAATAATCATAAAAATCAGCCTAAACCTTTTTTTTACTTCAATAAAGAAAAATTGTTTTGTTTGCTTGTTTGTCTAGACTTTGACCTTTGACACCTTTGTCTTCTGACCTTTGACAAAGTTTTTTTTTTTTGCATTCCTTTTTTTTTAAATTTATTTATTTTTATCAGCGTAATAGTATTCATTGTTTTTGCACCACACCCAGTGCTCCATGCAATCCGTGCCCTCTATAACACCCACCACCTGGTACCCCGACCTCCCACCCCCCGCCCCTTCAAAACCCTCAGATTGTTTTTCAGAGTCCATAGTCTCTCATGGTTCACCTCCCCTTCCAATTTCCCTCAACTCCCTTCTCCTCTCCACCTCCCCTTGTCTTCCATACTATTTGTTATGCTCCACAAATAAGTGAAACCATATGATAATTGACTTCTTTCACTCAGCATAATCTCTTCCAGTCCCGTCCATGTTGCTACAAAAGTTGGGTATTCATCCTTTCTGATGGAGGCATAATACTCCATAGTGTATATGGACCACATCTTCCTTATCCATTTGTCCGTTGAAGGGCATCTTGGTTCTTTCCAGTTTGGCAACCGTGGCCATTGCTGCTATAAACATTGGGGTACAGATGGCCCTTCTTTTCACTACATCTGTATCTTTTGGGGTAAATACCCAGTAGTGCAATTGCAGGGTCATAGGGAAGCTCTATTTTTAATTTCTTGAGGAATCTCCACACTGTTCTCCAAAGTGGCTGCACCAACTTGCATGCCCACCAACAGTTTAGGAGGTTCCCCTTTCTCCACATCCTCTCCAACACATGTTGTTTCCTGTCTTGTTAATTTTGGCCATTCTAACTGGTGTAAGGTGGTATCTCAATGTGGTTTTAATTTGAATCTCCCTGATGACTAGTGATGATGAACATTTTTTCATGTGTCTGATAGCCATTTGTATGTCTTCGTTGGAGAAGTGTCTGCTCATACTTCTGCCCATTTTTTTTTTATATGATTGTTTGCTTTGTGTGTGTTGAGTTTGAGGAGTTCATTATAGATCCTGGATATCAACCTTTTGTCTGTACTGTCATTTGCAAATACCTTCTCCCATTCCGTGGATTGCCTCTGTTTTGTTGACTGTTTCCTTTGCTGTGCAGAAGCTTTTGATCTTGATGAAGTCCCAAAAGTTCATCTTCGCTTTTGTTTCCTTTGCCTTTGGAGACATATCTTGAAAGAAGTTGCTGTGGCTGATACCGAAGAGGTTACTGCCTATGTTCTCCTCTAGGATTCTGATGGATTCCTGCTCAAGTTGAGGTCTTTTATCCATTTTGAGTTTATCTTTGTGTATGGTGTAAGAGAATGGTTGTGTTTCATTCTTCTACATATAGCTGTCCAGTTTTCCCAGCACCATTTTTTGAAGAGACTGTATTTTTTCCACTGTATATTTTTTCCTGTTTTATTGAAGATTATTTGACCACAGAGTTGTGGGTCCATATCTGGGCTCTCTACTCTGTTCTACTGGTCTATGTGTCTGTTTTTATGCCAGTACCATGCTGTCTTGGTGATCACAGCTTTGTAGTAAAGCTTGAAATCAGGTAGCATGATGCCCCCAGTTTTATTTTTGTTTTTCAATATTTCCTTAGTGATTCGAGGTCTCTTCTGATTCCATACAAATTTTTGGATTATTTGCTCCAGCTCTTTGAAAAATACTGGTGGAAAGCTTGCAGCTTTCCCATTGAGATCAGGCACACGACAAGGATGCCCAGTCTCACCACTCTTGTTCAACATAGTATTAGAAGTCCTAGCAACAGCAATCAGACAACAAAGAGAAATAAAAGGTATCCAAATTGGCAATGAAGAAGTCAAACTCTCTCTCTTTGCAGATGACATGATTCTTTATATGGAAAACCCAAAAGACTCCACCCCAAAACTACTAGAACTCATACAACAATTCAGCAACGTGGCAGGATACAAAGTCAATGTACAGAAATCAGTGGCTTTCTTATACACTAATAATGAAAATACAGAATGGGAAATTAGAGAATCAATTCCATTTACTATAGCACCAAGAACCATAAGATACCTGGCTAGGAATAAACCTAACCAAAGAGGTAAAGGATCTGTACTCAAGGAACTACAGAACACTCATCAAAGAAATTGAAGAAGACACAAAAAGATGGAAGATCATTCCATGCTCTTGGATCAGAAGAATAAACATTGTTAAAATGTCTAATGACAAAGTTTTAATAACATTTACCTAACATTTAAACTCGCAACCACCAAAGATGTGTTAAACACATCACAACAACTTCTTCATGTTTACCTCTTTAGAAAAAGAGAAAATGAAAGCAAGAAATTACTTAAGAGTTAGTTCCTCTTACACTGAAGAAACATCTGTCAGAAACTAAGTCTTTCCTTCCATTTCTTTTTATTCTGCTAAATTCAAACAGAATGTCAAGTCTCTTATCTCAAATAGTCAATCCTTGGGTGGGAGGATTAGTGTTCTAAAATGTCTTTCTTTTTTTTTTATATATTTTTTTTATTTTTTATAAACATATATTTTTATCCCCGGGGTACAGGTCTGTGAATCACCAGGTTTACACACTTCACAGCACTCACCAAAGCACATACCCTCCCCAATGTCCATAATCCCACCCCCTTCTCCCAAACCCCCTCCCCCCCAGCAACCCTCAGTTTGTTTTGTGAGATTAAGAGTCACTTATGGTGTCTTTCTTTTTAATATTTTGTGATTTCCAAATTTTGGAAAACTGCCGAGATGGAAGGAAGTGTCTCCTTCTTGGAACCATACAGTTTACCTAAGAGACGAGATGCACAGATGGGAACTGTGATACATTTAACACCAAAGGGGATGTTCAGAGCAAATAAACCTTGAGCAAGAGAAAGAGCTGGTACTCTGGAGCTTCTCTGTCCTGCACTCACTAATTTCACCATGGTGAGCTGAGCGCCTCCACTCACCCTTAGTGATGACTCAGATGCTCTCACCAACCATCAAATTTATAAGATAACAGGAGATACAGAGACTTAAAAAAGATAATCTAAAATGAGTTATTGAGGGTATGTGGTTCTCTTTTATATGTAAATTCATTCATTCAACAAAAACGCACTGTTTTTCTGTGTCAAACACACAGAGAGAGGCAGAAATAAGAATTGAACTGTGCCCTCAATGAAGCTTTCCACGTGAATGGTCAGGGAGACATTGCAGCATCAGGGGAGACTGGTGAAGGGGATATCATTACGTGCCTTCCACAAAAAACTGAAGATGAGCTCATGCGCCCAAAGCCACACAGTGACTGGGGCAGATCAGGGCTGGAACTCAAGACATCTGAAGCTCGTGGCAGAGCCCTCCCCTCTGCACTGCTGGTTTCCATGGGACCAGAAGTCCTTCTGAACCACTTCCCCTATACCTGGGTGGGAATAAAAAGCTCTGCAAGACCGGCTTCAGGGCAGCTGGCCATCCACCCAGACTTTCCCATGACAGACACTTCCTGATGCCCCCTAGCTGCCACGGCCCTCCATGGGCCGGGCCATCCAGAGCTGGTCACATTTCCACATGGATGCGTTTCCAGCCTCCCTGAGCTGGGAAGACTGTCAGCTACCAAGTGGGGAAAACAATGTGATTCATTCACGTGAAGGAAGGGGCTCAAAACTCTTGAGTTGAGACCCAGAGAATTAATTCCACAACATTCTTCAAACTTGAACACTGTGGTTTGACTTGAACACAGCATCCCGGCTGGAAGAACGAGCCTCACAGCACCGTCCACTTCACAGAGAGCCGCCGTGCACAGGGGGCTTTGTTTCCCGTGTCTAGACCTGCTGCTTCCTCCTAGAGGCTCGTGATGGGTAGAGAAGGCTGGGATGGGGGACCTGTGGGGTACGCTCTCCCATCTGTCCTGCGGCTACCCCGGTTGAGGTGGAAGGTCCAATAAGCTTCTTTCCCGAGTCCCTGAGAGTGTCAGGGCCATGGTCAGGAAGCCCATGTGTGCACCCTGAGTGCGGGCGGGCTGCTCAGCCCATGCTGGACAGCGAGTCGACTTGTGTCTTTTGCTTCTCCTTTCTGGCTCTTTGGGGCCCAGGCTGAAGTGGCAGGTGGGGGAGTGCTAACCGCACTGGGCTAGTTCCCAAAGCTTGCGTTCCCATGCACTGACTCAGGGGCCTGGGTCAAGTGCACACTCTTTCTGAGAAAATTCCTCATCTGCAGAAGACCGCAGATTTGGGGAAGCTGACTCTGGCAAGTGCCGACTAGGGGGCCATGTGCTCTGCCCAGCACCTCACAGGCATTACCTCACGTAGTCCTCACATCCTCACATCCGAGGAGGATGTTGTCATCAACCCCACGTTACAGTCGAGAGAACAGAGGGACAAAGAAGTCACATGCAGCTGATGCATGAGCTAGTGGGAGGGGGCACCAGGTCCCCAGCCAAGACCTCTGTTCTCTAGCACCTGCACAGTGCAGGCCACCCCTCATTGCCATGGTTTGGCTTATGCGTTTTCCACTTGACAATGGTACAAAAGTGATATGCATTTCCTAGAAGGAGTGCTTTGGATTGAGAATCTGGATCTTTTCCTAGGCTGGTGAGATGCAGTCCAATCCCTTCCCGATGCTGGGTGGTGAAAGTGCAGCCAGCCACCCAACCACAGGGTGAAAAACCGATACGCCGATGTCCCTTCTGCACCCATACGACCCTTCTGCTTGCCACGTTTGGTACGGCAGTCGATCAATTACATGACATATCTGATACTTCATTGTAAAATAGGCTTTGTGTTAGATGACTTTTGCCCAGCTGGAGGCTAATGCAAGTATTTGAGCATGTGTGTGGCAGGTGAGGCTAAGGGGTGGTGTTTGCTAGGTCAAGAATATTACATGCATTTTTGACTCAGGTTGTTTTCAACTTATGATGGGTTTATCAGGACAAAATCCCATCGTAAGCCGAAGAAAATCTGTGATGACTGCAACCTTCTTCGTCTTGTTTCTGTTTTTATTGGTAATGATTTTTCTGTTTCTCTGGTAAGAAGGCTCTTAGACATTGGTGATATATGACTCCTTTAAAACATTTTTTTAAAGGACCTTTCTAATTAAGTTTAATGTTCTTGTTTGCTTTGACATGGGATGAACCTCTAACTCCATGATACAAATGTTTTAACAAACACATTAGATTTACTAAATAAAGCCAAAATGATAAGGTCTCAATGCCCAATGCCGGATCTGTACTATTTCTCAATTTCCCTTAATAATAACATCATCTTGGATGTTTGGTTTTTGAAAAAAAAAAAAATCACAAGACTTCTCTCTTGGAAATTCTGGCTTAGAAGTACAGAGTGAGGCCCAGGAACCTGGAATTTTAATACAGTTCCTACATGTTTCTAAGGAGGACGATATCCCCAAGTCATCATAAGGCAAACTATGGGTTATGGTGGTTTTATAAGACTAACTTAGAAGGGCTTTGGAAAAATTTAATAAACTAAATATGTGGTCCCTGCAATCTAGCTACAAGCCAGGTCCTGGAGCCCAGGGGCCCTGAGCTGTGACCCTCACTCTTCCAATAACTAGCTTTTTAAGTTAAATAGACAAGTAGCTTTCTTATTCCAATTTTGAAAGAGCTCTATCAGGATTGAGTGCTTAGTGAATACTTTTTTGAACTCCTATTTCTACGGTAAGAAAAATAAAAGTACTGTACATGTGCTAGATACCATGCTAAGAACATGATAGTTATTATCTTACTTAGTCCTCATAAAACCTGAGAGAGAACACAACAGATTAATGGAAGATCATGTTATATCAGTAAACATAAATAGGCTAAATTCTCTTATTAAAAAGCAGAAGACCTTCTCAGATCAAGTTAAAAAACATAACGACGATATATCACCTACAAGCGAGGCAAAGTAAAGGACACAGGAAGGTTAAAAGCAAAAGGATTTACCTAGACCTAAAATCAGAGAAGAGATAACATCAGGAAAGGGCAAAAAATATAAAATGAGAAAAGCAATACTTTTGATGTTGAAAACTCATAATGATCGCGTATCATACATACTTATATGCTGGGTAATTTAATAATTTGGTAATAGTTTTTAAAAACTATTTTTAATCACAAAAAAGAAAATGCCAACAATGAAAATTCCCACTGTGAATTTGGGGGAACCAAGACTACATTTTCACAGAAGAACAGTTTGAATACTATGCCAATGAAAGCCCCCACAACCCAATTTACACCTGGACTCTCATCTTTCTACATCAGTATTATCACTGAGATCCTGTCCATGTCACCTCAGAGTGAGTTCCTAGACTCTACTCTCTCTGGCACAGGGATCTCCAGGTAGCTTTTTTTCAGTCCAAACCTTATCATCTCTATTTCAGATATTCTTTGCTATTGCAGCATGGACCCCTGGTTTCTCGTGCATATACAGGTTTTTCTAACTGTGTATGTTTCATTGGTCAACTTGGTGGAAAACAAGGGCTCAAACACCTTAACCTCTTGCCCAGGAGACTCTGCTAGAAATACTCTATAAATGTCTTGAGAAAAATATTTTAAAATAAAATAAAAAGAAAAAAGCTATTTTGGTGCCTGCTTGCTGCAGACAGAGGGAAAAATCTAGGCTAAACTCGGTATAGTCCCCAGGAAGGTAAGTACATCTCAGCAATGCACTTACTCTGAACCCAGGAGGGGCCACACCAGCTTTCAATAGCAAACTCCCTGAAATTCCCCAGGCCTCAAGGCTGTATCCCAGACAGTGGAGTAGATGGTTTAAGGAGATGTAATAAAGTACTGATCAAGAACACACACTCAACAATTCTATTATACATCTAAAAGTTTCTAAGAAAGTAGATCTTGAAAGTTCTCATTGCAAGAAAGAAAATGTTCTAACTATGTGTGGTGATTGATGTGAACTCTAGATTTACTGTGGGGCCTGTTTCACAATATATACAAATACCAAATTGGTGTGGACCTGAAACTAATATAATGCTATGTGTCAATTTTATGCCAATAAAAAAAATTAAAAAAAGAGCACATGCTCTTGGGCAAGTTATTTTGAACCTCAACCTCCTTATGCATGAAATAGGGAAAGCATCTGTCTCGCAGGGTCCATTGCAAAGCTAAACAGAAGGAAGTATGCGACGCACCTAGCATGGGAGTGCACAGTTGATTTTCAATAAATATTATTCCTGATATTGCTGGCGTTATTAAGTGAGACTAAGGCTTGCATGAAAAAGGCTGCTTACAGTTATTGGAAGTACTCCAGATCTGAATATTATTTCATGTCAAAGAAAACATGGTTAACTCAGATGGCTGTGTATGGGACAAATTCAGAAGAATGTTCGGCTTTAATTCATAGCAGCTCCATGAAAGTTAAATTGAGCTGGTGATATGGCCCCCTCAGCCAGTCACACACATGGGGTAGTTGCCCCATTAACATGGCCCTCACCCTAGGAACCAGGAGGAGCCAGGTCCTGTCTACTTCTCCTGTATCCCACCAGAATTAGCATCCGAGCACTGGCCCAGCCCCTCTCTTGCTGACCCTGTGAAAGTTTCTTTTCTTCTAAGGCCAAGTTCATTAACCCCCTGCAACCATTATTCTTCGCCATCATGACAGTCACCATACAGGGAAGCTAAATTCACAGAGGCAAGGGAAGAGCCACCTCAGAGAGGAGCCACATCTCTGGGCGTCACTGGGCCTCTAGGTCCAGAATCCTGTGCATTTCCATCTCCTTCCACGAGAAGATCACCTTCTTCTTGTCATCCTCCTCCTGTCCCCAAATGTTGTTTGCTTGCGTGAATTACAAAGAAGTGCATTTGGAGACTCTCAATATAATCTCTTAGGAACCCTGAAGACAAACCCTGAAGACAAACCCTGGGACACTGAAAGGCAAGAGTGTGATTGGCTGCTAAAAACCCATGAGAAAAAACATTACAATATTAGAGATGCCCAAGGTGTGGTAGGGGTCACCAGTGATGCTAGAGAGGCCAGCTCTGAGCTGTGTCCTGGCCAGGCCAGGTAGCAGACATCCTCGTACAGTGGAGGGTGACACAGCCAAAACTAACAAGATGTTCTCCAGTTAGGAGAGGGACATTTTGATCAGAAGCTTCCGTGCCAACAATTATCGAGCTCTCCAAAGCGAACGAGCTCGATTCAATGCTCTTTAATCAGAAGTTGATAAATAGTAGTGTGTAGATTGAAGTTAGAATTGAGTTACTATTATTCCTCCCCTTTCCATTTCTACTGCATTGGAAGATCTAAAAGAAGCCCAGAAAACAGGCTGGACCAGTGACTGCACCAGAAATTAATTTTGGAGCCTGTTTGTCATGACTTCTATGGGACACTGTGGAAAGCGGGTGAGCGGAAGACTGAGAAGCACGGGATCTCCTCCAGGTCACATGTGGATCCGTCGCATGCAGAAACATTCGCAGACAGCTGCGTGGCAGGCCCCGGGGGTGGAGGGCATCAGGAGGGAGGAGGCAAAGACGGCCTAGAGGGGAGCCTGGAGACAAACCCCAGGATGCGACAGGGACAGGAAGCACAGAGCCAGGAGAGAGAACAAGCCGTGCTTGCTGGTGGGTGGGGGTGGGGGGGGTGGGGCGGGGGACAGGGGGCGGGCAAGGGATGGCGCCTTTCTGACTGGTGGCCTCCCAGGAAGGGTTCTTGGAAAAATGAGCAACTTCTGGTGAGCTGAGAAGAGGAAAGGAGCTTCTGAGCTGATCGGGCCCAGTGGATGGGAAACCTTAAGGGGCTGAGGCGCTGGCTCCTTCCTGGCTATGCCAGGCCAGCAGCAGGTGTCCTCCAGTGTCCCTCCCCCGTCTCAGGTGCTGCCAGTTCGTAGCTGTCCAACCCAACTGCCCTGCAACCAGTCAGCCCTGAGGAGTCTACGCGTTACTATGCTGACTCCCACATCCAGAGGGTCTAATGAGCTCAGTGGCTGGGGTACTGGGACATGTCACACACTACCCAGGGGCTTCTTATCTCAGCCAGGGAGAGGAGGGGCTGCTTGAGGTGATCCTCACTGCTCCAGGCACTAACAGAAGCCACACGACCTACGCCCAGCCTCCTCTGCCCCCCTGAGCAGCCCAACAGGTGACAAGTGGTTCTCAGAGACACGTAGACTGGTCTCCTGTACCAGAGGAGCGGGATGCCGAGGTGGTTCCTAGCCGGCACTCGTGGTTTGCCTCCTACACACACTATGCAGTGACTCTGCAAATACACCAGCCTCTCTGAAGCTCTGGTTCCCTCCTAGTACCAACAGGATTGCTACAGACAACCACACAGAAAGATCTTGTGATGGTGGAATTTTTGAGTCCCAGATCCCTTTAAGAACCTCCTAAAAGCTCGAGATTATGTCCCCCTCCCCAAACGTACAGGTCCGTACACAAATCTGAATCGCTTTTCAGAGGTCAACAGACACCCCAAAGATTGTCCACAGATCCAGGTTAGGCATGTCTTGGGAGATCTCCCTGGCTGCAGAAATTTTGCTCTGGTTGGGGTTTCATTCATACCCAAGCTCTTCTCAACCTGCCCAGCAGCTCTCTTCAGATTCTAGGGGACAAGACCGGTTAGGAGCTCGGCGTTTCCAACGGCCTGTGTAATATATATGTAAACAGAGCAAAAGGTGAAAGTGAAGGCCACTGCATGGAGAAGAGAATGAGAACCAGATGCCCCAGTTCAGGGGAGAGTGGGAAGAAAGACAGCTGCCGAGGGGGCTGCTCCGGGGCTTACCCCTAATCAAGTCTCGCATGGAACAAAACTAGAGGAAGGCAAGACGGGGAAGTCACTGCCTCAGAAGGCCTGGGAGTCGGAAGGTGGAGGTGAGGGAGCAGCGAGGTCAGAGAGAGAAGAAAGCCGGTCTTTTCAGAAGCCTTAAAAGAGGACCTGGGGGAACCGGACAGAACCTGTCCGTCAATAGGTATTACTGATTTCCTTGCAGAACATCAGGCACCGAGGATCAACTAAGCAGGAAAGCACTCTCCCTGAGGAGTCGTTATATAAATTCCTGGTGTGTCCAGAAATGCGGGAGGTGCTCATTCAGAAAGAAAATATGTTTTATGAATTTACCAGTAGTGATGGGAAGGTGATCGTTTCCCCTCCAAGTCCCGCTGATAGCCGGGTACCCAGAGCTCTCCTCTCCAGCCGGGCTCATGTCCTTCGGATCCTCCGTCACATCCTCTTGCTGCTGCCCCCGTGTCCATCTTCCAAGCTCGTGCTCAAATTGTTCACCCTGGAGCTGCCCAGACCTTTTCCTCCTTCTCGACAGATTCTCTGTGTTCCTCGGAGGTCAGTTTCACCACCTCTCAGGAAGCTCAGATTCTTTCCATGCGCTTCAGAAACACAGCAGCTTCTTCATCCTCTAAACTCCTGTGATGTGGACTTGTCTGTTACACTCCTTTGGTAGTATTTACACACTTCTTTGTCTTATAAATATAACAAAAAGCTAAGTCTTGCAGAAGGGAAGTTGTACTTAAAGGAGGTTTCTTCGGCTCTGCTGAACATCTTTCGACCTGCACATTTGGAGCAAGACACGAGGCAAATTCAGTTGCCTGACGTCAATGTTTGCAAAGGTGTGGTCCACAGACACTGGAATACAAATCACCTTAGTGGCTTATTGAAAAATGCAGGCCTAAGTTTTCATACAAGGAAGCAGAATTCTAGAAAGTGGAATAGGCTATGAATTTTTTAAAAAAAGAAAGAAAGAGGCAGGGGGAAACCCCTGGAACTTCACAGAAAAGTTAGAAAGTTATAGGATTTTCATAAGCTAGAATTTCCAAAATGGGAGTGGGGGGCTATGTCAAGCCTAAAGCTCAGGGAGCACAAACATCTCAGCTGAGCCCTAGGTGTGCACTGCATTGCCTACACTGTGAGTAAGCCTGTAGGGGCTACAACCTTTGTAGTACACCCCTTGTTCCGTGCCCTACACTTAGAAGGTGATGGGTACATATACATGCCTGAGATATGAAAATTGACAAACAGTTCAAGAAGAATGTAAAATAATAGAAAATTGGTCCCAATATAAGCCACACAGAACACCAACATCTTGAAAAAGAAAGAAATAATAAAAATATTCTAAGACAATAGACTTGATTTTGGAAATTAATATCTCAGCTTTAAAATAAAAGACCATCAACATATATGAAATACACACACACACACACATATCAGCTTTTATCTTGATCTGCATCTGTACCTATATCTATATATCTATCCCCAGAGAATAGAATAAGTGAAAGTGAACTACTAGAATATCTCCAAGTTGTTTCCCATAAATTTATAAGGTCCCATCTTTGATGACCATGACTCTTTTTTCCTTAAGCAGTATAATCTGGAAATGCTTACTCATCCTTAAACTTGGAGGTCAATAATTTACTATTGGGTATTTTGACTTTAGCGGGCATCTCAGACTGCCATCCAGTATATGGATATGGTCTCAGAGTGAACCATAGTCTGATGTTGTTAGGTTTGGGCTATGCTCCAGATGTGGCAGAATTATCACCCCCAGTCAATTTCAGAATTCACCTGTTGGTTAAGTGCCCTCAAGTGTTGACTCACTGGAGGAGTTGAGCTTTTCATTGCTCAGCATTGGGTAGAGATGCCACGGGACTCCACACACAAGCTCCAGCTGCTCAGTACCCAGTGCGGGTTTCCTGCCATGACTAGGTGAACCAAATTTAAAGTAAGGAACTCCCTTTCAAGTTCCATCATACCCTCCTCCCATCACCTATCCCCTAAAGGGGTCATGTCAAACCACTGGTTTCCATCTCTGATTCTGTGTATTAGCCACACCTTCATCTCTACCTCAGAGATGTGTTTGCCTGTCACATTAGCACTCCAAATATTTTAATTCAGGACAAAAAGTATAGGAATAGAACTGAATTTTGTCATTAAAATTCTCAAAACTGCTAAATGGACACTAAAGACATGTAGGTGTAATTCCCCAAACCTTCCTTCAAGGTTGTATCAGTATCAATATCAAGGCAACATCAACATGTTTATACACTATTCAACTTTCCCAGTTTATATTTACTGTTGACTAACTACCTATAATGAAAGAGCTTCTAAATTATCAAGAAGACAGGATTCTGTACATGAAAACTTCACTCTAGAGCTCACTCAGGAAGGTGGGGAGAACTTCTGATCCCCCAGAACTTCTTTTGAGACAGCACCTGAGTCAGACCTCAAACCCTTCAAGGAAGACCTGGGATTATCCACTCCAGTTTTCCTGTGATCAGCTCCCATAAGCCCTTAGTGATACAATTCATGGCGCCTGGTCTTTGTGACCAGAGTGTTCATGAGTGTTTGGCCATCTGTCCCTGGGGTGCTGTTCGATTATTCAACTGGCCATTCCTTACCCAAAGATAGTCCACACATGGTAGTGCACAGGAGTTGCAGATGAGAAGTAACATCACAAGGGGTTACATGCCACAACACACAAGTACACACAAGGCCATAGCTTTTGTTTTGCCTAAGTAATGGAGATACAGTCAAGCTGGGTGTTGAAGTCATGAAGAGCTAGTTGAAGGTAAAGACACAGGACTAGAGACACACAGTGTCATTAGAAAGCACCAAAAAATGAAGAGGAAAAAGAAGGAGGGATGATGAGACGTGACACTGAAGAGATTAAGATCCAAATGCCAAGGATCTTAAGTGCTAGGCTAAGCAATTTGGGCTTCCTTTGAAAGCAATGGGGACATAGCGAAGGCTTGAGTTAGGGAGTATCATAGCCCAATGTGAGTTTTAAAAAGATAACACTGATATTACTAAAGGGTATGGGTAAATTGGAGAGGTGTGGAATTAGAGGTAAGAAAATCTGCTGTTACAGGATTTTATTTAAACAGACCAGGAGAGAGGCTATGGCAACTGATTTGGTTTTGAAAAATGTGTGTGTATGTGTACATGTGTGAGACAGAGAGAGCAACAGAAGATAAATATTCTAAAGATTCAACGTTTGTGATATTATTAAGTTAAATATATGTGATCCAATGCAGTAATCATGAATAGAAATGGAGTGGACACTGGACATGGGAACTTGGTAGCCCCATTGATGCCACAAGAGAATGATATTGGCTCTGGAAGTGGAGGGGAGGACTGCATACAGAAAGCCAAATGTCACGAACAGGAAGAGGGCAAGAAGGGGCACAGCCCTGGGAGGAGACTGAGGACAGTCAGAGAAGTAGCAAGTGACTCAAGAGAGCAGAGAGGTAGAGACATAGGGAGAAAGAAGGAGAAACCATGAGAAATGCCTTGAGGGTCACCATCATAGACCACGTCTTTCCTTATACTGACTTATAGTGACATTTATTTCACTTTAGGTGATGACTCTGGATGTCCCTGAGGCAGAGAAGAAACAACCTTTTTTTTTTCTTTTTTTAAATAACATATGTTAAATACAGCACTAAGCTTTTACAGAAACTCATTCTAAGAGGTAAGAATTACTATCCCTATTTTACAGATGAAGAAACTGAGACATTAGATAGCTCCCACAGGTGAAACTATAGTTGACCAAGAATCCAGAGCTAGATACAACCTCAGTCTTGGTGCTGTGTTCTTTCTATTGGGCCACACTGCCCTCCTGGTTTTCTAGGGCAGGTCTTCACCTGGTAACCCCCTGGGCATTCTGGGGAACAGGCTATGTAGGCAAAGAGAAGGATCAGGCTTTGGGGGCTAAGATGTTCATATTTCCTGGGGACCCTCAGGAGGAACATGCACCCCCCACCAAAGTAAGATTCAATTTTTTGATCTGACTGTAGTGTGGCCGGACTTCCAGGTGCCACCCAGAACCCAGCTCCAAAGAGGTCATCTTTGGGATAACCTTGGGAGAGGGAGGGAAGGTTCCCATCACCTTTCTAATGTGGAAAGATAAAAGGGCAAGGAGAGCTTCAACTAGGATACCCGCCTGTCCTGGTTTGCCCAGGACACAGGAACCAGGACAGTCCAGGAAGATCAGCTTCTTTCCGAGCCAATGGCAAGCCCAGCTAACTATGGGAACCAGAGTCTGAGGGCTGATCGTGGGTCATGTCCCACACATTGTCTGGACACATGCCAGGGAGCCCAGGTTCTTTTGGGGCAATAGGTCCTCTTCATTTGAAGGGGTCTTAAGTCTGGGCTTTCCCAAGGCTAAGCAAAAACGCTTCAGGAATTTCCTGGAGTTAACATCTATCCAAGCAGTAAAGAGGGGAGAACAAGATGGCCTTTGTTACTTGCATACCAGCCTCCTGATGACTCTCTGCCATGTGCAGGTAACCCCAGGCTGGAGGTGAGGCGTTTCTGCTCTACGTCCCCTCATACGGGTCTTTTGCACCCTACCTTCCTCTGTCGCCACCTCTCTGCTGCTTCAGCCACTGCAGACCCATCACCTTTACCCACATTCGTTCCACCACCCCACTACCGATCCCTGGCTTGGGCTTTTCCTTGCCAATGTGCTCTCTCTCCTCCCCCAAAGCAACTAGTAATAAGAAACAAGATTGGCTCCATCCCTTGTGCAACAAATATTTTCGTTCAGAGGAGGTCCTCAACATGCATGGTTGGTTTGTTAAGGGGGTGGATCCCCATTCATCCCTCTTCCCATGTGATGGAAGTAATTCATTGTACAAATCTATGGCTCCCTGAATCATGGCTTATTTCCATCCTAGCCCATGACCAGACTTCCTTCTCCCCCTCCTCCCTGTCGCCATCTCTGCCCTGGTCTTAAGAAGAAGACCTGCCATCAGGCAGGACTCACAGGGGGCTGGTTCTAAGAACAGGCCATTCTCTTGGCTGAATGTCTTTGAGCCACCAATTTCCCTGGGACTGGCTGCTACAGAAAGGGCTCAAATCTAGAAGATGAGCAGGAAGGGGGGCAAGGGGAAGAGAAGATCAAGGAGCACAGAGCACTGTCTTGGACCTCACACTTCCCTAAATGTCTCCGAAGCTGAGCAGCACTGAGCAGTTCGAAAGGAAAACATCTTATCTCACGCCTCTCTTCTCCCACCCCTTGCTCTCTGCCCAGAGCCCAGAGCCCAGAGCTGCAGCGGGGTAGGGCGGGGGAGAGAGGCACTCTCCTCTCTGCGGAGTGCAATCTGGGAAAGGGAAGAAGGGCGGCCCTCTCCCAATACAGCCAATTCATCCAGGCCTCACTCCCCTAGTGTCTGAGAAAAAAAAAAAAATCAATTTAAAAATACCAATTAAAAATCCCTTCTCCCAGTGCGTATTTGGTTACAGTAGTCTTCATCGTGCTCCCCTCCTTACGGATGTGTAATTGCCCTGAAAGCAGAGTTGTCCAGAAGTGAAATATTAAATAATGCTAACCTAAGATGTTCCAGAGGTAGAGCAAAGAGAGCTGGGTATGTGTAACGTGCTCTGTAGAACCAGGAAACACACACACACACGCACACACACACACGCACACATGCACACACTCACCCAGCATGTGCAGTGCACTTTTGTGACTGCTAAAACTATAACATCTGGAATGCCATTCTGGAAAACTTCCAGATGTTTTCCATGAGGAACACTTTGTAAAAATTGTTAGCCTTCTAGGCATTTGTGAATTTTGTAAGGAGAGTACACTCCCAGGCCCGCATAGGAGCAAATATGGGATTATAAAGTGCTAAATGCTTTTCACAACTGTATAAGCAATAATGCGCTTTGGGTAAATATTCAGGGAAAATTATTTTTACAGACTAAGCGAATGGATAGGTTCCAATCTGCAATTAGATTTGTATTTCAGAGAAATCAAGGAACGCAGCACAGCTCGTCTTAAGGCCGCCTGCCTGGGAGCCAGAGCTCCTAACCTGGGCAACATCACACATCCTGGTCATTAATTTCCTCGTCTGTAGTCATTCCAACACTGGAAGAGGCTAACGTAGTTTCATAGCTTGTTATATTTATCTTCCTTCCCGAGGATTTTTATATCGCATTTTATAAATCCGGCTTCAATTTATGTGTAAGCCCCATAATCATTAGCTTAATGTGAAAGAAAAAGAGAGAGAGAAGGAAGGAAGGAAAAATGGCAGGAAGGAAGGAAGGAAGGAAGGAAAGAAAGAAAAAGAAAGAAAGAAAGAAAGAAAGAAAGAAAGAAAGAAAGAAAAAGAGAGGCAAGCTTGGGAAGGAAGAAAACAATCCAACAACAATGCTTGGGAAGCCCTTGGAAGAATTGTTCGTTTTTAAAATGCATAATATATAAACATCTTAAAGGAATACCCAGAGTCTCTTTTGAAATCAGAAATTTTGTGAAGCAAGGAAAGAATCATAAAAGCTTATTGATTTCCCGAACCCACTGAGTAGAAGTATTTTTAAACCATGATTCACATAAGGGATACATTTGACACATCAAGAGAAACTGGAAACCAGGCTTCATGCAGCCACATCAGATACTGCTCTGAGCCGACTTTGTTTACCATTACAAAGTGAAAAGAAATTTGCTTTTCCTCCCCTGCTCCCTTCCCCTTGAGAATGGCGATTTTTATTGATTTTGTCCCTCTTTATTTAAAAAAAAAAAGAGTTGCACTAAAATGTCCACGATAAACGAGTCAGAATCTCTGGCATTTTCGGTCTACGCACTGCTGCTGGCCTCCCTATGCGGGGCTCGGCCCCAAAACCAGGAAGGGCCAGAGTTCCTGAGGCCTTTTTGTTTTGAGGTTCTAAGGCATTCTACTTCCTCAGAAAAAATTCTCCAACTAGAATCTGTAAGATGCTCCCAGGAAAGATCTGGAAAGGCAGAGCCTTCCTGGTACATAGGTGAGGTCAGTCCCAGAGGCTGTGCTGGCCTCAGAGGAGGTGGGCCCAGCAGGCCACCAGAGGGCTGTGGGAAGCTTAGCAGGGGGACAACGGCTTCCTCCTGCCTCTCACTTCTTGGGCTCCTTCATCTGAACTCATCATCATCACCTTCACGGCACTGCCACCACCAGGCCTCTTTTGGGGGAAAATTAAGTCAAAAGTAAAATGGAAATGGACGCCTGGCCGCCCAGCAAGGCAGAAGGAAGTATGAGCACCTTCCTTTTTTTTTTATTCCCCAGACTCCTGGTGAGTCAGGACCCTGAGATCTCAGGATCTCACTGGGACTCCTTTATGTCTTTGACCATTGAGACTCAACAGAGAAAGAGGCACGCTGTCACAAATGGCACTCGCGGGGTGCCAGGGACAGACATTTCTGCAGGCTCTTGGTTTCAAGACACCATGCTTAGCCCAGGTCGCCCTAAGCTCTTGGCTGCTAATACATGAAAAGCACAGAAAGCTAAAGATATCCCAAGTCTACCCCAGGGCTGCTTCAAAGACAAAGGAAAAGAAATGAGAAATGGGAAAATGCCCAACGAATCAGAAAATATCGCAAGGTCAACCCACCTGGTATAAATCAGCGTGCACAGTTCCAGAGGGTCGCATAGAAACCTCACGCTCAGGTGTAATTTGCCCATCCCGAAGTATTTTTCCTAGTAGTGCCAAATGCCATAATGCTCTCTGTCAGTGATTTGAAATTATTCTATAAGCTACATATCGGGTACACTATTGTTAATGAAATGCACACAAGATGATGAACAACTTCCTTTTCCTGCTGAAGCCCCAGCTGCAACGAAGGCCTGGATCCTTCGTGCTGTAAATCAGCCCTTTGTACTCCAGGAGGATTCAATGAGCTGCAGGTGTGGGCTTGGGGAAGGCCGCCTGGGATTAGGTAGCAGCATTTGATATGAGATCCCAAACAGCACTGGCAATCTACACGCCACATGCGGCCACAGCCTTTGGAGAAAGCAAAGGAAAAACGCTGATGAAATGTGGCACGGGACCATGGAATGCAATGTCAAACTTTCACATCTGCAGGAAAAGAAAGAGAGCTCCTAATTTTACAGTGATGATGTCATTGAGCATTCAGGACAGTGGAAATGATGGGCCAAGGTTTGCAAACTTAACCACTTAGGAGGTTGCTAACTGAAGGGCGAGCTTTTCAAGAGACACTGCAGGTTTGAAGATGATGCTGATTTGCCTTCCTAGTTTGAGGCATCACTGTTGCGGGCAGGGAGGGTGGGGGGTGGGTGTACGCGCGCACGTGTGTGTGCACACACATTTGCACACAGGCACTGCAGAGAGATGGGACAAGTAAAGAAGTTTTGCTCGAGAGGTCATGCTTTGCACACCAAGTGTGTCCTTCGGAATATACTGTCTCTGTGTGATTCAGCATAAAACATTGCTAGCTATCTTTAACGACAATACATTTTTTAAAGATTGCTTTCAGACACTCTAAAAATTCGCCAGCCAAGGAAAAGTCTCATGATCGTTCACTTTTTCCTTACTGTTAACTACTGAGAAGCTCTTCTTTTTAAATATTTTCTTCTTCCTTGGGGCTGAAGAGACATGCAAACAAGTCTGGTTTTGTTATTAGCATGCTGATAAAATATGTATTGAAGAAAACATAGCTTTAATTTTTTAAGAGTCTGTTTTTCATTAGCTTATCTTGATAGTTTAAGTTAATCATTATTTTCAACCATATATGATTTAGATATTATGTCATTAATTCATGTATAGTCCATCTGAGTAATGATTGTGGTTTTCTACTTTACAAATTCATCTACTTCACCAAGAAACCAACAGAGTCAAATTCCATGCAACATCTGGTTTCCATTGAATGTAATTGCCATTTGCAGAGTTATAATCATGTGTTATTGTAAGGACCACGGTGTCAATCACTTCCCTAATGGGGAAAATTCAATGCCTAAATACCTGGGAGAACAAGAAGCTGACTTAAACAGGTGCATTCAGACACTGGGTTTTAAGTAGAATTCTAGTCTCCCCATTTAAATAAATCATTTTAAGGAGAACCAATATTCTTTCCATCCCTTGTAGCAAGGGAAAGCATAAAATCCAGGGCCTCAGTATCCCATGCACAGTTCCAGAACTATATCACATTTAATCTTTTTAAAAATGTACAAATATGTCCATATTGTACCGATTCCTCGTGCTGTGTACACTGGTGGGAACCCCTGCAGGCCAGGCAGGAGTTCTGAAGACTTTCTGGGGAAGAAGAGACATCTTCTGATTCTTCCTGCCTTACATGAACTCAGTCATCTCTTTTATAATGAGAAGAGGCTAAGCTTGATGTAAAGAAAATATTAAGCTGTTTGAAACTACCAAGGTCATTACAGACTTTTCTAGCCCAAGGGGATTTTGTGGGGATAATCACATAAAAGGTTAAAAAATCATGAGGCACTGGGTTCTCACATGCAATATGTAAGCACTTTATGGCAAAAAGTGAACCACATTTCCCTGACCTCAATCCCTATTGTGTTTACAAGCCAAGCCTTGTTAAGAACTGGTAAACGTTTGGCCATTCATTCAGAAAACATTTCCGAAAGCAAAAATAACATGCCAGCAATTGCACTGGACATTCAGGATGCAAAGATGAATAAGCGAATCCAGAGGGCGAGAGCACAGGTAATTACAGCATGATACATGTGGGAGAAACGGGCCCAGGTGTTAGAACAGCAGAGAATGGCCACTTTATTCCACCTGGTGGAGGAGGATCAGTGAGTCTAAGAAGGCTTCCTGGAGGAGGTGACTGTTGAGCCGAGTCTTAAAGGATAAGTAGGAGCAGAAGGCTTTCTGTACATTAGCTATAAGAACATAAAGACATGTCATTTTAGTCTCTGCTAATGAAATGTTTATGGGAGTAATCTTTGTGATTCAATAGAAACACTGTGCAATGGTAATTTACAACTTCTTTCAATTCATTCATTCACATACTTTACCATTCTACTCACTGAACTTACACTCCTCACGTATGAGGGCTTAGGAAGCATGACAGAGGTAGCAGTTCTCCAGAAGTAGTTTCTATTATCTTTGGCATTACCATTACCATAAAACCATCTTGTGTTTGAGGAATGCTGCAATCCACAGAAGTCTTCAGAACACACTTTATTTTCTCGTTGTAATAGGGTAGGAAGTGAAAATAACAAGAATAATAAGTAATAACAATATAAAATAAAAACAAATATAACAATACAAAATAATAACAAATAACAAGTGCAAATACATGAACTCCATTGCAATTCACAGATCTGAAAGGTCATGGTGAAGCAAGGCCTAGAACTAGAGTCTTTAACTTCCATCCTAATACTGATTGGCTTAAAACCTGGAGCCTCACCTCCCAGAGGAGCCAGGAGGTTCCTCCCAGAGGAACCATAGCACCCAGCCCCTTGGTGATGTTGACGGTAACTGAACAGTTGGATACATTTTCAGCTCTTACTTCAACATGCATCTGGAGAAGACTCAGACGCAGGAATTTCAACGAGAGCTGACACTCAGCGCTCTCTCTCCCAGGCCCTATTAGGCATTTCCAGGTCATGTTGGCAATAGTTATCCCCCCACTTTTCCTTCTTTTCAAACAACTGAGTAGAGGGGTTCCGTGTCCCCTGAGGCACTTCCAGACACACACGTGGTGAGAAAACCCAGAAATGCTTTAAAGGATGGCTGGATGAAGCAGGCTGCAACGAATGAGCAGCGGTAAGTAAACAGTTGGATCATTAATAAGTAGCAATATCAGGACACCTGAGTGGCTCAGTTGGTTGAACGGCTGAATGTCTGATTCTTGGTTTTGACTCAGATCGTCATCTCAGGGTCATGGGATCAAGCCCTGCATCATACCCCATGCTCAGTGGACAGTCTGCTTGAGGATTCTCTGTTTTCCTCTGCACCCCCCTCAAATAAAAAAATCTTAAAAAAAAAAAAAAAAAAGGGAGCAATGTCAATAAAATAACTTCCAAAACAGGAAGGTAAGGAGAACCAGTACAAGTAAGTAGCCTTGGATCAGTACCAGGGTTCTGGCCCGTGGCTTGTTTCTCTAGCCCCTGTGAGACGCTGGTATTATCACCCACTTGCTAGGAAGTGCTTGTTGCAAGAATCCACAGAAATATCTAATACAAAGCTGTGCAAATCATAAAGAGTGAGCAAAGGCAGGGAAGTTACTGCTATCCCTGACAAACCGAGCAGTGCTTCCCTTTCCACACAAGGCTGCCGGAGATTGGTTTATAGTAATAGCATCTGTCCGGGCCCCACTGAAGATCGTAAGACCCACAGAGGCAGGAATCTGGTTCCAAGGTTCTCCGAAGTGCAGAGGAGGGCTGTTTCTGAGAAAACTCCTCCGTCGCTTTTGATTTCAGTTTTTAGTTGAGTTTTCTTTGTTTGTTTGCTTGCTTGCTTAGGAGACAGATAATGAGTGAGTTCCAGGGGACTTTAAGTCTCCTTCCAAATGGATTTTAAGGCTCCAGAATGCCCAGGCGCTGGCTATACCTCACACAGTCACACGCTGGGACATGGCAGAACACGTGACATTTGGATAGAGATTCCCTCCAACATCATATACCGAGGTCTCTCGGACGGCAGCTAGAAGGAGGCTTTTCAGCCTCAGGATTAGCAACTGCCATGTCTATTTTGGAGTCTGGTTCAAGGAGCCAGTCCGTGATCACTGGGAGGATCCATGCTCTCTCAAACACACACACACACACACACGCATATGACAACAGCTGACAATGCACAGATGACAGAAGGTCCCTTGAAGGCACTTTGTTTCTGGAAATTCCTCACTCCCAGAGTAGAAAAGGCAGTGACAGATAGTATGATATTGGGGTCACCTGCAGAAGAGACTCTCCTCCAGGATTAGTTGTCAGGACGGCTGGGATCAGCTCCAGCCATGCCAGTGATCAGTTGTTGGGGACTTAGGATAAGTTTCCGACCTTTTTTTGGCCTCAGTTTGCAGATCAATACAATGGGGGCAGCATTTCTTACTGTTATGCTTAATGGGATAGTTGTAAAAATTAAATATGGAAATTATTCATAAACTCCAAGGTGTTATGCTCCTATGATCAATAGGTCAACAAATATATATATACTGCATGCCCTAGAACCAAATAATTATTAGTAATTATGGACAGTTCTATCTTGTATTATAAGACATGATACTTCTTGCACACTTGCATGTGCTTGCACTATTCCAAGCTTGACACAGGTTTTCATTCATTTAATTCTCACAATCAACCAATGCATTCACCAGTAATGTCTTGTGTTATTCAGACTCAGACTGATTATAGTTCACAAACACTGCGGCCGGCTTTGGACCCAGGAAACCAGGCTCCAAGCCTGCATTCCCTAATCACTGTGCCATATGGCTTCCCATACATGTGGGAATATAGACACATAGGCATGCATTTTTAAACTCTGTCTTGAAACAACCTCGGACTAATGGAAAAGTTGCAAGAATAGCACAAAAAAATTCCAATATTTTTCACCTAGATTCCCCAAATGTTGATAGCTTAGCATATTTGCTTCATCATTCTCCCTCCCCTCAAAATACATATACATATTTACATTTTTCTAGACCCTTAGAAAGTTAAGTTACAGACATGAGGCCCCTTAAGGTATAAATACCTCTATACATTTCCTACACACAAGGACATTCCCTGATACAACCACAATACAATTACTACAACCAGAAATTATCACTGGTTCGGTGTTATTACCTAATCTACAGACCATATTCACATTTAGCTATAATTAGCTAAGTAGTATTCACATTTAGCTATAATTAGCTAAGTAGTATTAGCTCAGTAGTATTCTTAATAGCAAGAGTTTGTGGGGTGGTTTGGTTCCCCCCTCCCAGATCCCATCCAGGATCACATATTGCCTGACATTTTTTAAGGTAACTGAATTTGGGCTTTTCTGGTGTTCTCCCCTGATTAGATTCAGGTTATGCATTTTTTGGCCAGCATACCAGAGAAGTGATGATGTGTCCTTCTTGGTGCATCAGATCAGGAAGCATATGATATCTATTTGTCTCATTACTGGTGATGTAAAAACACATATATTTTTAAACCATACTCCCTGCTTACCATGTAACTCGTCTCTCCAGCTGCCCAGGGATCTCCCTGAGGGCGAGGTGGGCCCTGACTGGTGTGCCCACCACACCCTACACTGGCTACATACTCAGTCTGTGCTCTGTTTTCTCATTTCTGACTAGGTCTCCCTGGTGATTTTTTTCAGTCACTCCCTATAATAATGACAGAGTCAAGGACCAGTCTACCTACCTGTTTTCTCCTTCATTCATTCTACAGGTAGAATGCCCACTTAACTGAGGGAGCACCTTTTCTATGTCAGGCCCCAAACCAGATGCTGGGGAATAGTGGATGAACAAAATACAACCCTGCGGTCCTCGGGAGATGGCAATGTCTACGCAACCCACCTGGCAGGCAGGTCATGGCCCGTTCATCCCTCCTCCACTGGAGAGACCTCTCCCCACTCTCATCCACCTCCATATTCAACACCTTAGTTCCCAACAATCAGGGCCCAGCTATCGTCTCATGAACCATGCAGAGTCAAGTGTCAGAAGCTTCTAGTAAGTTAGTGCATCTCCTTCCTGATTGCACGTTTGGTTATTATCAGCAGTTTCCCAGAAACAAAACCTTAACCACAGGAGGGATTCTTGTGGTGAGGAGGCCAGGAGGGAGGAAGGTTTCTGGGCCGCAGTGCCATTCATGACACACCATGCCTCATACCACAGTGAGTGTCCCCTGCCCCACTGTTCTGGAGTACGACCCCTTATAAAGAACTCAGTCCCCATTCACCCCATAGGATGAAGAAGTCCCAGTACAGATGCCATCCCTGTGCTCTCCAAGGAATGGCTGAATAAGGCAGAAAAGAGAATAATGGGACTGACACGGTCTTTGTACAACCCAAAATGTCTTTGGTCTGTCCCTATGGCCTAATTAGAAACACAGAATCAAATCACTCATTCATTTACTGACAAGCTGGTTCTATGGCATGCCACCCTCAAGGTGACCCAGGGAGAATGCTAGAAGAACCTGTCCCTGCCCTTGGAGCTAGCCAGTACATGCAATGGGCATCCAGCAAACCTGTCAACATGTCACCACCTGCCGATATGTCATAATAGCTTTTGACAAGTGCAGTGCACATGTTACTGTCCACTCAGCACCGGTGATTACAGAGAAAAAGCAACACAAACTACTGCTTTCGAAGAAAGTGGTCTTACTCTCCGGGGACAAAGGTACACACTGACCCCCCGTGGCAGTGCAGACAGACAGGAGGCCGTCTGGAGGTCAGGGGTCTGGACCTCGGTGCTGGCTCGAACACTTACAAGCTGCGGACCCGAGAGCACTAAATCGCCTTCCTGCAAAACTAGATTCTTACTTAACAAGACCTTTCTCATAATGGTCGGGAACTACCCAAGATAATTCTCTAAGTTGCCTAGCTGTGCAAACCCTCAAGGACTGAGAGCATCATCGCTATGCCTTATGCTTTCTGGAGCTGGGGGCCCAGGACAAGGTGTCTCTACCCCCAACTTTATATGGGCCCCAAATTTCTCTAGAATAGGGCAGCAAGGGACAATCATCTGTGAAACTCTACTGATGTTGTGTTTTTACAGACACCTATGAAAATGGGACTATCTGCATAAATTCTGTATGTCCTTAGAATATTCTAGATATCTACAGACATTTGAATTTTCTATATCATATATGGGAGGGGGCAACGCTCCCTGATGGCCAAGGTTCTAAAGGAATCCTACTGAAGAACCCCCTTTACAAAGTGTTACAAACTTCCAGATGATAAGTACCCGGATTTTGCCAGAATCTGTGGGCCCTTTACCACTAAAAAGGAAAACCTCTCCAATTGCCTCTGTATTTGAATTTTAGAAATGGAGGCAGTTTAGTCACTTTTTTTTTTCTTTGCCACATTATGCATTTGGTACTTTCTACAAAGTTTGAAACTTGCCTCTTTTTCACTTGTTTCTAGGTAACTCTACTTTCAATCATCAGCGTATTATTTGACTTTCAACATTCCTTCACACGCTTTAGCTTCTATCTAAACATTTATTTACCGAGTTCTCACTTTTCCTTGGGCCACTCAGCTTTTCAGTTTTACTTTTTCTGCTGTTGTTTCTCTAAATCTCTTCCTATTTGTCAGCTTCTCTCTTCATTTTGTCAAAATTTCTTAACTTTTCAATTAGTACCTCTAACTTTTTAAACCGCTTTGTCTCTTCTTTTTGTAATAATCTTATTTTTAAGTATTCCAACTTCACGTGCCTCAACGTTCTCAACGTAAAATCTGTCTTCCTTCTATTCGCTTGATTCTTTAAACCTTTAATTTCCAAAATCTCTGGTTTTTATCATTTGTCCTGTGGTTTCATCTCTCTTAAATGTTTTCAAGTTCACATTGCCCAAGAGCGTCGGGCAGCAATCTTCACTTTGTTGGAGGGGTTCAGGGTCATGGAGCAACATAGTTCGGAGTGACTCAATACCCCATCTGCTCCTCCACAGCTGTCCCTCTGGAGCCCCTGAATTGGACTCCCAGCAATTTTTATGTCATTCCTAAAAAGTCATAATCTTAGTAATGTGTGAAATACTCAAGTTTAAATTCCTTCCGCAGGACAGTAGTGAGTGCATCTGCGCGGCTCCCTCCTCTCATGTTGGAGGAGGGTCAGGGCCTAGACTGGGCCAGGAAATCCCGCAAGCCAGGTGAGCAGTGAGCTTCCCATCAGGCATGAGGCAGGAGAGAAGGAGTTTCTGAATCCTTCTTGTCCTTGCCACCAGACCGAGCACCCCAATCAGAGGGCTACGGCTGCTCTAGAAAGTTCTGGCACAGCCCAAAACCCCAGAGGAGAATACGCTTGCCAGAAGGAAAGCCATTCTGGCTCACTGCCTAGGGTTGACCCCTTGTCTCCATCTCAAAAACAAAACAAAACAAAACAACAAAACAAAACAAAACAAAACAAAAACACCCATTCTAGTATGGAGCGAAACTGGGCAGGACAGGATACACCTTGTCTGCGTCACCACTTGCTGCATCCAAATGATCGATCTTGGTGCCTGATGCAGTTGAAAGAATTATTTTAATCTGAACAATATTTTAAGGCTTTCTGTACCCTCCCACATTTCCCGTTTCACAGACTGCTCATATGGGAGAAATGAACTCACACCATCAGTTAACAGACCCGAGGACCCGTGATAAGTGACAGATTCAGAACTGGAAGCCAGGTGTCCCTCCTCCTTCCCAGCCTCTTCCCCTGGGTCAGAAGGCCTCTTATTGTTACCCAGCAAGAACCTCCACCCCAACAGAGGGATGTGTCTGCATCCCTCAAGGACCATCACCTCAAGGACCGCAGCCCACCTGGTGACTGGGTCCTGAAATCACTTGCTACAGTAAGAAGAGATCAGGGGCTACTCTCACGGGCAACTGACTAACAGCAGATTCCTCCTGCTGTACAGCTGACAAGGGCTAAGACAAGGGCTAAGACAAGGGCGAGTAAGGGATCTGAACCTCCGTGTGATCTGGAGCTATCTCGAAGAGAAGCTGAACAGCGCCCCTACATCTACCAAGTCTCCCCACCGAGTTCTGCCCAATAGAACCTGACTCCTGGTGTTCACAATGCTCCATCAGGAGCCACAGCCTTTATACTTCAGTGGGCTTAATTTTCCAAACTTGGACTTTCAGCAATATATCTGTGTCCAGTATCTGAGACAAAACCTTGCCTCGGGGGCGCCAGGTCACTGAAGGTATACAACATTGATTGAAACGTTTTGTGGAACAAACAAATTAACTTCCTGAATGAAAAATACAACCTTGCCCATTACCAAAGAGTAAATCCCAAATGTAAGATTTATCTCTAATAGTCTATCAGGAAAGAAATCTGAACTCAATACCCCTTTGCCTATTGAATAACCCTAATCCTGGGCAATCGCTCTTCAGGAACACTGCTTGTCTGCAGTCTGACTCAAGCTTGTTAAAACTAACCCATTTTTCTTCTATGAAAGATGTAATCAGTAGTAAGGAAACTAAAACTTCGAGGATCCCACTCATCAATCTACGTTCCACAAATGAAAACACTCCCCAATTGGTAATTAGTTTTCAATGATGAAGTAATTAAATATTTCACTCCCAATTCCCTCTGCTCCGCATCTGGGGCTTCGTGAATGTTGTGCTTTCCAAGCCTTTGTGTGCAATCTTGTTTTATTTATGGCTGGGCCTTTATAAGCTTTCTGAAACTCTATCGAAACCGCACGAAGGCAGAGGGAAACCTGACATGTAAGTGTTGAACTTGATTATTACAGGCAGTCAGACCAGGTAAAGCAGAGACACCTGATCTGCCTTGGCCCAGCGTTATCAAGAGAACATGATTACCTAGTTCAGGATGGTTTTAAGAGTTCAAGATTGAAAAGTGGAAGCCAAATCTTTTCTTATTTAACCTTGATGAGGGACGTTGGGGAATGAGAGATGAGCCTGAGTTTTCCAAACAGATGTCTGTCTCGATTGGATCCCCCCCTTCTGGCTCTTCTCCTGGTCTTCTGTTCCTGAGATGCAGCATGTGAAACTAATGCAGGAATGAAAAATGCCAACACCACATCAATCCAAAACTGCACTTTCAGTTACCCGACCAAGGTGGACTAAGACATGTCACTAAAATCCATTTCTTTTTTTTTTTTTTAAGATTATTTATTTAAGAGAGAGAGAGGCAAGGGAGAGAGCTGGGGGGGGGGGGCAGAGGGCTAGAGGATCCCAAGGAGACTCCCCAGTGACCTGGGGCTCCATCCCACGACCACGAGTTGATGACCTGAGCCAAAACCGAGTCAGATGCCTAACCAACGGTGCTGCCCAGGTGCCCCTAAAATCCATTTCTTAAAATTTAACATTTGATCAAATAATTGGCTATCACCAACATGCATGTCAGATGTTGAATCTGAAAGTTTTTGTGAAGAAGTTTTGAATCTTCCTCTTCATACGCACAGTCAGCTGCCAACTGGTTGTTATGAGGAGGCACGAGAGGCTCAAGACTGAGGAGTGCTCCCTGGCAGTGCTCCCTCGCAATCCTCCAGCCTCGAAGGCCAGAGCACCAGTTATATGAAATCCCTGGTACTGTCTCAAATTCACACCCCTCTGGAAAATCGCCATGAGCAACAGGTCATCATGTGCATTTTCAAGGGCCCCATCGTGATTTAAACACTTCAGGTTTTATCCTTTACAACAGCAGCCATGATTTCCTGCGCCTAGAGAGTTCTCAGTTCTTGGGGGATGGAGGGGCGGCAGGGACAGCCCCGGTTGAAGACAGGCTCTTTCAAGGGGTCAGGGAGAACTTAAGTAATGCGCGTGGTCCCACGGGAAATTCTAAGCAGGTATAGGACAAATGAGCGAGGGTGAAAGAGCAGCCCATCTCCGTAGAGAAAAACACAGAATTTAAAGATAGTGAAGATGTAGTGGAAAGAATCCTAAACTAGGTATCAGAAAGCCTGCGTTTTAATCCTGGATTTGGCACCCAATAGCCAAATACCTTGACAGCTCCCAGGTAACTGGCTTTATAATCCCCCAGGTCCTTCTCACACTGACAGGCTGTATTTTCAGGAAAGCTCAGCTATTCCCGATCACAGGCAAGGAATCCCTGGCAGCATTCTCCCTCAAGCCCCAGGACAGCCTATTTTTAAGGTACAGTTTAAAGAGTGTGCCCTGAAGCACCTTAATAGAAGGATGACCTAGTACGGGTCCCTTGACCTAGCAGACTCGGTCTCTTATCTGTAAGAGATGTGGAAGCTTTATGAGCTGTCTTTAGGGTCGATGAGATGAAGTATGTGCAGGTATTCTATAAACAGTAAAGACCAATACAAACTTGTCTTTTTTTTCTCTCATCAAATATAAGTGTTATGAAACACACTGTCCACTCTCTAACTGCCTACCTAGCCAGCAAGCCTGGTATTAATGGTGGGAACCTGGGTGAACCCCAAGGCTTGATTTGGGGTGATCCTGTGTGCCATTTGAAGTATGATTTCTCAGTGATGTGAGAAAACAAGCCTGGCACCAGGTGGTGTCTTTTATTTCTAAGAGTAAACAGTGAACTTCTGAAAAATGAGTCCAGCCCTCTCAAATCAAGGATTACAAACAAACACCTCATTCTATGAATCAATGGGACGGGGAGGTTCAGAAAATGGAATTTAACATATGCTTCCTGCAAAGGATCATGGAGATTAGCAGGATTTTAAAATGGTTTGAACAATTCGTGTTGAAATTTTATGGCATAATCTTCAAAGTCTTTGAGGTGTTGAATTATATCAAATTTCCTTGAAATCTCTGTTTTGCTTTGCAAATGTTTACACAAAGAGTGAGAGAAACCTTGCTGTTGGCCATCAGCAGATACTATCGCTTTCCCTTGTGGACTTCAGGTATCTTCACAGAAATTATCCCATACCTCCCCCATCCAAAAAAAAAAAAAAAAAAAACAAAAATCACCAAAGGAGGAAGAAGCATGGCCCACTAAGCAGTATGACATCGTAAGCCCGTGTGAAAAATGCACTAATGATAGTAGCAGACTCGGCAGCAGCAGCAGAAACAGGGATCAAACGAATACCCGGTATCAGGTCCTAGGCTAAGCATATATCTATGCTCATTCCTTCCTCGCAGCTCTAGGAGGTGGGCACTGTTACTCATTTTGCATACATGAAGCATCAAGACCCAGAGAGTTAAGTAATTTGCTAAAAGTCACAGGGCTAGCAAGTGGCCACACGTGGATCTGAACTCACATCAGTCCGATTCCAGAACGAAGCATCGTCACTGCTATGCTCATCGACCATCACACAAACCCGTAACGGCCTGTGCAGCACAACCTGCAGCTTCATTAGTAGCAGGCAGGTAATCATGCCTTTGCAGCCATCTGCATGGCCAAGAAGACACTTTTCTTCTCATACAGAAGCAGAGAAGGGTGTCAGGCTTGAGGAGCACAGTCGGCTTCACACATATTCTGCTGTTTGTCACTTTCCCAGTTACACTGGTGCCTGGAGCTGAGGCCCCCTGCTTGGTAAAGATCCTGACATTGGGCTTCCCCATAGGGATGTGTCTTAGTTCAGGCTGCTCTAACAAAAACATCACAGAGTGGGTGCCCTCAACAATAGAACTTGATGTCTCACGGTTCTAGAGACTGGCAAGTCCAAAGTCAAGTTCCTGGCAGATCTGCTGTATGGTGAGGCCCCACTTCTTGGTTTCAGATGGCAAGCTCTCTTGTGTCTTTTTATAAGGGCACTTATTCCATTCATGAGAGTTCCACCCTCGTGGCCTAATCATCTCCCAAAGGCCCCACCTCTTAATACCATCACGTTAGGTGTTAAGATTTCAGTATATGAATTTGGGAGGCTGGGGGGCGGCGGGAGACACCAACATTCAGTCCATAGCACTGGTATAGCACTGGTGCACTTTACCTGGATTGGTGAGTTTGGGATGGGGAAAAAAGTCATGGCGAGTGGATGGGCGGACAGGAGCTTCCCACACCTGCAGGAGGTGCCAAGTAACCCACTCTGCTACACACAGAGCATTGTCACCATCTGTGCAGCCGCTCAGTCTCACCCTCTGACCACTAAACATGTCTTGAGTGCCCACTGTCTTTGCTTTGACAACACAGGTTAAGTTGGATATCTCACAATTACAAATGACCCCACAGACATTCCAAATATAATGAAGTCTAAATGTAACTGTGTTCCCCAAGATGGTGGCTGCTACACTGATAGGATAGCAGTAGCTATTTACTGAATGACCTCACTTAATAGTGCCTCAGTCACCACCTGGTATCAGTGGTGAAGCTGTTTTGAAGCTGTTTTATGCACATGGGCAAAAAAAGCTGGCTTCCCGTTAATTTTTCTAACTTGTCACAATTCTGTCTACTAACATAGGAAAAATTGATGATGATAATGATGATCTGATCTTAAAAATTTTACAATAGAACATGATAGAAGATGAGAAGATAGGCAGATAGCTGATACACAGATAGATAAGAATGACCGAAGCCTGATTCCTAGTAGGACTTCATAATAAATTATTATATGTTTTTAGATTTTTAAAAATAATATTTCTAAAACCAAAGAATATTGAACATAATATTAAATCAATTTGTTAATATTATTCATTAACTCATTATATACATTTATAACTTCTAAATATTAGTTTTTCAAGATTTTTCTTACATGTGAATGTGAGTACTATGTATATTTTGAAATCACTTTGGAGTTTCAGCTATTTAATGAAAGACAATTAATATTTAAATATTCTTATTTTTCTACCCTATGCTTAATTTTAAGTGTTGTGCAACTTAAATGCAGATAATTTTCCAAAGCTCTAAAATCTTAACGATATCCTTAATTACCTGATGTATAGATTTATGCAATTTTTACAGGTATGTGTTTCCTTACCACAAAGGACCACTCTCTGATTTAAGCTAGAAAATTAGAAGAGTCATACATGATAAGCAGAGTAGTCTAAATATGTCACCAATTTGGCGGTGTAATGAGGAACAGCTCAAACCGGATTTCTCTGTCCACCGAATTCTTCCTTCTGTCTTCTTTGCTAAGAAAATGTATTAAATGGAGCAATGATGTCAACAAAAAGTTATGACAGGCATCACTCCCAAATCGCCTCTCTTAGGAAGAAAAGGATTTGAACAGCCTCATGTATCCGCAAGTCTGAAATCATAAAGCTCGAAGTTCTTTCATGTGGGTGGTCACAGCAACATCAGCTCGGTTTGAGACTCTACTTACGAGGCCAACCAACAGGTGCAGGCACAATGCCTCCCCAAATCGCAGAACTGGCCGTTTTGCGCTAGTCTGAAAGATTATCCACAGTCTGGGGCGAAAAGAGCAAAGACACAGGAAAGGTTCTGCTTTTGAACAGCACTGCTAGTAGACAGTCAACCACATGTCAGGTGACTCACATACTCATCTAAGAGATCACTGATTTTAAAATGCCTTCACTCTAGCTTCACGAATCTTAAAACATTAGTAACTATGCTTAATTAATAACACTTGTTGATATCACCAAGAAAAAAATAGTTGGAAAAATACCATTTATTCTGCAAAAAAAAGTACCAAAGTAAACTATTGGAGGCACAATAGTTAGAAAACAGTAAAAGCCCACACGTGATACATTCAGAACAGGTATGATATTGAAGGAACGCAATGTCGGTTTGTGACCTGAGGGGTGTGGGGGCAGGGAGAAGGAACTGGGGCAACAGGATCTGTGTCTTCTTCACCATCAGCTAATGTTTTGCTCACAGAGAATTATCTCAACATGTGAATTTCATATTAAACCATGCTATCATGGGGCACCTGGGTGGTTCAGTGGGTTTAGCGTCTGCCCTCGGCTCAGGTCATGATCTTGGGGTCCTGGGATTGAGCCCTGCACTGGGCTCCCTGTTCCATGAGGAACCTCTTCTCCCTCTCCCTCTGCCCCTGCTTGTGTTCCCTCTCTCTCTGTCTCTCTCTCCCGTTCCCTCTCTGTCAAATAAAATCTTAAAAAAAAAAAAAAAAACATGCTATTAGGATACCAATCCTAATTAAACCCACGAACCAGAGTTATTATGAAGAAATTGGATCAGAATACAATTCTGTGTTTTTTCAAAAAAAATTATCTTGGATACCTAAAGGAAGAATTTTAAAGGAGTCACGAGCTAATAAAGGAAGACGTGAAAAATTGTGGGGGGGGGGGGTAGAAAGGAGTGAAAGAGAAATAAGTTCTGCTTTGCAGATTTCCATAAGAGTAACTATCAGCTTCAGGAAATGACTTAATTAACTGACACTTGAATCCACTTAATCTAAAATCATTAAATCCCCACAAAAATTCACCAGAATTCACTCATACGTATTATGCAAAAAGTCAAGGCACAAATTCAGCTTTGGGGAAGCAAAGTTAAAAATGCTTCACTGATAACATATAAATAATAGTTTGAATACAAAAGACTAAAAATTAAGATGAGTAGAGCAATATTTGTGAAAATCATCATTTTGAAATAGTTTACATGAAAATTCAATGGGATTTGAAATCTAATTGCATTATCATAAGAAATTTCAACAGTGCATTTACCACTGTAATAAGTAAAGAGAAACAGCTTAGATGCAAAGAATGGATCATATCCTTGATGTGTTCATTTAACCTTTAAAGAGGCTGAATCACCTGTATTCCAGTTAAGGGAAAGAAAGTGTTTCTACCCACACGGGAACAATAAACTAACATATAAAGTCTTCTGACATTTGCTCTATCACTGAGCAAGCATATCTTAACTAATGGTAACTAGCATTATCTTAAATGGTAACTATCAAGATTTTCAAGAGATCAGCATTAAAAAATACGGATGGGGACTGTGTACAGCCATTTCAAGTATAAAAGATATTTTTAAAAAGTTATGTTCAATGAAGTTAAAAATAGGGGTGCCTGGGTGGCTCAGTCAGTTAGGATCTGCCTTTGGCTCAGGTCATGATCCCTGGGTCCAGGGATCAAGCCCCACAGCCCTGCTGAGCAGGGACCCAGCTTCTCCCTCTCCCTCTGCTGCACTCTCTCTCTCTCTCTCAAACAAATAAATAAAATCTTTAAAACAAAAAAAGAAGTTAAAAATAATAAAAAATATTTGTTTTCCCTAATGATTCATTACATTAATATTCTTGCCATATTTAACATAATATAAAGATAATACGGTAAATATTTTTCTCCAAACCCCACTACATGCCTCCTATTCCTGTCTGAGCTATTCCATACACATATTTTCATTTCCTGAGTATTACACATTATGATGGTCAATTTTATGTGTCAACTTCATTGTGCCAGGGGTACTCAAATTCAAACAGTGTTTCTAGGAGTGTCTGTGAGGGTGTTTCTGAATGAGATTAGCACTGAATCAGTGGATACTGTAAAGCAGATTACCTTTTCCAATGGAATAGGTACAGTCCAATCCCTTGCCACCTTGAACAGAACAAAACCAGGAGAGCTGATTATCTGTGTTAAATGCTAATTAAGCCAAACTTGAAGGAACACTGAACACTGACTATATTTGGAAGGCAAGAAGGTGTGGGTTCAAATCCTGGCTTCGCCCCATATTAGCTATGTGATCTTGAACAAGTTCCTCCACCTGTCTGTGCTTCTCTTTCCTCATTTGTAAAACATGGACAAAAATTATCCCTACCTTGTACTGTTATGAGGGGAGTTAAATAATGTTTGTTACACACGAGTGCTTGGAGATGCTTTTAAAAATATCGTTCTTCCTTCTTTCTTCAGGGCTAGTAGTTTAACGTTCAGTTATTAGGCCATGAATTAACGAAAGGCATAGATCCCCACCATCCAGTGAGGGAACAGATCTCCTAATAACCATACCCCGAGCCCACAGCACTTGTCCTCCACGGAACATGCGATGCTAGAAGGACTTAGGACTCCAGCCAGGAAAGCAACAAGGCTAGAGGCTTTGACTATCCCAAGGCTATTTAGGACTACATGTCACCCTAGGACTTGAAATCCTAGGAAAAGGGTGATCTGGGATTCTGTGACGTGCCCCACAAGATTGACACAGCAGAGAAGAAAGCAGTGTCACACAGGATCGGGACCGGACAGAATACCTCCCTTTATTCCCCAACACAATGAATTTCTAATATGATGGACAGATTAATACTATTAACTTTGGCAAATCCACAGCCCTCCGACCCCTTGAGGGTAGAGAAGGGACTTGTTGATTTGGAGAGGCTCCAAAAATAATTTCACGTGAGAAATCTCTCTCACGGACGGTCCCTACAGAGGAAGCATGCTAAATTAGAGACCGTAACCTGAAGGGATCATGTAACGGCCCTGGTGTTCTTGTTGGTTGAAAGGTCGGCATGCCACATCCAAAACATGGACTCGCTTGGAGGGCCAGAGCATGCGGGAATAAAATTTTGTCACGGAGAGAGACCATGTCTTGAGTAGGAAGATCGAAAGGCAGCTACAGGCCACGCCAGCCAGGATGAGAAGCAAGGATTTCAGGGGCAAGGAAGTTCACCGACACAACTTGCGAGCAGGGGTGCTGGGTGAACACCTTCTCCACGTCTTAAAAAGGAGAAGCTTCCGGGGACACAAGCAGGAGTTTGGAGTTCTGTGGGGTAAGATTTCCGAGTTTCCGGTAACCACACATGGAGACCAGAGGACAGACCCAAACCAGCTCCCTGAGAAAATGCAGGGCTTCAGCACAGCCGACCAAGGCTACGACGAGCTGATGTCCTCCTAGGAAGCAGCTGCTCATCCTAAACAAACTCTGAAGGGCCAGAGAGGTCAGGAAATTTTAGAAGTGAGAGATGGAAAGCTTCCAAGAGATCACCTTATTTATCTTCCCGACAGTTGGATCGTTCTGCTCAGTGCTCCTTGCCACGTTTGATCTACCTCTCGGCTACGAGTCCCCCTTGAAGAGCCACATTCCCTCTGGAGACTCATGCTGTCAGGAAGCATTTCATAATTTCTGGCCTATTTTCTTCTCCTCTGACTTTCAACACTACAGGTCTAGTCTGGGGAGACCAGATGTTTGGTCAGAGGTTTGGGACTGAACCAAGGAAAAGAAATGCTGGGACCGGCCATGGAGCAGTGCACATTTCAACAGCTCCCAGCAACGGTGTGTGCTTGGAGAGAAGCGAAATCCCAGACTGGGGGCGGGTGGAGATGGCTGGGAAACCCCTGAGGGGCAGGACTTCTGTAACCTAGTGAGGGAGGTGGCTGCCAGGAGCTCCGAGAAATTTTAGCCATCTCTAGAAGACCCCTCTGCACATCACCAACCCCATCCTCTCCCCTAAACCCTCTCTTCCCGCTGTAATCCTGCCTCCAGCAACTAACAGCCTTTATGTCACAGTGAAAGCTAAAGCTTAAGAAAGGAGACATGGAGGCTGATTTTCTCACCCAGGAAAAAACAGCCAAGAGCAGCTCCCTTCCCAAAGCAGTCCTTTACAGCAATGCATGCTAAAGTGTGGGATGAAGAGATTCTGTCTTGTTTATGATGACACAGCACACAGCAGAGCACCAAGCGCATAGTAGATCTCCAGTAAATGTGTGTCCAGTTAGACAGAAGTGAAGCAGGAGGCATCCTACACATACGGGAGAAAGAGACACTTCCCAAATCAGTATGTAGAAAGCAAACAGCCAAAATGAGTGGCTGAGATCTTTGAGGAAACACTTTATCAATTTTATATTTTAATTATCTCCAGTGATCCAGTAGAAAGATAACCTCTGTTTATCATTCTGAGGAAGATACTGACATCCAGCTGTCGACCAGGCACTTGGCTTTTGCATAGACCAACATGAAAGCATCATCTCTAACACAGGATAGGATCAACTCAGGAGAAGAAACTACTCTGCCACTTACTAAAGATATTAACTTCTCTGTGCCTTGGTTTCTTCATCTGTAAAACAGCATCATTGTATTTCCCTTATGGAGTCATTACGCGATTAAATGCTTAGGCCCATGTTTGTGCCAAACAAATGTTAGCAGGGTGACTTCCCTGTTTCTTCTTTTCTCCACATCTGTATCTCTTGAGCCTTCTCTATTCCGGGAAATAAGTGTCACCATGCACCTAGGCACCAAGCCAGAAAACCACTGTCATCCTGCCCCCTCCTGCTGTCTAATATCTGCCCCCAACCTCCAATCAGTCTCCAAACATCCAAAGTCATGTTGTTCACATCTTTTGCCACCCTTCTCACTGGCTTTTAGTTCACATCCCCAAACTTCTCTTGCAGGATCATCTGCTATTATCCTCCAGGTCCAGACATACCCTCTCTCCAATCTTTCTCCTACAGTACTTCCAGATTAATCTTTCTAGATTGAAGATCTGATTATGTCCTCCTCCACTTACATTCACCAGTACTTTCCAGTTACCAAAACTGCTACTTTCCCTTCAAAACTCAGTGAATCTCTTCTCGCTGCCCCCAGGCTGATTTATACCCTTCTCTTCTAGCTGGCACTCAGCACACAGATGGCTTCTAGCACTTGGGACACTACGCTCTGCTAGACTCACAAGGCTGTGAGCTCCTTAAGAGCAGTACCACATCCTTCATTTGGATTCTCTAAAACTGAGAACAGGACCTCGGACATCATAGGCTTGCACAGAGGCTTGTTAGATGGAAAGTTGGATGGCTGGATGGCAAAGCCCAAGCAGACTCCTCTGACACTCTCAGCAGACCAATAGAGAGAGAATCAAAGCCAAGATTTCCCAGCCAGACAAAGACAGACCCCAAGGGGTAAAAAAAAATAGCTTTGTTAAAATCATCTCACTTAGGGGGCAGGTGAATATTGAGGAAAGACTTTCACAGCTGGTTTTAAATAGAAGATATTGGCAAAAACAGTCCCAACAATGAACACAAACAGAAATGACACCAGGAAAGAGACTCAGACTATCATTATTAATTACCCTGTCACTTTAATTCATTGTATTCTAGCATAAGCCAAACTAATTAGGTCTTATTTTGTGAACAAAATTTTCATGGCCTGCTACATGACATTCTTCTCTAATAGGTAGCATCTGCGGCATTTATTCCATCCACTAATTTTGTAACCTTCTCCTAAGTAAATATCGGACTCATGTGATGTGATTCAGACAGAGATGAACTGTGCAGCTTGGTGTGAGTCCCCAAATCAGGCCCTCTTCCCGGATGCGCCTTTCCAAAGAGTCTAGACAGAAGACGGCCGGCCAGTCGGGTTCCTGGTAGGCGGTGTCTGCATGAAAAGGAGCCCAACCATCCTCCCGTGGAGCAAGCATGCAGAACTCGCCCACGGGCTGCAGTCAGAGGTGAACTCTGTGGTCAGGCATGAGCCAGCTTTAAACATAGTAGGCACTGGAGAGAAGGGAGGTACCAGTGGGCTGGTCTAGTCTGAGACCTGGGTAATCTTCCTGGGTAAGAGAGGGCTGAAACAGTGCCCGAAAGATGGTAGCCTAAGAACAGCAAGAAGGTGGAGGTTTGGGGGAGAGAGGGGTTCTCTGTTTGTTTTGTTGAGCAAGGGCCTGTAGCAAGGGCCTATAGGAAAATCAAAAGACAACATGGAGAGTGGGAGCCATGATTCTCTTGCTGCATACCCAGTTCTGGTCTTTCCAAGAGAGAAAGCCTTCATCCCCCCATTCTGTGAGCAAGTGGGGAGAGTAGCAAGGGAGAAAACCTCCATTGGTTTTCTCAAACGTACCACGGCCCTCACCACCGCCATGTGACAAGGCCTCAAGGGTGGAGCTGCCACATGTGGACAGTGCGAAACCTCTCTCAGGGCCCAACTCTGTGGTCATCAAGCTACGGGGATACATACAGAGAGGCAGACAGCCTGGTGCTTGGCCTGGGCAAAGAGGCAAGGCTCAGATATAAAGTAAAAATGTTAAAAGGAGTGGACCACCAGCCCTAATGTGTGTCTCACCCAGCCTTGGTGTGTCCTTCTAGGTTTTCAGTAGACTCCACCAGAAAGCACAGAGGCTTTATCTTTGTGTCTGCAAAGCCTGCCTGGGTCTTTCTCATGAATGTCTGTGTCTGTGTTGGGGTGGGGTGATGCATTGGGGGGGACCTGTCAGCCCCTGCTTCTTCTCCCAGTTAGCAGCATTTTCCTTGGTGAGAAGGAAACTGAGAGAAGCCTCCCTTCCCGCTGGGGTCACAGGAGCCCGAGGCCTCCCTGATATAATCCTGCTCTCTAGAAAGCGGGGCCCTTTGCCCTTCTGGTTCCCTGGCCCACATAGTTTTGTTCCATGCCTGCTGACTCACCTAGCTGACTGCTTCTTCCTCAAGCACACAACTCAGTGACTCGCAGCTGTTGCTGCTCTTCTCTGGCCTCCATCCCCAAGGAGCCCTCGCAAGCATGCCTGTCCAACCAGAAGGACAGGGAGCTCCTTTCCAAGGGCACAGATGTCCCACCTCTAGGGCTGGCCAGGTCTTTGGTTCTTCCCTAATAATCGCTAGTATTTGTAAAAAATTAAAAGAAAAATAAATTTTCTGTGATTTTTTTTTTGGCTTTGCTTAGATGTCAAAAGCATTAAGAGCTGTATTAAAAATTTATTTTTGCAAATATAGAGCAATCAAATGCACAGCATTATTGGTCAAGCCACAGTAAGAATGATAACTGTGCCTACGCTAAAAAGCAAAAACCTCGCCTTGAAGTTTTATTTCAGAGTAACAGACATGTCGGGAGGGCTGGAGTCTACATCCAGATGGATTTTCACTCTATGTGAACCTGGCTTGTCCCATCATGATTTCTGGTCCCTTGGTCTCCCATACGTAATTTAAGAACAAAAGTGCATGAGGGGCTAGATGTGACGACAAATAAGTGATTCTGGAGAAATACAATTCAAGTTCATCGTTTTTGGAATTCCACGACTCCAGGGTCAAACTACAGCAACCAGGGCATTCGCAGCTGAACTGCAGACGCTCATTTACTCTGTCAGCAAATAGGAATAAAAGGCCTACTATGCGCCAGGCCCTCTTCTATGTGCTCGGTAGAAGTGTGTGTCAAATGCAGAGGAACTATAAGGAGACGCACATGAATGAAGGAGAGGCCCACAGCCCAAACAAAGGCCGGGCAGCTTCCTCTCGGCCAGCACTGAGCTCCAGCTCACAGTCTCAGGGAGTACGGTCAGTCTGTCTCTTTTAAAAAGCAGGAACACTTTCAAGCATTAAAGAGCAGAGACAGAGAGACAGAGAGATGATGGGGCAGGGGACGGCGGGCATGGAGATTTTTTTTTCTGCTGGACCTAAGTGCATTTATACCATTTGTCAAAATCTTCTCATTCACTAAAATAAAATAAAACACCAGGTCTGTAGAAGTATTGAGTGTAAAAACTCAGTAGGCGTTGGTGGGACACTGAGCACCTGGGTAGGCAGAGGGTGACTAAGTGAAGATCCTCGAGCCATGCCATTTGAGGAACGATTTGAGGAATGATTGAGGGAAAGGCGGTTAACCTAGGGAGAGGTACCACCTACGATCCGGCAGGCGGTCACAGCGTGGGAGAGAAGTTAGGTGCTGTGGTTCAGAAGTAAAGAATCAGAATCAGTGGGTGAGATGGACGGGACACAAATTTTGACACAATATAAGGACAGATTCTCCAATGATTAAAACAATTCAACAAAGGGTGCAGCCGCCCCCGCAGCTAGGGTAAAGCCAGTGTTGCTCAGGCTGGGAACCGGCCGCTGGAGTTTGCTGGTGGTCTGCTACCAGCCCTGTACAGAAACCGAGAGCGGGCACTTAGAGACCTTTGTGGCAACAGGCATTGTTGTGACAACCAAGGGTTGCCACATCTGGTTGAACAGGGGAGAGATCCTTGTCAAATCCCTCTGGTGAATCACGTGCCAGTCAGCAGCAGCGAGAACTGTGCTACGAGGGGGCTCTCTTAACGTGAGCTTGTCAGACTGAAAGCATTACACAACCCAGAGTCCATTGCTTTCATCAGTTAAAGATCCCTTAATGCGTCATAAGTGGCTATTGATGAGAAGCTAAAGATGAATTTTTTGAGCACAGCTGTCACTGGTTTCATTTTGAATAAAAGTTGAAAATTAAACATAGGGAAGCAGCTGACATTGTTTCGAAAACCACTTCTGTTCCCACCAACCAAGTTCTGGTCTGTCTACAATGACCAATACGTAAACAAAACATAGAAACAATTTAGATATAAATGCCCCTCCCACCCCACGAAGAGTAGTCAATCCAGCCTTATTTAGATTAATTAGCAAGCAAGAATATAACCCATTTGTTGCACTAAGTAATGATACCTGGTGTCCGGTCTGACTGCATGTAGAGGGATTTAATATGGGAACTCCCCATTTTATTCAAAATGTATTATTCTAACAAAGAAAAGCAAATATTTACTAGTGTGAAAGCAATACTTTCTGTTAATCACATATAAATGCACACCTGTAATAAACATCTCCAGTTTTGGCAATTCATTTTTCTAGGCTATATTTGTTTTGATGACATTTACTGAAACATAATTTTATGTCTGTGAATTTAACAGTAAAAAGCAATGGCTTGCATTTTATGTGTTTCTTGTTTGTTCTTCCAGGAATTCATCTTCACTGCATTTTGCAAATTGAAAGCTAGTCCTCAGCCACATAAAGAGAAGCACTGGGACAAATGTCCAGAGCTGGAGGACACTGAAGCTGCCCTGGGAAAAGCCATCTCAAGACATGGGGACACTAGCTTATATGGCCTCTCAGTGCAGTGTCTGGACACGGCAGGTCCTCAGGGTCAAATACTAACCCTGAACCCGTGAATACCATGTAAAGTGTACACAACTAAAACCACCAGACCTATGAATGGTATACACTGCAAGTTGACTTTTTAAAATCCTACGTAGTTCATGGGAGGCAAAAGAGATTGTTGAAGACTCAAAACCATGTTGGGTGAATCAGGCTTGATAGAAAGATTTAGCCTTGAAAAGTCAAAAAAAAAAAAGAACCCTCGGGAATATGTCATCACTGTCTTCAAAAAATCTTACCATGGTTCTCAGGGCAGAAGCAAGAGAACTCTATACTGAGAGGCTCCAACTAAAACTACAACTAACAGGGAGAAGGGGTAGGAAGGCAGATCCTGATTAAAAAAAGAATTTCTCAACCATCATAACTGCTCAGAAATGACGAGAGCGCTGTCTCATGCATGCGGCAGTGAATTCCCCTAAGACGAGGGGCATCTGGAGCTGTAGGGGAGACAGATGCCTGCGTACATACGAGCTTGCATTCTGTTGGGTTCTTAGTGATTTCTCCAGGGACTGTCCTAAGCCTTTTGCCATGTAGTACATTTACTCCAACCTCACAGCAAATCTAGAAAATAGGGGTCCTTATCTGCACCTAATAAATAAAAAATCAGAAGCCCTGCAGAGTTACATAACATGATCACAGAGCTACAGAAATGGCAGGCAAGAGGCGACATCATGGTCTAGCTGACTTCATGCTCTAACCGGAATGTGACATTGTCACCAAATCTGAAAGTCCATAATTCAATGCACCCCAAAATGTGGAAATGGGATGAGAAAACTACAAAGAGAAGAAATACCTCCAAGATCAAAGTGACCACTTTTTTTTTTTTTAATTTCATATGCCATGAGGTACATGCTGAAGTTTGGGGCTCTTCCTTTCCTGAAGACTTCTAGAACGCAGTGTGCAAATGCCTCCTCGCTTCCTTCCATTTGCTACTTCTTCTTCCATAACCTTCTCCCTTCTCACCTCCAAGTATCCAGAACTCTCATGCTGCTATAACAGATCTCATTGGTCTCCTGAAGACCGTCTGGTGTCACCTCTCCACACTGTCTTCAGAAAGGTGGCCAGAGACAGAAATATTTAGCCCACAGGAATGTACTACAATGTGGAATCTCTGGCACCTAGAGAAAGATTCTTTTATACAGATCATTCCAACACACCTAACCAGACTACAGAGGGCACTACTGAGCGCCTGTGGTAGAGTTGGTCCTCCTCTAGAGTAGTATCAATCCAAGCACCTTTCAGCAGTGGTTTTCCTTGAAAATACACAGATTCACCTACTCATGTCTTAGATAAAGATTTGCAAGTCCTCTTTTGTAAAGAGAAGTCTGCTAAGTCGGATCATCACTTCTTTGATCCCTGCAGAAACAGGAACAGAGGTCCCAAGATCCTGACTCGCCGTCCAGTGCCCTGACCCTGAGCAACCCAGCCCAGTCCTGGTCGTGAGCGAGCTGGCATTCTTCCGTCTGCTCTCTCTCCATGGCTTTTGATTTTTGCACACCCTGAGTCATCTCTGCAGACTCCATGTGACCCGCTGGGTAGCCAGCATCCAGCTCTGAGTCGCTCGCCTTGATGGATGTGTGTCCCCCAAGCATCTGCTCAGGGCACCTGTTCTCCACCCTGCAGAGGGCCAGAGACTCTCCATCTTCCCTCTCTCGCCTTCAGCACTTGGCCCACTGGGATGTTACTAGCAAAGCTTTCCCCTTCTCATAATGGACCTGCCTGATTGTGTAACTCTATCCGTTTACTTCAGACAGCATTTCCAGCTCTGTCTAATCTCCAAACAGATGAATAATTTTTACTTGTGCATTTCAATGAGCTTGGGAAACATTCAGGGTTCAGAGGTACAGCTAGAAATACTTCCAGAAAGATGAGTCAAATAATGTTGGAGGTGACCGGGAAAGAGAAGAAAGGGTCCTGCCACGTCTCTCGCAAGCCAACAGCCCCGACATGCCCTTTGGGGTCACTGTTTCCAGTTTGCGAGTCCTGGGCTGCTGAAATGAAATGTCCATCTCTTTGTTCTGCCTCCCGCTTTCTCCTCTTCCTCCTCCTCCTCCTCCTCTCTCCTCCAGTTTCCCACCTCCGTGCAGGACATTGCCTAATGCCCACTGATAACCCACGAAGCCTCGCTTAGTCTATTAGGAGATTCTTTTTCTGTAAATGTTCAGAATCCTGTAGATTTGCCAGCAGGGTGACTGCTTTCTAATGAAGGATGAATGTCCTCTGCCCCAAGGATGTGATTGGGAAAAGGGCCAGAGAAGACCTTTTACTTTTCTTCTCAGGGATCTAAGTGTGCCTTGAAAGGATACCAATTTCCAAAATATCCAACAAAAATACTCCTGAGACACTTCTCATAGAAATACATCCCAAGTGTGGGCCAAAATAAATTGAGGATGTGCCTGTTCAACAGCTTCAAGAGGTCTTAAAGCTGTCAAAAATGGCAGAATGATCTGACACTCATCAAAGCATTCAGTTAACCAAACCCATAGACTCCAAGGCTTTCAAACCCACGAGAGTAGGGGGCGAATTGTCTGATGGACTTGGACTCCAGAAGTGAGCGGGAGCAAACGGGCATCCCAGTTGTGATGGGGTCTGTGCAGCCCTAGAGAACAGAAGCTAGCCACAGGGCCGGGCTTTGCCTACAGGGTCGGTTTGCACCATCCACATAATCTGCAGAACCTTGGCAAAAAGTATTTTGAGTGTGAGAAAACAGGAGAAACTACGCCGGGACCCAGCTGGATGGAGTTCACCTGCCTGCGGGGAGCAGGGCGTGCTGGCTCCGGGACCAGGCCGGCTCTTGGCTGCTGGAGCCCAGCAGGACTCCAACGTGAAGCCTTTGCTCCTTCGCTTTATAAGCAGCTCCAGCCTCGAGACCCAGTTAGGCCACCTGACCAGAAGGCTCCAGCTCTCTCAAAGCCGAGAAGCCCCCAGCTCTTCCCACGTCTCCATCACGGCACATTCCACCTGTTCCCCTTCCTCTCTCCCCGCCCCAACCTCTCCCTCCTCCTGCTCTTTCCCCAGCTTCCTCCTCTCCTGCCCAGCCTTTGCCTGTTCGTGTTTTCCAGACCTCTCTCTGGCTCACTGCTCTTCTCAATCTTTATACCCTTCCTGGACAAGTTCGCCCATTCTCACGGCTTTGACCCCCCACCCTGAGTTCCCGCAATTCCAGAGCCCCACATTGGACCTGGAGCTCGCTCCCCACCACCTCTGCACTTCTCTAGGGCCCATCCTACCCTGTGCTTCCTCGTTTCCTACTGTCTTGCCCCCTCTGCTCAAACACCATTCTCCCTGAATCTCTGCCCTGGAAATTGTGTGGCATCGAGAAGGCAGTGAGGTGAGGTGGAAAGGGCATGGACTGCCCTTAAATTAGTGGGACTAATATAATAAAAATAACAACAACAGTATGAAAGCTGCAGCAGCGACCATGATAACATGGTAACTGGACACTCTCACGCCCTTGCCAATGTCTGTCTTCCCCAGCCCAGGCTGGACACACGCCGTCAGCCATTCCCAAAGCCTCAGCAGCCGCCTCCTGTTCTTGTCCCACTCAGGCTCCTCTCCATGTGCTTTCATCATTAGAATAAATGTCTTTACCACCCTTAAGGAATCCCCACATGAGACAGGACATTCCAATAATAACAAAAAACATCAGAAGTGCAACGGGCAACGAAACTATTTCTCCACTGGCTTCTCAAAAAGCTGACTTTTGAAAGCTCCTCTGCTCTCAGCTGCTTGGGTGGATTGGTACAGCTGCACGGGGTCAAGAGCCCTGGGGTGGCTGGTGAACTGAGGGGCCTTGAGTGGGGTTCAAAGAGGAAAACAGGACAGAGTATAATCGAAGACAGCAGAGATGTTACCATAGTTGCACATTCTGTCCTTGACCATGGAGCCAAGGGCTCTCAAAGGCACCTCATGGTCTACCTGACGCCAACTTCAAAGAGTAAGGATGTCCTCCGAGCACACTGATCTCCCTTAGAAACACAAAAGGCACGTCTATGATGAACTGATGGAAGCATTGTGGGTCTCTGTCCTTTCAGTTTAAAGATGTTTTCAGGGGCACCTGAGTGGCTCAGTGGGTTAAGACTCTGCCTTCGGCTCAGGTCATGATCTCAGGGTCCTGGAATGAGCCCCACATCGGGCTCTCTGCTCAGCAGGGAGCCTGCCCCCCCCCAACTGGCTGCCTCTCTGCCTACTTGTGATTTCTCTCTGTCAGATAAATAAATAAAATCTTTTAAAAAAAAAAGTGTTTTCATTTCTTAACTTTTAACACCTATTAAAAGAATCGTTATTTCACACCTTTACAAATGTATCTTCCTCCAGCTTCAGGTAATGCCCACCCACTCCGTTCCAGAATTCCATGACTTGGTGAACACAGGCCTGCTTAGTTTTTTCCTTTTTATTTTTTTTTTAAATCCCAAAAAAGACCTGTTAATGCCATCCACACCACTCCTGCCCTCAGAGAGGAGTCACCATGCTTCTTCTTTTCAGACAGAGGACCATCCCCCAAGCACCATCTTCCTCCTTTAACTGGAGTGTAGCCCAGTGTCAGGCAACTGCAGCTAACTGATCTCCCAATATGGTACCTGACTCCATACATAGCACCTAAAACTGTGCTCTCCAACCTTCTTCTTTTCTTAGAGCACATAGAAAACAATACTATTCGTTGGCTCCCTGGGGCAAACAGATGATGCTGCTCACAGCTGGCGGCAACTATGCCCCAGTTCTAGGGATGGGGCGGGGGGCGGGGGCGGGGACCAGGACCTATGTGACTGCCTCCAAGAATTAAGGAGATCCATATCTCAGACACATCTGTAACCCATTTGCAGCAGCTCAGCATGCCCTGGCACCCCTAGTGAGAAGCACTACCTAAAAGATTATCCTATTGCCCGAGAGACCAATAGAATGTTCATTCCTTTAAATAAGATCTTCTCTTCAGGAAGTCCCAAGTCTATTTTTCACCTCAGTGTTAGCATCTCTGACATATGTCTCCCATTCAGTAGTCAGTGCTTGGTCATCCTCAGCAAGAAAGATGGCGTGGTGGCCATGGTAAAGAATCAGGAGCCATGTGGATGCCAAATCCGTGGTTCAGCAGCCACAGCCTCTGACTCACTTACACTGAATGACCTGTGGAAAACCACTGGACTTTGACGGGCCCTAATCAGACGAGCCAGAAAATGATATCAGAATAGGTTTCTACTGGAAACCAAACACTGTGTGAAAATTGAGACTTCCTGAGCAGATAAATTAAAAGCAAGCTCTACAGGAGTAGCATGACGAAAGCCATATGTTGTACTTCAGCAGAAGCGAGACAGAAAATAACCATCGCCTATAATATCACACAGTGTCACAGCCTTGCACTCCTATAAACTGCTGACCTGCATCAACAAAGGCACCTGGTGACTGTCCTTTCCGTGTCAAAAGCATTAAGTTGTAAAGGCTGTGGACTCTGAAGCCAGGCAGACCCGGGAGGGAATCCTGACTCGAATCCATGTTGACCCTGTGATGGTGGGCATGTTGCTCCCATGATGCTCAGTGATCTTAACTGTAAAATAGGATAAATGCATCCTCTAAACTATGTCCACCAACAAATTTTAACAGAAATCCAGCAATGGTCCTTGACTTTTAAAAAATGCACCAAGAAAAAAAGGAAAAGATGCTACTGAGTAAAAGTTTAATGGATAAACAATAGAGGCCATCACTCCGAAGGCAACAGTAGGACAGAGAGGCCCCAGCTGCCACCGCAGTTTTACATAGTAGAACAGTTACACTGTTTTACACAGAAATGTTCACAGAAAAAAAAATTATGTAAAAAAATTGGAAAGGAAAAGTTTTAGTTTCAGATCAATATGAAGTAGATGTACTTTTTCATATTTTCCTTGTTAAAACTGTTTTATTTCTGCTAAAATGTTTCTTCTGCTAAAAAACCTGAGCATTATCTGTACAACAAACATAAGGACTTCAAAAGGTAGTGAGAAAAATTTAGACTGGCTAGGGACATTGGAACCCAAGAAACACCATGACAGTGAGTTACCTGGGGTTTCTTTTTGCCTCATATATCCCAGACAGGGTGCAGGAGAAGCCAACAACTCAGAAACATCAGTGGGAACAGAAGAAAGAAAGAGAAGAAAGGGAGGGAGGGAGGAAAGAAAGAATAGAAAAGAAAAGGTCAAGCCCCCCAAAGCCAGCTCTCTTTAGCAAAAGGAATAGCAAAGGGACAACCTAACAAGATGGAGATGTCTAGACAATAACCTTACCATCCTAGAAAGACACCATGAAAAAAAAATGGCTGCATCCCCAGCCCCACTGGCAAAGGCTGAATGGGAAGCCTAGACTTTCACCTTCACCTGACTCTGACATGGAGACCTAACTCATCCACACACATGTCCTCCCCTGCAAGTGTAGTTCAGAAAAGCACCCCCCCCCAAAAAAAAAAGCCAGAGTTTTCATCCAGACTGTAATGAGCAACTACCCCATGGAGTCAGTGAAGGTTGTGTGGGAATTCTGAGCTTTGACCCCCAAGAAAACGTAGTAAGGTGTCCTTTCTCATTCAGCTGAGTGGGGAGTCAGGATTTTCATCACCACCCTGTGGAAGCAATGACTCCTCACCTGTGTGGTATCAGTGGAGGCCTCATGGTGAGCAGAAGCAAGGCACCCCTCTCCTCCCAACCAGGGTGGTATCATCAGAGGTTTATTGGGGAGCCTAAATTTCTACCTCTACACAGGAGTAATAAGGTGCCCTTTCCTATTCCCTCACCCCACCCCAGGGTGTCAACAGAGGCCAAGTGGGGAACTAGGATTTCCACACACCCTGGCAATAATGAGGCAGGACTCTCCTTCACTTCCAATGTGGTATCAGACAAGGCTTGCTGAAACAGACTTAAGAAAGACCCAGAGCCTCATAGCATAATACCAGAAATGTCCAGGATACAATCAAAAATTACTCAGCATACCAAAAACCAGAAAAATCTCAATGTGAGTAAGAAAAGACAATCAACTGATGCCAAAACCAAGATGACACAAATACTGGAATTGTCTGAAAAATATTTTAAAGTAGCCATCATTAAAATACTTCACTGAGTAATTATGAGCACACTTGTAACAAATGAAAAAAAGTCTTACCAAGATAAAGAACATATAAAGTAGAATCAAATAGATATTCTAGGACTGAAGTATTCAATAACCAAAATTAAAAGTCAATAGATTGGCTCAAAAACAGAATGGCAAAACCAGAAGAAACAATCAAAGAACTTAAAAGATAAAACACAAAAAATATCTAATCTCAGTAACAGAGAGAAAATATACTATTAAAAAGATTAATAGAACCTCAGGGACATGTGGAAAACAACCAAAGGTATAGCATTTGTACTTTCAGAATCCCAGAAGGAAAGGAAAAAGAGGGTGTGGTTAAAAAAAAAAAAAAAAACTTTTTTAAAAAGGTACTCAAAGAAATAATGCTGAAAATTTACCAAATTTAGCAAAAAATGTAAACTTCCATATTCAAGATTTTGAGAGCCTACAAACCCAAAGAAATCCACAACCAAGTCATAGCATAAGAGAACTTCTGAAAATTAATGACAAAGAAAAGTTCTTAAAAGCAGTGAGAGAAAAGCAAGATCTTATACAGAGAAAACAATTCAAATGACAGTGGATTTCTCATCAGAAACCATGAAGGCCAGAAGAAAGTGGAACACATTTTTCAAATGTTGAAAAAAAAAAAAAAAAAAAAGAACTATCAACCCCAAATTCTATAGCCAAAAGATTTATTTTTCAGAAACAAAAGAGAAATAAAGACATCCTTGAATGAAGGAAAACTAACAGAATTTGTTGCCAGCAGATCTATCCTAAAAGAATGGCTAGGGAAGTTCTCTAAATAGAAAGGAAATTATTAAATTAAAAAAGAAAAAGGAATCTGGAACATCTGGAAGGAAGGGAGAACAATGGAAAGAACAAAACTATCGGTAAATATTATAGACTTTACTTCTGCTTTTGAGTTTTTGAAACATTGTCTGATGTCATCCTCAACATATATAGAAGAAATGTAGAAGACAATATTATGTGGTGGAGGACAAAGGACTTTAAGAGAGGTAAACTGTCTATACTTCACTCCAACTGGTAAATGTGATAAGTTATTTATGTATATTTTAATGTCTACAGCAACCATTAAAAAGGTTTCAAAAGGACACTCATGTGGAATATAAATCAAACTGGAATTCCTAAAATTAGTTTTGTAGCCTAATAGATGGTAGAAAAAAAAGAAAACAGAGACATGAAAGGGAGAGGGAACAAACAGAAAGCAAAAATGTAAAATGTCAGACACCTCAATACAGGATCACATTAAGTGTAGATGATCTAAATATAATAATAAACAGACAAAGATCAGCAAAGTGACTAAAAAAAAAAAGCATAACCCAGTAAATCCTATCCACAATAAACTGACTTCAAATAGAATGACACAGGCAAGCTGAAAGTAAATGGATGGAAAAAGATAATCAATGAATGGAAAATCTTAATCAAAAGAAAGCAGGAGTGGATATATTACCATGAGGTAAAGTAGGTGTCAGAGCAAAGATGATTACCAAGCACAGAGAAAAACACTGTATAAAATAAAGAGATGAACCCATCATGAAGATATAGCAATCCTCTTTATGAATAATTGGAATTTGGTAATTTTGTATCACATCTTTCCATTTACTCAAGTCTCTGTGTCCTTTTGTAATGTCATGTTTTCTTCATCTATGTTATGCTTATTTCTTGATTTGTGAGCACAACAATAGTTGACAAATATTCTGAGGGAGAGCATTTGAAGCGATGAAAACATCCTATTTCTCCTTAATGTTTCACCCATTCATTTTAGTGTTTGCATGTTGTCTAAAGTGACTATGGATGCTCTGTGATGTTCTAATGGAGATGTCCTATTTCCCTCATTCCTTCTATATTTATTAATTGGAATTCTGATTCTTTTTTACAGCTATACAGTAGCCAATCATAAAGTTGAAACCTAGTTTATACAAACTGTCCCCTACTAATGGGCACTTAAGGCTGTTTTTGCTATCATAGACAATATAATAAATTTTATCCTTGCATACTACAGATTTGTATCTCACACTTACAAAAGTACATCTTAGCATTTTCTTATATTTACAACTGGATATGCTGAAATGATGAGAAAGACATTTGTAATTTTGTTACATAATGACAAATTGCCTTCTATAGGACACACCATAAGAAATTTGACATAATACAAGCAGAGAAAGACAACTATCATATGATCTCCCTGATAGGAGGAAGTGGTGATGCAACATGGGGGCTTAAGTGGGTAGAAGAAGAATCAATGAAACAAGATGGAATTGGGAGGGAGACAAACCATAAGTGACTCTTAATCTCACAAAACAAACTGAGGGTTGCTGGGGGGAGGGGGGTTGGGAGAAGGGGGTGGGATTATGGACATTGGGGAGGGTATGTGCTTTGGTGAGTGCTGTGAAGTGTGTAAACCTGGTGATTCACAGACCTGTACCCCTGGGGATAAAAATATATGTTTATAAAAAATAAAAAAAATAATAATTTAAAAAAAAAAAGAAATTTGACATAATAGATGAATATAGAGCTTTAAACCCAAGGACTAAAGAATACACATTATTTCCAAGCACATCTACAAAGAGTATTTATGAAAACTGACATATATTTGGCCATAAAACAAGCCACAATATACTTCATGTATTGGTGTCATACAAACTATATTCTCTAATCAGCTCAGATCACAATGCAAATAAATGTAAAAGTCAATAAAAAGTTAATTAGAAACACTCATAGGTTTGGGAATTGAGGAATATGTATCTAAATAACTCATGTCACAGACAAAATTAGAAAATATTTAGAACTGTATGATAAACAGCATACCCTATATCATGTGGGACATATCATATTTAAGATGAAGATAAATCTATTTTAATAGGAAAATTTCTAGTCCTAAAGTCCTTAATAGAAAAGAAGAAAGGCTTACTATTAATGAGATCACCATTCAGTTTAAAAACTGAAAAAAGAATGATAGGTTATATCTATAGAAAGTAGGAGGAAGAAAACAATAATGATTATAAACAAATAAAATACAAAACAAAGAAAATAGTTCAATTTTTTAGATGAATCCCAGTGAAATCAACAAATTTCTGGTAAGACTGATTCCAAAAAATGTAGGAACCAGGCATAAATAAACATTAGGAATGAAAAAGGAAGCAAAAATTTAACATAAGGATTTCATGATTACCTTCACCCCAATGAATTTGATAAGAGAAAATTTACAAATTCCTAGAAAAACACAATTTGCCAAAATTACCTCAAGAAAAAAAATTAAGTTCTGTCCTAAAACTGCTAAATAAACTGACTCTGTATTTCAAGCACTTCACACTAACTAACATATATACTCGCAAAACATAACCCAACGCACCAGGCCCAGATGATTTACAAAACAAGATCCACCAAACATTTATGAAACAAAGAAATGCAGTCTTAGAAAAAATATCCCAAGGAATAGTTTAAAAAGGGAATACCCCACAGATCGCAAGTTCATTGTTAAAAATTTAATAACAAAATGTCAATAACAAAGTTTAATATGGATACTATAGAAAAATTAATATGCTAACGAACCCAGCAATGTATAAAAGGGCAGGAGATGAGAGACTATGGACTCTGAAAAACAATCTGAGGGTTTTGAAGGGGCGGGGGGTGGGAGGTCGGGGTACCAGGTGGTGGGTATTATAGAGGGCATGGATTGCATGGAACACTGGGTGTGGTGCAAAAGTAATGAATACTGTTATGCTGAAAATAAATAAAAAATAAATTTAAAAAAATTTATTTTTTTTTGGCAGGAGGTACCAACATTTCATCTCAAAAAATGTACAGAAAGTGTAAAATAGATTTTAATGCTCTTCCATAATAATAAAAATAGATTGGCAAACTGACAACAGAAGAGAATGTCTTTGGCTTTCTTTTTAAAAAATCTACAGGAGACATCTCTCCCTTTAAAAAAAAAAAAAAAAAAAAGACAAAAATGTCCTCTTCTATTGACTAATGTAATTTAGATCACAGCCAGTGTTGTAAAGCAAGGGGGAAAAAGTAGACATAAGATGAAAGAAAGGAACAAAAGTGTTACTATTCAAATATGGTATAATTGCCCAATAGAAAGCACAAAAGAAGTTACAGATGACCATTCAAATTAATAAGTGAATTTAGCAAAGCTGTTATATACAAAAATCAATACTTAAAGGTCAATTATATTTCTATACATCAGTGAGAAACAGTACAAAAATATAATTTTAAGATAGATATTGCTGGGGCACCTGGGTGGCTCAGTTGGTTAAGCAGCTGCCTTCGGCTCAGGTCAGGATCTCAGCGTCCTGGGATCGAGTCCCACATCCAGCTCCTTGCCCCGCAGGGAGCCTGCCTCTCCCTCTGACTCTGCCTGCCACTCTGCCTGTGCTCGCTCTCTCTCTCTCTCTCTCTGACAAATAAATAAATAAAATCTTCAAAAAAAATTTAAAAAAAAAAGAAATGCAAGTAAAAAATTGTGGCATCATTTATTTAAAAAAAAGATAGATATTGCTTACTATACCATCAAAAATATGAAATACTTGGGAATAAATCTAACATAAGATATGAAACCCATTTTATACAGAAAATTATAAAAACTTCAGTGAAGATAGTAAAGAAGGCCCAAGTAAATGCTCATGGATAGAGGGCTCTGTTTTGTAAAAAAAAAAAAAAAAAAAAAAAAAATCAATTTTCTTCCACATGTATACGAAAGTTTGATGCCATTCTAATCAAATTCCAACTTTTTATGTGAATTTAACAAATGTACGTAAAAGAGTAATAGACCCAGAACAGTGAAGACTGTATAGAAAAAGAATGAGGTAGGGGACATGCCCTACAACTGTCAAAACGGCACGCTACCGTGTAGGGATGGGCAAATTGCTTTATATTGTGTTTTCAAATGCAGATCCCAGGAAGAAACTCCACAGATTTCCTCCCCATCACGGCACCAATCAGAAGGAGTGAACGAACGAATGGATATTTAAAAGTAGAGAAAGGGGCAAAGGACTGAAAAGCCAGAACACATCAATAAAAATGATGATGGCAATAATAGTGTGAAAACAACAGCTAACATCTCTTGAACACCAAATTTGTGAAGGGTATTCTGTTAAAGACTTTTGTGGAATTAACATATTTAATCCTCACAATAACAATGTAGGTAAATATCATTTGTCCCTTTTATAGATGAGTAAATAACCCAAGACTACTGAGTTAGCAGGACCCCAAGCAGTCCAGCTCCAGAGCATGGGGTTCTAACTCTGAGTAATGACAGGCAGGGTCAGCCTGGTGACAAGTTTCCTCCCTGCCCCCAAAGCATTTTTACCCTAGATCTGACGTCTTGCACGTGTATTTATTAAGTAATGTGAAAACCCACTATTTTAAAAGTCATGGGTTAATTAACTCTTATTTTAAAAATGCAAACACCCCTGGGATTATCCTGAGCCTGTTAGTCATTCAAGCATTAATGGGACTTTTGGTCAGTGGAATAGTTTCTTCCCAGTAAAGTCATCTGTGTTGAAGGACTGAGAACTGATGCCTCTAAGGAGAGCCTGTTAAAGTCTCCGATTACAAGAACAGATAATAGAGACATCACAGAGGTTAAATGAACAGGAGAGAACAATTGCTTTTATAATATTCAGTAAACTTGGGCATAAATAGGCAGAGCGTACTTGTCTTAGGTAACTGTGTATCAACACATATGGAGTGGATGCATCAAAAAAGACTCATTGAGGATACATCCCCCCTCATTTCTGGAAGGAGTTTTAAACATACGCAGACATGAACACTCAACTGCCCACTATGGGATCCAGCTTCTTCTGTTGCTAACCCAGACAAGTCGTCCATGCCCTCCGTCTTGCTGGGAGAGACCAACCAGGATCCCACTGCCCCTCCCACAAAGATAAAAGCCCGAGCCCAAATACCTCGCCCCCCTCTCCCTCCGTAGCTCTCTGCTTATAGAGTTTGGGGGTGGAGTGGGTGAGGATCTTGGTGATGGTGAAGGAAGTAGACATGGTTTTGCCAATTGGCAGTAAGCTCTGGTCGGGGAGGAGGCAGTGGGTGGGCAGGAGTCTGTGCACAGACAGGTGCCCTTAGGACACGGAGTTGGTAGTGCCTGTGGGTTTCTGCCTTTAGCCCCAGTGGCCCAGCCAGGCTCAGAACTAAAATCCAGTACCCACAAGAGGGTAGAGTCATCTCTCCGAGGAGCTAAATCTAAAAAAGCCACATTTCCTGCCACATGGGAAATGCTGGGTGAGCAAGCGCACCATATGTGTAGCTCCACGGGCTGCAGGCACAGAAGGGGAGCCCCACTGGTGTCTTAATGCTCCACCATTGCCGTTCTGAAATTTTTAATACTTGTATCTTTGACTTTCTGTTGTGTAAGTGTTATGGGCTGAATTGTGTATACGTTGAAGCCTTAACTCCCAGCACTTCAGAATGTGATCTTATTTGGAAATAAGGCTGTTGCAGATGTAATTAGTTAAGATGAGGTCATACTGGAATGAGGTGGGATCTAATCCAACATGTCTGGTGTCCTTATAAAACAGGGAAATTTGGACACAGAGACAGACACATACACAAAGACGCTAGGAAGGCAGAGAGAGAGATTACCTTCTACAAGCCAAAGCATGTCTAAGACCACCAGGAATGGGGAAGGGGGCATGGAACAGATTCTCCCACACAGCCCTCTAAAGGAACCAACCCTGAAGACACCTTGGTCTTGGACTTCTAGCTTCCAGAACTGTGAGACAAAAGAATTCTGTTGTCCAAGACACACAGATGTAGTACTTGTTATGGCAGCTCTAGGAAACTAATACAGCCAGCCAAGTCCCATAAGACAATGTGCTTAGCATCAGGGCTTAGAGCCTCCTGCCACCTCCCTGCCTCCCTTGAATAGATTTCAGGATGCCCCTATCCTCCTCCTACCCTGCTCCCTATGTGGGGAGTGTTGGGAGGTGTGTACATCTCATACACTGAGTCACAGTGCCCATGCTGCGGGCAGCGGTGGGGGGGGCGGGGTCCCACTTGCCCTGCAAGTTTCCTTGTGCCCTGGAGAGAGGGAAAGTCAACAGCATATTAAAAACCCATGAAAAGTTAAAAGAAAGACGATGTACTTTTTAAACAAGAGGCCCTCAATTTTTGTTTTGCCCCAGACTCCACAAACGACATAGCCAGCTTTGTGAGAGAGAAAAATCAAGTCTCAACACATTCAGGGAAGCAAAAGCAAAAAACAGAGGGAAGAAGCACTGACAGTGGGAAGCCCCTAGTTCCAGCTGTTCCTGAAACCCAGGGGCTTGAGATTCTCTGACACACACGAGTGTCCTTATAACACATCCTTTATTTATTTAAGAGATTTTAGCTGTTGAGAGAGTTAGCTGCTCCATAACCTACAACCAAAATAATCCTAGCTGATCACAGCATGGATGATATGTGATTTTGAATTCTCCAAATCCGAAATAGCACACTTTTTTTAAAATTAGCTGTGTATACAAATTCTGAAATAATATGAACTCAACTCTTCTTGAAAATTTCTCTGGGATCACATCATTTCCGATCTATCTGGCTGAATGAATTAGAAACTATGTTTCCCATTAAGATCACATGATAGAACCATTTTAGCTATTAAGTAAAACAACCCACCATCTTTTAACAATGTCTCATAAATCACACTGCTGTATTTGCACTCATAACTTGTGTGGGTTCTTTAGCACTGACTATTATTATAACTTAAAATCTTTTTTCTATCTTAGAGCAATATCATCCAAGCATTCACTAAGCAATAATAATGCTAGAAGTAATAATACTTTGGACCAGAAATGAGAGGCAACAACATCCTAGGAAGAAACCAGACAAAGATCCGTGGGTGCTGTACCGTGACAATGACTGCAGAGAATGCTGGACAGGTAAAAGCCGTGCTAAACGTGTTGCACCTTTCAGTTTACAAAAGATAGCTATATATACCCAAGGCTAATGGAAATTTTGGTGCTGCCACTGCTGCGCAGGAATGTCATCTAATATGCCCCAGACTCCAAAAGTTGAAACTTACACACTTCAGGAATGCATTCTCGCCACTTTATACACTTTCATAACTTTATTTATCAAAGAGTTATTTATAGGAAAATTAGTCTTGAATTATGTAAGAATTGGATAAGGCAAGGCCTTTGGGAATGTGCCCTCACATACAATGTGACCACTCTGAACCCATTCCTTCTTGGCTTGGGGACCCACGCATCAGGCCATGCCAGGAGTAAGTATGTCTGGGACAGGCTCTCCTAACATCTTGGCTTGTCATCAAAGCCTGTCAAAGGGCAGTCCCCACCCCCATCACCATCCTGGAAAAGGCAAAGCTGAGAAAACATCCTCCCAGGAGCACAGCCAGCACTTGGGTCCCCATCTCACACCAGAATACCTTCCGAGGAGTGGGATGCTAGTGCCGGACAGGGGGACTGTCTCTGGGTTTCCTCACACACACCAAGGATGCCCGGAGTCCGGGTCCGAGGCAGGGTCGGCCCGGCAAGCACCTCCTGTTTTCCTTCCCCATCACGAGAAACAACAATGTCATCACATGAAAAGCCTCTTGGAAGAAACCCTACCCCCCCCCACAATGCCACACAGATTTGGTGCATCATTTGTAAACGATTTTCAAAGTTTATTTGTCTACTCCAAGGAGATGACTGGAATCTCCAGCTTCATTTTAATGTAATTGCTTCCATGCTGCCTGGGAAGTCCTCTGCGGCCACAGTAATCACCTCGGATGTACAATTAGAGACTGAGAATCTGCGTCCCTGCTGAATACAACCTCTGGACGAAGGCTGCTACTTTTCAAGCCCACAAACTTCTGCTACAAGTCCACTCGACCCAAGTTTACTGAGAGTCCGCTGGGGACAAGCAGGGGCTCAACCCCTTAGAGGAAGCCAAATGCACAGGATCTCTGCCTTCAAGATGAGGTTCCGACAAAATGAGGTGGCATTTTCCTGCCGCCGTGGCTGTCCTATTTCTGTGGCTATACAATGCTATCTTCACAAATGCTTCCTAAGCCTGCGCAGATTGCTATCGAAAACAGCAAAATGTACAACTCCATCGTTGAAACGAGGGGGGCATAGGCACAGTTCCAGTGATCTCCCCCCAACCCACCCAAACTCCCCATGGAGACAGGGCCCCCCCACCCCCACCCCCTGCAAAGAACCCTCTGCGTGAACAGTATGCAAACCCAGAGATCATCCATTTTCAGTAACTCCTGAAAGATGCAAAACCATGGCAGGCATAACGAAAACAAAATGCCCCAAAGGAGCAGAGATCAATTAACTAGTAAAATCAATGCCTGAGAAAGTTAAGCAAGATTGTTCAAAGCTGAATCGTTCAGCGTCGGGAGCAGTCCGGTAGCCCGGTGAAGGCAGGCCACCAGGAGTGTTGCAAGTCCTTTCCCTTCTCTTTCTGCCCAAACTTCTCACGAAGAACTTTGCACCCGCGTCTTACCTTTCTCAGAAAAGCGAGTAGACAGGTCTTACATTCTAGCCAGCATTCCTTCCCGCCTCCTCTGCTCTATCCCGGCAGCCCTTCTCCCTGCCGGCTTCACGCCCCCACCAGGTGACCTCATCCTGCCCACAGTTCTAATGTCATCCACCTGCGGATGGCTCCATCCCCGGCCCCGCCCTCCCCCCTGAATGCCAGGTGCAGCTTTCTAGTGCCTATTTGCTATCTCGGCCTGCCTGTCTTCCAGAAACATCAACGTAGCAAATCTAACACAGAACTCTGCGTTTTCTCCCTGTCCCTCCTCCAATTGCCCCTTCTTGTGAAAGGACAGCCTGTTTACCCAGCTCCTAAGGCGAGCCCAGTTGTCCTTGGTTCCTTCCCCATGTCCACTCCACCGCCATCCTGCCCGCCCCACTTCTAGCCGTCTCCTGACCCATCCCCACTGATCCTCCTGTCTACACCGCCCCCATCTCTCACCCAGACACTGCGGCAGCCCCGTGACTCCTCTTGTGCCCCCACACCTGCCTCCCCAACGCCTCCTCCCTTCACAGCAGCCACAGTGAGCTTTGCACAACACCAGTTTCTTAAAAGCGGCAATCAATTCCTCCTACCCGCCCCCCGCCCCTGTGACCGGTTCCCTTTCCAGCCTGGCTGCCTCCTGCTCTCCCTCCTTAGTGAGCTCCCACCACACTTCCTGCCTGTCCCCTTCCCAAACACACGGAGACCATGCCTGCCTTGAGGCCATTGCATCAGCTACTCCATCTACCCAGAATGTTCTTCCTACACATCTGCGCATGGTTGACTCCTTGGCATTTGGGTCTCAGCTTCAAGGTGCCCTATGCAGAGATGACTTTTTTGACCACCCTGAGTCACCCTCCTGGACATCTCTTTGTTTTATATTAAACAAAGCACTTATTACTTTAAGTATTTCCTTTCATTTATTTGTGCATTGAATGTCCCCTCTTGCTCTTAGTAGGATGTATGTTCCCTGAGGACAGAGAACTCTCTGGTTACCACTGCTCTAACTCCAGGGCTTAGCATTATGCCTAGTCCATAACAGACAAAAACTGAGTGGATGGTACAATGCCTCCTGCTTCTTAAGCGAACAGTTGGTCCCCAGGTCCTTGTAATCAGGGTGGGCCTGTCAATCACAGTAACCACCAGCCCTGATCATGGCTGCAGGCCCAAGGTCTGAGCACTAACACAAAGAAACTTCTTTCCTCGGGGCTAGGATGATTTAAGTCTGCATCCACCTAAATCCAAATCCTTCTCCCCAGGCTATAGAGAGAAAATAAGAGCAGAATCCATGGTCACCTATACCACACAGTGCTTACCGCAGGCCAGGCACTACTCTCCATGGTGACACACATTTGCTAAGGTAAACCTCACAACAACCCAGGAGAGAGTCCACATTATTATCTCAGCATTTCTCCAGATGATGAAACCGAGGCCCAGAGAGGTTAATTAACTTGCTCAAGGTCACACAGCAGTCTGGCTATAGAGCTATGCTCTTAACCACTATGCTCTACTGCTTCCGACAACAGGAAAGAATGAGGCCAGGCCAGGCCAGGGGAAGAGCAGAGTCAGAAAGGGTATCCAGCTTGGTCCCACATCCCATTGTGTCTGTGGCCTGTGTCACCTCTGGACTTTCTGGTCCCAAGAGTGAATACATTCTCCTGGGTGTTGGCACTGAAAGCATCCTGACAAATACAGAAAATACCCCAAAAGGGGCTGGGCACTTTAGAGAACTGTAAGTTTACAGCTATTTGTTACAAAGAGAAATTAAGCTTTTTATTCTCAAATTGAAAAATCATCTTGGATTTTCAATTATTCAAATGAGAATTAAATGGCATTTACATACCTTGCCCTGGCCTAGATTCTATATGACGTGCAGAAATATTTAAGACAAAATGTCAAGCATCCTTCCAAGATACAATGTTGTTTGAATCCCCTTGTCACCCAGTTTCCTTCTGAAATCCTGGAGCCAGTGTTATGAGGCAATTCTCTACTGGAGATGGGAGCCCAGCATGAACCTGAATCCCTGAGGCATTTTGTGCAGGTGGTTGTGCAAGAGGAGGAGCAAGGACACTGGGGAAGTGCCTCCCTGTCCACCACCAGCCACCACCCAGGTGCAACGAAGTCCTGAAATGGAGCAGGTGGAATGTCACACTGCCTCTGCTCCCTCGCAGCCTCCAGAGTCCCTAGCATCCCCTTGATCAGAGAGAGGACTAGAGAAGCAAAGGCACAACCAAACAGCTTGTAAGGACTCCTCTGGATCTGGCCACTCAGGCTGCCCTCAGCCCACTGTGTACAGCAGGAGTGGGGCGCAGGACATGCTAACTAGGTGGAGAGGGATTGGCTAAGCTGCAGGCTATGGACTTCCAAGATCAATCTGCTTCCAGGCGGAAATGAATGATGGCCACGCCCCTGCATCTTCTGTCCTCTCTCGTGCTAATCACTGGAACTCTCAGTTGACAAGGAAAAACATCAATAATGGCTTTCTGTCTGGGACTGAGTGGAACATACCTCTATCAGAGAATAATTTCCAGACATACGAAAATATTCAGTAACTCAAAGGGGAAGACCCCTCTGGTCAAGGTGGCACAGATACCTCAAAGCCACATGTCCTCTCTACCCACAGTACAAAGTGATGGTAGAGAAAATGCAAAAGGGAAACAAAAAAGGAAGAGTCATTATGGAAACCAAGATACTCTTGCAGTAGACCAGAAGTGGAACAGAAATACCCAGTGAAAAGCTGGCTGAGTTGCAGGCATATGGAAGCAGAAGCAGCATCAGGATGGAGATGAAGGCAGTGTCTCTACCTGAAGTCAGGGACATCCTCTCACTGAATAAAACCTGTTGCTCCCAATTACCTGGGACTACTGTCTCAGAGCACCATGACCTAGGAATGCTATAGGAGACAGAGCCTCATGACTAAGGGACAAGACCAAAGGGCCCACTGGCCTGTGGCTGGATTTGGAATGTCCCCATGCCACCCTGGGGCAGAAAGCTGAACTTCCATCAGATCTGCTTCTGGACTTGGGAGAACTGATAGACACACACATCCCCACCACCACTGGGTGAACACAGAAGGAAAGAGAGAAAAAATAATAAACAAAGGCATCACACGCAAAGTGAGATTGCAAACATGAATCCCAAAACACAGAAAAGAATCTAACACTCCCAAGACCGCCAATTATATCAGAGCAGGAATTCACACCAGATGAAATTAATTTCATGGAATAGTCTTTTAAAAGACTTCATAATAATTGTGTTTAGAATATTCAAAGAGATAAGTAAAGAATAACTTCCATTTTTAAAAATGCACAAAGTTTTGAAACAAAAGCAGAAGTCAAACAAGAATAAGGAAAGGGAGCTTGAGCTGGGTTATCAATGATGAAAATAAGTTTGCCAGACAAAGGCAGAGAACCACATAATGTGGAAAAGTAGTAACATGTTCCAGGCATGAATACTTAAGAAAACACATATATATTCAGTAGCTCAGACTGGCTGGGTATGGAGCAGAGGGAGAAGAGATCTGAGATAAACCTAAATAGGGAGATGTAGAACTTCGAGGAAGACACCAGATATGCTTGGTGACTTCCGTGTGTGCCGTACCCACTCCCCAAAAAGGTTGCCTTTCTCTTTCCTGAGCTCCCTTGGATGCCCCATCTTCTAGAACACTTGGTAACCATCTACATCTGAAACTGGCAGGCAATGAGACCTTGATGCCCAACGTTCTTGGGGTGGATGGGCACCATCACCTCTGGCTCCAAGCTGCCCCATGGTGACCACATCCAGATGACCCCCTCTTTGCACTGGGAACTCCCAGTGTCAGAGAGCCAAGCATGCTCCCAGCCATGCCTCCCAAGCTGCAGAGTAAACTGCCTTCTGAAAAGCATGATTTTTTGTCTTCTTGCCTGCACCCAATCTCAGGACTGTTGGTTCAAGTGAATCTGGATATTTTTCCCCCATTCAGGCTGCAGTTCTGATATGCATAGCATCAGACAAGGAAGAAAACTACTTATACATATGGCAATAAATGTACACATACATGTGTAAGGGTGTATATCTAGACAGCATGGATATAAATGTTGCTGGGTTTTTGGTAAGCATTTAATATTTGCCAAATTGTTAATTCCAATGTTAAAAAGATTTCAATTATCTTATTTATTAAAAAACACAAGTTAATAGGGACCAGTATAAGACCAAGCAAAGTACAGATGCTTAAAGATCATTTATTGATTTTGGCCACTACCACTTTGGAATTCTGTGCAGCTGATGCTGGTGAGTTACCTAAATACCCACCTAAAATCATTAAGGGCATGTCGGCTGCCTCCGTCATCTTAAGACCTAATTCACATTGTATTTCCTTGCTGAAGACTACTTCCTCGTCCCTTGGCCTGTGGTGATTCAAGCAAGTCTGACCCCAGCAGGCCAGCTGGTGCTCTTTATCTGCGCCCTTCTCCAAGTGCCTTCCACAGAGAGATCTGTGCCTCTCCTCCTATTAAATTACAAAAACCTTACGGAAAGTGTATCTTTTTTTTAAAAAAGGAAATACCTTTCTTTTTGCTCTTGCATTTTATTTTCTGATGAAAGAAACAATAAGCTTCTAAGAAAATAATTACAAACCACTTGCCATTTTATTAGCCAGAGGTAACCCCATAAAAATTGTGGTGATTATATTGCCTTTTTTCCTGTGCATGTGGATCTTCTTTTTTCTATTTCTTTTTTTTTTTTAAGATTTTATTTATTTATTTGACAGACAGAGATCACAAGTAGGCAGAGAGGCAGGCAGAGAGAGAGGGAAGCAGGCTCCCAGCTGAGCAAAGAGCCCAATGCGGGGCTCGATCCCAGGACCCTGAGATCATGACCTGAGCCAAAGGCAGAGGCTTAACCTACTGAGCCACCCAGGCGCCCTGGGATCTTCTTTTTTCCAAACTGTAATTCTACTCTACAGAACATGGCATAACTTATTTTACCGAAAGATTTAATAGAGCATCTTTGCCAGCAAGTGGAGTTCGACACTCACCCAGACACCATCACCAGCCTCTTTTCACTAATCAGAGTCTGAGGCTTAGGAAGGTAAATCTCTCTGCCAGTGTCTCATGGTTACTACTGAATGGCAGAATTAGGATTTAAACCCAAATCTCCCCCTGTCTAGTGTATTTTGACTTCCACAAAATCACTAGGCTCATTCTCAGTCAAAAGACAGAGACGTCGTCAGCAAGGGGATTAGCAGCTCGGGGTCTTCCAGATTCAGAGGATTCTGTCAGAACACAAAAGCGCAAGAGCCAGCATGACTGTCTGATGCTTGGCTGGAACGCTGGGGAAGCTCTTCGGCTGTTCAAGCTGCCAAGAGATGGCAGGAATCAGGACCTGGGGTGAGGAAGCGAGGACCTTTCCAAGCCAAGCGGGCTTTTCAGTCTATGAGCAAAGCTCCTTCTGTCATCTTGAGGGGAAGAGAAAAGCTCATGTGCTGTGCGGTGTGAGGACAGTGGTGTATCCCACACTGCCTTTCCCAGGGAGCTGGAGCACCCTCTCTGATGTCCCCTTATTCTAACAGCAGAATTCATAGAGAGGAGGTCTTCTAGAAGGTTGTGTTCAAGCCACAGAAGCTTTGAGGGTCCAGGCGATGAGGATGTGAAGTTGACCACTGGAGCAGAGCCTAGCAACAGAAGTAGCCACGTGTTTGCCTTCTCCTCAGGAGCACCAGCCAAGGCCTTGCTCCCAGAGTCTATCCCCAGCCTTTCAGGAACCCTCCTCTCGGGGTGTCTGGGTGGCTCAGTTGGTTGAGCACCTGACTCTTGATTTTGCCTCAGGTCCTGATCTCAGGGATGGAGCCCTGAGTCCGGCTCTGCTCAACAGAGTCTCATCGAGATTCTCTCTCTCCCTCCCCACCCCCCGCCCCTTCCCTGGCTCATGCTGGCTCACTTTCACACTCGCTCTCGCAATAAATAAATAAATAAAATTTTTTTTTAAAAAAAAGGAACTCTCATCTCAATACTTGACACTAATTATGGTAAGTATTACTGCTGATTGCATATTGTGTGATTTTCAGATGCTAAGAACTTCACATACTTATTCAATCCTCCAAACAACCAGAGAAAGAATTATTTCTATTCCTGTTTCATAAAAGAGGAAACCAAGGCTTAAAGAGATACCCCCAAGGTCACGTGCTTGGTGTCCAAATTAGTCTCAGCACCTACGTTTGCTTTTTGATCATTATTCATGGTAGGGACCACCCTCCCCTACCATCCTAGCCTTGAGTTCTACTCCCCACTGACAGGTGTGGAAAGTGTTGCTTCCTGACTCCCGTTGTAACTTAACCAGCTGTGACCCACCACGACATAGACATTATGATTATGTTTTGTAATGGTTTTATTTATTTATTTGAGAGAGAGAGAGCACAAGCAGGGGGAGAGACAGATGGAGAGAGAGAAACAGAGTCCCCACTCAGCAGGGAGCCCAACACGGGGCTCAGTCCCAGGACCCTGGGCTCATGACCTGAGCCAAAGACAGGCACTTAACTGACTGAGCCACCCAGGTGCCCCAGACATTATGATTATTAATAAGTTGGCTTTTGTATCAGGAAATTGATGGGCCACTGAAGACTCAAATTCGGGGACCTCAGGGCGTACTTCCCTAGAATTTTCTATTCAGGGACCTAAAACAGTTGTAAAAGTATTGTTATGCATGGTATCATTCAAGATGTTTATTAAAATTAAAATTGCAGAGCTAGAATTACCCTTAAAAATCCTCTAGCCCAACCTTTTAATGAATGAGGAACTGAGCCTCAGTCCTCTCACTGGGAGTATCAGGGGCTGTGCTTCTAATGTGCAACGCCCTCAAAACGATGAGACTCAGAGGAACAATCTACATTTCACCAGGTCACCAGACTTTCATCGTCCATCACTGGGGGGAGTGGATATTATATCTGGCAAAGCGCCCTCTGATTTTCTGTTTTCACAAAACAGTACAAAAAACTAATTAATCCCAGGCTTGCACTTTTCGGGAAGGAGGCATGAAAGCTCCTAGAGCTTTAAGGGGGAGGACACTGTATTTAGTAATAGGAGGGACCCAGAAATAGGCAGAATGGACAACAACTTCTATCACCAGATTTCAGAGACACAGAGGAGGTCCTTCCCACTGCTGTTAGGAACAGAAGTGCTCTAAACCCCAGAGATGATGGCTCTAAGAGACTACAGCAAGGTCATCTCTGAAATAGACACTGGTGTCCTCACAACGGTCACCAACAGTGCGGGCAGCCATGAGCCTTCTCCAGTGGTTCTGAAGGTGACACACAAGGAGGGAAGAGAAGTGGCAGTGTGGAAAGAGAAGGGAATGTGGTGGCAGATGTCACCGCATGTTATTGCTGAGAAAAATCAACATGATGTGATTGCTGGTTGGCAAACTTTGGAAAGAGGGTGAGGACCAGAGCTACTTCAATTTGGGCTGAAGTGCAGAGTGAGACTCTATTTTAATCCCTCCATTCCTGAAGACAACATGTCATTTACCCAGTTGTACAGTGGCTTCCCCTGAGCGCAGGAGAAGGGTTGGGCTTCATACAGGAGCAACATGAGACAAGTTCATCAGAGTGAAGTAAGGCTCTTTTGAAGACTTTTGGAGGTGAGTGTTAAGGTATGAAATTTGAGATCTGTAGTCACTGATTTAAGGAGAGTCCCAGCAGCAGAGTTAGGGTGGGATCTTTTTTCCCCAACAGAATCCAGAACCTCAGGTATGAGTCAATGAAAACCTAAGTAGATTCAACTAGATCTAAAGGGCATGGTATGGAGGAAAAGGGGCGACGGACGTAAGAACGTGGCAAGGGCGTGGATATGGTGCTGATCAAGAAACCAGAGCTTGGTCGGGAGGCGCCTGGGGCCATGAGGAAGGCGGGATGAGTGAGAACATATCAGGGCTGGTGGACTGGGCATCTCAGTGAGGCCAGGGAGCTGCTGGTCAGTAGCGGGCAGTGTAAGTTAAGTGGAAACCCGATCATGGAGTCCCACTTCTGGAGCCAGTCCCAAGGCTTGATGTAGAGCATCAAGCCTCAGAACCACAGAAGGCAGAGATCCCACCAGGCATTTAGAGGGGCAAGTGCAGCATAAGAGGATGAAACCCTCTGAGTGGACCCAGAGTACTGTGCTCCCTACAACCTGTCCTGCAGGGCATCAGACCAGGCTGCAACCCGAGTCAGTCCCCGCTCCCTGCATTCTGAGCGGTAGGATGAAAGGCAACCTGTCCATAAAATTTCTCAGCGCCCTTCAGTCATCACTGGTGGGACTAAGCCAGTGAAATGGACAAGGGCTCATTCTCCATGACAAACTCTAGAAGATTCTTCTGTTTCGTCATAGCCCAAACAACGCACGAACAATGAAAAAGCATCCTTCTACAGTGCAGAAATCAAATGGACGCCTAAGACATGCCTTCCAGCGCTGTACTGGAGGCTTCCTGGTGGAAACTGTCATCACTACTCACGATGACTTTGAAAGGTGGGAATAATTGGCCATTTTCAAACAAGGAAACGGAGACTTAGAAAGCAAGAAACTTATCCAGGATCTCACAGTTAGCAAGCAAAGGAGCCCAGACTTGAACCTCAGACACTGACCCCCCCCCCCCAAATCCATTCTCCTCCCATAGTATGCTGCCTTTGGTGAAACGGGGGCTGGGGGGAGCAACAGAAACTGTGGTTTCTTTGAACACGGAACACATAATTTGGGGATGTTCTCCAGTACGTTCTGCCTGAATCCACATCAAGCAGCTCCGAATGCTTGCAGTTATGGATTCTTCTTGGGCCCTTTCTGATTTGTCCTGCCACAGTAGAGGCAAAGCGGCAGTAATATTTGGTTTAAATGAAAGCCAGACCAGGCTGAAGCTCAAAGAAAAGCATGAAGAATATCAGTTTCACTTTCTTTCTTATGTTTAAAACAAGGCTTTTCCCCCAACAAATACTTGCTCCTGAAGACGTCCTGCGTTAAGCCCCCAGTCATGATTTTGCAACTCAAGAAAACATGTGGTCTGACGAATTTTAACCTTCACAAGCTTACAAATTGCACAGCGCTTTGGCCTAAATTGTGTGAAAATTAAATATTCAGTTTGAACTTTGCCAACTCTGTGGGTCTCCCCCCGGCCGTGTTTCAACTACCCTCAAAATTAAGAGATGTGATTTCAGAAGATTAATAACCATTAGCTGCAGTATTTCTATTTAGAGTTTTAAGGACGAGGCTTAAATTATTTTACGAATACTGTCTTCCTCAAAAAGCATTTTGTATTAAGATTGAATGATTCATCAGTTCTTATACAGTGTATTCGGGAATCATCTATTTCAAAGGCCTCTCCTTCCCAGTTAGGAAGCAGCCCTGGGGTGGGAAAACAGCTCACAGAAGCCTAGAACTGGGATGGAAGGGACAGGAACCTGCCAAAGCCTGAGCTCCGAAGGGTTTCTATTTTGTGGCAATGGTAGTTCTTTGGAGGCTTGGTAACTTTTGGCTCTCAGATTTTCCCTTCCTTTTTTTTTCTTGCCGCTTACACCAAGGACCTGCTCTTGGGAGAGGGTCTGAGAATGAAAGACTTAGATGCTGTCTGTCTCATATACTGATGCTCGGACATCATGGATCATGGATACAGGTGTGAGCCCTAGGAAGAGAGGGGCCACTGGCTGCAACCAAGCTGGGGTTTCCACAATCCTGGGCTCGGAACATGTGAGCTCTAGCAGGGGCAATGGGAGGGGGGAGGGGCATGCTGGGAGAAGACACTGTGAGATTGCAGCTATGGTAGAGCCCAGGGTAGCACCCTTGTCGACCTTGCTGTCCCCAGTCATTTGGGGACTGCAGGTGTAGCCCCATCCCCCCTCCCTCTGCAGCCCTGGGTAAATGCAGGTTCCAGGAGAGGAAGATCTGGGACTAGAAACCAAATCCTCTTGCTGTCCTAAATTTTAAATATGGAAATGCCAACCTGAAAGCTCCTGCATTTCAAAGATTTATGGGCAGTCAAGTCCTCTCCCTCTTTTCTTCCTTCTTGACCTTAGAGCATCTAATAGGGCCAGGAAGGACAGCAGTGATGTATGATACATGACCTGAGAGTGGGGTTGAGGTTCATCGAGCACCAGCCTAATTCTTCTGGCACCGAAAACCAGAAATGAAGTGTGGGCACCAAACCTGAGTCCTGACCGTTAGCCCGGGTGCTGAGCCATCTTCTAGAATCTCTCACCACATGTGTCTTCCACTGTGTCTGTACATCTACCTGGCTTCCCATCCTGAACTCCAGCCTGGCTTTGGAGAGGCAGGGGTGGCACCAGAGCTGGGTTATAGAGGACACAGTCTGAGCGTGCACGGGGAAGGCGTGGGCATTCTGAGGAGCAGGACACCTGCACGGATTCCCTGAAATGCTAGCACCTGCATCTTGAAATGAAGATAAAACTCAATGTGTGTCATGTGTCAATACAAAACCTCTCCCAAATTCCCACAAAATGGGGGAGTGAGCCAGAGTAAGGGAGGTTATATCCCCGGGGAGGGCTGTAGCCTGTCCAGCATGATGGCGACTCAGGCAAGCAAAATGCCTTATCACTTCCAAATTCTAACTGCCCTCCAAAGCCCAACTTGGTTCTTGCCCTTTGGTTTCCTCAGACCACAAGTCCATTTTGGGGGGCGGAGGGAGGGTGATAATTACAAAGAGAAGAAAAGAAATTAAGGAGAGGGGACAGACAGCGAAGACAGAGATTTCTCATTAAAGTGTAGGTTCGATATTTCATTGCTGTGGTGTTTCTCCCAAAACCTGTAGTCCCAATCTAATCCTGGGGGAAACAGTGGGTTAACCTAAGGTGAGGAACAGTCTACAAAGTGTTTGACCAGTACTCCTCAAAATCGTCAAGGTCACAAGAAACAAAGGAAGACTGAGAAACAGTCCCAACACAGGACAACTGTGTCCAACCCTGGAAGAGAAAAAGGACATGAGTGGGAAAACTGGTGATCCAGAAAACAAGCCTGCAGTTTATCTAACATGATGTATAATGTTAATTTCTTAGTTTTGACAAGAGTCCCATGGTTATATGAGATGCTCATATTAGAGGAGACACGGTGAAGGCTATACAAGAATGTTCTACCCTATGCTGGCAACTTTCCTGGAAATGTAAAATTATTCCAAAATTTAAAAGTTTATAAAAAGAGAAGGATGTAACTTTAGAAGACTCAAAGGGAAAGCAAGAATTAACTTCAAGGTGTATCTCTTGATTTCTTAGGTAAGAAAGAGAGCAAGACGTCTGCGAGAGGGACCAGTAGTGGGTGTTGGGACAACCACTGACAAAGTCACATAAGCCCATTTACTACCAAAGATACCCAAACAGCTTCAATAAAAGCTACCAAAACATCTTACACAGAAATATTATTCTACGTCTATGAGTAAACAGTGGCCTCTAGCAGGTGGGATAAAGTAGCTCGTGTTTATTAAAGGTTATATGTTTCAGGAACTGCCCCCAAGAGCTTTAAAAACATGACCTCCTTTCAATCTCAAACCATCCTGTGAGGCAGAAGTTATTAGTGTCCTCAGGAAGGGTAACTGAGTCACAAACAATTTAAGTGACTTGCTCAAGGTCTACATAGCTCGAAAGAGGTGGAGCTAGGATTTGAACCAGACCGACTGGAGTGATACACACTCTGATGCTCTTCTGTCCCTCAAGGGGCCATCAGCTTCTCCAAGGATCAGCTCCTTCTATGTCCCAGGATCCCGGTGAGGCCCTAGGGATACAACAAGAAGCCAAACAGACTGGTATTTTACTTATCGTAAGTGCCCAGTCTTTGTTTCATTCAATCTCCATAACAATTCTGGAAGATGAGCAAAAATGCTATTTTGATTCCCAAGTGGCAAAAGGAGTGAGGCTCCGGGAAGTTAAGTAACTCGCCTGAGGCTAATAATAGGGAGTGGGTGGGGCTAGTGACAGGGAAGTGGGTGGGGCCAGAACAACACGGAATTCCCTCAGTTCCCAGCTCTCTGCACTTAACAATTTTCCAGTCTGGCTGATTACTAACATGTTCCTCTCATGTCTACTGAGCACAAGTCCACTTTACCTTTAAGCCTCATAAGGTTAAAAGCAGGACTTGGCCCTGGAGAAGAAGCCACCCAAGAATGAGAGACAATCTGACTTGCCTTTGGAGACTGAGTTATTGGGAGATGCAAGGGGGTGTCCTCAGAGACTGAAGTCCTGATGCAGTGAAATGCATTCCTGGTGGGACCCTTTCTTCCATCGGGTCTGCACAGGTGGCCACAAGCCTGCTTCCTGTATTATGATCATTAAATGCCTTCCCCACCCAAACAAACGAGACACTGTATCCCAAGGCGAAGGGCGCCTCCCCTCAGCATTTTTTAAAGTCTTGTTCGGCAGAGTCAGTATCGATTTCCAGAGATAAATGATCTAATGATCATGCCACGATCATTCAAATACCTGATTAACACCCACAGTCAAAGTCAGAAAGTCAAGGGAAGTGTGGAAAGCGGGTCAGGGAGTTCTCATGGAAAGGGGTTTGCATGACTCCACTTGGTGATTAGCCATACGGTTGTAAGCACTCCCCGTCACTCTCAGAATGCCAAAACTAATTAATAGTATAATATGAAAAAAAAAAGTATAGTACTTCCACTGTAATTACATTTGTCCATTTGTGAATGAAGTACATTTTTTACTCATCCTTGCAACTAATCAGGGCTTAGAGGAATGAACGCCATTCATTCAGTCATCCATTCAAAAACATTTCCTCAGCCCCCATTATGTGCTGAAATGTGTGGAAAGGCAGGGTAATTAAAGGCAGTTCCTGCCCTCAAGGAGTTTGCATGTAGAATTCCCAGACCTGTAGAAAGAAAAGCATGACACAGAAGAATGAGAGCAATAATTATTGGGCCCCCTCCCCAGGTACAGGGGGCCTCAAAAGAGAAACAAAATAGATCGGCTTTGGGACATCAGGTAGGGTTTCAGAGAGAAAAAGATGCTTGTATCAATTTGAAAGAGTGAGTTTTTTGAATGTCATTGAGGATAAAAAGTAGCAAGTGAGCTACAGATATGTGAGAATGATCTGTGAATTAAAACATGTGTTCACTAATCATGGATTCAGGGACAGACAAAACTTGGAGTATACAGCTGTGTGTACTGAGCGAGGCCGGAGTCCCAGGGAGGACAAACATGGCAAATACAGAGGAGGAGGCAGAGAGTCATGTCACTACATGGCGGATTTCTGGGAACATGAGTCCTGGCTGACTGAGCAGCCAGTGAGCACCGCGTAGCACGCCAGGTCTGGGCGATGACCCGGTTCATGGGGCAAGGCCACCAAGGCCCTTGACCTCTTACCCCGAGGGACGCTGAGCCCCTCATGGCTCTTCCACTCTCCTCTGACACCCTTCCCACCTGAGGGACGCTGAGCCCCTCATGGCTCTTCCACTCTCCTCTGACACCCTTCCCACCTGAGGGACGCTGAGCCCCTCATGGCTCTTCCACTCTCCTCTGACACCCTTCCCACCTGAGGGACGCTGAGCCCCTCATGGCTCTTCCACTCTCCTCTGACACCCTTCCCACCTGAGGGACGCTGAGCCCCTCATGGCTCTTCCACTCTCCTTTGACACCCTTCCCACCTGAGGGACGCTGAGCCCCTCATGGCTCTTCCACTCTCCTCTGACACCCTTCCCACCTGAGGGACGCTGAGCCCCTCATGGCTCTTCCAGTCTCCTCTGACACCCTTCCCACCTTCCTTTCAGCACATTTTATTTTTTAACAATAAACACCTTCTTTACATGACCAAAGTTGGAAGAGAGGAAGATTTATTGGCCTTTCCGGACTTTGATTTTCCTCGGATGGAACTCTAGCTCCTTGCCCTCTAGCACGTAGCCATGTGCTTGGCCACACTGGCCTGGCCTGGAAGCCAGGCATGCCAGAAGCTTGCCGTGCTGGAACCGTGCCTCCAGAAGACTGCTGATTTTGGCATTCTTTTTTCCTTTCATCATATTTCTTCTGAATTTTCTTTGATCGTTTTGTGTTTAAAATCTCTTCCTCCTCGGGAGTCAGCTTGGCCCCCCCTTCTTGCGGTGTCACGGGGCTCGCTCCACTGTGGGTACAGGGCGCTGTCAATAAGCACAATCCAGTTCTGAACCGGGGCGTTGGGGCCGACCAGCTCATTGCTGGATGCACGGCAGAGGTCAACAATCCTTGTTTTGTGTGTAGGACACTTGGAATCCCAGGAGACGTTCCCCATGTCCAGCCTCAAGGCCTGGTACTTTCTTAACTGCCTCCCCGAGCGTGGACTGTGAGTACGCCAAGCTTAGCATCGGCAGCGGGGCGTCCCAGCCCATACTTGTGCTTCTTGTGGTAGGGATTTCTCTTGCCCTTGGCCTCGAAGCACCTCCACCAGCGGTCCCCGGAGATGCCCATCGCTCTCAGTGTCAGCCGCCAAAGAGCCTTTCATCACATTTCACTATCTGACTCTCCTCTATTGTTTTATCCTAATAATCTTTTTGTTCAGGAGTGCTCACAAAGCACTCCCCTCTCCCCTGACTTCTCTGTCAGCCTGAAATTCCTGAGACTGAAACTTTTAAGATGCTTTTGCCTCCCTGCCAAACACACCCTCCCCCTGCAAAGACAAAGGGAGGCCAGAAGTCCAGCCACTCTGGGCCGACTCCCCGGGGGGTGACAAGCACCCCATCTCAAGAAGCACTGGAAAAGCCAGATCCCCTCTTCTCCTCCAATATTGCAAACCTGGAGCACTGAATAAGCAATCCTCTATTAGAGAAGAAAAAATCACATTCCTAGTGGCAGTCAGCAGGAGGTAGGGGCTCTTCCAGCTTAATGACTTGCAAATCAAAAGCATGAAAACCAGAATGCACCTTTTGAACCTCCTTCCCATTCAGCCTCGTTGTCCTCATCATTTTCTCCCATAGCGTTCCTGTTATTTTTGCTACCAGAGCAATAACCTTCCTTGTGCATTTTTAAAATGTGGGAGGAGGAGCTGTCCAGTGATCTCAAAGCATATGTTTTTGATTCTCATAAGATTATGGATACCAAAGGAATAAAAATGGAAATCACTACTGCCAAGATATGAAAGAAAGTTTGCATAGTAAAATAATTTAAACCTAACATTTGGACCCAATAAGGCAAATGGAACGTTTTTTCCATATTTTTGGAAAATGTGCATTTTCTTCACATTAAGTGGTACCAATAAAAAATAATGATTCTCACTCAGTTTATTTCTATAAATTAGATTGGCTTATAGTTTTCCAGGACATGGTTTTGTATCAAGCTATATGGCAAACACCTGGGCATAAAATACGCTCTGCTGTTTGCTTCCACGTGGGAGAAACAGGTCACCGTTCCTCTCTTCTAAATCTAGAGCAAAGGTCAGCTAAAGCCAGTTAATATGTTTAGTCCTCTCTAGCTGCCGAGAATGAGCGTTACATCAACAGCTTGCGGAGGTCCAAGAGCAAAGCCAGGAAGTTCCTCCCAACTCCACCGTTTCCCGGTTAGAAACCCGGGGATGCCGCAATCCGTGCTGGTAAGCACATCTGACTCATCCTGGAATCAGATAAAGAAACACAGAAGCCCAAAGAACAAGAAAGGGCTCAAAAACACGCTTCGGTAGAATCCGCGTATGACCGCAGTTATCTAGGGGAGGTCTCTCGAACGAGAGCGTGCACCCGTAAATGATAAGGAAACAGGGGGTGTTTGGGGATGAGGCGATGGGGAACGGGGAGAGAGAAAAGGAGAGGAGAGAAGAGATGGCAGAGAGCGAAGAGATGAAAGCAAGTTTTAGGTCTAGAGCTCATGTTGTCTAAAAACAAGAGTGTGAAGGCACAAGGAGTTTCTTCCCGCAGGACCAAAGCTGCTGGAGACCCAAACTCAAGCAGAAATGCAGGGCTGAGCGCTGAGTTAGAGCCAGGAGTGAGGCTTCAGAGACCGGGAGGCTTCAAGCTCCGCCGCTCCTGGAACCTGCTGGATGCGAGCTCCAGCCGCTGAGAACCCCATTTTCTCACGATCGCATGTGACAAATTCCTTCCTTCCCCATCTCTCAGGCCTGTTGGAAAGCTCAAAGAGAGATGAATGCAAATGAACTGTGATCATTGTAAAATATTCCACACGTGGAGTGTGTGCGGTGGAAAGAGTGGAAGGTGGTGAATTATTTATTATTCTTTGGCTCGAGTGTCAGCTGTTCGTAAAGTCTTCATGTCCTCCAGCAGCTGAGGCACGATCCACTGAGATTTCAATAAAATTGCCTTGAATCCCTAGCCCACAAACAGTAGGAAACCAAGCATCCTTCCCAATACCCCAGAGGATTCGGAGGGGGCTGTTTTGTCCTCATTCCGGCCTAGCTCCAATTTCCCACTCTTGCTGGATTTCCAATCCCTTCTCCAATTTTTGTTTCCTGCAGGTGCTGGACTTTTTTTTTTTGTTCATCACTGGGGCCAGCCCAAGTTCTGGCACTTCCCCCACAGTGCTACGGACTCTGGACTGGGCAGGGAGACTTTCACTGAGGACTTGAAGATATAGGGCAGTGTTGTTAGGGTAGTGTTATGTGTACTACAGATAGGGAAGCAAGTGACCTAAAAACTGAATGCCAGGGATTCCTTTGTTAACTGTCCCTGGCTCCTCTGGGCACTGGAAATACCTTGCTGGTCCTCTCTGCACAGAGAGCCCCACCCTACCACCACCCCAAGTGGACTTCTCTTCTCCTCTCTCATCTCCCATCAAGCTACCATCCCCCCAATTCTGTCACTCTTCTCCCGGCCCCCCTTGTCTGGATCTGGTGCAGGGGAATCAACCCAGGCTATACATTGGAATCTCTTAGAAGGGGGGGGAGGGTGTTTAAAAATAGTAATGCCCAGATCCCACCCCAGGCCAATTACATCAGAGGCCTTAGAGCTGAGGACATGCACAAATAGTTTTCCAAATCCCCTAATGTACAAGCAGGGTTGAAAACCACCTCCGATCTAAGGCACGTAAGCCATGTCCTGGGGCGAGCTCACCTTTTGTACTCAAAAAAGTCATCAAGGTATTTTGCTAAACAAAAGATAATTCTCTCCCTGAGAGAATTGCTGCCAATTTTTTAACTGAACATGATTTTTCCTGCCATAAATATTATCTTAAGAAATCGGCCAGCAATCCACACTTCACTTATCCCAGAGTCAGGATCTTTCCCCAACATGAGCATTTCTGGACGAGCCCCTGGCTCTCTCCATGCTGGCTCATTTTCCTGGGTCACAAAAGAGCAAGGCGGGCAGAGAAGAAATGAAGGAATCCACACAAAGAGGAATCTGGTTTCATTGTTGAGCAACTTTAGGGCAGGTAGAAAATCAAAACACAAATGGAAAGCTGACAGTATTTTGGAATCGTGTGTATAGAAACATTCTCAACCTTAGCAAGCAAAAAGAAGAGGCAGCCCCATGGCAGTGTTTTGTTTTAAAAACAAGCACAGAGATCCTTTACTCTGAATCTCTCAGAAAACTGAGATTCTGTGGATCTCATATAGATCCCATCCTTTAGTTCTCCTACCACCCAGCGAAGGAGGGAAGCAGAGCAGGTGTTGTTATGCATTTTTCCAGAACACATGTTTCAGAATGTAAGTTCCAAAATGAACTTACACGCCGAGAGGGGGAGTGGGTCGGCCAATGCCACCCTGCTAGGACAAGGCAGAGCTGTTGCTTAAATCGTAGCCCTTGTCTTAGTTTGTTCGGCCGCTGTGACCCACAAACTAGGTGGCGTATACACAGAAACCTGAGATCGGAACGGCAGCGTGTGAGTTCTGAGGACAGTCTCTCCCGTGTGGCAGACGGCCGCCTCCTCACATCTTCACGTGGCAGCAAGCAGGAAGGAGAAAGCCCTCCTGGGACTCGGTGAGGGCACTAATCCATGCATGGGGGGCCCCACCCCCATGACCTCATCGAATCCTAATTACTCCCCAAGGGCCCCACGTCCTAATCCATCACACTGGGGGAGAAGGGTTTCAACATAAGAATTTGGAGGGTAGGCCACAAACATTCAGTCCATACCTGTCTTCTGACTCCCATCAGGCACCCTTTCTGACCTCATCATGCCTCTTCCTTTGTGTCACCTTGTCACCAGCGAGTCGCTATGCCTGGGGTGTGTGTGCAGGTACACACACACACACACACCCTGACCATCACAGGCTGGCAGGCCACATTCCATGTACGCAGGCCTCCTGAACAAGGGGTGATCAAGGAAGAACATGAGATGCCCAAGACCATCTATGCCTTCTGTTTCTGGGGTGGGAGACGAGAAAGCAAGCTTGGCACTTGTGACCCACTAACAGATCCCTTTTGCCCCCTTTCTCCTTTTGTCCCCTGCTGTGTCCTCGTGCGCTCCCCTCTGAGATGCTGCAATTCTTCTCTCAGGACAGGAGCTGGTGTCAGGCCTGGCCTTTGTCTGAACAAGTCTATGTCACCAGTCCCTGAGGGGAAACATTTTAGATTCTGTCTTTGTTGGGAAAAAGAATGGTAACTCATAACCTTCTAGAATTAGGCCTAGCACAGAACCCCAGGGATGATGGTTAACTGACTGATCCTTGGATCTCAGAGCTAGAGGGGCTCAGTGAAGGTCATCTCCCGGACTTCAGACAGACAGGACACTGCCCTTCCCCCACCAGTGCACAAATCGGGCCCATGTCCTCCTCCTGATGAGTGCGCCAAGGCTTGTCCAGAAGCAGAGACGGCCCACTCTCCACTCACAAGGGAAACTGAGTCTCGGTCCCTTTAAAGCAGAGTTGTTTTCATGAAGGAAAGTGGTCTTGGGGCTGCTGGGTCAAAGAGGGGACTCTGAAGCATCGGTCTCCCTTCGAACTCCTGTGGAATGCTTGTGACCCTGAATAATTTCTACGAGGCCCTTCGGCTCCAAGCTCTGCAGACAATCTCAGGTGAGAAACAAGATGACGATGAGGTGTCCTAAAAATGCCTCTAAAAACCCATCACTTGACGGGACCTGTCTCACCACCTATTCCCAGGAACGTAATACAATCTCTCCCGCTCCAGCCTTCCACCCTTCCCCTTGTGCTCTCTGAAACGCAGGCCTGGGGACTGAACACATATGGGTCTAGTTGGTCGATCTGGTGTCCTCCAAGGCCGTAAATTCAGACGGTCACAAATCAGCCTCAGGGAAACTTCAGCCCCAGACACGCCTGTGCTCACGTCCAAGCCCTGGTGCCCAGGCTGAAATATGGCTGTGTGCGTGCCTTCCGTATCGCCAACCTGCTGGACATGCCTCCCTGTCAGAGATGCTTTACGGCACGGCCTCGGGACCAGAACACAGTGGCCAGCTACCACCCCAGCTGCGGCGCCCCGAGGCTTTGATCTCCTGCTGCAAGCCCAGCGTCAGCAGGCCCGGCCAGGCATTCCCGCACAGGGGTCTGAAATGTGGCTTTCCTAAGCACCCCGGGGTAGCGGGGAGGGCTCTGGGTTCCCCCTGCACCCCAGCACGGCACTGTCAGTGCTGACGCTTTTCTTCCCCTGGTAACTCTTTGTGACATCCCATTGTCACCAGCTGCCCACAGAACACCCCTGGTCCTTCTCCTTCGCTGGTGCTGACAGCTGACACAGAGCCTGCTCACACTTCGCATGAAAATGCTCCTTCTTGGAGGCCCTTCTCCAAGAATCTGAGCTCGAATGCAGACAGGGCATTAACTCAGCGCAAGTTTCAAACACAGTTTTCTGAGTCCTAGGAGGTACTCTGGCCTAGTCGGTCAGGAGCCAATTTACACCAGTCTCCAAAGTTGGTGCCATCGTAATGCTTCCCTGGTCCCAAGAGAAGTCCGAAGGCAAGACTCGTCTGGGAAAAGCACACAGCATGAGCCCGGAGCGCTCAAGCTGCCCCAGCAGGCCTTTGTAACCTCGAGTGTGTGGCAAATTCACAGTAGAGCTTGGAAAGAGCAAGACCGGTGCCTGGGTCCCCTTCCCAAACACAGACACTGAGTGTCTGAGGTCCACGGATTTTCAGAGCTCTCAAAGGTGCTTCTCCATGTGCAGCCGAGGCTAACAACTGAGTGAGGACAGTGGCACTTTTCCCCAAAGTTTATCTTTAAAGCATCCCCCAGCTGGGTGAGGAGAGTTTGGGAGGTACCCCAACACTCTAATTACCTTTCCAGCACCCCCTCATTCATGCCCTACCATTTACTGGGCACTTGCATTGTGGGAGGCCCTGTGAGTTAGCCCTAACCTCGCTTCTTCAGAGAACCAGAACCAGCAGGATACTTGTATATATAAATATATATACATTGAGAGAGAGAGAGATTTACTATCAGAAATTGGGTCACATGATTACAGAGACAGAGGCCCCCTGAGATCTGCAGTCAGCAGGCTGGAGACTCAGGAGAGCTGCCGGCGTACAAAGTTCCAGTCTAAGTCCAAGTCCAAAGGCAGGAGAAGACTGATGTCTCAGCTTAAAGACAGGCAGAGAAAGCAAGTTCTCTGTTCTCAGTCTTCTGTTCTTTTCAGGTCTCCCAGGGACTGGATGAAGCCATCCCATACTCCAGAGGACAATCTGCTTTCCTCAGCCTATGAATTAAAATGTTAATCTCATCAAACAACACCCTCGCAGATGTTTAATCAAATATCTGGGCACCTCGTGACCCAGTCAAGTTGACACACAAAATTAACTGCCACACTGCTGTTCTAGGCGCTACAGCGAATATTAAAAGGATCTGGATTCCTGCCCTCAAGGAGCTGCCGGTCTCATGACAATGAAAGACACGTGTGGACAGCTGGTCTCCACAGCGTAGTGAAGCCACACAGAGAGGACAGCGGGGGCTCAGAGGAGAAACGTCAGAGCCAAGATGGTCGCCAAAGTCCTCCTGGAGAAACTGGTATTAAGCTGGGCTGAGAGGCTATTATTGGTTGAATTGCGTCTAATGAAAGCTATGTTAAAGTTCTAACTCCCAGTAATATGAGCAGAATGTGATCTTATTTGGGAATAGGGTGGTTGCAGATGTCACTAGCAAAGATGGGGTCATGCTAAAGTAGAGTGAGCGCTTAATCTGATATGACTGATGTCCTTATAAGAAGAGGAGAGAGACACAGAGAGACGCCTTCACCAGAAGCTCAAGAGACGAGCGGCACGGATCATTTTCTCCCTCAGAGCCCTCAGAGGATTGAACCGTGCCGACACCCTGATGTCAGACTGCTGGCCTCCAGAGCCGTGAGAGAGGACAATTCTCTTGCTCTGAGCCACCCGGCGGGCGGTCCTTCGTTACGGCAGCCCTAGCCAACGAAGAGGCTAGGACAAGCGGGGTGGGGAGGGCGACCCAGGAGAAGCAGAGGTGGCAATGAATAGTGCTTGGGAAGGACAAGGACTAACGCAGCTCAAACAATGAATTTCAGAGAAGTAAGAAACGATAGAAGACAGGAATCCAGGCTGCCACGAAGCACCTTGTTCCCCAGCCACGCCACGGTGCTGCCCAGGGTTGAGGGAAACGTCTCACCCCTCCACCCACGTAATATAACTGGGTGCTCCCTTCCTCTCTCTTACCTTCTCCCCCTCCCTGGGCACAGTGACTGTGAGGGTGGGCATGTGACCCAAACATCCTTCTTGGCCACAGGAATGGGTCCATGGATGGGCACGGAGCCAAGGCAAGCCAATTAGAGCCTTTCCCTGGGACTTTTTATTTTTACTATTATTAAAACTTGTAGAAAAGAGCCCTTTTCTCTCTGCTCACAGGCCTGTGAAACGTGAACTTGAAGCTGCCCTCAGCCACATCCTTGTAATGCAAATAAATAAGGAGGTGAAACGACCCTTCTATCACTCTTGCCCTTGGTTCTAGACACCAAGGTTTTTGGAGCTACATCTGGATTTTTACCCCTTTCCAGTTCTTCGATCAATTCTGTGAACTACCCACAACAACCTCGTCCTCACACGTTAAAAACAAAAATAACTTTGTTTTTAAACTGACTTAAATGGATTTCTGCCACTCGCTACCAAGGGAGCCCCAACTAGGACATAATGGGAGAACGCATATTGCCCACATCCTGAAGAGCTTTGATGCCAGGCTGCAGGGTGTATTTTTAACCCCACTAGCTAGAGATTATTAACTGGAGTCTATAGAATCTGGCTTCGGGGTTCCCCATGAAACTCCAGAAAATATGTAGAAAATGCACACAAATGTGCAGCCGCCCGGGAAAAGGCAGCATGAATGCCAACACGTTCCCAGTAGCAGAGTCCTTGACCACCCCCGAAAAGATTCAGAGCCACTGACATGCGCGACAAGAAGCCATAACAGACCTAAAAATCACAGAACCCATTATCCTCCACGAACAATTCCTAAGCACCTCAGACAGACAGCCATCTCGTCAACAAACACGCTGTCCATGCAGGGTCAAGAGCTGTTGGGGAAGTGAAGATACATGTGACATCATTTTATCAAGGAGTTCCGTCACCTTGGGAGGGGGATGGGCATCCAAAAATTTCAACAGAAAGTGAGAGAGCCTAAACAACGCAATGACGATGCAGACCGGAATGCCTAGAACATTTTCCACAGCCCTGAAGGAGCAGTCATGTTGTGACCTTCAGACTAGACCGGCAGCATCAGCATCTCCTGGACACATATTAGAAACACAGATTTCAAGCGTCACCCCAGACTTTCTGAATCCCAGTGGGCAAGATCCCCCAGTGGAGGTGTATGCAAATTCGTGTGAGCTGCACTCCCCCGGGTAGTTCTCAATGTAGTGTAAATATGATCCTCCCGGGAGGAAAACGCGCCCAGAAGAGACAGAAGCAGGGACCACATGCCCAGGTTACCATGGGCCTGCCGCCATGCGGATCAAGCTGCATTTCCAGCAACAGGGGACGTGTACAGGGACATGAGCGGCTGGGAGCACAGGAGGCCGTGGGCCACAGTGTGTTAACCCAAGCCTAGAAGTGGCCTTCGGTCCTGCTGGATGCTGCGCCTGCACTAGATGGTCTCCCTGAGCGGCCAGAGCGATACCAGCAGACTTCACACGCATCGGCACACTCAGAGGGGATAAGCTAACATCTGGGGAGCACGGCCTGTTTATTCTGCTGGTTTGTGGAACAAAGAAGCACAAGAAGGCTCTTGGAGTGCCCAAGCATCAGCCCAACACAGAGCCGGCGGGGCAGGGGCCTTCCCAGAGGGCAGCAGCCCCATCACTAGGCTTCGGAGGACCCCAACAGACAGACACACAGACAGACAGCAGAGCTGAAATGCTAGGGCACCAGGAACTCAGGGTCTAGGGACTAGTAATATCAATTAAGCCAAAAGGATTCCCTGGTTCACTTAGGTTTAGAAATGCCACACGAAGCAAAGTTAAATGTGTTCTTTAACACAGAGAGCACCTCTGACCCACAGCGAGGGCTGTGAATCTTCAAGAGGAAGGTAGAGTAGGTTTTCATTCCCAGGCACCAATCACAGAACACTTGCCATCTGTGTGAGGCAGCCGGGGCCGCCAGGACCAAGGACCACAGGCAGGGCGACCTAAAAAGCAGCAATCGATTTCTCACCATCCTGGAGCCTGGGAAGTCTAAGATCAAGGTGCCAGCTGACAGGCATTCTGGTAAGGGCTCTCTTCCTGGCTGGCTGACTTCTGCCTCCCAGGGCAGGAAGAAAGCAAACAGCACGTGCCTTTTCTTCTAAGGGTACAAATATTATCAAGAAAGCCCCCCACTCATGACGTCACCTAACCCTTCCAAAGTCCCACCTCCCGATACCATCACATGGGAGGTGAGAGCTTCAGTACACGAATGGAGGGAGGGTGGGTAGTCCACTCAGTTCCTAGCACTATCCTGCCATAGACAGGAAGACTTCAGAGCAGACTCGAAAATACCAGCAAAGATGGACATGACAGAGATCCCTCTGGGGAAAGAAGACAGTCGGGAATGCGTGCAGTAGGAGTTCTAAGGGTTTTCTGTCCTGGGCAATAGAGCTATTAAAGGATGTAAGTTGTTTGCAGCAAACATTGCAAATGTGCTGAGAAGTTCCCTGTAATAACGACCATGGCCATTTCTGCGAACTCAGTATGAGCTGGAGGCCCGTTATGAGCCAGACTTCCTTTACATTGTCACATGTCGTGCTCCGAACTACTGTGTAAGGAAGCTACTGTGCTCGTCCCCATGTTCAGATGATGAGACCAGGGCTTTAAAAAGTCAATTAGCTGCCTTAAGTCTTAGAGCTAGCTAGTGGCAAAGCTACCTGAGAGCCCTCTGATTTCAGGCACCTGCTAAAATGCTATAAAAATTCTTCATTCCTTGGCACATGAGAAACATGCCCAGGACCTACGCTTAGACTCACAGGTCACCTTTCGGGTGGGGGTCGCTCCCGGTGACTCTGGAGAAGACACATACAGAACAAAGCCAAGCTTCATGTGCGGGATCCATCGCCCCTTTATTTTCATGTTTTAGGTTTAGTATCTCTGTCTTGTCACTGTATTTTCATATACTGTTTCTTCAAACTCACCCTATGGTATATTTTAAAACTAGGCAATTCGGGAACAATGATAGACATGGAGCTTACGTGATGTGCTGACACTAATGCCCACCCTTCTAACCCTGGGGTTAGCTATTCACTTGGTAAAATGAGTAGCTTCTGGCCTTCACACATCCTATCTGTCAAGCCAGTATTTTTATATTTACAAATTTCAAAGAGGAAAATAACTTGTCACTCTCAATCAACAAACCTGGCTTTTTGCAAAGGAACTGCTAAAAAGTTTCCCTCTGCGTAAAACCATTCCAAGGACTTGACTCAAGCAAAGAGGGCAACGGACTTGGTCATGAATGAATCCACGGTTTTCTAGGAATGTTTTCCTCTGAGCGTAAGAATCCCCTGCCCAGGGGCGCCCGGGTGGCTCAGTGGGTTAAAGCCTCTGCCTTCGGCTCAGGTCATGATCCTGGGTTCCAGGGATCGAGCCCCGCAACAGGCTCTCTGCTCGGCAGGGAGCCTGCTTCCTCCTCTCTCTCTGCCTGCCTCTCTGCCTACTTGTAACCTCTGTCTATCAAATAAATAAAGAAAATCTTAAAAAAAAAAAGAAAAAAAGAATCGCCTGCCCATAGACCACCTTCATTCCCAGCAGAAGGAGAAAAATTGTAAAAAAGCTGCAATGTTAGGATTTTTCAGATGCAAGAGTAAATAGCTAAAAATAGATCTGGCTTGAGGGCAGGACCTGGAACCGCCACCATCCACACAGCACTCCCCGCCTCCTTACCTCTAAGGCGAGGGGCAGCACCACCGCTCTTCAGTCCTGAAAGTCAGGATCCCGCCAGTGACGGGTGTCCTGGTGACATCTGCGTACCAGCCCCAGTTCTAACTCCTGGGGAATGCCCAACCTGCTTACATCATTCACTCCAAGGCAGCTCCACAGTTTTGATCAGAAGATCCTCAAAATAAGAAGCTTTAACCTACACTGTCCCAGACAGATGGAAATGCATTCTCTCGTTCAAGTTCTTTTTAAAAGTGTACATGACACTGGACAGTACCCAGTGTCAGTGTCTAGAGCCATAAGTCCTTCATCTCTGGCCTAAATTTCATCTACTTCTACTGAAATAAAAGACCAGATTTCTCCTATATTCTGGGTCACAAAATTTCTGTTCGGCAAAAGTAATTTAATTGCTTTCCAATCTGCTCTTTTATTTTGTTTTTACTATTAATTTTAAAATTATTAGTTATCTTAAACATGTGCAAAGGCATATAACAATAATAAAACAGCAGCCTGCGTACCCACTGCCTAGATTTAATGCATGCTCCCACACGGCCATTTCTGCTAAGACAGAGAGAGCAGTTGTTCTTAGAAGATACGAAGCACTACAGGTATGGTCAGTCACCTGCCTATGCTCAGTCCCCTGCCTTTTGTTCTCTGCGGAGGTAACAGCACTAGGAACTGGTGCATCTAGCTCTCATGCAGGCTCATGCAGGTTTTTATATGTCTACTACATATGTATATCCACATAGTAATGCCAAGCTATCTCCTTGAACTCTTAAATGTGTATCAGTGGTTTCATACTGAGTTCATCCTTTTAAAAATCGCTTTCTTGGGGCACGTGGGTGGTGGCTCAGTCGTTAAGCATCTGCCTTCAGCTCGGGTCATGATCCCAGGGTCCTGGGATTGAGCCCCACATCGGGTTCCCTGCTGGGCAGGAGGCCTGCTTCTCCCTCTCCCACTCTCTCGCTGTGTCTCTCTCTGTCAAGTAAATAAAATCCTTTAAAAAAAATCGCTTTCTTTTCTTCAACCAAGATTTAAAAAAAAAAAAAAAAGATTTTATTTAGTTAACAGAGAGAGAGAGAGAGACAGCACAAGTAGGCAGAGAAGCAGGCAGAGAAGCAGGCAGAGAGAGGGGGAAGCAGACTCTCCGCTGAGCAAGATCATGACCTGAGCTGAAGGCAGAGGCTTAACCTACTGAGCCACCCAGGCGTCCCTCAACCAAGCTTTTTAAGATGATGGGTAATTAACATATAGACAATGCTACTGTGAAGACTCTTGCTAAGGCTTCCTATACACAAACAGGAAACTTTCTTTAGGGCCTACATATCTAGAAGTGTTTGTCCCAACGTCCGGCTTCACCAGCATAAATTTTTATACTTTACTGGACATTTATGTTTTCCTTTTTGTGACTTGTCACATAAAAATCTTTGACTGCTTTGCATTTCCTCTTCATTATGATTTGTAGGGAATTTTATATGCTTCAGAGACCGATCCTTTATCAGTGTATATGCTAAAAATATCTTCTATTCTGTGGCTTATCTTTTCACTTTGGCTTTGATTGCTTTTGTCATGCAGAAGTTTATCAGTCATTTGGTTTATGGTTTGATTTTTCTGTGTTTTGTTCAAGTAGTGCTTCCCTTTCCTGGGGTCATAAGTATATCCTCCTGGTCAACCTCACCTAGCCTACATGGTCCTAGTATCTACCATCTTTTCTCTTCTATACTTTTAAAAGTATCATAAAGATGATTTATTGCTATCATAAAAGAAACAGATGATTATTACAGAGGATCTAGGAAAAGCAGAAAGAAAACAAATCAGTACATCATTAGGGTCACTTTTAAAGTAACATTGATGCATATGACATCGACTTCCTCTGAACTTCGATCTCCTCATCTGTAAGATACGAACAAGGAGGCCCATATTGCATTATTATGGCCCCATTTTATATCAAATTTCATATGCCAAGCCTATAACTGGCAAAATCTTTCCTTAAAGAATCCCGTGAGCCCTTGTCTACCAGGGTGCAAAGTTCCTGGAGAAAAGTAAAACAGAGCCATGGACATGCTTGTTGGTTCGAGTCCGAGTTACGGGCAGGATCCCAGGAAAGACAAATTCTGTGCAGTCAGTAAGGCTGCTACCATGTCAGGGCATAACTATCCTAGGGGTTGTTCCTATAATCACGAGACCCCTCCATTTATAAAAGCACACTACAGAGACAGTACCTAAAACGGCATGGAAACTAGCTGGAGAATAAAAGCCACCAGCTGACCTCATCCTCAGTACCTCCCTGCTCAAAGGAGTCAATTAGCAAAAGGGAAAACAATGGACTTTTTTGGAATTATATAATTCCATTGTATTTTTGCCAGGTATCAGATTTCACGACTCACTGCCATGTGCCACATCATGAAAGAACTTATTGTTACATACACAAAACAAGAACAAGCTCACAACGCTGCAAAAAGTAGAATTCCACATTCTTTGTCTCATTGCAGTTGAAATCTTCAGGTTAACAGGCAATTACATTCACAAAACCTGTCGTGCTCCGAACGAACATGGCTCATGTTGAGATGGCTCTCGCCTAAAGAAAGACTATTTTTAGGAAGCTTGGCAAAGAAAATTCAAGTTTTCAGCCCAAGCATGCACTGCCAAATAACTAACTCCACCAAACTCTTTATTACCAAAAGAAAAAAGAAAAAAAAAAGGCAACAAAATAATGAAATCTTTCTTTTGACCATTTTGGGGAATTCTCTTCCCACGTCTAACTACCCTTCAGCTTTCAGAATTTCCTTCACAGAATTGTGCATATACCTTCCCTGCAGAACGGTAGTATTTGAAAGTCAAGCTGGAAGTCGTCTGATTAGAATCGCTTGTCTTTCCATGTCTTGGAGGAATCATGGAGCCTTTCTGTTTAAAGTGAGAATGTGACTAGAGCAGGACCAGTTCCATTTTCAAGGACTCCAGGGCTGTGGACCTCAGATGAAGAATTCCAAACCATTGTCAGAAACAGTAAAAATCCTTTAAAACATAAAAACTGAACCCCAAATGTATCTTTATAGTTACACAAATCCAAATTATTTCATTTTCTACTAAAAACTGAGCTTCTGACAAAATATGTATGTGTTGGACCAGGATTCTCCCCCTTGGAGACAATGGAGTAAGTGTCTGAAGATACAGGCTCTGGACTTGGCATTGAGACTTCTCTGAGCAGCAGTTCCCTGGAGGTTAGATGAGCTCTTTTTTTTTTAACATGGACCACTGACTCCTGATTGGTCCCCCTATCTGCAATTTCTCACCTCTTCTCATCCACCCTTGACACGAGTGGGTCTCAGAGGGGCCCCAGACCAGCAGCATCAGTACCACCCGAGACCCTGTGAGAAATGCAAACTCTTGGGCCCCCGCTCTAGACCTACTAAGTCATGAACTCCAGTGAGGGTCTCAGCATCTGTGTTTTAAGAAGCCCTTCAGGTGGGATGCCTGAGTGGCTCAATCAGTTGAGCATCTGGCTCTTGATCTCAGCTCAGGTCTTGATCTCGGGTAATGAATTCAAGACCCATACTGGACTCCACACTGGGGAAGGAGCCTACTTAAAAAAAAAAAAAAAAAAAAAAAAAAAAAAAAAGACAAGAAGGAGGAGGAAGAGGAGGAGGCAGAGGAGGAGGAGGAGGAGAACAACAACAACAACAACTATTCCTTCAAGGGATGCTCACGCACACTAACACAGGAGAGCCACCGGCCTGCGCTGAATCCTCGTAGTGTGGGTCAAAGCTCCTCAACACAGCTCTGAAAAACTGTCATGACCAACCTCCTTCAGCCTCCAGGTTCATCCTCAGATTCCCTCCATCCCGACTCCACTACTGCAGTGGACCACACTACAGAGCAATGCTGACTTACTGAGGTGCCACCTCACCCACGAAGCTTTTCCTTCCCCTATTCCCATCCAGTTAATCACCCTTTGTCTTCTGGTTTTATCCCATGTCCCATGTTTAAAAGCACTCTATGAAGGGGTTGGAGACCTTGATCTACCCCGCTAGCCCAGGAGGTCTTTGGAAACATACAGTCGTTCACATTTCCTTTCATCAACGATTATTGAGCACGTGGCACCCAGGTGAGCACCTAGGATATAATGGACCCAGGTGAGCACCTAGGATTTAATTTTTTATTTGAGTGTCACTGACACACAATGTCACATTTGTTTCAGGTGTACAACATAGTGACTCAACAACAGTTTGAACGTTGTGCTGTGCTCACCACAGTGTAGCTGCCATCTGACTGGGAGCCTTCAACCTCTGGACCCATCCCCCACCCTCCTCTCCTCAGGCAGCCATCAGTTTGCTCTCTGTGTCTACAGGTCCGATTTTGCTTTTTTGTTGTTTATTCATTTGTTTTATTTTGGTTTTTTTAAGATTCCATATGTGAGTGAAATCATATGGCATTTGTCCATCTGACTTATTTCACTTAGCATAATATCATCAAGGTCTACCCATGATGTTGTCCATGAATTGTATTAATGTTGTCAGTGGGTTGAATTCCCAGCTGTGATACTGTGCTACAGTTACACAGGATGTCACCCATGGGGCAAGGTAGGTGAGGGGCATATGGGATATTTCCCTATTATTCCTACAACTGCATATGAATCTACAATTATCTCAAAATAGGAGTGCCCCGGTGGCTCAGTCAGTTGAGCATCTGACTCTTGATTTAGGCTCAGGTCATGATCCCAGGGCTGTGAGAACATTGGGCTCTGTGCTGAGTGTGGGGCCTGCTTAAGATCCTCTCTCTCCCTCTGCCCCTTGCCACGCTCTCTCTAAAAATAAGAAGTTAAAAAAAATTTATCTTAAACAAAAACTTTTTTTAAAAAGGTCTTGGATCTTTCAAGAGAAGTTAATTTGTCATGCAGTCACTATATAAGACTTTTAATTCCACTAAAGCACTTGATTTTTTAAATTTTTATTTATTTATTTGTAAGACAGAGAGAGAGAGAGAGAGAGAGAGAGAGAGCGTGTGCACACAAGCAAGGGGAACAGCAGGCAGAGGAAGAAAAAGGCTCCCTGCTGAGCACGGAGCCCAATGCGGGATTCGATCCCGATTCCAGGACCCTGGGATTATGACCTGAGCTAATGGCAGACACTTAACCAACGGGGCCACCCAGGTGTCCCTCCACTAATACACTTATAAATGTTATTATGAGCACATATATGAGACGGACATATGGATGTAAACTTTTTGTGGTGATCATTTCACAATAGAGGGAAGCCAGGGTCATTACACTGTATACCTAGAAATATACCCGAAGTGCATATACCAGTTCTAACTCAATAAAACTGAAAAAGGGAAAAATGAGAACCAAGAAACTAGAGCTTAGTATCTACTCCAACCTCTCCAGAATCCTTCGGGTGTCTTTCAAGACTCTCCGTGATCTGACCTTCGCCTATTTACCCATAATTATGCTCCCTTCTCTCCTATATGGTCTGTCTGGTCCTCGCTGGCCTTTTCCTGTCTCTTCTGCCCAGCCACATTATATTCTTCTTTCAAAGCCCAGAGCAGATCCCATGATAACCAGCAAACCATTCCCAACAATCTAAGCCTCTCTGTTTATCATCAGTACTTGTCAACCATGTCATTCCGTCAGCTATTACCTTGTATTATGAACTCTCATGTATGCATTTCAGTTTTATATCCCCGACTAGATTTCAAATATATCTCAAGGATGACAAGGCCTGATTCTCCCTCCTTCCTGAAGGCAGGTAGAACAGAATGATTGAGAACAGGGACTCCGGAGTCAGAAAGCCTGTGTTCTAATCCTAGCTCAAAAGAGGCAACACTGTGGTCCCAAAGTTCTCTACATTTAAACACTGTGGAATCATACAATACAGGGTTCGTCTTTTTTGCCTCGGTTTCCCCAAGGATACCCTCATGTTACTCTCCCTGCAACGACCTGGTATGATAAGGGATGATCCGGAGAGATCCCTGGCTGAGTATCCTCAAAGACAGTGGCCACAGAGGTAAAATAAACACATGGGTGTGATTCTTAAGTCCCCCTTAGGTGTAAAAATTGTCCCATGAGAAGCGGCGCCTTCCCTGAAGCTGCAAAATGAATGTGGTGAGCACGAGTGAGTATCCAGTCTTCAAACCCAAAGCTATAAAAATGTTCCGCATCTTTATTCGAATAGAGGAAACAAGCAGTTTGCTTTTAAATATTTATCTTGACTTTCCTTAGCAAACCAGACGTCTGAAAACAGCCCATGACGTTTAGCTTCTCAAAGCATTTGGCTTGACTGGTTCATCCGTTTCGAGAAAGCAAAGAGAAAAATCTCGCCAGTGATATTCTCGGATTGGCTAAAATCTGATGAGAGCTTCCGAAAGAACGTGTGCTCAGGCGGGGGGTCTGCGGCTGCTCTCTTCCCTCTCCCCACGAGAGATGTCCTGGAAGCTGGTCCCAGGGGGCCAAGAGAGGCTGCGGATGGTGCGGGGGGGGGGGGGCAGGAACTCTAGTCTTGGGCGCACAGTTGAGGACACGGGCACCCCGTGAGAACTGCTGACACTCGTGTGGTGTTCTCCACCTCCCAGTTGCTTCCTTAGCCCCTCAGAGGTGCCAGTTTGAGCCCTTGAGTGGACAGGAGATGCCTCTTTGGTGTGCCCCAGTTGGAAGGTCTGATCAGGCACGGCCGGGGCTGGGAGCGGCTTTCCACAGGAAGTCCGCTCTGCTTCAGTGCTAGAAATCAGTGTGACGTCTGGCTTAGCCAAGTGTCCCTGCAGGACCCCACTGGGAAATCGCTGGAGTTTTATGAGGTTAGCTGCAGTTTTTGTGTAAACAACATAACGTTTTATGATGGGAAACCTAGCCCTTTGCTTTTTATGTAAAAGCATCGATTAAGGCTTTTTTAATGTTTGAGATGTAAAGAAGTGTGAAAAACTAATGTTGTTTCAGAAATGGTCCAAGGAAAAAGATAATGCAGTAGCTACAAGTTTAATGACCTTTCTCATAAAATTATGTAGGGGATTTGTGATAAGGGTGGCAATAAAAATGGTTTTGTTGCCTCTAATTTTCCCAGCTGTGGATTAAATGTTTTCTAATGGAGAATACCATTACTGTCTATATTCATTATTTATTCCAGCATGGATTAAATATATTTCCAAGACAAATATCGATAAATCCTAGATTCTTTAATTAAAATCCTTTCAACAGCAAAGTTCCTTTATTTTTGTGATTCTTTTCACTGGGGAGGGGGTATTACCAACATCACCTTTTATGAAAGACAATTTCAGTAACAACCGAATTCAAACAGTGGTTACGTGTCATTATACCTTGGTTGGTATCCACAGAATGAACACCAAGAGTGAACCCTAATGTAAAGCACAGACTCTGGGTGACAATGGCACTTCAGTGTATGTTCGCCAATTACAACACACGTACCACTTCAGAGGGAGATGCTGACAGTGGGAGATGGTGGGAGAACCCGAGGGCTATATGGGAAATCTCTACATTTTCTGCTCAATGTTGATGGGAACATAAAATTGCTCAGAAAAAATACAGAGTCTATGAAAATATTCTCTGGAGGGTGCGTCTGTGTGTGTGTGTGTGTGTGTGTGTGTGTGTGTATCTGTGTCTGTTTCACCCAGTCACAATGTGTTAGAAATCTTTCTAAAATGCACTGGTTCTAGCGCTGACAGTGGCGACTCCCATACTTGCTTGGGCACAAGACACTCGCTTCCCTAGTCCCACAGACAAGAGTAGAGAGAGACTGGCCTGACCGTGAACGTCCCCACGGCACACCCTAGAAATAGCCTTCTGGACTACATCTTTGGCACGAGAGTACAAAGCTGCTGTTTGCCTTTTTCTTATAAAATTGAGGCGGGAGGGTAAAAGGAGAAACCCAACAAGGACCTTTTCTAAGGACTGCACCTCACATAATCAAGGCCAGACCCTAGCCAAGGTTAATCTCATGTGATCGCATGTGCCCATTAACAAATTAACCAGCTTTTGTCCTCAGGTCTTCGTAAGAGAACACAAAATCCTGAAGGTCAGAGCTATTACTGGGATTTCCAGAACATTTCTTGTCTGAGGCCCCTGAGCACATCAGGGCAGAATGGGATTGCCTGCTATACTCTGGGCAGCACGGGTCAGTGGAGAAAATCATGTGCCAAGGTGGAGGTGCCCAGCAGGGGAGGACATCGCACAAAAACAAACAAAACAAAACAAAAAAAAAAAACGCCTATCTCTTCCATAGTGGGCAGAGAGCAGAGGGAGAATCGATCGAGGACAAGGTCACCTCAGGATGGGCCCTGCTGTGGCCGCTCAGCCCCCACCTCCCTACAAACACACTGGCAAGCACCCTCTTTCCCTAAGAGGCACTCAGGGCTCCGCCCATGGTTAACAGACCTCCTGACTCATGCCTTCCCAAGACACAATCAGGGGATATCAGAGCAATGCGGTGATGTTCCACCAGCAATGCAGTAAGGCACGTCCTCATCCCCTCATCCTCTTTCCTGGGGGCCAGTCCTCTGAGCTGGGCTGGGGAAACGCACGTGCTCCATCCGCTTATGGCCTGTATTTGCACAGCAGCCCCCTTGGGAGAAGCAGAAACAAAGCAGACACGTGTCCCCAGGTGCGGGTTGCCTGCCTGGACAGTCAGCCCCAGTCTTTCACCAGGGGGCAGTCCTCGTGCTCTGGCGGAACTCAGCTGCCTCCCGTCTGCCCCCTACTGCCCTGCCCTCAACCCCAGGGCTGACCTGCAGAGACCACACTTAGAGAGGTCACTTACCCCTGTTCTTGCTGAAGTTGGCTCATTATGGGCTGAAACTGCTGAATTACATGTGGTGTTTTACGAGACCATCAAGTGTCGAGGAGTGACGCCGCGAAGGGTGCCGTGCAGACTCTGACCCCGGCCACAAAGGGGGCCCCTGGAGCCCTGCTGGTGAGGGCCCTCCTGCTGCTAACCAGGGTGTCCGCATTCACAGCCACGTATGAGACTGGGTGTTCGCACTGTGGGCTCCCCAGATCTCACCCACCCTCCCCCACCCCCGACCAGGAGAACAATTCAATTTCTATATCCTTCATTTTTTGTATTCATTAACGGAAGATCACTTCCCTAGAAAAATCCACCCTGAAAAACTTAAATTGTATTTTTAAGTGAAAGATGGGTTCCAAATAAAAGACAGGGGTCGGGAGAGAGACAGAGACAGAGAGAGACAGAGACAGAGAGATTCCTTCTTACATCTCAGGCTAAGAGTAAGATCTGGGACTTCCAGAAAGGTATGGCTCTTAGAAACTGATTAATTTTTAGATCTTAAAAAGCCATACAGTCTCTTTAAAGAGCAATGAGAGCCTGATTCAAGTTGTTAAATTTTATGTTGTGTGTAATGTTGTAATCGATGTCAAACCTTTCACATTTTCTTACCACTGACATTGGACAGTCTACTCCACTCAAGGGCTCAGTTACCGGAGTCGAGATTAAGTAACCTAACCAGGAAATAAGGGCAGAATGGAATTTTATTACATGGAATTGAGAAGTTCAAATGCAAAATAATTAAGTCTGAGCCAAATATAGCCATTCTCTCTCCCATCAGTTTATTTGGTGGATAATTGGCTGTATTAGGTATTTCACTGAGCTGCATATAAAACTTTATTGCCCTTGTAAAGTGCATGCTGTGAATTCTGATGCTTCTGTGTGTTTGGGGGGACATAACTGTTCCCTTTGCAGAATAGTACTGCTTACCTAGATCCTGAAACCAAACTAGGCTTCCAGGACGCCTGCTGCTGAAGCCCCTGGTGCCAGGATGTATGTGAGGGGCTCCAATCTAAGCTGGGGAGAGACAGCCGGGTAGCAATTGGAAAAATATCCCCCTGGAACTTAGATCCCGTGAAACGGAAGACCAAAACACCTGCCCTATTTGATGTGGGCTCTGCCAAGACTCCTCCGGGGTTAACATTTTTGTGTCTCAATTAGTAATAAATAAGTCAGCATGGAGTGTTGTTCACCAGATCTCAGGGTTTGTGACAAATCAATTTTGTTTTAATATGTGGGGTCTTTGCCGAGGTGGTCGCACCTCTCCCCCTCCATCTTTCTCAGAAAGGTGGGCCATTTGTACACTGCTAGGGCCTGCCTTCCTGTGCATCTGACACCATCAGAACAGTAAAGAAATGACCTAATTAGAATCCTTTTCTGGGAAAAACAATATGTGGCTACATATGGTTTCAGTTAGGCTCCAAAAGCTTTCCTATTCTTGCAATTCCAGCAATACGCCTGGATCGCTATCTCTGATGTGTTTTTAGAAGCAGATTCACAATGTATTCCCCCAGGTAACCCCCTGTGGCCGCCTCCTCTGCCTGCACCCTTCTCTACCCTCCAGCTCTTTCTCAGCACACTCTATAGGACCTCTCACGCCCCTAATGACGGACTCTTCAAACCCCGGAGCGTACGTGCACAGCACAGCTAAGTCACCTGGGGAAATCGTTCCCTCACTCCACACATATCCCCCAGGCCTCTAGTCCATGGAAACTACTTTTCTAGGTATTGAGAGCATGACGCTCAATCAGGCAGGGTTCCCAACAACTTACAGTAAAAAACAACCTTTCCCATCCTGGTTCTGTGGACCCCAGGGGTCTCTCAACTCCCTAAAATGATATCCAAAACTGCATATCAGTACTTTTCTAGGCAAAGGGTCTGAAGCTTTCACCAGACTCTTGAAGGGCTCTGTGGCCCTTGGGGAGGGAGGGGCGGGAGGAGTTAGAAATTACTGGAGCTGGAAAAGAGGACAATTAAATCCTGGCAAGAGTGTATGTAAAGAGCTTGTATCAGAGAAGTGAGTACCTAGCACAGCTCCAGGCTCCCGCCCCAGCACTGGCTGAATTCGCACTGAGTGCAGGGGAAGCTGAGTTCTTTATGCGGGGGGGGGGGGGCATGAATAAATGATCAGAACGGAGGGCGCCCTTGAGGGGGCTCTCGAGAGATGAGCGGGAATGCGCCAGCAGAAGGTGCTCCTGGCGGAAGCACAGCCGCGGGACATGCTGATTTTCCCACTCAAATGCTGCAGCCCAAGCAGTCCCAGGCAGGCCCGGAGACCAGTCAGTCCCTCTCTAGCAAAGCCCCAGGAGGCAGGCAGGGGCATTCCCAGGTCTGGAAATACACATGACAACCTGTGGGGACTAGAGTTGGAGGAGAGGCTTGTCTGGGGGCCTGGGCTTGGGATGTGGACCTTTGAGAAAGATCTGTACAAAAATACTTCTCATGAGAACATCACAGACCACTTCCCATGCATGTCATCAAGCCTGGAAAGCTCTCACGAGCTGCCAGCAAGAGGAGCTGGTGGGGTCCTCCCAACACAGTGTGGCTGGCAGTTGGGAGCGTGGCCGGAGGCTGCTGCTGTGACAGCACAGACAGAAGGGCTGGCTGGGGGCAGGTGGGCAGCGCCACGGGGGGAGCCAGCACCCGGCCTGTGCCACTCCAAGTCCATGGAGCCTCTAGGCCCGAAGCCAGCCCAGTCCACCCGTAACACGGGCAGGGCTAGAATACAAAAGGAGGCCCACTTAACCATAGTATACATATTCAACAGTTTTGAGTCATGCAAACAGACTGCTGAATAACTCCATTCTCTCCTCCAGCCTTGACAAGTATCCCCCCGCAAAATAACCTAGGTAGCCACATTCCAAGTGCCTTCTCAGACTCCTTGAAGTTCCACTCCAGAATGTGACAGTGTGAGTAAGGCCAACCCCTGGCCTCCAGCCCTTGGCTTGACTACTTGCTACCTTACCCATTGTCCATCCCCTTAGGTTAGTGGCCCACACGTTCAAGCTCCATGGGCACACCCACAAGCAACCACCCCTGGGGCCTCCCTGGAACCGAAGGGTTGAACCTCAGCAGTGAGGTGTACCCACACAAAGAGGCCTCCACAGGCTCAAGGCGACTGTAGCGGGGCGTGCCAGTGGGGAAGCCAAACACAGGTTGGGGACATGCTGGCTCCATCCATCTGGCTGACTCGACTTGGCACAGTCAGGCCAAGGCTGAGTGGGTGGACAGGGTGCCACTGGCTGGAGCTGCCCTGATTCAGGTCACCCTGGGTTCCTTTCAAACCCCACTGCCAGTAGGACTGGCAGGCCTTGGCTCTGTTCCTTACTAGCCGTGTAGCCTTGGGTAAAATGCTTCCTCTCTCTGAGCCCATCTCATCTGTAAAGAATATTTAACCTGCTACTCCCCAGAGATCCCACGAGGCTCACAGGAAGGTGATAACTCTGTGTCCCAAAGGGGCCTGACAGATGGGGTATATGTCTGATGCTCTCAGACAGAGAGAGGAGGTAGACTGAGCATGGGGGACACAGACTCCCTTTCTCACCTCCACCTGGGCCACAGTGGGATAAGGAGGGAGAAATCCATCTTTGTCTTGAGTCATGACCTGAGCTTGTGGCTTGTGGCTCAAGTCCAAGGCAGACGTGCTCTTGTGTCTCCTCTGCTTGTCTGCCAGCCCCACACCATCCCTCATCCTCCATCCTAAGCAGAGCTCCCCTCCAGCCCAGGCTGGTCCCAGGAAGAGCCTTGGGATAGTGAGGCCAGGGCCCGAGAGCCTGGGGCGTTGTCTTCTGGGAACTGTCTCGGCATGTGCCGCAGGCGAAGAGGGGCTCAACTGTAATTTGTCCGTCTGCAAACCTCTCTTTATCAGCAAGAATAACTATCCTCTTCTAGACCTTGAACCTCAGCCTCTGCTATAGGAAATGACTTCTTCAGTCAACATGGTTAGGGCAGGAGGCTGTGGTCCCAGTCAGCCCCCACAGGCATGCTAGTGTTCAGAACAGTTTACCCAGCCATGTGTTGCCAGGCGCCGTGCTTTCTGGGGCACCCAACGGAAATGGAGCCACTTGTCAAGGTCAGAGCCCCACCCACAAATCTGGGCATCTGTGAAAAGTTTCACAGAGAGGGTAGGAGAAGTCAGGAACTCCAGGAAGCTGGCGTGGGCATGGCGCAGAACCAAAGAACAGTTTCTGACTTTCTAGGCAGCCTCCTAAGGCAGTAGGAGCAGCAAAGCCCAGTAAGGACCTGATATTCAGCAGAAAACCCCACCCAGGAAGAGAGTGAAGAGCTGAGGATGAGAGAGAGTATCCTTATTCCTCTTGCTGGATCCTACAGGGGTCATAGAAAGCCATGCAATTAACTGGCACAAAACTACACTTTCTGTCCCACTCTAGTGCACTAGGGTCAAGCAGCCATAAATAAGTTAACCTTCCACAACCCCACACCATCTGAGTACAGGCACAGGCCATTTTATACAGAACCTGCAGGCAGGGAGAAGTCTGCACCCCTTAGAACGAGCTTTCTCAGTCTCAGCACTATGTTAGGGCCCCAAGAACTCTTTGTTGTAAGGCTGTTCTGTGCATTGTAAAACATTCGACAGCATCTCTGACTAGGTGCCCACAGTTGCAACAACCAGAAATGTCTCCCAACACTGCCAAACATCCCCTGGGGAACAAAATAGTCCTTGGGCGAAGGCCACTGCTTCAGACAAGAATAGGTAGAGATGCGGGATGACACACAGAGCGGGTAATGCTGCCTCCACGTCCTCCTCTGGCCATGCCAACACTGCTCAGAGACTCACACCTAGCCAGTGCTCACACCAACAAACTCTATGGCCAAGGAGAAGGAGGGACACAGGTGCCCATTCGTTGACAACAATGCAACAACACTCACCAAGGACTCCCATCTCTAGGCAGTGTGCTGGGCTCTCTGCAGGGATCCTCCAAATGATCTGGCCAAGAACCTCTGAGCTAAGAACGGATACCACCCCCATCCTGGAGGAGGAGAATCTACAGCTTACAACGGATGGACCACTGCCCGAAGGTCAACCAGCTGGCCGGCATTGGAGCTGAGGTTGGAACTCAAGTCCATGGAGTCCAGAGCCTGCAATGTTAAGTCTCAACACGACAATCATCTCCCAGCTATGGGCTTCCTGTACAGAAAGAAAAGTGACTTAGTGTAGGTGATTTCATGTGGTCCTTCCCACTTCTCTAAGATGAGGGTCTGGAGAAGATAAAGCCCAGTGCTTCCCTGACCTTTGCCAACCAGAGTGTGGGCAGCAGTCAGAATGCAGGTTTCTCCCAGTAGGCCTACTCGGGAGCCACAGCTTCATCTAAGCACCCAGGTCTTGGACTCTGTGCATGGAGAGATCCTGGCTACCAGCCCCAAGGACAGGAGTAGTCACCAGCCCCCGTGCCTGGCCCTCATCCCCTGGGTGCCTGGAGATTCCACTCCAGGAAAACAAATACTGAGTGTGGGGGAAGTTCTTTGCTGCCTTTGAAAATCAAAATGCCAGCAGCTCAGCACTGGGTCCCAGGAAGGCTTCAATCACATTCCAGGACTCGAAAGCAGCTCAAGGATGGAATTTGTAGAGGAATGTTTGTTTCTTTCCCCTTGCTTAAAGGATCTGAAGAGTGATTAAAAACAAAAGACGGTGAAGTTTCAAAAAGTACATCAGCAGCGTCCCTTTAAAAACACACCCAAGCCCAAGACGAAGGCTCGAGCGACAAGATACTGTACTGATTAATTATTAAGAACACATTTTGTGCGGTTTGACAGCTATGCCAGAGCAGTCTGCTTCATAGTGATTAAACCTCAATAAATGTGGTTCTAATAATGAGCTGGTATTGAATTATCAGACAATGGCAGCCTTAGTAAATCTTAATTAGTTTTGTCTTTTGAGCCCTTCATTTAAATTCTGAGTAATACGAATGTTGGTCGGAGGAGTGAGGGAGGCATGGCTGCCATCCCGGGGGTGCCGCCCTGGGCCCACGACCCCCCAGCCCCACAGACACAGAGCTCGCCAGCATGCAGGGTAGCTGGGGAGGAATCAAGAGCGGGATTGGGGAAGTTTGCTTCCAACAAACAGAGCCAGTCCTTCTTCAAACACCTCTGAGGAAGGAAAGCCTCATTAGGCCCAACAGCTAGACTTTCGGGTGAAAACAATTATTTCTGAAATGTGGAGCTGTAGGAGAGAAAAACAAAAAAACAAAAAACCAGGAGACAGGGAGGGAGCAGGGCAGGGAAGGGAAGGGCTCCTGCAAAGCTGAGAGAGCTACATGAGTGGGCAGATGGGTAACCGGGTGACGGGCCAGCCACCAGGTCTGACTGGAGGCCTTTCAGGGTAAAGAAAATGACCAGGGCACACAGCGTTGCTTCAAAAGGCCCACAATTACTTGTTTTATTGCTCAGAGTTACAAGATGATGGTATCTCAAAAGAAGGTGACAGCAAGTTAACAGATCAGTCCCTGAGGGTGCCTGGCCCAGACGGAGAGGCTCCCTTCTCCAAACAGAGATGCCCACACAATGAAGTGCTTTCCAGGGGAGACGTTCCTCTGCTTTGGGAGCGCAGTGGAAGGCCAGTCAGGGCACTCTCCACCTCCGTGCACATTTTGTTACTCATTAACTCCTAATTTGGGAAGGGGTAGAAGGGGTGTCTCTTTCAAGAATTTCTCCCTCCGGAGATGGCATCTCTGAGCAGCAGCATTTGGCAGTGAAACACAGCAAATGTCAGAGTAGAGTGGCTGCAGGGCTTGGGGATTTACGACCGGGTTCCGGAATGCTGTTAAAGCCGTGGCCAGAAACTCTGATTCCATATTGGGACGGATTTGGGTAATTAGGCAAAGTAAATGAGTCCTGTCCCGGGAGGCAAGAGGCCCGAGTCCCATCTCTGCCATTAACTTGGGTGACCTTGGGCGAGTTCCTTCTCCTCTCTGGGCCTCCCGTCACTATCTAAAACGAGAGTGTGAGGTTTGTGATGCCTCAAGATATTTCTAGCTCCAAAAGTCTGTGATCCCAAGATCCCAAACCTCAGAGGCCATTTTCCTGCTAGACACACACACTCCAAAATCACTGGGACCTGGAACTGGTGTTAAGCAACCAACATTGGAGTGGACGAATTACAGGAAGCCGGACATGACTGTGACAGAGCGGTTTTCAATCTCCTACCTTTAGCTCCCATCCAGAACTCCCCTTTCCCACGGGGAGCTTTCCTCAGCGTGGAAGAAGGGAAAGGATCACGATCCATCCTCAGAGCAGCCTGGGCTTCCTCACGACTTCCCAACCAAGGCAGAGATTATTGCAAATGTCACTCATCTGTTCTTTGGAGAAAAGTTCCGGAAACCTCTCTGTCTGGTCTTCTCTACCCTGAATGGTGACGCTCAGGGTTCCGCTGTGAGTGGCATACCTCACTGCCTCTGCCCGAGGCCCTAAGTCTTGCTCTGCTGCTTCAGCCCGGCCACAGAGCCAGACCAGTGACCCCCTGGGCCCAAGCAGCCCGTGCTTACACAGTACTGCCTCACAAGGGCCTTTGCGCTGGGCATCTGCTCCAGAAGCTACCACAGAACCCGAGAAATAACCATACCTCCACCCGAATTCGAAAATGCTGAACTGACTCTGACAAGAAGTGGCACTTTGTTCGCAGACAATTCAGTTTTTTCCACTGACACCCTTACCTGCTTCCTGTAACAGTTCCTGTTAGCAGAGACTCACGACACAAACACAACACAAACAGCTTGCCTTTCTCCCCTGCAGCATTTCATGACTGCACTTGTTTACTTATCGTTGAGTATCTCTGTCCCCCACAGCAGCGGGAAGCATGCCTGTCTTCATCCATGTCCTCTCGTCTTTCCCCAGCTCAGCAGGTACATAACGGGGCTTACAGAATAGTGTTGGCTGAACCATCAAGTTCCAGGACCTAGACTATTAGTGCTCAAGACGCTCACAGAAGCTGCAGTGAGAGCGGGGAAGTCAAGGCCATTGTGGAGGACATGCAGTTGGGCTTCAGAAGCCGGGAGCATGTGGAGAGGCGGAGGAGGGCCTCGGGTCCCCCTCCGGCTCCCTCCCCCCATGCCTCTTTCAGGAGGACTCCACTAGCGGTGGCCCTGCCGGTGGGGCAGTCAGCAGGAAGACGCCACCTACAGGTGAGTGTGCAGGACGCGTGGAACAGAGCCGTTCAACCTTGAAAGAAGTTGAGTCCTCCAAGTGAACTACAGCCCCCTAACCAGTTTGCTTGGAGCCCTGGTTTCCGATTTCCACTAACATCTTCCACGCACATCCCACATTCTCTCTCTCCCGGCCACACGATCTCACTCTTTACTGAGCAGACTTTTTCCCCCAAACCTCTAAATAAAACTTGCAATTCTTGCCAAATGTTTGCTCCATCAAGCAAAATTTAGCAACATGAGTGCTACAAATGGATCACGAACAGATCAAATATCATACGGTTTGTTTTCAAATCCTGGAAATATTTTTCAAATCATGCCCTTTTTTTTTTTTTCCTTTTCAGACACATCATCAACCTCCTGACAATTTTGGCCAGGCCTGCCAGCCGGCAGCCAACCTCGGCGCCACCCAGGCAAGACGCTGGGCAAAGTGTGGCTGGGGGCAGGTGGCAGCTGGTGGAGGCCCCCATGGGCCCCTGGATGACAGGGTACCAGGCGGTATTGTGCCTCAAGGGAGTGGTAAGTGTGCACGCGCATGCACGCATGTGTGTGTGTGTGTTCATGTTGGGTTCTGCAGGGGAGGAACATGATGGGTCCATGGGGGCCTATGTGTGGTGTAGTGGGATGGTACATGGCAACACACAGGCTACGGTGTGATGTGGGCGCACCTGAGACTCTGGGTGAGTTCTGTGTGCTCTGTGAGCTCTGTGAGACACAGAGGTTTACCTGCTGTGTGTGTATATGAATGTGGTATGTGTGATATGGTTTGCGTGCATGTAACCACGGGCTATGTGGTAGGTGGGATCTGCTGGTGTGGTAAATAACACGCAGTTTGGTGTGGTACAACCGAGGGTAAGGCGGGGCCGAGGGACATGTGCATCAAGATGGAATCTTGGCCACCAGAAAGCTCCAGGTTGACCAGGCCTTGGCTCTAAGACCATCTCCAGCAGCGGGAATGCTGCTCATGCCAGGAAGGCTGGGGCACCGGCCACTGGCAGCGCGGACTCCATGGCAAGATTTGGGTCCGGCCTTGAATCTACAGACCTGGACTCCATAGCTGGAAAAGCTCAGTGGATGTCACCTGACATCTGTGCCCAAGGATGCTGAAGCGAACCAAATGAGGCAAATTGTTTTGTGGCTTAGAAGCAGCTGCTATTCTGGGTCAAGGGCCTGAGGAAGACAGTAGAGCCCTTGGCCTGAGTGAAGTATGTGGTTGCCTCATGTGTAGCTTTAGTCCCTGGGGCCACATTATCACTAATAATGACCTCAGCCCAAGGGAGACATAGTCAGCTTTCCCAACCAGTAGACGGAGCTTCCCTGAGGCCCCAGAAGGCGCCATGGCAGGCCGCCCAGGATCCCACGCAGAGGTCACAGCTTCTTCCTCAAGGGCTGTCCCAGCAGAGGTGGTAGGCTCCGGTCATGTCATTTCCCTCAGACCTAGGTGACTCCCACACCTAGAAGATTCAGACCCTGGGGTCTGGCCTCCAGGGCTCTCAGACAACTTGTCCCACTCTCTTCACTCACCCAAGTCCTCTCTGTGTTTTCCCAACCTAAGGCAAGGAAGGCACCTCAACATTTAGGGCATGAGTTGCAGTGCAGACAGCCCTTGCCTGAGAGTAAGAGGAGAGGCTTTTGGAAACTGGGCCCAGAAGATGGCGGGCAGGACAGAGAGAGTCACACAGAACTGCTGCGGGGACACTCAATTTTGGGCTTCCTGCTTATGATTGGCTTTTGAGGAAGAAGGGACCCCGGGCCTTCCTTTTGTCCTTTAAAACTCCAACATGACAAAGCGACTCAAACAGCTGACTAACCAAGGCTCCAGATATGCAGTCATGTGGAGAATAAAGCTTTCTGAAAAACTATTGCTTGAAGCAAATAACCATGAAACTTCCCACTGTCAAGGAACTGCGAGGGCCAGAGGGGAGGCCAGTGAGGCACAACCTGCAGGCCGCACGTCTACGTGGAACAACACTGAAACACGTGGAAGAAACCCACGCGTTCACATCTGTACCCAGCAAGAGGCCAGGCTCCTGCAACCCTCTCCTCTTCTCTCCCCCACCTCAGATCCACTGTTCGGTGCTTGTTTGTCTCCGGAAGCCTGAGGTCCCACCCAGAAGACGGAATGAGGAGAAAAATCCACTATGGCATTGCCCTTTCTTCTCTTTTCTTTTCTCTTTCCCTGAAAGTAGACCCCCACCCCCTTTCCCAAATGTAAAGAGTTAGTCCACTTCTTAGCAGGCAGTTAAAGTGAGTCCATCCTTTACATACATGTGGGAATACTCGACCTTGGGATTTATCCGAAATCAGCTGAGACAGGCACAGAACGTCAAAATACTCCCACCTAGAGAGACAAGCCCTCCCTCCAAAGTCTGCATGACCATCACCTCCTTTGGGGACATTCTCTCCCCCATCTTGTCCTTACTATACCCCAAAACATCACTTCTAGAATCCTCTCAACTAGAAGCTGTTTCTTCTCTTACAAGCCCAAAGGGTATGGAAGGGAGGCAAGTGTCCCCTTTGTCCCTCAGTGCTCCTTCCAGGTTGTTTCTCCTTCAAAGCCCTTGCTTTGTAGAGGGCCAGACCTCAGACTTCACCACCCCAGACTTCGCTCTGCCTTGTTGTCGCGTACAAGCCTCCCTCATGCACCGGTGGCTTCAGCACTCGGCTCGCTGCCCTTCTCTCTCCCACCGCTCCTGTCATTCTTGGCAACCAGAACCTTCACACAGATGACCCACCCGCAGCTCTCCAGTCTCTCCACTTCTTGCTTCTGACAGATGCAGTGATCCTTTCCCGGGTCCCACCTCAGCCGCCAGCTCCTGTGGTTGTACTTTCCATCCTCACAGACAGTTATTTCAACACATGACTGCATTGCTTCGGGAATGTCAGGTAGCTTCCGTCTTTGACTGGCCAACTTCTTCCTCCATCTAGAGCTCCCAGCAACTCCAGCCTCCTGGAGAGGCTCCGCTGGCAGCCCCTCTCTCACCACCCGCCCCCCACCACTGCAGACACACACAGCCATCCTCCCCCTCCTCCAGCTCAGGTTCTGTGGTCAGCACCCTTATCCCCTTTGCTCTGCATCACTCTGTAGGACACCAGCCCGGAAAGATCTGAACCCAAATCGTTGCTCCCTTGCCTCTGCTTTCCTCATACTCCACGTTTGATTCATCAACAAGTCCTGGCAACGTGACTTCCAAATATATCCCCAATTTGACTAACTTCTTCCCTTTTTTATCATCAAAGTATCAGTCTAAGCCACTGGTATCTCTTTTTTTATTATTCAAGAATTTCCACTTTTCTTTGTGTAATATTTTATTTATTTATTTGACAGAAGGAAAGAGAGGGAGAACAAGCAGGGGGAGCAGCAGAGAGAGAGAGGGAGAAGCAGGCTCCCCGCTGTGCATGGAGCCCAATGTAGGGCTCAATCCCAGAACCCTGGGATCCTGACCTGAGCCAAAGGCAGACGCTTAACTGACTGAGCCACCCAGGTGCCTCTCCCCTGGCATCCCTTATCCAGTGCACTACAAGGTCCTTCTAACGGGCTTCCTTGCCTCCTCTCTTGCCCTCACCCAACCCGCTCTTCACACAGCAGCTAGCATGGTCTTTGTAACTTTTAAAAATAGACTGACTTTATTTTTCAGAGAAGTTTTAGGTTCACAGCAAAATTGAGCAGAAAGTACAAGGAGTTCCCATATTCCACCTGTCCCCACCCTACACACACACCCCCCTCCACTGTCAACATCCCCCACCAGAGTGGCATATTTGTTACAACTGATGAACCCACACTGGCATCTTGATCACCCAAAGTCCATAGTTTATATTAGGGTTCCCTCTTGGTTTTGACAAATCTGCAATGACACGTACCCACCACTGTAGTATACATAATAGTTTCATGGCCCTAAAAGGCTTCTGTGCTCTACCTACTCATCTCTTCCTCCTCCCAACCCCTGATCTTTTTACTGTCTCCATTTTTAAGATTTTTTTCCCCAGAATGTTGTGTAGTTGGAATCATGTAATATGTAGCCTTTTCAGACCGGCTCTTTTCTCTCAGTGATAAGCACTTCAGTTTCCTCCAAGTCTGGCCATGGCTTGACAGCCCATTTCTTTTCAGCGCTGAATAATTTCTCATTGTCTGGATATACCACAGTCTATTTATCTAGACACCTACTGAAGGACATCTTGGTTGCTTCCAAGTTTGGGCAATTATGAATAAAGCTACTGTAAGCATTTATGTGTGAGTTTCTTCTTGTATAGACATAAGTTTTCAACTCATTCGGGTAAATACCAAGGAGCACAATCACTAGATCATATGGTAAGAATATGTTTAGTTATGCAAGAAACTGCCAAACTATCTTCTGCACCGTTTTGCCTTCCCACCAGCAATAAATGAGAGTTTCTACTGCACCACAACCTCTCCAGCATTTGGTGGTATTGTCAGTGTTTTGGACCATTCTCATAGGTGTGTATCAGTGTCTCACTATTTTATAGACAGGTCTTTTTAAAATCTTAAATCGGATTGTGTTTTTCCCTTTTTAAAAGCCTTCCAGTGAATTCCCACCACAACACAGTAAATTCCAAACTCCTGACTATGACCCACAAGACACGGCATAGTCTGGCCCCTAGCCAGCCATGTTTGTTCGGATTGGTCGGCGTCTATGCCGTGCTGATTCTTTAATGTTTCAATGAGCACCCAATTCTCCAACCTCACTGTGCCCCACTCTCCTCATGGCCATCTTGCTCCAGCCATTCTGGCCCTTTCATTCTTCGAATATGCCAGACTTGTTTCTGGCTTAGGGATTCCTGCTTGCCATTCTCTTTTCTTTAGATGTTGTTCAGCCAGATCTGCACGTGACTACCTCCTTCAATCAGGTACTGGCTTAAATACCATCCTCTAAGAGGGGACTTTTCTAACTCCAGGTACTTTTGGGTAGATGGATAGATGGGGCCTAAAAGAAGTTAAAAGAAAGTTGGTTGCTGTGAGCTAAAAGGCCATTGTACCAATGGAAAGAGCCATTTTTCAGGAGTCCGTGGGGCAGTCATTCTAAGCCCCTGTCAGGGAAAAAGGACTAAAATGGAAGAGGGTGTACAGAATAGCATAGGGCAAACTGAAGAAAGTTGACAGTATCAAATGACATAGCTTTTGGAGGAGGGTTGAGGGTCAATCATGCTCGTAGGAGCATATAAAGCATCAGACTTGGGGCACCTGGGTGGCTCAGTCGGTTAAGCATCAGACTCTAGGTTTCGGCTCAGGTCATGATCTCAGGGTCCTGGGATAGAGCCCTGCATCCACACTCAGCAGGGCTCTGCTTCTGGATTCTCCCTCTCTCTCTGCTCCTCCCCCACTACTCGCACTGCCTCTCTAAAATAAACAAATCTTTAAAGTAAATAAATAAACCAATGAAGCATCAGACCCCTAACTTCCCACCAGCATATGGAATGAGTATCCAATGTACACACCTTGGCAAATTCCTAGAACTTTAGACTAGAGGCAGTGTGCCTGCGGAAGGGAGAGGCCGGCTCTGGGTGTGCCGCCTTGTGGCTGTAACAACCACTCTTGTCTGTATCTTGAGCTTTTTCCACTTAGTTCAGAAATCCAGGCAGAAAATAAACCTCAGCATCACACATTACCAGGAACATCACAGATCAGCTGTGGTCTGGAGAGAATCGAGCCTGTGCCATTTGATTTTTTTACATGTATGCAATTCCTTTCTTGACACTCCGAAACTCAAAACTTACTATTTTAACATTTACGACCAAAGATAATTGGCAACTTTACACAGCCTCTGTAAATGACTTTTTTTTAAACCATGTCTGATTAAGACACTGTTTAGGTCATGGTGTCTCAAACTATGGGTCATGAACCATGAATATGTTGTGAAATCAATTTAGATGGTTCACAACCAGCATATTTTTGACAAAACAGAATACAGTAGATGAGAATAGAAAATCTCAAAGTGCACCACACATAGGGAGAGCAAGTGTTATTTCAGAAAACATATGTTTCAGTTATATATATTATATTTCGTGTGTGTGTGTGTGTGTGTGTGTGTAATGAGACACAATGAAAAATGTAGGGGTATAGCCAAAAAAACAGAAGCTATTTCTCTCAGTTTCATTTGACTATACAAATATGTTATGAACAATGTATAAAACATATTCTAAAATAATTTCAAAATTCATATAGAATCATTCACGTCAGTGGAAAGCTGCCAAAGATCATACACATCAGAAATAGTACACATCAGCTGTGGCGACTGGAACATCCCATTTTAAGGCTAGGATCCTGACATTCTACTAGCCTGCAAGTCCACTGGAGATCCAGGTTCTAATGTCTTCTTTACTCTCAGCATGATGGCTTTAGGAAAGTCTTCCTCACTTTCTGGACCTCAGCTCCTTATCTCTAAAATGAAAGATGTGGATTCATGTGCGTCTGAGGAGCCCTCCACAGAAATCACACATTCTGAGTCTACGAGAGGCTGTATGAAATGATCAAGAACTTCAAAATCAAATCCTAGAGCTGCCCACTTACCAGTATCCTTGCCAGTTTCTGCAATCAGCAATCAGAAATTATGGTGCATCCCCCTGAGGCCCCAGAAATTACGATGCATCCCTCTCGAAGGACTAGAGTCGTTCTTGCAAAGCTCCCAGCACAGGAGAGATCTCCACAGGAGAGGAGTACTGTTACCATGCTTGGCTCTGACTCTCTGTCTGATGTCTAAGCACCAACCAGTTCTACCTTGCACCTGAGACCCTCCGCAACTGTCTCTGAGAATCCTGTCCCCAGTGGGGAGAACAAGGAGGGAAAGCAGACCCCAAAGGAAGGAAAAAGGAAAGGAAGGAGGGAGGACCCTCAGTTCCTGTGCTCCAGGCTAAACTTAAAATCTCAGGAGGAGGCTCAGAGGCAGAGAGAAGTGGCCGGCACACAGGGCCACCCATACCCAACCCAGCAGAGTGGTCAGCCAGCCTCCGACTGCACCCCACCCCTGCTGGACAGCTCTGCGGGAGAAAGTCAATCCTTACAGTAAGCTGAAATTGACCACACCTACTGTCCACCCAGTGATCCTAGTTCTGCCCACTGCAGCCACACAGAGGTTATCACAAGATGGCCCCTGGGATACTGGAGATACTTTTTCTGCCACCCCAGGACTCTCCGGGCTGTACACTCCTGAGATCTCTCCCCTGGCCCCGGCCTGCCATGGTTTCAGGAAACTTCACCATGAATTGGCCATACCTGAAAGAGTTCTAGACGGGCACAGTCCCTACTGGTGACGCTCATCCTTTCCCAGGTGCAAGGTTTGCTATTGGCCTCGACTCCTCCCATCAAGACAGATAAGGTGCTCATTCCACTGAATTAGGCTGGGGCACAGGTGGATAGACATTTAGTAATTTTTTTCCTGTAAAGGACATTAATATTTATGATTCCTTAAATAAATGCACACTGACTCTCAAGCATACCACCACTGCAAAGAGCTAAAGGGGATAAGACAAGTTAGCATCACTGCCTGTCCCTAGAAAATGCACAGCAAGGGGGGGGGGTGTTCAAACAAATGTTTATAAAAGTCAAAACAATGTGTGGGGCTGTTTCATGGTCACTCACACCCACGCACTCCTGCTGATGGGTGAAGGTCCCAGAAACTCCCTCAGCTGGGGGTCAGTTTTCATTCAAACACCCACTGTCGCCAAAGCTGTCTCCATTCCATGAAAAAGACAAATGAGCCCCTGCCCCTACCCACAGATGGTGTCCCCAAGGCACCACCAAAAGCAGGTAAGAGAAGCTTTGCATCCAGGAAAGGCACAGCAGGGCACGGAGCCTTTGACTGAGTTCACGTCCCCTATGGTGGAGCTACACCTATGTTCTGGTGGCCTAGGCCAGTGGACGTTCAACGAGGTGGAGAGAAGATGAGGAGGTACGAGCGGAGCCAAAGATTGTTCACTTTCCTGACGCAGAGCCCGGATGAAGCTGGCCGCTCCCGGCCTGCCCGTCTGCAGGGCCCGGTAGGATGGAGAGATATGTGGGAAGCATAAATCCAGTTGAAACAAGGGGACCAGACCCACCCAGGTCAGACGTTCTCTCTACCTGGGAGCTGCCTCCATGGCCCTGTGCCTCAGAGCTCATCTGCAACGGGGCCCATAATTGCAAGGATGCAGGAACAGCTGCTGAAGTCCGAGCGACCACCGCTGGGCCCTTGCCCGGGTGGGGTGGCCCGGCGGATGAGAGGTGGGGAAATCGCAGTGCAGACAGCCAAGGCATCACTTCCCCTGTAAAGGCAGAGGCGAGAAGGAGGAAACGGACGGGCTGACCTGAGAACAGCCCTGATTCCCAGGCCCCTGTCTGGGAATTTTCTCTTTCCAAATATGAAGGAAATAAAAATAGGTAGGCAGGGAGGCCAAAATATGTTTGCAAAAACCCCAGTCTGGTTTTGAAATGCCTGCTCCCACCATTTCAAGACTAAGAATAATGGAAGGAGCCGGGGATTCTGGCACAGCCCCAGGGCATGAGGGCACTTGGATTTGAGCGTGCACTCATGTCTGTGCACACCAAATGCTCTGGAGCTAGTCAGAAGTGTCAGAAGCCTTTACAGAAATGAATGAGCAGCTGATTAAGACATGTGGCTGCTGACAAGCAGGAATTAGCCCCACAAACATTTCCAAGTGTCAGTGATGGAAATGTACTCCACGGCCATCCAGTTGCGAGGGCAGAGCTGCCCGCACGCTGCGAAGCTTTGCCAGCGGCCCGGGCCCAGGGCAGGCAGCTCCAACCCAGCTGGGCCTCGGGACAGGACCACCAGGCAACTCAACGACAAACGGGCCAAAATGGATCGTGTTCAGCTTGTCACTTCAACTCAACTACCTTAAACATCGGGATTTTCCTGTCACATCTTCTTATGGGCTGTACCTTAGCCCATGTCTACCACGGCCCTTATCTAGGAGGGAGAGGCAGCTTTCAATTAGGGAGATAATTAAGTTTCAATGAGGTCATGAGGACGGGCCCTAATCCCACACACTGGCATCCTTTTTAAGAAGAGGAGGTCAGGACGCAGACATGTACAAAGGAAAGATCCTGTGAAGAGACCGGCAGAGATGGCTGCCTGGAGCCGGGAGAGATGTCCCAGAAGAAACAAGCCTGCTGACACCCTGACCTAGGACTGCTGGCCTCTGGAATCGTGAGAAAAGTAAGTTCCGGTGTTTTAGGCCCTGGTCTGCAGTTCTTTGTTATGGACCCAGAACAAACACACGTGGCTCCGCCTGTTCTGCGTGTTCAGTAAAAAGGCCTGGATGCTTCCATTTGTTATCAGGGGACAGAGGGGAGGGCTCCACACACCTGAGGCACAGCCTCACAGACAAGGAAGGCAGCTGGGCTCTGGAGCTCAAGAGAACTGAGAGAGGAACGGACAGCCAGGGACCAGGCAGCTATTAGGACAAGCTCTTGACACCCACCATTTACGCTCATGGTAGTTCCGACAACAACTCTGAGAAGTCGGCATCATTATGCCCATTTCACAGATGGGGAAGGTGGTTCTCAGAGGCAGTGAGTATCTTGACAAGGATGTAGATGTATTCAACAGCAGAAGGGAGATGAAAATCCAGGTCTGTCTGATTTCAAAGGCTGTATTTCCCCCTCCCAGAACCAGTGATGTAAGTTCGCACACGATTAAGCTGTCTGCCATCGTGTGGCAGGAAGGCCCATAACTGGAGCCATCCAGACAGGGACCAGCAGATGAGGGAGGCAGTGACCGTGATTGCCAATCATGTGTCCCTTCCAGCGCCACACAGTTAGGTCACGCTCTCCTCCTGACATCTGCACACACACCTGGGGAGGAGACGATCTGAATCCCTCCGGGGATAATTTGAAACTGGACGACATGATTCCATTTGTGACTCCAGCAGGTGTCCCTGCTGGGCATCCCCATGGAAGGGATCTGGGCTGGGATGGCCCCTCAGACATAGCCCTGAAAGTCCACAGCTCTTGAACATCTATGGAACCTGGAAAGTACCTCACTTTGGCGTGGTGCCTCCAGAACATTCCCCAGAGCCGAGGTCAGGGTATCCACACCGGTTGTCAATGAGCTCAACTTCTCTCTGCACAAACAGTGATCTGGCCAAAATGAGCAGCACAGAGTGCCCAGGAATGGCCTTGGCAGGTCAAGATCAAAGCCCCTTGAGGCTGGACTAAAAGTTTCTTGTGTTTGTTCTCACTTGCTCAGATCCAAGGAGGGAAGAGGAGAGAGGCTGGGCTGGCAGGTCAGCACCACCCCCACTCTGTCCCAGATGTGGTAGGACAAGCAGCTCCACCACGCAGACCCTGCCAAAGAGATGATGACAAAGGCCAGGCTGATGGCTCTGGGCCACGCAGCCCTCCAGTTCCAGCTGGGGTCGCTCAGACCCCCACATAAGCCCAGCCTTGTCCCAAGGCAAAGGAAGGACAGGTGGGAGTCAGGCCAGCAGCACACAGGCTCCGTGCCCAGGCAGCTGGGCCGCCCATGCATCCTGACCTGGGCCCCGGGGCTGCTAACTGGAGGTACAGTATGTACCTCCCTTTCCTGCTCCTCCTCCCTCCCTTGCCCCTACCACTTCCTCCAAGCTCAGGGCCCCTTGGGATCTCATGGTCCTCTCTAGAGCTTGCTCCAGGGGAAAGGACCCAAGTCTGGACTGGCACCCCTAGTCAGGGGAAGGTCACTACTGGCCTCAGCTGGAGCTCCCACAGGGAAGCATTCCGTGACCCACCAAGACTGGGTGAGAGGCTGTTCTTCTGTGCTCCTTAAGCTTCTAATACTTATGACATGGTCTTAAAATGGTATTTACTTGCCCTTCTGTGCAACTACAGTACAAGCACCTGGAGGGTAGGAATTCACCTTTTAACCCCTGTATTCTTAACACTTGGTATGAGATAAAAACTCAGATGCTATTGGTTGAATAAATGGATAAAGATAGAAGAAAACTTCAAGGGATGCTGAAGACCTGTCCACCCAAGCCAAACTCCTGCCCTCATGCAGTCCTACCTTGGGGCTCTCACCACCCCCCAACAGCCTCTGGGAAAGCAAAGGGAGATCCTGTATAGGATGGAATTCATTCATGAATCCAAATGAGGCCCTGGAGCCCAAAGACAAGAGAGACTCAGCAGTCTGGGGGTCTCTCACCTGGCAGTGAGTGGCAGGCAGGTGCCTGATGAGAGAGAAGCAAGTGAGGCATAACAAAGGATAGAGGCATATGGGGGGGGGGGTGTCCCAAAGCCAAACCAGTCAAACACCAAAGCAGTCAAACACCTCAGCATCCTGACCCCAACCTCCACTCACATGTAGCTCCCAGGAGCACAAATGAATCCCGATCAAGAACGCTCGTGAGCTGCCAGCATCCTCCCAGCCAGGATGCTGCCTTCCCTGAAAGGCAGGAAACAGAGATGTGGGATGAACTTGCCCTACCCTCTCCACCCTCCAGGAGCTCCCAGTGTAAATTCTACAAGAGCCTAAACTACACAGGGTAACAGGTGAGATACAGACAGCTGGCTCTTGGGGACTCAAATAGCCCTGTGGTCTGGAGGTCAAGTAAGGAGTCCTCAGAGAAGGGCTTGGGTCTGGACATGACTTTGAATGTGACTTTGAACATGACTTTGAACGTGACTTTGGGTCTGGACAACTTTGAGTTCTTCCCACTCATCAGGACTCAGCAGCAACCTCTTCTCTCTCCTCCTTCTGGAAGCTTTCTTAACCACGACTCCCAGGGTATATGATCCCTTTGTATATCCTTTTGACATTCCTTTTGATCCCTCCTTGCCCACCCAGACATGGGTCTATAAGAATGTCTTCTCACCTTTCCACTAAGGCCACAGATACCTGGAAAGCAAAGCCAAGCTCCTGTCCTGCTGGACACCCCCCACCATGGTGCCTAGAGTCATGCCCTGCCCTCAGCAAGTACACCTTGGCTGGGCTTTGGGGCCAGGACCATCACAGGCCCCAGGATATTCTTTTTTTTGTTTGTTTTAAGAGAGAGAGAGCCCGTGTGAGAGGGTAGGAGGGGCAAAGGGATAGGGAGAGAGAGAATCCCAGGAAGGCTCCACGCCCAGCATAGAGACCAACACAGGGCTCAATCCCATGACCCTGAGATCACAGCCTGAGCCAAAATCAAGAGTCAGATGTTTAACTGACTGAGCCACCCAGGTGCCCTTCAGAGGCCCCAGGATATTCTCAACTAGTGAGCAAGGCAAGGCCCTCGAGTTATTCTCCCTTGAAGAGAACGTCTCCACCAGAACAATCCTGCCATGCTGAGGTGGTTCCGGCTGGGCAAGGCCCTGAGAATATTACCACCTTGGAAAACCCCACTCCACCTCCAGGATCAGTAACAACTTGGACATCTGGCTCCAAGACCAGCTACATAATTTGCAAGGCCTGATGCAAAACGAGCAGGCCTCTGTTGAAAAAGCCAGAAAAACATGCTGCTTTAAAAGTACTAAAATACAGAACTTCACACATTCTTCTGCAGTCTCTTTCTTAATCTGCTATGGTGTTTTGTGTTTGTTTTTAATAAGCTTTATTTTTCAGAACCGTCTGATTTACAGAAAACAATGGTGAAGACAGTACGGGGTTCCCGCCTATTCTGCACCCAGTTTGCCCTAGCATTCACACCTCACGTGAGCATGGTACACTTGTTACAACTAATGAGCCACTAGTGATATTTTACTTTGAACTGAAGTCCATACTTGATTCATATTTCCTTAGTGTTTACCTAATGAGTTTTCTGGTGCCAGCATCCCACCCAGGACACCACATGACATTGAGTCACTGTGTCTCCTTGGGCAATTCTTGCTGTCACAGTTTCGCAGACTTTCCTTGTTTGGTTGGCCTTGACAGTTTTGAGGAGCACTGACGGTCAGCTGTTTGGTAAAATGACCTCTGTTGAGATCTCTTTGATGATTTTTTCATGATTCGACTGGGGTCATGAGCTATTGAAAGACCGTAGAAGTAAAGTGTGATTTCCATCACATCAACTGAAAGCTACATGCTATGAACCTGACTTACCACCATTGGTGCTGACCTTGGTCCCCCGGCTGGGCCTGTGCTTGTCATGTTTCTCCACCATGAGGTTACTCTGTGTCCCCCCTTCTGTGTACTCTATCCTTTGGAAGGAGCTCACTCTGCACAGCCCACATGTCAGGGGTGCGGTTATGTTCCATCTCTTAGAGGTTCTCGACATAAATTATTCATCTCTTTTGTATTCAATTGTTTATTTGTATCAGTACGAAAGTGTGGATATTTATTTTATACTTTGGATAATCATCCAATACTGCTTTATTTCCTTGTCCAAATTGTTGCTGCTGTGGCCACTGAGAGCTCTTCCAGGTGACTCCTGCGTTTCTCTGATACACTGACCGACCCTCTCCTGCCCCAGCTCCTTTTCCCTCTGAGTATAAGGACAGGCAGAGATAGGACACCGAGACCTCAGTCGCAGTGGTGGAATCCCTGGCCTTCCCAGGCCAGTTTGTCCCACCTCACCCAGATGCTCATTTGTAAACTAGGAGTCCTAAGACCAACCCCAGAGTGGCTGGCAGCCTTTACTGGAAACAGTATCTCCAAAGTGCTTAGCACAGCCTCAGGCACACAGGAAGTTCTCAGTAAACAGAAGCTGCATTTTCCCTGAGGGACTGACTCTCTGAGAGTCTGGCCCAAGTTCCCAAGGGAAACAAAACAGCTTTCTCCAAGCCACAGAGGGCAGCTCAGGCAAGCCTTGTGCCAAAAAAGGTCTCCAGGTAAAAATTCCCTTTGTAACATCTATACTGAATAAAGGTGACTTCCAAGTAGTCACCTCATAAATGAACTGTCCAAAGGACAGCTAATAGAAGCCACTTAAGTCTGCAGCATTTTGGGACCACAGGGATCGGGGTGTGGGTGTGGGGGAAGATGTAGATTCGCGTTGGGTTTCAGCAGCTGATGGACCTCCAGCAGGACAGATGGCCAGGCTCGGGGATCCTAACCCACGAAACGGGTCCCACACAGGGCACGACCTGTGGTCTTGCACACAAGGGTACTTCTTGGCCTCCACCCTATTGCTTCCTTTAAACTCCTTGAAAAACCAAGCCCTGGGAAGAGTTACCTCCTGTCCATGGAAGGGCTCTAATTCAAGGTCAGGGGTCCTCCTGAGATCCATGGACCTATGCATACCTTCTGAGACCAGAAGGTATTCATAGGCCCAGCACACCAGAAGTGGCACCCAGAGCCTGGCCTCTTCCAGGAGGGGCATGAAGGACATCTTTCCACGGAGGGACAAAGATTTCCCTTACTCACCCCTTTCTCTGCCATATGATGGGGCAGCTCTGGGGTCTGAAAAGCCACCCGCTGGCATGACTGACCAGGACGAAGGCGCCCTGCCAGCAGCTCACAGTGTCCCCTCACCCTGGCTCAGCTGATCGGAGTCTTCACTCAAGTGGGTTCTGCTCCAGAAGCAAGTCCTCTCACTGGGACTCCTTCAGCAATTTGCTGTTCCAGCTGGGAACCACTGCATAGCATCTCTGACCTCCACTGGCTCACGAAGCTTTCACTAAGCATCTGCTGTGTTCTAGATCTTGAGCTCGGTGCTGGGTGATGGGCGTAGACAGATGAGAAAGACACGCTCTTGGGAAGCAGCAGATCTTCTGGTTTATGGGTAGCAGGGAGCCATAGCCAACATTTTATTTTGAGTACTTCTTATGTGACAGAAACCACAAAAGCACTTAATATGTAATTAATAGGTAATCAATCTTCACTATCAAACCATGAAATCATGACTTTCACTACATCCATTTTACAGTTGAGGAAACTGAGTTACGGATCAGTTAAGAAGCTTGTCTTGCATCTCAGAGTGTGCTAGTTGAGCTCTGAGACACAGATGTAAAGACAAGACAGATGGGAAAGCTTTCCTGGGATAATGCTGTGAAAGAGGAGTGGGGGAGGGGCAGGGGCTGAGGGGGGTGGACGGGGGAACAGGGGAGCCTCAGTTTGACCCCTGTAAAGACTGACGAGTACCTCCAACGCAAAGACTGCCCTTGGTGTGTGTGTGGTAGTGGTGGTGGTGGGTGGATGTTCCCCAGGGTCCCTACCCGGGGTCCCTGAGCAGAAATGACCAGGCGCCGGTCAACCCTCAGCACTTAGCCACTGGCTGGAAGGAGCCCAGGTTGAAAGTGAAAGACCCGCGGATCCCCTTACCCAAGGATCCAACACTGCCACTGGATGCAAACAGCAAGAGGTTTATTGTCACGCAGGTACCAGCGGGTGGTCGGCAGCTCCAGCTAACCGAGCACCCCGACCGTAGTGAAGCAGGGTCTTTTATAGGAAAGTACAAACAAGTTTTGGGTGGGGCGCAATTGATTGGTGGACAGTTTGAACTTTTGAAAGAGGCATACTTGAGGTTTGCTGGTTGGTTCAGAGGACCCGCGCGCGTGCGAAGAGAGCGGCGGGGAGGGGGGAGTAAGCTGAATGGTTCTGAGGGCTCGCGCAGGAGAAGAGCGGCGGGAAAGGGGAACAAGAAAGGGGAAAGAAGGAGTGTCATCATGGTGTCTCTATTATTTTTACAAGCCAAGCAGTTACAGAAAGGCAAAAGAGCAATTAATAAGCACTTAATAACCTAACCTATGCCTAAAAGCCAGCGGTTCACAGAAAAGTAAACAAGCGGTTAGTTATCCTATCTATCTTCTGGGGGAGGGGTCTTTCAAAAGCAAGCTCGGCCCAAACCCTGTGAAAGATCCCAGCTAGAGGCTGGCAGCTACCTGCCCTCCCCACAGCTCTTCCACAGTTCTTCCCCTCAGGAGCCCCCAGCAGCCCTACACTTCCATGGCTGCCATGCCAAGGAGCCAGGGCTCCAACAGATCTTTTGTCCATTATGCTAGACTGACAAACTTGTACATGAATCGGGCTCTGAGTGTTCTCTGCTAAATTCCCAGTCAGTCAGTCCCCAAGCTTCATGAAGCCAGAGAAAGTCCGGCCCCTGCCTAAAGGAGGCCCCAGGCCGGTGAGGGACACAAGACAAAAGCATGTCCTGAGATGAGCCAAACACAGTCCCTGACTTCAGAGAGGTCACCTTCTTATAGGAACCAACAACCAATGACAAAAGAGTAAAATAACGTGTGATAAGGGAAGCAGGCCAGGCAGCGTTATGGAAGGCTTCCTGGAGCAAGGGGCTTCCTCATGAAGACCTGGGAAGTGAACAGGTTTTGGTAGATGAAAATGGGTAAATATGGGAGAGGTGTGTTTCCTGTAGAGGGGCCAGGGATGGGGACAGAGACAGAGGAAAGGGAACAGAAGTGATAGCACTTCCAGCAAAAGAAAGGAACAGCCTTGGCGAAGGCCCAAGAGAAGTCGTGGTATATTCCTGGAGCCATGAGTTCTTCTAGAAGGTGCAGATGTGGAAGGCAGTCAGAAAAAGTAAAGCCAGATAGTGTGCAGTCTCGCCTGCCCACCAATGCATGTGTCCTGGGGACAGGGAAAGCAAAGATTGCCTGAGGCCTAAGTCACACAGGACCGGTGCTAACTGCATTGAGAGTAACCAGTGAGAGCAGGGCAGCTCAGGAAGGCTCTGCAGGGTCAGAATCTGGACAGAGATCATCAGCAAAAATGATTCCAGACGTGAGAACTGACGGAGTCTCCAGAAGTTTCACACAGCTATACTCCTCCAGAGGAAGACCCCAACTTAATCAGAAGATGACTTAATCAGAAGGAAATTGAGAACTGGTGATTCTATTCCTACATCTCCACCCTCCAAAGGAAAGTTTCTGAGACATACCAGATCTTTCTGGCAACACTGTCTGTAACACTGTTAGCGGAAATGTCCCACTAACACCTCAAAAATTCAACCACCTGCTTAATGCCTCCTTTTGACTTCCCTAATTAACCACACACACAGGGAAGCTTCCTTGCAATGTAAACTGTTGTTCTTAAAAAGGAGTTTAGGGGGCGCCTGGGTGGCTCAGTGGGTTAAGCCTCTGCCTTCAGCTCGGGTCTTGACCTCAGGCCCCTGGGATCAAGCCCAGCATCAGGCTCTTTGCTCAGCAGGGAGCCTGCTTCTCCCTCTCTCTCTGCCTGCTGCTCTGCCTACTTGTGATCTCTCTCTCTGTCAAATTAAAAAAAAAAAAAATCTTTAAAAAAAAAAGGAGTTCAGCTGTCTAGGTAGTCATGGCCCAAGTTCATCTCAAGATCCCTCTCAAATCTCCATATCAACCCTTCTAATGATTCACCGTTCTACAGAATAAAACTCCCAACTTGGCGATGTGACACATCAATCATTTATCATCACCATCCCTTTCAGCTGTGGAGGCGGGCAGTCTTGATGAGGGGGTGCTCTCTGAGAATCTCTCGTGTAGCTGTAGGCAGAGGGGGCCTGCACCTGGAGCTCAGACTTCCTCTGGGGACCGATGCCAGGGCTCCTGACCACAGCACCTTCACGCAGCCTCTCCACGCGGCCTGAACTTCCCGGCAGCAGGTGTCCCAGCAGAGGAAGGACCAGTGGAAGCCGACTTTATCAACTTTTACGAAAGCTCTGAATACCCACAGCACTACACCCCTCCCCCACTCAACCTGCTGGAGCAGTTGCAAGGCCACCCAGGCTCCAAGAGCAGGGGACAAAGATTCTGCCTCTTCATGGTGGGCTGTGAGGCCACATTACAAACAGAACAGGGGGGAAGGGCATTATCGTCTTGCAGACCAGTCGAAAACACAGTCTAGCCCGGCTACAACATCTCTGCCCCAACTCACAACCCTCCAAAGTGCAAAATCCGCCCCTGCTCTCCAGCCAGGCCCCAGCTTGACACCGGGGCATCTCTGCACCTAAATCAGATCCAGATACCACCGAGGCCCCAGAGGTGCGGTTCCTCTCCCACACGGCCTCGCTCTAAAGGCCTATGAGCACAAGTGACAATTATCTGTCCCCTACACACCCAACATACTACAGTGGGATGGGGACAAGGCAACTGCCACACACACCTGTTTGAAAAGGAGGAAAACGGGAGTCACCCAGCAGTAAGTGAACTGGACCGATTTCTCTGCAGTTTTCCGACACGCACAACTAATGTGAAATGCAAAAATTCACATTTAGTCATTAAAACGTTTACCTTCTCGTTCTGACCTATAGTGGGTAACCCTCGGCCATGGGGAGTGGTAAATGGGAGGAAAGATGAGCCTGAGAGAGGAGTGGCAAAGGACGTGGAAGGCTGCTGTGGCTCCCCTCGTGGACCCTCTGACCCACGTGGGCACGGAGCTGTCAGCTGGTGTGTGTTCACCCCCTCGCCCTCCCGGCCCAGCCCATCACAGTGGGGATCCCACATGGTCACATGCCCTGTGGCACCGGTCTTAGGCCTTCATGAAGTCCCTTTGATCCAATGTTGGTGCCAAGCCAGAAGTACCGGCATCTGAAGCTGTCAGCAGTCATCTTCTCCAGCCCGAAGACAGAGCCGGCCATAGAACAAAGCCAGTGGCAGGGCCAGTGGGGGAGGGGGGCGCACAGCCCAAAACTTGAGGGAACAAAGCCCCAGTGATGCCATTTGAGCCACACCCCTACTGGAAGACCTAAAGCGAATAATAAATTCTCTACCTTCCTTAAGATATTTTGGGTTGGATTCTTTTAAACCAGTGTCTGAAAGCATCCTGGTACACTCCCATTTTCCTCCCCATGCTCTTTGCTTTCATCTAAGGGGGGAACCTCTTCACCTTCCTGTAAGAAGGCCTCAGGAAGTCCTTCTTGTCCTAGGATAAGCACATGTGGAGATGGAAACCTTCTCTCTTTCTGGGTCCTCCAGTCCTTCAAAGAGCTGGGAAGTAACCACAGCACACACATGGCAGCTGTCTCTGCCCAACTTAAGCCTGCCCCCCCGCAACACTGACCGTGACAGAGAACAATCCCTCAAGAGTGGACTCACTGCAAAGATGGGTCCCAAGATGGCCTCATGAGCTAGCACGAGCCAGGGGTCCCCACCCCTTGACCCGACCCTGGACACTGCCCGAGCCAGGACCAGCCACGCTTCCAGGGTCCTGCCTGTCGGCTCCTTTCCTCCACATTTTGGAAGCTGCTGGAATCAACATGTCAGAAGGAAATGGCTCTTTAATCACTGCAAGCTCCCTCCTGACCATAAAGATTAGGTCAACTTTCAGCTGTAGGGCCTCCTCTTCCCGAGGAACAGGGTTTGCACTTGACAGCGAATAGCGATGCTTAGCACCGGCCCACACTCACAGTCTGGTCAGATCATATACCTTAGACACCTGTGTAGAGGGCAGGGCCTTGGGTAACAGGGTCTTGAGAAACGGAGACGGCAGGCACAACAGGCTAAGGGGAAGAAGGAAGGTCAAAGGTGCAGGATGCAGCAGAGAAGGCTGAGTGGTCAGTAGCTGCTCTCCACAAGCCAGGGATCTGGAGACTTGCTCACCGACGCGCACCAAGCCCCGGTCTGCACTCTGAACCCAGGGCAACCTACCAAGAGCACGGCCTAGGGGAGGGGCACAATATGCTTCAACCTTCTTTCAGTCTCTAAACATATGTCATTCATTTGCCCGGACACTTCCGTGGGCTGGAGGCTATAGCACAGCTGGGATTCACTACAGCTGTGCCACCTCCCAGCATGGAGCTGTAACTCCATCCCTACCCTTCTACCCAAAAAAGCTACTGTACACTGCAGTGTATTAACTCCATTATTAAAAAGCCACCAATGGCCCCAGATCCAGACACGAACATGGCAGACATCATCACCTGAGCTGCTGACTCCCTGGGCTCCAGCTCAGCCTGGAGCAATCCACTTATTCCAGTGGGACCCCCTCTCTGGTGTGGACTTCAGGGTCTCTCTAACTTCATGCCCCTGGTGGTCTTGATCTGCGAGTGAACTTGAAAAACAGCGGAGCCTCATATATCGGAAAGCCTACTTCCAGATGGTACCCACTGGACTCTCCAGCACCCTTGTGAGGTGGGGTCAGCTAACATCCCTGTCTTCTTTTTGACAGATTCATTTATTTCCTGAGCAGCTACTATGCAGCAGACACTCTTCTAGTAGTGAATGGAACAAAGTTCCCTGTCCTCAGGGGGCTTACATTCTAGCAAAGAGAGAAAGATATTTAAAAATAAGCCAAATAAATATGTTATAGAATTTACGTTGTTTGTTGCAAGGTAACAGTGGTATGGAAAAAGAAAAAAGAGCAGGGTAAGAGGAGGTTAGGCGTGCTATGTGTGTGGGGACCTTTACCGAATTAAAAAGGAGTCGGGGTATGCCTCTTTGAAAAGGTAACACTTGAGCAAACACTCGAAGAAGGTGAGGAGTTAGTCATGTGAACAGAGAGAGAACAGTGTTCCAGGCAAAGGGAACCGCCGGAGCAAAGGCCCTGAGGCAGAACGTGTGTGGCACCTGTGAGGAGCAGCAGCAGAGACCTCTGGGACAGGCATGAGTGAAGAGGGGAGAAGTCAGCAGAGAGGAGGCTAGAGAGAAGCAACCCGTTCCAACCAGAGAGAACAAGTTCTCCCTACGACCAGAGACACAGTAACCACCGCCCCCCCGACCTCCAAAAGGTCAGGCTGAACACAGACCCCTCACTTAGAGCCCCAGATACCTCCTGCAGATTCCAGGTAGACAGGCTTGCTGCCCCCCAATAGCCCCTCTCCCACCTCCTGTCCCCACAGCTCTGCCAGCAGACGCAGGACCGGCCGCCACAGAGCACAACAGGCTGTTCTCCCTGGCCCCTGGAGGAAGACATCCCACCTCACCGCTGCCCCTGTCCCGCTGGCAGGACAGCTGACAACCATGAAGAACTGAATTACAAGACTCACCAATAATCAGGGGCCTCTCCTTTCCTTCACCCCAGGCCCAGAAACCTCAGATTCCAGATCCAAGCTCCTGGGATCTCCCAATCAAAAGCTGGCGCCCACAAGGCAAGGGCGAGCCAGGCCCGGGACATAGAGTTCTCACCTCCCACACAGCCTCAGCCCGGCGGCCATCTGGCCAGGCTCCGCACGGCCAATCAGACAGCAGGCAGGCCGACTCGGGGGCCGCCAGGGCATCGGGGCTGCAGGAGGCATCTGAGGCAATGCTCCCCAGCTGCTCAGGCGTCAGTGAATCGGACCTTCGCGAATAGGGGAAGGAGTGCATTACCGAGCCCCAAACGTGCCAAGAGCTCCTTGGATCTACTCTTCCTCCCAGGCCTCACCCTCAACTTGGGCTCAGCCTGTTAGAGCTAAATGGCTCTATTTATTACTATCCAAGTTTTTTGCTTGGCAGGGCACAGAACTGGAGACTTAGAACTCTGATCTCCAGGAGCACCAGGAGCACAGCTGTGAGTCTTGAGGGTAAAATCACGGAGTCCACTCCCTGTGGAAGAAGGTCGGCGGGAAAACAGCTGCAAGTAGACAGACTAGTCTGGGCCTCTAGCATCTCTGAAGTGGGAAAAGAGGTGCAAGAAGCTGACCTTGGATGGGAAGGATAAAGAGTCTGGTTTGGGACATGTCTGAAGTTTAGACCAGAAGTCAAAAAATAGGTCAGGGTAGGAACACATATTTGGGGGATGTCTACAAAGAAAGCTGTATTAAAAGGACTGGAGCAGAGGAAGAAGGAAAAGAATCCAGAGGGTGTCCTGGAGCATATCAGAGAATGCTGCGTTGGAGAGCTGAGTTGAGACCAAGGCCAAGTAGCCATGAAAAGAGAAAAGAAGGGACATCCAGAGAGGAAGAGTCCATGTAGCAATGAAGTAGGGCAATCATTGTGCTGTTCATCAGCTCATCCTGCCTCCCCTTCCAGAAGCATAGGAAGTAGAAACATAGGACTCTTTTTGGTCAATGAGTTATAAGCCAAAGTGATAGGACACTTTCAGCCAGGCATGCAAAGCGGGTGTGATACACTGGGGATCTCTCTGTGCTCCACCACGGTGACCACGTATGTTCCAGCAGAGGCTGCCCTGGGGGTCCAGGAGTGAGGAGGGCGTCGAGCAGAACCAGAGCTCATCAAGCATGAGAAATCACCCTCTTTACTTTAAGCCACTGGGATTATTTGTAACCACAGCACAGCCTAGCCTCTCCTAATACACCAAGGAAGGAGTTTCTAGAGGGATGATGGTGGCAAGCAGTGCTGAAGGGTACAGGGAAGTGCTAGACAATGTTGTTGAGTCTGGCAATTAAGCAACATCAGTGGCCCCTCAAGCTTGGGTTGAGGGAACAAGACCTAGATTACAAGGAATGAAGGCAGAAAATGCAAACTTATCTTTTACACATTTTGGGGACTGTCAGAAAAGAAATGGGGTAGCATAAGAGCCAGTAGGTAGGGGAAAGAGTTAAGCTTTTATTCCTAAGAGAAGCCAGTGGAGAGACAAAGGGACAATATGGTTGATGGTCTGATTTGCTCAAGCTCATTACCTGTCAGTCTCACAGGGAAGCAAGAGAAGAGAGAAACCAGATGCCTGGCCCCTGCATTGTTCTCCCCCTTGTTGCACATCAGCAAGGGTCAAGAGGACCGAGCTGAAATTAGCAGGGAACGGAGGAACACAGAATGGGGAAAGATCCCAGTAGTAGGGCATAGATGGGATAAGGAGGTAAGTGATGGGGAAATGAGCAATCTAGAAGAAACAGGGATGTTCAGGAGCCCCTAAGGACTGACTTCCATGAGCATGAGTTTCCACATCCATAAAATGGGGCTCAAACAGCACAGGGAGGTGGGGAAGATAAGGGAGGATGGCGCACGCGCATCAGGGCATTATACGCTGTCAAGACCCACGTCGGTACATGCGATGGAATCCTTGTGGCTGATCGCCGTGGGACCTGTTTGGGGTAACTTTACCCAGACAATCCATCACCTCTGGTTGCTGCCAATAGAACTCCCAAACCAGCCACCACAGCTTGCCCACAGGACAAGCTCAGGTCCACACCCGCTGTAAGCAGAGTTCTCACACAGTCCAGAGGAGGCGGAGGTAGGAGGCCTGAGTCACACGGGCAGCCTCCCCGGATGACCCTGAGCTAGTCAGCTCTCCTCTCTAAGACCCAACCGCTGCCACATCAACTGGGGGAATGGGACCAGACAAGCTCTGCGCCAACTCCAGCTCTGGCGTTTCAAGATGTGGGGAGATTCAATTAGTCCTCCACGTTCCTACATACCTAAAACACAAAATTATTTAGGATCAATTAAACCTAAAACAGTTATTGTATTATTAAGTAGACAAACAGACACACACACACACACACACACACACACACAAAATAAAAACTAGTAACTGTCAAATAATATTTTGAATCTTTAATCCCTTTGACTTAGACTTAAGGCCCCTTTACTGTCAAGGAAGGCTCCCGCTGGGTCAGCCTGCCAGTGCTATACCCTCTCACCGGCCAGCTCAGAGCACCCCTGCCCCACAACTACCTCCAGGCCACACGGGCTCCAGCTGTCAGATGCCTTCAGATGGGCTGCACACATGTGTCCAAGCCTGCCTGTGTGCCGCAACCCACCATGTGACAGGGAACGTGTGCCCCGAACCAAACACAGAAGATTAGCACTTGGGTCTGTGCTCCCCTGAACTTCATCCCTGTTGCCAAAGACACCTGCAAAGACTGAAGGACAGAAATCCTCACCTCTGACCTGCTCTAGCCCTCAGTCAGTCCCTGCTAATCTTCTCAGTGGAGAATCAATTCTGAGGTGTCCTGGGGAAGCGGACGCCCAGGAAAATTTCCTCGGTCTCTCCCATCAGTACATGAAGCAATCCATATCTTTCTCTCTCTCTCCCTCTCTCACTCATCCCCACATAAACTTACTTCAGCTCCGGCTACCAGGAAGTGCTGCCTGCCCACGGTTCCTGGAGATGAATCCCTCCCCGCGTGGCTCTGATTATGCCTCTTCTCTCAACGCCCTAAACAGGGGCTGATGAGCTTAGAGCCTGGGTCACAGATCAGCCCTAGCCTATGACAGTGGAACTAACTTACAGTGAAGCAGCACCCAGGCCCCACAGCCTGTCATGGGCCCACTAGGCTTTCACAGCCTGGTGAAGGCAGCACATGGGCCACGGTGTCTGGGTCTCTCATTTCTGCATCCAGCCCTAGTTGGTTACAGTCTCCCAGGTGCAGCAAAATGCTGGGCCGGGTCACCCCGTCCACCCCACACACCTGCCCCGTCCCCTCAGTCGGCAGCCCTGTGAGCCCTATGGTGTTGAAGTGAGCCTCACTTAATCCTGGAGTCGGATGAGCAAGGCCCAGAGACAGACTGTAGACCTTAAGAAGTCACTAGTCCTCGGAGGTAGTTCTGTCTGTCCCAAGGGGTTCGTTCCCTACCTGCTCACCTAGAAACCTGGGACCAAGTCACTTTGTCTGCATTTACTGAGAAGGTATAGGGGTCGTTGGGACCCAGCAGCTCTGCAGAGCCATCTCTGAGTTTGCAGCTTTGAGCTCTGCAGTCCACAGCACCAGAATATTCCACCATCTGTGCAGAGCACAGAGCTACCCTGCCCCGTCCCACACGTCCTGCCAAAGCCTGGACCCCCTCTGCCCATGGCACCTGTACTCCGGCTGCGGCAAGGCAGATGCCACGGCCTGGGGGTCAAGAGCCCGAGTTCTCATCTGACTTTCTTCACAACTAAATGCACAACCTCAATGTAGACCCAATTGTCTGTTTCTCTGAACATCAGTTTCCCACTCTCTGAGATATTTGGACTGGACCATCTCTACAGTCCCAGCTCTCAGACGGGCACTTTTAGGTATAAACTTACTTCAAAGGCCACATTTTACAGACAGGACTAGAGTGAAGACTGCAGAGGCAAGGGGACTTCAGGAGAGTTACAGAAGCCCCTGAGCCCTCACCAGGGTCCTAGAAATTCCACCAGAAGGGATTCAGGTCCCGAGGCAGGGCGCTTACCCAGACCGTGCCTGTAAAGTCACTTCCCCCAGAAAGGGAAATACCTGAGTATCCCTCAGTCTGCCCTTCCCACTGCACACAGAGATCAGTATGTCTAGTACAGATCAACCTACCTATGCATTAAGGAAGGTCCCAAGGACCCCCATGTGGCATTTCAAAGCCTAGTTCAAGCTGCTACTTGATACTAATTCTTGAAGCGGATAAAAGCATTTTTTCAAATCGTAGTGCTTACTACCTAACACTGGCCCTCTCCTTCCTAGAGTTACTGGCTGAACAGTGTCCCATGTCTTGTGTCCTGAGGCCCAGTGAAAGGAAGGGACTGACCAAAGTCATATAGGATGCAGTGAGCTGAGCTTCCCACCAGAGCTCTTCTGGTCATACAGCACTGAGACCTAGGGCCAGGGGTGGCTGCACGGAACGGCCTGAGTTGAGCAAACACAAAGACAACCCCCCACGGAACTCTTCCCCCAACACTCCAAGGCTAGACATAAGGGGCAGGACACCCAGGTCTCAACTGCCTATTCAGTCCAGAGACCCTCCATAAAGCCTGGATGTGCCCAGGGGAACCCTTAAGACTGCAGGGTAGGGCTTCCTGGGCTGGCACCAGAAATCAGCTTCATATACCCTGAAGCCATTTGAGGGAGTCTGAAGAAAAGCAAACAGCAGAATGAAGAGAGCCACTGTGGCCCAGACCTGCTCCTGAGCCCCACAAACTCTCTCTGAAAGTCAGGCTATCTTCAGAAGTGGAAAGCCTTGATTCAACTTTTCTTCATCATCTCAACATTTACTAAGTATGTTTGTTGCATGAGTGCAATTCACTAGTTCTGCATAAAGTCAATGCCCTGGAAGGTTAAGGAAAGAAGAGACTCCTTTGGACTGCAATGATCAAAAGGCAGTTTTCTGAAGAGGACGGAACCTGAACTAGCCCTTGGAGGACAGGTGGGAAAGTTCTCAGAATGGAGAACAGTAGTCTTTGCACAGACGGGTTTACTTCGGGTCTCTGGATGGAACTAGCTGCTCAGACTCAGGCTGATAAGGCCCTTTGTCCACAGGAGTGAACAGGAACAAATGTCTGTCTAGGAAAGAATGGGTCAAAAGAGAAGACAAAGTCCTCACTACAGTGAGTCCTTATGTGAATGAGAAGTCCAAGCCCCCTTTTTGAGATCAAGTCCACCGGCCATGGTAGCTCTTCTCAGCAGTGGCTTGTGCCTGAACACAATTAGTGGACTAATTGAAATTATTCGCCATCTTTCAGGATCCCCCAATGTTTACGGCCAGCATTTTATGAATAAACAGGGGAAGAAGTATCTCCAGGCTCCCCTTCTGAAAGAAAAGACCCCTACAAGGAGACATCTATGACAACACAGTAACACCACTCAGCTGCCTGAACTTGGCCTTAATTGTGTTTTCTCTGGCTTCTGAGCAACCAAAGATGCCCCAGTGAAGGTCAGATCATGGCCCCATAGCTCACCTCTCCTCTAGCCAGTTCCTGAGCAAAAGTTCGAATTCAGCCATCCTTCTGCAGCCTATCTAGCTCTAGAACACCTTCACCTCCCATCTCTCCAAGCTGAGGAGGTATGAACCAGTATTTAAATGGTGAAGATCTACTTTGGAGGAGTTGACCATAAACGAGAAGTATCTGTCTTCCAAACACCACTAGTTTACTCTCATAATCTGCAACACTTTCCTCTTTTATATATAAACTTTTACAAGGGATTAAAACATTCTTAATGTTCTTAATCAAGATTTGTTTTCTTAAGGATAAACAATAATTGGCTTGATAAATATGTGATCATTCTCCTTTGCTGTGAAAGCAGCAGCAGTCTTGCTGTGGCCTTCATCTCATAGCAAAGTGACTAGTGGCAGGATGAGGTCTGTGCTGGGACAAAGCATCCCGAGGTGTGCTCTCCGGATAGGGAGAGGGGTGCCCTTCACACTGAAGGCCAGGAAGGAAGGAAGGCAGGCAGGCAGGCAGGCAGGCTGGCCGGCCAAGGAAAGGATCAGAGTGCTTCAGGCACATGAGGCTTTGGTCACAAGAATGTCAAGATGTCTAGTGGGGAGTTTTAGTATTAAAAAGGAATCTTCTCATTGGGTAGTCATATGGAACTGGAAACTAAAAAATTCAAGCAAGGTGTCTGTAAAACTGCCAGCCCTTTAGGATGAGAAGGTAGAGGCTGGAGCTCAGAAGCTATGAACTTGGAAAATGTGCTGTGGTCCCCATGGCTTCTTGAATTCTCTTTGCTGTTTTTCCCCATCCATCCTCTTTGGTAATCAGTTGCTGTCTTTTGAAATGTCCTGTTTCCCTCAGCTGCTCCAAGGAAAATCAGGGTAAACTTAATTAAGGTCCATCCCATGACCAGTGCTAAGGAGGAACAGCTATATTTATTACTATGAACATCTTGATGAAATAGACAATTTTCTAGGATGATAAAAGTTACCAAAACTGACTTAAGAAGACTATCTTCTGAATACATCATGAAACATGAAATAAATTGAGAAAAAAATGTGAAGGAATTATCTGTACAAAAGGCTATGAGCTAAGACAGGTTTATGGATGAGTTCCTTCAGATTATTCTAGAGCAGAGAAAAAGATGGAAAGCATCCCAGTTCCTTTTATAAGACTAATGTAACTTAATGAGAAACCTGGCCAAGACAATATACAAATACATATATAACATTATATATGTACTACTACATATGTGTATACACATATATGCACACATATAAAGATCAATCTTTCTATGATTATAGATGCAAAAATCCCAAAAGGATTTTGGATTTTTAACAAAGTTTTAACAAAACAATAAATCAAATCTAGGAGATACTAAAAGAATAACTCAATATGACTAATTCTGTGTTTATCCCTGGAATGTAATGATGATTTAGGATCTGGAAGTATATACTCATCTACATCAATCTGTCACAGAGGGAAAAAAAAAAACCACCATAAGAGATTCTAAGGATATATTTTTTATATATACATTTTGTGAATTAAAAAGAAAAAAAAAACCTTTTGCAGTCAATAAGGTCTAATCAACATGGCCAAACAATAGGCTCAGGTCCACTAAAATTAGAAACAAGGCAAGTATGACTTCCATCACTATCATGACTACACATTTTCTATCTCTAGCCAGCACATGAAAGAGAAATGTTTCTTTTTAAATCCAGGAGATCAAACTGCTATTATTGGCAGAAGATGATATATTCTACAAAAAAAAAAAAAAAAATCCCAGAGAAAAACTACATAAACCATTAACAGTTTTTTAAAGTGAGCACTAACAAGTTAAAAATACACAAATTAGGGGTGCCTGGGTGGCTCAATTGGTTAAGTGTCTGCCTTCGGCTCAGGTCATGATCCCAGAGTCCGGAGACTGAGCCCCACATTGGGCTCTCTGCTCAGAGGGGTGCCTGGTTCTCCCTCACCCTCTCTTTCATTCTCCCTCTTGGTCTCTTCAAATAAAGTCTTTTAAAGAAATAAATTAAATTAAATTAAAATGCACACATCTATCAGTTATCTATATACCAGAAATAGCTAGTGAATAATAATCAAAAGTACAGTGGTGGGAAAAAAAAACAACCTCCATTTAAATGAGCAGTGAAATAATGATAATAAAACTAAAAATAATCTTAATGAGAAAACATACAAGATCTACTAAAAACATTTTTTAAAACTTTTCTGTGAGACATAAAAGCAGACTGGAGGAAATACCATATTTCCAGGGGCAAAGTAAATTTTTTCCAATTTTTTTTCCTAAATCCTTTTTTTGAAAGAAGCGTATGGGTGACAGGAGGGAAAAACCAAGGCTTGCACGACAGCCCTAACAGGCACTGCTCATCCTTAAGATGGCTGTGTGAGAGTGCGCTCAGCAGAACAGTCCCCACCAACCACGTCCATATGTGACTGTGTCATGTCCCAGAGATGGGAAAAATGTGTGAGCTTTAGGAACACGACCAAACACAAAACACGATGATAACGCTTGCAATCAGCTTTAGAAATTGTGCAGTTCTCTTTGTTCTGTGACTCCAAAAGTCTCTAAGGAGTCATCCAGGTAAGAGAGCCAACAAAGAAGACTATGAGGGCCATCTCATGGAGAAAGTGACCAACACGATGACCTAGAGTTATCTTTGTCACAACCCTTCCCAGTCATGGAAAGCCTATGGGATCAGTCGTGGCACAGAGCCATGATGATAAAAGGGAGCTACTGAGGAGAGATAGGATTCATTAATTAATCATTAGGGAATGTGGCTTGCATTGGGGGGTGGAAATTCTCCACTCAGTTTTATGTGACAATAATTCCAGATGAATAAAGAGTTTATCTGGAATTAATGTAAAAAAATAAATACAGGAAGATATAGGAGAGAGGGAGAAAGACCACAGAAAGCACTGGAACTCCAGAGAGCAGGGACATTTAACTCTTTTGCTTACTGCTGTATTTCCAGTGTCTAGAGTAGCCCCTGCCGCATAGTAAGTGATTAATAAATTGAAAGACTGAATGAATGAATGAATGCTTCGCTTTATCAATTTTCTGGTTATATCTTTGTCACACTTTCTTCTAGGGTTTTTTTCCCCTCTTAGTTACTATAACTTTTTAAATCTCTTTGTACCTCTTTACATATCAAAGATAATAATTGTGTACTGCTTATTACTGCAAATGATTTCCCAAATTTGTCTTTTGCCTTTTCATTATTTGAAATACCACAACCTATCTATTTGCGGTCAGTCAATTCTCTTTTATAACTTCTGATTATTATGTACAGAAAATTGTTCCCAATTCCAAATTGCTCGGGCACCTGAGACCAGCAGGCTGGTCCAAGTCATCTCCACTGCAGGGCTGGTCCATCCTCTCCCAAGGGCAGGGGAGCAACTCCAGAGGCATCTGATGCAGACGGTTTCCTATCCTAACCACACTCATCAAACCCCCAAAGCACCCCTTCCAGCACACTCTTCTGCATAACCACACGGTGAGGTCATGTGTTTGGGACACCATTGTTCCATCACCATGGAGATGATGAGATGTCAAAGCACTGGCAAGAAGCCTCCCGTGCAGGATGAAGCCAAGGAAGAAGATGGAGAAAAGACAGGAAGGACCTGTGCGTGAGCCAGAGGACCTAAAACATCCCAAGAAGCTCATGAGGTCATCCTCATTCACACAGTTTCCCAGGTGTCAGATCTGTTTGGAAAGCACATAACCTCCCAGGCCAGCCAGCCCAGCATGTAGCTATGGACCTCAGGCAGTACCGAACCCCAAAAGATGATATTCCTGCCCCCCTTTAACCCCTGGGGCACCCAGCCTGACTGAGCTGGCTCATGGCCTCCTCTGGAATCCTCCACTTAGGGTTCCTGTTTTTCTCAGAATATAACTCCCTGTTCCCAATCACTTCACTGCATCACCCTTACCCTCCCTGCCCCCTCCGGATTCAACTCCTAATCTACTCTCCCCTCTGCTTCCAAGACAACCTCTCCAAGGCAAAAATCTGCTTGCCTTACTCATCTTCTAAAATTAATTCCGTGATTAACCATTGTCCTAGGGGAAAAAAAAATCTAAATTCCTTAGGATGCTATTCAGACCCTTTCTAATCCGGCTCCTGATTCTATTTCCAGCCAACCTCCTACCACACCCTTCTTTGTACTCTGCCCCACCCACATTCTGCCTGGCATTCAAAAAAGCTGCTTTTTCCACCTAAGTAACTACCTGTTTCTGACACCACGGGGCTAGGCAGAGTCCTACATATATTCTTGGGTTTTAGATAAGGAAATTAGGGTTCAGAGTGGTTAAACAATTTACCCACGGCCACACAGCTTTTCAGTAGCAGAGCTGGAATTCAAATCCAGGTCCTTTCAACTCTAAAAGTCCCGGTCCTTTCACTGCCTAGGGTGACCAACCATCCCAGTGGGCTTAGAACTGTCTCCCTCCCGGCACCTGAAAATCCCATGTCCCAGGAACGCTCTTGTTCTCCGGCAAACCAGGAGAGCCGATGTGCTGCCACCACCCTCATGGCTGTGGCCTCTTCCCACGAATGCCTGTTCACCTTTCCCATGTGAGCTCTTCCTCTGCCTCCTCCAGGAACCCTTCCAAGACCATCCTCCACTAGAGAACCGTGTTTGCTCTCTCCTGCCACATTCCTGGGCCTGCCTCTATCTTGTCTACTTACATCCTATCTGCTCTATCCTGTGTCTTGTTAGAGTATGAGTTTCTTCTGACCATTGGAATCAAGGCCTCGTCATCTCTGTGGGTAACCAGGAGACCATGATCCCTGATAAAGCTGTTTCCAGAAGTAACTCCGTCGTTTAAAAATTCCCAAGCCATCCTATCTAGAGTACAATGGTCAGCACGTGTATCCAAGCATTTGCTGTACTTGGCCCTCATGGCCCCTGTTGGGTCTATAGGTACAAACTTGAACCAAACCCTCCACTGCTGGTTTAAGCCCTTTGGCACCCCCAAAGCCCTCTGTACCAATCTCTGGAAATGTGAGGTTTGGGACCCCTTTAGGAAGCTGTCCTGGGGGAGGAGGAGAGAGAGAGGGAGACACGCGCAATTCACAACCTTCCAAATGGTTTCCGCTCTGCAGTTCCAGAAAGGACAGGATCAGCACCCACAGGAGGGAACTGCCTCTCCATCCCGGACTGACACAAAGCCTACTCCACCCCAGCTCGCCCTGGGAGAAGACCCATTGTCCAGGGAGAAGGAGAATAAAGAGGATAGCTTCACTAGCCTGGATGCTCCAGCCGGGCCGAGCAGGCACACATGATAATTAGGAAGAAAAGAAGGACAGCTCTATAGTTGGTACAAGAAAGAGTTGGGAGCACCTGGGTGGCCCAGTCGATTAAACGTCCAACTCTTGATTTCAGCTCAGGTCATGATCTCAGAGTCGTGAGATCGAGCCTGACAGGCTCTAAGCTCAGCACTGAGTCTACTTGAGATTCTCTCTCTTCCCCTCCCTCTGCTCCTCCCCCCACTCACATACTCACACTCTCTCTCAAATAAATTAATTAAATCTTTAATAAAAAAAAAAGGAAAGCTTTCAGGTTCCTGTTGGTTGTGATTTATCCAAACATGTTCCACTACTCTGGTATGCTCCTTCTAGAACCAAAACCACTAGACACATGTCAAAACATCACCATCACTGCCCACTGGCTGCAAGTGACATCTCTCTTCGTGCGGGAGGTGCTGATATTCAATCCCACCATGACCTTCTCCTGCCTGCCTCTGCCCACCAGGAAAGCACTCCCATGCTGGGACACTATGGGTGAGCTTGGGGAAGCAATGGTGACTAATAATTTTAGCTCTTGGGAGAAATACAGAAGAAAAAGGTCGGAGATAAGAAGAGACAAACTGAGAGACAAGAGAGAAACCGGTGTCCCTGACTCAGGAATCAGGCCCGCAGCTCAGTGGGCCAACCACGTATTTGTATAGATGATAATCTAGAGGAAATAACTTATCCCTCAACATGCACAGCAATGAAGAGCCACAAATTTATTAACTTATTTTGAGTTAACCCAAGTTTTGGGGTAGGAAAGCTCTTTTTTTTTAATTTTTTTTTATTTTTTTTTCAGTGTTCTAGAATTCATTGTTTATGCACCACACCCAGTGCTCCGTGCAATACGTGCCCTCCTTAACACCCACCACCAGGCTCACCCAATCTCCCAAAACCCTCAATTAGTTTCTCAGAGTCCACAGTCTCTCATGGTTCATCTCCTCGATTTCCCCCAACTCACTTCTCCCAATGTCCTCATAGAGCTACCCTGTGACCCTGCAGTTGCACTACTGGGTATTTACCCCAAAGATACAGATGTAGTGAAAAGAAGGGCCATCTGTACCCAAATGTTCATAGCAGCAATGGCCACAGTCGCCAAACTGTGGAAAGAACCAAGATGCCCTTGAACGGACGAATGGATAAGAAAGATGTGGTCCATATACACTATGGAGTATTATGCCTCCATCAGAAAGGATGAATACCCAACTTTTGTAGCAACGTGGACGGGACTGGAAGATATCATGCTGAGTGAAATAAGTCAAGCAGAGAGAGTCAGTTATCATATGGTTTCACTTATTTGTGGAGCATAAGGAAGGCTCTTGATTTCTAGTCCCATCATGTAGATAGCAAATTTAAGATGCAGAAAGTTTAAGCATCATACCAGGTCCACAGCTGGTATGAAATGGAGCTCACCTTTAAACCCAAGTCTGTTTACTCCAGATTTTATTACAGCAAGCCCTCCCGTAGCTCTTCCTCTAATCTAGAATTGTCCTCTTCGTCTCTCAATCTTTCTGATGAGCCTGGGCTCACCTCTTCTCTCACCTGCATCCCTCCCAGCCCTTGACCGCTGCTTCCTTCCTGCACAGTCAAACATCCCAAGAGGCACCTTTGTGAGAAGTGAGCATTACCTAATCATTGCACAGCCTCCCTAGGGGACCAGGTAGAGGTCAGGGAGAATTTGTGTGTCCTAACTGGGCTTCTGCAGTTCATTCCACCCGCTCAGACAAGTATTCTGACAACCTACTGTGTGCCATGCCTGAAGTCGGGGACCATGGAGGCAGATCTCAAGGCCCAGACCCCACCCTAATCCCTCAGACCTTGGCAAGTTCATGCCCATGTGCCATCTGAATCCCAGCAATCCAGCGAATTTAGCGGAACTTCCCAGGAGGGAAATGTGGAATTGTTCAGGCGGCTGGGAGAGCCTGAGGGGGAAGGGAGAGAATTCAGAGGTCAAACACAAGATAGGGTCAAAGGAGTAAATACAGTGCCTGGCTGGCAGAGAACTTAGGTGCCTGCCCCCCAAGGAAGTGGTTTAGGTCTTTGTGATCAGATTTCTTATCCACACCACAAGACGTAAACAACCATGCAGCAAGACAGACAGCCTCTCACCACATTTGGAAAAGCTGCTTCTCCCACTGGTTTTTAAAACTTTTTAGACTACATTATGACTTTTAGTTCCTTTAAGAGTTTAAAGCAGATGGGCCTATGAATGGGAAGTGGCCTTTCTTCTGTCAGGGTAGAGGAAAGAAACTTCTACAAGGACTCTTTATTTATTTATTTTTTTAAGATTTTATTTATTTGACAGAGAGAGAGCTCACAAGGAGGCAGAGAGGCAGGCAGCGGGGAGTGGAGGGGAGCAGGCTCTCCACTGAGCAGAGAAGCCCAGCATGGGGCTCCATCCCGGGACCCTGAGACCATGACCCGAGCCAAAGGCAGAGGCTTAACCCACTGAGCCACCCAGGTGCCCCAGACTCTTGACCACCTCTGGGGATTGCACTCCCTTACTGCCAGCCACACTCTGCCAATCCCTCATCCCTGAGCTTTATAAAGGACCCCAGATTCCCCCCTGTCCAGCATCACCAGAGGAAGAGTAGGTGAGTTTGGCTGGTGCCAGCAGGCTGTCCTGACTCATGAAGCCTCCCTCCTGGGTACCTGGGAAGCTCATTCCCCAGAAATGGAAGGCCATATCCTGTGACGAAGAGGGAGCAAAAGTGTGGGAGTAGGAAGGGGGCCGTGTCTAGGCAGGGGGCGCTCTCTGCCTCCACAGGGAGAGGGGAGGACAGGCATCTGTGCAAATAGGGCCCCCATCACGCTCACTGCCTTACTGCTGGACCCTGCCTCCTGAGGTGACTTCTGAGGCACCAGGAACTCCACAAGACGCCACAGCCCCCACTTGCTGCTATGACCGAGAATCTCCAGGAAGGCTGTGACTTCACACACCAGCCAAGGGGAGCATGGCATTTACACCTTTCATAAAGGAGAGTGAGTGGCTGGCAAAAGCAGATTTTATTCATTAAAAAGAGGAAAATTCCAGAACAATGAGTCTATCAGAGAGGACTAATAGGGAATGCCAAAAAAAAAAAAATTAAAAAATAAAAAGTTGGGAGAACCTGGGATGAGGGAGTAGGCTGTGCAGTGTGATCCGGATGTGGGAACAGGGATGGTGATACAAGAAGCCAGGGAGGGCCTCCGGGGCCACTGTTCTAAGAACAGTCTCTGGCATTTTGTAGGCAATGCACAGAGCTCTAGCAAAGCCTGGCTCTGAGAGAAGATGGGATGGTAGAATTTTCAGGATTCCTTGAAAACCCTAATCCCTATCTCCATTGGCCCTTCCTTATACGTGAAATGCCACCATTACCAGTAAAATTCTATGAGACGTACCAAGGCCAGACCCCAAAATGCCAACAATGCTACCCCAAAGTGGTAGTCAGTAGCATTATTTCCTAATTCCCAGCCTCCAGAACCTTAGAATTAAGACAAAAACCACTGACATTACCACTATGCATTAAATATCCCTATGCTGCTTTTCTTGAGCAAATGACTCCCTTTTGCTGTTTAAGTGACTTTAAAATCTCCTGCCAGAGCTTGTGAGAGGCAGTGACTGTGGTGGAAAGTGCACAGAGCAGACAGGAGACCCGGGGCCTGGAGCAGCTGCGCCCTCGAGCTCGTGCCTTCAGATCTTGCCTCTCCGCTAGCTCTGCTCCAGTCAAGCCACAGGCTGCAGGACTCAGCCACTACTTCACGCTCTTCATTTTGCCAGATGTTTCTGCAAGGCTTGTCACAGTTGACACTTCACTTCTTCTTGACACACCTGTTGTGAGCTCAACTGGGTCCCTCCCATCACACTGAAGTCCTAACCCCCCCGGCCCCTCCGAATGTGACTCTATCTGGACGCAGGATGGCTGCGAAGGTAATCAGTTAAGATAAGGCCATAGTGGAGGAGCGTGGGCCCTACCCCGGTGTGACTGGCACAGGGAAATCTGGAGATGGGCATGCACGCAGGGAGAAGCCTCTGTGAAGATGAAGGCAGAGAAGGGGGGGGGTGTTTCTATAAGCCGGGGAGGGCCAGAGATTGCCCTCAAAGCACCAGCAGCCCAGGGAGACTCCCGGGACAGACTCTCCCTACAGCCTTCAGAAGGAAGCAACCAGACTTCCGGACTTCAGAACTGTGAGATGATGAAATTCCTGTGCTGTTTAAGCCGCCCAGCTTGAGGTGCTTTGTGATGGCAGCACTAGCAGATGGACACAGTGGCCTTGACACCATGATCTCCTGGTTCCCCTCCTGCCTTACAAAGGCTCCTCGGGACCCTTAGCTGGGTCCACTCACATCTGCTCATTTCTCTTTACAGGAGCGTCCTGAGCCCGGCAATGCTTCTCCTCTTGTTTCCTCTCCCGATGCTCGTCTTCTTGCATCATCGTGAATAATCGCTCAGGGCTTTAGAAGTTTCATATAAGCCCATTTGAAATCTACCTCTCCTAGACTTAGAGCCCCAGCTACCTACTTGGCATGTCCCCACACCTAACAGGCATCTCAAATGTCAGTACAAAACCCACCCCCATGCAGCCGAGCCGCAGACTGGGCCCCAGGTCCCAGGGAGGAGAGCATATCTCAGGCCAAGTCTTGGGAAAACTGAAGCTGTGCCCTGGGAGAAAGTCACAGGTTCTCCTATTGCACTGAACCCAACAGGATTTGAGTTCCAGCAAGTGCTGGGTATTCAGGTACAAGGGACAACAAGACAAATGCTATGCCGGTCTGCTTGGAGCCCTACTTCATACTTCCACCAGTAAATGAAAACAAATTATACTGGGTGCCTGACAGGAGATCTCTCAGAATTACTAATATACAGGTCTAAATCCACATATACAGTGCCTCTTACTTTGATGTTTCAAAGCTCATTAACCAGGACTTGGGGGAAAGGGGCAGATATAGCATTGCCAAAATGCATGGGGGGTGTTGGGGGCTGCGGGTCAATGTGGAGAAGAGAGGGCCAGTTTACTGAGCAGACTGAGCCACACTAATTAGCATATCCATAGTGTCCGTATTGGTACTTGCATAGACAGATTCTTCCAAAGTGTATCAGTCTTAATCCAAAGTTCGATCAGAATTCAAACTTCACAGAGTGGGCACAGAAATGACTTAATGTGCTATTTTTTCAAACGTGTAAACAAGCCAGCAGACAATCTTCAGCAACAAAGAAAATCAGCATTTCCAAGTGTGCACATTGGCCAAGTGTAGCCCTTTCAGTCTTTTCACAGCTTAAAAGCAGCGCCCCCTCCCCGATGCGCCTCCTCTCATGCTGAGGAAGCAACCCTCAGACCCCCAACAAGTGGCACAGAAATCATCTCCCAGCTGCAGCTTCTCAGACGCGTGCTGGGCTGTCACTTGAATCAGCCTCCCTCCCACAAGTCCCAGGGAATTTTACTCTGAGATCTTGTGGTACCTCAGAGCCTCCTCTTGTCATCCCAGGGCTGCTGTCATGTGAGCCCCAGCTAAGCCTTTTGTCTCTGCCACTTAGCATGACATCACCAGAAGAGCATGTCATCCCAGCACTCAGGGTCGCCCAGAGCACTGAAAGTCCCTGAGGCATAGGCCACATGTGACCCAGGCTGCTGAAGGGCTAATTACGAGCAGGTGGGCCAACCCAGTATAACTGACAAAAGGCCGTCCAGAAGCCCAGGGCCTTGGCTGGGAATGCCCCACCTGGACTCCAGGTCACCAGTGACAGGCCATATCTGCTCCTTGAATTAGGGTGCAAGCAGTGGCAAAGAGGGAGACCAGGAGACCAGACACCGCAAGTGTCCACCCCCAGCAAGGGCCTAGAGCGGCTTCTCGGACAACAGGCAAACCCCTGGCACCCGGGCTGGGCCCAGAGTGCTGAGCTTCCCCCTCCCTGTCCTCCTTGGAGGACAGTTTCTACCCTGTTCCAGGGAACCAGCCCAAGGGACCATGTGATGAAGAGCTTCTTCAGCCCTGTCCCTTCTGTGCCATGTTGTCTACTGTAACTCACGGGCTTATGGGCAGCCCTTGAGTCCTGTTCTCTGTCTGGGAGCCAATCAACAGTGTTCCTCCACAATACAGCCCACCCTGACTTCTCCATGAGGTCACTGCTTGCACCCAGATGTGCACTGCACATCTCACCCAGAAGATGGGTGAGGACCCTCTGGTTTGGAGTCTGCTTAAAACCAGTTGGAGGGGAAATTTGGCACCCGAGTCTCCATCAGACAAACGTGGGATCGGGGCCACGTGGATGAAATTACCGTTGAAATGTAAGCAGGACTGCAGTCCAGGACAGGAGGGAGGGCCCACGCATCCGGGGTGGGAGAGCACGGGCTGTGTAGCACTGGGCACAGCCATGGGAGAGGAGATGGGGTGACAAATCTCCCAGCTTTGCCAGGTCTGGAGAGCTAGCTCAGGGCTCTGGACCAGAGAGGCAAAGGCGTGATTAGCAGGAAGGGACGTACGTGAGACGAGGTCAGAGCATCTCCATGTTGCTGCCCAGGCCACAGCCTCCCCACCAAGTCCTGCCCGCAGGTCAGCCTGTAAGGGATTTGAAACAACCCTTAGAACTTTCCCGTTACTTCCAAAAGATGTTTTTCCAGGCTGGGCCCACGTCTCTCACTACTACTGACTCTGGGGTTGACTGCAGGAGTTGAATCTCTGTGCAAAGGAAGGGAGAGAAGACATCTCCCAAATGGGAAGAAAGAGATCTGCCACGGCTCTGGGCCTGATGCAGGACAATCCGGGCAGGCCAAATAGAAGACCGTGAGCCAAGGGCCAAGAGGCCCTTGTGAGTCCAGTTTCCTGGCACAGAGCCCTTAGCCAGAAGATGATGAACACACATGCAGGAAGAGGGCCAGTGACAAGGGGTGGGGGGTGGGGGAGGGCAGCTGCAGGTGATCCCAAGGACGGAGCTGGGTCCCCAGCCAGAGCACAGCTGGCAAGCGGCCCATCCTCTGGGTCCCAGCCCCATGCTCTCCCCACTTGCACTTCTCCATTTCACTCACATTCCTGTGTTTGCCCCTCCCAGACTGCCTGATGTGCATGTGTCCCTAGGAGATACAGACAGGAAGCAGAGCTGGTATTCCGTATGAGGGGGTCGGGTGAGTAACTAAATGAAACTGAGAACCACCAGCCACATCTCAGAGCTGAGGCCTGAGGCATTTCAAACCAGAGTGCAAGTTCTCAGAGACCTGCCCTACGGCACCCTCGCTAGTGCTTCCCTCCAGCTTCCATCTCTCCGGCAGAGCTCGATGACTGCAGGGAGCTCAGAGGCTGCCTCTGCCGGCCAGACAGGTGGATCTGGGCACCGATAAGCCTCCACCCCAAATAAGAGGGTAACCCAGCGCTCACTTCCTTCTCTGCGTCCTTCCTCAGTGACCTTGTCTTTCCCTGTAGCTTTAAATGCCATCTCTGTGAGCTGATCACTTGCAAATATCCATCCCCTGCCTGGTCCTCTTTGCTGAAAACCAGATCTTAAATACCCAGCTGTCGATTCAGGCATCTAGAAGCCTAACAGGCATCTCACAATCAACATGCCCCTAGTCAACCTCCTGCCTACCCAGCCATGCTTGTGCTCCCAAAGCCCTCCCCATCTCAGGACCCAGAACTGCCTGGGTCTTCAGCCTGAGGGCTTACCCTGCTGATTTGGGATGTCCCAGCCTCCATTAGCCTGAGAGCCAACTCTTTCCCATGTTAGTGGCTCTGTTTCTCAGTAGAGCCCTGACTGATACACAGGTCAAATGTCCTGGAGTCATCCTTGATCCTCTCTCCCAACCCAACATCGAATCCAACAACAGATGCTACCGGCTCAAGCTCCAAACCGTGTCCGGACTGACCGCTTCCCACCACGTGCACTGCTAAGCAACCCAGAGTGAGCCACCATCATCTCCCACCTGCGTTACCACCACTGCTCCTGTCAAAGGGATCCTTTAAAAAGTCAGGTCAGATCCTATCATCCCTCTGCTCAGAAGCTTCCATTTAATTCATTCAAAGCTAATATCCTTACAGAGCCCTAAAGGATCTGTATGCCACCCCTCACTGCCTCCCATTATCACCTCTCTGTAGTCACCTCCTGCTCCTTCCCCTCTAGCTCTGTCTGCTTCTTTGCTATTTCTTGAACACACCAGACACATCGTGCCTTGAGGCCTGTGTACCTGCTTCTCTCCCTGGGATGCTCCTTCCTCAGAGATGTGAGTGCCCTGTCACTCCCTTCCTTTGGATCCTGACTCAAATGTCAGCCTTGCATTGAAGCCGTCTCTGACCATCCTACCTAAAACTGAACCCTATCCACATACCCAACACTCCCCAGTCGCCACGCTGCTGTATCTCCGATCATAGTGCACATCAGTATTTACTAGATGGTACGCACGGCTCATAGATAGTGTTATTGGAACATATTATAGTACGCAATTACAGGATTACTCCCTTGGTTAAAACCTGGGACCTGTGGAGGACAGAAGCTTTGTCTCTTTTGCTTCCAGCTCTATTCCCAGGGCTTAAGCAGTGCGGCTTCTGCTCCTCAGACCAGCATTTCAGTTTCTGAACTTGTGTGGGCCACACTCATGTCCTCTCAAGCCATGGAACAGAGGCGAGCTCTAGGGCAGGACTGAACCATCCCTTCTGACTCTTGTCCTTGGCCGTGCACCTAATCAAAGTTCCGAGTATTTTGCACACTAGTAATTAACGTCTTGGGAAAACACCCATCACCAGACCTCCTTCCTAATCTCTGGAACATTCTAAACACTCAGCTGGCATTGCTGAACACAGATGGGCCTTGACAGAGGTTTTTTAAAGGAAGGATGACAATATGTGCTCTTCACAGCCTTCCCCCATCAAGGCCCTGCATGAGTAGCCTGGCCCTCCAAACCGTGTTCCCCAGGGGACCGGGTCTTCCCTCATGTGCATTCTATATGGGAAAAAGAAAACTTTTTCTGAAGCTTGGAGATGACTTTATTTTTAAATCATCTTATTCTCTGATGCAGGAGACACAGAGATGCCCAAGACCGTGGAAAATAAACAGGACCCAAGAGAAGTACTATAGACAGAATTTCAATCAATGTGAAACCAAAGTCCAAATTGCGCCATTTTATTCTGTGCTGATTATTCTTTTTTTTTTCCTGTCTCCTCTGTTGCCATGAAAACCTGTCAATAAACAAGTGATAGAGAGGGACAAGTAATGAGGATGGACTCAGGGGCCAAGACTCGGCCCTCAGGCCACTGAGAGCCGATCCTGCTGGCCAACCAGCCTCTCCATGACAGCCGTCTGTGCTCCGTGGGCCAAGTGAGTCATGAACATGGACACCAGCTTTCTGCCTGGACTCGGGACACTCTCAGCTTACTTACAGTGGGGCAGCTGTCACTGGAGAGAGAAAGCTGTAAGCATAGGTACCAAATCCTGGGCCTCGGCTAACTCCCTCTCATGTCCCCCATCTTCTTTCTGAACAAATCTTGGGCCTGAGCATGTAGGAACCACTCCATTCTTGCTGGTGGAGTGATATGGACGGTTTGCCAATGGCGGAAGACACTGGTCTCCTAGTCCATATGTCCTATTGAAAGACTTGCTGGCCTCCAGCCCCGGCGCCTTTTGGTTTTCAAATCCCCAGTCCAGTGCACTGAATCCTCTCTCTGAATGGCATGATTGTGCCCTCAGATCTTCACTCGCCCCTCGGTCCCATTTCCAATGGCCCATCCTCAAGAGGTCTCCCTGGCCGGTTCTAGGGATTCCCTCTGCTCACCCACTGGATTATCACCTCTATTTATTATCTCCTTTTCCTTGCTGCAGTCACCACTATCTGAGATGATCCTGCTCATTTGTTTCCCTACATATCGTCTGTGGCCCTCCAATGTTTCAATAAGCAAAGACTCTTCTGTGTAACTCAGTGCACTATTCAGAACCAGGAAGTAATTCTATCGAATGTATGAATTAATGATTGCACAAAAGAGAATGAAAACCCCGAAGCAGGACTCTGGCCTTCTAAGAGCACGCAGAGCAGTGAGCAGTAAGGCATGAGATCAGAATTGATACTATAGCTTCTGTAGCAAGGGAAGGGCTCTAGGCACTCCACCCACAGCCTGAGCCTCTGGGCCCAAACCATATGTTTGCTCTGGGGCCACAGAGCGACACCCTAGACCTGCACTGGCCAGTCCAGTCACCAGCCACATGGGCCTTGGAAGCACCAGACTCATGGCGACTGTCATGGAGGAGCTGGGTTTCTCATTTTATTTCACTTTCATTAATACAAAATTAAAAACTGATACTGGAGTCAGTTTTTGGACAACTTTTAAGTATGTTTGGAACAATTCGGGTATGTGAATTTACTTTTTCAACACTCAATTTTATGAACTCTAAATATAGGTCAAGTATTGCCAAGGAAAATTTAGCATCTGAATTGAAATGTGCTCTAAGTGTAAAAGACACACTGGATTTTGAAAACTGAACACAAGAAAAGAATGTAAAATATCTTGTTAATGTTCTTGCATGGGACATGATAATATTTTGGATATCCTGGGTTAAATAAAATGTTATTAAAAATTAATTTCACCTATTTCCTTTTGCTTTTTAACAGGGCTACTAGAAAATTTTAAATCACCTACATAATTTGTATTACAAATGTGTATGTGGCTCCCACTTTATTTCTACTGGATGGGGCTGCTGTCCAAAAGAACTGAACTTCTGACTTAAAGATAGCCCCACTTTGAGGGGTTTTTTTTCCCTTTCTTTCAAGATTTTATTTAAATTCTAGTTAGTTAACCTATAGTGTAGTACTAGTTTTGGGGGTAGAATTTAGTGATTCATCACTTGCATATAACTGGCCCAGTTTGCATGAAGGGAAGGTCCCTTCATGTATCAGTTTCATCCCTGGGACAGTAGGGGAGAAGGCCAGGGACCCGACGTGCAGTAGAGCGTCTGTGGCCCAAGAACCACTCCATGCACACAACCCACAAGAGCAAATGGACCAGAACAAAGCTCAAAACCCCTTAGGGTCAGATCAAGGGTCCCACTGTCTCTCACAAGCAGACGGTTTCATTTCTTCTCCTACAGAGAAACATTCTTCCCTGTTGCAAAACAACAGGCTGTAATTGTTATTTAGTTAAAAGGAATTCTCAACTTAATCTAGCTGTATAAAAATGGGCTTCCTCCCTCAGCCAGGAGGTCTGCGGAGAAAGGCTGACCATCTAAGGCACCATCTGAAGCCAGTGGGAAAGCACGCAGCCTCTCTGAGCTGGAGGGTCAGCCCTCCGTGGGGAGACTTGGTAACAAGCCCCACGCAAGCAGCCAGGGATGGGCCACAATCCTCCAGCGTTCAGCCAGCCTAGGACCTAGGGGACTCGGGGAAAGCAGCCACCAACACATTAGGAATGTCTGATACTTAACATTAAGTGACAAGAAAGCCAAGTCACTTTACAGACATACTGAAGCTCCTACTGCCATGAGGTTCCTATTGTACGATGGAGCTCTGGGGAAAAAAGGAAAAAAAAAAAACTATCCTTGAGGAAGTAAAAAAAAAAAAAAAGAAAAAACCCAAAAATGAAATTTTTATAGAAAAAAAGAACAGAAAAGAGGCTGACAAAGAGGGGTCTAGAGTCTGGGAAACCTTTAATGGCATCTCTCAGACAATAAACGTTGCTGAGCAAAAGCCCCTGGTAAGCAAACCATAGCCCCTTGCTTTCAAGTTGTTGACATTTTAAAGGGGGTTAAGCCTCACACAGCAGGGAAAGAGTTAACAGACTTCAATGGGTCTATTATGTGTCTTTATGGAATGAATGGACTGGATTCACCCCCAATTTGGACCTCACCACCTTCACTCCCTGCCCCCTACCCACCACTGAGAAAAGGCAGGTAATGACCAAATGAAAGATCTCCTTCATCCTAGACATCTGGCCTGAGGCAGGGCAAGGAGAGTTCCCCCAAGCTCAGGAGCCAATCTAGGGACTATGGCCATTGTCACTGAGGGCCCGTGGCAGTCTGAGCTTGTCATTGCTCTTTGCAAATTAGTATCTGCAGTAGGCAGAACAATGGCTTCCCAAAGATGCCCAGGTCCTAACTCCCAGAACGTGTTTCTGTGCTACCGTGCATGGCAAAGGGGAGCTGAGGCAGCAGCATGGATTAATGCCAATCAACTGACGTTAAAATGGGGAGGAAGAGGGGGGCAGAAGAGTCAGTGTCAGAGTGAGGCTGTGTGAGAAAGTCTTCTCCCACTTTGCTGGCTTTTGAAGGAGAAAGAGGCCACGAACCAAGGAATCTGGCAGCCTCTTGAAACTGGAAAAGGCAAGGAAACAGATCCTCCCCTAGAGCCTCCCAAAAGAACACAGTCCTGCCAACACCTGGATTTTAGCCCAATGAGATCCATTTTGGACCTCCACACTCTAGAACTGTAAGATAACACATTTACAAGGTTTCTGACCACCAAGTTTGTGCAAATTTGTCACAGCAGCCATAGGAAACTTATAACATCTTTCCTTCCTAAGACATTCCCAAATGCCCACCTTGAGCAGATTGTGGAGGATGAGCAACTCTTTCTCTCCATGAAGCAAAACCTGTTCAAAGGCTTGGTTAAACATTAAATGGATTTCTTTCTGAGGATCTCTCTCCTCCTTCCCTGTGGAGTCCCTAGAAGCCAGTAACACAGCAGCAGTAGCCCCCATGGCCCCTGTCCTGATCACTCAGCTTTACGCCCTCAGCCTCTTCCTATGTCTTTCATATCAGGCTTACCTCCCACCTGTGAAGCCCAGGACGTGGTGGCATTACGATCAAAGTTGGATAGGGCACCAGGGTAGCTCCCAGTTGATTAAGCAATTGCCTTCAGCTCAGGTCATGATCCTAGGGTCCTGGGATCCAGCCCCGCATCAGGCTCCCTGCTCAGGGGGGAGCCTGCTTCTCCCTCTCCCTCTGCTGCTCTGCCTGCTTGTGCTCTCTCACTCTCTGTCAAATAAATATAGAAAATCTTTAAAAAGGAAAAAAAAAAAAAGGAAATGTATAGCAATTCTATTTTCTCTAATGCGGTGATATAGACCAAGAGACAGTCTCTTCAAATGGACCCTTGAGAACATTCACACCCCTCCTTGCTCTATAGATAAGACTATAATGCCCCAAAATATCAGAAGCTTCAAGGTCCCACAGCCAGTCAATGGCAACACTGGGTTAATACCCAGAACCCCCAACACCCAGGCCAAGGCTTCACATTTCCCTGTTTGTTTTTAAGCTTTCTGGAAACTTCTGAGCCCCATGGCAAGAGGAGCTGTTCACAAGGCAGATGCTTCCCTTGCCCTGCACATTCGGCTTCTCATCTCCTCCTTTGCCTGCTCACCTTTCCCCCAGAACTCCCCACACTGAGGGTCTGACAAGCTCTCAGCCCCTCACCCCAGTTCAGGGGCCTGATGCTGTCTTCATGTAAGCAGGCAGCATTAAAGGCTTAGGACACATTAGCTCCTGGCAAAAAAAGAGCTGTTGCAACCGTGGCCTTCGGTGTGAGGTCTCCTGTCTCCCACCTCACAACCAGGGCACCAAGTTCGTGGTGCCCCCATGCTAGGACCACCTTCGGGTTCCTGGTCAGGGCTGTGCCAACCTGCCTCACTTCCCATGCCAGTGGGGCTCTGTCCATCTCTCATAAATTTCCTTTAAACATCATCACATTATCAGAGGCCTCAGGAGGACCATGTCCTCCCCTACAGAGAGAAGATTCCTATCTACAGCCTGAACCAGGGGGCAAAGCTTGTTCTTTTCCAAAAGTGAACCCACCCACTGAAAAGCAAGTGGGGCAGTAATCCTTTCAAACCAGCCAGACTTGCCTAAGGCGGGGTCACTTCCTCCATCTCTGTGCCTGCAGACCGGGAGCCATCTCCCTGCCCACCTGCCCCCTCCAGCCTCAGTGCCTGGCCCTCTATGACCAACATAGAGCATTTGACCTTGACTGCTGCCCAGTGTCCCTCAGGCGAAAGTATTCAAGCTATTTGCATTTGGTCTTCTCTTTGCCTTGCTCCCCAGCAAGGCTGCTCCCCCTTCCTCTTAATTATGCAGTAACGAACAACTGTGCTAACCGAAATTGGGGCGGCTACTTGCCTCTAAAAGGCCATAATTAGCCCCAAGGGAACAACAAATACTTGCACAGCTCCCCCACCTCCCCTCGGCTGCCGCTGGAAGCAGGCCGCCTCTCCAAGCCCAGCACTTCGGGTCCAATCTGGAACGCATATGTTTCCCCTCCATCATTTACTCCATCAAACGTAGGGAAGGCCCGAGGGGCGGGGAGGCCGCTAGACTTCTCTGAGTCTCCGTTTGCATGAGCGTCCTCATTATAAAGGGATGTTGTGTTCACAGGTAACCAACAGCCCCATGAGCATCTGGGAACACTTTGAGTGATTGCTGGGGAGAGAAGAAATTTGGGTCATAACTAATGATCAACATCCCCTTTTAATCAAATGAAGCCGTCATAATGTGTCTATCCTCCAGGGGAACAAGGCCCTTTCACCTCCAGGAGGCCTGCAGTAGCATTAACCTCTTCGGGTAAAACTTGCCCAGGCTGGAGGCGAGGGGGGAGCTGCCAGGTCCTGAGCGCCTACTGCGTGCCAGGCCCCTGCTCTGAGCCGCTGCACGTGCGCGCCTCACGCCACCCTGGGGCTGCACTAGATTGAGGTTCTCAGCCTTGAGGGCTTGTCAAAGCCCAGGCTGCTGGGCCCCACACAGAGTGTAGAGTCCGTACTTCTGGGATAGAGCCGGTGTATGTGCAGAGCTGACAAGTTCCTGTGTGATCCTGATCCTGCCAGCTTGGGGACCACAACTTGAGAACCAGCCTCGGAAGACCTAAATACCACTATTTGTTGTCTTCGATGTGCAACACCCTTGACAAATATCATATCATCGAATCCTCATAAAACGTGATACATTGTTGCGCCCATCACTCAGGAGAAGAGACTGAGCAAGCACTCGCCTGCGCGCTGAGAGCACGCAGGTGGCGTGGAAGAGCTCGGATGGAGAACCCAGGTCCGTCTGACGGCCACGCCCTGGCCTGGCCATGCAGCAAGGGAGATGCAGGCCGAGGGCTGGAGGGCTCAGAGAGGACGAGCGCATCTCTCCCCAGGGAGCCAGGGAGACTGTGGTCCCAGAACATCGTCACCAGGTACCTGGGACTTGGGGGCCTTTTGTCCACAGCGATGCCCGGCCTGCTTTACTGTCCACACATGGGACACAGCAGTCCTGAGTCCTGCAGTAAACACCTCTTAGTCTTCCCCCTGATGCCCCCGCCCGCCCAGAGACAGGCCTCACTCTCCCTGTCCTCGCCCGCCCTCATTCTGCCACGCTGGAGCACTCCCCTTCCTTCCCGCCCCTCCCAGTGCCACCTGTCCTCCCGAACCAGTTCAAGGTGAGGCTCTTCCAGCTGAGCCTGAGGCACAGTCAGCACTTCGCCCAGAGTGTCCAGGAAACGGCTGCAGGTTCTCCAACACAACCAAATGCGCTGGCTCCTCCGTGGTGGCCTCTGAAACAGCAGCTGGCCCCCACGTCTGTGTTCTGGGTCCCCAGACGAGCCCCTCAGCCACCCGGCCAGCTGCAGCAGCGCTGCTGGTGGCAGTGGCCGTTGTTGTCATGGTGGCCCTTATGGCTACTGCCAAAGTTGTAGGTGGACTTACAGGTGCCAGAGTCCTGGACCAGAACTGCCAACACTGTCCCAGCGCGTGTCACCGGAGCAGCTGACCACAGCATCGCTGTGGAAATCACAATAGGAGCAGCAGTCACCATGAAGTACCCGCCATTTGCGGAGCACCGTACCTAGCAAGGTGGGGGACAAGATACGTGGTGGGTAGGAATGCGACTCCCAGAGGCAGGCCGAGTTCGGGGCCAGCTCCTCCTGATGGTTGTCTGACCCAAGGTGAATGGCTCAGTCTCTCCGCCTCAGTTTTCTTACTCCTGACGCGGGCCAGAAAATACCACCAGCCTCAGGCATTTCTTGTGAGGGCTAGAGAGACATCAGGCAACTTGGTGCAGTGGCAGGGACACGGAAATTCTCCATCGGTATCCGTCAGTAGGAGGGCAACGGAGACGGAGACACACGAGGGCCATCGGTGGGGACGCTGGGCGAGTGCGGGCACAGAGAGGACAGCAGGCCGAGGGAGGCCCCCCAGTGTGAAGGATCTGTGAAGGCTTCGGGGAAGAGGTAGGCCTGGAACAGGACCGCTCAGCCAGGAGGGACACACTGAAGAGGGACCACCTACATCATCAGGACCAGACAGTGGAAGACCACGAGCGGGCCGCCGAAGTGGACCTGTGCCTTCCCACTGTCCTGCTGTCTGCAGAGCACCCCCGCACTTCCCTTCTGTCTGCCGTCCAGAGTCACGGCCCAGCCATCTCCCCTGGGCACTGCCATGGCCCTGTGCCCTCCCTGCCTGCACTTCTTCAAATGCTCTTCCTAACCCCCCTCTGCAAATGGCCCCAAACCCTCACACCGTCCCTTGGTGTCTTTATGGTTTCACTGAGGAACATGGCAAGACAGGTCAGCTGGTTAAGAGGTTGTTAGTCAGCTTCACTACTAATGTCTCTCCTGAGCGCCCAGGGCTGGACCATGTTTTGGTCTTCCCTACGCTCAGTGCTACGGCGATGCTGAGGGTCCTTACTGCTATCCAGGGAAGAGAGGCAAGATAACTCCAGTGGCGTGATTGATGCAAGGCCTGAGAGGCACTGGCTCAGTCCTCACGGGCAGGGCTGTGATGTGACAGGCTCCGGGCACTACCTGTGGAAGCCCATTGACCTTCCTTCACTCGGGGGCTTGATCCGTCATGTGCAAGACACTGTAGCAGAGACCAGATGAGTCCCCACCCTGCAAGCACTAGAGCCCAAGAGCAGTGGTGTGGCAGGCCTTCCGACAAGTGAACCCACTTGAATGTAGTAAATGCCATGAGCCGGACAAGAAACTAACACACTGAGTGTACCCACCAAGTGCAGACGCTACACTCATCGTTTCCGTCTAAATTGTCTCACGAACCCACACAGCACACCTGTGAGGGAGGTATGGCCATTTTGTAGAGATGAAGAAAGTAAAAATCAGAGACACTACGCAACTCTCCTGAGGTCACACAGCAAGCTTCACACCCAGGGCTGCCTGACTCTTCCCAATACCCCAGTTGCCTCTCCATAATGTCAGTGTCAAGTCGGGGATGGGGAAGGGGACGTGCAGGGGGCTGAAATGATTAGAGAAGGCTTTTTAAGGGAGGTGGGGTTGTCCTGGACAAGGGGGTGAGCTGGATGATAATGGATGGAGCACAGGGTGATGGAGGCGGAATGCCAGGAACTGTAGGCCATGAATGGAGACAAGAGGTTGAGAAGTACCTGGGGGTGCCGCAGGAGTGCCCTAGGCTGGCCATGGGAGCCCAGGTTAGAATGGCTCAGTGGGGTTGATTTAGCTAATCAGTCAGATTTTCTTCTGGGTGCAGCAGGGAGCCATGGAAGCCCTGTGAGCAAAAGTATGTGATGGAAGTAGCCCCTTAGGACAACCACCTTGGCTGGGCTGTGCTGGCTGCATTGCAAAGACCAGGGGAAGAAACGCCACTCAAGGAGATGGTTACAATCATCCCGAAGGAACAGCCGATTTGGTAAATGAATTTTAAGGCTATAAACAGACAACATTTTTTATTGTTTTTTCAATCCAAGCTATATCTCATTAAGGTATGATTTTCCAAACGTCAGGAAAATCAATCCATAAAAAACAATTTTATGGGCAGCAAAACATCTTCTGCCCAAGCTGCAATAAAATATCGTTCTTGATGCAAGAAGTCAGGGCAAGAAGTGACTTCTGAACCAGACTTCCACTTAGCAATGCAGCTTTCTGCTCAAAAAATCACAGTCTTCCTTCACTGGATCTATTTTAATAACATAATAAGGGCCCTACAACCCTGTCCTGCAACCTTCCTTGAGAATGCACCCTAAGTGCCTCAAGATGTCTGAGGAACATCAAAGGGAAGCAGAATTATTCTTTGGATATACCATAGGATACAAATCCTGATATCCCACTGCTGGAAACAAAAACCCAGGACAGCTCCCGCAGTGCCCATAAAAAATATGGACTCAGAAGATTAACTGGCTCTGATGTTACAATGCTTTAGCCAACCGTAACCTGGCATTTTATGTTAAAGAAAGGAGAGGGGGAAAAAGATGCCTTTATTAATACTGCTTGCCAAACTTCCCATGAGGCCTGAGGAAGGACTCACTTTTGGCCTTCCCCCACTCAGAGTCCCAGGCTAAAAACTGCAGCCTCCTCTTTAAAGTAAGGCCAACCTGAGGTGCCTGAAGAAGGTTCCCCTTAGAAAATGAAGAGCCTGCTTTCTGCCAAAATGTTTAACTCCTTATCGCCTCCATGCTGCACCCCAGCCGGAGCACACAGGTCAGACTTCAGAACTTCTCAGAGCGCTTACCATGGTGCACCTTGTCCCCACCCTGTCCCCAGGAGGCAAGGGGGAGGAAAAACAGGATGGTGCTTATTGCAAAGCTGTGGCATTGAGTCCTGGAATCACTGCCATTGAGATGTTTATAGAAATAGCTAGAACCTAAGAGCCTCTTACCAACACGGAACAAACTGAGGGTTGCTGGAGGGGAGGTGGGTGTGGGGATGCGGCCCTGGGTGATGGACGGGCTTTAAGGAGGGCATTCGATGGAGTGAGCCCTGGGTGTTACATGAGCTGAGGAATTACTAAACTCTACCCCTGAAACTAATAATATGCTATATGTTAACTAACTTGAGTTTAAATTTTAAAAAAAATTTTTTTTTTTTTTTAAGAGAAAAGAAATAGCTAGAACAGTACTCCGGGGCCTGAGCTAGAAGAAGTCAGGTAACTCTGGCACTGGCGGCGAGGTGGCTAGAACCGTCCTAGTTTGAGAGCTGGAGACTAAAGAATCCATGAAAAGGTGAGTGGCCAGCCTTTCCTGCGGCTGCGGACAAAACTCAGCCAGCAGGCAGGACTTGGCTCACCTCTCTGTGCTGAGATGCCAGCCGCCGGGGCGAGCACAGCTGGCTCTGCCCTCCAGAAGGTCTTTGAGAAGTCATCGCACACCAAGTTCCCAAGAACATGCCTTGTAAACAAAAGGATATTCCCAAGTAAAAGAGAAGAATCATTTTCTTTAAAAGAACGTACACTTTTTTTTTAAGTGAGCGAACCAAGCAAATAAAGAAGCTCCTTTAATGCAAACTGCCTTTTCCCAAATGCCCAGATTCTGAGGGCGAGGGTGCTGCCTTGGGACTCCACGTTTTCCCGCCCGCACGCGCACACACACGCGCACACACACACACAGACGACTCAGCGCCCAGTCCTCTCAGTAGGACACAATACATTGCATCATGTACGTCACCAGAAAGGAGCCAGAAAAGGCCCACAGTCCCCAAAGCCACTGGCTCCCTTGCACCTAAAAGCCTCCGTGGACCCGGTCTCTCCAGTGCCTCCGTCCCACTGCACTGGTCTCCCCACTCTTCCCCTTCCCGCAAGCCTGTGACGTTCCAAGCACTTCCCTCTGGAGTGCAGCATCCACGGGGGTGGGGTGCGGTTCAAACAATCAATCGGTCCGCGGAGTGGATAAACGAAGCATGAGGGAGTTCCCACGGGAGCCCCAAAGTCCTGATGATCGGGCAGTTAATCCCCCTAGGGCCACTCAGAGCCATATGCCCTGTCTGAACTGAAAGGCCTTCCCAGGAATGTCACAGGTACCCACCCGACTTCGCCATGGCAGCAGCTCACGGAGGGAAACAGCTGGCGCCACGTCTCTCATGCCAGGCTGGAACAGGTCTGACTATGCTCTTAGAAGCAACTGTGGTCTCTCTGGGGGACACGGTCTCCCTGGAGTCACCGTCTATGACCTCAGACCTCTCCTGTCTCCTCTGCATCAGAATCCTGTACTCAGTTTCTCACAAGTCAGTGCTTCCCACAACCATGGACGCCAAACAGCGGTCTTTAACAGGGCCTAACCAACCTCACCTTGCCGCCAAAACTTCTGTGAACAAGAGAATTTGATTTGGGATACAGTGTCTTCTCCCAAATCAGAGATGGAACTTTTCCTATGAGAGCAGCCTGGGAGAACACAGCTACCCTCCAGAACTGCCCCACAACCGTAGTGATATAGGGGAGCACAGAAGACGCCCCCCATCGGCTCTCTTCTAGACAACACCAAATCTACCCCTCCCACGTGACGACTGTCAGAACAGAGAACCTCGTGGAGGACTTTGGCCTCCACGAGAAGCATCTCCTTGAACTTCCCCAAATCGCCAGAGCAACACACAGCAAAGCCAGATACAGTCCCCAGTCTGGGCCTCTCCAAACCCAAGAGTCACAAAAACTAAAGAACAACGGTGTCAGGAGCATCTCTCCGTACTTGGCAATCCCAATCCCTGCTCCCTTTGTTCAAATGGGGAAGCTGGGCCCCAGAGAGGGCTAAGTGTCCTGGCTCTCATCCGAGCTCTCTGCCCCTGGCCTGCTGCCGAGCCTAGCGGTGGCTCACGGTGCGGGGATCCCCAGTGGTCAGGGGCTGGGCTCGGAGGCCTGAGAGGCTTCGGAAGGCCACCATTCCCAAGTACGGGCTTCCTGCTGAGGCCACTGAGTGGAGGAAGTAATAATGGAGATTGAAAGGCATTCTGCATTTGACCTTCCGCAACCCCACCGTTTTTCAGTAGAACCCGATAGGGATCAGTCACATCTGCTCTCAATAGCAAATGTAAAAAATGACCTGCAGCTTTAAGGTCTGAAAAACATAAACTTGTGTTAAAAGACTGACAAAAAAAATTCATGTACTCCATAGCATGATGTCATTCAACTGCACACACATTGTAATAACAATCGTCCACCAGGACCTGGGCCCTGGACCCGCGATCTCCCCTCCTGGGAATCATAAGCTGCTCCGGTCCCCCTGCATGTCAGCCATGTGGCCGGTCACAGAGCAGGCCTCTGTAATCAGGGCTGGGCTGCTAGACTCGACTAGGCCCTGAGCTACAGCGAGTATCAACTTACCTCACTCCCCACTTCAAACGCTCGGGTGAGCTACAGGAAGGCTTGATGGGAAGCACATTCTGGAAAGCCCCGAACAAGCTCAATCTGCCAGGGACCCGGGGAGCAGCCTGGAGCTGGCCAGAGGTCAATGGGCACTCAGAAGTCAGGAAGCTCCGCGTCAGCCACGTGGGTGAGGCCTGCCAGGCCACTGCTCTGCCGTGAGCAGGAGCCAACCAGGATGTCCTTCACGCTGACCTTCAGTGCCACAGCCCCGTGGAGATACAGCGACTCCTCGTTCAGCCCCATGCACTCCTTCTTCCCCACCTCAATCTCCTCCTTCCCATCCGGGCTATGTCAGGAGCTCCCGACCCACGGCAACTCAGGAAGACAACCTTAGGGGCCACCAGAGAGCCCACTAGAGCAGCCTCAGTCATCAAACACTCCGCCGGGCCAGGCAAGGTGCCTGGGGCCCAGAGCAAACCAGACAGGGTCTCAGCCTTCAGGAGTTCACAGCCCAGGCAGGGAGACAAGATTCTCCCAGACCACACATATCCCGGGCTGAAGTGAGGTGTCCTAGGCCCAGAGGAGGGAAAATGGGGAGCTACAAAGGAAGGAAAATTCACACACTCCAGACCCCCCAAACCCTATAGATAGATCGATTTCCTAAGCTAGACAACCCTTCACTGTTTGCCTTCGTTCTAAATCCTAACCCACAGGTGGCAACGGCTGTATGTTCTCATTTGATTGCCTCAAGAAGGAGACAGAGGGGACCAGCATTCATTCATTCATCCCGTGTCACACAGCCGGCGAGGCGCCGGCACGTCTCTCTCCTACCTCAAAACTCCCATCGACCCAACAGCAAGGTGGGATGTGATGCTTGGAAGGCTCGTGAGGCAGCTCTTGTTAGGTACATCTGTTTCTGCTCCTTCTGGAAGGGCTTCCTCGTGCTTTCCTCGTGGCCAGACCCTAAGAGGCAACAGAGAAAATTCTGTACGACTCCTCGTTCTAGCCCATGGAGCACGTTTGGGGGCACAACTGGCTGGGCTCAGAAGGACACACTGGCCTGAGGGTTCGTCTATGGAAGCGGAGTGTCAGCCGCCTGGGGCTTCCTACATTCTTAAAGATCATTTAAAATGCAGTCTCTGTCCTCAAATGGCTCCTGAGGTATTAAAAGGAGACAAACTTCCCCATGTCCCCATGTATGAGGGAAACATCCCCAGAGGGAATGCTGGAGAGGCCAAGGACAGAGTGCTCGGGAAGGCCTGGAAACAACAGAAATCCTTACGGCGGGGGTGGCCCTCGACCTGTGGAGCTGTCCATAAGCTCCCACAAGGGGCTCAGTGCAGGAGGCTGTCAGGGCCGCACGAGCCCGGTCTCTGGCCCCACGGACCCCACTCTCCCCACAGAGGCACCACTAACTCCGCAGAACAAAAGAAGACATCACCGGGGAAACAAATGGATAGGGCTAAAGGCCAAAGTAAATAGATGCCCGAAGTCTGGCATTTAGTAAGGCCACAATGTGATTGCAGAATTGAATTAAACTGGGCAGAGGAAGTTGGGAAAACTTTCTAGAAGAGGTGACCCAGGCTAGGCCTCTGTGAGTGGGGGCTGAATGGTAAAAGGGGCTGAGACAGAGAGCACTAGGGCAGGGACCCACCAAGAGAGCCAAAGTTCGACGTGGATGTGAGTACCAGCCCAGCAGACGACTCAAACTGGCTTCCAGAGGGCAGGCCGCAGAACCAAACTCCGCTCGTGGCCCCCGGCCCCCAGGCCCTTGTGTACCTTGGCCAGCACCTCAGGGCTCCCCTTCTAGTACTGAGCCCTCCCCAGCAATGAGTAGGCTCCAGCAATAGATAGGAACTGAGCTCTGCCCAGGCTCCCAGGAGAGTTGGGGGCCACAGACACTTCCCCAAATTTGGATTAAAAAAGCAGTTAGGTTAGTGCCTCCTCCACAGGATACATAGCTTCTCTCTAAGTCAGCGGGAACCCATCACTAAGGCTATGAGAAAATAAACAAAGGGAGTCTAATTTCAAGGGACACTCAGGCTCCAAGGAGAAGAACAGTGTGCTCAGATGGGTCCTCCCCCTCCAAGGCACGCGAAGTTGTGGGAATCTCAGCGCTCCGGTGCCAGCAGATTCAGGGGCACTTGCTGCCAGTGATGGAGGGAGAGAGTCACGCTCAGGGCTCCCTGGGGACAGACACTCCAGCCCTGGGGGCTAAGGGGTGTGTCCACAGAAACCCAAAAGAGAAGCCAGAGGACTCCAGCCTTGCCCTGAGCCAAGAGCTCCAGCCAGCAAATGCTGTCCTGTCTCTCCTAGACCTGGGCCCCCCTCCAATGGCCTCTTCAGAGTCAAAAGACACCTGAACGTCAACTATCCTGCTTGTGAAACATCTGTGCTGCCCATAACAAACCAGCTTCCTTCTACTGTTTTTTGGGGTGGTCTATGTTGTAGGCAGAAACCCCTAGCATTCTATCTGGACCAGATCAAGTTGGGGCTCAAACAGTGTATACAGAGCACGTGTATCAGTCACAAACCGCAGGTCTTGGGGTAGGGGAGGTAGTTTAGTTTCTTAAAAAGAAATTAAGAATACCAAAAGCATCAGAGCCTATTTGAAAAACAGAAGTTACTCAACCCGAGAAGTTTCTTGGGCAGAGCTGTCAGCTGGGCTCAGAATGACATGTTGGCAGAAGTGGGACTTCGGCAACCTCTTGGTTCTACAACACATAGAGTAGGGTTCGGGCTGTTGCTTCATAAAATATGGGGATGCTAAGGTCACCAAAACACAGCTCTTGCCCTCAAACAGCTCATGAGTTTTTAGAAGGAGAGAGGCTCTGATGGCTTATCCATGTCAGGTCTAGAGAGGAAGACCTGGAGTCCACAGAGGAATCACAGGTTCCAACGGCATCACAGAGCATGTAAGGGCTCCAAAACTCAGAGGCAAGAAGGGCTACCTGGCTCTCTGAGTGTGAGAAGTAGCCAATGGAAGAGAGGCCGGGCCCCAGAACCAAGCAGTGTCAATGGTGCTCCGAATTCTGACATGGGGATAAGTCCCTTCCCCTCTCTGGGCACATTGCCCTGATGATAAGCTTAGCCTGGGTGATTGCTGAGAGCCCGCTCAGTGTTCATCTGTACGTCTACAGCTTATATGGGAAGAGGGTTGACAAGTCTGCCAGCAGGTTGGAAGAACTGTCCCGTGCCCAGCCCTATCAGAAAGCTCAGAAGGTGCCATTAGGCTCCATGAAAGTTTCAGTCTGTTAATTACTTCTAAACCCAGAGATTTCTAGAGACAGACGTGTTGACTAACACAGTGAGATCAATGCACACATCAACACAAATTCAGACAGAAATGGCTATAGATTTTGATTTAAATATACAGGTGGAGGCAGATGGAGAGGTAGATTGAATTGAGACACAGATACGGACAGATATATGTATACAGATACACGTGTATAGACACACACACTTCAATATGTATGTGTCCCACTGAACATCTTTCCCATGGCAGGGGACAGAGGCATGGTACTAATGATTTTGTGTTCATTTTCTACATTCAGCACACCAAAATCCTCTCCATTCTTAAAAGCCCACCTCTAGAGTCTCCCCCAAGGAGCCTTACTTGACCAGCAAAAGAAGCCCTCCCTCTTCTAAATTTCTGCAAGTTGCCATTTGAGCTACCCATGGCCCCAGGGGAACAATGAATTAATGATCCCCTTGGAAGTGCTCCTACAAGGTAGAAAGTAGCTAACACCTGCAGAGGCTGCCAAGGACAGCTGGGCTTCAGGCCGGCTGCTCCGGGAGAGGGTGCTAGCAACCAGCTCGTCTCCTGCAGCAGAAGAGGCTCACACAGAAGGCTCATCAACGGGATCCCCGCATCAGAAAGTGAACTTTGACCCCATGCCTTAAACCATTCATCAACATTAACTCAAAATCTTTAAAAATGCAAATATAAAACCTAAAACCATAAAGAAAAAGAAAAGAAAACCCAGGAGAATATAAAAAGCAGAGTACATGGGTGGGCAAATTTTTCCTAAACAGAGTATGAGAAGCATTAACTGCAGAAAATATTGTCAAATTAGACTTGTGCTTGGTAAAAGACACCTAAAAAAAATGAAAAGGCAAGCCACGAGAAAATATTCACAATACGTATCCAACAAAGAACTAGAATCAAGATTCTATTTTTTTAGTTCCCATAAATTAATTTTTAAAAGACAGCCTATGCACCACACCCAGTGCTCCATGCAACACGTGCCCTCCTTAATACCCACCACCAGGCTCATGCAACCACCCACCCCGCTCCCCTCCAAATCTCTCAGTTTGTTTCTCAGGTGCATAAACAGTGAATTTTGGAACACATCAAAAAAAAAAAAAAAATTTAATTTAAAAAAAAGAAAAAAACATGGGAAAACACTTTGATGAATGCCTTTCCAAAAAGAAATCCACATGGCCAATAGATATAAAAGGATGTTCAACATCATTAAGGATCAGAAAAATCCAAACTAACAGTTTGTTAGTTTGTAACTCACTGTAACTAACAGTGAGTTACAACCACACATCCCCCAGAACGGTCAAAATTAACCAGACTCACAAAACCAAATGGTGGAAAGGATACAGAACGATTAGACATCTCCTACTTTGCTGGTAGAGGTGTAAAATGGTACCACTACTTTGGAAAACTGTCAATTTCATGTGAAGTTAAATACACACCTACTTTATGACTCAGCAGTTTTGCTCCCATGTAATTACTCAAAACAAATGAAAACATGTGTCCACAAAAGGACTTATGTGTGAATACTCCCAACAGCATTATTCTGAAAAGCTCCAAACTGGAAATAACCCAAAGACCCATCAAAAGGAAAATGGATAAACGAACTGATAGAGGCTCATGCGATGGAATAATATGTAACGATAAAAAAGAACGGACTGTTGATACACACAACAATATGAATAAACCTCGAAAACATTAGGCTCAGCTAAAGGAGCCAGGAAAAAAAGAGTTTGTACTGTTTGATCCAATTTTTCTATGAATTCCAAAACCAGGCAAAATTGACCTATGAGGACAGTATTCAGAATCACGGTTTTTTCCATGGAGGAGGAGCACATACAGGAAAGGGGGTGAGGGAACTTTCTCAGAGGATAAAAATGCTTATACCTAGATGGGGGCATTGGCTCCAGGGGCACAGGGACACAGATATTTGTTAAAATTCACTGAATTATACACTTACGTTCTGAATGTTTTATATGTAATTACAACTCAATTAAAAAAAAGAATTCATTCACTTAATAATTATTTACAAAATGCCTTCTGTGTACCAGATCTCAGGCCTAGAGGCTGGGGATTGGCCGTGAATAGGATGCAACCCCCCCTCAAGAAAGAATAAATAACAAAAGGACCCCCTCTGATACTTCCCACGTGCCTAGCTTCCTAGGGATTAAAGTTGCTTCTAGGCCTTGTCAATCATGCTTCTCACACACACATACACACACACACAAACACACACACCCCGCTGCTCTGAGTCTCTAATGTGCAACCGTACGTAAACATTTGGGTCTCTAAGATCCCACCAACTAGCCTGGACAAGAAGCTTCCAGAATCAATCTTCCAGGTCAGAAGGAACCAAGCAGGCAGCACTCATTACTCCTGCCTCTCCTCCCAGGGAAGGCACCAGCTCTTCTCCCCGGGGCCTTGTCTACAGAGCCACAGAGGCTGCAGGGAGAGAGGAGGGGAGCCATTGACCTGCTGGCTCCCAGCTCCCCACCCCCACCTACCCCTCCAGGGAGAGGAAAATGCAAACAAAAGGCCATTCTCACAGGCAGCCCTTCCAAGAAAAACCAAGTTCTAGAGATGCCGGGTCTGGTGTGAATAAGGAAAAAATGCAGAATTCCAAAAGACAAGGTCCAAAAAACATTTCTCCCGCTGAGTGTGCTATGAAAAGAAAGGGGACAAGGAGATGGCTAGGGAGGAACCCCAGAGCACCCACAGCCAACGAGAGGGTTGACCTCCAGCCACCACTAATTTCCCTGGACAGAATCTGATGTTCAGTGACCCAGGAGGTGCCCCGTGACTTTCAGAATGTTAAATCTTACACGAGAGAACCTCTCACTTCTGAGCTTTGATTCCTCCTGTGTGAACGGGAATAACCAACCTCGCCTGCCGGCTTCATTGGGGTGACGCGGGGCTTTGTCATGAAGAAGAATATGAAAGCCCTTCGCAGACTCCAAGATGCTATACACCCTAGCGTGATCCCTGAGCATCCCACTTCACGGCCTGGGGATATCTGTAGTTTATAAAAAGTTATAAATTCTGGCTCCAACACACGTGAAGTGTGTGGCCCAGAAAAGGGACTCTCTTTCTCTGAGCCAGTGCCCACTTCTGTAGAATGGGAATGTTAATATCTCCTTCCAAGTGCACAAAGAAGATGACAAGCTGCCCTTGAGGCCTTTAGGAAAATACCTGGTAGAGTTAGCATTTGGTAGCTGGGAGTTGTTACAAATCTTACTGTCCAAGGGGGTTCACCTACTCTTGCCACCTGGAGTCTCTAGAAGAGTAAAGGAGCAGATAAAAAAACAAACACGGAGGCTCAGATTCTCTGAAAGAGGTTTTTAGGCATCCTGCTAACAGTAAGAGCTGGGCCAGATATTGGGCTCAGAGCTGTCGCCTGTGTTCTGGCATTCATGGAAACTAAAGGAGGCAGGAAGACACCATCTCTGTAACTTAGCAAGGTCACAGAACTTACGTGGGTTCATGAAGAGTGGCAGAGGCAACACACAAATGCGGGACCGTCTGATGGCGGAGGCAGCACACATCTATGGAACTTATGCAAGACTGTCCTGAGTAGACATATGTACACAACTGTCAGGGTCCAAAGCCCATGCCCCAGGGCCACAGTGTGCTAGCATTCTCACCACACCAGAACCCTAAAATCACCTTAGAAACCCCAGCCAAATACAAAGGACCCTGTGCTTTCAGACGCTGAGCCCGTGACCCACCCCCCACCCCAACATTCTCTGCCAACCCCCAGGAACATGTCCTCTTTCTTTTCCATCTTCGGGTCTGCAGATGTCAGGAAGGGCACAGCCAGCCACGGGCAGCTGAAGTCAAGCCACCTACTTCTGAGTGGGCCAGCAGGAGGCATCAAATAAACCCTGACGCTGGGGCTACTTGGTAAGCCTGGTGGAAGTGGTAGTGCTGGGGAGCGCAGGGGGGCTGGGGAAGCAGGAAGGATGGGTGGTGCGCTGAGACACAAGGAGCCCAGAAGCCAGCCTCTGAAACTGCAGCCCGGAATGGCACCGAGGCCTCAAGCCAGCACAGTTCTGTCTCCTGGGCAAGATGGTGAGGTGGGAAAGGGGACGGCAAAAACAGAAGAGGAAACAGTGGGCTACTGATCAAAAGGCATGATGACCCTACCCTTCTTGGCAAAGTGAGGTCATCAGGAGAGGAAACCCCAAGAGTCCAGAACATCTGCACTTCCCCACTGCTTCCCAGGACACTGATTGCTAAGGAAACCATAGCTCAGGACTGGGCAGCGCCAGTCTTTCCTTTTAATGATTCAGCCAAAACTAGTTGAGTACCCACTGTGTGTGACCCATTAGGACAGGGGCCCAGGCACAGTCACGGGCAGAAAACAGTTCTCAGATCACGGAGGTCACCTCGCTCATGATGGACTCCTCCAGGAGGGGAGGGGAGTGCGAGCGACACAGGGGACTACACTGCAGGGTGCTTTGGGCCACAGCAGAAGCTGTGGGGACACAAAGCCGGGCTGGGACAGCCTGAGAGAATGAACAGGTGCCCCAGGTAGGCTAGATCTGCAGTACTAAGTCCTGAGAACAAACGGGAGGTTTGTCCCCACAATAGAGGAAACACTGTGACTCCAGACAGGGTGCAAAAGAACCGCACTCCAGTTCAGGAACCATGAGGGGTCCGGTAGGCTGGAGCACAGAAAGCAAAGGGTAAGCTGTGCCATGGGAGCCTGAACCCATGGGCGAGGCCACACAGGTGGTACCCTGGAATTGAAATTTTCTCCTCGGAGCATGGAGGCAGAGGCATGGAACAGTCAGATTTGGGTCGTGGAGTGGCGCTGTCCAATGTGGTGGCCACCAGCCCATGCAACTAGTTAAATTAATGAAAATTAAACAGAATTGAAAATGCAGTGCCTCGGGAGCACTACATACACTGCAAGTGCCCAAAAGCTGTCGACAGCTGGTGGCTACTGTACTGGTCAGTGCAGATCTAGAACATTTCCCTTACGTCGGAACGTTCTATCAGACAGCCCTGCTCTAGAACAGTCGCCATGGAAATGCAAATGGACTGGATGCCAGGAGGCGCATGAAAAGCAGCACACTACCCCAGCCCGGGACTAACGCAGAAAACTGGATTGAATGAGCTTGAAGACTCACGTACGGCGAGAAGGGCCAGGGCTTGGTGACCAAGGGCCCGGGGACTGGGGGAGGACGAAGGATCTGGGATGTCAAGAACAATGGCCTGTTTTCCGGCAAGGTTGTCTAGGGCAGCGGAGGAGAGCCGGGACAGCAGTCGCTCAGAGAGAGAGAAACAGGGAAGAAGAAGCAGGTGTCAGAGAAAAGTGAGGTGCTCGGTACAGGGCACGCAGGGCAGCCAAGGGCCGACGTCCAGAGGCACGGGGCTCTGCAGCGCTGCCACCCAGGCTGTGAACTGTGGGTTAGCTGAGGGGAAGGCTGAGGTGCTGGGGCTTCAGACTACACGCTATGGGGCTGAGTGCCAAGAGACAGCACAGGGAGCCGTGAGCCACAGGCCTGGGGGCCGGGGGCAGAGCGCCGTCTGGTAAACTGTGCTGTCTTCGCAGTGCGCCACGTGCCTGCGGGGCCCGGGCAGTGGGGAGGAGCAGGCAGCTGGGGGAACTTCAGGCAGCAGTCGGTGCTGAGGGGCTCTGGGGCTCAGGGCCCTGGGCGTTGGGGTCACAAAGCACAGACTGCACTCGGGTCTGAGACAGTGGGGCAAAGGAAAGGGTCACAGGATGTAGGAATTGTGTGTCGGGACCAGGGATGTGTCCCTGGTGGATACCGTCTTTGGTCACCTGCGTGAACCACAGGAGTCACTCTCACGGGAAGAAGCCTGGGAGGAGGGACAGAGGGACGTCTGGTCAGTGGGCACAGGCAGCAGGCACTTGCTCGGGGTATGGAAGGCTCTGGGCACCCGCCTCGGTGACCTGCTGGGCCTCTCAGGAAGGAGGCCTGGGCTGGTCTCCACCTCGTCCCCACCCCATCCCCAGTGCGCTGGAGTGGGCACAAGAATGTTGTTCTCCAAAGCCACTGGGACACTTCCTGTCAGTCCACGTAATTGAGTATTACAGTATTTAAATTACAAATTGAAGATTATTTTTACAGGTGTCATTTTAAATATAACACAAAATTTCTTGACATTACATCAGCCCCGCCACACAAACAGCTGCTCCAGCCGCCTGCATGTGTGAGGCACATGGCTGAAACTGGCAATGGGGGGAGAGTGTGTGTGTGTGTGTGTGTGTGTGAGTGAGTGAGTCATCGAGTGGGGTGTGTGTGAAATGGGTGTGAGTCCACATGACGATGAGCGAGAGTGTATGTGACTTCGGAGCGTATCCATGCGCGTGGCTCTGAACGAACACATATAAACGTATAGTTGTGCATTATGAACATCAGTGATGAACATGTGGGTCCATGTTTCCGTGTGAAGGAGCGTGTGGGGTATGCCTGTGTGTGCCTGTGTGAGAAAGAGAAAGCAGGGCACACCGCCCAGCTGCTCCAGCCCCACAGGCGACAGCCTAAGGGCCGGCAGAGCCTGGCAGATCTCTGTCTCCCTCTAGAGTGCCCGCGTGGTCCTCAGGCAGAGGGGCGGCGGAGGCGGGCCACTGCGGTGCTGCAGTGCCCTCCAGTGGACAGGGCCCCACCCCAACCCCCACATACGCCCACAGCTGACGGAAAAGACAGGCTTGTGCCCTCCCTGTGCCTGCTCAGCCACCCCCCAACACACACCCCAGGTCCTAGCCAGCCACCCCTCTTGAGTGGGGCAGGAAGAGCCTACCCTAAGACCCCCCTGAGTTCCCAGAGGTCAGGCCTTAGTGGAGATTCAGCCACAGCTCAACTTCTCTTTTGGGGGCACTCCAACCTGTCCCTGCTAGACCAGGCATGGCCAGAAACATCCCGCTCCCATCTGCCATGGAGAATCCCCCCGCCTCGGGGATGGTCTCTCGCCAGGTCGGCTTCTTCCAGCAAGCTTCCCTGAGTCCCCAGGGGAGCAAGAGAAGCCCCCTGGGTCCCCCTGGGACCCCCCAGGGTCCTTCCTCAAAACACAACAGGCTCTGCTAGGGGCTCCGGTAGTCCTCGGTCCCCTGCGGGGGGGCCAGAGGACAAAGTTGTTCCTGCTCCCCCGCCGGTGCATGGCATGGACGGCATAAGAGAAGATGGTCTACGAAGGACAAACTGTTCATTTGCTCCTTCAAGTAAGAAAAGGCAGGAGTGTGCAGAGAGACACACCACGGAGGAGCAGGACCTATTTTCATTTAGTGAAGTCCTGCTCTGCAGGCTGTGCTTGAGCCACAAGGGGACAACTCAAGTATAGCAGCTGTTCCATGAGACTGTTTTCAAGGAGAAAAGGAGAGAGAGAGCAGGGAGAGACTGAAACCTAACAAAAGAAAAATTCTCTCATTAAAAATGTTTTTTGTGGCACTGGCAAGCCCCCACTGCGCCGTCTGGCTGCAGAAGGGCAGCAAGAATCACTGTCCAGCCAGCTGTATGGGGGCCGGCTCGGCCTCAGCCAGCTCTCCCAGGCCAGAGGGAGCTGTCCCTGTGATGCCCCTGAGGGACAGGGCATTATGGAGGAAAGCAAGGGCGTCCAACGCCAGGGAGCAGGAGAACCAAGAGCAGCCACCCATGCACTGATTTCCCTCACCAGATTGCTAGCTCCATCTGCACCAGTACCAAGGTCGGTGCCCCTCTGGACTCACTCCCCAGTGTGATGGGCCAGGTCCAACCCGCAGGGATCTGTGGCTGTGTGGAGCAGACACCTGAACCGCCCACCCCGTGAAGGCCTAGTGCACTCAGAGGCCCAGACTGCTCCTGGCCCTGCCCCCTTCTCCTAGGCTCAGCTGGCAATGCCCCACACCAACATCCGGGGCTCGCTCTAGAGAAGGGAGGGAAGCCAGAAACATCTCTGCCATGTGAAACAGAAAAGAGAAAGGGCGAAGGGGCCGGCTGTCCTTACAGTGTGCCAAATCTACAACACGGGACTAAGTATACAAACTGAAGGACTCCGCAGAGCGCTTCTCCTGGCTGTGTCCAAAGTGGGCGTGGAGGCTCACCCTGAGCCAGGTGACCAGCTTCTCCCCTGCAGGCCTGAGAGGTCCCTTGCCAGGTGCTGGCCTGCGCACTTCTGGCCGCAGCAGCCCGGAGCCAGGCCCTCTGCAGCACACGGATCCCCTGCTCTCTTCTCCCTCCCATGAGAACTACAGGACAGCAGAGCTGAGGGCAGAGCTGCAGGGCAGGGAGGGAGACGCGGAGGTCCCCACTGCCCAGGAAAGCCAAGAGTGAACATGAAGAAAGAGTGTGTCGCAATCTGGCGAGGTCCGGTCCTCTACTATTGCCCGGGGGCTTCTTCCAGGTCTGTGACCTTTCCTCTACCATTTCGCAAAACCTTTCCGCTTCTCTCTGTTGCATCTCTTGTCTCCATCCACGTATCCATGGTGCAAAATGCCAATCAATCTGTCCATGCTCCACACATCATAGATGTATGTATGTATGTAGCTGTCCATACATCACAGATGGTCCTCATGCGGGTCTCAACCTTTACTGTGGCCAGCTTGCAAAGCTCTGATTCCTCATGGGCCTCTCACTGCTTTGGGGAGCTTCTGCTTTTAAATAGTTATAAATGTGGCTGATGGCCTCGCTCCAGCAGTGACGGCTGTGAGAAAGGAGGCTAGAGCCACGGGGAACTGCAGGCACATTTGCAATCTAAGAGGACAAAAGTCGCCATCACCACCACCAACAACCATCATCAAATCTAATGGTTATTAAATACCTATGGCCAGCTTTGTGCTAAGCACCGGAACAGATTCTCTCATTTAACTTTTACAACAAATGTATGAGGGGGTCTGACTGTCTGCCCGTAGAGCAGACACAGAGGGACAAGGTCGTACCATGGTTCCCAGGCATCACAGCCTTGCTGTCTCTCCATCCCAATGTCTCCATGTGCCTGACCCACAGGTTTCAACTGTGGGAAGCAACTCACAGGTGGGCTCATGAAATAAAGGCAGTGGGTCCCAATAAGCATTTTAAGTGAAAGAACAGAATGTTCGGAGTGCAGTGCACACAGGAGGGGCAAACAGTGTGTCAGGAGACTATGAATGTATGTGCACACACACACACACACACACACACACACGGGAGGCAATGGAATATGGTTTTAGATACAATTCTTACTGCAGGTCACAGTCAAGTTCTAAAAGCTGTGGCGCCTGACTCCGGCCCACTGTCTGAGTTCTCTGCGTGGGAGTTTCCAGCCTGTTCTCCCCACTTGCACACTACGGTGTCTCTTCACCACTCACCCCAAGGGTTCCCTGTGGCCCTGGATTGCTGAGGACAAGCCACTGGGTCCCAGAGATGCTGCAGCATCTGTGCCGGGGCCAGGCTAACTGGCCGGGCTGATGGGGCAGAGTCCCAGGAGCGCCTCTACCATCTGCCTCCTGCTTCAGGGAGGTGCTTCTGTCTGCCCTGCATGACTGATGTTTCCCCAAAGAGGCTTAACGGCTTCTTCCTCTCTGAGCTGACAGGTTAGTGCCTTTGTCTACAGAATTAGCACAGGTGCACCTGCAGGCTGGCGTCCTCATTAAACTATTTTCTGCATCTTGATCCCATAAGGATGGCTCCAGGGGACTTTTCAAATAAGCACTTCATTTGCGGTGGCCTCTCCAGATTGGAAAGGGTGGTCCCAGGTGGAGGGAGGCGTGGGTGTCTCTGAGTTTTCTCTGCCAGCCAACTGCAGCTGGACCAGCGCTTGCAAAAGTGGATAAGTCGGGAGAGGGGTCTCTCCACGCCTTCTCGCCTTCCATCTCCTATCTGGTTTAACCCACTGGCAGAGTTGAACCTCGCCTCACCATGCACAAGCCCCAAAGCAAGAGCATGAACTATTATTCTGGGCTGCTCCTCTTTGGTCTGAAAGATGCTCTGAGAGAACACATCCACTAATGCTGGCAGTCCATGTGGAGATGGTATTGCCTGCAAAGTTCCTGAAATTACCGCATACCAGGGCACCCACCTACTCTACTTCTGGGAACCCTCAGCCTGTCCCTTATGCAGCTCTGGATCCGACTCTCCCTGAGCAGCCTTCCATGGCTACCATTCCGAGGAGGGAATGATTCTAAACATCTCTGAACACCTACCAGGGACCTGAGGAGTCAGGGAAACACAGGTGGCTCTTGGGCTATTTACTTACCACTGTCCTGGGGAAACAGGATCCCAAAAAGGGCATTGGTCAATGACAAATTATGAATGCTCGGGGACAGTACAGAAGGTCGGAGTCAAGACCACCGGAACTTAGAGGAGGAAGAGACTGACGGGCAGGGGGCCGTGGAAATGCAGGACTCCCAGAAATAGGGACTGAAATCAGATCTTGGGAATGATGGATAAGGAGACCACACAGAGGACGGGGCAGAAATCGGTCCAGGCAGGGAGGGCGGCATGAGCGAAGGGGAGGGAGACGAAAAACAGAGGACGTGTCTGGGGGAAGTAGGGAGATGAGCCAAGTTCAAGCAGAGTCTGCTTCTAGGGGAAGAGTAGGTCATGGGGAGCAGAGCTTCCCAGTCAGGCGCGGGTGGACACAGGCACACGGAGACACGGGGACTCTGAGCCCTGGGCTTGGTCTCATGCTGTCAGCTGGGGCAGCTGAGCTCCAGGTCAATACCTCCAGGTGACATGAAGAGGGTCTCCCAGCAGGGCATTCGGGCATAATACGGAGATTGTGCCCCATTCCTTACAGCTGCCCCCAAATCCATCAGTCTCTCTCCCTCTCACACACAAACTTATTTACTGAGTATCTATTCTGCTGGGTAGGTATTGTGCTGCTGTTGGGACTCAACAGTGAATCAGATACCACCCCTAGACTCAAGGGTACATAGTCTAGTAAAGAAGACAAGCAACTGGAAACCCATTTCTGCAGGACACGGAGCCAGGACACAGCAAGTAAAGGGCATAATGGGAGATCGAAGGCAGCATCTGATTCAACCAGGGGCCAAGCAAGACCTCCCCAAAAGCTGATCACTGAGCTGGTCTTAAAGGGAGAGGGGCAGTTAGGGGGAAAGGGAGAAAAGGACATTCTAGGCCAAGGGAACAGCATGAACAAAGACAAGGCAGCTAGGAACTGTAGGCCCTGTGGAAGGATCTAGAAACAGGTCGGATTTGCTGGAGTGATGCCGACACCGCCCTGCTGAACGGGAGAAATAGGCTGGAAGGAGGAGCAAGGGAGGCTGCGGGCCGTCTTCTCCGGTGCCGTCACTACTGCTGAAAAAGAAGGTGGGCATCCCTTGGCGGGGGGTGGGGGAGAGTGGCATCAGGCCCCCCAAGGCTGAAGGTGCTGTTCCTGCTGGCACCTGCCAGCCCAGCTCCCCGGAGGGGGCAGCCCACCCTGAAGGGCCCAAGCTGAAGTGTGCTGAGTATCCTTCCAAAGAGCTTATTCTTAGCCAAGTTTCCCTGCGACCTTTCTTGGAGAGGAAAAGAGAACTAGTCTTCCCTATAGCTGTTCCCTGTGCCACGTTCCAAGGAACTACTCCCCCACGGGCTGCTTGATGGGGTAAAACCCCCAGGGATCAGGGTTAAGAGAAATTCTGAAGGAAGATTTCCAGGAAACAGAGACGAGGGATCTGATTAAAGTCTATCAACTATGAAGTTGTCCTCGGGGCAATTACACTTGGCAGAAACCTCGCAGTTCATTCAGGTTATTCCACTGGCAGACCCGTTTCTACAACGGGGAGGGGGCGATCACCTCCATCGCATGGTAAAAGGTGAGGAAAAAGACCACCACGAGGCATCTGGAGATTTCATATGTGGAAAGGCAAAAGCAGATTTATCTCTATCTCCAATATCTAAGTAATCACAAAATCTAATATTTGGGGAGACCATCCTGGTTTTTAAAAGAAGGTATAAAAATGGGCGAAATACAAGTAACTAAGAAAAAACACGAACAGCAGAGGTAAAAACAAAACTAACTCAACAGGGAAAGGGGAAGCCCCAAGGTGTGGCGTCAGATCCCGGCTCCATCGCCTGGCGCCGGCCAGTGCCACAACCAAGCCGATCCGATGCGACTGCCGGGGAGCAAAAAGAATCACCCGCTCATCCAAGCTCCAGAAGCCCCACTCATTAGGACACCCTACACCCTTTCCTCGTTTTACACAACCATGTCCTGCTTCCCAGAGGGCCAGTGAAAACCTCAAGAGCAGGGACCATGCAGAGAAAGGAGTCAATGCGGTTTGCAGCCTCCAGGTCCTGACCTGGAAGCCCGGAAACACGCCTCCCATAGACACACCTGACAAGCCCCACTTTGTCCACCGGGCTTTGCTGCCTGGTCCCTGGGGACGCCTCCCTGCGCCAGCGTGCCTGTGCCCGCTAACCCCAGCTCCGTTTGCAGAGAGGATGAGCTTGGGCAAGGATCAGACTGCAGTTCCTACACGGGGAGGCAAGGCAGGCCCGCAGGGGGCCTGTGAGGCTCCTTGACCCGCCCAGCTCCTGCCTGGGCCCTCTGATTGGAGACCTCGGTTTGCTCAGGATATTTCGAAAAGCTTATATAGCTCTTGCAAGTCAGACCTACTACTTCTTATGTTTCATCATTTTCCCTTCCTTTGTTCATTCCACAACCATTTTTTTTAGTTCAGTGTGAGACTAGAGTCATGGACACCTGTCTCCTTCATAGGTTCATCCCAGGGAGAAAGGAGATACAGAATTGGAACTCGGTTGTTGGCAGGGGTCTCCTCCTTTATCAATCTGAGTAAAGTTGGCCCAAACCCCTGATCCACATTTTGGAAAGTCCAATGGTTTCTCTGACGTTCCTGCACATTCCTGTATATGTCAGGAAAGCTAAGATCCTTATGTTAGTTCATCCACCTGGGACATCTTTTCTGCTCTGAACTCTTATTCTTTCCACAGTGATGGTTGTTTATTTCCACATGGAAGAGACCCAGACATGAACCCACGGCCCCTTCAGGCTTTACACCACATGCCACACAAGTCCTTAGTGTGTAGGCTAAATTTTAATAGAGGTTTAGGGCCAGAGGAGAGTAAGGATGTTTATATCACAAGAGTGCCTACAACTCTGATTGAACATGAGTTATTCTGGTCTTGAAAATTCTTTGGCCAGGGGTGCCTCTGTGGCTCAGGCAGTTAAGCATTTGCCTTTGGCTCAGGTCATGATCCCTGGGTCCCGGCACTGGCATCAGCACCAGGTCTCTGCTCAGTGGGGAGCCTGCTTCTCCCTCTCCTTCTGCTGCCACCCCCCCACCCTGCTTGTGCTCTCTCATGCACTCACTCGCTCTCTCTCAAATAAATAAATCTTAAAACAAAAACCTCTTTGGCCGGTTCACCGTGCTGATCAACCGTCCTCTCCGCACCTGACTTCCCCCAGTCTGTTCCCGCTGACACATGTATTTTCATCTACTTCTTGTATACAACAGTTCAGTAATCTCTTTGGTTCCCTTGTCTCCTGCTAACCCAAGGCCCAGATCCCTACCTTCTAAACCAAGCAGCTTGTCCAGATATTTCCCTAAACAAATCCAATTCCTCAAGAGAAATTCTGCACTATACCTGAAAAAAAAAAAAAAAAAAAAAAAAAGTCTTCTGCTGCATTGCTAGGCATTTCCTAAGTGCTATGATCAGTACTGCAGTGTGAGGACATATTGGTGACTATGGGAGCAAAGAAAAGGACAGGCCTGGACTGATATCCCAGAGGAAGATATCCCAGAGGAAGCAACTTCTAAGCTGAGACCAGAGAAAGGAATCTTGGCTTTTCAGCCAAGAGGAGAAAGGGGGCTGAGGCAGAAAAGGACACACAAAGGCGTGGAAGAAGGAAGAGCCTGGCACATCCAGGGGCCCCCAGGAGGCTCACAGTGGCCGGAAGGGACAGTGCAGGCTGGGCAGAGGACGACGAGAGAAGAAGCTGCAGACCACGCTGGGCCAGCCCGCATCGTACAGGCAGGCGAAGAAGACTGACCTTGACCCCGAAGGCAGTGAGGAACCACTGAAGGCGTTAAGCGGGGAAACAACACAGCCAGATCTGCACTTGAGAAAGATGACTCTGGCTAAAGACGACTGGGAAGCAAGACTAGAAGTGGGACAGGTGGGTGGTTCCTGCTGTGGCCCACGCAGGACAGAGGACCGTGGCCCAGACAAGGGAGGTCCCAGCGGGAAGGATAAGATGGGCACAATGTCAAGACACAAGCGAATGAAAGAAGTGCCATCTCATGACGTAGGCAAGGAAAAGGGGAGAGGGTCACGGACAACTCTGAGATCTCTGAATGCACCACGGAGTGGCAGGTGCTATCGTGCGGAGGTGGAGAGCACAAGAGGAGGAGCGGATGACATGGGGAGGAAGGCACCTGTCTCCCTCCCCTGCTCCTTGTGAGAAGGCACTTGTGTTCCCATCCTGGGTCTGCCCTCTCTGCTGAGTCCTGCTCCCCGCATTTGCCCCTCGGGTATCACCTGACCCACGGAGACCTAAACAAAAAAAAGCAGCTCCCTATTTTTCTCAGCTATTGTGGGAAACTGGTAGAGGAATCTGGAAGCCACACAATGAGCCAACTCAGTTCCAATGCTGCCCATGCTACCCTCTCCGGCCCCAATCCTGCGGCACCCCTCAGAGGGGAGCTCTGGGTCAGACTACATCGGCCAGCCTGACCCCCATCTGGGTGTTGCAAGTCTAAATCACATGCCACAGCTTTCTCCCAGCCTGAGAGAAGATGCCCGGGTTTGTTCTCTTCCACACACACAGCCATTCATCAAGCCCACGAAAGCCGAGCACAAAGGTAATATCACTTAGCCAGGCCACAATTAGCAGATTAGCGGCTTGTTGCTCTTGTCCTGTGTCCCACTCTATGACTTCATGAAGGCCCAGAGTGCCTCAACACTGGACTGCTCCAGGAAAGGGCCCATTGACTTCTCTGGCAACAAAATTCCCCTGGCCTGTCACCGTGAGTTTCCCCGGTGTAGACCTAAACTACAATTGATGTTCTGTCTCTATCAATTTCTCAGGAATGCCGGGACGCGTGCCCAGTATTAATGAAGACAGCAGAAAGGAAGGCATGAGATTGGCCCCGCTCCAGTGCTGACGGAGACCGTGGATCCTGAGGAGTTCCTGGAGACCTGGAGGGGCCCGAACAAGGCAAAACAAGCAGGCCCTGGGGTCACACATGAGGCTTTGTGGGACAGACAGATGCTGAAAAGGCTCGGGAGAGAATTTTTGCTGGGAGAAACAGCCCTGAGATCATCTCTTTTGTAATCCCGTATCATTTTCACCATCCGAACAAGGCGATTTTAATCGAGACTAAAAGGACATCTGCATGGGTATATGTACATGGTGATTCACAACCTCACACTCTCTCTCTCACACACACACACACACAGTCTAGGACAGGTTAGGGGACCAGGGCAAAACCAGAACTATCTCTCAAGAAAGGGGCTGATGCTGTATCCCCAGGTGTTGCCCCAATCCCTTGGCACCTCTCAAAACGACTTCTCAGCTCAGAAGCCCCGCTTGTCACAAGCAGGGGAAACGCGACTGGTGTAGGAGGCCACACAGGGATCAAATTAAAAGCCAGTAAAAAGTGTGTCTTCATCTCAGTTGAAAGTGAGCAGAAACTGGTCACTGGCTCTTGTTTTTCAGACAGTGTTATTCAGGGGCTGCTGGGTCAGAACTTTCTAAAATCCCATGTCATTCCTTAATCCTTCCAAACTGACCAGCCCCTTTTAAGTTTTGACTGGCTCTAGTTAAGGGGGAACAAATTTGACCAAAGCATCAATCCCATCGAACCGGCTCATGGCCTCTAGGCTACGGGTCTCGGAAGGATTTGGGAAACACAACAGAGGCTCCCTGGGTGCACAGAGTGACCCAAGGGTGAGGGGGGAAATCTGCAGCATTGGAGATAACCATATCTGTCCCACACATTTTCATGAGAATCCAAATAAACAAATGGCAAGCATCGTCCACACTCGATAAAGGTGAACTAATATTAGAGACACGATCATTTCAACACTGTCCTGAGGTGGCTAGGGCATAGAAATTATTCGTATGCCCCCAAAGCCCTCAACCCCTCTTGGGATGTGCAAGCTGCGTTAGAAAAAAGACACACACCTTCTTCCTCCTGAACCCCCTCACCAGGGGCTCCGCAATCAACACTAGACCCTCGTAATAATGCAACGCCTGTTCTTGCGCTGGTAAGAGGTCTCCAGGGAACCGACTTTATAACAGAACAGCTACTGCAACAGCGCCGGCAAGAAAGCAGGATGAAGGGATAGGACGAGAACGGCAGAGAGAGAGGGGAGTGTGCAGAGGACAACATAAGGCCTTCACATAGTACATTCTCGATAAACATCTGAGAAGGCAAGTGACCTGAATGCACACATCAAACAAACACCATGTAAGACAAATGCTCTGGTCTTAGATAGAAGTGCGTTTTTATTCCACACTTGGCCTCTTTCTAGCCTTGTAACCTTGGAGAATACTTAACCTCTGGCTTAGTCAGTGTAGGCTGCCACGACAAAATCCCATGAACTAGATGACTCAGAAACAACAGAAAGTTATGTTCTCACAGCTGTGGAGGCTGGGAGTCCGGGATCAGGGTGCCAGCCAGCCCGGTGAGGTCCAGCGAGAGGCTCTCCCTGGCCTGCAGAGTATTCACGTGGCCCTGCCCGGGCGTGTGCGCGCACAGAACTCAAGCTCCCGGTGTCTCTTCCAGCAGGGGCTTGGATCTCATCGGACTCAGGCCCTACAGCCATGACCTAATTTGCTTCTCAAAGGCCCCAAATCCAAATACCATCACATGGAGGGCTGGAGATGCAGCATACAAAGTTGGAGGCGGGGGACACAATGTGGTCCATGGCAACTTGTTTAAGCTCATTTGACAAAAGAGGTTAATAATGATTCCTACATCTGTGTAATGTATTCCCTTCTACTCATACTCTCTCTGGTCTGGAAGCATTCTGGGGTGTTGCTGACAACCTGTTCTGAAACCTCCTTCTGGGCAGGACACATGGAGAGCTTGTGCCTCCTGGGCGCACGTGTGCTCTGAAGATGCGCCTGACGAGGGGGCTGCCAGAAGCCAGTGAAGCCACGTGGGGGTCTGCAGCTTCAACAGGCCTGTTCAGGCACAATATACCTTAACATCATTCGAACTTCCAAGAATGTCTCGAGATTATTTCCAAGAGCAGAAGTGGGGATGCCGAAGTGAATGAGAGACCCCACTCAGTTACAGGGCGAATTCAGGACATCCCACACCTACACTCCAATTTTTGATTAAAGATTAAAAAAAAAAAAAAAAAAGTGCAGGACCACACAGACTTCCAGCTGCTGCGCCAAGCTCTAAAGGGGGTGTGACAGCCCCCACTGCATGACGTTTCCATAATTCAGCTTCATGCCACCTGTGCGCAGCATTGAGCTTGGGGAGTTCTGGGGTGTCTTAGTTGCCCAACTGCTGCTCAGAGACAAAATTCAGGACAACATATATGCCCTTTCCAGATGGCCTTGCCTAGGGGAGCTCCATGGATAAAGACTGCCCTCACAGGACCCAAGTCCTCTGGTCCCCCACTTCTCACTATTCCAACTCAAGCATACTCCCCACCATGGAGACAGATGAGGTGACTGAGGCTGCACAGGGCTTGCCCTCCGAGCAGCACCAGTGGGGAGCCCATGGCTCCGTGCAGCCTTTCCCATTCTCGCTGAGCATTCCCCACCACCGTGATCATCTCTGAGCCCCTTCTACAGCAGCAGTTACACTGGGGAAAGCTTGTTTGCTTCCTAAGGCCCTGGGTCCTTTTCCTCTCCCTTTCTGGGAGGACAAGGGTTGGTCATCTGTGTAAAAGCTGATGGAGGAGCCCAGTGTCCTTACAGTCGGAACTGGGGATGGAACTGGACACTTTCCACCTCAGCTGTGGAGGTGCCATTTCTTCAGTCCCCACAGTGTGCCTCCGTGTGCGCTCCACAGTGGTCATTTTTCACAGGTCTCTTTGTCCCCACGAGACTGTGGGCAGCTGCAGGACAGACATCAGGTCTCACTCTCTGTCTGTATCCTGCTAGGTACTATTTTTGCCTTGAAGGAGTCACCGTTTTGTTAAGACAAGATATGCACTAATGGACTAGGGTGTGGGGCCTTGCCTGCTGTCGGAGTTGTGGCTGAGGCCCAAAGTGATGGACAAGAGACACCGAGCAGCCCGTGTGCTAAATGCAGAGGGCCACCATCTCCCTGCACCGTTTACTTCACGGGACCAGAACGCTCTCTACCACCACAAACTACCAGCCTCGTCGGCATAAACGAGAATTGGAGCAGCGGAAAGGGTTGGTCTGCGTATTGAAGGTACAGTGTACAGTGTTCACGCCTTCCCTGTGAAGCAAGGGAAGAGGTAGACTCCAAGAATCACTTGTAAAGACTGGAAGTTGTTATGGGTTGAATTGTGTCATCCCAGAATTTATATTTGAGGAACCCAATACCTCAGAATGTGACCCTATTTGGAACTAGGGTCATCGTAGATACACTTAGCTGAAATGCATAATGGAGTAGGGTTGGCCCTAATCCAATATGACTGGCTTCCTTTGGAAAAGGGGAAATTTGAACACAGGGAGAACAGCATGTGGGGACTGGAGTGATGGACTTCTGGCGTCTAGAACCACAAGACAATTTCTGTTGTTCTGAGACACCTAGGATGTGGTACTTTGTTAGGGCCATCCGAGGGACATGATAGAGAAGTATTTATGAGAACAGGGGACTTGCACGTCCTTTACTTGTTTGATATCAGTAAAAATACTGACTTACCCCTTTGTTCCCTAAGCACGGAGAAAGAAAACTGGAGAGAACCAGTGTGGTGGTAAGATGCCAGGAAGAAATGAGAGGAGGGGGCTGGAGAATCTGCCTGACTGCTCAGGTTCCTAGAGGTTCGGCGGATGCCTGCTGCCCTGGGCTGAGCTGCAAAGAAGGGAGGCGTCTGAGAACCACCCAGTGTGGGAAGCAGAAAGACCCACAATCAGTGGGATGTAGGCTGAACACTACCAACTGGGAATGGGCCAAAGGGACTGGCCAAATACCAGAGGGGCCTCCAGGACACAGAGGAGTCTCACAGAAATAAGCCCATGTCACACAGCACACTGGAGCTACCTCCCTTCCTCACGGAGCTCATAGTTCATGAGCCAGAAGAGCAAACGAAGACTACGTAGAAGGAGGCCACACGTCAGCCAGCTAAGGAAGAGGCTTCCTCTCACTGGGCTCTCTTCGTCCCACCCCAAGATGTCTGAGGGACTAAATGTCTCTCTCTCTCTCTCTCTCTCTCTCTCACACACACACACACACACACACTCTTTCTTTCAAAGTCATGGAGCCAGACAGAGAGGCTAGACATTGCCAGACAGAAAGAGAAAGCTGTGAATCAAGTTTGAGGCTGAGACTGACGCAGGTTTATTGATTATTAGGAACAAATTTTAAATCACAAAATCAAGTTGTTCTAATAACCAACTGTAACCGAAAAGCTACAGCATTTGGGTTAGGTGTGGTTCAGAGAGTCACGACCTGGTATGAAAAGGAGATTCCAGATGATTTCACTGAAAAAAACTGGGAAAAAATAAATAAATAAAGTAAAATCCATGATCGGGATGAAGCTGAATGAGTAGAGACTCCTTAATAAACCAGCTACTTGTACACAAAGTAATGACTAATGATATGAGGTAGGTTTCCAAGGAGGCATTGGAGCAGGTGAGATACCTCAGGGCTCAGAGGACACCTGAAGATCCCCTGGACAAGAAGAGTCAGGAGAAGAACAGTCAGGCACACCTGAAGCCAAGCCTCAAATGGAAGGATGGGGCCTGAGTAAGTGGAGAAGGAAGAAAGAAGAAGTGGCCCTGTTTCAGCCAAGTCACTAGCGAAGGCCTGGCCCTGAGCTGTACTCCTGAAGGACAGGAATGTAGTCCCTACATTCTGGGACTAGGGAATGGTATGTGCAAAGACCCTGTGGTGGGCGAGTGTCAGGCCTTGGGGCAGGCATGAAATATCATGGATAGGGGAAGTATAGGAAAGAAATAGAAGGAAGACGGGGCCACCCCACAGGGACTGTCACCACCAAGCTGGGTGGAATGGCTCCAGTTCATCTGTGCTCAGAAGACCAATGGCCTGCCTGTGTTCCTAGCACCTGAGGGCTTCTTCGGCTCTGTTTACTTTTGTTGCACAAGTCTGACCACTGGCACGTTGGAGAGGCCCTAGGCCATATGTTGGGTAAAGGGATAACTGGAGGACACTGCTGGCCAGGTCTCAGGGGCCAGTCCAGATCCCCGACCTGATTCCACAAAATACTTGCCCAGCCGAGCCCACAGGAGGGGACTCAGAGCCAGCAATGGAGGCCAGTGCCCCAGCCCCCACTCTGGCCTGGGGAGGCAGAATCGGCTGCTGAAGCTTATGAGACAGTGTGTTTTATCTGGCTTCTGGCCACCAGAGAAAAACGGCAACAAAGGAAAGAGGAGAAGATATGGATTATTGGCGTGGAAGGCCTAATGACAAACACATTTGCATGTATTTCTACAAGGAGAGCCTGCCCTCTCCGTGGCCTACGTGGGTTTTCTTCTGTGCTCCAAAGGGCAAAGCCAGGTGCTAGCTCGAGATTACGTCGCTCCTCCTCCCGGGGCCCTTGGTTCACCGTGGCTCCGAGTCCCAGAGTTTGGGCCACTATACCACACATCCCTGATCAAACATCTCCTCCTTGTGGTTTCTCTGTTTTTGCAGAGGGTTGGCTGGGCTTTCGCAGAAAGCATGGACCATACTTAATTCCGGAGTAAATGGCTAGACGACATACCCTCTCTCAGCACCCCTGAGCCAGGTCCCACGTTCAACACTCATGAATACTGTCTCATTTGATCTTCCCAAGTCCCCACATCCCCACAAGATAATGGGTCTTACCCCCGTTTTAAAGATGAGAAAGCTGAGGCTCTGAGAGCATACTCTTTCCACCTCCCCACACCACCTCCCGGGGTGAGAGAGCCACAACGCTTATTAAAGATGATGAAAAGTGAGATTCGCGGATTTCAGAGTTGAAAGGAACTTGAAATTACAACTTTCCCAATCTTCTTACCAGGCCGTCAATGAAACCGGGGTCAAAGGGGGAAAACAGACTTACACAAGACTGCACGAAGCGCAGGAGAAAACAAGGTCATGCACACTCTGGCCCCCGCCTGTCATAATCTGGAGGCAACTTAAACAAGATAAGATGAAGGGCAGGAGAAGGAGCTGTTCATTATCAGGGGGCTGTGCGTGGCTGTCTGGGGAACTCACTCAGATCCCTAATCCTGCGGGCCCCGAGCCCCCGGGCCTGGGAATGACCGAGCACATCTAAGGACACTGCCGCTTGTGGGTGATGCGTAAACATCCTCCTAGGACGTCCACACGTCTGTCACACGGAGACCCCGGGTTTCATCAGTATCCTGGCCTTTGAGGCCCCAATCCCTGCCTCCCTCACTCTGTCCAGTCCAAGGCCAACCACGCAGAGAGAACACACAGGCCACGGTTGAGAAATGGATGGACCTTGCTAAAGCTGGAATGTAAACTGTCAATTATAAACACAGTGTCAGCGGGGATACACTCATTTAGCTTACCGGCAGACCCTGTCCACGATGTCAGTTAGAAGGAAAATAAAAGGATGTCAGGAGAAACAGAAGAAAGGAGCAGAGAAGCAGAGGGAGAAAAGATAGTGAATGAAAAGACTCCAGAACCTGTCACACAGTAGTAACGTGGTGCCTGGGGTCCAGCCAATGGCTCTTTATGGTGAAATCTCAAGCCCCTTCCCGTTGGACCAGCAAATCGAGAGGGGGGCCTTGGTAAGAAGCTGGCTGGGCAGCAAGGTTTCAAGGCCAGCAATGCCAGATCCACTGACCCCCACCCCCCACAAGTCAAGCTCCTATTAGTCCATAGTCACCCGAGGTCCTAAAATTCACCAGCCTCAGGCTGAGCATGCCCCAGCCCTGAACTGATAAGAAATGGACTGGGCTGTGTGTGAGGCCCCTCTGTCCCATCGAAAAGTAAGGTCATTCTGTCCTGTGCCTCGTATCCAGCGGGTCTGAGAGAGCCCTTGATTTCCAGTATCTACCAGGATGTAAATAGTGTATATTTAGAGACTATCCCAGTGCCTAGCATATAGTGGGGATTCCCTACGTGGCAGTTATGACTATGTGCAGTCTGGGTCAGGCATGGCGGAGACTGACATACAAAGACCCATTTCCTTTTCTTCTTGGGCACAGAGACCCCACTCGCCAGCCTCCCTTGCAGTCAGGTGTGGCCATGAGTTGAAGTCCGAGCCTGCTGAACGTGGGCAGAAGTGCTCTACTCTACTTCTCGGCCTGGCCATTGAAACCTTCCAAGTGTAATCTTCCCTCTTTCCTCCCATCTGTCAGCCAGACACAGAGAACCCAGCAGAGCAAAACAGCCATAGGGGAAGGCAAAACCACAGGATGGAGATGCTAATATCCTGAAATGAACATCTCTGATGCCACCTGGAGAGACACCAGGAACATCATGTTGGACTTCGTGTGATGGGAAGTCAGTCTTCTACTGTATTAAACCACCGAGACCTGGAGATGTGTTACACGCATTAGTATGATTTACCAGACAGGCCTAAGACCTTAACCCTGGACTGCTCAGAAGACTCCAGAAGGACTGGAGTCCCATCTGGACCCCAAACTTGAAACTTTGACCTTCTGTCTAGCTCCTAAAAGCAACTCTATGAGGCCAGACCCTTTCTCTCTATTCCAGGCCACTATCAACAGTCTTTTTGCCATTAGGACAGACCTTACTGGCACTACGTCCTATCTCCTGCCAATCCAAGAGCCATCTGCTTAAGGACTGGGAGTCACATCCCCACCCCCCAAGTCCACACAAGAGGGGCTCGGCTGGCTCTTGGGAGCACCTCACAGCTGGGGCGAGTCGTCAGAACAACAGCCTGTCCTTCGCTCCCAAAGGGCAACGAGCAGTAATGAAGAGAACAGCAGACCCACGGTCAGTTGACATCAAAAGGAAAAACGCAAAGGCCAGGTGTTACTGTGATGAGAACATAGAAGTCTGGGTTATAATCCAGAAGCAGGGCCATGGGCACGTCCGTGACACATGCACACGGAGCTACACTTGGTGGAGGGGCCCCGTGAGCCTCCAGCAGGTTTGCCATCGAAGCTCTACATGCTCACCGCCGGCCCTGCTCTTCTAGCGTGACTGCTCTCAGATCTCATGGCCTTTACCTCTCATCAGCCTTAGCCATTCGTACATGGTTAGTCCAGGGACTAACTCGACTCAGAGAATGCAGCAAGTGGGACACCTTATTACATATAAAGTGTCAAAACGCCTCATTCTCTCTGAGACCACATTACTTCTTACGCACTCAACCCCTAGATCTCCCACTCCTGTGACTCTTCCGGCCCCCTGGATGCTGGCAGGTGCTGGAAGGACTTCTAGGTATCCCACCGTGCGAAGGACAGGTTAACTGCATGTCCTTCCTAAGCACACTTGGTGATTCACTGCCCGTCACCGAGAGGATGCTCCTCGGACCCTCCCTGGGTTTTGCCATCTGCATCGGGGGCAAAGGCGAGAGCTCAGGCTAGTGCTCCAGACTCCTTTTGATCTCTCACCTTCTGAGGGAGCCATGGAACCCAAGTGCCATATTCCTTTCATTCAGGACACCAACCAGGGGCAATGCAAAGAAAAAACTTCCAGCATACATAACACTTGCATTTGAAAATCAATTTTGACTCACAACAGCCCCCAGTGAGCCCTGTTTGATGGGATGTGGTCTCGGCTCTGGTTCAAGCCATAGTCTCAGTTGAGGGGGGTGGGGGCAGTGGGAGGCCACGGCCAATCAACTAGGCTATCTGAGCCTCTGCTGTTCATGTTGTGTTTTCATTTGTAAGATGGAGACAAGAATGTCTTCCTCGAATAGTCAGTAATGTAGCTGCAGCAGTCACAGGAGACGCAGAGGAGGTACTCTGTAAACTATCACGTACATAGGCTGGGACAGGGTAGGGGTCACATCAAGCATCTTCCCGATCCTGGCGTGCCCCACACCCACGTCCCCGCAGGTGTTCCATGTCTTCTTCAAAGCCCAGCACAGACTGACTGCTTCCTCTTCTGAGTAACTGTCACCTTAATGGCCAAGTGATCACCTGGTTACTTCTCTCTAGCTGTAGGCACTGCACAATTGTCTCGCTAAGGCAGTTCTAGCAAGCAAATCCTGTTGGCTAATCAAGGGAGGGAAGGAGGGAGTGTGTGTGTGTGTGTATGTGTGTGTCTGTGTCTGTGTCTGTGTGTATGTGCACGTGTGTGTCCGGTTTGACTTCAACACTAAACTGGCAAGGATTATGACCTCTTCATCTTAGTGATTTCTCCCGTAAGCTAGAATGCATCATGGCCCGTCACAGGGATTCACAGAGAAAAGGCATCTAAATGCACCTGTAAAGTGGAGGGAACTTTGGAAAGGATGTGTTACCTGAATTGAGTCTCGAGGGCACAGTGTATGCAAAGGCCAGGGAGCACAGAGCTCCCTGGGGGACACAGCTCAGTGAGGGTGGCAGTGTGGGCCAGACTGAGGCAACGGATGGGGACCCAGGCTGCAGCTGCCAGCGACCAGAAATGAAGAAAAGAGCCTCGGGGACACAGGATCTTCCCCATGGGCTACAGCTTTTTTACCACTTCTAAACCTTACGATTCTGTTTCTCCTCATCAGAAAGCCCCTAAAAACCACCCTAAGTTTTTCATGTCCAGCATTTGGCCCAGACACAGGAATGAGATCAGCACAGGCCCGGGTGGGGGTGGGCTGCCCAGGCTGTCCAGTGGGCGCCCTTTCTCGAGGGTGTGCTGTCTCCCTGCCTGCCAGGGGACAGCCCCACGTGGTTCAGCCCCTGCCTCCTCTGCACTCCATATTCATAGTTTCTTGACACAAACCATACCAAGTTTCAACACTTGGAGACTGCAAAGTAAACCATTTGTACATACCAGGTCTGGTAACACTTTAAATAATAGGCCAGTTAGTTAATGCTGCACTACAATAAAAATTCCCGTCCAAGTACACATTACGTCCTCATTAATGCCAAGTGAGTTCAGCGTGATTAATGTTATGACAATAAATAACCGGGAGATCATGATGGCCGCCAGGTTGCAGCACACTGGTGGGGCCCCAGGCAGCCTCAGCTTCTGCCACCCTCGGAGCACACCGAGGTGCTCTCTGCCCCTCCGCAGGGCACGCACCAGCCCCTCCGAAGCCCAGCGCTGGTGAGGGTGGGCATGCCAAGGAGCCCAAGCCTCGCCAGCCCCACACACGTGGCTGGTCTTGAGACAGCTGGAAAGAGGCGACCAGGAGCTCATCAGAACTTGTCTTTTCCTCCCAAGAAAAGAGCACCCGTTAGGAGCTGGAAACCAGGCCCTTGATGGCATAGGCGGAAAGAGGCCTTCCTCAGCCTCATGGCAGAGTCTGGGGCCAGAAAAGCTGAGTGGCTCCAGTAGCTCTAGGCACTCTAGGCACTGTCACGAGGGGCTCAGGGAAGCGGGTGGCTCTCTCATGGGGACAGTGCAGGCTATGTGTGGGAAAGAGAAACTTGCTCATCACTGCTCCGTGCCTGAGAGGCCCAGGCAAAGACCTAGGTCCCTGCCCTCAGGAAGCTTCCATCACAACTGGAGAGGAAAATCTACAGTGTGGTTGGTCAGAGAAAGCAGGCGCTGAGTCTGTTCTCAGTGTCTCTAAGCTATGTGCGAGCCAGTCCTGGGAAGAGAGAGAGGACAGGTGGACTGCTTTGAAGTCAGAGATGCTAGGCTGGCAAATGAGATGCTGACAAGAGAGAAATGAGAGCCACATTAGGAGGTCAGAGAAGCTTACAAACCACAGAAACTGCCTTCTCCGCCTCTGGAGGATGAAGAAGACTTGGTAACCTGAAGGGCATCTTCCTTCAGCTCTTTCCCTAGCCCTCTGGAGTGGAAATGGCCCACCTTGTACCCACTGCCAAATGGTTGTGGATCCTGTTGAGATGGATGGAAGGTCTTGGGCTCCTGGCCCATGCCAGACTTTACTCAAGGGTTGGCTTCTGGCTTGCCCTTGGCCTTGCTGGGATGGTTCTGGCCTAGCTTGCTGTGAGTTTCCTTAGTTTTGGGGCATCTGTGCTCTGCAGAGTACCTGGACTATCACAGATGCTCAGTACACGGTAGATGTGAACTCTCGGCAGGGGCCAGACCTTTCTATCCTTCTTTCCATGACATGAGCCCCCACTTCCAAAAATCAATGGCCCTGTGGTCACCCGTGCCCAGTGTTTTCTCAGGCATCCAGGCTGAGACTAGAGTCCCAGATGGACATAGAGGTGAGGAAGGGTGAGCTGTCACTACAAGTTGGGGAAAACAAGCTCATACTTTCCACTCTGGCATTGGAAGCCAATGCCATTGATTAATGGGGATGCTGGGTTGACCAAGAAGTAAGGACGGGAGTGGCCAGAAGTGGGTGTTGACTTTTTCAAACAATCATAAATTCCACGAGGGTGACAAAAGAGACTACTCTATAATTGTGTTCATTATTTACACTAAAACCTAATTAAAGTCATTATGCTTTTTGTTCATTAAACAAACTTACTGGCACAGACACCAAACCAGCATAAGGGCTGCTGGGATCACTCTAGAAGTGAAGGACCTCGGGCCCACTCCCGCCCTCTGAGTCAAACATTCTCTGCAAAGGAAGACTCTAGAGAGAGAAACAAAGGGCAGTGAAAGGGACAGGAAAGCATCACAGGGCTCCCCTGCCACCTTTGTTCTGCCTCCTCCTGTTATGTAAGACCAAACGATTCCTTCCCCAAGCCCTATTTCACTGCAAGAAAACGGTGTCCGGTCAGTACCGGGCAAAGCAGACACTGCCAGGTATCCAGGAAGACCAAGGTCTGGGAATAAGGAGGAAACATTTTCAGATGTCTTCTTTGAACAGGGTTGAGTGGAAGGCTCTTTGTAAAATAATTAACATTTTACTATGGATAATAAGAAATTTAATCTATTTATAAGGGAAATTGGGAGCCCTTTGAAAAATGTAAGGTGAGACACTTGGGGACCAGAAGAAGGTTGAAATTTTCTCTGGTTGGGTTCAGAACAGCCTTATAAAGAAAGTGGTGAGTGAGATCAGAAAAACGACAGTAACTGGCTCCAAATGACAAGAAACACTGAAAAACTGTTAGAAGTAACTTTGTCAGAACTCTGGAAAATAGTCAAACTTTCTCGCAATCAAGAAAATACTGAATCAAGACAAAGGCAACTTTAAATGATATTAAAAACCCTTACTTTACACCATACACAAAAATCAACTCAAAATGGGTTAAAGACTTAAGACCTGCAGCTATAAAACTCCTAGAAGAAAACACAGGGGATGATCTCCTTGCCACTGGCCTTGGCAATGATTTTTTTTTTTTTTTTTTTTTGGCTCTGACACCAAAAGCACAGACAGTAAAAGCAACAATAAACAAGGGGGACCACATCAAACCAGAAAATTTCTGCACAGCAAAGGAAACAATAAAAAAAAAAATGTAAAGGCAACCTATGGAATGAGAGAAAGTGTCTGCAAACCATTTACCTGATAGGGAACAACATCCAAAATATAGAAGCTACGCTTACAACTTGAAGTAAAAAACCCAAACCCAATTAAAGAATGAGCAAAGGACCTGAACAGACATTTTTCCAAAGGATACATACAAATGGCCAACAGGTTCTGCTAAGATGCTGATGAGCAGTGGTAAAAGCAGACAAAAATCCTTGTCTTGTTACTGATCTAAAGGGGAAAACTTTCAGTCTTCTGCCATTGAGTATGATGTTAGCTGAAGAGGAAAATTTTGGATAAATGCCCTTTATCATATTGAAGAAGTTCTTTTCTATTTTTAGTTTTCTGAATGTTTTTCATCACTGAAAAACCCTTTATCACATGCTTTTTCTGCATCAGTTGAGATGTCTATGTGTTTGTTTCTTTGTTCTATTAATGTGGTGTATCACACTGATTGATCTTCTTAAGTTGAACCACTCTTGCATTCCTGGGATATACCCTGCTTGGTCATGGTGTATAATCCTTTTAATATGCTATTGTGTTCTGCTCACTAGTATTCTGTGAAGGATTTTTGCATCTATATTCATAAGGGATATTAGTCTGCAATTTTCTTTTCTTGTGATGTCCTTAGCTAGCATTGGTATCAGGGTAACCATAGCTTGGTAGAGTGAGTTAGGACGTGTTCCCCCCTCTTCTATTTTTGGAAAAGTATGAAAAGGATTGGTGTTAATTCCACTTTAAATGTTTGGTAGAATTCACCAGTGAAGCCATCTGGTCCTGGAATTTTCTTTGTTGGATATTTTTTGATTATTGATTCAATCTCTACTTATAGGTCTATTCAAATTTTCTAACTTAAGAGTCAGTTTCTAGAAACTTATAATTTATATTTCTAGAAATTTATCCATTTCTTTTAGATTATCTAGTTGATATACAATGGCTCGTTGTATTCTCTAATAATCCTTCTTCTTTTGTTAAGAGTGGTAGAAATGTCCTCACTCCCATTTCTGATTTTATTTGCACCTTCTTGCTTTTTTTTCATCAATCTAGTGAAAGGTCTGTGAATCTTATTGGTATTTTCAAAGAATCAACTTTTGCTTTCATTGATTCTATTTTATATCTGCTCTAGTCATCATTATGTTCTTCCTTCTTTCCTTTTTTAAGATTTATTTATTTGACAGAGAGAGAAAGCTCAAGTAAGCAGAGAGACAGGCAAGCAGAGAGAGAGGGGAAAGCAGGCTCCCTGCTGAGCAGAGAGCCCAATGCAGGGCTCCATCTCAGGACCCGGAGACCATGACCTGAGCTGAAGGCAGAGGCTTAACCCACTCAGCCACCCAGGCGCCGCATAAGTTCTTCTTTCTAATAGGTTTTGTTTTAGTTTGCTCTTCTTTTTCTAGTTCTTTGAGGCATAAAGTTAGGTTATTCATCTGAGATCTTTTTTTTTTTAAATGTAGGCTGCTATAAATTTCCCTCTGATCACTGCCTTCATTTTATTGTATGAGACTTGATGTATTGTGCTTTTGTACTACTAGAAGTTCTATTGAGAGCAATTAGGCAAGAAAAAGAAATAAAAGATATCTGAACTGGGATGGAAAAATTAAAACTATCTTTAATCACAAATGACATTATCTAAGATATAGAAAATCCCACAGATTTCATTAAAAAAAAAAAAAGCTCCTGGCGCTGATAAGCAAATTCAGGGTACAAGATCAACACACAAAAATCAGTTGTGTTCCAGTACACCAGCAATGAACAATCCAAAATAAAATTAAGAAAACAATTCCATATACTAATAGCATCCAAAGGAATAAAATACCTAATAAAATTTAATGAAAAAGGTAAAGACTTGTACACAATAAACCATAGCACATTGCTAAAGGATATGAAAGAAGACCTAAATCCTAAAATTGGAATTAATTTCTAAAGTCAGCATGTAATATAAATGCACATAAAATGAGAATCCATTATATACAATAGGAAACCAAGTGAATTTGTTCACACACCCATATGTCCATATGTATCACAGAGAGTAAAACTTTATAATATTAAAATACATTCCCGAGAATTTTCAGCAATCCACAAATGCACAAATGCAGATATGTTTGAACAAGACCCTGGCTTGTTCATACCTTCTATACCTTCTCTTCTCACCCTAGTTAACAGCCTTTTTGACTTTTCACCAGAGTTTTTTCTCTCACTTGATGAACGACAGGTTTGCACACTAGTTGGAGAATTATTTGCAAAAGCTTCTCAAATACCTTTTCCATTTTTCCAAATGGAAAATGGATATGATAGACTCTTCCATATCACAGATCTGAGTCGATACTAAGCTCCATAGTCTAGTGTTCAAGTTTCTTCAAAATTCTCTTTTTGGGCTAAATCGGAGCTGATGTGTTCAGCTGTGCAGGTTTTGCACTGCACAATTCTAGCAGGGACCATTCAGTTAGGAAGCAAAGTGAATGATCTTTGTCTCCCTACCTCCCTGTCTCTCCCTGTCTCTCTCTCTCACACACACAAACATTTTCACACTTCTCCTCAGAGTCGCAGTGCTTTGTGAAAGAGCATACATCACATGAAGCTGTGAATTTGGGCAGCCAGCTCTGTGTCTGACTACATGGCTCATAAGGCTCATGGTCCACTCAAGGCTTGCTCTGGGTCCCACTCAAACTCTTTCAAAAAGATTATAAATGGCTACATGTCTTGGACCTCTAACTCTCTACATGTCTTGGACCTCTAACTTTCAAGGTTAAGTGAGCAAGAACATGCCGCAATGCCCGGGTGGTTCTGACATTAATCATCATTCCACCCCCACCCCCACTCCCAGGCACAAGAAAGAGCCAAGACCAGGCAGGGCAGAGGTGCCATCTCTGTGTCTGCCCCAGCCTGATCCTCTGCTTTTATTCCACTGTTCCTCCACCATCTTCCACCGCCTGTACCCCTTCAGCATCCAAGCAGGTGCACACCCTACTCCATGCTGTCTCGTGCACGCCCATCCGTGTGGCTGCGCTAAACCAGTCTGGTCACTTCGCTCTATCAGGATTGATAAAATTATTGGAATCCCCAGTCCATTTGTCATTTCTCTGAGTTCAGTTTTGAAAGCACAACTCTTTCTGCCCTACCTGCCCAGCCTGCTTTTGACTGCTGCAGCATTCTGTAACCAGATACTAATCACTTAATGTCTAAGTCCATACAGAACAGAAAATTTTACAGGTGTGGCTCTGCTCTGGTGCAAATTCACTCATGCCCCTGCAAGAAACTCTCCTGGGGTCCACAGTGCCTGAAGCACCCACTCCCACTCTCCAGAATCCCATTCTTCCAGAGTAGTTTTGCCCCCCTCATACTGAGACACCCCTTCTCCAATGAAGAGATGCCGCAGCGGGGTGTTTCTATATAATTATGCCACTTACACAATTACATAATGAACTCCTCCAACCCCTTACATGGATGGAAAGTTAAGGAAAAAGCAAATGCCATCTGCAGATGTCACTGAGTGTCCACACTGATAAAAGGGTTTGTGCATCAGGCTGCCCTCGAGGGCCAGGTGGCTGGCCCCAGACATGGTGCACTGGATTGGCTTAGAAAACCCCCAGAGGAATGCCTGGATGGCTCAGTTGGTTAAGCTGCTGCCTTTAGCTCAGGTCATGATCCCAGAGTCTAGGGATTGAGTCCCGCATCAGGCTCCTTGCTCGGCAGGGAGTCTGCTTCTCTCTCTGCCTCTGCCTGCCACTCTGCCTGCTTGTGTGTGCTCGTTCTCTCTCTCTCTCTCTCTGTCTCTGACAAATAAATAAATAAATAAAATCTTTTTTAAAAAAAGAAAACCCCGGGAGAAGGATGAATATGAGGCTCTGTTCACAGGCCCTCTAAGTATCACCTGTACCAAAGAGCCTTACCCAAAAGCCAATGCTCCTACCTCCAGCAGCCTTCTCCTCCCAACCCCAGAGGAGTCTCCCGGGCAGGCAGTCCCAGTTTTGTGGCCAAATTAACCCATGAGCGAGCGGGAAACAAAGGGTCCCTCTGGAGGCTGGTTCCTCTGCGAACCCAGGCTACGTGGGTACAAAACAGAGCAGGACGGGCTCCAATGATGTTTCAGGGAAAAATATATGGCCAAGAGCCATGGTGGGACTCAGCTTTCCAGTAGAGGCCATAAAAAAAGCCAACTCAGTATTTACTTCCTGGTATGGATCTCAGGGAGAACTTCTATGTACTATTTCCCTTCACAGTCACCTGGGAGGGAAGATGCATATTCCCTAAGCCTTCCAGGGAAGAACTGAAAGCAGGTTAGAAGACTTTGTCTTCAAAAATGTCTGGTGTTGGGAAGAACTGAAAGCAGGTTAGAAGACTTCGTCTTCAAAAATGTCGGTGTTTTAAGGCTGGCTGAGGGAGCCTGGAACCATGGCCTAAGTCCAGAAGAAGCACTTGGGGATAAGGACAATATTGGTTCAGGTTTCAGGAATGCTGAGCCAAGCCCTGCCACCTGCTAATTTGGGCCAAGACTTTATCCCTCCTAAACCCCCATTTCTTCAGTTATAAAAATAGAAGATAGTCTAAATCGGTGGTTCTTGGAGCATGCATCAGAATTAACTCGTGAACTTTTTATAAATATGTCCATGCCTAACCCAGACAGGCTCAATCATCAGATCTTAGGTGGCCTAAGCATGGTTAAATTAGCTAAATTCAGCAGCTGATTTTACATGTCCCACAACCTATAGCTCCATGAACAGAACCTAACACTCTACTCCAGGTGAAAAGTGACCACGCATGATGTGGTTGACATGTTTCTTTCCAGATACCAAACTGTAGTAGCCCTTGGCTAGGCCCAAGGACAGCCTACATCAGAGGTAAAAATCATGCCCCCAAAGCCAAGCATGACAATCACAGGTCATCCGGTGGGGCCATGGCCACCACTACCCAGGCCAGTGCAACTGGGCTAGAGACAAAGGTGTCCTTCATCTGTCACCCTTTCCACAGTCCCCAAGATCCCCTGCTCTTGTCTGTTACTATGCCCCCTCTCCCAGTCACTCAATGGAGGAGGGCAATCTGGGTGTCTTCTGTGTTGATGGCACCACTTTCGATCCAATCATCCAGATTATAATCCTCAGGGTCTTCCTCCTTCACTTCCTCTTCACCACGTCCAGCATCCTCAGATCCTGTGAACTCTACTTTCATTCTCTCCATCCCTACGCCACTATCTTCCCAGATCAGCTTCTCTCTTGCCTGGAATAAGACAAAGAAAGGCCTACAGACAGGTGCGTCTCTAGCTACCCTCTCAACCTATCCTCTTGGATGAATTTTTCAAACTGAGGTTCTGACTTAAGGGACCCCCTATGCTAGTAGGGGAGGCGTGTATCTGTATATTTTTACAAGTGCATTCACTACTTCCATTGGAATTTCAAAGGTTTTTCTCCCAAAAATTGCACACACACTGTCTACCATGCTGCCAGAAGGACTTTTCTGTACCACTGCTCTGTGTTCTGACCAAAATGACTCTGAGGACAGGAATCATATCTGAACCAGCCTCTGCTTCCCCATCACCTTACTTGGTATGTGGCTCAGAGAAGGAAGTCCCATGAATGTTGAATCGAATTATTAGCCACAGCCGAGTATGATTTCAATAGCAAAGGAGTGATGCCTTGCAGAACTCTCCCTCATGAGCTGGAAACCCAAAGGAAACTCTTGGCTCTCTCCTAGCAAGATAACAGCCTTTAACTCTGAAGGAAACATTCCATGTGCATCAGCTTTGCCAATGAAAACACGCCAACCAAAGGTGCTTCCAGCCAGTGGAAGGACTTGGGGACACTGTGCCAGCCGCAGCAGGTGATTCATCCTCAGGCACGACCACGCACCTTGTCACTGCCAAACCATCTGCCCTTTGAGTCAACTATAGAACCCAGACCCCCTGTCTGACTAGAGGGAGCCAGATCCCGATACTCCCACCAGCCCCAGAGATTTCTGCCAATCATTACTCCAATCTTGGGCTCCCCTACAGATGTTGAGCTGTATGTATCTTGTTCAGAGATGTTTATAGCTCAAGTTCCAGAGACAACTTGGAGGGCTCTCAGGTTGTAATCTACTTAAGTCAAAAATCCATGACGTCTCCTTGGAATGCTGCAACTTCCCAGGGGACGTTCCGACCTGAACTTCGAAATATTTTATCTTCTTGCATGTTGTGTGTCCAGGTGAGAAATTCTGGAGGTAAGTCAGAAGACAACAGAACATGCAAAGATGCAAACGTATTATTTGCAAGGGAAAAAAACAAGGATCATAGAATCCCATTGCTCAGGTCAGTTCTAGCAGCATAAGCCAAGCACAAAGAGATTTACAAAGAAACCAATGTTCGCCTCATCTACTGATGTCTTCCCTCAGACAGCAGGTAGGCAGGGCCAATTTCTCAGCCTGTAGCACAGATACTACCTTTAATGCCCCAGGAATCCTGAGCTCAGCTCCTCCCGTACTACAGGAGTGACGAGGAGGGTCGCAGCTCAAGCCTGCTCGAGATGCAGAGAGGCACAGGGTAAAATTCCCAGAAATCTAACAACATAAAGAACCAAACTGCCTTCACAGAGAGAATTCATCCTAAGGCAAGACTCTACAACGTAGACCTGAATACAAAACTTCTATGCCTGAGCAAAGAAGGTTTCTGAATGGTTCTCCCCTATCTAGTCCTATGGATCCATGTCTATCGTTTTTAAATTCTTTAATATGAGGTGGTAGCCTAAAAGACTAGCGCTCAGTTTTTGTACTTGCATGGTTCCTGCATAGCACTGCTGTGGCCCGCAAGGCCTCCCATCTTCCTGATGGGAGAGGGCAGCAGGAGTGACCATCAGTATGTCGTGGTGACCCCAGAGGATGGTCACAGTCTGAAGTCATGCTCAGGCAGCATTCCAGGGCCCTCAGAGAGAGGGGCAGCAGTTTCTAGAAGTAGAGGCACAAAGTAGCAGCCAGACAAGCTTATGAGCGCACACCAGACACACTGGGGAATGCAAAAATATGTGGTGGGACCTCTGCAAGGGAGGCCAGACCCTATACAATGATAGGGGAAGGAGGCAGTAAAGTCAGATTGTTGCTCTTAATGGGACTTGTTTGTACGCACAGGTTGGGAAAGTGGTAGAATCTCAAATTGTAAGAGAAAGAAAAAGCACGGGTGAGGGGCTGCTCCTTTTGAAGTCCCAAATCAGCTCCCATGGCCTTATTTTCCTGACCGAAGATGGGAATTGCCTTTTGAGAACCAGTGAGCCCAGGCGAACCAGCTTCTCCATAAGCTACTGCAAATGAACCTTCAGCCTGTCCCTGGGAGACACTGGGAGTCACCGAGAGAACTCAGTGGGTAGGCTGCCAAGGAGGAAGGATTTCGGTGACAGCCCCTGGCTGCTGGCTCCATCACAGGGCACCAGAGGGGCCTCCATGGGCCTGTGTGAGCTAGAACCCCAGTCCCCACTGCAGAGCAGCCCCCACTGTGAGCACTGTTTACTGAGCCACCACGCCCACATTTTGGCTCTTCCTTGCCCCACCCACCAAGTGTGTGGGAGACAGGGAGATGAGAGCAGGAGAACATGATCACAAGCGACAACAGAGCACGGCTCCCTCGTCCAGTCACCCAGCATTCAGCAAACAGCTTCATGTGTCGGGCACTGTGCCACACACGGAGCCCGTGCTGGTGAACAAGACACAGTCCCTGCCCTCATGCTTACGGGCTGGCGAGGGGCGTGGGGACCAGATGTCAAACAAGCCAAAGGATTACAAAGCAGAAGCGATGAGGTCCGCCAAGGAAAAGAACCCGCTTCTGTGAGAGAAGCACAGAAGCACTCCCCACAGAAATGCTTCGGACCCTGACATGGGAAGATCAGTGGGATTGGCATGGGATCAAGAGTGGTCTGGATGAAGGCCTGGGAGCCAGGGCAGCCCCGGAGCCAGAGCAAGGCACGGTAATAGAGGGGAGGGAGCAGGGAGGAAGGTGAAGAGGAAGCAAGCAGGACCACAGGAGGCCTTGGAGGCCACAAATAGTACCAAACATTGTGTCTTCGTGCAAAGGGAAGCCAACCGGGGGCTGTACATAGGTACACAGCCAAGCCCCGTGATCTGCGTTAGTTTGATAAAGATCAGTCCGATTGCCTGGGGACAGTCGATTAGGTAGAACTGAGGAATGACATCAAAGAGAGGGTAAATTGCAGAGAAGTTCAAGAGAGAGCTGATGGCCCCCAGGCTAGGGTTGAGGCCGCAGTACACAGCGGGGGGACATTTGAGTAAGATTTCAAGAGAGAACCACCAGAATCAGTGATGTGTAGCTAAGGACAGTAACCTTGTTTCCAGCTGCAGGATCCAGGCAGGTTGAAGGACCATTTACAGAGGCTACTGAGCGGGTGTCGGGTTTGAAAGCGAACACGAATTCTCTGCTGTGGGACCTCCAAGAGCAGATGCTAACGAGGCCGTTGTGTTGGTTTTGACTTCAGATACAGAGATGAGTTTGGGAGTTACTAGCACTGGGCTGGACACAGGGGCAGGAAAAGCGGACTGGCCAGGCCTAGAGGGCACCTGCCCTACTCCAGCACCTGAGCCTCACAGCGCCCCTGGAGGTAAGGAGGTGCCATTTTCTTTCATTCCATTTTCCCCAGGGTGAAGGCCTCCCTCCAAGGGCTAAAATGGGAGCCAAGGGCCTGGAGAAGGCCACCTCTGGACAGTAACAGCTCTCTTCTCTGCCCTGGTGTCCCAACGAGCTCCCTTAGTGCCAGTGCCAGGACAGTGACCCTGTCCCCCGCCTTCTGTCCCCTCACGCCTTCCTTCCTTCCCACCGACACCCTGTGGCAATGCTCCTCTCCCCATCTGCAGTAGCCACCGTCAGGGCAGGACACGGGTCTGTCCGGTGGCCTCTCCTGACCACTGCCTCCAGGCACACGCATGCACACACTACAGAGAAGTGCCCCCCACACACACCATACACACCACAAATGCAATATACATGCAACACACATATGCACAACACACACATATACACATACCCCATGCATACCTCACACACACAACACACACACAATATGCCTATTACACACACCACAAACTCCACACACTACACAGCACCACACACAAACTCTCACAATGCACAAAGTATACACAAACATACCACACATGCACATGTACACACACCACAAACTCCACACACTTCACAGTACACAGTACACACACACACAAACTCTGGCAATGCAGAGTATTCGCAAACACATACCAGGCACACGCGTGCACACATACACACTCCTTCAATTGGGCAGCACCGATTTCCCTTTGCTCTGAACCCCTCAGCACTGACTCTGCTGCTCTCTACATGAACCGATACATGCAGAGCACCGGGAGAGTAGGTTCTGGCCACACAGGCCCTTCTTTCTCCCCGCCAAGGCCCTGCACACAACCAGTCTGTAACGGGGCTGCCCAGAGAAAGTCGGGCCTGCACAGCTTTGGGCAGAGAACACATGAGCTGCCGCATCCTGGATAACCAAGGAAACACCTAAGAATGAGCTGTCCGGGCTCAGCGGCGGCTTGCGGACGATGCCTAGATGACGTCACCCACCCCAAGTCCGTGCTTCATGTTTCAGACCAAGCACAGCCTCAAATGCACAACAGTATTTCATCAAAGCAAACGAGAGGCCGATTGCCTAATGAAAAACACTACGAAACAACTCCAGGATCAGGTCAGGAGGAGGAGACTGGTCCTACTACCCTGGCTCTGTCTGCCATGAACTCCCTGGACAATCTTTAACCCACTGAGCCACCCAGGCGCCCCAACTCCCTGGACAATCTTGAACAAATCATCCAAGTGCTTCAGGCCTCAGCTACCCCATTGGGAAAATGCTTCCCCAGGCTCCTCAGAGGACGGGTGTGCATCCGCAATGAAGGGTCTGCAGAGTGCTGGTGCTAGACACATAGCCCTCTCCCCGGCGGGGACCTGGCCTCCCCTGCAGGCGACAATGTGGATGCCACCAACTGGACATACTTCTGCAGCTAGTTCCAGGATATGTTTCCCCAGGGCCATCAAGAGGCAAGGAAAGGAAATGACATTTCCCCCTTAGGATGCTGAGCCAGGCACGGAGCCAATGTATTTTTATGTAATGTCCAAGTTAAAAATCCTAAGACCTCCACACTCTTCACGACAGTGTCAAAACTGGAACAATCTGAACACACAAGTCATGCTTAGTTCCACTGTCCCTGGACATAACCCTGGGTAGCACTGTTCTGGGTTTTTTTCTGTTTTGTTTTTGTTTTTGTTTTTGCATGCCCAGAAACAAGACTCATAGGTCTCCTGCTTTGCTGGGGCCCTCGCTGTGACCCAGTCCCTAAGAGGCCCAAGCATGGTCCCAGTTCGCTGAGCCACGGCAGGGACTGACCATGGCCTCTGCACTTAGCGCTGCTGCCCCCAGTGACGTCTACACCAAAGAGCTGAGACCACGACGGCCCCTGGACATGAGGCTGATTAAAGAGGGTTACGTGAATTGCCGAATTAAGTCGTCCAAAATTGGATAAAGCGATTGTGAAATCTGTTTTGAGTCAACCTATACATGTCTCATTGCAGGAAAATGTCTCGGTAAGAGTTCATGGAGGGAAAGAAAAAAAAAACCAGCAACTCATTGTTGGCTGACCTTCCTGGGCTCCTAATATTCAGTTCCCCAAAAGGCATCTTAGCCATGTAATTTCCAATATGGGAACAATTTGAGTTGCAATTAGGCAAATCTCAGAAGGTTCTGCCACTGATTTGTTCGTTCTCTCAATATTATTCTATAGGACACACTAAAATACTGTGCCAGGTTCATGCAGAGGGCAATTGGGAACAGTGTATGAGGGTTACAGAGGCTGGGTAAACACATCGCTGCTTAGTAATGGCATCGCTAGGCCACTGGAGCCGGACACACGGCCCTCCCACCCTAAGGGCGTCTAGTAATGGCCCTGGGAGGAACAGAGGCGGGCGGGGGGGTGGGGTGGTAGGAGCTATTAGCAACTCAGCGGTGTGCACTGTGGTGAGAGCAAGTAGGAGGCTCTGGGCAGTGAGTATGGAGGTGACAAGGGTAGCTACCAGCTGTGACGCAGCCCCAGGGATTACAGGTAAAAGGAAAGCTAATAGATTCCTGGCAGTAACAGCAGATTTTGTTTGGGCCGCATCCTTCACTGAGCACCTCCTCTGTGCCTGAGCTAGGCCCTAGGGACACCGAGCTGAAAGAGACAGCCTCGACCTCAAGGAGCACGGTGGGAGGACATACCAGCGAGGAAGCCCAGCTGTTAAACAAGACAAAGAATTATAACAAACGGATTATTTTCAAAAGTGCTGTGAAAGCTCAGAAAAAAAAGAGATTGATTGATTCCACCTAGGGGGCGAGAATAAGCTTCACGAAGAAGGGCATGACTGAGTGGGCCTTGAAGCATGGGTAAGAGTTTGGAACATAAAGAAGAAAGAAATGGCAGGCCCGGAGAAGCACGCCCTCTCTTGACTGGGATGAGCTGGCGTTCCCTGGGCTGTGAGTTCCTCCTATGGGCTGTGTCACAGTCATCTTTGTCCACAAGGTGCTTCAATGCTAAATTAATGACTTCTTCCCATGTCCGTGTTCCCCTGGAAGACAGAAAGGTTATTCCTGCCCTAATGGGGCACATCTGGCTTGCCCTGGACTCCTATTATGACCTATCCCTTATCCTACGGGGGCTGGTTTGCTCCCAGTTGACAGGAGTATCTGGATCACCCGGAAGGTTCTGAGCCCAAAATGCAGAGACAGTCTTGCCTGCTTCCTGACCAGACCGGAGCTCATGCCTAAGACCAGATCCTGCGAGAACTGAAACTTAGGCGTGGACAGAATCAGCCCTGACTGGTAGGCCCTAGAGGGCAAGGACAGTAGCAGGTTCATCTTTGTTTCCCCTTTCCCCCAGATCTGCTCAGGGCCCAGCTCTCAAGACTGTGAGGGAGCACATGAGGGAGTGTGTATGAGTGTGCGGGTGAGTGGGTGTAAGAGAGTAGTCCATGCATGAGTGTGAGGGTGTGCAAGTGGGTACTTAAATGTGTGAGCGGGTGTGGGGGGGAGGAGAAGGGAATGTGTGGTGCATGCATGCGTGTGTGGTGTGTGTAAGTGTGTGAGTTCAGTGAGGGCTTGAGTGAGCAAGTGTGTGCACGAGTGAGTGAACACAAGCCCACCGGCCTGAGGCACGCCTGAATATCTAAGGTAGAGCTTCAGCCTGAGCCTCAGGGTCCGGGGAAATGGCCGGTCCAGAAGCACGACAGATGGGAAAGAGAGGACAATGGTCCCGTGGGCGAGACGGGAATCACGACCAGCCACGCGTGGAGGGCGGTTTACGGTCGACATGAGATCTGGAAGTCAGGAAAGAGAGTGGGTTCCAACTGGGCAACCAAGCTTCCCAGAGCAAGAAAGCCTCAGGAAGCATGTGGGGAAGAGCAGCGCCAGAATTAGGCCTCTCAAAACCCCATGTCACTTTGGACCAGTTCCCCCACAACGCCAGTGCCCCCAGAAAAGCAGGTCCCTCCGACTCCCCATGACTCAGCGAGGGGAGCATCTAGCGGGGAAAATATCAAGGTAGACCTGGACAAATCCTGCAGCAGAGCCCCCAGAACCAGTGCTCCACCACGTGCTCGAGCAAGACAGAGTTCAAGGGCCACCAGCGGCTTCTGCTACCTGAGGCAGCCCCAGGTCCGACACACAGCTCAGGGAGAACAGTGGGAGAAGGGAGGCGACACAGAGCAGAGGCGGAGATCATTCGTTTATGGACAAACATTCCTCATCCTGCTGGATTTTTGTATCTGATTCACTCGAGGACCCCACATGGTCACTTCTGCTGTCGGAGCATCTGGCTTCCGAACTGGGCAATGAGGGGCTACTGAAGGTGACTGGAGGGCCTGGCTGTGCTGTCCTTGTTCTAGACACAAACCCTTTCACCTCCCTTCTCTGCAGGGATGGGCTTCCCAGGAACGTCAGGGATGACCCGCGTAGGCAGCTTTTCCGGTCTACCCGGAGGTGACGGCAGAAGAGGCACCTGACCCACCAGGGAGCCACAGCACCAACTCAGGGTGCAAAAGGAACCCACCTCTCCCCAGCCCCCTCTATGACACTAGTATCTAGAGAACACGGTCCACTCTGCTGTAAAAACCTGAGTGACCTGGGCTGAGCTGCTTGCACGGCAGTAACCCTAATGTCCAGCCCAGTGAGAGCCACCAGGAGTAATTAGGACATGACAACTGAATCTCTCCCCGCTGAGCCCCACGGTGCCGGGCCAAGGTTCCCCACACTCCCCTCTCTGCCATGTGTGCTCCCTGCCTGAACCCCATGTGGGGTTCCCTGGCCAGCTCACTCAAGGCTGCTTTCCTGGGTAAAAGGATCTGGGCCTCTGAGAGCTCTCACCCACCCTCAACAGCCTCACAACCAGCTCCAACGGTTGTTTCTTCACACTTAAACCCACCCAGGACCCAGGTTCATCACTGGGCTCAGGTATCTGCAAGAGCTGTGTGGAAAAACAGACCCGTTGTGTGCCCCCTGAGCCCTCAACAGACCCACGGGGACAGGGCCTAGTGACCTGGCAACTCCAGACCCCCCAGAGACCATCCTCCGTGACCTTGTCATGGGCTACAATGACTCGTCCCTGTCCTGGGAGGTCAGGCCCTCGTCAGCCACCTACCGGCGGCCTGGGCATGCAGCGTGTGCTCCATAAGGAACTGTCAGTTGTCTCAGGAAGTCTGTCCCTCTCTGATCTTTGCTCTTCTCACCTTCAGGAAAGGCTGAACAGAGTCATGTGGGCACTCAATTCCAACAACCAAGAATTCCAAGCACAAATTCCAATTTCTGTTCCTGATTTCCCGGACACTCAGCCCACTCAAAACCAGTTTGGTCAAACATTTAATCATGAGATTTATGCAGGAGAGTTTTCTAACGAGACACTTCATGTCAGTTTTCTAAAAAAAAAAATAATAATAATAATAATAAGCAGAGTATTTCCAAGAGCAGACTGGCCCTTGGGAAGGGGGGACAAAAAGAGAGAGAGGGGGAAACAAACCCTGAGACTCTTAACGACAGAGAATAAACTGAGGGGGGATGGGGGGTGGGGGTGGGCTGGAGAGGTGATGGGGATTGAGGAAGGCACTTGTTATGAGGAGCACTGGGGGTTCAATATGTAAGTGATAAATTACACTGTTCTACTCCAGAAACCAATACTACACAGTATGTTAACTAACTACAACTTAAATAAAAATTTGGAAAAGAAAAAAGGACACCGGGCCAGGGGCCATCCCATATCCCATATTTTCACAGGACTGTTCAAACAGTTATGGGCTTCCAAACAACCCTCCAACTTCTACTCAATTTAACTCACCAAAGCTTCCAGTCCTCTGTCTGATATACTCTGAGGGTTCCTATGACATCCAGTTAAAATAAAAATAAAAATAAGAGCAGACTAGCCCAGCACTCTAAATAATAGAATCCAGCTTAAAATCTTCCAGTGAAAGCAGAATCCTCCCAGTCCCGTAAGAAGGGATCAAAAGGGTTAGAAGCCACAGAAGCAAAGACACGGACGTCACAGAGGCCAAAGCAGGTGTTCTGTATTTTTTAATAAACTATTTGGAAAGAACCTTACATTTGTAGAGAGGTCACAAAGGTGTTACAGAGAACTCGCCAGCCTCCGAGACAATTAACTTCTTAGGTTTCCACAGCACATGTGTCAAAACGAAAACCAATACTGGTTGGTTACTGTTAACTAAACTCCAACTTTCCTTCTGATTTCACTAGTTTTTCCAATGTCTTTTCCTCTATTCCAGGATTTGGTCCAGGACACTGCAGTGCACGTGGGCCTCATGTCTGCTTAGGCTGCTCTGGTCTGTGATGGTGTCTTAGACTCTCCTTGTTTTTCATGACCTTGACCGTCTTCAGGAGACCCGGTCAGGTATAGTGTGGAGTGTTTTCAAATCGGGTTTGTCTGACCTCTTATGCCTGATTATACTGGGTTGGTGGGTTTGAAAGAAAAATAAAAGGTGAAGTGCCCTCCTCATCATGTGACATCAGGGCACACTCCATCAATTTGGCTTATCCCCAGTGATGTGAACTTGACCGCCAGGCAAAGGAGCAATTGCCAGTTTCTCCCCTGTAAAGTACGCAGGAATTTTTTTTAACATCACCCCTTCTAAACCTTTTCAGAGGAAGCACCCACAGCAGCGTCTGTGTTCGTCCAGCTCCCTGAGCCGAGATGACTTGTCCAGAGGCGACAAGCCTTTGTTGGAGCTCCCCCATGACCTAGCAGGAGGTCTGACGGACCTCAGCAGAACCAAAGTGGCCCCACTCCATCAGGAATTGTATGCCAACAGGGGGTGGCCCCTGGCCCAAGATAAAACTATACTTCTTGGACTGATGATGTCCTCAAAGGAAGCCTGTAGCTGCCCACAATGTAATCACATTCCCCGTTGTAAGGTGGCTTTATTAACACTCATCTTCTCTATCCTCGGCAAATACCCTCTGATCGAACTGGGTCTATCCATTTCCCTCTTCCTGTCTCACAATGCCGCTCTCTTCTTAATTTCCTTCCTTTTTCTTCCTATTCCCTGTCATCCTCCCTTAAACGGCTACAAGAGACCTGGAGCGTAGTTTTTAATTATCTACTGTGCTTGTTCTCTCTGCTCTCCTTCATTTACAAAACAGAAAGTTGGAATAGTCTCACTCCCCCCTCCAAAAAAAAGAAAAAATGGCTCGGGTTGCTTCACACATGTGATTGTCAGACTGTGCTTTCCAGAACCAGCAGTGGGGAGGCATTTTCTAATGAGCGATCTGGCTGGAAGATCCAACACCAGACTTGTCTGACCCACCCCCACCCCCGCAATCAGAGCCGCTGGGCGGGATGAGGGGCGCACTAAAGATGCCCTCCTGCTGCTTCTGAGCTCATCGGAGGAGCAAATGCCAAGTGTTGTTGGAGGAGACTTCACTGTCTCATGCTACAGAGTACTGAATCATGATGAAGGGAGACCCATTCAAGGTCACTAGCACATGAGTGACCATGGGACAAGAACCCTGGATGTTGGATCCCCCCACCATCTAGGGACCTTTCCACTATGTCATGGTTAATTAGATCATGGAGGGAATGGCGACCTCTTCTCACATAGCCATTTACAAGTAGGTTGGAACATAAAATTCCCACGCAGGCACTTTTCCTATACAAATAGTGCCGTGATCTGTTTCTGATTTGATCACAATGCATCTGCAGCCTTAACCATACTAAACAGAACACAGGTCGAGCTCAGCACCAGTTTGGACATCATACCCACAGCATCCAGGGCTCCAGTTACCCCACAAAGAACCTGGAATCCCTAAGATAAACCTTACACTTCGGGATTAGCGCTCTTTGGGATGACTGCTGTTGATGTGGGAAGGCAAACGATGTGATGGTAGAGTTTTTATGGCCTGAGAACAGCGAGGCTGGCAGCCCACTGATTTTGTTTCACGGCAAGCAGCCCACCGAGGTGTTGGAACTGGGAGCAGGGCCGGCTTTATCCATCATCACCAGAGAGGGTGGTATCTCTCCAGGGCCACAGCGTGTGCTCTAGGAGCTCCTGTGGCAGCTGAAGCAGAGAGGTCCTCAGTGAGTCTCCAGATGGCCAGGACATCCGTCTGCCTGTCCTATAAGCCTTTCTGCTCCTTCCCGCATTCACCCAAATACAATGGAAGAGCAGGACTCTAGGGGAGACCCCGACAAAAAGAGTCAGAGTCTATGAATGACCTCAGCCAGTTGTTTGGACAGACTTACACCCCAAGATGTGGCAAAGCTGGAAAATAACAGGCAAGCAAAGGCTGAGATTCAGCCTTGAGACACCCAAGCCAGGAGGGTTTGCAGCCACCCCTCTGTGAGACACTATCCCTGCACATCATAGAAACTACGAAGATGGGGATGCCTGGGTGGCTCAGTTGGTTAAGCGGCTGCCTTCAGCTCGGGTCACGATGCCAGGGTTCTGGGATTGAGCCCTGCGTTGGACTCCTTGCTCAGTGGGGAGTCTGCTCTCCCTCTCCCTCTGCCTGCCGCTCCCCCTGCTTGCGCATGCCGCTCTCTCTCTCTCTGTCAAATAAATAAATATAATATCAACAAAAAAAAAAAAAGAAAGAAAAGAAAAAAAAACTACAAAGATGTCCATGTCATTAAGTGGCTCTGAATACATTCCGCCCATGGCACTGGCTCAGTTTGGCTCTCTCATCCTACTGGGAGGTTGCCCAAAGGCACACATTAAGAATAACGTCCAGATTGTTATGGCAGAAACTTCGTAATGCAAGTGGACTCAAATGACCAGGCAGGCTGGACCTTGGTGTCCCAGCGGGGACCCCCCAAGGCTGAGTCTGACAGGCCCCCGGTGCATTTGTACTCCAAGTCCCAACAGACAGCTAAGTTGCATGGCAACAGCAACAAACTGTCCTTTCACAATGTAGACTATCAGAGAAAATTCTAAAGACTTTCCCTTACCATTACAAATATATGCGTTCATTTGTACATCTTTCTATAATCTCAGCCCAACCCACTTTTTCTCAGCCTGTGTGGCTTGCTGGCCATCACCTACAGCCACACCAGGCTTTCCTTCCTTGTCATCTGCCAGGAATTTTCTCCCTCATCAAACATCCCACTTTGCTGATTACAGGGCCCTCACTCATCCCCCAGACCCATCAGAAGTTTCCTCCCGCAAGCCATCTTCATCCCCTGATCAGTGCTTATCACCTTCTACTCAAAACTCCCAAACAATTTCTTCGATATCTACCTTATGGCTCTAATCCTCAATAAACATCAAACTGTATTCACGTCAGCAAGTTCCCTAATGAGGAACTAAGTTCCTGCTTTCAGCCATATAGAAAGTAAGACAGAAAGATCTGAGATCTGAGCCCCTCAAGGCCACAGGAATAAAGGCCCCGCGCTGCCTTCTAGTCACACAGTTATAATTCAGCTTCATTTTTGGTCTTAATAAAAAGCATTTGTAACGTTGCTAATGTTCCTCTGGGCCCATAAACATTTTTACTCCAAACACATCAGCTGCAAAATGTTGGAGCCCCACTCAACAAAAGAGCAAGAGGGCCAGAGATGCTTCAAGCCAACAGCCAGAGGGCGGGAGCAGAGACCCCACTCTGAGCAAGCGACCCAGTGCCTGGGTGGGCATGTGTAATTCATAGGCAAAACCAAACTAGTTAAATGAGAGCGGAAGAGGGGATGTTTTTGTTCTTTTTAAAAAGGATCCCAATGCTACGTATAAAGCCTCGTGAAATATTTCACAGCTCAAATCAAGAAGTAGAAAGCATGGAGATATCTGGACCCTTCACAGCTACCACAGCCCAAAACAGTTCACACCTCCAGCAGGCAAAGCCAACTCAACCGAGGTGAAATTTGGACACCTTCCCCTCTCTTAGCTGCCTGGGGGAACAATTAAATTAAAACTATAATGGCTTTACATCAGAAGCAAGTTTACCCAAGCCACACATGAAAAGCTGAATCTTGATTTCATAGTCGCACCTCTGTATTCCACGGTTAAGAACCAAAACACTAGCGGTTGTGAAAAGCAGGGAAGAACAATGAACAAATTCATGAATTTGGATTTCTGGTGCCGCAGCAATCTTTTGCCGATTTTAAGAATGCCTACCTCTTCTGAAGATGTTAGCATCTAAGAATCTGAGGATAGGTTTGGACTTCACACATTCTAACTTCACAACACGAACCCTACATAAGGTAGAATGTTTCACTGAAAGCTGAAAAATCATTAGCTTTGCAACAGAGCTACACACAGAAGACATGGAGTCATGAATATGCTAATGACACCTCCCCACCCTCTGTGCCCTTGTGGTATTGAGGTTTGGTCCTCGACATGTACAGCAATTGTGCCAAATCCACGCTGCCTGCAGTCTGCGGCAGGAATCCCTGCTTTACATGAAAGAAGCGGTATGAATCGCAGATGTTATGGGGGGAATTTCTGAATAAGAAAAGTCTCCCTGCAGAGTTTTGATGATCTGGTAGTTGGGTAAATGTTCTCCGTATAACAGAGCAGTAACCTGGTAGTTAAAAGGTTATGAGTGGGGGTGCCTGGGTGGCTCAGTGGGTTAAAGCCTCTGCTTTCAGCTCAGGTCATGATCTCAGGGTCCTGGGATTGAGCTCCGCATCGGGCTCTCTGCTCAGCAGGGATCCTGTTTCCTCCTCTCTGTCTCTGCCTGCCTCTCTGCCTACTTGTGATCTCTGTCAAATAAATAAATAAAATCTTAAAAAAAAAAAAACTCAAAAAAAAAAAAAAGGTTGTGAAGGTAACAGAGCTTTAAATATTTTCTGAACTAACACATTACAGGAGGACAAATCAGCCAGCAGACATTTCTGGACCCATGGAGCAAGTAAATGGGTCTGAACTCTGCTGGAATGTAAGTTCCATGAAGACAGGGGTGTGGTTTTGTTCCCAACCATCTCCACTGTACTTAGAAAGCGTGACGGGCACATGGAAGGCATGTCAATAAGTCTCTGTGGGATGACCATGATGTTAACTAATTAAATTTCATTAATGAGGGCACCCAGCTACTCAAGGAAATAGGAGACCCACCAAACACAGGAAACTCACTACACAGAAATCCAGCAGAGGGAAGCCCTGTCGATTCCAGTGGAGTAACCCTGCTGAAGACAGTTCCATGCTGCATCCCCAGCCTTGGGTGAGGACAGGAACCACAGACATGGTCAGAACACTCCCGACAGAAGTAGCATCCTGACGCCAGCTATGACAATGACCTGTGGCACCCCGGATGGGTTTCCAGCCGACCTGATGGCTGGGGATCTGACAGAGAAGCACAGGCCCAGCCATCCAAGAGTTGTTCAGCAGCAGTCAAAGCACGATGCAGGGAGATGCGCCCCTCTGATTCCTGCTCTTCCTGGTGTCCACGTGTTTCACCCCAGAGACATGCAAAATCTGGAGGGAGTATCACAGATGGTGTGCAGGAACACTGTGTGTGTGTAGCAAAGCAAAGGCAGGCATCTTGGAAAGCTGGCAGGGACTGGGCTTCAAAGGGCCATAGATACAGGAAGAAAAGAAGGAAGTATCGGAAAAGCTGTAAGAGACTTTAGGCAGAGAGGTACTATCCTGTTGGCCTTGGCTGTGCCCCCACCTCTGGAAAGCAGGCCAAGGAAGGCTGTCCATGAGAGCCAGCTACCTGGGGGCCGGCCAGCTGCACCCGGCCAGCGTGTAGAGCAGATGGCAGCCGCCTCCTCACCCGCGTTCCCCCGATGCCTCTTCCCTCTTCCTCCTCACTGCCCCAACTGCCTATTCCAGCGGAGCGATGTTTCTCTCTCTTTTTTTTTTTTAAGATTTTATTTATTTATTTGACAGAGAGATCACAAGTAGGCAGAGAGGCAGGCAGAGAGAGAGAGAGAGAAGCAGGCTCCCTGCCGAGCAGAGAGCCCGATGCGGGACTCCATCTCAGGACCCTGGGATCATGATCTGAGCCGAAGGCAGCGGCTTTAACCCACTGAGCCACCCAGGCGCCCCTGGAGCAACGTTTCTTAAAACACAAGTCCAACCACCTCGCTTCCCTGGCTCCGAGCCCCCACCCGCCCCACACTGTGCATAGACCCGAAATAACACAGTATGCGAGTAGAAAACGGGATCAGCATTTGTGGCTTCAGGAGCTGCTCCATCTCTGTGCACCCAGCCTGCTTGACTCCCAGCCCACATCACCTGGAAACCCCGCAAGCATCTGTTCCCCGGACAGCACCCATCCAACCCATATTTAGCAGGAAGGGAATCTTGAGGACGAAAGAGCCAGAGAAACTAAGAGGCAAATTCCATGAGCCGGACAAACAGGAACCAGAATTCCAGCCCTGGCTCTCTGCGGACTCACCACCAGCAGCCTTACACGGGTCCTGTGTCTTCCTGACTGGTGGTGTCGCGGATCTCTGTCTTCAGTCGGTCACATGGAGTCTCAACTCCCATTACAAACCAGAGCATTCTGTTTCAGGTGGGGTTGGGGAGCAAGGTGGAGACCACTCACTCAGCCCCCTCTCTTCCTCTGAAAGTCCTGAGGAAAGGATCAGCCAGATTCCAAGGTAGCCCTGCTCTACCTGCATGAGCACGGCAATCACCGATGACCCAGGCGCTCAGCTCCAAGGACACACTTTCCCAGCAGAGCAGGAGGCTGTGTGTAAGGCCTCTCCTGGCCCACACCTCTAACCCCAACTGGCATGACGGAAGTTATTCCCGCACTTACGTCTTCCCAGAAAATGCATGAAACATACACAAGGATAGATGTTTTCTGTACCCAACAAGGCTGCCATCTCCAACCTGGAACATCCATCCCATAAGCTACCCTCCTGCCCTGACCAGACCCAGCATGGGCAACGGGGCCCTCTGACAGCTGAGGGACCCTCCACATGGCGTGGCCAGCTGTTCCAGCACTTCCTACAGACCAGACGTGGCTCAGGTGTTCACCCACAGAGCTGGGAGGACAAGAAGAGGAAGACCTGTCCCAGCCCCCTTGGAGATCCCGGGCTCACGAGGGAAGCAGACAAAAACCAAGGAGTCCAGTCCATCATGGCTGATGCTATGACAGAAGGGAACAGTAAGCTCTGGGGGCACGGAGCAGACGGGCAGATTCTGCTACAGAGGGGTCAGGAGAGGAGCAATAGGGTGGAAGTGGGCACCCACTGCTGAAATCCACCCCTGGGGGCGCCGCTCCTTCAACAGCCACAGCACCCTCTGCCCAAGACAGGCAGATCACACCTGCCCGCTGTCCTGCGGCTGCAAGCCAGAAGCCAAGATCCCTGGCTAACCGACAAGGAACCCCAAGCCTAAAACCAACTAATTACAACATTCTGTGTCTTCCCCTAAAAATGGAAGAACCTAAGACAACAGAGAACGATGGACAGAAGAGATTTGTGTTTGGGTCCTGATTCTATACCACTTGTATGAGCCCAGGCAAGTCACTTAACCTCTCCAATCCCTCCTTTCCTTATCTATTAGTAGTAGTAATCTACAATTTTTTTTTTTTTTCATTTGCAGATCATGGTGTGCTCTTACAGGAACTATCTTAATTTTAATCTTCACAAACCCCTGTGAACTAAGCACTGTCTCCCCATTCTGCAGGTAAGGAGTAACTGGATTAGAAAGATCAACATTTATTTGAGGAAGGGGCAGATCCTGAACTGAAACCGGAGCTCCCAACTGAGCCCACACTTCAGGCTCTGCCCACCTCCCTGGCATGCTTCTTGTCAAGGCTGACCTCTTTTCACCCATGGAGGCTTTCTCCCTCTCATGACTCAAATGCCTGGTTTCCTGCGTCCTGATTTTCTCCAGCATGGCACCCTGGGACAGCTGGAAGGAATCCAACTCTAGGTACCTTTACTGTTCACCCTTCAAAGCCCCCAAAATAGAACATTCTCTGCTACCCCAGGCTCTGCCAGACTCTGCACTATCCCCAAAAGATCCCCAGAGGTAAAGAGTGGGAGAAGAAATTCTGGGTCATCTACAAGAGCTGGGGAGGGATGTTGAGGGTTTCATCTAGAAGCAGATCATCTTTGCAGAAAAAGGCCAATCCAGGAATAGGAGGGGAGGGCCATGACCAACCACATCAGCGACTGCCTAAGTTGCCATGTCTGGAGACACTCATGGTGGAAAGCATTCTCAAGGTCCCTGAGGGGGTGATGGGACAGCAGAGCTGCAGCCTCACAAGTGGGGAACCACACCTGGCTCCATGGCCTGCCAGGCCCACTGCCCGCCCAGCTCAGCCTCACAGGCAGCACTGACTCACAGGGGGACCTACGGGGCCAGGCTGGCCCGGCTCTTAGCACATCTGACTCACCGTCTCCTGCCTGAGCCACTGTACAAAATTCCTTCTCCCAGAAATAACATCCATCTTTTTTTTTTTTTTTTTTTTAGCTGGCAGGGGAGCTTTTTCATGTTCTTGGGACTGTAAACTGAGCATCGAATTTTCCGCGACTTTTCCTAGTAAGTATGCCTTGTGGGAAAGTGAAAAACAAGTCCATTTTAGGGCCTGAACATTTTCGTAAGTCTTGAGCCGCTTCAGTTTCTCCCAAGGTCATTCACCTGGGGAAGATCCAAAGTGAAAATGTGTTAGAGAGGCCATGGACCAAAGTAAGCACAAGGTCAGGTGTCCAGACCTGCTCAAATGAGTACTTAACAGACAATAGCTGCCATTCTCTACCATATGTAGGAAATGTGTGTGTGTGTCTCTAACCTTTACAAGCACCCTGCAAAGTCAGATTTATGATCCCATTTTACAGTCATGAAAACTGAGGTTCAAAGAGGTTAAGCAACTTGCCCAAAGCTATGCATTGGAATGAGGATTCAAGCTCAGTTCCCAAAGCTTACATCTCTTGACTAAATCACACCGCATCTCTACTTTCAGCCCCAATACGTCCACGTAGAGAGCAGCCCACTCTCCGACACACACACACCTATAGGCCAGCAGCAAGCCACGGTGTCTCCTTAAGCAGCATCCCCTGGTCTCCTCCATCTCCTTGGCTAGGCGGTCTGCTCCCACCATTCCTCCCTTTCCTAACCACCAATGCCAAAGCCCGCTGACTGCACTCACGGGGAAAGGCAGAAGACGAAAGAGGCTCTGCCCATCTGGTCAACCACCGCACCCCTCTGGGAAATTATTGACCTCTGCCAGCCTACACAAGCCTCCATTCCTCAGATCCCTACATGAAACCACCTGGGAATAAAAGCAAACTCTTGCACATAAAGGCACCCCCAAAGGGACACAGATGGTCCTTGGAGTATGCCAGCTCATTCACAGATGGGCCTCCCAGTGTGCAGGTGGCCAGCTGGGCACTGCCCAGGGTGCAGCAGACCCACCCACCGCCCTGCCCTGTGTCCTGGAAGCTTCCTGGGCTGCATAAATGGGCTCCCTTGCCCTCCGGCTCCCAGGTGGGGTTGGCCGGGTGCTACCCTAAAGCAGAGGGTGAGTGGTGAGGAAGATCGGGGTACTTACTGCTAACCCCACCACCATGTCACCAAGCTTTGGCCTCTTCTACCAGCATCCCCAGCTCCTGCAGGGAGCTGTAACTCTAGCTAGAGCTCGCCCTGCCCCTCACCTCAGGGTGCTCATCGTCCCTTTCCGGAATCTTGTCCTTCACAGACTTTGTAAATACTCCCTTATTAAACTTTTCTCGATTACCTCCATCTATTTCCTGCCAGGACCCCAACTCACTCAGAGTCATTTCGGGCAGAGGTGCTCACTTGAGCAGAAGGATGTGCAGGTTTGGTAAGGGCTACTTCTGTGGCGTATGGTCCTCCAAGTCTGACCTCTACGTGCTGCTTTTACTGCACGTGCTGTTCGTTTATGTATGACCTACAATCTGGATGCACGCATGTTCCCGTTAGCCTCAAGCCCCTGGCAGTAAATGCTTTGAGAACTAAGGAGAGAGTCCTTGGCCTTAAAGGCTTCTGAGGATCCACAGGTGTACACATTCACACTCAGGACACACGCCACCGCGTAACATCATAACCCAAGGTGACATATAGTGCATGTAGCATGGTTTGGGACTGAAGCATAAGATTTTGGTTTAAATCCATGAGCTTCTCCAATAGAATCAACTTGCTTTTAGTCTGTACAGATTCATTCTTGGTGGCAGAGATCAAGATGAGTAAGACCCACTTCCTGGTCTCAAGGAGCCCACAGGAAACAGTGCAGTGTGTTAGGAGCTGTAAGAACACAAACAGTGACTCTAACACTGTCTACAGGTATCAGGGAAAGCTTCACAGAGGAGGAGTCATCCAAAATGGTTTCTGAAGGGTGGAAAGGAGCTCACCCCGCAATAAGGTAAGTGAAGGTGTTCAGGCAGCAGGACCAGCACGTATAAATGTATGGAGGCATGGAAGAGTATACTGTGCTCCGGGAACCGTAACCACGGCATCATGACTTGAGCTCGGAATGTGTATGGAGAACTGACAGTCATCAGACTGGAGTGTGAGGCCAGGGCCTTGCAACCATGCTTACAGTTCCAAAGGAAAAACAGCAGCAGCCACAAACCAAATTATAAATGAGTGTGACAGCAAACACTCGTGTGTAAAGCTCTGCTAAAAGACAAAACGGACTCCTTACCCAAAGGACTCCATGGTCAGCTGATTTCTAGGTTCAAACATGTACTCCAGAAAAATGAGGCCTAAAAAGTAAGAAAAGGCAGGTCACATTTTTTGAAGTTGTTGAAAGAACTCTGTTGAATATACACGGTCTATGATCTGGTGTGTAGCTGTGCCAGCTGGTCAGAAACAGCCCTTAAAAATGGAGATATGGAAAGAAAAAGTGAACTGGGAGAAATCGGAGGGGGAGAGAAACCATGAGAGACTGTGAACCCTGAGAAACAAAGTGAGGGTTTTGGAGGGGCTGGGGGGTTGGGTGAGCCTGGTGGTGGGTATTAGGGAGGGCACGGATTGCATGGAGCACTGGGTGTGGTGCATAAACAATGAATCATGGAACACTACATCAAAAACTACTGATGTACTGCATGGTGGCTAATATAACACAATAAAAAATGGAGATATGGACAGACAAATGGATGGATGGACAGATGAACAGAGGACGGAAGGAAGGGGAGATAGAGTGAAACGACTTCACAGACAAATGACAGAGACGGAAAAGAGCAAATAGATGCAAACGATGAATTACGGAACACTACATCGGAACTAGTGATGTACCGCATTGTGGCTAATATAACCTAATTTTAAAAATTATTATTTTTAAAAAGCAAATAGATGTATCTAAAGCATTCATTACCCCCCTCCATCCCCGCCATGAAGCTTCTAACTCAGTGAACAAGTTCTGCCTTCTGTCACAAAAAAAGAAAAAATAAAGAAAAGAAAAAAATACTTCAAATGGCCAGCTGAATTGGAAGCTAAGTTCAATACTCCCAGAGCCTTGAGAACACACCGTGCTGACCTCGACACCATCCCACAAATAACTGGGGAGAGGACCCGTGTGCCCATCCTTGCCTCTAGCTGGCCCCGATCCCTGGCCAATGTGGGGATCACATGTGGGGATCCTGCGAGAGAATTGTGCCCCGGGGAACATCGCAGACTGTAAATTCCAAGGAACATTACAATTTAAGGAAACTCTTGCAATTTTGTGAGCCACAAATCGCTCCAAGGAAAGTCTGGTTCAGCTTTCAGACCTGGCAATACCTTCCTCCATGGCAGGAGGACAGTGGCCATGAAAAGACCAGTTTTTCCTTCCCCATGTTCCCAAAGGAATGGGCCCTGGGCTGGGAAGGTTGTATTTTCCCCACCTGTGGTTTTATGTTCAAGCCAAGTCAAGAAACCAAAATACAGCTTTGGTTCAGATGATTCTCAAGGAGGAAAACAGCAATTTTGCCTTCAAAGGGACAGATCCTAGAGCCAGGAAATAAGAGTTATGTTTCCGGCTACACTAAGGAAAAGCTGGGCTGCAGGCTTCCAGGGGCCGGGCTCCCATGGAGGCCAGGGGCGGCTGGGGATAGGCTCGGGCCCTGGGGATGGGGCACACCTGTCACCTAAGGGAGACGACAGTGCTTCGGGAGGCGGAGCAGAGGCCGACAGGAGAGCAGCACCTACAAGGAAAAGTCAGCTGACCCGGGACACAGCTGTCTGCTGGCGCCTCCAAAAGCAGAGCAAAGGGGGGCAGGCACCCAGAAGGAGTCGGTAATACAAAGATGTGGTAATGGCCGGAGGGAAAGTGGGGCCGTGTGAGGAAGAAGTAAGGATGCCCTCAAATCCTGAGGCCTTCAGTCAAGTCTCTGCTTCCCTGAAGTTGTGGCTTTAGGCAAAACATTCTGCCTGGCTGGACCTCCATTTGCTCATCCAGAAAGTGGACACAGTCATACCTGGTCTGCTTATCTCAGAGACTCCCATGAAGAAATGTGCGACTGCCTCAGGCTTCAGCAAAATGACACAGAGCACGTTCTGGACCAGGAGAACTGCATGCAGGGGATCTTGTTAACACCAACACTCCTTGCGTCTCCGCCGGTACAGTAAGCCAGACCCCTCTCCTCCTGTTCAAGTAAGTCCAGCTTTACGGAAGCCCAGGCTCCCCCATGTCCCCCATGCCGGCCCTGACTCCGGGCCTCCAGGTGTCAGCTGTCCCAGCGCCCCAGTCCCCCGGGATTGGATACGGCTTCAACACGCCCAGCACTCAGCCATGACCGAGACACGACAATGCTTAACACCAACCCAGTCCCAATTATTCATGCCTGTATCTTCCTAGGCACAATGCTACACAGAAAAACATTCACAGATTTCAATATACACAGGAACCCCAGGAAAATCTACAAGATGCCAAAAGGCTTATTTTTCTAGGATGAATACAATGACAAGGAATCAGCCATATATATTGTTGAAGACAACCAGCCAAATATTTTTCTGTACTTTCTACAATAATATGAGGAAAGCTGAAAAAAATAAAATAAAAAAAATTAAGGCCGCCGGTGTCAGGCTGGTCACTGTAGACTCTAGCTTCCAAAAATAACAGCCGCCCCTATGAATTACTAACAACACTCTGTGTAAGACAGTTGCTTGATACAAGAAATGGAACATATTAACAGGAGCTTCCTGAGAAGAAGGGGCTTTGGGAGGACAGACTGACCTAAGACAGGGGGACGCCAGGGAGGGTGTAAGCTCTCAGCCACCAGCCCCTGCCTTGGGCCCTCCGTGGGGCTCTCACCAAGCGCAAAAGGTCACAGAAGATGCTGCCCAAAGCCACATGAAGCACAGGCTGGGGGCGAGGGGGGTCTGAGCAGGAGGAAGGCATCTGGCTTCAGTCACACACGACCCTCGGCACTCTGAAACAACCCACTAACTGGATTTACCTTTCCAGACCTGGGAACCTGATGAAGTAACCCAGGAGAGGCAAACTTGAAACCAAAATCTAAGAGACAAGCATGAGAAAGGAAGTTCAGAGGGAAGGGAAGCCAAAGAGGGATCCAGATGAGGTCTGTCTTCACACAGACGTGTGGTCAGAGAAGACCCCTCCCCCCCCATCCCACCCTGGCCTGGCAGCGAGCGGCCAGCTGCTGGGGCTTCCACTCTCACTGACCCCACAGGGACAAGCAGCTGGGCTGGTGGAGTAGGTGAGGCCAATGTGGGAGCAGAGAGAAAGTGCCCCAGATTGGGCATCCAGGGAGTAGAGGTCTGATCTCACTTCCTCCACTTACTGTTTCTGTGATCTTAGATCGGACCATCCCTGCCCTGGGCCAAGATGTCCTCAATTCATGGGGCTGTTGCGGAGAGGAAGCAGAAATGAGAAAATTAATGCAATGCAGTGGAAGCTGGCGTCTGGGGGCCAGACCCCTCCACCCCCAAACCCTGCACCGAGGGAGGTCCTGTGGGTGGTAGGAAGAAAGCCCTCGCTGGGCCTAGCCAAAGGGCGACTCCCACTTGGCAGGCCCAGGCTGCTTCCAGGGGCCCACCAAAGCAGTTTGCAGCTTTTAAGAAGCCAAGAAGCAGAAGCTGTGCCCCTCCCAGACCCCCAGCAAAGAAGTAATGACCCTGGGCCCTCCCCTAGGAAGTGGAGCACGGACTGACAGCTACTTGGGCAGAACGATGGACCGTACTTGTCCAGAGCCTCAGAGAACAGAGCCCCAGCCACTGGTGGCTGCTTCCTGGGGCCAGACATGTGCTAAGTAGAAGGAAGACCCCCACTGCCTGTCGCCACATCCCCTCACTGAGGAGCAGGTCCAAGGCCCACTCAACCTTGTCCTCATGCTCATACACGCCTCCCTCCCCAGACCTTATGCAGCAGAAAGGGGTCTGAAAAAGAGAGGATCTTGGGGGAACGAGGAAGTTCAGTAAGACCGGGTCCTGCACTCACATGTGCCCCAGCTGATGGGGAAGTGGAGGTAAAGGCACCCAAGACTTGCTCCAGATGGAAAGGGCTGCACCGGACAGACACCTTGAGGGCCCTCGGGCTGCTGTGGTCCAGAGGGTGAGAGAGGAAAGCAGCCAGCACGGCAGGCCAGTCAGGAAACCCTGTGCTGGCCCCAGCCCGCCCCCATGGGTGAGGTTGTACAGAGGTGGCACGCACCCCGGGGAGAGGAGACAGGCGCCGGTCCGTCCTGGGTCTCCCTCATTCTCTGTCCTCTCCCCTCAGCCACAGCACCCCACCTCCCCTGTTTGCTGCACTTCCGCCTGAGGCCATGTCCACTATGGCCTTCCTACAGGGTCCAATCGAGAGTGGGAACAGCTCCTGGTACACACTTGGCTGTGCCTGGCCTTTTCTCTGTTGAAGTTCCATTCGTCTGCTGAGTGCCTCCTGGGTGCTGGGACCCCGCCAGCCCTCGGGAGACTCCTGGCCCGTGGGTGGGTGCCCGGGAGCCTGGGGAGGAAATCAGGAGTGCCGCCTGCCCCATGTACCCCCAGCAGAAGGCAGCTGCCCCGGGGGCAGCCAGGGATTTGAGGGAGCCATGAGACAAACACCAAATGTTTTACCACTGGAAATAAAGTTGAAAATGTCCCTGGAACCTGCTTTATCCAGAATTTCCAGGGGAGTTCGGTGTGAGTGACTCACCACGGACACAATGGCTAGTTCCAAGTGCCAGGCCAGCTGAGCCCGTGGCTATTCAAGCAGAGCTCCAGGGGAAAGACAGTCCTAAACACTCAGGCTATGCCTGCCCTGAAGTCGAAAGAGCTGCCTCTCTCCTTTCCAAACCCACTCACTGCGGGCAGCTGGGCAACGCCACGCTCCTCGCAGAGGCTGGATGAGGACAGGAGGAAACCCAAAAACAAAGCGGGCAATAAATCCCTGGCTGCCCGTGACGGCGCTCTGGCCCTCCCTGTGTTCTTTCCCCTCTGAAGGAAAAAAAGATACATAACAAAGAACAATCCCCAAGATCAGAAGAGTTATTCGAGAAGTTGGTGCTACTTCCCACCCTCCTTCTCACAGACAAAATGTAGGGCCTCCAGCCAGTGCTTTAAGGAGGAGCCCACCAAGCTCACACAGACGCCAGCTCCCTCTCAGGTTAAGAGGCAGACACAGGTGAGTAGGCAGAAATCATCCTGTTCTGCTCCCCACACATACCCACCCCTGGGAAAGAAAACCCAGATCCCACAAAGGAGCAGGTGGCTTGGCTTCTAAGAACAACTTCCTTTCACAGCCCAAGAAACTATTCCAGAAAGTGAGAATGACATTCATAGTAAGTCACCACTAAACATCACCCATGTGCCACCACTGAAGCCTGCAACCACTCCCCCAGAAAAAATTCCCATTTAACAGAAGAGAAAACTGAGGCCTTGCAAGATTGAGGGTCCAAGAGCATCGGCAGTGAGATAGTGAGTGACATGTTAACCCAGCAAAGCCCCGGTCTAAAGGCCACATGCCTGCCAGTTCCCTGACTGCCTCCCAACGCTACTGATCTCACTGAACACATCACCCCTAACAGGAGTGAGCTCTCGGAGGACACAGAGCGTGAAAATGACTGGTGTATCCAGTCAGCACACCAGAATAGCAACTGTACAGCCTGGGTGCAGAAACCTGCAAGTGAGGCTAATTCAGGCCTAGTGGCCTTTGCAAAAGTAATAGTCACCGTAAGACAGTACTATACTGTTATTACCACGCAGTCTTCCTTGGTACAACAGAAACACTGGGCTTCTAGATATCCCGATGGAGAGAGGATCCAAAACTTGATATTGAGGCTTTAACTCAAGTGTGAGAGGAAGGAAGAACCCTTCGTTCTAGTGCTGACTTTCCCGGCAGCAAATGAAAAGCTCTCAGCCCCCGGAGGCCCAGGTCACAGATCCACCCCAGGCACAGCCTCCTGCCCCTGCCTCCAGGTCCCTCCAACCCTCCATCTTGTCAGGTGGCTCAGACACCCACCCACCCCCAGGGAGTGCCCCCCCTGAGCAGCCCCCCCACCCCAGAGCCAGGGCCCACTGAAGCTTCCTTTTTCCTGACCAAGGAAGATGCTGGTCTTGGAGTCCTGGGGACGCTGAGTGCACCCACCACAGGCCTCCCTCTGAGAGAGGGAGTGCGGAGTGCCCGAAATCCGACAGAATCAGAGTCAGACAGACAGGGGTCTGAGCCCTTGCTGTGTAACTCTTGAGGTTCCTTCCTCTCTAAATTGGAAACAAAACTAGTCCCCACAAAAGTATCATTGTGAAGATCACAACATATAAATGTTACAAAACCCTTAACATGGGGTCTAGCCCATTGCTGAAGCTCAAGAGATACTATCTATTAATATGAGAATGGTTAAATTCGAAGATATTCAGCAGATCAGCAGGACAGGGCTGGGTGGTCCCAGACTCACCACCTTTGCCCCTTTGCCCCCACCCCTTGGCCTCAGCACCCTGCAGTTCCAAACACCCGGGGTTCCATTCAGGATGAAGTCATTCATCAAGACACCTCTAACGTGGGCAGGGCCTGTGCCAAGAGTACAGCTGGAAGCCTGTGGCCCACCCCCACCTCCTGTCTCCAGCTCTGTCTCCACCACACACTGTGAAGAACCTCCTGAGAACCTCCAGCAAGAGGTACCCACATAAGGACTCAGGATGGACCCCAGCAAGGTCCCTGAACAGACCTCAGGGCCATCTGGGCCAAAAATTCCAGGGTCCCTGGTACCAGTGACATGGTAGGGGAGCCTGGAACCAGGCTCTGGTTGGGAATGTCACTTTGAACCCTTGTCCTCCAGAGAAGGGCATGGCCAGAGGAAGAGGAAAGCAGGGACAAAGAGCATGTAGCAAGACGATCGCGCTTACTTGCTTAACCAGCACTTTCTTCACGCCCTCTGTGCGCCCTAGAGATAGCGAGATGAGTAAGACCCAAGGCCTACTCACAGGGATTTCGCAGCCTAGAGCCCCTCCTCACACCTGCAGTAAGGTGAGCCCTGGTGCAGAGGTATGGGCTACGGCATCGGAGCACAGAGGTAGACCTGCTCAGATGGGGGCAAACACCAGAGTAGATGATGAGGGGAGTCCCCTGGCAAAGACGGGAGGCAAGGGCATTCCAACAGGCAGAAGGGAGCACAGGCCTGAGATGTGAGAGAGCATGGGCCACAGGGACAGGCACAGTTTGCAGAGTGGAAGTCAGAAGGGACTGGAGATAAGGCTCAAAAACTAGAAGGGGTGATCTAGTACGGGCCCTTTCTGCTGAGGAGCTCCAAGAAGCATATCCAGATTCTAAATTCCAGCCTCCGCCTTGGATGCAGCATGACCTTTGCTCACCCACAAACCCTAGTCTCAGCCTCCTCCCCTCTAGCAGGAGCTGAGCTGCCCACCTAGACCCCGGGGAGGGACGCCTGAGCCCTCAGGCCCTGGATGCTGGTGCTAGGCTGGCTGACACACTACCTGCAGAGTCTCCCCTAGCACGCCTCCAAAAAAGCCCATCAGAGCGAGTTTCCAGATGGATCTCCAGCAATCCCAGACACACAGAGGAACAAATGTGCAAAGCAATTCCCAGCCCTTTCCTTCCAATGCCAACCAGAGAAAACCCTAGGCCCTGCCCTGGTCCCATCGCCTGTAAGACTTTCCCAACCTGTTCAATGAATGGGGGTCGCACCTGGTGCTGAACCCCATCAATGCTCAGTCCAACTTGCCACAGTCGCACACCACCTAGGGATAATACTGGTCTGCCCCTTCTCAGGACAGAAACATGGCCCCACTTGGCACAGCTGGCACACAATTGGACACGCAGGGAACATAAGCAAATAAACACCTGCCACAGGGAAGTCATTTCCTGAAGTTGAGTCTGCAGGCCAACCAGCTATAAGACACCAGAGAACGGGGGTTAACAGTCAAGCCCTTCTAACTTCTCTATTCCTTACTGTCCTCCCTAAGGACAGCTGGCCCTGGTTCTGCTATGTGCACCATCCACTTCACAAAGGCCTATAGCCAAGGAACAGCAGAGTTGGCAAGATGCTTAGCCCAACCTCATCACTTCCCAGACAGAAGAGAGGTCCCCAGGTGGTGAGAGCCTCACCCAGTTTACTCCAGGTGCTGAGAGAGAATTTACCCTTGTATCCCCTGCCCGGGGGGCCTTATCCTGCCCATGTGCCAAGTTCCAGGGCAGCACCAAGAACATCCACAGTGGCTTCAGTCAACACACACCCGCAGCGCTGGACAACACCCAGCCCCTGCCAGCTGGAGAATTAGCCTGTGCTGAGCTGGAGAAGGCCAGGCCTCAGGCTGATTGTCGCTGCCCAGCAGGCCCCAGCTGGAGAGCAAACAGCCCTCCAAAGCCAATGCCTGCCCCGTCCTGGGGCACAGTCCCACGCAACAAGGAATTAGCTCAGTCCACCCAGAAGGCCCCAGAAAAACATTAGTGCCTACTTCCAGTGCTCAGGGAATGGTGATGTGAAAAAGCAATCCCTCTGAAACTTGCAGAAATATCAGAACTACAGCTTTAGAAAGCCTTCGAACAGAGAAAGCAGAAAGTCATATGACCTTTTCAGACCTATCATCCCATAGTGATGATTCCCTCAGCTGGGTAGAGGGACCTTGGGACAAGGATATAAGGAGATGTGTGACATGCCTACTGCCTTCGTCTTCTGGTCAACAGGGCCTTGGCCTGCTGTGTGCCATTCTAACATGCCACCCTCTTCTCAGCCTACACCTGCCCCCAAATGCCCCGGCCTTGCCACACACAGCTCTGTACACAAGCTGCCACACTCAAAGTCCCCTGCTCGTGCATTCATAAATTCACCAGTCACTGAGCACCCAACAGGGCAACATCCTAGGTCTCAAGCGAAACCCGCTGGGGTAAAGGAGGACAATCCAAGCAGGCAGACCAACCTGGCCGCAGGCATGGCCGCAGGCAAGGACGCAGGAACCTGCTGGGACCGCTTAGGGAACAGCATGACGTGGCCCAGTGCAACAGGGTGTAGGGGAGCAGCAGGAGAGAAATGAAGAGAGTAGCTTGAGGTCAGGTCACCAAAGGACCTAATACCGGGCTGAGAATAGCCCACCCCAACTCCAGCAAAGCATGGGTTTTGGTTAGAATCCAAGATATACACAGAGAAGGTAGACTATCCCAGAGCATCCTCTGGACTCCTGGACAGGCTTCATATGCTTTCTAGGCCTCCATGGCAAACATCCCTTCAGCTTCTACACCCCAGCTCAAGGGTCACCTGCTCTCTGAAGCTCCTCCCACTGCCCAGCCCCTTCCTGGACCCACAGGACCCACGCAGAGTCTACTATAGTACCTGTGTCGTTCACTGTGCTTCGTGGCTGCTATTTCTCTCTTCCCCCACAACTCAAGCCTTTCACATGCAAATAAATACAAAGTCTTATTTATCTCTGTATTTCTAGATGTCAGCAAAATGTCTGTCATGACCTCCTTATTCAAAAGGTGGATAGATGGACGGACGGACAGATAGACAGCTGGACGGATGGCAAACAGGGAGATGGATGGATGATAGACTCTGACTTGAACAGTAAATAGCCATAGAAAAGACCCCATTCCATAGCAGGCATGGACTCCATGAACATATCCTAAAATAACCACTTGCTCAAATTCTAAAATGGATAAAAGTATTTGACCCAATTATCTTGGTTTTCCCAGGTCCCCTTCCCTCTGTCTGTCCAACCATCCCATTGGTGCCCAAAACCTTTGGCAGACTCCTCAGTAGAGCCGAGCTGAGGCAGCAGGCCCAGCCTCCCAAAGACATCATGGGAGAGGAAGAGCCACGACTGGATCCTGGCACGAGAACATCCCTTCAGTAATTACATGGTCCCAGACAGACATAAATAGACAGATTAGCCTTTCTGCATTTTTCTCATAAAAATAACAACAGTTCCTAAGCACACTGGCATGAATGTGGACATTAAGCATTGCAACCTGCTGTTCTTGGCAGTCCAGGGCTGGCCTTCCTTGCTGTTCCCCTCTCCCACCACCACCTCCTCCTCCTCAGGGCTCTTGGAGGGCTCCTCATGCCTGGCTCTGTCCACCCCTATCGCCCCAGAACAGGTTGGCAGCCAAGCCCTGAGACTGGCTAAGAACTTTTATGAGCATCATGTCCATGGTTTGCTGTTCTCTTGGCTGGATCTTTATCTGCCTTTAGTCATTATGTAACCAGAAACCTTGTCCACGACCATATGCCCCATTCTGTACTAGAGGCAGGAGGAAGAGCGCTTCCTCCATCTGTGCTCTAACCCAAAGGAAGAGCAGTCTCAAAGGTGAACCCCTGGGTTTTCACACAAGAATATGTAAATCTCTTTCTTCCCTCTCCCTTCCCCCTCCTCCTCCTGCTCCTTTTCTCTCTCCCTCCCCACCCCCTTCCTTCATCCTCCTACCATCTCTCATGCACACTCCCCCCACTAGTTTTCACTTGTCCTCAGGTGCCCATGCTGACCCTGGGTCATGCCTGCAGAACAAGAACCAAAGCACCTCCTACCCCGGTTCTCTCTGCCTCCCTCTCTCTTCCACACCTGACCTTGCTCCTCCTCATGCTCAGGGCTCAAGAATCAGAGGCAGGGTACTAGAGCCTGAAGTTCTGATTACCAGACCTTCTTCTCTTAAGCCCATGAATTCCCCTACTGGCAGGTACTGATCCAATCCAAGCCTCTGAACCACAAGTCAAGGTTCTAGAACTGACCACAGATAGCCCTGGCTCCACTGGAAGACAAAAGATGAGCAGCAATGCCTACAGGCCAGAAGGCTCCATCTTCTCTTCCACGCGATGCTGTCATTCCTCTTGGCCTCCTCCAGAAAGATCCAGAACAAGGTATGAGTCTGATCAGGTTGCAAGCCACACACCCGATCAACTATACAAGGCACCTCTCATGAGCGCCAGACCACAGAGGGGATTTGGAGTCACAGGCCTCAGGTCCAAGCCCCAGCTCCCCCACTCACCAGCTATGAGATGTAGGCAGGTCTCAAAAACACAGTTTGTAATACAGTGTTTTGATCACTGCCAAATGCTGGTGAAAAATAGTACCTCGGTATAATTTGCATTTACTCTTATTTTTAGTGGGTGTGAGAATCATTCCATATCTTTGTGACCATGTTATAAACATATCACATATCACCTACTAGCCTCTGAGCACCTCAAAGGTAGAATCACTTCTGATTCATCTTCGTAGCCTACTGCCCAGCCCAAGGCTAGCAAAGATCACTCAGGGAGGGTTTATAGAATGAAAGAGTGAATGACCGTTGCAGGGGCTGGAGCTGACGGCCTAGGGATTGATCTGAGCTCCTCTCTTGACTGGTCTTGCTTCTCTCAAAGCACCTTTTCAACAGGCCTTTGGACATTCAAGGCAGTTTTGGGGTTTTTTTAAGATTTTATTTATTTATTTGACAGAGAGAGATCATAAGTAGGCAGAGAGGCAGGCAGATAGAGAGAGGAGGAAGCCAGGCTCCCTGCCAAGCAGAGAGCCTGATGCAGGACTCGATCTCAGGACCCTGAGATCATGACCTGAGCCAAAGGCAGAGGCTTTAACCCACTGAGCCACCCAGGCACCCCTCAAAGCAGTTTTAAGGCAGGTCTGCTGTGTTTCTTCATGAGGAGATGAGGCATATATAAAACCTATTAAAGACTACAGAGCACCAATCTCACTTACGACTAAGCTGGTACTATGAGTAGAGCCTTGAAAAACCTTTTGTGGGTCATTCTGCTAATTACCTCTCAGTGAGTCACCAACAAGGGAAGGCACTTCAGACTCAAAGACCCCCTAAGTCCGGGTCCTCCTGCTTCTCACTCTAGTCCAGGTTCTGAGGGTAAAAGCTGACTTCTTCCTGCACGGCAGGCCTGGAAACCCTGTAAGCTATACCGAGCTGCCTCCCAACCACACCCCTGCAGTCAGACCAGGCCCAAGCGGTGAGGCATTCACCGGGGGCTCCCATGGCTCCCAGCATTGCCAAGTCACTGACTGGCTTCCCCAGATACTGTGAAGCATGCCAGGAGGGCCCACGGTGGGCTGAGTCTCCCCACATCCCCAGTCCCAGACAGACTTTGGGAGGGCAGCCTGAGCTGAAATACGCAGTGATGTGGCCACCAGCCAGGGACATCCAGAGCCCGGCCCGGCCCGCTCCACTTCAGGGTGAGGACAGGCCTGGCATTCACAGTAGGGGGGAGGCCAGATTTCCCCCAGCAAAGTCCAGACCTCTTTGCCAGGAACCCTAGAAACCTCCTGGCTTTAGGGTTACTTAACAGGTGTAGGGTGTAGGACCAAGGAATCACAAGGTCGGGAAGGAGAGAAGGAAAGGGAGCTGGTTACGGAAGAGCCTGAGAGGAAAGGGACATCGCCCCTCCATCCAGATTCCTGGACTCTGAAGATGGAAGGAGCAAGCACTGCCCATCACTGAGGCAGAGGAAGGAACACAGGTCTGAAGTCACATCTGCCTCTCACCAGCCTGTTGGCTCTTGGACATACTTGGACGTGCGGATCCATGTCACGGGGGAAGACAGATAGTCCTCTGGCAACTAAATGGTGCCTGGACTTCTGCCTCCAGGCTCAGGACTCTAATTCTCCTCAGAGAACTGGAACTTTGGCTGATAAGATGCTCCTTCTCACTTCCCTCCCCCACACACCCCAACAGCACAAATTGAGCGTGGGGCCAGACACACAGTTTCTCCATCAACGGCTCTCAGGTTGACCAAGTAGGAAAAAGGTTTGGAAGGGGAAACATGCCTTTTCATTGCTGGTGGGTTAACAAGAGCAGAAATCCCAGGACTCTGAACTCTAATTCACTTCTGAAGTGACCCAGGTACTTTCTTCAATCCTGTTCTGCTGTGGATTTTCTCAGCACCTGAGAACAAGGTCTCTACACTTTCTCTTGTGCCAGCCGCGCAGCCGAGAACAGAACCAAACACCAGCTGGGTGCTTGGCGAAGCCCGGGATGGAGCGGCAGACACAGAGAGGTGGGTGGATGAAGAGACGGATGGAGACACTGGTTGTCTCCGTGCAAGGAGGCCTGGCCTCTGCCCATCCTGCGCTGCACTGGCCTGGACTCTTCTGTCCTATTGTCCGTCACCCAGCCTTCGCTTTGCAGGGAAATCCATCAGGATGCTCAGAGCCCCACATACTTCCCTGATGAGCTGCAGCTCCCTCCTCCACCATTAATCTCCAGGAGGTTGGCTCCCCCAAATCCCTCCATTTCCAGTTTTATCTGAAACAAAAATAGACTCTTGCAAACATTCCAGCCTTTGGGTCATTGGTTCATAGGCTTTGTCCAGCCCTGGCCAAGGTTCCTACCTCTGAGCTCACTCAGAACACCATGGCTGCCTGGGCACAGCCAGCGAGCTGAAAATGTGGCCTGACTCAACACAGCATGTTGCTCCTCTGGGCCTTTCCAGAGATTCTTGAATACAAAGCTATTCAGAGACACTGATGTCAACCAGCCAGGCACCTTAGGCAGCAGCCAAGGTGCAGACCAGGGGTGCCAATCATGTAATGGGGCAGGACTCGGTCATAACCGAGGAGAGCTGCCACCCCTTCTGGGGGCTCCAAGGACACACTATTTGCATTGGTCTTTCTGCATTTAACTCATTCTGAGGGTGTCTGTTTATTTATACATCTTGCCCTGTCATGGTAGAGAAGCAGAAATCAGGTCTGATTCCACATTGGGAACCTGATAGAAAGTATCACCAACATCCCTCCTATGCAACTTTTATTAAAAGAGCCTTCAAGATAAGAAAAATATTTCTCAAAGGACTGACTAAAGATATGCACTCATGCTGTAGATTCTATAAAGCTCGTGCTGAATTTGTCCAGGTGGTCAGGATCTGTGGATCTGGGCTGCTCTGTCTGACCGTCACAACTTCGTATCCACTCCTATTACGTTTTCCTGACACACACTTTGCCATCAAGTCGTCTGCCTAGTTCAGAGCTGAGATAGGAAAGAGCCACGTGAAACACTCTGATTTATCTATGGGAAAAGATCTGCCCAGTACTTGACACAATGTCCCATTTTTGACTAACATGTTCTCTAAGTGTCTTGTAGGCACTGGTATATCAATGTACTATCTTATATACAGAGCATCTTATACTCTCTTGTTGTCTTACAAACCCTATTGGTCATATTTCTCTATTCACCTTGGTAGCTAAGACTGTATTATAAAGTAAATGCTGGCCCACCCCTTGGAAATACATAGGAATGCATTTGGAAGACCAACCTAACCTTGGACTTTATTTACTTTTTATTCCTCTGTTTACCATGGGACCCAATTACCTGTCTTTTTATTTTACCCTGCTATTTATAAACTGTCCCCAAGTTCTTTTGGAACAAACTGGGGTTGTAATTAATTAATTAATAGATCAAGTTATTCATTTTTTAGTTACAGCCTTATCAGTTAAGGTCAGTTAAGTCTGGGTACAAAAACAAATAATCCCAATATCTCAGTGGCTTAACACCACAAAGATCCGTGTGTGTGTGTGTGTGTGTGTGTATGTGTATGTGTGTCTGTCTGTCTGTCTGTCTGTGTGTTTCTCACACAGCATCACTGGAAGCTATGCTCCAGGACGTCATCATCCAAACTTGTACCTGACAGAAGCTCCCATATGACACAGGCTTCCATGATCACTGCAGCAGGAGTGAGTGGTTAAGTCCTGGACTGGCCCTTAAAAAAGTCGCATATCACTTCTGCTCTCATTTCATTGGCCAAAGTGAGCCACCCAATCATGACTAATTACAAAAAGTACAGGAAAGTACCCAACTACCATTGGTCTGAAAGGTGGAAAACTGGAATATCTGTGAACCTTGTTAACGACGAAAACAACAGCAAGGCCACCAAACAATGCCCCATCTAAAGAGGGACACTTCTGAGAGTGACAAGAGGAAGTAAAAGTACTAAAAATTATATAATCTTTTTAAGTGTTTATATATTGACTAAGATCTTGATTTTACTTTATTGATGGACCATTAAATTGTTCTCTTTAAAACCAAATTTCAAAAGTGAAATTCCTTCTAAGACCATAATATATACATAATGACACATATCAATTAAAAAAACTTTATGTTGATAATCTAAACATTAAAAAAATAGTGGAAGCAAAATAGTTTATTCTTGGTGCATATTCACATATTTTAATCAGTTTCTCTGACATATCACTCTAATATTATACCAGTGAATTTTTCTGAAGAATGTAATTTTTTCAATATGATCTTATCATTTTCGATTTTTCCATTAAATTGCCCACAGTTTTCTTCAGAGTTGCAAGTTACGATTAATAAATCTGAAATTGCTGCCTCTCAATTGACCCTTCTTTGTAGACTGCAATTTTTCAATTTAGGAGACATTCTGCCTCCTGGTCCTGAGATGTCTGGCAAACTTGGAGAAAATTTGGCAAAATGGAGAATATTGTCAATTTCAATTATTTTTTATACTGAAGAGAGTAAATATTTCACTTCAAATATTTTCACAGATGCTTTCCTTTTGCCTCAGAGTAGTTTTCCTTGACAAAACATGTCAAGTAAGTTGTCTCTATTTATGGCACTTCTGAACGGTTTTAGATGCTGCAAACGCAAGGCCTACTTTGTTTCACTCCATGTGCAGGTTGGAATATAATTTCATTTCATTTTCATACGAACACCATCACAAGACTCTTCCTATAAACCAAGACATCCCAGACACTCCAGAAGAATTTGAATACTAAATATTTCACACCATATAAGCTCTCATTATTTCACTTTTTCAGGTCCTCCCTTGCTTTGATAGAGATAAAGCTTGAAGGTTTTGTTTTCAATCATTGCAATCCAATAGAAGATTCAAAAGCTGATGTGGTAAGGTGAGCCATTCATTTAATTTTGATTAAATATTTCCAGCTGGTTTTGAACAAATGGACCAAAACTTACATAATTTGTTTATACAAAATCTCAACAATATTTTAGGACTCTGAAGCTGATGGACAAAGTAGTTCTTCAAAAGTTCAAAGATTCGTAAAATCTGATTAATGAGAGACAGCAAGAGGAGAAAGTATATACTTCCATCCTAAAGTAGTATTTTGTACTCAAAATCAATTTTTTTTAAAGATTTTATCCATTTATTTGACAGACAGAGATCACAAGTAGGCAGAGAGGCAGGCAGAGAGAGAGAGAGAGAGAGAGAGAGAAGCAGGCTTCCTGCGGAGCAGAGAGCCCGATGCAGGGCTCGATCCCAGGACCCTGAGATCATGATCCGAGCCGAAGGCAGCAGCCCAAACCACTGAGCCACCCAGGCGCCCCTCAAAATCAATTTTGACATAAAACTCTTGTTGCTCAGTTTTTCATAATATATATAAAATTATTTTGTTTTCCTACAACTCTAGTTTCTAATTAACTTGATAGAACAACACAGTTATTAATTGTATGCATACCCAACCAACTCCAAGTACATTCCTAGTCTATAAACATCTTAATTTAGTAAGACTATTATTTGTTCTACAACACTGTGTTCCACCAAAATGTGTACTTGTATTATCATTCCAAGCTTCAGTGTTCAACTTATCAACAATTTATAATTGCATTCATTTGAGCTATTTCATCTTTGACAGAATTAATTTCCAAAAGCTTACTTGGATTCCTTGAATTGGGTGAAAAACTGAACCAGTGTCAAAATGAATTTAATGGATATTTTATTTGAAGCATCTTCTGACACTGATATAATGCTGGCTTCACACAATCCTTCTGCTAATGGAGCCAACACACCCACTGCTATCACTTCACTTTCCATCCATGGCCAGGAAAATTTGGAATAAAAAATGAGTGAAATTAACTTAGTAAAACAGGCATTTGGTCTAAATGAGTCATAAAATGATATATAAACACACCTTTTATAGTTATTAATCCTAATTATGTTTGGGCACAAACTTAACTACAAAGCTTTTGAGAGGCTGATGCCTCTTCAACAAATATGTTTGTGTCTTCAGGTTTCCATGTGGCCAATGGTATTACTACACCCAGGGTATCAGCAACACATTTTCCAAGCTGCACATTAATCATTAACTCTCTTAAAAGACCAAAAAAAAAAAAAATAGTACTTAATTTTCTATTAAACATGCATTTTAGATTTTTAACTCATTGTTATAAGGAGTATGCTACCAAAAAAATTTTTTAAACATTACTAAACAATAAATACCTAATAATTGACAGCAATGATATATGACAAAACCATTCTTGAAAGAGTATCCAGACTTCTTATTCACTCTACAGCAGAACTTCTCAGCCTCTGTTTCCTACAGATGTTTCACATATACCCAACATATAATTTCCCTTTCTTTCCAGTGACCCCACTGATTTGTGGCCTGGCAGACTTTGTGTATTTCATAAGCTAAGGCTTGCCATAGCATAGCTGGTTGGATTACCAAATGAATTTCACCAATCACCACCCAAGACCAGGAGTCCAATCACACCTCATTATATCAGGAAGCAAGAGCATCCCACATGCTACCCTTAGCAGGTAGGTGTTACTTATATTCTGCCTGGAAAGGGAACTGGGTAAATAGAAGTGTACTGTAGCAAGGGGTCGATCTTTCACACAAAGTAGTATATTATTAACTCTTGACTATAAAGTATTAAGCTCAAGATACGTATGGTATTTCCTAGAGCAACTACTAAAATAATAATGCAGAATGTATAGCTAAAATTCAATTGAGAAATCAAAATGAAATAACAAAAATTATTTAATTAACCCAAGAGAAGGAAAAGAAAACTGGAACTTAAAACAAATATGAGCGGGTTGCCTGGTTGGCTCAGTTAAATGTCTGACTCTTGATTTCAGCTCAGGGTCATGGGATCAAGCCCCACATTGTGCTCTGTGCTGGGTGTGGAGCCTGCTTAAGATTCCCTCTCTCTGTCTCCCTCTGCCCCTCCCCTGCTCCCTCTCTAAAATAAATAAAATAAAAAGAAACAGATACAACAAATTCAAAACAAATGGCAAAATGGCATACCTGAATCCAGTATACCAATAATTACATTAAATAATTACATTAAATACATTAAATCACAAGCTACAACTAAAAGGTCAAGTAAGTCAGAATGAATCTAAAAAAGCAAGTCTCAATTGTATATTATCTACAAGATATACACTTGTGGAGGAAAAAGCAGGTAGAAAGTGAGAGGGAATGCACATGCACACTTATCCTAAAAAGCTGAAACAGCTAGCCACATCAGATAAAATCGACTTCAAGACAGTGACTATTAGCAGAGATAAGTAGGAATATTCTACAACGATAAAAAGTTCATTTTCACACAGTGAGCTTAAATGTGCCCACAGTTGGTAACCTCAAAAAATTTAAACCAATCTGAAAAAAGTAAAGGGAAAAACAGACAAATCAATAACCGGAGCTAGAGATCTTTAAAGGGATTTTTTTTTAAGATTTTATTTATTTGTTAGAGAGAGAGAGAGGGAGAGAGCACAAGCACAGGCAGACAGAGTCACAGGCTAGAGGCAGAGGGAGAGGGAGAAGCAGGCTCCCCGCCGAGCAAGGAGCCCGATGTGGGACTCGATCCCTAGACGCTGGGATCATGACCTGAGCTGAAGGCAGCCACTTAACCAACTGAGCCACCCAGGCATCCCCAGAGCTGGAGATCTTATTATCCCTCTTTCAGCAACTGACAGAATGATTAGAAAGCCAGGACAGGCATAGCAGATGTGACCGACACTCTCAGACACCCGGATCAGATGACTGTGTTCCGAACACAGCACTCAGCGGCCGCAGCCTGCACGCTCTCTTCAAAGGCACACTGAGTATCCACCATTGTTTGGACCATACCAGGTCTATATAAATTCAAAATATTATGGAGTATGTTTTCTGACCACAACAAAATTAAACTAGAAAACAGTAATAACAGAAGACAGAAGAGCCCCCCAAATATTTGGTAATTAAATAACCTCCTTTTAAATCAGTTTCAGAGAACTCAGAAGGAAAATTAGAAAACATTCTGAACTGAATGAAAATGAGTCCACAATGTCTCAAGAGGTTGTGAGATGTAGGGCAAGAGCACTTAGAGGACATTTTATAGCATCACATGCTTCTATTGCAAAAGAAACAAGGTGAAGGAACAGTGATACAACATTTCACCTTAAGCTAAAAAAAAAAAAAAAAAAAAAAAAAAAGGAAGAGCAAATGGAATCCAAAATAATAGGAAGAGGCAAGTAATAATAAAAAGAATGGAAATCAAACAGAAAATAGAAAAACAATGTCAAAAAATTTATCTTTGAGAAGACTAATAGAAGAGATGTGCTCTTCAGAGGAAGGATAGGGAGAAAAGAGAGAAAATACCTATTACCAGTCTCAGAAATGGAAGAAGAAAACTGCTACAGGTCCGTCCCCTAGCCATCAAAAGGACAAAAAAAAAAGAGGTGCCTGTGTGGCTCAGTGGGTTAAAGAAAACTTCCCATGAACACAACTGCAAAAATCCTTAACAAAATACTAGCAAGCAGAATCCATCAATATATAAAAAAGATAATCCATCATGAACAAGTGGATTTATACTAGGATGAAAGACTGATCTGGCATTCAAAAATCAAAGAAATTCACCATATCAACAGAATAAAAGAAAAAAACTATGTGTTCTACCCCCCCAAAACAGAGGAAAAGCATTTGTCAAAATTCAAAACCCATTCAAGATTTTAATCAACAAAAATGATCAGCAAATGGGGAATGGAAGGAAATTTCTTCAACTTGGTAAAGGGCAGTTACAAACAAAAACAAAAACAAACAAACCCCACCCTATAGCTAGCATCATACTTAATGAGGAAACACTTTTCCCCAAGATCAGTATCAAACACATGGTGATGAAAACATTCTCCCCAACACCTGTAATAAGGATGCCCATTGTCAATGCTTCCAGTTAACTCCTAAAAATGCCACCAACTGACTGCTCACCTGGACCACAGCATCCCAGGATGGTTTGTGAGTCAATGCACGTGCCCACACCGGAGCAAGATCTACCGAGAGGAGTGGTTACATATCAAGGTGGTTTTGTTTGTTTTGTTCACTTAAAAACATGTCATGAACATATTTTCTTTCAGCTGATGGAAGATACACTATCATTTTTTAATGATTGCCTATTTCCTTTATAGTATGAGCCACACTTCAGTCAATTGACATTTATGTCCATTAATAATGGACATTTAGGAGTTTTTCCAGTTTTCTAATAATCAGAAATTAATGAATATTCTAGTGCATTCTCATACAAATTTCCCCACCCAGTTTCCTTCTTTTGCTAATTTTTTTTAAAGCAGGATTTCTGGGTCAAAGGATATGGTATTATATGCTTTGATACTTGTTGTCAAAAAGCCTTACAAGTAAGTTGTATTAATTCATACTCCTTTCAACTAAGTGTTTCTCAACACCTTGACTTCTCAAAACTGTTATTTTAACACAATCTGTTCACCTTCACCAATAGGCACATGATATCTCAATTTTTAGTTCATATTTGTCATCATTAGCAAGGCTGAACATCTTTTTACATCCTCTGACTACCTTATTTCTTCTTTTTGTAAATTGCTTCTTCAATTTATTTGTCCATTTTTCTGTGTGGGTTGTTTTTCTTTCTCCTTTTGTTTGGTAAAGGGCTTGGATATATTGGGCTGAGCAACCCTACCATTAACATTGCAAATACCCTCCCCAGTTCATCATCTGCCTTTAGATCTTAATCTGGTTTCACAGAACAGTCAACTGATTATATCAGTTTATTACACCAGACCCAAATACTTCTAAATAACCCACAGATACGGCAACTCTTCCTCCAGGATCAGTGGTCTAAGTCCTGGGGAGAATCACACATTGATTCAATGCCCCTGGTGACACTGTGCCTCCTGCTTCCATACTTTTCCCCTTCCCAGCTTCTTCCTCTTGACTTCCAAAGCCCTCCTTGAGGCATGATGGAAGCCATCTACATGATCATCCCCTTCCAAGTCTCCTGTTTCAGAAAGGTGACATATGTTTCAAAGCTTAGTTTTAGCACTAGAACTTTGCCCTCAAATGCCCTCTGCCCTCGTGCATTTGAGGAATCCTGAAGCACCACCAAGACCCCAGCATAGGTTTGGCCTGCATTTGGCAAAGCCAGTCAATAGTGGGGATGCTTTGTCTTATCCCCAAAAGAGAAAAAAGACAAGACAACAGAGAGGCAGATGGATTGGCAAGGGGCAAGCCCATGGCAGGGCTCTGCCAGCTCAAGGTCCTGCCCCAGCTTCATCATGACTGTGGTTGAAATGGTTGTCATCTGTGAACAGACCCAGCCTTCTCCCAACAAAACCCAAGCACTGTCAAACCTCAGAGGTCTCCAAGTACACTGTGGCAAGAGTCTGCTCAGAGATGACTTCACCAGCCTAGGGTAAAGCCAAGAACCAAAATACTTTGTCTTCTGCTGTTTATTTTTAAATCATGATTATGTGTTCCTTCTTCTTTCAGGGACATCAAACATGTAGGAACATTGTGCAGGGACTTCTGGGGGGCCTGGCCATTGGCAGGAGCACAGAGGAGATGTCGGGCAGGTGCTGGGAACAGTGTATCCATGGCAGATGTTCAAAGGGCTGACCACACTTGGCTAGACTTGCTGTCCAATAAGTATGTCTAGTCCCAAGGCTGTGGTCATCTGGGAATAGTCACGGGGCACATGGCTTCCCATCCCCGAGAACAGCACTTCCCCTGCTGCATCCTCCAGAGGAAACTGCTTATCTTCAAGTTCAAGAGGTGGAGTCCACATCTTCCTTGGTCTCAGGCTCTTCCAGAGCAATACTTCTTCACTCTGTTTTGTGTAAATCCTGGCTCTTTGGAGGTTCATACCTTCAGGCAATCTATTTACTACCACTCCCTATCTCGCTCATTCATCAAAAAATTCAGTGCCAGGCAAATGATTATCTCTAACCGAAGTCCCTAAGTGACCTCAACATCGACCAGATGACCTGGCCAGCACCCACAGGCTTAAGGGAGACTCCAAGTATGAGAAACCAATGTTTGGGAGCACAAAAACAAAAGAGGCTACTACAGATGGTCTTCCGGTGTAATGCCAGGACTGGTTCTGCAGCAGGCACAGCAGAAGGAAGAATGGGCCCTTGACGAGCCTTAGAAATGCTTTTCTAGATGTTGTGAACCCTCTAGAGTCAAAGATACACAAAAATGTTTGTACTGGATCCTAGCTTTCTCCTGAATCACAAGAAACTGCTTTCCTGGCTTTCCTTAGTTTTTTCCCAATTGGTGAACCATTTTGAACCAGTTATAGAAGCTGTTGAAATGGTTTTAGGAAGTGCCTGTTCCTGTCTTTGCATAAAACACATGGCAAATTCATTTATACCATTGGTGAAAGCCTCTGCTGAATTCAATATTCCATCTTCGAATGTGTCCAAAACTTAAGAACACTCACTTTCTTAACCCACTTAGTTTGTGTCTACCATCAGCAACAGCTTTTGGCATTCTTCAGTGATCATTATTTTTCACCTAGAAACCAAACTGTAATCACCTTGTAAAGAGATGTCTGACACCTTATACCTAATACTTAATGGTGTCCACAGTGAGGATAGAGGACATGAGCTACCCTGAGATGTTCTGAGCACTCTGTGGGGTGCTAGCCATTTACAGCACAGACCTCGGTGTGGTTTGCTCCCCGGCATCTATTCATCCTTCTGGTGATAACCATGTCCTCTCATCAACTCTTAGATGCTGGGTTTTGGTGTGCATCACTCCCTAATTATGACTAAAGCCTATAACCTAAGTATAAGCCATCTAGATCATCCCATCACATCAATCTGGGGACAGGTACAAGACCTAGTCCGAACCAGTGAGAGGCAATGAGAGGTTGACTCAAGTTTCTAGGAAAGAGACTGATGCTATTTCCTACTGGCCTTGAATCTGAGGACATGTAAGTTTGTGAGCTAAGGCAGCCATTTAGTACCCTGAGGGAGGAATTCCACTTCCAGATGGAGTCAGCCCAAAGGAAGCAGAGTTGAGAGAGATAGAGAGGAAAAGAGAGAAAAAAAGAGAGAGACGCTGAATCCTGGTGATGTTGACTAAGGCCCTGCCTGAAGCCAAGCCTGAAACCAGCCCAACTCTGTTCTTTTCAGAGAAGTGAGCTGATTAGTTCTCTTTTTGCTTAAGGTGGTTTGGGTTGGGATTTCTATCCCTGGAAAGCAAAGGAGCCCAAATGGATACAATCCAAATGGTAGCTCAGCCCCACCTCAAGCCTCACCAGGCCATGACAGGCACCTAGTCACATCAGTAACAACAAAATGGTGGCTCTTAGCTTCCACCTCAACTGCTACCTTCAAGGACTCAGCACCACCATCCCCAAGGCTCCCTCACTTATTTCTTGGTTGGGACTTCCCACATGTGCATCTCACAGGTGCTCAGAAACAATTCTGGTCATGTTCTTTTATAACACACTCTTATCAAATGACCATGGCCAGAAGCGTGAGATCAATCCACTGACCCTACTGTGACCACCAGCAGGGGTGGGAGGAGGGGAAGGATACTGGCAGCCTCCACTAAGATCACTCAACATACAGGGAGGAGAGTCCCCACTATAAGGAACAGAGAACCATCATCAGAAGAACAGGGAAGTTAGAGCTGGGCAGACAAAACAATGGGCCCCACCATGGGCGAGGAGCACCATTACCACCAACTGATGAGAAAATGAAGACATGGGGAAGGGAAGAGATATGCACACAGTCACTGCGAGAGGAAGTTACAGAGTTCAAACTCAGGCCCCAGGGTCCAGGGTGCTTTCCTGCTCACCTACATTCTTTGCTGTAGAGCTGGGCATAATTCAGAAAGAGCCAGGAAAATTCATAAACTGTCATGTCAGTTCTTTCTAATCCACTGTTGAGCTAAAATACATTCCTGAACAATGGGACAAAGGTATGATCTAACAACCCGAGGACCCACCAAACATGAGCACAGGGGTTCCCAAGCTCCCATGATGTAAACTGTAGTAGAATAGGGTCCTGGAACACCACAGTCTTCCTCCCCCTGGAAACAGCCTCTTTCTGGAGTTAAATGTGATCCTTTTCCAGGCTTGGTCCAATTACTTCCTGACTCACCCTCACCTCAGCCATCCCAGTGACACTAAGGTCATAGGATGCCCTCACATTTCCAGCAAATTCTCTCGGCCATTTAGACTTCCTCTCTCCCAGCTTCTCAGAATTCCCTCTCCCTCCCATTTCTATGGCCAAAGGGTTTTCCTCTCCCTTCTTTCTCTAAGGCTTTTCTTTTTCAAACCAAAGTCCAACGTAACCTTCAAGTCTCGGGCTCCTCAATGTTAAGAAGTCTAAATTGAAAGCAGGAGATGTAAGGATACGAGCCAATCCTGGGTCTGCTTCCCTTGACAATGTTGGCCAGTTTCTCCACTCTGGGGTTTTAGTTCCTTCCCAATGCCACGGCACACAAATTCTAGGATTTCCTACATCATCTAACCCACTGTAAGCACAAAAGATGCCCTCCCCCCCCACTTCCATTATCCCAAGCCTCACGACACTGAATTCTGCAGCATTCACACCAAGGATGTGTTCTGCTCCCAGGCTAGACCTGAATGATGAGAAGCGATGCTCTTGGCCCCGGAGACATGAGAGTCCCTGGCTGTTTCTGTTTTAAAAATAAACCATATGACTCTCAGATTTGAGGGTTGAAGAGCAAAGAGAAAGGGGATGTAAGAGAAGCTTCAGGGCTGATTGCCAAATATGTTTCCCACCCACCAATTTCTTTAACCCGGAGCATCTCAAGGGGGAGCCGAGCCACATGGTCTTGATTTATTGTAACTTCACTCATCAGGCTGGTATCCTTTCAGGCATACTGGATGGCCAACAGGCAAGAGCCTTTTCAAAGCCCTTCCCTCCAACCCAGGGCTGGCCAATAGCCAGGAGAGAGGTCTGAAGGAGTTCTGTGTAGTCTCCCAGGAAGCTGTTCCTGCTGGGCGACCTTCCCCCACTGAGCCAGAAAGTTCTGCAGAGGATCACACATGTCAGAGATATGCTGGCAAATGTCCCATGGAGTCCAGGTCCAAATGGAAGCCTTGGGACTGGCCCCAAGTGTGAGGGATACGTGTCTCAATGGGTATGGATAACAACATGGATGGCACCCCCCCACATCAGCACCCATGGATGTCACCCCACACACACACAGACTCCCATACACATACATGGGCACGTCCCAGTGAGCCCAGCCTCCCCATAAAGCTGGGACACCTCTGATTTCCCATCTGTGAGTGGGATATTGAACCTACTCATGGAGTCTCACTACACACACTCCTGAGAAATCCATCATCATGAAAGGCATTTTAGTTATGCTCAGAGTTAATGTCCCTTTTCCCACTGGCAAATCCAAGTGTAGAGTCATCTGTTCCCCATAAGGATCCCTCTCTACAGGAGAGGGTCTGTGTTCACTGAGCCCAGGTGTGTGATGGAGTTTTGCAATTGGCACCTAAGCCCCAGGTACATGTTTGCAACAACAAACATGTGCCTGTTAAATCCCAAAGCCCTCAGACACACAGAGGAATGGAGTTCCCCTGTGAGCTCCAGCCAGCTCTCTCTAGAGGTAGCTACCGGAGGCCAGGGAAGAACTATAGGAAGTAAAAGGTGGGGTGGGACCAAAACACTCCTGTGGGCTCCTCTTTCAACTGGTGGCTTTTTGCTAGGCATATCCTAAGGCCAGCAAAAGCAGAAACCCAGCCAGAGTCTAGCACCAAGATGCATCTTCCCACCAGAAGATCCTCACAAGAAGGTCCTTTACTGGGAGTTGACCAGGGACCATGCTTCCTGGCTTCTGAGCTGAGCCCTGCCTCAGTGTATCTTCTTTCTCAGACAGGAGTGCCTGCACCCCAGATGTCCAGCCTTCACACACTTCCACCTACAAGCTGCAAATCCACTTGTTTGAGCCCTGCCCTGGGGCTCTTTTGGCTACCAAAAGGCTCCTGGAGCTCAGCCAACACTGCCATCCCAGGAGACCCACTGTGGGCACAGAGGATGAGCCAGTTGGGGCATTCTCCAGCTTAGGGAGAGAGTCACAAAGCCAACAGGGATGCTGAGGATCACTTTATGACTGGGAAACATATCAATGGTGACACAGGAAAGAGGCAAACCCAGCAACTGCCTGTTCTCCAGACCAGAAAGTTCTAGAACATGCCACTGTCCACTCAGAAAGAGTCTGATGCTTCCCAAAACATCTGCAGGCTATACTCACTTTCAGGAAAACTCCAGGGTAGGATTCACAGATGATGGCTCTCTAAGAGGGTATTACTCTAAATGAGAAACTGAGGCCCAGCGAAAAGGCAGGTCTGTCCTAAGCAGTTCAAAGCTGGACCATGAATCCAGGCTGGTATAGCAACTGAGAACCCAGCCTTTGGAGACAGGTGGTCCTAAGCTCAATCTAAACCCCACTATAGCCAAGGTCAACACCAGCTTCTCCAGTGAAATAAGAACAGCACTAGCCCATGGAGTTCAGTGCATGGTATGGGGGACACCACATAGAAGAATCCAGCATACCACAGGAACTCGATAAATACTGCCCCTTCCCACTCCTACCTTCTTTTGCCAATCTGAACAAAGCCTTAGCACTTCCCAACACTGGACCAGATAGGGCCCAAACTGAGAAGGCTACCCCAGTGGATGAGAGCATGTCAGCCCCTTCCAGTGCCAGGAGCAGATAGAGTCCAAGTTCCCAGACTCCTGGAAAAGACACTCCCTCTGGTTAGAGCCCAGAGTCTCTTGCACCCTTCCGCTGGGGCTCCAATCCTGTCACAACAGCAATACCAGGAGGGGAGACACCTCCTTGTTTGGGGGCCTTGGTAGCCCTCCCTGAGAGAGGGGGAGAGCATCCTGATTCATAGTCTCACACAGCCCCAGATGTGGCTGAGGATCTGGGGGGTCCTTGCTGCCTCCAGATCCGGAAGGGCTTTCCCAGGTCGAAAGGAGTACAATACAGGTTTCAGGGCCCTAGAAGGCAGAGCCAGGACCCAGCGATAGCTACAGGTTACTAGGAAGTTATAGGGGTGTCATACCTGCATATCTATAGCCTTTTTCGGGTTACAAGATGCATCCATATCTGTATTCTCAATACAGAGTGTAACGGGCTATCTCGAAAGGTGGTGTCTCCAAGATGGACACAAGTACTAGATGGCCACCTGCCATAGATCTCACTAGGAGTTTCTCTAGTGGTCAAGGGAGGAAGGAAGGGGCTTTGACAGCCTTTCCAGACCCAGGTGTCTTTAAGGCCACTAGGGGATTCTTGTCCAGTTCCATCAAGTTTCAGGGTACTGACGGACAGACCCAAACATCACAGAGTAAGCAGCTCTTTGTCAGAAAGGAAACCTCCTAGGCCAGGTACAGCCAACAACTTAGCTGCAACTCCTCACCCAAGAAAAGCCAAGCTAAAATACCAGGCCTCCCTCCCAACCCAGAAATTGAAAACTCACTTGCAACATGAGCCTAGCAAAGCAAGATCCACCGCACTGACCCAGTGAAAGAACTAGGCCACCCAATGGGGGGCTCCCTGTGATTGGCGCCTGCAGTGAAGCATTCCAGGCTGAGCCTCCCAGGACACACACATCTCTGTCCGCTCAGTCTCCACACCATTAACAAGTGGATATTTCCCTAGGCTAGTCCTCACCAGGCTAATTGGGCAAGAGTAAGGCAGCTTTCCTGGGACAAGGAAAGTCACTTTGTCCAGGCATTTGCTATAGTCAAAGTGGGCCATCTTTCTTCTGTGGATTCGAAGACCTCCCTGCCAGGAGTGGTGGGGAGAAAGCAGACTGGGAGCCATTCGAGCACCAACCCCCTCCAGTGTTCTGAGCCTGGAGCCTCTGCCACAGGACCACCGAACACTGACTCAGGACCACCAGTGGCCAAGACTTGGGAATGACTGCAATCTAGGCATTTTCTCCCGAATGCTGAAATCTGCCTTCTTCTTTTGCCTCACTTTCGTTTATGCCATAAATACGGATTAATCATCTACTATGAACTAAGCAGATGGCCCTTACCCCACTAGAATTGGAAGAGAAAAACTATGCCCTCCTAAATGCCCAGCTGCTGGTACTCCCCATATCACCTCCCCCCTTCGGCTACTCCTGCCACGGGGTGGGGGGGTGGGGGGGGGGTTGGAGGCCTCTCCCAAGGAGAAGGGAAACCTTGACAACATACCCCTTCAAGTGTTCCGTCCCGAGAATTTCAAGGACCCAGGCCTTCCAAGTCACAGAAGGCTCTGACAGCTCCCCTAGGTCAGTAGAGGGATGACCGCGAGAACCAGAACAAACCTGGCTAGATGACAAGGGAAGGCCCAGGGAATGAAGGGCATCCAGTGGTCAACACATAGTCTTCAAACCACAGAAGAGAAAGAGAAAATTTGTGAGTTTTCTCTGCCCTAATTTGTGGATCTTATGGGAGCTCTGTAGCCATTTTGGTTTTATTTTGTTTTATCCAGGAAGGGATGAGGTAAGAATCCAAATGTCACATATCACCGTGTCCTTACAGATGACCCACACTGGTGGCTCTTAAACGATGCTGAATGGAGCCCTTCAGGGTACAGAGTCCTTTACAAGATGTCAGGGACGCGGACAGCAGGCACAAGGTAGGATGGGGCATGAGCAGCATTGTCTCTGCCCTGCCCTCTCAAAAGGTCCTGAATTGAGAGGCTATCTATTCTATATATGGAGCTATTTGCTTAAAGAATGGCACCTGCAGATCTTTAAAAAAAAAAAAAAAAAAAAAAAAAAACTTTTTTTGTTTTTGTTTTTGGATACATCCTACTTTTTGAAAGACAAAATAAAATCAGGGCCCAGACAGAAAAGGGAATTGGAAAAGGTCACAGATTGGGCTCTAGAAATCTCCTGAATGAAGGGCCAGAGTTCCAATTCACCCAAGCTGTAGGACCACTTTAGGGTAAAAGTGCTACACTGGGAGACAGCGGGTGAGGTAAGGGGCAATTACTCCCCAGTTGTGAACCATAAGAAATGCGAATAGAAGGGCTCTTTTCCTCAGATGAAAATCACATCACAATCCGGGCTCGGCCAGGGTGCCTGGGGCCTGGGCGGGTGCCTGTGCTAGACTCTTCCCAGGACAGACTGATGGCGCCCGCGTCCTCAAGCCCAGTTTCGGGGCCCATCCCTTTACTTTCCAGGGCCCATCCATAGGTGTGAGCATAGTTGCTCCTAAGGGGAGTTACCTGGCTCAGGTATGGAAGCCTGTCAAGGCCCCGAGCAGAAGCCCCCACACAGGGCCCCATCGGGGGCTGAGTCAGTGTCCGGAGACATGGTGTCAGCGTCTAGCTAACGCTCAAATAGATCATGAATAATTTGCTGGAAGCAGCTGAAGGCCATACGCGTTCTACAGCCATCAAATGTGGACTGTACATTGTTCTTAAACTTATTTCATTTTTTCTTTTGCCAAAAAAGGAAAAGAAAAAAAAAAGACAAGTTTTGGGCCATGAGAACAGCCCTGCTTGCTCGGCCCTACACCCTTGCGCTTCCCTGGGCCTCGGCTTTTATTGGTGTTTTGTCTGCGATGGGCTTTGGCCACATAAATGTGAATGAAATGAGGTAACTCATAATTAAATTTTCTGGCAACACTTTGGCTGGTCGTTAATACCCCTGAGTGTTGGTGGAACTGAGGGACACAGGGGAACGGGCAGACCTCCCGCAATCAAGTGGCCATGAGGCTGAGAGCCACCACGTTCCACAGAGGAGGGACTTCCGACTAGGGCTCTGGGGTGGGGAGGCTTGGGAACAAGGAGGACAGGGTCCCCTTCGGCCCTGGCTGCAGGATTAGCTTCACGAGTGCCACCACATCCAGTGCTGAGAAACACAGTCCCCTGAGACACGGCGGGGCCCCCACTCTGAGGGTAACACTGAGGGGAATCGGCTACCTGAGGACCTCCTGTCTCCCAGTAGGCAACACCGTCCTGGGCAGAGAGGAAACTGCAGCCCACTGCGCTGTGGCCTGGTCTTACCCATCCCTGCAGGAGTGAAGGAAGAGAGAAGAGGAAGAAGAGGACAGGAGTGATGGGGACATAAATAATGACAAATTCAGACATCCCAGCAGTCAGGGGGCTGAGGACTGAGCCAAATATGATTTAGAAAAATAAATGAGACAGTTCTTACACCCAAATGGTATGGATCAATTCATACTGGTTACACTTGTTTTTAAGTTTATCAGAATTAAAATTTGCCAACAGTCTACACCCACACATACTAAGCACTTGCTTTGTATCAGCTCCTCTGTTGTGACTTTGCTCAACCCCAGGAGATCCCCTACACACACAGGGAAGGCCTGGCTCACTAACGCTCCAGACCCCACGACAGGAGATGGGTAGCGTCTTTCTGCCACAAGGGACATTTAGAGTTTGGCTAAGGGCTTTACATTCAGTAAGTCATCAGCAAATACTAGAAATATTCTCAAGTAAAGACTCAACACAATTCTCTCTAGATGAAGAGATGGGGGCAGAGTAGTTCTCTTTCTTTCCATTTATTTACCAATTGGACAGAAGTTTCTGGGGCCTACTTTACTAGACATATCTGGTGCTCCTCGGTATCTGTTTCTTCTCTTCTGCCTAGAAGTAGAAGACGCCATGTTCCAGCCCCTTTGTGGTGAGATGAGCCCCAGAACTAATCCTGGCCAACAGGGCTATGAGCATGTCACTTTCAAGCTGAAGCATACAAGAGCAGTTGGGGCCACTCATGCCACTCTCCTGCCAGAGCAATCAAGAGACTGTGTAGTCCCAGCCAGTATGGGTACAGGAGACAGAGCCTCCATCAGCTCCGGACCTTGGGTGACTGCATGGAATGGAATCCCCACCCCCAATCTGTGATGGACAGAAAGCACAAGTAAGAAATAAAACACTGTATTAAAACTGCATTTCCAGGTCGTTTTGCTACCTAACCCCACCACTATAATGGTGAACTCCATAAAACCCGCCCCCAAAACAGAAGCTTTGGGGAAAGGGGTAAGAAATGAGCAGAATGTGGGGACTCTAAATGGAGAACAAATGGATAAGCGCGACAAGAAGCAGGACCCGTGAGCTACCAAGAAGAGCTCTGCCAAGTTCAGAGTCTCTGGAAGTCAACCCCACCCTGTCGCATCCCAGCCGGCAAGTGCCCCCACCACCCAGAAGTGCCCTCTGCTCTGCCCCTACCCCAGCCCTCCCTAGTCACCCACCTGAGCTGCATGAGGGGTAGTGGGGACTGGCTGGGGGTAGGGACAGGACCAGCTACATAACTCCAGAAGCCTAGGGCAGACTGAAAATATGGGCCCTGTTGTTCAAAACTTATAAAGAACTTCAAGATGGACTTCTGTCTTCCATAAATGCTCAGGCATGAACCCACAACGCAGAGAAGAAGACAGAAGCAGAGGCAAGAGGGAGGCGTCACACACAGCTCTATAGAATCAAGGCCTAAAATGCCCCCGGGGAGAAGCAACAGTTCCCAGAAAAGCTCAGGGAAAGGGACTCTCTCAAAGCCACACAGCCAGAGGAGCACAAGTGCATTCCCCAGGCCAGGCCTCCTCCCTTCCCTGACATCAGGTGGGACACTGAGGGAGCTGAAGCCATGAGTCCCCAGCGCCCAGCTGCTGCCACCATCAACAGAACGTACGAGGGAGGGGTCATTCTTGCACACCCTAGTCCAGGAAGGAGCCCGTGGTGCTGACTGCTCTGGCAACCCTGGCCATACCACACAGCCTCAGGGAAGGCGCCAGGACATCCCAGCAGCATGGAGCCCAGTGTAGGGGTGGGGGATGGGGTTCCAGGCTAGGAAGGCAACCTCAGACACCCCACCCAGGCAGGAGGACCACATTCCCACAAGCTCAGGGTCTCTGGAAGACTGCCATCTAGACAGGGAGAGTCATCAGCCTCTCCCACGCTCAGCTCCCCTTCCCCTTAGTCCAAAAAGGGAACATGAAGGAGGAGAAAGAGATTTGGTTTCAGCCCTGTTGCGGACCTACAACATGGTCCTCAGAAATGTCTTAAGCCTGTTATCCCACAATCAAATCCAAAGCTGGGTTTTATGATCTCAAAGGTACAGCTGGCTCCAAAATCATGATTCTTCCTGAGAGGACTCTTACTCCGGTGGGGCAAGCCCTGTCAACCATGGGGACTAAACTCCAAGTCCTCCTGAAAACAAATGGAGAAATGGAGCTGTGTGACTTTACCTCCTTCCTGGATTTGCTGGAGGCGACCTCTTTGTGGGGTCTTGGAGCCCCTCTGCCCAGCCACAGGTCATGTGGAGTGATGTCACACTGTGGGGACCCCTCTGGGCCAAGGTTTTGCCATGGAAGCAGCCAGAAGCCGCTGTCCAGCTGGCAACATGTGGGATCTCAAAGGCCATGTGTAAATCACCCATAAAATCACTCTCTTGCTCCCCACCCAGCTCTAATGGATCCCACAGAATAATTTATGAAGCCCAAGTGGAGAAGACTTCAGGCACCACCCAGGGCCATAAAGCATAGGGTCTCCTGACCGCCCCATGGGCTCTGGGCTGGAATAGGGGAGCTCCCTCCAAGCACATGCTTCTAGGCTCCAACACAGAGGAGTTGTTTGAGTTCTATGAAGGCCTTCCTGGGAACATCTGGGTGTCACGGCCTCAGAATAAGGACTTGGGCAGAAGAAACTGAGGGCTCCAGAAGCTGATTATTACCATCTCCGACCCCAAGATACAAAGCAGAGACTGATATACTATTAAAATCAAACTTATGCCTATATAGAATTTTAGAAAAACAGCACACAAAGTCATACAATAAAAAGAAAAATCCCCTCCCATCTAACATTCAAAAGAATTACCTCATGATTCGAGGCTAGTTCCCATTCTACAGATACAGAAACTGCAGTAAGAGAAGTCAAATGGCTTGCCCGAGGTCACTCAGCTCACCTGTAGTGGAGCCCAGGCACTCTGAACACTCGAGGGAAGTGGTTCCTCTGGATGGCATTTTCTACACTTTGCATCTGAGTGCTGGGATGCCCAACATCCCTCCTGTAATTCCTGAGCCCCACATTGATACACGGCCTGCCCTAAAGATGGGGAAGTGGGTGGTTGCTGGTGGTCCTTGCACACAGAGGGGTCTGGTGTCCTGCACTGCATCCACCAGCAGGGCTCTCTGCTCCCAGCTCTGTAGCCCTGGGTCCTCACAGAGCTGGCTGCTTCTTGTTCCAGGGCATGACTCCAGCTGAGCTCCCCCAGTGAAGCTTTACTAGAAACTCTCTCATCTAAGCTCTGAAGCTGCAGAGCCCAGGCCTAGACATCCTAACTGGTCTGCTGAACCCCAGAATTTCCGCCCACTCTGAGAGGGTCTGAGCTAGGGCTGGCAGGAGAGGAGGAGGGAGAAAGTGTCGAGTCCAGTACCTGGTGGAATGGGGAGCTACGCACCAAAGCAGACTCAAGGGGAGAACATAACACGTAATGGTCACTTAAATGGAGAATAAAGAAACGAATACCTCACTTGGAAACAGATTAACTTGCAGTACCATTGGGCCCTAGGGAAAAGGTCCAGGAGACAATGATAAAGGCGGCCCAGAGACCACCAGGGCCAGACCACCTGCTGGAGGCCAGCCCAGAGGCCACCCCATCCACTGCAAGATGACAGCTCCCATGCTAAGCAAGACACCTGTGCCACCTGGGCTCAGCCCAACCAGAGCCGTGTGATCCAGGACAAGTGCCCCTGAAGCACCCAGAATTGTAAGATCCTGAATTACAGGAGAGCCCAGGAGAGAACATTTTAAGGCCTTGAAGAAAATCATGGAGAAGGAGAGACAGGTTGCCTAGGATCATAAAATCCTACCCTCTCAACAACCTCCGTGACAAGCAGCCGTCCTCACTTGTCTTAGACACTTCCTCCACAGGCATTCCCACCCCTGGAAGTCAGCTCATTCCTTGGTGGAAATTTGTATTTACATGTTCACAACATTTGTTTCCTCTGTAACATGCAACTGATGACTTCCAAATGCATAAGGGTGGGCATTCATTCATACGTTCACTCAACACATTTCACTGAGCACCTACCAGGTGCTAGGCACTGGAACAGAAAAGAGCATGAAAGAGACAAAAACCCCTACCTCATGGATCCTATGTTTACTACTGCTTATAATAATAATAAATAAAGTGCACAGAACGTCTAACAGAGATAAAAATAAAGGAGGAGGAGAGAGTACTCAGAATACATTTTAGAGTGGTCAGAAAGACCTTGTCAAGTAGAGACCTAAAGAGGGAAGGCAGCAATGCGTGCAAAGTCCCTGAGGGAGCAAAACGCTGAAGCACAGGGAACACGGGCTTGAGGATGGGCACAATTCTATGGGGTCCACCTCAAACTTCCGCCTCAGCTCTCCACTCAGTAAGGATGTGGAAATGAGAAGGACATTTTAGAGATGAACCTTGAATCTGCTCTAACTTCTTATTTAATGTACATCAATACTTCCTTACTAGCCACGGATTGTGCTGAAAACACACCTCACAACGATGATGACTCAGTGCCAGGAGCGCTCGCCTCCACACAAGCACAGCAAGCCGAGCTTCTCTCTGGAGGAGAGAGGGGAGCACTCCCATCCCTCACTGTCCTCTGGTCCTCCTCTGGACCCGCTCCAGTCTGTCTAGGTCAATCAATCAGTCTCCATTCTTTTCAAAATCACGATATGCAGCTCACAACAGGAAAGATGGAGAAAAAGCACGCTGCATATCCGTTCACACACCACTCAGGTTGCCTTAACCCAGACGCGTGACCTCCATGTTGGGGAGTCAGCACACAGCCCACCCTCCCCCTTTGTAACCCACATCACCTCCAATACCAGAAACATGGATCACACGGATCTTTTCCCTTTTTTTAAGATGTTCCCAAGAAAATCTGTATTTAATTTATGGGCAATTTATAATGGAAATCGACCATATAAAATGTATACAAATGTGTAGGCCTGTATATAGGGCTTGGAAGGAGACAGTTGAGCTTAGCAATAATTAACGTGAAGGGTCTCTTCCCTGCTGCCAGGTAGACTTTTGGATTGCCCGGACTCTCATTAAACTTAAACCAGAAAGGGCTCAGGGGCCGAGGGCCAAACATTCCTCAAGTCTATGGAGGACGTCAGGACATGGAGCCGACGACAATACATTTCACCAGCATTGCCAAAGCCTTGTTTAAGTTTAGAAGATGCCTGTATTGCATTACTTGGACAGAGAGAGCCAGCCCGTGCACCACAATCCATTTTCCAGAGCAACAAAACCACTTCCAACCAAACCAACCCCAAACCAACATGAGGCCACAGTGTTTGCAGAGTGGTCAACAGATCCACAGGACACCTATCTGTCCCCAGCCCCAGCCCCGCGGCCTCCAAAGGCAGGTCAGCTGCTACTCCCAGCACAGGGCTGCCCTGCTCAAGTCAAAGAAGAGTTACAGAGAACCTTGGAGCTGCCAGAAGCTATTTCCAGGGGACTTTGATCCACTGATGCTGTAATCTCTGAAGGGAAACATACTTCATTTAGAAGGTATTCTTTGGTGTCATTCCCAAGGAGAAGGCATACTTGTTTTTGGAATAACAGAGCACTTACTCTCCCCCTCTCTTGTTCTCACTCTCCCTCACTCCGGCCACGAGCACTCCAATTGTGATGGTGCACTAACAACCTTGCTGAACACAGTGAGAGATCATAGAACATGCTGTCGGCCAGAAACGCGTGTTTTCAACAATGCCCAATTAGAAGCCAAAATCCTAGATGGCCGCAATACCATAGCCTAAGGGCCAAAACTCAGGCTCAGCCGTTCCCCCACTGGCCTCCTGCAGGCTCCAACCACTGAGGATTCTTTGTCTCTGAGCTGGTTCAGGGTGAGACCTCACTGTGGGAGAGGCGGGCCCCCCTAAAACACACACAGGTCCCTCGAATCCCCCGAATGCCATGGCAAAGGGTGGTACATTTAAATAAGTTTTTCCTGGCATATTCTGACATGGCTTAGATCAATGACATCATTTTTCAACAATGAAAAAGATTAAACAGTTGTTAAGGGCTATAAAATGATTTAATATACTATTAAGCAGAGACGTAAACTATCAAAGTTTAAGTTTCCAGGGAGAGACTTAAATATCAATTATATTCGTATCCAATTTGTATGGAACTCCCCCTACCACCACATAGCACCCCCTCCCAGAAACCCACATCAGGGGCAGCTCCCCACTGCCTGGGGACATACGGCCCCTCCGAAGGGGGCTGTGAAAATCCAGTTCCTGTGCGCTAGTTTCAGAACAATTTGCCATGGCCAGGGAAACCGGGCTCAGACTGTTCACAACACTTTTTCCTTGGAACAGAGAACAAAATCAAATTTTGGAGAAATTTTAGGGATATGTATTTGTGCTCAATGATGGGAAAGGACCATTAAGTACCTTATGTGAAACTAGAGTAGGACTCGAACTTCTGAACCCTCACTGGTTTTCATTCACTCGCTGCTGGCAACTTTTCAAAGGGTAATTATTATTTGTTAAAATTACCTTGTAAGGCGAAAGGAAAAAATAAAAATTCTTTGCTTCCTCTGTCTCCTCTCCTAGCATGAACTTTTCAAAATACGGGTTTTCACTTTACTTCCCCGAACGATTCAGCCGAAAACCTGCTGCCCCTAATACTGACTTCTCCCAGATTTGCATAGCGCCCGGTTTCCATGACCAAATGGAGCAAAGCCTGCATCCCGCCTCAGTTCACCTCTTGGCCCCTGGATTGGTTCCGACACCGCAGGCCCCATCAGGAGAATAACTCGATAACCCATTTTATCAATTCCAACCGCACCAGGGAAGTTAAGGCAGACCCCACCGCAAGGGGAGCGCTGGGTCAGTTTTCATCAAACACAGATGTGCACCCACCTCCTGGGTTCTCCCTAGTTTCCTCAAACTAGAGGAAATCCTACAAGAAGGGCGCAGAGGGGCAGGCTCCACAGCGGTGCTGCGCCTAGACTAGGCCTCCCCTAGGTCCCCTGCTCCATCTTTCAGAACCCGGGAAGTCTTCAAAGATGAAGAAGAGAGAATCTGGGGTTGGGAAGCAACGCGACCCTGCTCCTGACAGAAGTGTGGGAGAACAGCGCCGAAAGAGCACTCAGGGAAATATTTTTGCAGAGTGAACGCATCCCACCCCCGGACTACTGCTACCCGGTGTCCAGGGAACTAGAAAGCCCATTTCAGGGAGAGATTTGATTGCAATTACTTTAAAAAGTGCACATTCCATGCTTTTCAAGGAGAAGCCAGACTCCCCAAATTAATAATAAATCAGAACGGTCCAAACAGGGACTGATGTCTTCAGAAACAACACTCGAGTTTCTCGTGCTACTTAATCGTACTGTGTATTTTACCACTTACAAGGGGAGGGTGCCTGGCCGGGAGGCCTCTGCAGCACGCCCCACAGCAGGGCGCTTGCCACATAATTAAGTGGCTTTCAGAGAGAGGCTCACCGTTATTCTTACGACGAATAAAGCAAGTTTCACTGTGAAAATGGCCTTTTTTCCTTCTCCAAGAAGAAAGCCGTGCCTGTGCAAAAGGCAAGTACTAAGGTGCTTCTGCTGCATCTAAAAGGAAGAGGCTTTCCACACTGCTCACGGACGAGGACTGAACTCCCAGTCCATGCGTCAAAGCAATGACCCCTGAGTCGTCAAGCCGGAGGGCCCAGGGCTGGTGAGAAGCAGCCAGGTGACTTCCAAGTTTCTCCTCCTTCCTCCTTCCTGCACCAGTCTGCTGTAGAGGAAGGGACTCAAGGTTCAATCCCTTCTGATTTTCCAGCTGTGCCGCTGGACAGCTTGCGATTAGCAGGGAGAGGGGTCTCCGACAGAGCTTGAACCCTTTCCTTATCTATCCCAGCCAGCCAGGTGGGCCAGGCACGGGCTGCAGAGGGTGGGCATGTATCTGGTTGAACTGAGACCTGGTCCTGGAAGGAACCATGGTGTATCAGCCACATCAAGAGCACATGTGCCAGAGGCCACGATGAATTCTTCCCATTAGAAAGTGTCCTCTCCAGTTCGGAAGAGTTACGTTCCCTGCACCCTTTCTGCCCCTCACAAGGATGCGGGGGTGGGGGGGGGGGCAATGGTGAGTGGGGACTGCTACAAAGCCATCTTCCAAAACAATGGTGCCCTGCACACCTCGGAGACAGGACTGAGGCTCCACTGAGGGCAGCAGACTAGGAGTTCTATTAAGTGAAAGCAGAAACTTAGTCAAAACAACCCAAATTATGATCTTTAGTGCTTCGGCCAGCTTCTGCCATTTGAAAACCTTCTTCTGGGGTCCAAAAAAGGGCAGGAGTGGGGCGTTGGGAATCCTGGCAGAGGCGGATGCACTGGGGGCTCTGCACCTGGGGAGGGGCCCTAGGCAGGTGCCCGCAACCCCACTGCCCCCTGTCCAGGGCACACCTTCCAGAAGAGCACCCGCGATCCCTGCCACAGTCTCGAGAGGGACGCCGTCGCCCGCCTCACGTCGCAGAGGCCCGGATTTCCCGAGAAGGGGTTGTCGGAGCTGTCCGTGGAGGCAGCGGCAGGTTTCCGTCCTCGCAGGGAGCATCCGGCAAGCCTGAGCGCTGCGGTAAAACGAACAGAGCCGATGCGTCTTGTTCATCTGGGGGCACCGTATTCCAGGGTGGGAGGAAACCCACACTACGGAAGCTGCCCTGCGCAGTGGGTCTCAGGCCGGGAGCCGAAGGGACGGCCGCCGCTCTCGCCCAACCTGCCTGGCGGCTGTGCACCCAGAGCAGCGTCCTGAGCATCCCGGAGCCTTCGGAATCCCCAGGCAGGCCTGGGAGCCCTCCTCCTGCACTCTTTACACACACATGTATCACAAACCCCCAGGTGCACTCGGAGGTCGGCGTCACACACCCAAGTTGCAGATGGGGAGACTGAGGGGAGGGCTCGCGTTACTAGGAAGCCCGCTCCCCCACCACCCCCGACTCAGCCATCTTCTCTCCCACGCGGACCGCGTGCGCTGGTGCGCACGCGCACAGGCGCCCTCACGCGGATGGGCGCATGCGCAGCTCTCCGTGAGTGACAGACCGTGGCTGTGCCCTGCAGCCTCGGCTTGCAGGAGAAGCTCCACTCCCTCCGTTTTTCCTGGGGGGCGGGACGGAGGAGGGTGTGAGGTTAAGGGCAGGATTTGCCGTTTAAATACTATAAATAACGGGTCACCACACTCAGATCGTCTTGTTCCAGTGTGACCGCAATCCCGTGACCCTTCGTTACTCCCCAAACCAGTCCTGTCATGTAATATGCGAACTATGCATAAACAATCTGGGTTATGGTGGGTTTCCTAAAACTAGGAGAATTTCAGCCATAACACTCACGTTTTGTTTCTGGAAATTGAAGCCTGGGAACAGGGAAAAGAAAGTCCATCGATTTATGAATTATATTTGTGCACATATTTCAATTCCCAAGGCTTGTGGGGAAACAGAAACGCGATCTCGTTCCTGATGGCGTCGCCCCTGAGAGCAGCAGGCCTGATCCTCCTCGCCTTCCCACTTGTACCAGGAAGCCAGGCTCTCCAAATATGGTCCCTCCTAAAACCTGAGTGGCCTAATACCTCAGGGAACAACAAGAATGCACCCAAGCAAGAGGGCCTCGCTAATTGGGGCACCCCCTGCCCAATGACTTCCAGATGCCAAAGGAGGTGGCCAAGGCTTCAGCAAGGACCCAGTCTCTCAGCTGGCCAGGTCTGCATCTCGCAACAAACCAGACCTGGCCAGACCGAATGGGGACTGCTTCGTGTGTCTTCTGGTCCCCACAGCTGTGACCTTCTGCAGGCTGAGGGCAAGGAGCCCTAACACCCAGCCGAGCTGGAGGCTCAACCAGTGTTTGCTGAATGGTGACAGAGGGAAGCCAGGGGTCAAAGGAGTGCTTTCCAGGGTGGAGGCTGGGCTGAGAGAAATCAGGGAAAGTTTCACTAACTGGCTAGGAGTGAGGCCAGACATGATAGCGGGATTTCAGCAAGAGCCTGAGAGCACGAGGTGGAGGGAACCCATGGCAAAGCTAAGCAGGCAGGGGCTGGCATGTGCAGAGACAAGAGAAGGAATTGACACGATGAGCACGTTGGAGATAAGAAGGGAATCCAGAGGTGGGTGCAGAAGTTAGGATCAATAGACCCATGGTGATGCTGTCCACGCTGGAAGGGCTCCAGAAGGGCCTGGAGGGGCAGCCTGCTGCTTACATGGTCCACGCTTGAGGACTTCCTCATCAGCATGGCTTCCCAGCCCGTTCCGCCAGAACAAATCCCTCTATCCTTCAAGGCCCTGCTCAAACTCCACCTCCTCCAGGAAGCTTTCCTTGAATTCCCCCAATGTACTCTCTGTTCTGCCCAGTCCATCCGCCCACTGAGGGCTGTGACAGGTGGGACAAGCATCTAATGGGTTCACAGCATCACCACAAGTGGGCCACTTCTTACACCACGAGCTTCCCCTACAGTGTGGCTTTCCCCAGGACAGGTGTACCAGCACTGCAGGAAGAGCCTTCCATCCTGAGGAGGAATAGCATGAGACAGGGCCATTCAGCCAGCCCATTTCTCTACCCACCAGGGACCCTGCTCACCTTCCCAGCCCTTGGCCCAGGGACCAGAGCTTCTACCCACTTTTTACAAGGCTCCTGGAGAAAGCGGCTCCTGCCCCCAGTTCAGAAGATAGCCGCACCTTCTGCCCTCCTCCCAGAACCCCTTGGCTCTCTGCTTCTTGCCAGTTCCCTGCAGCTGAAGACCATGGGTCACCCCTCATTAAAGCCAGGCAGGGTGGCCTGCTGGTGCTACCATCGTGCCCAGTTAGTCCCACGCCCAGGAAGCCAACGAGTCCTGGATGCCAGCACCATCTATCCCCAGGAGCAACCTCTCTGGTCAGAGCGACTAAAACAGCCCTAGCCCAGTTGAGGGAAATTGGAAGACTATGGACTCTGAAAAACAATCTGAGGGTTTTGAAGGGGCAGGGGGTGGGAGGTTGGGGGAACCAGGTGGTGGGTATTCGAGAGGGCACAGATTGCATGGAGCACTGGTTGTGGTGCAAAAACAATGAATACGGGCGCCTGGGTGGCTCAGTGGGTTGGGCCGCTGCCTTCAGCTCAGGTGGTGGTCTCAGGGTCCTGGGATCGAGTCCCGCTTCCGGCTCTCTGCTAGGCGGGGAGCCTGCTTCCCTCTCTCTCTCTCTGCCTGCCTCTCTGTCTACTTGTGATCTCTGTCTGTCAAATAAACAAATAAAATCTTTAAAAAAAAAAAAATGAATACTGTTACCCTGAAAATAAATTAAAAAAAAAAAAACAAAAACAGCCCTAGCCCTGTGAGCAAACCCATTTTTAAAAGAACAGAGCAGAGCTGTAGAAGTGGGGAGAAGAGCTATTGAGGGCTGGCAGCAGGTCTTGGTCCTTCCCACTGCAGAAGGAAGTAGGAAAACCGGCTCTTGCCTCTACGGCTAGGCTTAGGGGTGGATCTGCACAGAAATCCTCCACCTGTGAAGAAGGCGGAACACTCCTGGGCTTCCAGGACAGCAGCACACACACAGGCTCCAGAGTTCTGCCTTCATCATAAGGAAAACACATGACATGTTTAATGGATAACTTAGAGGCAAACACACGACAGAAGTATTCTTCACTCGACAAGTGTTGAGTTGAACTCCTCTCAAACACTTAATTGCCTGTGGGAGAGCTACAGGAGGCTTCTCCCTAAAATCACATTATGTAGGTGTTAGTCACTCACCCTTTAGTATGAATCAGCTTAATCAAATCGCTTACCTGCTGCCTTCTGGTAGAATTCATCTTCCCAAAAGAATGGATTCTGTAGGGGACTGATACAGGGTGGGTCATTGTGGAACAAGGGGCATAATATGAAGCTGGGAAGAATGGGGAAGAGGAAGAGGACTTGCTCAGTCAGAAGGCCAAATAAAGAGACAAAGGAAAGAAGCCTCTGATCACATTAGAGACCCCGAGGGGAAGAACTGAGGATCCAAAACAGCTTCTCAGACTTAGGCACCATACTAGTGTGCGAGGGTTGCCCTAACGAAGTACTGGGGACTGGCGGCTTAAACAACCAAATGTTGTTGTCTCGCTGACCTGGAAGGCCAGATGTCCGAGATCGAGGTATTGGCAGGGCTGCTCCTTCTGGGACTCTGGGGGCCCATCTGTCCCAGGCACCTCCCCTAGCTTCTGCCACTGTGTTGGCAGCTTACTACTCCGTTGGCAAAATGGTAACATAGAAGCATCACCCCAACTTCTGCCTTCACCTTGACGTGGCATTCTCTCTGTGTGCTCGTCTGTGTCCAAATGTTCTCCTTTTTAAAGGACCCGTCCCATTGGATTAGGGCCCACCCGAGTCCAGTAAGACCTCGTCTTATTTGATTATACCTGCAATAGCCATATTTCCAAATAAGGTCCCTTCTAAGGTTCTGGGAGTTAGGACTGCGACACGGAAGGGGGTGCGGGGTTTGGGGGGGGGGGACAGATTCAACCCATAACTGGCACCTTTTCAGGGAAGGAACTGGGACAGAAGACAACTGAGTGACCCTGAGCAAGACATTCGCCAGTCGGACCCTCATTTCTTCACCGGTGGCCTACAGAACGTGGGTGGTGGTCCCTTTCCACCTGATCCCTGCATCCGGGGGCCCAAGAGGACAGGTCTGCATTCTGCAGGCACCCTGGGGCCAGCAACAGGGTCTCAGCAGGGCCTCCCCTCACTAGATCCCACAGGAGCTCCTATCCCTGTTCAAATAAGGACACGAGCCAAGTCAAGTCACCAACACTCCCAGGGTCTACGGACAAGGAGCTGGGACACTGCAGGGTGCAAGAGTCCCCTGACACCCACCGGTAAGCCTCAGACACCAGGAGGCTGAGACCTGCACAGAGAGCAAACATTCTGCGGAACAACCAGTTAATTCCTGATGTTGCCTACAAACAGCTTGTGCTTTCAGGGAGCAACCGCGCCCTCGAGTGTGACCCCGGAAGATCAAAGTCAGGCCCACTGCCTTGAGCTCAGCGCCAGTGGGGGACACACCCTCCCGGAACTACCTGGGGCCAACAGGACAGTAAGCCCTCAAGGACCCCTAGATGGAGGGAGGCGGGCCCACTTGTGGGGCGAGGGCGACACCTAGTGTCCACGCAAGAAATTGCATGCTCAGGCCCCAGGAGGCGAAGGGCTGAGCGGGAGAAAAGATGCTCAGGCCATGTGTATGCAAGTGGCTGTGTCAGATTGGAGTCCCAGACCCTCTGGGCTTCGAGCTGAGACTCCAGGTCATCGGAGGGACAGCAAAGACTCCTCTACCTTCACAGGACCTTATAATTGCCTGCACAGCTCTTTTTAAAAAGAACCAAACCATGCCCACAAAAGAACCAAACCATGCCCACAAAAGTGGGCAGCTGAGCCCTGAAGCTCAGATGAGTCCTGAATCCCGCTGACAGTGTACAGTGGGACTGAACCTCTAACAGGGTTCCACCACCTAAAACACACAGCAGGACAACCGGCGTGTCCCAGCCAGCCCAGCGTCAGGTGGCAGCAGGAACGTAGTAGCAACCTGGGGTCTAGGCCAGATTCTGCTCCAGAACCTGCACAAGCCCCCACCCCTACCTCAGCTGAGGCACCCCAACCCTGAAGAGGGGGAGCCGATGGAGTAACAGTCAACCTTTGCAGTCAGAGGCTGTCTGAGTCATTGTGAGCAGCCTGCCCTCAAGACCCCAGAAGCAGGTGCAACTAAATTTAATGTTATTTAATTTTGACCCAATATATTCAAATATGTTACCATTTTGACACAGAGTCAAATAAAAAATTACTCACGAGATTGTTTTGCACTTTCATTGCTATTAAGTCTTCAAAATCTGATGTGTGTGTGTGTAAAACACAACGTAACTCAGTATGAACACTAAATTTTCATCAAAAATACTTGCTCTGTATTTAGATTTCATAAACTTTGCAGTTGAAAAAGTAGATTCGCACATTTTAAAAGTGAATTTGTTGTTCCAAACACCCTTTAAATTTTTTCAATAACTGAACTGAGTATTTTTTTTTTTAAGTTAATTCAAAGAAAATTTAGAATTCCATCCCTGGGACACCTTGGTGACTCCGTCGGTTAAACCTTTGCCTTTGGCTCAGGCATGACCTAGGGGTCCTGGGATCCAGCATCAGGCTCGCTGCTCAGCAGGGAGTCTGCTTCTCCCTCTTCCTCTTCCCCTCCCTCCTCCTTCCTCCCCGCCTCTCTCAAACAGATAAATAAAATCTTTTTTAAAAAATTCAATTCCTCAGCAGTGATAGTAAACGCCAACTGCCCCAGGAGCGTGACCTCCCATCTGGGGCAGAGCCTAGAAGGGCTCCCAGACCTGTTACTTGATTCACTGCAGCGATCTCTCCCCCCGACTTCCATGAAGTGCATGGTCCCCAACACACACAGTCCTGAAGAGGGTGAATGCAAGGAAGTCCCTAGGCCTTAGGTCCCTATAGGTAAAAATGGTCTGACCGCCTGTCTCTGTCTCCGGCCCTCCACAGGCACCCCCTGGACAAAGCCAAAAGCGTGGAGCCAGGGGTTGTCCCACAGAGCAACCTCCCCACTAGGTCTGTTGTGCATCTCGGGGGTCATGAGCTCCAGGGTCGCCAACAGAGCAGCAATCCACAAGGGGCCCATACCTGTCCCCAAACAACAGCAATAGCCAGACATAGCCCACAAGCTCACCTGGAGCCGACACCAACCCCACCCCCTAGCCCACCCCACAGGTGGTCCCGCCTCCCACCTGGATCCCCTGACCAGCCCAGCCCTGCTCACCATGCTCTCAGGGTTAGTGTGGTGGGAAGCCAGACCCGGAGCCCCACCATGGTCTGGATGTGGGATTTGGGGAGCTGAGGACAGAGGGAGCTGCTGGCCCTCCTTAAACAGAGCAGGTGAAATTAGAAATTAGATCTTATTTTTAAGTAATCTCTGTGACCAACATGGGGCTCAAACTCATGACCATGAGACCAGGAGTTACATGTTCTACTGATGAAGCCAGCCCAGCGCCCCAGAAATTAGGTGCTCTCGTCCACCTGCTCTGTTCTGTCACACTGCTGCTTCCCTGCACACGTCCACCCGTCTATCTACTAACAAGAGACTAAGACCTCAGTCCCACCGAGACGGCTGGGCCTTGGTGGGACCGCTCTACTCAACCCTCGCCAAGTCTTCCTGGGACTTACGTGCGTTCGTGCCCTCCTTGTGGGTTAATAAGTGATTCTTCCACCAGTGTGAACATAAAGACGTCTGGGCTTGCGGAAACTTCCGAAGAAACCGCTTGCAACTGTGCCTTGTCCGGTTCCTATTTTCTGGGGCCCCGGCAGAGGTTCTCTGGGAAGAGATGGGCAGGACCTGAGTCGAGTGCAGGAAGCACAAGGAATGCCAGTCAGGACGCTGGGTCTTCGGGGGTGAAACAACTTCATTCATTCTGTGATAGTTACATGGAACGGAGTCCCTTGATACTTAAGACTTACAAGCAACAGTTGATTAGGTTAGAAGACAAGAGAGTATTTAAGGTATATTTAAGTCGGTCTCTACCGACTTGGGGGGCTCCCCACTGTTGCCCTGGGCACAAACATTGCCGGCCCCACCCAGACCCTCCTCCCTCAGGACATCTACAGAGAATCTAGGTCCTCACAGGAAAGGGCCTTCACATGAGCGAACTGTCACGCTGGCCAGATTTTCTCTCTGGGAGACATAATGGGGCCAGTGCAGGCCCTCGTGCTGGACCAGGTGCCGGGAATGTGAGTGAACCACAGAGGCCCTGCTGAGGAGGTAACCCAAAGGAGAGGCTCAGATGCACTTGACTGTGGGCAAGGGAGGCTCATGAAGTGCAGACATAGGGAAACTTCTCCAAGCCTTGCAGGGTGGGAGCAGTCTGGGCAGAGATGGAAGATCCCCCACCCCGACCCCGTGTGCAGCTATCAGCCAGAGAACCCGACTTGGCGACAGCCGTCCGTGAAGAGCTATGTGCCCGTGGCCTCTGACACTCGGGACCCCAAGCTGTGGTAGTCACGGCACTGGCTGGCTGCTCCCCGTGGGAGGACTGGGAACTGGCCTGGCCGTCCTTATCCAATCTGCTCAATCCAACAGCCTCTTTCCCACACGAAGCATAGACAGCCCCACTCCAGAGGGCACATTCGAAACCCAGCTGGAAACCACCTCATGGCCTTCGGCGTCGCTGTGCTCTTCTGGGACCCCGGAGGGGGTTAGCCATACCTATACCACCGTGCCCACCTGGGAGCACCCCCATCTTTGCCCGTCTTGCCTCTGGTCAGGAGACTCCCGCTTAGGCGAGGAGGCTGAGCGCAGGTCGCTGCACGTGCTGGCCTCTTCGGCCAGTCGTCTGGCCTGAGCTCTGCTCCAGCTGGGGGCAGTGAGCCCGCCACATGTGGCACACGGCTCACGCAGCCTGCAGGGCTCCACGTGTGGCCCTGAGCCCAGCGTTCCCCAGGGGGTTCAGGGTGGGCACCATCTTCAGGCTGCAGAGAGCTCCCCTTCACTGACTTGGTAAAGTATCTAGTACTTGCCTTGAGTTTGGAAGGAGGATCTCACCTCTCCAGGAAGAACCCATGTGGGTCTCTTGATGTGAGTAGCCGGTGCCCATTCCCAGCCTTGCCTTCAGCTTTTAGCTCTGAAATCCATTACGCAGGTGCCGCCACTCTTATTCACCAGGCTCCGGAGGCCACTCAAAGCCACGGCAGATGGGGCGCGAGCCCCTCCCCCCCCCGCCGGGAGGATGGTGGTGTCAGGGCGCAGCACAGCCTACTTGGGCCACAGTTGCCAGGACACTCCGGCCAGGGTGTTCCTGTGGCTCCCCACTCCAGAATGAGCCGAGAGTAACCTGGGCAAGCTTCACTGACCCTCTCAGAGCAAGGAAGGACACAGTTCTGGAAAAGCCTCCATAGTTGGCCTTTGAGAGCTCTGGGTGCAGGGCAAGCAGGGACCCAGCCTCTCCGAGCCCCCATTTCTCTACTACCAGCTACCCTGAGTATGGATAGGACGTTGAGCACAAACATGCTCTCTGGAAATCGACCCTTTCTCCCCTGACCCCCCACGGTTCTGCAAGACGAGCCCAAGTTGTAGTGGCACTGGGCGAAGAGGGGCAGCTGGGCCTGAGCCGCCCCCCGACCCCAATTCAGAGCCAGGGCTGAGTGTGGGCCTCTCCCAGCTGCGACTTGCCCCCTTGCCACCTCCGGCTCTCCCACAGATTCCCCACAGGATAAATCCTTTTGCTTAAGACCAAACCCTATCCCTTAAGGGCCTTCTCACTAGCGTTCACAGGAGACGCAAAAAGACCAAAGAGCACGATGACGAATGAATACTTAGCCCTTCAGTCTCGCGGGACCAGGACAAGATCAGGAACAAGATCTGATCCCAGCCAGAGCCCAGTGTACCCATTCTGCACATTCCACAGAACTGCTCCGCACCTGCCCCCCGAGAAACTGGGCATGGCCGTCCCGGGGACCTGCTTGTTCTGCACTCGGGACTTCTACATGGGACACCAGGGCCTGAGCCCTGGGCCAGGACCCCCTGGTGAAGTCCTTCCAAGAAATAACATCACCCATCAGCTGTTGACAGTACAACTCTTTTCCCCAGGGGCACTGTGAGGTGAGCTCTGAAAGCAGTTGAGCTGGTGGGCCAAGGAGGGCAAGGAGAAGGTGTGTGGCAGCGTCTGGGGCCGTCAGTCAAAAAGGATGTGTCGGCATGTCAGCCCCAAGGCAGGGCCAGAATCTGAAGCTTGCCTCCAAGCAGTGAGGTGCAGGCCGGAGCCATCTCTCTCTGGGAGGTCTCGTGGAGGGAACATCCTGTGTCTCTAAGACAAGCCTAGGACGGAGTTCACAAGGAATGGCCTGTGTTTTGACGTGTGGCATGCCAGTCTAACCCCTAGAACCAGAAGTGGCTTCCAGATCCTAGGACCCCTCAGGCAAGCAGGCAGCTCTTGGAGGTCCTAGGCCCGATGAGTGTAAGGTGCCAAATCTGCCTCTTGTGAGAACGGCTGGGCCTCACCTTCCTGTAAGGAAGCTGAACCCCACTGACAGAGGGTCCTAGGATCTTTCCCTCCAGTGTGACGTGGCCGTGAAGAAAGTGGATACGCTGGAGATTAGAGAAGCCTCCTCCATGAAGCATGTCGATCCTTCTACAGACCCCATTGGCAGGTAGAAACGCCTCTGGCTCTCCACTCATGGAAACCCCTTGTGGTGTTTCAAGAGGCCTCCTGGGCCTCCCACACCCTTGCGTCCAGTTGGACCTGTGATCTCCATGCTCCCTCGTTCCATCGTCCAACTCTGTCTTCAGGCCCACTGCCGGCCCTCCCTTAAAGCCACAGCATCTCCCTCCATCCCGAATGAGGCCGACCTTGAGCATCTGCCTTGGTGGATTCCAGTTCCAGACGCACTGATCTCTCTACCCCACTGGAGAAGAGGAACCAGGCTGTCACAGCTCAAAGTCACCTCACATCACTTCCATACCTTCTCCATGAAACTTACCCCCACCTCTTCCGAGGTGAATTCTCAGGCTTCAGAACCCATTTCAAATTCTGCCACTTCCACAAAATGTTTCTCTTCCTTCCCTCACCCCCACCTCCTTTTCCTTCGAACTCTCATAATCACAGAGTCGCAACCATATGCTACCTTGGTTGGTTGGTTGGTTGGTTGGTTGGTTGTCCTTAACTGTTTATCCTTATTTTTCCTTCCATATGGATCTCCTTGAAGGTAGGGCCATGATCTTTGCCTCCGGTAGCATTCAGCCTTGGCATTCAACTCCTAAAATGTGTGTGGAAATGAGTCAAGTACCATATTTGTCACCACCTGCTCGAGGGCCTTAGGATACAATGTAAATCAGTATGCCTGAGGTCACCTGGGACAAGACCTCAGGTCGGGAGCCAATCCTATCACAGAGCAGCACAGAGGCTCAGTGCAGATCCCGTCTACAAAGTCCCAGGTGAAGTGGGGGACAGGCCTGCTCGGGGAGCAGGAATGGCTGTGGAACCATGGTGGTCTTCTTGTGTGCTTCCCCAAAAGGAGGGTGGCCATCTCCACTCTGATGGCCACTGACCCTTCTATTGGCAGGCAAGGCCCTCTGAAGAACCACGCCTACGAACCAAGAGAGTCTAACAGAACCCAAGCATTCTTCCAGTTTAATGTCACTCCTGTGGTACCTCTGTGAGGGGAAGGCAAGGACCACCTGCTCCTGCCAGTTCTTAAAACGGCTTCGGTGGCATTCCTTCTCAGTCCCATGTTCTCAGAATCCCCTAATATCGTGGGTTATTTACTTTGAAGGTGACTATGTTGTATATGAAAATGAAGTCGTCTGTGAGAAAGACGCCCTTGCTGGGAAGGGATGGCCCACAGTCATGAGAGACCCTGACAGACTAGAGGTAAGATGGCCACTCTCTGGAAGAAGGTTGGTTGAATCCCTGAGCTTAGCCCTATGGCTCCCACCACCCCATCTAAAGGGAGGCTCACCTGATTAGGGAAAGGGACACTGGAAAGACTAATCCATTCATCCCATGCTGTTTCTCAGTCAGGATCTTCCCCTGACTTCCAAGCAGTTGCCTCCAGCCCTATGCAGACCTCCCTGAGTGTAAGAAGGGGCAGGATGGACCGAAGGCTGGTGCTGATGGTCACAAGGTTTCTCCAGAGTGCTTCCCACCTTGTCTCCAAATTCTTCCTGACGGCTGCAGAGAGTAACCTGTTGGAGGTTACTCTCTGTCTCCCAGAGTGAGAGAATCCTGTACCACTCCTTGGTCAGGAGCCTGGTGGTGAAATCCATCGCATCTGAACCCAAAGAGGGGTACTCTGGGAAAACCACAAAGGTTCAAGCAAGAATCTAGACTTCCGGGTATATGGACAGTTTGGGAACACGGAGTTTATAAAGTCCCTGGGGAGCCCCAGGCCCAGAGTATTTTCTAGGTTTTTTGGAAGAGATCTGGCTTACCAGTACTGCTTGGAGATTTGGCATCAATGTCCAGAGCTCAAGTCCAACAGGAGGTAGGTAACTCGTAACTGGCACTAAGTGTGGGAGGCGGCCTGGCCTAAGTCGGACCTCTAGGAGCTCTCCTGCTTGGCCAGTTACTACCTGTGTGAACTGCGCCAGTAACAGCTCCTTTTTTAACCTCATCATCTCCTTTTGCAAAATGGGGACTTGAACCTCATTACAGTTATGGAAAACTCTAGAACTGTTGGTAAACCGTCCAGTAGGTGGACCTCCTGTTAGGAATCTCCCCCTTCCCCACCTCTGTCCTCGCATGTGTCTACACTGTCTCACCTGTGTCTGGCTACACCTGAACCCCACGGGGTACAGTGGTGACACCGGGAAGCTCTGCTCACATTCCTGCCCATGAACATCTCCACCACTCCCCTCCAGCCTCCCAGAAGAGCCCAGCCTTCTGAGAGCGGCCTCCAGTCCCAACCAGACTCTGAACTACCCTTCCTGCAGAGCTGTCTGAACAGCACCCTGCATCAAGGCTGCATCTGGCCAGGGCCATTTTGTTCTGTCAGTCCAAGGAACTCTTGCTTGAAGAGGCCTTGCAGGCAGATCTGGGTGAATTCTGAAGGTTCTTTGGCAAAAAACCACCTGGCTCTCACCCATCAAGCTTGTCTAGTGTCTGGCTATGCTAATTTGCAGGCGTTTTATGGGATGTTAAACAAGTCTGGTTATCCTTCTAGAAGAAGGAAGTCCTGGAAGAGAGACCGAAATCTCAAGTCTTCCTGCCTCAGTGACACCCCCAGCCCACATCCACCTTGAACTTGGGCCAGGAAAATGGACTTGACCATTTAGCCTGGGTTCAGTGACTAGGAGGGGCACTGTGCCTGCTGGCCAGATGGTCAAGATCGAAGATGGGAACTTTTGACAGCGTGTCCTTTGAGACCCCGGCCAGCCGAGACCCTGCCTTTTTCCTCTTCACAGAGCAGCACTCGGAAGTCCTGACCATGGTCCTGGCTGGCGTTCTGCTTCCTCGCCACAGCAGTGACCACTGCCCTGAAACTCTCCAACACAGCCTGTAAGTCACTCCACAAATGACAACCACTTCCAAGTATGAAGACACTTCACCAAGCACACGGCCCCCACTGCCCCAAGTGTGAGGTGCTGTTTCGGAGGTCTTGCTCTCAGTGCTCTGTGCCAGAGGCCCTCCAAGTTTGTTGCCTTAGCATTTGTTGTATAAAATGAGCTGAAGGACCAGAGCCAAGTCGTCTGCTTTCCTGTGGGCAAGGAAGGAACATGGGGACAGGGCGAGTTACCCACCGCAGCCTAGAGGTCGTTAGTGGGAGGGAGAGCTGCCCGGGAAACACAGCTCCCCCAGCCCGTCCCCACTTTCTCGTGAGTCTGCCCACCTGTGAGGGACGACCTGTGAGCCCAGCCGTGCCCCTGCTCACCGTGTTGGCCAGGGCCGCCCGCGTGACCGTCGTCACCACCCCCTCCCTCCCAGGGTCACTATTTAACTCAGCTCTGGGAGTCCACAGCATGCAGCCTGGCCCTGGAGATGATCCTCGGCATGGCTCTTGCTTCCTGCGCGTGTGATCGGAGGCCCAACCTGTGGGCCTCTTGTTGCTGGGGCCCGTCCTGGCCGGGTCCTGAAGCTGTCTCTGCGGCGGGTGGTAAGAGCGTCTCCCTGGGGCCCCGTTCCGGAACTTGTCTTGCTTCCAGAGGATGCTGTCACGGCCTGAGCCCTCAGCTGGGCCCCCACTCTGCTTCCTGGCCTATGTAACTGTCTCAGGAGGGCGATGTTTCTCACTATAAAAATGGGTGGTCCATCTTGTTAACTCAGCTGAGCGTCATGGGTTGGTTAATGGTAAGGGCGGGGGGCGGGGGGTGGTGGCACTCTTGGCCTGAGCCATAAAGAGCCCTGGCTCAGATGTCCCTGGCCCAGGGAGGGTGAGTTGGGCGGGGGGCGCTGCGACGCCTGCTGGGCCAGAAGGGCTTTAAGATGCTGGCTTCTTCCCACTGAAGACCTCAGGCCTCAAGGTCATTATCAAGGTTTTAGAAACACCAAGAACGTTGAAAAGGAAGAATACCGTTTAAGTGCAAGCACTGGTTTACGTAAAGGAGATTCTTACAGGGGCCCTAAGAAAACAGGATTTGCATGTAATCACTAACAATGAATCTTGGAACACTACATCAAAAACTAACGATGTACTGTATGGTAACTAACATAAAATCAAAATTTTTAAATAAATTTTTTAAATAAAAAATAAAAATGAATAAAAAGCAAAAGGTCGCCAATAGTGGGTCTCAACGGCCTGGCAGAAGAACTCAGAGAAGGGGCAGCAGCTCTGAGGAGAGGGAGGAAGGCTTCAGCCAGGAAGTAGCCATCCAGAGCTTTCCTGAAAGGTGAAAGTCTCCAAGCTTGAGGAGCTCAAGGCCCAGCTGGCCCTGCCCGTGGTGTGGATCCTGGCCCTGACCCAAGACGGCTGCAGCCACATTGTCTGGAGGGAGAGGGGAGGCTTGCTCCCGGGCCCCTAAGCCCTCCTCCCCTGGAGGTGGGGGGGCTACCAGCAGGCGCTCCCTCTGCTCCTTCACCCCCTGAACCTACGCAGCAGCCCCCCCCCCGCCCCCAACACTTCGCAGCCACATCCCTGAGCCGGGGGTGCAGGACTCAGCTGCCTCACTGGCCCACCTTCGCTCACTCTCCCAGGAGCAGCCCACTAGCAGCCTCTGCTTCTCTTGTCCCCTCCCCACCGAGAGTCTCACCTGAGACCACAGTGCGGCAGTGCCCCCGTGGGCTGGTGAGGTATCCTAGTTCTGAGGCTTTGTTGTTGGAAAAGCATTCCATTCTCTCTAAGCTAAATCCTCCAACCTAGTCCTTCCAAAGAAGTCCAACATCCCCTCTAAAAGTGCCTGTCTGGTTGGTTCGAACCCCAGGGCCATTTCCTGCACCCCTCAAGACCCAGGGATGCTGCACCGGGAGAGCTGGCAGACGGGCAGCCCATGCCACACCTTCCCCTCCCCAGGCTTGCTTGAGCAGCTTGTTCTTGGACCCCGTGAAACTTGTATCCTTTCTTGTTTAATTAATACATTTCATTAGGGACGCCTGGGTGGCTCAGTTGGTTGGACGACTGCCTTCGGCTCAAGTCATGATCTTGGAGTCCCAGGATCGAGTCCCGCATGGGGCTCCCAGCTCCATAGGGAGTCTGCTTCTCCCTCTGACCTTCTCCTCACTCATGCTCTCTCTCACTGTCTCTCTCTCTCTCTCAAATAAATAAATAAAATCTTTAAAAAAATACATTTAATTAATACACTTATTATTAATTTAATTAACACATTTATCTTTACTTAAACTCCATTTAATTAACGTACAGCGTGTTGCTAGTTTCAGAGGTAGAATTTAGTGATTCGTCAGTGGCATACAACACTCAGTGCTCATTCCTTCACGTGCCGTCCTTCATGCCCGCCCCCCTGGGGTCCAAGCCCCCTCCTCTCCAGCAACCCTCCATGTGAGAAACTTATATCCTTAAAATAAAGTTTTGGGCGCCTGGGTGGCTCAGTTGGTTGAGCAACTGCTTTCAGCTCAGGTCACGGTCCTGGAGTCCCGGGATCGAGTCCCGCATCGGGCTCCCAGCTCCATGGGGAGTCTGCTTCTCCCTCTGACCTTCTCGCCTCTCATGTTCTCTCTCACTGTCTTGCTCTCAAATAAATAAATAAAATCTTTAAAAAAAAATAAAATAAAGTTTTGACTTGAGTTGAATCTGAGTGAGTTTTGATCCTTGCACCTAAATCTGTCCCAAGGTGGAAATAGCAGGAATTGGTTTGCCCAGTGACTGAGTCACTTCTTTTCCTATTTGTCAACCTCTCAGTCTGGGCGTCGCCTCCCTCCTGTTGGTGACCAAACGCAGCGGGATAGGAGCTGGCCGGCTGCTTGCAGCCTGAGGCTGCGGTCTCCGTCCCACCGCGCCAGAGAATCAGGGAGCCGGCCGCCTGCCCTGGCGATGGCGCCAGTCCGCTGAGCCAAGCAGGCCTGACTCAGGCCCTTCGGGAGCAAGGGGGGCTCCCATCAAGATGGTCTGTCCCCTGGGGCGCAAAAAGAGGGAGGAGCTAGTGTTGCCCCAGACTGAGAGGGTTCCAAGGGCGCTGGACTTCCAGTCTCAAAATCAAGAAAGTCCTGGGCAGACCAGGACAATCTGGTCACCCCAGAGCAGCTTAGGTACAAGGAAAAGAAGAATCTGGAACTTTCTATGAACTTGGTCTCCAGCCTCATTATAGGCTAATTGAAGTCTAAGTTAAGTCAGGACTCTTCCTTTCGGTAAAATAGAAATTCTGTCAATGTGTAAGAGATATCATGAGACCTATGTGAGAACACATGGAAGATGACAGGCCCTTGTGTCATTGGAAGTTTCTCTAACTAGTCCTTGACCCTCATCCCAGTAGAACTCCTCCTCTTGCACTTCTAGTTTCACGTGAACTTACCGTTCCCCTTCCCATGATCGCAGGTTAAACTATCACCTGTGTCTACACGGGTGGAAACACCACTGGGTCTACATTCCCCTTCTCCTCTACCCTCCCAAAGTTCTTTGTACCAGCTTCCTTTCCTGTAGCCCCACAACCTGTCTGTGCCTTGGGGCACCCTCGCTACTTAGGGGAGTGATCTGGGTGTCTGTGCACCTAACACTTCTCTGCATCAGGTTTCTGGCCCCTCGCACAGTTCACCACAGGGCTGGGGCCGCGGGGCCCCATCTGGAGGCAGGTGTTGACTTGGCGTCAAGATGAGTGAAAACAGGTATAGACCAAAGTGCTCCACTCACTAGAAGCCACTGCTATTCTTAAAGGGAGAGCTCAGATGGACTCCAGTTCTATTCTTAACCATCTGCACGACCTTTGCGTGTCTTCGTCTACCCATAACATGAAGGGTACCGGGGACGGAGCAGGGAAAGAAAAGGCAGAACGCAGGGGATTTGTAGGACAGTGAGAATGCTCGGTGTGGTACCATGATGGACCTATGTCCTCGGGCATTTGTCCAGACCCACAGAATGTGCCCTATGAAGAGTGACCTACAGTCAGCTATGAACATTGGGTGATGAGAATGTTGTCCATGTAGGTTCATGCTTGGTCTGAAAAACAAACAAACAAACAAAACCACCACGCTGGGGAGTGATGTTGGTCATGAGGGAGGCTACGCGCGCGTCGGAGGGTAGAAAGTGTACGACGGTCCCTGCACCTTCCTCTTGTGTCGTAAACCTAGAACTTGACAAAAAAAGTCTTTTCAATAAGCAAATGATACATAAATACAAATCAAGGAGATGATTTCTCAAGTTCCTTGCAGCTCAAGTGTCATATGACTCTGATTAAAATTATATGCCCATTAAGCAATTCAAAAGGAATTATGTCTAGAACTGTGAGCGCGAGCAGACAGAGGAGGAAGAGCACTTGAGGCGAGGGCAGGCCGCTCCCCAGGCCGCTGGCTGCGGTGGTAATTGATGAGGACAGAGCACGGCAGTGTTTTCTGAGAGCCCGTGAGTAGGAAGCCTGAGGAGGCTATACATTAGTCATGTCTGAAAATCCTTCTCACGGGTACCATGAGCCAACAGAGCTAGCCACTGCTACTTGCCCAGACGAAGGACCTATTGATCCAGAAAAAAAGGAACAGTGAGCCAGCATTGCTTGATTTGCTCAATAGTGATGACTTTTTCCAGGGAGGAAACCCCACATAAAACTATTGCAGACAGAATCCTGGATCGAGGCAGGCCCCGACGTGATAACTCCGTGTTACCCATCATGCCAAACTCCACGGTACCAATGTGATCTCCAGTTTGAGAGAGGAAACATACCACCCACCCTCCCCGGGAAGCTGCAGTCCTTGGGAGAGTCAGGGGAGCTGCGGGAAGGCTCCCAGCATCTGGCCCGTCCTCCTCTTCCTTCCTCCATTGCTCAAATAGAATGAATAGAACGGATGGGGGCAGAGCGCCGGATCAGACACCCCTGGCTTTCAGGCACCTGGGCTTGCACCTGGGCCAAGTGCCAGAAAGACACATCTAAATGCGGCTCCTGTCCTCGGGGTCCCCAGCTCCGTGTGAGGGCAGGAAACGGAAGAGCCTAATCAGATGCTGAGCTGAATGATGTAGACAAGGGGTCCCCAGGCCTCAGTGTGCACCGGTGTCTTCCAGGGGCCGGTGAAACACACTCCAAGAACACACTCCGAGATACATCCAGCTGATGCCAACGCTACAGGTCTGCGGACCACACTCAGTGGCCAAGGTGCTCCATCTAGACCGTACTGAAACCCTGGAGACCAAGGACTTGAGTCTGGGCTGATATTGACAGACAAGGGTTCACGGTAGTTGCTGAAGCTTCAAGAACGGGCAAAAGTTGAATAAAGGAGGGAAAGAGGGTGTTCTGGGAGAGAACACTGAGCAGAGCACTCCCCATTCAAGAGGCTGCTCCAGTCCCGGGCAGTCTACTGGCAGCCGGTCTTCGCAACGGAAATGATTGTTCTGCGAGCCCCGGTGACAGTTCCCAGGCCTGCCACTCAGCCAGCTCGGATGGCGTCTCGCTTGGCTTGTCGCTTGGCTGCCTCAGGGACTCCCACTTGTCTTTCCAGTCTCAAGCCAGAGGAGCCTCTGTCCTCCAAGAGCTGAGCGTCTTGAAGGCACACAGGGTGGCTGTGAACTTCTCCGCGGACAGCCAGGGCCAACCTGCATGTTTTGTAGGGTCCCTGGTCACGAGCCCCTCTCCTGATTCAGTCAGGAGAAAGCGGAATGAGGGCCCCTCCTCCACTCCCCTCCTCGGACATCTGTAGTTGATAGGCTCATTGTCACCAAATGTTTACTCCTCCGTGCACAGAGTGGCATTTGTGGGTGCAAGGAGACGTACGTGTAAGACGCCTGTCATTTAGAACTTGAACTAACATTAGGTGCTGACTCAGTTTCCCAGGGCCGCCATAAAGCACCACAGACTGTGGAGCTGCCTGCAACAGAAACGCATTCTCTCCCTGTTCTGGGAAGTCTGACCTCGAGGTGTCCGCGGGGCTGTGCTCCCTCTGGAGGCTCCAGGACAGGATCTTTCCTTGCCCTCCTCCAGCTCCTGCTGGCTCCAGCTGGTTCTGCCTTGTGGCTACTTCCATATGCACATGGCCTTCTCCCCTGTGTCTGAGTCCAAATTCTCTTCTTATGAGGACATCGGTCACATTGGATTAATGGCCGTACCCCACCCCCATATGATCTCACCTCAATTACTTAACATCACAGCAGTCCCCTTCCCCAACAGCATCCCATTCAGAGATACTGATGGTTAAGACCTCCAACATATCTTTTGGGAGACACAATTCAACCCGTAACAGGTACCTGTTATAAAGCCCTATTAAAACATAAAGTCCTTGCTGAATCAACCTTGTCTTCTAGAGGAATTTCTTCCTCTAAAACTAGAACAGTGAGCTGTTTAAAATAAAAACAACTAAAAATCAGGCCCTTTTAAAGATTAACTGAAAAACAAGGGATCAAACACTTGTCCACCCCACACCTTTTGGCCAGCAATGAATCTGTAAGATCATAATAGCAACTTAATAAGCAGATTTGATAATGAACTCATTAATCCACTCACCATGTCTGAGGCCCCTCTGTGTCCCGGGCTCCGTGCGAGGCGCTGATGATGGAGCATGAGCAAAGCAGGGGAAGGTCCCTACCCAGGGGGTAGCCCACCTCCCGGTGGGAGAAGACAGGGAGACAAAAGGAATAAACACGTAGAATGGGTAGACAGAGAAAAGGTGAGGTGAGGTATGTGATGGGGATTTACTGTCTCCGCAGGGCAGTCAGAAGAGGGCCCCACCGTCTGGGGACAGGGCCCGAGGTTGAATGAGGGGCAGGAGGGAGCAGCTGCACAAAGGCCTTTAGGGAAATTGCCGCTTACTCAGACGGACAAGCCACTCCGGGGTGAGAGCCCAGGCAGACCAGTTGGGAGACCTGCAAAAAGAAAAGGTTGGGGGTGGGGGGGGAGCAAGGGGTCCTGTGGGCCTGGGGTGGTCACAGAGAGCAGAGTGGGGAGCCCCGAGAGCCCCGTCTGGGACAAGCTCAGGCTGCACCGTCGTTAACTCCAATCTTAAAGAGAGCACTCTAAAAACGTGGAAATGGGTTCAGGAAGACATGCTGCCAAGAGGATACAGTCAGACGTATTCCTGGTACAAACTGGCCAAAATTGCCTAGAGGGCACCGATCTACGAAGGTGCTGAAAAGAACTCAAACTGAGGTTTTAAAGATGTGAGCGGTGGGAGCAGGAAAGTGAGCGGTTTGACACTTCGTTTGCAGTTGTTCTGGTTAAAGCGGTTACTTCTGGAGGAGTCGGGGGTCTTAGTCTCCACTTAGCCCTCCTGTATGGTTTTAATTTTTAAATTTTATTACTGTATACCTTATTAATTTTGTATCAGAAAATTGGCAAGCATTCTTAATGTATTTTTTTTTTAAATCATGGGTCCAAGCAGAATGAGGCCAATTGCTATGTTCTTACTGAGAAGAATGTTCCAGATCAGCAGTCATTTAAATGACTGCATAATGATACGTGTGCCATTAATCTGTGCATGGCCGTGCACACATGTGTCTGTGTACTTGTCCATTGATCGAGAAAGGTCTGGAAGGATAGATACAACTTCAAGTGGTTCCTTTTGCCCCTTTTGCCACGTGAGAAAGGGAAAGTGCCTGGGGGTGGAGGGTGGGGGGTGGGGGGAATTTTGTTTTCTACATTCTCTGCCCTTTTGCCTACTTTTCAAAGAAGTACTTACATGGGTTGCAATTTAAGGTTAAGGTCTTCCCCATACTCTGCACCAGTCAGAGCTCAATTAAACTTCTCATAATCTAAACAAGAATCATTGAAATTTCAAATAAACAGGCCGTAGAAAATTCCAGTCCCTCTTTTCTCTTAGTCCTGTGAGAAATAAAACACCATATAATGGCAAAGTTTATTAAAGTTGGTTTTGTTTTCTCAATAGAAGTGTCCAAATATAAATCCTGTTTAAAAGTAAGCATGACTCTTCTAAGAAAACAGAACGAACACATGACAAGTATCTATTCAACTCATGAATGAGAGAACCAGCCGGATGGTCAAAGAGCATTTAAGGAACTGAGTATTTACAGTCAATGACTAATTGGGGAATTAAGTCACTAGGTTAAGCTAGAATCATAACTAGTTAATGTCCTCCAGGGTGATAAAACCATGATACCATTTCTACCAGAAATAAATCAGTTGCATGTTCTCTGGACAAAAATCTGTAAATTACATGTAATCTCTGAGAATTTAATAGTCCCTGGGTGGGTTTATTAGGCTGCGCTCAGCATATTGAAAGGATATGCAATCTTCCTTTTGCCTTGCTTATAGATGTTGGATACTTTTTCTTAACATAAGATACAAATTTACATATTGGCAGCTGAGGGTTTCCATTTTCCAAATGGAGTTTGCTCTTAATATTAATCTGCTTTTCACCATCTTCTGTGTCTGTTTTCAATCAGGAAGGAAAATTACCAACAAGCAAGTTTAGAATTGCAATAATGTTCCACGGTAAAAGCTAATTTTAATATTGTTCTGCTACTCACCTTGATGGATGCTAAAACAACTCACAGGCAATTTAAATTTTGTACCAGGATCAAAGGGGGAAAAAAACAGTTCTCATGTCTGCTTTGAGTTGATGCCAACAACAAAAATCAACTGATAACTAACTACAGTTTCGAATGTTTTCATGGATTTTGGAACATGACTTTGGGCAAGTTACTGCATTTCTTAGCCTCGGCTTCATCCTCTATGAAAAATAAGACTTTCCCTGCATTATTGCATGTGAGATGAGATGCTGACAGACACGAGCCTGAGAGCGTCCTGCTGAGTTCTTCCCTCACTGCGTTAATGTACACTCACAGCTCATAATTTCTGCTTTTGGGGCTTCCCTTGTGGGTCTCATTTGTCTTTTACTATATGGATGTGTCCTTTTATCTCCTTGTGATTTGAAGAGATATAAACTATGTTTTTAAATCTTACCAATGGCTTTGCATCTCAAAAAAAAAAAAAAAAGTATTTCTCTTCTTTCCTTTTTTGAAAAGAACATAACAGTGTTTTTTTTTTTAAGTCCCCTAATGTTAGATGTGAAATTTAACAAATCTCTCTGACCAAATGCCGTGTAAACTAGAATCACTTTCCCATAATTTGCCACATTTTCGAGAAATACAGAAAATACCAAAACATGAATTTACTTGGAAGCTATCACAGTAACACACTTAGTTCGTGTAGTGATCATTCAGTTCACTTTTCACTAGGATTTTGATAAGTTATACCACATGTTATTCAACAGTTTTTGTAAATAGCAACCTGTTCACTCAAATACAGTAATTAAAATGTGCTAAAAGAAGAATGAAATTTCCGTGTCTTAGCCTCAGACGAGGCATACCCTCCCATTTCCCCAGCACGATTGGTGTTGTGCTACTTGGGGGGATGAGAGGATCCTTTGGGACCCTGCATCTGTTGTGTCTGTAAGCTCTTTGGTATTGTGAAGGACTCTGTAATGTGTAGCCCTTCATTTGCCCAAAAGTGTTCTTTTTTCTTTTCTTTTCTTTTTTTTTCAAGATTTTATTTATTTGACAGACAGAGATCACAAGTAGGCAGAGAAGCAGGCAGAGAGAGAGGAGGAAGCAGGCTCCCCGCTGAGCAGAGAGCCAGATGTGGGCAATCCCAGGACCCCAGCTGGGGTCATGATCTGAGCCGAAGGCAGAGGCTTAACCCACTGAGCCACCCAGACATCCCCCAAAAGTGTTTTTCTGTTAAAACTTCAGCAAGTGCAGTCTGCAAGAGACCCAAAAACCTTGAAAAATTGGTTTTAAAAGCAGTAGAGAAACTGAATGCACTTAAAAAACATTGAACTGTACACTTTAAGTGTGAACTGTATGCTGTGCAAATTATATCTCACTTAAGTCCTTTAAAAAATTGTACAGAAAGAAAAAAAAATGAATGCCATTGTAATGGTGTACCTGATGAAATTACTGTAAATGTACTTATGTAATTTCAAATTGCTAGTACTTACTTATACTTGTTTTAATTGCTCAATTAATATATTTTTCTAACTGTGAAAAGTATTTGGGTATCTTGGGCTACAATGGAATTCATAAATTTTTTCCATTAAAATTAACGGATTTTGAGACGCCTGGGTGGCTCGGTCAGTTAAACATCTGCTTTCGGCTCAGGTCCTGATCCCAGGGTCCTAGTTTCAGCCCGGCATCCGGCCCCCTGCTCTGCCTCTCCCTCTCCCTCTGCCTGTCGCTACCCCTGCTTATGCACACACTGTCTTTCCGTCAACTAAATAAATACAATCTTTTTTTAAAAGAATTAAATAAAAAATGGCCATTTTTTTTTTCACGTAATGGTTTTTCCCTTAGAAACATTTTTAGGGACAAATTAAGTTTGTTAAGCAAGAAAGAGGTTTAGGAAACGGAGTTAAAGTTTTAAGGGGGAACTAGGTTTGGCAGAGAGGTTACAAAGATCCATGCAAATGCCAAATTGATTTGCCCTGAAGGTAGACTGGCTTCCACCACACCCACTGAAAAAGACTTTCAGACCAGCTAAATGATGGGGGTGGGGGGGCAAGACTATGTAGTGAGTGAGGGGAGGTTAGAGAAGTCAGTGGAAGACAGAAAACAGAGAGAAGATCCAGGAGAGGGCAAAACCAGTAATGACTAAAAGCTGACTGGGAAAGAGTTTCCTGTTCCACCAGCCGACTGTAGTTTGCTATCAGAAAGTAAATCCGTTGGCTTCATTCAGTTCTGGATTTCAGGGAAAAAAAAAAGCATAAATAGCTCCAGGTTTTCAGTTGGTGTAAAAGTAATTCTCTAAGCTCAGAAGTAACTTCTATCCATTTACTCTCTTACCTTACTTTGTAACAAACCACAATTTTCTCTCTTGTTTTCGGGGAGAGAAAGGCTGGAAGATGACACCGTTTGGGTGTATTTTTAGTAGAAATGCTAAAATAGGAGAAATCGGAGCAACAGCACACATAAAAGAATATCTTGAAGGCACATAACAAAGCTGTTATTTAGTAAATCAGAAATTTAGAATCTGTGTAACACCTAAAGTTTTGATCAAGAGATAAAAATATATTGTCCTTCAGTTATTTCCAGTAATAAGACAAGAGAAAAATAAGCATCTGGGTTCTAATTAGCAAGTACTGAATCTGACCTTCAGTGATTTATTTATTTATTTTTTTTTCTGACAAAGGATGAAGAATCATTGAATTCGAGAAACTAAATAAATTCTTTTATGGAGTTTAGGTTTTGGTTTTTGGTTTTTTGTTTTTTTGGTCTTTTCATTTTATTTTATTTATTTTTTTTTTTAAAGATTTTATTTATTTATTTGACAGAGAGAGATCACAGTAGACAGAGAGGCAGGCAGAGAGAGAGAGAGAGGGAAGCAGGCTCCCTGCTGAGCAGAGAGCCCGATGCGGGACTCGATCCCAGGACCCTGAGATCATGACCTGAGCCGAAGGCAGCGGCTTAACCACTGAGCTACCCAGGCACCCAGGTCTTTTCATTTTAGATCCGACCCCAGTCAAGAGTAAGGAAAAGCGAATAGAAGCCAAGAGAAGGGGCACCTGGGTGGCTCAGTCCAGATGTCAAATTTTTTAAATAAAAAGTTGGGAATGAAAATAATAAAAAATACAACATTAATGAAGAAAATGTCACACATTTCTTTAAATATTTTACTATAATCATATACAACTATGCATTGATATTATTTATTTATACTTTACAAAAAGCAGTTATTCAACAGTTGGTCAAGCTGAAATTAACTACTTTAAATATATTATTTAACTTTCAGTGCTAAGACATGAATCTCTTCATCTTAAATATATATCAAAATAGCTTGTCACCAAAAAAAAAAAAATAGTAATTACTCAACACCTACTTTACATCATAAAGAATGAGATGCCAGGTATTATAAGGGTCATGAGTCAATATTTTAATTAAATTAAAACTTGCAAAAATTTTTTCAATGATTTCTTCTTTGTTTTTCTTCTTTGTCTAGAATAGTCTGTTTTAAGCTCAAAGCAGCATCTTGAAATCCAGGATTTAAGTCCAATACCTTCTTGAAATCTTCCAAAGCATCATCAAAGTATCCTGTACCAGAACCAAAAAAATGAAAAAGAATAATAAAACTGAGTATTTCTATATATTATTCATAACAAAGTTCACATACACGTGCTTTTGTATTGATGAGCTTTCAACCATATCTAGTAAAGGATTTTTTTCTTCTTAATAATGATATATGGATGTGTATATCAAAGTAATTTTGCATGACCTTACAGAATAATTAAAATTAAAATTTTAAATTAGCTTTAAATGAACCCTTAAAGTTAGCTCTGAGTTTATTTCTTGAGATTTAACAGAGAAATAGCATAAAATGTCATAAAATCTCAACAAAATCCTATCACTAAGGAACAGAAAATTGGCATTCCTTTTAACACTTTAAAAAGAAACAGTACCTACAGTCCTTTAATCTAGTCCTTTAATCTAAGGACCTAAGGATCTAAAATCCCTTCACTTTATATTGTCTTGTGTGCCCGTAAAAATTTTAACTCAGAAAAGTTCACAGGTGATCATCCGTGCTGAGCTCATTTCACAGTTGGGAATGGACAGGCACAAAGTAACGGCCCATCGGTCTCCAGGTCCAATCCTCACCCCAATGCTCCACTGTAAAGCCTACCAGAAGCCTAAAATAAATGCTTCCTCTGTTCCAGGCACTACACCCAAATTTTATGTGACATTAAGACTTGATGTCTACTACATTAGTTTTGCATTTGAGGGCTCTAATTCATAACATAAAGTCAAGGGCAAAAGGGAAAAAAGATAATTCTTACCCAGCCTATACAGTATCAACCCTCTGTTGTAATACGGAACTTCGAAAGTGGGTTGGACTTGTATGGCCGATGTGTAGTCCTCCATGGCTTCATAAAAATCAACCCTGAAGTATTTGATTTGCCCCCTGTTGTTGTAGGCAGTAGCCAAATCCTCAGGGCTGCATTTGCTTTAAACAAAGAGTTCACATTAAAAACGTGTGTTACCAAATTCCTCTCATTTCCACTTTCATTCTCTTTTGGGTATTGTCCAGCTTCGTAGCCTGTGACATGCGGTATCTACACCGGAAAAACCAAGTGAAGAAACAAAGTGCAAAGAAATGAGGCAGAGGAATCAGGGTCGCCTGGGTGGCTCAGTGGGTTAAAGCCTCTTCTTCAGCTCGGGTCATGATCCCAGGGTCCTAGGATAGAGCCCCAGGGTCCTGCATCGGGCTCTCTGCTCAACGGGGAGCCTGCTTCCCCCCTCTCCGTCTGTCTCTCTGCCTACTTGTGATCTCTGTCTGTCAAATAAATAAAATCTTAAAAAAAAAAAAAAAAGAGGCAGAGGAATCAATTCTTGTTTAATCCATTTACCTACCTTATAGCGTGGCAGCACTACCCTGTCAGTCCGAAAAACACATTCATTTTATAGTATATTCAGAGCCCCGTGCATTGTCAACTTGTTTTGCAGAATGCAACATTCAGAAATTGTTCATTTTCTAAGCACACGCCAGCCAGCAGGGCAAAGAAGACAAACCAGATTCGCCCTGAGCCAGGAGGTAAAGCCAGCCCAGAGCTCCAGTTTGCAATGGATGTATCACAAAATGAATCATCAATGTTATTCTCAAATTTTTAAGTGATCCCACCAAAAATGAGATTTTAAATCATATTTCACCAGTAAAGAAATACAAGCTGACCAAAAGTGAAGACTCAACATGCTGTTGCCCAAGGAGGGGATGCAGCTTCCCTCCCTCTCATCTTAGCTACGATCGCCCCAGCAAGGCCACACTGGTCTCCTGTGAGGAGGACATCGGGGCTCAGGCTCATTCTGGGGATCCTGTGTGCCGAAGGGACTCTGCTTCTGAAAGCTCCAGAGGCTTCCCCAGGAGCTGTGAGCGGGCAGGGTCTCCAGCGAGGGATCTTCGACCAGCCACCGGCGCAGCAGGTCACCCCTCCACGGCCAGACAATTCATGCAGAGAACATCAACGGACTCTGCTCTGGGTCAGAGACAATTCTGTTTCCCTTTTTTTCCTAAGTGGTTCTCACAATTGAATCAAAGAGAACAGGTGCAGGCTACACTCATCTGTCATTTCTTCATTATGCCCCCTAGTACAAAGTACAGTCCTCAGAAAACATTGTGACTGCTGTCAGTGCCAGCAAAAGAGACTTCTGCTAATATCTAGATCCTTGAGATATGACAGGCACGGCAACCACTGCTACCATGAAAGGTATGCACAGGGGTCTCCTTCAAGTCTAAGTTTACTAGCGATGGACAAAACTACTGCAACATGCGAAAACTTGCTTCCAGGAGCTATGACAGAGACAGGGTGCAAGACCACTTCCAGACGCCACTAGCACCAGGTTTGAAACTGGAGGAACAGGAGGACACACTCCCTTCAACTCTTTCTGTTATGATACTAGGTGAACTGCTGCCCCATAAAGGGTTTTAAGAAAAATGCAGCCTCAGGACTCCAGAAAGGTTTCAGACAGTAAATTTTTAAGCTTCAAAACTTTGTTGTGAGTTTCTTATACTCAGAGGATGATAAAAAGTTTGGTTTAGAATTAGATCTCATTACAACAAATTCTAAAAGCCTATTTTTCATGTGGAAACTGCTTCATATTTTAAAGATGTGGGTTAACTACTGAAGCCAAATTGTTTTTGATAATATTAAGATTTTTGTAATGATAGTATTTATCATACTAGAATTTAACTTCCTAATACAAATGTGGATTTTTTTTTACATTTGCAAGCTTTATTAAAAAAAAATGGGAAGTTAGGTTTATGACTAAGGCTGCACTTTGGGATATAAAAAGAAAATGTAAACCATTCAGGCAGGCAAAAATTGCAAATGCTTCTTCAAAATGGTTCAGTGACCCATTATTTTAAAAAATAAATTTAAGGGCACCTGGGTGGCTCAGTGGGTTAAGCTGCTGCCTTCGGTTCAGGTCATGATCTCAGGGTCCTGGGATCGAGTCCCGCATCGGGCTCTCTGCTCGGCAGGGAGCCTGCTTCCCTCTCTCTCTCTCTCTCTGCCTGCCTCTCCATCTACTTGTGATTTCTCTCTGTCAAATAAATAAATAAATAAATATTTTTTAAAAAAATAAATAAATAAATAAAATAAATTTAAGCTAAAAGACCTATTTAAGGAAAAAAGTCTGAATTGACAGAATTCATTTTAAATTCATGAGTTCCTAGAAGAATTTCAGAACTATAAGGAAATTAGAAGGTTCATTCAGGCATGCTGAGCGACCTTCTAGTAAACCATGGAGGTTTTTCTTTCCTGCATTGGTAAGAAGCAGATATTACATCTACTATAAAGACACATTGGTGCTCTTAGGCAAAATGTACAAAGGAGACTAGATGGTGTCAGTATACCTATTGCTGATAAATACTTTTTGAAACCTATTAGCTAAGTTACTCTTTGAGCTTGAAATGATGGAAAACTACATTTTTATGTTTACTAATCTTTTCTTGGGATGGAGGAGGCTCAGGGGATGGTGCTACTGTCTTACTGCCTGTTCAGAAATTTCTTCTGTTACCTAGGTGTATTATCAAAACATGAAAGGAATTTTATTTTTCTGGTTTAATTCCATGAGTTTAGCAAATTGTGCCTTGGGGCCTCTGGGTGTCTCAGTCATTAAATGTCCGCCTTCAGCTCAAGTCATGATCCCAGGGTCCCGGGATTGAGACCCCCATCAGACTCCCTGCTCAGCCGGGAGCCTGCTTCTCCCTCTCCCAGTTCCCCTGTTTGTGTTGCTCTCTCACTGTCTCTCTCTGTCAAATAATTTTTTAAAAAATCTTTGAAAAAAAATCGTAAGTCTCATGCAAAAGACAAACTGGCATGCTGTCAAGAAAAACCAAATCCTTGAAGGGAGAGAAGAGTCATGGTGCAGACCATTCAAAACCGTCAAAAAGCTGTTCATTCTACTCCTCTGTTTTCTCCTTCTGGTCCACATCACTCCATCAACAAAAACAAAGGCAAAACTTGGGAGGACCATCAAATGCTACACATCCAGGCATAAACCTAAGGCTCTCTGGACAAGCAGGTATTAGCAGGTGAAGTCGCTAATATCACAAAAAGACATTATCAGCTTTCTCATCGAGGTACACGGCACCACCTAACATATGATCGCCATAATACTGGATCTGAACCGGATCAAACCTCAGGAGTTCACTACCAACTTACAAGCAGTGTAGGAGACAAGGGACTGTATTAAATGACATCAGGGGGATGACTTCAGCACATCCAAAATACGGGGAACTCTCAAAACACAGGACTGGCTTCCTCGACAAAGTTCACGGGGGGGGGGGGGGGGGGAAGGAAGGGGAGCCTTACAGACTTGGTGTGCATCCTGACTGGAACCAACTGCTAAAAAACACATCAGCCACACAAAAACGTTATTAATCAATCAGGAACCCACACTGACTGCATATTTCTTAGTAAGGAATCATGTAATAATAATGATACTGTGGTTGTTTCCGCAAGAATCCTTAATATTGAGAAATGCATTTTTTGAGATATCCATGGATGACTGTGGGATGAAACGGTAATATTTAGGCCGAGTGACATCCTCCCCCACTACACACACACACACACACACACACACGTGAAAAATGAAACACCCCTGCGGTGATGTGGCGGCCGGAGTAGCGGTCCCGGGTCCTAGCGAGTCACCTCGGCGTCTCCAGGTCTCAGACCCCCGCCCGTTTAAATGTCAGGTGGAAAAGCCCTATCCGCTCTAAGTCGTGGGTCAGAGTGAGTAACGTAGGAGAACCCCCGGGGTGGGGGGCGGCACGCGTCCCCCGCCGCCCTCTGGAAAGACAAACGCTCCGCCCCGCGCATCCCCGGCCCGGGGGAGCTCAGGCGGCGGAACCGTGGACCTGACATCCCCAGCCACCCACGTGCCGGAGGCGCCGCGACCCCACTTCTCGCGATAGGTACCTGCCGGGCGCCGCTCCCCCGGAGCCTGCACAGGCGCACTGGCGAATGAAAGCGGAGTACAGCGCCTCGGCCTCGGCGTAGTCGCCTTTCTCGAAGTGAGCTTGCGCGAGTGCCAGCGTCGCGTGGCTTTGTTGCCCTGGCTGCCTATCCATAGCGGCCGGAGGCCTAGCGTTCCGTGTAGAAAGGGGGGTTGACTTCTGGGCGTTTAGACGGGGCACCACAGAGCCACTTCCGCACTCCCGGAATTTAATTTGACCGCAAAACCTCGGCGCTTAGCGAAGGGGGCAGTTTGTACCTTCGGAGGACCCGTCATCTCGCGAGATCAAGCTCACGGCGCGGGCGGGGAACTCGGGCGGCGGGGGAGAGCCTGGACCGACCCTTTTGAAATGCGGCGCCGTTATTGCTGCCGGTCCCGCCTGCTTCCTTTTCCGGAGAGCAGTGGACTGATGGGCCCAAACTGGTTTCCGTGTGGGTCGACTGATGTTGCGAAGAGCTTGCCCTTTGTCACAGCGAGTTGTTGGGGGAGGGAGCCTTACGATGCCAGAAGCGGAGCAAGCTTGGCTTCTTACGAATGGCTCAGGGGCCCGCAGATTCTAACGCCCCTCGGGGTTCCAGCGTCCGCTCTTGGCAAGACCTCTGGGAGAGGGTGGCTGGGTGGCTCTGAGACACTGTAGAAATCCCTCAGCTTAGCTGTCCGAATCAGATGACCGTTTATTAGCTCCCAGAGCCTAGACGGCACACTTCTCAGTCCTCCGGAACAGTGTAGGGATCCATTAAATAATATTTTGTGCTGACGGTCTGTTATGTTAGTTTACATTCCCTGGCTGTTATTGCCAGAGGGAAACCCAGATAGTGATTTATTAAGTGCAGTATTTTAAAGTAATAATTATGTAAAAAACAATCCAGAGAAGGAGATTACCAAAACAATTCTACTTAAAATAGCATCAAAAAGAAATAAAATATTTAGGAATTAACAAAGAAAGTGAAAGACTAGTACAATGTAAACTACAAAACAGTGCTGAAAAAAATTACACATAAATAAATGGAAAGACATCCCATGTTCAAGTTAAAGGGACTATTAAGTCGAAAGGAATCCATTTCATTTTGAAACTTAACTACAAAGCCACAGCAATCAAAACACTGTGGTATCGGCATAAAGACATCTTTTCAATTAAGTGTTGCTGGAAAAACTAGATAACCACATGAAAAAGAATGAAGTTGGATGGAAATATCATATCAAAAACTTAACTCCAAATAGATAAAAAACCTAAATGTAAGAGCTGAAATACAAAATTCTTAGAAGAAAATATAAGGCAACAGCTTTGTAACACTGGATTTGGCAACTCCTTGGATATGACCCCAAACACAGAAAACATAAACAAATTGGACTTAATGAAAATTTAAAACTTTTGTGCCATTAAGACTAAAAACAGAGACAACCCAGAGAATGGGAGAAAACATAAAAAATCATGAGTCTGATATGGGAAATGTGAAAGATGCTGGGCTGGTGTGTCCACCTATTGCTAAGACACACAAAGGATTCCGACACAGTGTCTCTGTCACACTTGAGAAGCTCTGGTCTAGAGGACACTGGAGAGCCTACCGTAGGCCTACCAGAGAGCTGGGGCCAGGCTCAGCTGCTGTCCCTCCCTATCATCCATCTTCACAGACTCCACCAGCAGGTTGTGCTTTGCCTGGGAAGTGGCATCAACAAGCCTCCCCTTTGTCAGCTCACCCAGAAATTACAGCTGCAACAAGACAAGTCTGCTGGAAGTGCTACGTTTGCCTGCAACCTCATTCTGTCAGCTGCTACAAAAAGTGCGGGGACACCAACCCACCCACGCCCTGAGAACAAAGTCAAATAAAGTCCCTTCTTGGGCTCCTCCTTCCCCTATAGGGCCACCACTTGCCTGAGCCCCATGGCCTCAGAAAAGCTTCTCTCTTGTTGACTAAGGCAGTGGGGAAAAAATACACAAACACACACATGTACATACATTTTTTCCCCCAGAATATATAGAGAACTAAAACTCAACTTTTTTCATAATGGGTATACTATTTTGCATTTGCACCAGCAGTGTATAAGGGTTTCAGTTGTTCCCTATTCTTTTCACTACTTAGTAATTTTAATTTTAGCTATGACAGGATGTGTGAGTGGTATCCCATTTTTCTCTAGATTTTACCAACTAGAAATTTAAGCTATGCCAAATAAGAAATGAGTAAATAAAAAATTAACTCCAAGTCTTTTTTTTTTTAATTTTATTTATTTATTTGACAGACAGAGATCACAAGTAGGCAGAGAAGCAGGCAGAGAGAGAGGAGGAAGTAGGCTCCCCGCTGAGCAGAGAGCCTGATGTGGGGCTCGATCCTAGAACCCTGGGATCATGACCTGAGCCGAAGGCAGAGGCTTTAATCCACTGAGCCACCCAGGCGCCCCAACTCCAAGTCTTTTAATGTCATGAAGAAAACTTGCAGTACAGCAATTTAATTAGACCTGTTTTTTCCTTATCCTAAATTCAACTAAAACATAAATAAATGCCTTTAATTTTAAAGAGGTTATTAAGGCCATTTTCACTTCTCATCACTCATGAAAACTCTTTATGTATTTTTGTAGTTGGATATATGTTTTCTTTAAAAATGTTTATTTTCGGGCGCCTAGGTGGCTCAGTGGGTTAAGCTGCTGCCTTGGCTCAGGTCATGATCTCAGGGTCCTGGGATCGAGTCCCACATCGGGCTCTCTGCTCAGCAGCGAGCCTGCTTCCTCCTCTCTCTCTCTGCCTGCCTCTCTGCCTACTTGTAATCTCTCTGTCAAATAAATAAATAAAATCTTTAAAAAAAAAAAAAAAAGTTTATTTTCAAAAAATAATTTCTTTAAAAATAACTTGAGAATAATCATAAGAATAGACAGTAGGGGGCAACATAATATTGTCATTTTCATTTTAGAAGCTCAGTAGCAATATTTTGGAGCTACAACATTATCAGATAAGTACTTCCCATGTTCTCTTACAAGTCTGCTAAAATAATTTCTCCCCATTTCTAAATGAGAACTCTGTATGACTTCTAGAGTAATTCACTGCAATCTCCAGTTATCTGACATTTACCGATTACCTTTCTAAGTTGTTTTTTCTGTTTGGTAGCAAAATATGACATTATACATCTACTGGACCTCCTTGTCTCTTTCTCCCTTGTCCACTCTGAAGCCCAACACTTTCCTAACCAACCCCCACCAGAACATTTAAATCAAAACAAATACCATGTTATCCTTAAGTTATAGATAAAGGAAACAGAATAAATACAAGTCATTTTTCCTTCAATACTTATTTTTTTTTTTTTACTGAATGCCACACAAAACCTAAAATCTCAGCTTTTAGAATACAAAAAGATCATTTCAAAATGTATTTTAGAAAAAAAAAGTAATAAAATCAGCATTTGTGCATGATAGGTCAACAATGTTATTTGGTTGCTTGATAAACACACTGCTTATCACTACAAACTTTATCAGTCCCATCATCTCAATACTTTGACCTATCAAAGTATTCTGAAACTCTGAAATGTAATATAATTCTGTTTTGAAATTTCACATAATTCAGGCCAAGTTTTGTGATAAAGAACAACTCGGCATTACTTAAATGGAGTCAGACATGCTTCTTACAGGAAGAGAAACAATATAACTGCTTCATTGTATGTCTTCAATATATGCTTCATTTTGCCCAACTTCTCCCCAACTATTTGTTACATACAGACAATTTTACTTCTGTTTGCTCCTTTCATCAGGACAGAGTTTGTTGGTGGGTTATCCTGAAATTTCCTTCATGCTGAACAAACTGAATTAGGTCAACTCATACTAGAGGTCTTTCCCTAGTACTATTTTTAAGCAAGACAAAAGTCCCCAAGATATTACGGCAGATCACTAAAACTTCCAGAGGTATAAATACCAAACAGGCATAAGCTGTCACAATAATATAAAAGATATGTCTGTACACATACATCTACATATATGATAATTAGGTATACAAAGTTTAACAGTTGTTTTCAGGGACTGTGGTTTCTGAATTAAACTGAACAAGAGGTAGTGACAGCAACTCAGAATCTATCTGAAATAATTTGTTGGAAGAAAAATTCTAGGGTTCAAGCAACATGGAATTCGTGGCAAATGAGAAGTCTCCAAAAGAGAGTTCCCAAAAATATGTTAGGAAAGGCCTGAGGAGCTAACAGCTGATTTTGGAATTGGAGCAACTGGGAATGTAATCAACAAGTACAGTAAGGTCTAGAGGAAAGACAATCTAACCAAGTACTCAGCTGATTCCTGGGATGGGAAAGGAAAAAGAGAAAGATGTATCAGGAATTAGACCATGGACTAAGAATCAGAACTCTGAACATGCAGTCCTTCTGCATGAAGGAATCCTTCACCCTACATCCTTAAGATTTTCTCTTCCACTGATGAAGCAGAGAATAGTTTTATCCTGAAAAGAGAAAGTTTATAGAAAGATGTAAGTAAGGGGCACAGTCCAGTGAGCATGTAACTCTTAGTTTCCACTCAGATCACGATCTCGGGGTCATGAGATCAAGTCCCATGAAGGGCTTTGTACTCAGTGTGGAGTCTGCTTAAGACTCTCTCCCAGATATTCGCAAATGACATATCAGATAAAGGGCTAGTATCCAAAATCTATAAAGAACTTAACAAACTCAACACCCAAAGAACAAAGAACCCAATCAAGAAATGGGCAGAAGATATGAACAGACATTTCTACAAAGAAGACATCCAAATGGCCAACAGACACATGAAAAAGTGCTCCACATCACTCAGCTTCAGGGAAATACAAATCAAAACCACAATGAAATACCACCTCACGCCAGTCAGAATGGCTAAAATTAACAAGTCAGGAAAGGACAGATGCTGGCAAGGATGCAGAGAAAGGGGAACCCTCCTCCACTGTTGGTAGGACTGCAAGCTGGTGCAGCCACTCTGGAAAACAACACGGAGATTCCTCAAAAAGTTGAAAATAGAGCTACCCTATGACCCAGCAATGGCACTACTGGGTATTTACCCTAAAGATACTAACATAATGATCCAAAGGGGCATGTGCACCCAAATGTTTATAGCAGCAATGTCCACAATAGCCAAACTATGGAAAGAACCTACATGTCCATCAAAAGATGAATGGATAAAGAAGATGTGATACACACACACACACAGGAATACTATGCAGCCATCAAAAGAAATGAAATCTTGGGGCACCTGGGTGGCTCAGTGGGTTAAAGCCTCTGCCTTCGGCTCAGGTCAAGCCCCGCATCGCATCGGGCTCTCTGCTCAGCAGGGAGCCTGCTTCCTCCTCTATCTCTGCCTGCCTCTCTGCCTACTTGTGATCTCGATGTCAAATAAATAAAATCTTTAAAAAAAGAAAGAAATGAAATCTTGCCATTTGCAACGACATGGATGGAACTAGAGGGTATTATGCTGAGCGAAATAAGTCAACCAGAAAAAGACAATTATGATCTCTCTGATATGAGGAATTTGAGAGGCAGGGTGGGGGAGTTGTGGGGGAGGGGTAGGGAAGGGAAAAATGAAACAAGATGAGATTGGGAGGGAAACAGACCATAAGAGACTCTTAATCTCACTAAACAAACTGAGCATTGCTAGGGGTGGGGGAATAGGGAATAGGGGGGTGGAGTTATGGACATTGGGGAGGGTATGGGCTATGGTGAGTGGTGTGAAATATATAAGCCTGTTGATTCACAGACCTGTATCCCTGGGGCAAATACTACATTATATGTTAATAAAAATAATTTAAAAAAGAAAGACTCTCTCTTCCTCTCCCTCTGTCCCTCCCACTCATGCTCCCTCCCTCTCTGTCTCAAATAAATAAATGCATCTTAAAAAAAAAAAAAGATGTAATTACATTCAACAGGAGATATATTCCCTAGGGTTGATCCTTTTGTTAGTATGTGATTTTCTTTTTTTTTTTTTTAAGATTTTTTAAAATTTTTTTATTCGACAGACAGAGATCACAAGTAGGCAGAGAGGCAGGCAGAGAGAGAGGAGGAAGCAGGCTCCCTGCTGAGCAGAGAGCCCGATGCGGGGCTCGATCCCAGGACCCCGGGATCATGACCTGAGCCAAAGGCAGAGGCTTTAACCCACTGAGCCACCCAGGCGCCCCTAGTATGTGATTTTCTAATCTGGAAGAATATCCTGTACTAGTCATAGAAGAAAACAAATCAGTTAGATGAAACTGTGTTAAACTTAATAAGTAGGTAATTTATGGGGTGTGTTAGACAAAGTAAGTAGACTATGAATGTTTGACCATACCTCATATTAAAGAGGCACTGAAGGGGCACCTGGGTGGCTCAGTGGGTTGAGCCTCTGCCTTCAGCTCAGGTCATGATCACGGGGTCCTGGGATCAAGCCCCGCATTGGGCTCTCTGCTCAGCAGGGAGCTTGCTTCCTCCTCTCTGCCTGGCTCTCTGCCTACCTATGATCTCTCTGTCAAATAAATTTAAAAAAAAAAAAGTAAAAAAAAAAAAATTTTAAAGAGGCACTGAAAATATAAAGGCAACCAACATACTATTCATGACACACTAATATGCAAAAGACCTATAAAGCGTTCGATATGTGTGAGATCTTGATATAATTAGCCATTGGTGACACTTACTCTGGCCAGTCCTCTGCCCAAGAAATACAATCCAATCAAATCCATGACCGCTCAGCAGACTGGCAACCTGCGGCTGTGACCTGGTATACTTGCCCCATGGCCTCTTCTATAGAGCAAGTGTCCATCACTAGCTTCAGGCACATTCCATATGACTGGGTCACGTGGATCAAACCTCAGCTCCACTCCTCTTTATAACCATACTATTGGGCAGGGCAGGGGGGTGGCGGGGAGCTGACTGGGCAGAATGGGAGTCGGGACACAAGAACAGAACATAACTCAGGATTCAGGTAATATAATCTTTCTACCCCACTGACACCTTACCCTAACACCAGTGTTAATCTGCCCAGTCACTTTCTCCTTGTCCATCACCGTGCACTTCAAATTGATTCAATAAACCATGTTATTTAAAGCATCTCCATTGGTCTGTACCCTCTTCTGCTCCATGACTTCTAGAATGGCTTGCTTCGTAGTATATTTGGAGGCTAACATTGCATTATGGTAACTTCCCACAAGGCCCTTGAACACAGACAGAGACTTCTAAGACTTCTGGTCCTCTCGTTTTATTTAGGCATATGAGTTCACTGCCAAAAGCTCATCTAGGCTCTAAACCTCTTCTCTGAACTCACTATTCTCAATCTGCAACGGGCTTAATTTGTCTTTAAAGCACCCAACACATAGCACTTTGAGAGAGGTGACTAACCTACGTATCACAGCTGCAATAGCAATGCAGCATATTTTTACTCATTACCTCTACTAAGCATCAGCCAAACTTGAGCAAATAATGGTGATGACACAGAGCTCGAGCTTAGCCTGCAGCCGCAAAAATGAAAGGACGAATTTCATGAGAAATAAATAGAGAAGGCTGTTAGTTACATACACAGATCATTGCTGGTTACCATTTTTTCTTTTTTAATTAATGATGATAAGTCATAACAGACACATGACCCAGAAAGAATCATTCCCCGCACCCTAGAGTTGTTTAAAGAAAGGGCCCTGCTTAGAGACAATATTTCAACTAAAACTGTAACTACAAAATGGATGTTGTTGTATAAATTTTATCATTATAAAAAGAGCCAAGTTTTCTGCACAATACAGAGTCACGTTAAATGCCATCTCTCAGATGAGGCCAAAAGGGTAGATAAAAAAGGAAAGGCTATATAAAAAAATAGGCTATTAGAAACAATCAAAATCATAAAAAAATAGCTTAAAGTGCCTTCTCACTTCTGAAAATAAAATATAGAAGACATTTGATACTTATTTAATGAAACACAGCTAACAATAGAGATCATTTTAATATTACAATTGTTTAACCTTCTAATACAGATTATGTCAATTCCCTACATTCAACTTTGCCCCACTCCCGCTTTCTCATCACCTAACCCTACCAAGGTTTCTGATGAGTCAGTAAGCCTGAAACGGTGAGAAAAACTTCTTATTTGGAATATTTTCATAGTTATCATGTAATCATAACAGAAAGATAGGAAATAAGACTGATTTCCATATGTTTTATATGAAAATCAGCATCATTATTTCATAGCAGTATATTTACACAAAATTATGTTATGTATATATAACATCTGTATGATATATATATGTGTATGTATTATGTATACATATGATTTTGTGTAACAACACAACTATGAAATAATGATGCTGGTTTTCATATAAAATGTATGAAAACCCATCATTATATATACCGTCACAGCTATGGATATATGCTACATGTATTTTACAGACAGAGGAATCTGTCATTTCTTTATCCCACTGAACTATGGCATAAGGGACAGAAGTTGTAGTTACTTATTTCCTGTGCCAGCACACAGTGCTTGCACACGCTGCACATCCAGAATTGGTACTCGGTGATTGGGCTTCCCGTGGCAACACAGGTTGGCAGTTTCCCTTCCCCTCTGTAAAAACAAGGAGAAAAATGATGAATTATACTTTAAAACTTCTAATTACTTAAACTACTTATTACACTTAAAAAATTTAGGAATGAAAAAAACATCTCCAGGCAAGTTTCAATTAAAAACTTTTCTTACGATGAGAAAATAAAGCATTAATATACTTAGAAGACTAAATAACATAGGGTATAATCTTAAGAAAATTACTTCAAAATTCAGTGCTTATAGTATTATATCACACTATTAAACTTACAGAAATGCCAACTTCTAATTGGATGAATGATACACGTTAATTACAATCAGCCTACCCTTCAAGAAGGCTGTCCAATTCAGATTTTCTATTATCTTTTGGAGTATGCTTCGTGAAGATTTCTAAAGCAAGATCTTCATATTGCTGTTTTTGCTCTGAACTGAGGGTCTCTAAAGATTCCAGTTTAATAAAAGCTTTTGAACAAGTACCAAAAGCTCTACTGGCACAAGCGCAGAGCGCCAACAGAGAGTAGATCTCAACGGCGGGGATGATGTCTTCATAGTCTCTCAGGTGAAGGGCTAATAAAAGAGGACAATTTAGATTTTGGAAAGTAATCATACTATCATGATCATGCATGGAAAAAGAATCTATGTTAAGCTGTGTTAGTTTAACCTACATGAACTTTTACGGAAAAAAAAAAAGCAATGGCGGGCGTTCAAAGGACTAGCAAGGACTGGTAGAAGGAAGTAAGTTATGTGATCTCACAGTTCTGTAACGCTAGCCAACAGCTCAGGTGCCACAAAACTCAACACCATCAAATGACTCACATGCTGTACTGGTTAAAGTACACACGCAGACAAAAAAATAAAAATTGTTGTCAAAACATATCTTTTTTTCATATAAATATATTAGAAATTTCTGTGGCCTTCCAGAAAAAGTAAATTAATATTATACTGTTAGTCATAATTTTCAAGATAATATCATGTTTCCTTTTGGTAAAAAAGCAAAGCACCATGAAATCATGTTTTTTCTTTGCATGTCTTTGAACAGATTTTTTTTTTTTTTTGCTTATCTTACCAAAACAACAGAACATTGAGAAAAAAGGAAGTGACAATGAGCCTATTAAGTTGTCAGTTCAGAAAATTTATTTTGACAGCTGCCATATCTCATTTTCACCTTTTCTATGCTAGAGATACAATCTTTCTTTAAAATATATTGCAGAATTAATAGAATGTATATGGATTTCTTCATCCAGTAGGTGAAAACTCTCAAGCTAAAGTTCTAATTCTCCTTATAAGTCTAGAAATTGTGCATAAGTTATATAAAATACAACCATTTTAAACATAACTGCATAAGTTATACCACATAGCAATTAGTTAAAATTAAGTGAAGGTCAGTTATAAATATACAAAAACAAAAATGGTTCCTGTGTATAATAACCAATTTAAAAAAGCTTTACAGTCCCCTTGCTAATACAAATGATAACACAGATCTCTGTTTGTCAACATGGAAACATGACTGCAACATATACCACAGGGTATAAAGCAAGCTCCTGAACAACATGAATAATATTATTTTAAGGAAAACTATCTACAATTTTGTAGGCATGAAGAAATGTCTAAAAGGAAGTTCATCTAAATGTTAGCAATCATTTTGTCAAAGTTAGAAGATTATTTTACAAGTTATTAGATTATTTTACCTTTTTCTTTGTATTTTTTTCTGTTTTGACTTAAATTGTTACATATCATTTTTTTTTACATCAGTGTCATTTTAATTAAAAAAAAGCAAATACTATGGAAAGCTATTAATATGGAAATATCTTATCAATGTTTTTCAAAAAGGACATAAAAGTATGGCCTGTTATACTCCTAATATTATTTAAAAAGCAAAACAAACAAAAACTAGATATATGTTCAAAAGCATATGGACTGAGCTATTACGTGTTTAACTTTAAATGAATAGAATAGTGAATGCTACAGACAGTTTTTTTGCTTATCTCAAACTCCTGATTTTAATGTGAACCATAATTATTACTTTTTATGTATTAAAAAAAATTTAAAGTGCTTCAAAACAAATTACAGATAGCGAATTTCAAACACGAAAATAAACCCATAGATAAAAGTGTTATTGAAATTAACATATGGGCAAACTGAAGGAGCTGGCCCTTCATATTCAAGTGATCATTTTTACACATATTCTCTACCTTCGGTCATATGCCCACCTGTCTTCAGTGCAGTGTCAACATATCCCTCGTAGAGCTGCCTCTGGGCAAGTATATAGAAGTGGTAAGCCTCGGCCCCTCTCCAAGCATTATCTGTGAAACGACTAGTTGTAGACAGAACTTCCTCTTCCAGCAAACCAGCCAAAGCAGAAGTGGCCTATGAGTCAAGCAGACCCACATTTTCTGTCAGCACAACCATGACTGTCATTCCAATAAAGACAGCTTCTGAAATGGTTATACATTAAAATACCCAAGTAAGCAGATTTTATCACTATAAAACTATCATTACAGATTTAACTTCCCCATTAGAATTCATCTTTTTTAAGCCAGTATCATCAAAATTTTCTTTCAGCTTGGGACGCCTGGATGGCTCAGTTGGTTAAGCGGCTGCCTTCAGCTCAGGTCATGATCCCAGAGTCCTGGGATCGAGTCCCATATTGGGCTCCTTGCTCGGCAGGGAGCCTGCTCCTCTCTCTGCCTTCTCCCTCTGCCTCTGCTGCCACTCTGCCTGCCTGTGCTTGTGTGCGCTCTCTCTCTCTCTCTCTCTCTCTGACAAATAAATACATAAGATCTTAAAAACATATATTTAAAAAAATTTTTCTTTCAGCTTTACTCAGGTGTAGCTGACAAAACTGTAAGATAGTAAAAGTGTACCTCGTGGTGATCCAACACACAATACACCATGACCCATGATGTGGTCAAATTTGAAAACGGAATGGAGTATAAACTTTAATTTAATAAGAGATTCATTATACCTAAAATAATACACATATTCTAGGAAAGTTTCTAAAACTCACTGGTTAGAAAGCAAAGGCTACAGATTAGTCTTGCAGAAAACATTTTCAGTACTCCTAAGTGGAAATTTCTAAATTGAGTATTAATTCCAAGTCAGTCATTCCTTTTTCTCCTCCCATTTAGGAAAATAAATGCAGACAAGCAAATTAAATGGCCTGTCCATAAAGAGAAGTTTGATTGATTGATTGTTGTTTTTTTCCCTTAAACACATGAGGTGATTTCATGTTCTGTGGCATTCTACCTTACCTCTGAGCTCTTTCCTTTAACTTTTCCTCTTTGGGCATTTTTCATTTGTTCATGGTATTGTTCTATGAGTAAAGCTGATAGGACATACAACTTCTTGACACGTAACGGTTTGGTTCTTTTCTTTGCCTCTTCATCTGCAATCTTTAAACATTTAAAGAATATGGGACGACATTCCTTAATCAACTTATATTTATATAATCATTTCTGAAATTTGATCTTTAATAAAAAGAGAAAACCAGTGGATGGAACATAAGTACCACCCATTTATGATAAATATTTTAAAACCCACATTCTTCTCTTTAGCTTATTAAGGACTCCATTTTTTCCTTAGCATTTGGCCATGGAGTTACGACTCATATAACAATCTCAGAAAATTACAAATGCTCTTAAGTCACAATGAAGAAAGTTTTCATGGAAGGGGTAAGCATTTTCCATGAGATTTTATAAGTGATGTTCCAAGTATACTGAAATAACAGGACTTTAACATGGTACAGCCTTCTGAAATGAAGATTTATTTAGAAAACTTTAGTTTTCCCTTCCCTTTTTCATTAACTCAAAGGGGAAAAAATAGAACACAATGTAAATTTTGCATACATTACCACGTACTAGTCGTCTTCCCTCCAAATGCATATTATGAAAAAATGTAATGTCTTTAAAATGTGTACATTTAAAAGGACTCAAAATTCTATTATCAACAGGATTTAATTCCTAGTTAAGGGAATTTATACTTTATGGTCCTTGAAAATTCTGTAACTCTTTGTTAACTTCAGGATTAATATTCAATTGTTTAGGTACCAATAAGGTGCTAACACTAATAAACAGACTTTTTAGTAAAAAGTAACAACACTAAGATAACACATAGATATAGCAGTAATAAAACCAGAGGGATTTTGCTATCACAAGAATTTGTTTTCAAAGAAAATGGAAAATGTTTTCTTTAATACACAAGAAAACATTGGTAACTAGAACATATCACAGACTTACCAAGATTATTATATTACCTTAAACATCAGTTTAGCAGCATCATAAAAGTAATTGGCTTTCCGATAGAGTTCTATGGCATCAAGAGTTTTATTCTTTTCCAATAAATGAGATGCATACCTCGCTAACAGGGACCCAATTTCTTTCATACTATGATTTTTAGCTAATTCAACAGCTTTGTTCCACTAGAGGGGAAAAATATACCATTCAGTTACCCAAACATTTATAGTCACAGATGTCATCAAGTTCATATAATAAAGCTTTAAGTTTACAGTAATTAAAAATACTACATCAAAAATTTTTAAAAACTGCTATTTTTTAATAAGTTTAATTAAAATCAGAGCAACTATAGATTCTATAAGTTAAATGTGTGTCAAAATGATTAAATGATATAAGATTTTGATTTACATAGGAAATACATCGAAAAAGGAAAACTTCGAAGTTTATAATCATATTATAATTCAGTTTTGCACCAAGAAGGAGTAAGTAAAACTACATTTGCTTACAGTAAAACAAGACAGGTAATCAGTTAAGAAAATCTTCTATCAGATTTAACATTTAAAAGTTACTTTTAAAAAGTAAATGGAGCTTTATAAAATACTTCAATACTTAAAAAAATACACTGATATTCAGCAATTTCCACAATTCTGCACTTTTAGTTAAGTTCCAGCTCTTAAAAATACCAAATATATGTTTTCTAAAAAGAGACAGGAAAATAGATTTGCCAAAATAAATATTGATAAGGTAACCCAATTCCTTCCTCTTGCAATGACCATCAACTAGTCCTTCTTTGGAAACAAAACCCTAATAAAATACAGATTATGAAATTACTTCCAGACAAGAACTTGCCAGACTAGCAGCATAGGGTTTGTCCCCATATTGAGTTAGTTATGAGCAGGTCACCCTTAATGGTAGCACTTCAAGAGGTAAGTGCAAACTCCAACATTTTCTAGGTCCTCAGCAAAGTAAGAGTGTATCTAGCTCCTTTCACAAAATTCACCTCAACCCACACTGGCAACAGCCTCAGAAGATGAACAGGGACTTCAGTTTTCAGTTCCTTACTTGGTTGAGATGTACACAGGTATCTACCGCTGCCTTTGGCTGATTACACTTCAAAAATGCAGTCACTGCTTGTTCACACATTCCAACCCTCACAAACATCTGTGCTATTTCCTGTAAGGACAGAACATTACTCTCAGATTTCATAGACCAAGGAAATCACTTATATTTTCATTTACAAAACTCCACAGGGACATATGAGTATTAAATTGACTGGTGGTTACAGTCATTTTTCATTGAAACATACACAGGGACAGAGGCTACAAACCAGAAAGGATGCTAAAAAACCAGTGTTTCGCTGGCTCACGCCGCAGATTTGAATTTTAACCAGGTCCTGAGCTTACTGCACTCTTTCCTTCTCCCAGTATAGTAGCAACTTTACAGAAATGTCAGGTTCTGGAACAAACTCCATACCACTGTGTGAAAAACACATTTAGAGCAACCGATGGTATAATCAATGGTCGTCGTTAGAGGCTTCAGGGAAATCTCACATTCACAGCACTTTCACATACCTCTCCAAAGAAACACCCCAGACAAGCCGGCCATTCGTTAGTTCAGGAAGCTAGATCCAAAACAGAGCTCCCTTGCAAGGCAGTGGTGAGGAGGGAGACCACAACAAAAGCCGACCATACCCATCTGGCTTACACTCCACTTTCAGAAAATCAATTTTCTTTTTCTTTCTGAATATCTACTTACTCAGAGCTTTTCTCTCCCTACTCTCATTTCTAAAATATTTGGGGTGGGGCGCCTGGGTGGCTCAGTGGGTTAAATTAAAGCCTCTGCCTTCAACTGACATCATGATCCCTAGGTCCTGGGATCAAGCCCCACATCTGCTCAGCAGGGAGCCTGAGCCTCTCTCTCTGCCTACTTGTGATCTCTGTCAAATAAACAAATAAAATCTAAAAAAAAAAAAAAATTATATGGGGAAAATCATAAAAGTACATTTTGGATCCAATTATCTTTTTAAAAATAATATTTGTATTTTTCTGGTTATAAAGTTACACATTCTCACAGTAAAAAAAAAAAAAAGAAAGAAAGTACAAAAATGTAAAGTTACTCATAATCTTACTACCCATAGGAAATCTATCTCAATAGTCTGATGTTATCTCCTAACATCTTTGTCCTATAAAACTGTATGTATGTGTGAGCTGCTCTAAGCATCATGACCGTCTTATATACAGTTCTGCACCCTGAATTCCCCACTTAAATAGTATGTACATTTTACCATATTATTAAAAACTCCTCCAAAAACTTGATTTAAAGTTTACAATACTAAAAAAAAAATTATACCATATTTTACCATATTATTAAAAAGCTCCTCCAAAAACGTGATTTTAAAATTTGCACTACTAAAACTTTTTAATCATTTTAATTATTTAATTATTATCTATAGCTATAATTACTTAGTATTTACTCAATAAGAATACTTTTCTGGATATTCTATAGCAACATTCTTCTTTGCATCATCGGACACACCTAACTGATGACATTTATGTAGGATACACTGTCCTAATACCCAGGGTTTTAAGTAATTTCAGTTTCTCTCCTACTCAAGAAAGCACAGGACTGAGAAAAAAGGTACCTGAAAATGCCATTATTACAGGGATAACTGCTCTGATTCACAATAGAGAAAACCAAATTATCATATTTCTACTACTCACTCATCTATTAATTGACAAAATTTTTGAGTTAGAACTCACAACCGACATATGTCTAGACCCTGTAGCTGAGAGAGGCTAACTCTACAGGTATTTTACAACTCAGTAATTTACATTTTAGCTAAAACAAATAAAATATAAACTCATTAACACCATTCAGCAATTAAGACGCTTAAAAAGAACATTTGAAACAAAGTTCCACAAAACTCTGCCTTTTGTTTCTTTTAACATTAAATACTTTATTGTTAATATAACCTAATAAAAGTCAAGCTATCTTTTTAAACTTTTGTTATAGCAAATTTCAAATATATACATACACAGCTCAGATCATTTTGAAGCAAATATCTAACAAGAAATCATTTTTGCTGGAAATATTTCATGTGTTCAGCTAACTTTACTTTTTTAAAAAATTTTATTTCTTTTCAGTGTTCCAGAATTAATTGTCAATGCACCACACCCAGTGCTCCATGTAATACATGCCCTCCATTGTTCAGTTAACTTTAAAAGCAATTTTATAAAACTGATAAGACTAGATAATATTGTGAACATGTTAAATTGTGGAAATATGACTAATTTTCCCTCCATTTTCAAGCATTCTATAATACTGACATATTATTCAAACAATTAAAAATATCATTCCACATCTAAGAAACTATAAGATTATAGATTCATTTTAAATTTTCTTCGTGGCAGGGGATGTTTCCTGACTGTAACATAAAAACCTTATAAAATAACCTAACAACTCTAAAAACTACAATTTGTAATACCTACTGGAAGCAACTTGTGGTTTTCTGGAAGTGAACTGGCAAGATTCTCCAATCCTTCATAATCTTCCAACATATAATAACATTCAGCTAGACGTTCCTGGTTCCGGCCTTGTACGTAATATTGTACAGCATTCAACCTACAGAAAATTTTAAAAAGCAAAAACTTTTAAAATTAATGTGAATCTCCTGGTAAATAAGCATTTTCACCAAAAATGTTCCTTCATTAGAATTACTAGTATTACTCTAGTGACCACTTTCAGTTACTGTATGTCTTTGAAGCATATAAAGTGCAGGGGAAAAAAGTCTAACGACTGTGAAGCATATTTTAGCTGCAACATCCTTTGGATATTCTTAAGAAATACTGCTGTAATCTGATATACAGGTTCCAAACACTGACGTAAATAAATAAGCATATTGATTAAAATGAAAACTTCAGAATCAAAGTCAATGATAGCTGAAAACAATCTACAATAAAACAACCAAATATAAAATATTTTTTATACCTTTTTCAGAAGTAAATCATATAATGTCTCTGAAATGCACACTGTGGTCTTAAATAGTAGAAGGCGGCCTGAAGCTAGGCACACATTTTTTGAGTATGAAAACTGCAAAGGATCTCTAGCTCCTCAGTGTGGATCCAAAGCTGTTTGAATTTTAGGATCTGGGAGGGCGGCCTTCGATATCCCCAGCATCACAAGGAATTACCCGGGCAGCTACCATATTAAGTGCCGCCTGAATGGAGAAGGTGGTCCCCATAGGTTACCCACCATTTTTGTCGATCAGCAAAGTAGTCTCCGATGGCGTTGTGGGCTTGTTCTAGGAGAGTGTCATCTGCATCACCAGATCCAGTTTTCAGGAGCTGCAGTACTCTAAACCAATCCCCCAATTTCAGCCGAAGGCCAATAGCAAGATCTCTACAAATGACAACATCTGTTCATTTGACAAATAATTTAACAACTGCTCACCATGTCCAGGTTCAATTCCAAGGAACAAGAATACACAGCAGTGAACTGACAGACAATGTACGTTGCCAAACACTTTAGAAACTTAACCAGGAAAGAAGCAATGGGGGAAACCCGAAATAGGGTAAAGAACATGATTTCCTGCCTTGTATTTTCTTAGAATTCCAATTTCCTAGCCAAATAATGATTTAAATACTAATCATTTCTTTTCATCAATCTCATAGACATAATGAGGCTTATTTAAAAACCACACTTATAAACACATTTGGTTTTATCTTTCTTTTCAGGGTTTGTGCTGTATTAGGTATCCCCTGGAAGTACAAATAATATTAATAAACATTAGACGTAATGTTTACAGCTGAAATGAAATTCAGACGTTATCTTATGTAAGTCTAAAATAAACATAGGAATAAAAACCAATCCCTAAGTACCATTCATTTTTATTTCATGCTCCTTGACAAACTTGACTCCTTGACAGAAACTTAAATAAAGGCCTAAACGAAAAAAGAAAACCCAACTATTGGGCTGCGTAATAGAGGATAAAAGCCCCCAGTCAATGTAGTCTTATGTATGTAAAAATAGAAAAGAAAACGGCCTCCAAATTACAAAATGTAAATTAATGTGGGGCTTGTGGAATCTCCAGCCATTCATTCAAACTGAAATTATTTTCCAAAGAAATGGTATGATACATTTAGTCTACGGTACCTTCCTCATTTGCACAAGAAGATCATGAATGCCGAAGCATTCAGGGAGCCTGTACCTTCCTGACTTACCTTCTGTCCATATCAAGATACATTCTTTCTGCCTCTTCAAACCTGCCGAAGTAGGCAGCAACTTCCGCCTGCTTCATGGACTCACTCTGCAGGTTGCCCAGACGCTTCACAAACTTGATGCCCTGGTAATCTTTGCAGCGCACAAATGCTTGCTCTGCAGTGTGCAAATCCAGTTTCTGAAGAGCTGCTTCAGCCAGTAGGCGCCTTCATTACAAAAAGAAACAGAGAAGCTTATTACAATTACAGATAAACAGGTCTTGAACTAAATTCAATTACTATCCCTATTGCTTCCCGTCAAACACAGTGGGAAGCGACGAACACATTTATACATGTTTCACTTAATATTATGCTCATTTTGAGTACTTCCACATCTGAAGTGAATTTCTATATTTTAAACAGAAAAGCAGGAATGGGCGTCTGCCCCCATGAAGGCTACTACAAGAGTGGGGGACAATCGAGCTGAGACTTTAAAAGCATACACCAGTCATTTGGGAAGATTTTTTATTTTTAAATACCAAAGTCGGGGGTGTGGATTGTCCTCTATGAATTGAGATGCATCTTCAATTCCAACCTTCTCGATCAATGCTCGACTATCTCGCAAGGACCGGATCTCAAAGTTAATTATATAATCCTTGTTTGGATGTTCGGGATTCTAAAAGTAAACATGAGAAGAAAGTCAGTCAAATGGCTGCCTTTAGAGCATGTGTTTCTTTTTTTTACAATAAAACAGACACACACACACACACACACACACACAAACTGCACCACCTTGTAAACCACAATGGGAAGAAAAGCTATTCCAGTGTGTGGGTCTTTCAAGTTGTCTGGAAAACACCCACAACCCACAAGTGAAGTTCCTCCTGCAGCTATGAGGCTGCCCACGGGGAAAAGGCCGTGGTGGAAGAAGGGGTGTCTTATAATTATGCAGCCTCGTTTCCCTCGCTTAAATGTCATGGTCCCAGGAACCACGATCCTCTTCTCGCCCAGAGTCCTGTGGTTTCCATCAGAGCAGAAAACACATGTGCCAGGGCCTCTACCCACAGCCCCCTCTCCTCACTCATGAATCTACTCTTTCCTTGCCAGGAGCAATGAAACTGTTGCTCCCTGTGCTGCTGGGCAGCAGATAAACAAATAAAAGAAAAAGGGTTCGTTTTCCTCACCTCTTTCCTTTTCTTAATTTTGCAAGCTGGCCCCTCCAAAAAAAATTTTTTTGAAGGCCAGCCTTGCAGGAAAGAGCTAGCTAGTGGGCAAACGGTTATAATGAACTCACCAATATCCTACATATTCCAAGAAAAGAAAAAGTGAAACATGCGCCTCAATGGTTCCCAGAACTGAGCTGCGTGTGCCCCTCCTCACCCTGCAACTAAACTATTGCATTCAGAAGCTAATAAGTTCTCCGGGAACTCCCTGGCACAAGACAGAAAGAAAGCAGTATGAAAAGAGCATGAGGTTTGGATTCAAACAGACCTAAGCTCACTGGCTATGTGACAAGTATTTCTAAAACGTGTTACAGTGTGCCCCCTCCTCCCGTGCCCACCCAGGAAGCCAAGGCCATCTTCCCCAAATAGAAACCCAATCATGTCACTCTCCTGTTTTACGCCCCCAGTGACTCCAGGATGTAGTCCAAATTCCACAGAAGGCACACAAGGCCTCTTCCAACCGGGGCCAACCTCCCCCATGACCGCTCCCCTTCCCCATCTCTGCCAGTGCTACCAATTACACACACCAGCTTTGAAGCCAGACGACTTGGAGTCAAATCATGTCTCTGTCTACTGCTAACTGGGTGTCACTGGCAAATTAGTCTATCTCTCCAAGCCTCAAATTCTTCATCAAACAAATGAAGATAATAATCAAACTTACTTCCTTGGAGTTGTGAGGATTAGAAGAGATAACACACATCAAACATTTAGGACAACACCCGACTGTGCTACTCACATCACTCTGACTCAGAACTGACCCAGGGCTCTCTCGCTGCAGACCTCCGAAGGGATACAACTGCCAAAGAGACTACAGCACCCCCATGCCTTGTCTGGTTGCTGAGTTTCTTGTCTATCTCCCAGTCCCTCTACTTGAGGCCAGGAACTGCATCGTGCAGACTGCCAGTAAGCATTTCCTGAGTCAATGAACAGATGAACTTTTGGCAAATCATTTTACCCACTAAGAGCCTTCTTCAGCTAAAAGTGAGGTCTATGTAATATCTACGAAGCATGGTAGTAAGTGCCTTTTGCATAATGCAAAGGAAATGCTTTGCACAAAATGAAGGTAAAACTCTTTTCAAAACAGTTTTAGAGAAAGAAATTCTCAAAAGATGGTCAGTGAAGGCCAAAGTAGATGTTCAAAAGGGTATCTGGAATCAGAAATGGATTATTTTATAAAGCCTGAAAAAAATAGGATAGTGGCCCTGCAAACACAAAGCTATGGAAGTATCCTAGAACTACAAAACACTAAATTGTCAAAAATTTCAATATTTCTTCAGTTCCTCTGCTAATAATATAGAAACAAGGACAACAACAACTAGCTACCACTTTTTGAGCTCATGATCCTAGCACTGTGGTGAGTGCTTTTTACATATTACCTTATACAATAACAATCCTGGAAGATAGGTATTAGTATTTTCACATTTTATAGAGGCAAAAAAAAAAAAATGAGGCTTGTAATCAAGAAAGGAAAATGAAGCTCAGAAAGGTGAAGGAACCTGTCTAAAAGTGGAGCAACTGACAGAGGAGGCTCAATCCACATTCCTGCCAGGGACACTACACTGTCTGGTGAAAAAGGAAATCCCAGCCAAGCTAGCAACAGAAACACTGTTGCTTTTTAATAATTACCTTCATTATCTCATCCAAAAGAACAGATTTAATTTCTAAATCCTCAAAGTTACAAATATATCCAGAAGTCTGAATGGGCTCCTTTAAAGATAAAAACAAATGTTATGTTAAATTGTACAAAATTTTCCTTCGTTTAATATATGATGTTATATTTTATTACCAATGTTTTCAAACCAACAGAAAAGTAGAAAGAATGTCATTAACACCCATATGCCCATCATCTAAATAATTATTAACAATCTGCTAAATATGCTTCAGTCAATTTTTTGGCTGAAGTATTTTAAAGTAAATCAAGTAAATTTATAGACATCATGATATTTTCACCCCTAAATATTTCAGTACATATCTCTGAAAGATAAAGATGTTTAAAAAAAAATGCTCTTTACATGGCCACATTACTATTATTATACCTTATGTAATCAATATTAATTCCCTAATAGCAGCTAATATCAGTCCAATTTTTCTCAATCCAGAAGTGCCCGATACCATGAGATAATTACTATTCATGCAATGCAACATTAAATTTAATTCTTAATAAAACTGACAAACACTATATTTGTATGTAAGCACATATATCAAAGAAATCTTGTACTATACGGAAAAGTCCATCCTCTGTAACATTAGTCAGAGAGCATTCCTGATAGATTTTCTATATAAAAAGATTTAATTTGCCAATATGTAAATATACAAGTCTGTTACACAAGTCTCTTATTCTACTGTTATACAGGCTTATAGAAAAAAAGTGTAGTAAATGCATATTACAATGTAAAGTAGCTACCCTAAATCTCTATAGAAAAAGTAGGTATAAATATTAGGTAAACAAAAAGAAATAAACTCTCAATATACTTACTACCTCCAAGAAAGGATAAGATAACATCTAGTAATGGAAGTAATACCAGAATGCAATTTTTTATAAAATGTATGTATATATCTATATCCTGAAACAGAAATTAAGCAAAATCCAAAGAAAATAACATATTGAATTTATAACTCTGAAACTTAGTTCTTTAAATGTAGAAACTACAAAAATTATGATAGGAAGATACTAAAAAAATGGAAATTAGTTAAAAATGGAATCGAATTTAGTTTTAGTATGTCAAAGTTTAAAAATAAGGCTCTTGCATACATACTAAATGTGATTCTTGAGTCTTAAAGTGATTATTTTCTTTTAAAAAGTAAAAAATTGTTAGGGCGCCTGGGTGATTCAATCAGTTAGGCATACGCTTTCGTCATGATCTCAGGGTCCTGGGGTTGTCCCTGCTCAATGGACAACTGCTTTTCCCTCTCCCTCTAACCCTTTTCCCTGCTTGTGCTCACTCTCTCAAAAAAAAAAAAAAAAAGAAAAAGAAAGAAAGAAAAGAAGAAGAAAGAAAGTAAAAATTGTTGATTACATGAGAAATTTTTACAAAAAACCTTCATTTCTGAAAAAAATTGTACTATGTAAAGGCAAATAATTTATGAGCAATGAACACACAGAGAGAATCAGAACAAAATTTAATTCAAATGAAAGAATATGGGCACCTGAGTGGCTCAATTAGTCAAGCGACTACCTTCAGCTCAGATCGTGATCCCAGAGTCCTGGAATCAAGTCCTGCATTGGGCTCCCTGCTCGGCAGGCAGTCTGCTTCTCCTTCTGACTTTCCCCCTCTCATGCTCTCTCACTGCCATTCTCTCTCTCTCTCTCTCTCAAATAAATAAATAAATAAATAAATAAAATCTTTTTAAAAAAAGGATATAATAACATATTTCTTGTAAATTATAAAGGCCTTTTGCATACCTGGATTATTTTGATACTACATATGTATCCAAATATACCTACAAAATTGTTTTATATTTGGCTATATGAAAAAACAAAGCAAGGTAGCCAAAAAATAAAGTCATAAAAGATGATATGTGGATAAAAAGTTATACCAAAAATAAAGAGAAAGGAAGAAAATACAGGAAGGAGGAGAAATAAAAAAATTAAGAGTTTCCAAAATAGTCTATTGGCATGTAAGCAAATCTGCAAATATTTGTGTAATTCAGATTTTAAAAAAGTCTTCTGGGGTGCCTGGATGGCTCAGTCAGTTAAGCAGCTGCCTTTGGTTCAGGTCATGATCTCAGGCTCATGTTGGGCTCCTTGCTCAGCAGAAAGCCTGCTTCTCCCTCTCCCTCCACTTGCTGCTCTGCCTACTTGTGCTCCGTCTCTCTCAAATAAATAAATACATAAAATCTTTTTTTAAAAGTCAACTTCTGCTTGATCTCAACTAATTCTCTTTATTTTCCAAAATTCACTAGATAATCCACCCACATTTCAACTAAATATGAAGTTTTAAACCAGTGACTGACAAAAGCAGGACATACCCCTAGGCAGTGTGCAAGAAATTTATTTTTATCAAGAAAGTATTTAAAGCTTCACTAATCTATACTATATTATGTCCTCTTATTCAGTACATAAGTCAGAAGGTCTCATAACATGTAAAATATAACAGGTACCCTACAAGTGCTAATTCCCTCAATCCTAGCACATTGTGACATACTGAAGTTTGTATATACCTAGCTAAGTGGATTTAGGGATTATAGTTTCTCATTTTTAACTAACCCTCATAAATTGGACATGTGGTTTAAAAATCCTCCCACAAAGAATCTGGGGATTAGCAGGCTACCCATAATGCAAGGACCAGCAAACAAGGCAGAACAGTCACCTCCCTCGCCCCTCGCCCAGATTCCAGGGTTAGCCACATTACAAAGTGAAAACAATGACAGTCTAATCAGGTCTGACAAAAAGTTGGTTAAAAAGTGAAAATTATCAACAAGACTATAAAACATGAGACCTACACTTAGTTAATAATTCCACACTCTATTAAAGTGTACATTATGCTTGAGAAACTAGCTAAAGGTAGCATGAACCCTAACACCATGACATTTTAAAATAAAGTTTACTTCCTGTTATTTTTTTTCTCAGTCTTTTAAAATTTCTATTTCAGGGATGTGATTCATAATTTACTTGTATTAAATAGTAGATCATGTATATAATTTCCAAATAAATAATTATGCACATATGAAGGTATACATACAAAAGTTTGGAAACCCCTTGCTTGGTAAAGAAGTGTGTAAAAATGAGAGGGTGAATGACAAAAATATGAGAAATGAAAGGAATATGAATATGAAATAGCATCAGTGAGAGGGAAGATTCAAGAAAAAGACTAAAAAGCTGAATTAGTACCTTTAGAGGATCACTGGAGATAAAAATGATCGAGCAGGGAATATCAACATCAAATACTCATTTCCAAATTCTCAAAGAAAATGTGCTTTATCAGTGAATTACAACTTCACATACAAATGGCACCTTTTTTTTTTTGGCATATAAAAGAAAACTCTACAACTTAAAAGTATGAATCTAGAATTCATAATAACACTCAAATGGATAAAAACACATTAACTATTATCTGTCAAATAATAGCCTACCTCCTGAATAATAAAAGAATATGATGCCCTAAAACAGCCCCAGTAAATTCGGTTTTGAAAAGTGTGTCCTTACGTGATCAGTCAATAAGCAGCTACCGGAATGAACAGCACAGTAACTAACCAAGCAGGCATCACAGCCAGCCAGTGTCCTCATGAATGAAAGAACAGCAGGATTTATAAAGAAATCCAGTCAGTGGTAAGGTTGAAAGAAATGCATCTAGCTCTAAATCCAACAGAAACTGAACTACTCGCCAAGCCAGAAAACAAACTCAAAAAGAAAAAGAAAAAAAAAAAAGCCGATCAGTTAAAACTAAGAATCACTTTGCACGAGGCCAAGATATCTTTTCCCCTGGTGCTAGACTCAGCATGTGTGCTACACACACATTGTGAAAGCCAGGCCTAACACTCTACTTGTCCGGGCATATGATTTCTGACTTAGTACACACGGGGCCCACAACAGAAAAAGGACCCCCACATTCAAAACGTATTCCTCTCCCTTCCTCAGGGTAATCCTGTGGTTACATGTCAAATTTTCACACTTGTTTTGTGGCAAGCATCAAATTTCCCTTGGACCCTTGACAGAAGCCCCTGCTTACAGGTTAAATGCAGCAGCCCCGAATGCCTTTCCTTTAAACCATACTCAGGGACTAAAAATTACAAAGATCCTTAAGGCTCCTAAAAGCTTTAACAAAGCCTTTGGGAGTGATTTATATCAGGTCATTTCACAACCCAAAGATCGTGAATAGAGCCAAAATGGGGAAATGTGAAAATAATTTAGGATATTAAAGGGACAAATAGGTTACCACTAAATAAATTACCCTAGAAGATCTTTGGCACCTCAGGGGCCCAAGCATGCAATTTCTTTCCAAAAATCTAACTGTAAATCCACACATCAATTAATGACATACAGCATTTATCAACTTATCTCTTATTATTTACTTCCGTTGCGTATAGCAAGCATAGAGAAAATTCCAAACTGAAAATCCATTAATTATTCAAAAATTACATAAAAGGTTTATTTCAATGATGCTTTGATTAGGCTACCACGCAAATTATTCTGAATTTCCTAAACACGAATGCGAACAGCGATGCAGAGCAGACCAAGTGACAGGAAAATTCCAAGCTTAAAAATGAGCCGATGTGAGCTGCAAGTAGAAAATCCAAAAATAACTTAAAAATTAGTGAGCAAGGGGCTTCCTGATACTCCAGACAGGGCAGTTTAATCACTGCACACTTGCATATTCATAAAATTATCAGGGTGAAAAAGGCCAGGATTCATGGTTGAAAGAGCGGTTATAAATATAAATACGACCAACGCAGCACAAGTGCAGGCGGACAGAGAGGCAAAAAAGAAAAGCACAAAGACATTTCAAAACCACATTTCCTTGGTTAGGTTGTTTTAAGCAATTTTGGTAAATGTTACTACTGATTTTCTTTTCTTCCTGAACTCTGACAAAGAAAAAATAAAGACTATATATTAGAGACCCATGGCTCCATCTTTCAAAAAGAACAGATAAATGCTTAGGAAGTGCCTTTCAGAGAAAGCAGAGACTATTTAAAGAATCAGTATTATTCCCACTTAAGACCAAACACGTTACAACTCCACAGAGATGTTTCTATATATTTTCAGAAATTCATGCAACCAACACCAACAAACCTCTTAAGGAAACAAAAGGGAAATCGGTTTCGGTATCTGGCTTATTATTTATGTACTGCTAACGCTCCTTTCTTGTGTTTACCTCAGGATCCAAGTTTCTGAAAACATACATTCTTGTCTTCTCCATCATTGCAAACAAATCCGGATTGTCTTTGGCCCACTTCATATCCCAGACATCTTTCCGCTCCAATTTTAACAACTCGCCAATGACTTGCTGTCCCGTGCTGTCTGTTACCCGAGCATCCAAGTCAAAGAAAGTGAGAATGCCTGAGATGTCTATGATAGCCAGACGACTACAAGTAATGGCATTGGAGAAGGGAAACAAAATTGTAAAATGATGATCAGAAATCACAAATATAATGACCCATTACTGTTCTGCAAAATCAGTTCATCTGAATCTGGGAAGAAGGCAGAAATGGCTTAAAGAAATAACTGGCTTTAAACAAATTCTTACAAATTTGATAGAAGACTTGGACTACTCTTCATTTTGCTTCCTTGTGAGGAAAAAATATCCAAGGGAATTAAAGCAACTGACATGCAAACAATTTAAAGTATTACATCAGGATTTCTATATTTTGCCCAATTAAAGAAAAAGATCTAAACAAAGTATAATACAACTATTGAAATATAAATATAGTATAGTAAAATCACATGAACTGTAAGACAAGTTTAAAACAAACACACATCTTTGTATTTTTATATAAATCCAACAATCCTAGTTGATAACTTCTAAACCCAACAACTACATGAGGAGAATTTTCAGACTTACCTAGAGTTGCAGTTCAAGGATAACTGGTAGGCTCGACAATTGAGGGAATATTTTTGAATTAAACCAACATTGGGAAGACTATATCTCTGAATGGTGCCAGATTCACGACCCTATGGAAATTATTTTTGATTATTAAAGCATATTTACATAATGAAATTAAATTACAAATACAGGTCTCTCTATATGTTCATACATTTGTTTCCAAAACCAAAGTGATGCTGTCATAACTAATTCCCAATTCTGACGTTAAATCACATTACTGATTACATATGTATCTTCTAATTTAATCAAAACCCTTTCAAAGTGGCTGAAGGTGATCTTTTTTTCATGTAGCATTCAAAAAAGAAGTCAGAAATCTAGCTGTTCCATAATACATAAATACTTATATCACAAGGAAGAAATAACAAGGGTTGTTTACATTTGTTGTCTAGGTTAATATGCAGGGTACATGAAAAGCTAAAATACAAAGCACTTATTGAATTAAATTTCATATAAAATCATATAAGATCACTATATGAAACAGCTGTTATTGAAATTGTCTGTATTTTTCATCTATAGCCACTTATCTGATACTAGTTAGTGGCAAAAGGAGATGGTCAGAATGCAATGATACAATGAGTATTAATTTAAATGGGTCTAAAAATAAAATATAAGGCCGCCTGGGAGGCTCAATTGGTTTAATGTCTGCCTTCGGTTCAGGTCATGATTCCAGGATCCTGGGATCGAGCCCCGTGTTGGGTTCCCAGTGGGAAGTTTGCTTCTCCCTCTCCACCATCCCCTGGTTCATGCTCTTTCTCTATTGCAAATAAATAAATAAAATCTAAAATAAATAAAACAGTATAAATTACTAAGCAACTCTGTGCAAGCCTTAACAGATCAACAGTTGGTGTAACAATCAAGAGAGAACTGTGTTTTTCAAACCCTTCTGTGCCTCTGGCCATGACAACAGGACAAAGCAGAGAGGGCCCCACTCGGCCAATCTTTCCCGCTCCCCATTTTAATCAGAGTGGCATTGTTCTTGCAGCATGATTCTCAAGAGGGGCCAACCAGAAAGCCTGGAAGGGGGAGGGGGATATTTTTTAATGTACAGAAGGGCAGTATGGGTTTCAGAAGGTTTACCATATTGGAGAATGAAATTTTGTTTTTGAAAAAAGGGGTCCTGTTTCAAAGGTTTGAAAAAGTAATCGTTCTAAAACCTTCTCCATTTCAATGGCAAAAAGAAGTTTAAAGTGCAGAAGATATTTTCTCCATTAAACTTCTGGCTGGTATTAAACTATCTGAGTACGTTTCTTTAGGTAGACTCTGTCATTTAGGAATTGTGTCAGTTTTTGTGATTAGTTTGAGTTGCGTGTTATTTATTTCTGCAAATGTCAGAAACACAGCTAACACAACAATAACAACAAAACCTGCCATACAACAAAAAAATCTAAAAAGAAAAGAAAAGGCTCTGTAAGACAAACTGCTATAAAAACCCTGATGAGGAAAAACAAATACTACCTTCTTAGGACTTTGTCCCCCACAAAATTATCTAATGGCTAAAGAATGTAACTAAATACACACTATTAAGGCTCTGATTACATAATTCAAATTCAAGGGCTCCACCAGCATTACTAAAGTAAAGAAAACATTTAGTTCTAAAATTAATATTTTCAAATGTTAGAGCTCAAGAAAAGACACTGTAACAGTGATTTTATTTGAAAACTTTGCCCTAGACTTCTTCGCTTTACTGGTTAGCAAACACACTACCTCTTCATTTTACGTTTTATGAAAGTAGCTGAGCCAAAACCCTTCTCTAACACAAAACAGAAGGCCACAGAGAAGAGGGAGCTTTCGAAGACCTGCTACCACGGTCCAATCCATCCCGCACCCGCCAACCCTTGTGTGGCTCCTTCAACCCAGTGTCAAACTCTCCCCAGCGGGCCAATTTTAAAGACAGCTATTTTTGCAAATGCTTAACAATTTGTGAAGCAATCTTTAAAACTTTCTTACTTCTCATGTTGGACTTAGTAAGCCAGGTGCCCACAAGATGATATTCAAATCCGAAACATATTACTGGAATCTATATTTATAATTTAAACAATTATTATTCATAAAATCAGTTTGCTTCAAACTTACCACAATCAGTGTCTTATCAGATGCAGTTATGGCACAAATTGGATCCCGGGTACCCTAAAATAAATCGTTATTCTGTAACAAATATTTATTGAATGACTAATCTGACATGAGGTAGTAGGCAATTCGCCTAGAAAAATTCTCCAATATATTTATTGACTTAAGATTTACTTAATGAGTACCTACTATGTGCTAGACACTGAACTAAGCACTGGAGACACTCAGATAAAATCTTTCCCTTCAGGGATTCCTCAAAAGCCTCCTGGGGAAGACAGCGAGCCCGACACCTTATTACAGTACAGTATGACACAAGTAGAGATGTGCTCGGGAATTACGAGCGCGACAGGAAGGAACATCTCACATACACAGAAAAGCACAGGGAGGCAAAACCCTGAGCTCAGACATAAAAGTACAGATTGTGGAAGGACAGACAGCTCGTGCCAGAATGAGGAAGGGGAAGTAGTGGCACAGTACTTCAACAGCCTGGATGGATCCCAAGGGCTTATATGCTTAGTGCGAAAAAGTCAATTTCAAAAGGTTACACGTTATATGATTCTCTTCATTTGAAAAATTCTCAGAGTGACAAAACCAGAGACAGAAACCGATTCATGGTTGTCGTGAGGCAGGGACAGGGTGGAGAGCAAGTGCAAAAATGGAGAACTAGCATGAGGCAAGTCCGTGCCCGATGGTGAGATTACATAAAACTGCACGCATACATGTACATGTCAAAACTAGTGAAACTGAAACAAGGAATCGGGTGGCAGTCCAGTGAAGAGTGTCATTACCAATAGCAATTTCCTGTCTTTGATATTATCCCAGTTATAGAAGATGTTACCCCTGAGGGAAGCAGGGTAAAAAGGTTCTACGTGCTGTATCTGTGCAACCTCCCGAGAGCCTATTATTATTTCAAAAATGGTTTTAAAAATCGAGGGGAAAAAAGGAGACTGAGATAAAAGCTTTTCAGAATAGACATTTTTTAAAGAATTACTAGAATAACATGCTATTCAGTAAAAAAATAATTATTTGTCAGATGTCAAAATAAAATTACAGTATTTCAAAACTTACAGATACTGACATTTGCTGCAATCGCCTACCTGAATTGCTTTACTATAATCAAGCACCCCATCCACTGATCCAGAAGGAGTATCATCAACATGATAAATTCTGGGGGAAAAAAAAAAGGTGATCATTTCAAAGATGGTCTAAGTACAGGTTATGCCATTTCACAATCTCTAGAACAATTAAAGGACTGGATGACACCAATGAATACTACTACGTAACCTAAATGTCCTGATTATTTTAAAGAGTTCTTGACACAGCTAGATCCCATAAAGGTAAAAACTACCTGCCAGGTGTTTACTAGTTATGCAAATGATATGTTCCTGAAAGTTATGCCAAAAACTTATTTGGACATTGAATCACATATTTCCAATGCACTTTATTAAGCCCCAACAGATTATTTTACCTTACTCTGCAAATGAACATCACTCAGAAATAACTTCAATACACTAAGTTTCTCTGTCATTTCTCTATAATTTCCCTTCTGTCAATGTGCTTAATAAAGGTAAAGCTTAAAAGTATTTGGGAAGCTCTAATTAATGGAATTTTTGTCCTGAAATAAAGAATCATTCTTATGTTCCCTGTGTTGTGAGGATGAACTACTTTTGGACTTTCCCCATCTGATACCTTCAGTACCTTCAATATAATACTCTTCACACCATAGCATCTCCACTTTACTTGTCTCCCCCACCAGCTGAGGAGGCAAAGACTATGTGCCTAGCCCAGTGTGACACACTGTCAGGTGCTCTATGTTTGCTGGGAAAATATGAAACGAATGACGGCGAATAGGGAAGGCACATCGCAGAGTAGCTATGAGGCCCTGGGCAAGCCTCTAAGCCTCAATTTCTCCATGTGGAGAATAAGGGCAACCTTTGCAGGGTTTTTTAAGAGGCATAAATAAAATGATGTTTGTAAAGCACATATGAACAGAGCCTGATCAAGAAATCGTAGATGGAATATAGGCACAACAAAATTAAGCCATTTTCTCTCTTTAAAATATCATGAAATTTTATCACTGTTAAATTGAAATCGTGCTTATACTTTTGTCAGTATAATGAGATCAAATGTTAAATAGAAATGTATTAAATGCAGAAAGAAAACATATTTTAAAAAAGAAAATAAATTTAGAGGTGCCAGGATTCTGCATTGTAATACATTGCTATTAAGTATATGCAGCTACTACTTCTACTTAGTTATCACAAAATAAAAGTCAAAGGTCAGAATAGGAGGTCTCCCAGGAGATCATGTGACCACCTTCCATCTCTTAAAACAAGTAGAGTACTACAAGAAAGGCCAATCTGAGTGTTTCAGAGCCAGATCAAGCCAGATCAACCAGATCTATGTCCCATTTCTACTTATCAGCTGGTGACCTTTGGCAAATAATTTAAGCTCCTGTGTCTTAGTTTCCTCTCTGAAACAGGATTAATAAGAGTACTGACTAGGCTTACTGTAGTGTCTAGCATATTAGAAGTATTCTTTTCTTACTACCATCATCCACCATATTTCACAGATGAGAAAATTGAGGCCCAGAGAGAACCTGCCCAATCACTAGAACTTGTAAGTGTGTCTCAGATAGAAAGAAAGGGAGATGCTGCCATCTTAAAACCAGAATATCTTTCGCTGGCTCTCAGAGGAACTTACTCTACTTACTCTATGAAGAGGCTAGACTTTTCAGTTCCAACTTTATCCTAAGACCTCCCAGCAGACTGTGGCTCTTTTACTTATTATTGCTACCACTGTCACATGCTCTCCTGGAAAGAGGCCAAAGATTCTTTCTAGTTAGACTTTCAGAACTACTGAGAAAGCAAGATATAGTTTTTCAACTATTCTGGGAGTTTTGTTATGTTTTGTTTAGAGAGGGAGAAGTTGGGAAGGCGGGGGGGTGGGAGACAGAGAGAGAATTTAACTGGCTCCATGCCCAACACAGAGCCAGACACGGGGCCTCAATCTCCCAACCCTAAGATCATGACCTAAGCCATAACCAAGAGTCAGACACATAACCAACTGAGCCACCCAGGTGCCCCTCAACTTTTTTTTTTATTTTGTTTTGTTTGGGGTTTTTTTAGTTTGTTTGTTTTGCTTCCACATGAATTCATGTATCTAAAATATTTACTGGGGACATTTCTCTGATCTTAGTACAAGAGTGAGGGAAGGGAAGATGGCATTAAGATCTCAAGCATGTGTGAGGGAAGATGATCTGACATGACCCCTACTGCCCACTCCCACCATCACAGGCCTATGCCCTGATTAAGAATTATTAGCTTAGAACAGTCAACAAAATGCTTTATTTAAAGGCTTACGGTAATAACAAAAGGCCAAAAAAAGTATCACCAACAGAGACAATATAACTGACAAAACACAGTAAATGGATCTGCACCTTGAAACTTACTAAAGGGAATTCCCCCCATCCTAGCTCCTAATTTCTCCATGTGGTAGAGCCCCCTCTATCACTTAACCCCAGCCCCCCTCGAATCAAGGGCAAGAGAAAGAAGCCAAGTGACCACTTCGCCCCACCTGAAGACTTCCTCCCTAAGAACCTGCCTTTCTTATGGAGATTGATACTAGAATCATCCCCACCCTTCTGGAAAGACCCATACAACTAACCCATAAGAATGAAGCTTTGGTTAGATTTTCAACTGAATAATCATATTTATGGTTTATCCTAATATGGTAAGAGTAAATGAGTGAGAATAGCTATTTCCTTATAAAAACACAGATTTCCACTCTTCATCTCCAAGGGCTGTCTTTTATTACACCACGCTACCTCTCATTTATTTTGATATTTAAACAAATAATTTGAAAGGTTTTGAAATTAATGGAAAAATATTATTTTTAGTAACCAAAACAATTTACAGTTCTCAAGCATGACAATTTATAATTAACTATGTCTGATTTAAATGTGATATGGTTGAGCTACTAAAAACCATGCATCAAAAGATATACCTTTCTCTCCCTTCTTTTCGAGACCGTGTGATCTGATTAATTTCCAATGCTGTGAGCTTCTTTGCCACACGATACTGCCAGGTATAAAATGCTTCTTTCGAAGCTGCTATCACATGGGTTTTGGTCATTGCAACAAATAATGGTACTATTAAAAAGAGCATTAAGACAATTAAGTTAGTTACATAGACACATAGAATGTTTGTGCTACAAAAGAATTGAGTGAGCACTGCGTTCAACCCCACATGTCAGACAATATACCTCACACACAGTCTCTGAAATCAAAAAAGAATCAAAGGCTTGTGGAACTATACAAAAACATTACATCAAAATGGATCAAAGATCTAAATGTAAGAGCTAAAACTACAGAAGTCCGAGGAGACAAAAAAATTAGAAATAATCTTTGTGATGGTGGATAAGACAAGAGTTCCTTAGACATGACACTAAAAGCACAAGCAATGAATCAAAAAGGAGATAAACTGGACTTCATCAAATTAAAAACATTTGTGCTTCAAAAGACTTTTTTTCAAGATTTTATTTATTTGAGACAGAGAAAGATAGTAAGAGAAAGCATGAGCAATGGGAAAGGGAGAAGCAGGGTCCCTGCTGAGAAGGAAACCCAACAGGGGGCTCAATTCCAGAGCCCTGAGATCATGACCTGAGCAGAAGGCAGATGCTTAACTGAGCCACCTAAGCACCCCAACATTTGTGCTTCAAAGGACACCATCAAAAAAGTGAAAAGATAACCCACAGAAGAAAATATGTATAAATCGTGTTTGTGATAAGAAATTGTTTCTAGACTATGTAAAGAGCACTTACAATTCAATAATAAAAAGATAAATAGCCCGATTTAAAAATGGGCAAAAAAAAAAAGGAGCAAAATGGCAGAGGAGAAGACCTAATTTTGTCTGATCCCAGGAATTCAGCTAGATAGTTATCAAACTACTCTGAACACCTACAAACTCAACAGGAGATCAAAGAAAAGGATAGCAGCAATTCTATGAAGAAAAGCGACACTTTCTGGAAAGCAGGAAGTGCAGAGAAGTGAATCTGAGGGGATATTCCAGAAGTTAGACCGCCGGGGGAAGAAGCTTCCATTAGCTGGCTCCAGGCAAGTGAGAGAGCAGCGGAGCATGAAATCAGCACTTTTAGAAGTCTGCTCTGTGGAGGGACATCACTCCAGTGGCTAAGCGGGGGGTGGAGTCCTCGCTGGGACAGTGTGATCTCAGGACCCTTGGAGGTCACAGAAAGACTGGGGGTGTCTGAGTGTGATAGAGCTCCCCGGTATTGGAGCAGGAAAGCTGGCTGCAAAGACGAAGCCAAGGGGTGGGCTCTCAGCTACGGATTGCCATAAACCATGATCCAAGGCATAGGCCACTGCTCTTTGAACAGGGACCCCACAAGTGGCAGATCTGGAGAGACCCCTCCTTTCCTCCACCAGGAAGAACAGTGCGGGAGCGCACTGCAGGAATCTGCTGGGTTTGGACACTCCAAACAGGGCCGTGCGCCAGAGATAGAAACACTCGGTCATAGCCCAAGTGAGCACAAGTGTGGCCAGAGACCAGGGAGATGGGAGGGATTGACTGCTTTTCTCTGAAGGCACACTGAGGAGTGGGCCCTGAGCTCTCAGCTCCTACAGGCCGGATATTGGGAGGCCACCATCCTCATTACCCTCCTCCAAAGCAGATTACTTAGCATGGCACTGACTAGAGTGGTACAATTAGCCTCAGGCAGACATTTGAGAATCATGGCAATGGGCCCCTCCCCCAGAAGATCAGCAAGAACATCCAGCCAAGACCAAGATTACTGATCAATGAGAACATCAAAACTCCCACGCTAGGGACATAGAGCACAGAGAATTCATGGCTTTTTTCCCCTGACACTTCAGTCTTCCAAAGTTAAATTTTTAAAATTTTCTTTATTTTTTTCTTTTTAATTTTTTTTAATTTATCGTCTTACCTATCTTAACCATCTTAACACCTTTTTTGAAATCTTAATTTTCATTTTTATACTCATACTCTATCCCTTCATTGTACTTAATCTCATTTTTTGTATATATATGTTTCTCTTTCTTTAAAATTTTGGGATACAGTTTCTTCTAACAGACCAAAAGATACCCTAAATCTAGTGTATGGCATTGTGCTAGTCTCCTGCCTGATCATATTCTCTCTCTCTTTTTTTTAGATGTTTTTTCCTTTCTTTTTTGAACCAACTTCTTGTCAATTTCTTTTTTAGAATCTTTTAATTTTCATCTTCACAGTCACATTCCATCCATTCATTGTGTTTACCCTTGTGTGTGTGTGTGTCTGTGTGTGCGCGTGCGTGTGTGAATATATATATATTTTTGTGAATATATATATATATTTTTTTTTCTTTCTTTCTTTAAAATTTTAGGAGGCAGTTTCTTCTAACAGATCAAAATATACCCAAAATCAAGTATGGGGCTCTGTTCTTTTCACCAGCCTGATCATACATTTTTTTCTTCCTTTCTTTTCCCCCTGGTTTTGAGTCTCTTCGATTTGTTTAGTGTATATTTTTCTGGGGTTGTTGTTGCCCTTTTAGAATTTTGTTCTCTCATTTACCTATTCTTCTCTGGACAAAATGACAAAGTGGAAAAACTCACCTCAAAAAAAAGAACAAGAGGCAGTACCAACTGCTAGGGACTTAATCAATTGGGACATAAATAAGATGTCTGAACTAGAGTTCAGAATGATGATTATAAAAATGCTAGCTGGGCTTGAAAAATGCATAGAAGATACTAGAGAATCCCTTTCTGGAGAAATAAAAGAACTAAAATCTCACCAAGTTGAAATCAAAAAAGCTAGTAATGAGGTACAATAAAAAATGGAGGCTCTTATTGCTAGGACAAATGAGGCAGAAGAGAGAACTAGGGATATAGAAGACCAAATGATGGAGAATAAAGAACCTGAGAAAAACAGAGATAAACAACTATTGGATCACAAGGGGAGAATTCAAGAGATAAGTGATACTGTAAGATGAAACAGTATTAGAATAACTGGGATCCCTTTATGGACATTGGGGAAAGTATGTGCTATGGTGAGTGCTATGAAGTGTAAACCTGGCAATTCACAGACCTGTACCCCTGGGGCTAATAATAAATTTTATGTTAAAAAAAAAGAAGAGTAATTGGGATCCCAGAAAAGGGGTGGGGGAACAGAAGGTATATTGGACCAAATTCCCCTTAATTTGGGGAAGGAAAAAGGCATCAAAATCCCGGAGGCACAGAGAACCACCCTCAAAAACTATAAAAATAGGTCAACACCCCATCATCTAATTGTGAACCTAACAAGTCTCAAAGACAAAGAGAAAATCCTGAAAGCAGCTGGAGACAAGAAGTCTGTAACTTAAAACAGTAGAAATATTAGACTGACAGCAGATCTGTCCACAGAGAACTGGCAGACCAGAAAGAACTGGGATGACATAGTCAGAGCACTAAATGAGAAAAATATGCAGCCAAGAATACTATACTCAGCTAGGCTGTCATTGAAAATAGAAGGAGAGATAAAAAGCTTCCAGGACAAACAAATACTGAAAGAATTCGCAAACACCAAACCATCTCTATAGGAAATATTTAAAGGGGTCCTCTAAGCAAAGAGAGAGCCTAAAAGTAACATAGACCAAAAAGGAACAGAGACAATACACAGTAACAGTCACCTTATAGGTAATATAATGACAATAAATTCTTATCGTTCAGTAGTTAAGCCTGAGTGTAAATGGGCTAAATGCCCAATCAAAAGACAAAGGGTATCAGAATGGATTAAAAAAACAAGACCCATTAATATGCTATTTGCAAGAGACTCATTTTAGACCCAAAGACACTTCCAGATTTAAGGTGAGGGGGTGGAAAACAATTTACCATGCTAATGGACATCCAAAGAAAGATGGGGTGGCAATCCCTGTATCAGATAAATTAGATTGTAAGCCAAAGACTATAATAAGAGATGAGGAAGGGCAATATATCATACTTAAAGGGTCTGTACAACAAGAAGATCTAACGGTTTTAAATGTCTATGCCCCTAACATGGGAGCAACCAATTATATAAGCCAATTAATAACAAAATCAAAGAAACACATTGACAATAATACAATAATAGTAGGGGACTTTAACACCCCCCCATGAAGTGTACAGACCATCTCAGCAAAAGATCAACAAGGAAATAAAGGTTTCAAATGACAAACTGGACTAGATGGATATCACAGATATATTCAGAACATTCCACCCCAAAGCAACAGAATACACATTCCTCTCTAATGCACATGGAACAATCTCCAGAATAGATCACATCCTGGGTCACAAATCAGGTTTCAACCAGTACCAAAAGACTGGGATCATTCCTGCATATCTTCAGACCACAAAGTTTTGAAACTAGAACTCAACCACAAGAGGAAAGTTGGAAAGAACTCAAATACATGGAGGCTAAAGAGCATCTTACCAAGAATGAATGGGTCAATCAGGAAATTAAAGAAGAATTTTAAAAATTCATGGGAACAAATGAAAATGAAAACACAACTTTTCAAAAATCTTTGGGATGCATCAAAGCCGCTCCTAAGAGAAAAGTATATAGGAATACAAGCCTTTCTCAAGAAACAAGAAAGGTCTCAAATATGCAACCTAACCCTACCTAAAAAAGCTGGAGAAAAAACAGCAAATAAAGCCTAAACCCAGCAGAAGAAGAGAAATAATAAAGATAAAAGCAGAAATCAATGAAATAGAAACCAAAAGAACAAAAGAACAGGTCAACGAAACCAGGAGCTGGTTCTTTGAAAGAATTAGTAATGGTGCCTGGGTGGCTCAGTGGGTTAAAGCCTCTGCCTTTGGCTCAGTTCATGGTCCCAGGGTCCTGGGATGGAGCCCCACATCAGGCTCTCTGCTCAGCAGGGAGCCTGCTTCCTCTCCTCTCTCTCTCTCTCTCTCTGCCTGCCTCTCTGCCTACTTGTGATCTCTGTCAAATAAATAAATAAAATCTTAAGAAAAAAAATATTGATAAACCCCTGGCCAGACTTACCAAAAAGGAAAGAGAAAGGACCCAAATTAATAAAATCATGACTGAAAGAGGAGAAATCACAACCAACACCCAAGAAATACAAACAATTATAAGAACATATTATGAGCAACTATACGCTAGCAAATTAGACATCTGGAAGAAATGGATGCATTCCTAGAGACTATAAACTACCAAAACTGAACCAGGAAGAAATAGAAAATCTGACAGACCCATAACCAATAAGGAATTTGAAGCAGTAATCAAAAATCTCCCAACAAACAAGAGCCCAGGCCCAGATGGTTTCCCAGATAAATTCTACCAAACATTGAAAGAAGAATTAATACCTATTCTCCTGAAACTGTTATAAAAAATAGAAATGGAAGGAAAACTTCCAAACTCATATCATGAGGCTGAAACCAGAAAAAGACCCCATCAAAAAGGAGAATTACAGATCAATACCCCTGATGAACATGGATGCAAAAACTCTCACCAAAATACTAGCCCATAGGATCCAAGAGTACACTGAAAGGATTATTCACTATGACCAAGTGGGATGTATTCCTGGGTTGCAAGGCTGGTTCAACATCCAAAAATCAGTGTGATATAATACATTAACAAAAGAAAGAACAAGAACCATATGATACTCTCAACAGATGCTGAAAAAGCAATTGACAAAGTACAGCATCCTTTCTTGATCAAAACTTTCTTGATCACAGTGTAGGGACAGAGGGTACATATCTCAGTATCATAAAGGCAATCTATGAAAAACCCACAGTGAATATCATTTTCAATGGGGAAAAACTGAGAGCTCTTCCCCTAAGGTCAGGAACATGGCAGGGATGTCCACTATCACCACTGCTATTCAACATAGTACTAGAAATAGTAGCCTCAGCAATCAGACAACAAAAAGAAATAAAAGGCATCTAAATCAGCAAGGCAAAGAAGTCAAGAAGGCAAAGAACTCACTCTTTGCAAATGATATGATACTTTCTGTGGAAAACCCAAAAGACTGCACTCTAAAACTACTAGAACTCATACAGGAATTCAGTAAAGTGTCAGCATATAAAATCAATGCACAGAAATCAGTTATACTTCTATACACCAACAACAAGACAGAAGAAAGAGAAATTAAGGAGTCGATCCCATTTACAGTTGCACCCAAAACCATAAGATACCTAGGAATAAATCTAACCAAAGAGGCAAAGAATCTGTACTCAGAAAACTATAAAGCATTCATGAAAGAAATTGAGGAAAACACAAAGAAACAGAAAAACATTCCATGCTCATGGATTGGAACAACAAATATTGTGAAAATATCTATGCTACCTAGAGCAATCTACACATTTAATGCAATCCCTATCAAAATACCATCAACTTTTTTCAAAGAAATGGGACAAATAATCCTAAAATTTATATGGAACCAGAAAAGACCCTGAATAGCCAAAGGTATGTTGAAAAAGAAAACCAAAGCTGGCGGCATCACAATTCCAGACCTCAAGCTCTACAAAGCTGTAATCATCAAAACAATATGGTACTGGCACAAAAACAAGAGACATAGATCAATGGAACAGAACAGAGAGCCCATAAATGGACTCTCAAATCTATGGTCAACTAAGTTTCTTCAACAAAGCAGGAAAGAAAAGTCCAATGGAGAAAAGATAGTCTCTTCAACAAATGGTGTTGGGAAAATTGGACAGCCACATGCAGAAGAATAAAACTGGACCATTTCCTTACACCACACACAAAAATAGACTCAAAATGGGTGAAAGACCTCAATGTGAGACAGGAATCCATCAAAATCCTTGAGGAGAACACAGGCAGCAATCTTTTCGACCTCAGCCACAGCAATTTCTTCCTAGAAACATCACCAAAGGCAAGGGAAGCAAAGATAAAATGAAGGACAAAATGGCAAGGGAAGCAAGGACAAAAATGAACTATTGGGACTTCATCAAGATAAAAAGCTTTTGCACAGCAAAGCAAACAGTCAACAAAACCAAAAGACAACTGACAGAATGGGAAAAGATATTTGCAAATCACATTTCAGATAAAGAGCTAATATCCAAAATCTATAAAGAACTTATCAAACTCAACATCCAAAGAACAAAGAATTCAATCAAGAAATGGGCCAAAGGGGCACCTGGGCCAAAGGGTGGCTCAGTGGATTAAAACCTCTGCCCTCGGCTCAAATCCCAGGGTCCTGGGATCAAGCCCCGCATCAGGTTCTCGGCTCCATGGGGAGCCTGCTTCCTCTTCTCTCTATGCCTGCCTCTCTGCCTACTTGTGATTTGTCTGTCAAATAAATAAATAAAATCTTTAAAAACAAAAACAAAACAAACAAAAAAACACAGTTATCTTTAAAAAAAAAAAAAAATGGGCCGAAGACATGAACAGACATTTCTCTAAGACGACATCCAAATGAAGACTCTCTCTAAGAAGACTTCCAAATGAAGAAGTGCTCAACATCACTGGGCATCAGGAAAATACAAATCAAAACTACAATGAGATACCACCTCACACCAGTCAGAATGGCTAAAATTGACAAGTCAGGAAAGGACAGATGCTGGCAAGGATGCGGAGAAAGGGGAACCCTCCTACACTGTTGGTGGGAATGCAAGCTGGTGCAGCCACACTGGAAAACAGCATGGAGGTTCCTCAAAAAGGTGAAAATAGAGCTACCCTATGACCCAGCAATCACACTACTGGCTGTTTACCCTAAAGATACAAATGTAGTGATCCAAAGGGGCACATGCACCCGAACGTTTATAGCAGCAGTGTCCACAATAGCCAAACTATAGAGCCTAGATGTCCAACCACAGATGAATGGGTAAAGAAAATGTAGTATATATACAATGGAATATTATGCAGCCATCAAAAAATTTGCCATTTGCAATGACATGGATGGAACTAGAGGGTATTATCCTAAGGGAAATAAGTCAATCAGAGAAAGACAATTATCATACGATCTCACTGATATGAAGAATTTAAGAAACAAGACAGAGGATGATAGGGGAAGGGAGGGAAAAATGAAACAAGACGAAACCAGAGAGGGAGACAAACCATAAGAGACTCTTAATCTCAGGAAATAAACTGAGGGATGCCAGAAGGGAGGTATGTGGGAGGGGTGGGGTGGCTGGGTGATGGACATTGGGGAAGGTATGTGCTATGGTGAGTGCAGTGAATTGGGTAAGACTGATGAGTCACAGACCTGTACCCCTGCAACAAATAACACATTCTACGTTAATAAAAAAATAAAAACAGTAACAATTTTTTAAAATGGGCAAAAAATCTGAACAGACATTTCTCCAATGAAGATATACAAACAGCCAGCAAGCAAAGGAAAAGATGTTCAACAGCACTAGCCAGCAAGCAAACGCAAATCAAAACCACAATGAGATACTACTCTCCTGTTTTAATAGCTAGAATCAAAAGGCTAGACATTAATGAGTATTGCCAAGAATGTACAGAAATGGTAGGAAAATAAAGTGGTGCATCCATTTTCAAAAATAGTTTGGCAATTTTTCCAAATGTTAAATACAGAGTTATTACCACATGCCCCAACAAGTCCACTCCTAGGTACATAACCAAGAGAAATGAAAACACATGTCCACACAAAAGCTCACACATAAATGTTCAGAACAGCATTGTTTTGAATAGCCAAAAGGTAGAAATAGCCCAAATGTCCATTAACTGATCAAAAGAGAAATCAAATCCCACTCCCTCCTCCTGTCCCCACTACTATTACTGCTTGGTTTGGGCCTGTATCCTTCCCTCTGATCTCACGTCTTAAATTTCCTCATTAATTTAGAAAAGAAAATTCTCTTAAGTCCCTTCCTAATTTTGAAAAATATTCTCCTAAACATATAACTTTTTTTCATCTGTTCTGTTTTTCTTTTAAAATTTTATTTATTTATTTGACAGAGAGAGCGAGCGCACACAAGCAGGGAGCATGGAAGGCAGAGGGAGTGGGAGAAGCAGGCTCACCACTGAGCAAAGAGCCCTAAACGGGGCTTGAGCCCAGGACCCTGGGATCATGACCTGAGCTGAAGGCAGACACTTAACCAACTGAACCACCCAGGCGCCCCTTTCTGTTGTTTCTTAAAAAACATTTAATTAAGCTCCTACTGTGTACCCTTTTTTTTTTTTTCCAAAAGATTTTATTTATTTGACAGAGAGAGATTACATAAGCAGAGAAGAAGGGGAGGGGGGGCCGGAGCAGGCTCCCTGCTGAGCAAAGAGCCTGATACAGGGCTGGATTCCAGGACCCTTATATTATGACCTGAGCTGAAAGCAGAGGCCTAACCCACTAAGCCACACAGGCGCCCCCTACTGCGTGCCCTTTGATGACACAGTCTTACGAAGACTATCTTAAAAACTTAAAAATGGAGGAATAAATAAGTAAAATAACTTGCCCATGGTCACAAAACAAACTAAACACCATAATAAAACTAAGCTTGCACACACAAAATATATTAAAACAACAACAAAAAAATCCTTCATAAAGATCAGTTTCATATCTATTTTCTAAATTCATGAATGATTAGAATAGGGTAAAACTTATGTTTTATTAAATACTAAGCAAAGTATTCATATGGCCAGAATAAAGGACTGGTGTTAATAGCTACCATTTCTGGAACTCTTGCCACAGTCCAAGTAGATATTTAAGGCAGTAAGAGACTTAGAAAGTGGACAAAGAATTAGAAACCAGCTAATGGTAAAATCTTAATTGAGTAGATTACCAACTTTGAGTTTCAAATTCAAGAATTTTTACATGCTAAGTAATTCAGTATAGTTGAATCATACTAAAAAAAAATTGTTTTCATTATAATTGTCGAGATTTTTCTATTCAAAACAGATACTATTGTTGAACTCTAGAGGGAGCCAGAAGCCTTTCCTACAGGGGACAAGGGGTTGAAAAGCAGTCCTGGAGAAGGGTAGCAAAGACCTGGGGATTGCGGAGTGGGATGAACTTGCACGCCAGGCCCAGGCTTTGCTCAGCTTTCTCTGACCCCCGCTCTCCACTAAATCCTAACACATTTGTTAAATGTTTAGTAAATTCTACCACAGACACTCTAATGCCAAATATTATGCCCTCAGTATGGTATGAAAGAGGATCACAAACCCTTAAACTATTTTCTAATACAATTTTTCTTAAGTATATAAAATTATTCCTCTATCCACTGTTTACCTACAACTAAATTATATTCATGTTCCTTTCTCTTTTTTTAAGATTTTTTTATTTATTTGAGAGAGGTAGTAACAGAGATAGCAAGAAAGAGCACAAGTGGGAAGGAGAGGGAGAAGCAGGCTCCCGATGAGCAGGGAGCTCGCATGCAGCTCAATCCCAGGACCCTGGGACCATGACCTGAGCTGAAGGCAGGCACTTAACCTACTGAGCCACCCAGGAGTCCGGTTCCTTTTTGATACATCCTTAATAATCACAATAACTAATCGTTAGCCTGATTAATTCAAAAGTAAAATGTTAGTGGTTCCATGAAAGAGTCAGACTTTGAGATTCAAGCAACAGGTACTTGCTTAACTCTGTGGCCGTAGATAAATCACTTATTCTCTCTGAACCTCAGTTTACTCACTGCAACTGAAGATGATAATACCAAGCTTATACAGTTGTTTGAAGATTAAAAGAGATAGTAAACATAAAGCACAGTACAGTGCCTGGAATAGAATAAAGGCTTAATAATCACTTCAAAGCCAGTATTGATTGAATTTTATATATATATATATAATTCATATATATATTCACATTCATATATGTTCATATATAAATATATATAAATATTTATATAATATTTATATATAATACATATTTATATCTATATAAATATATATTTAAATATTTATATCTATATAAATATATTTAAATATTTATATATAATATATAATATATATTTATATATAATATATTTAAATTATTTATATATATTTATATATAATATGAAATATTTTATATGTATATAATATATATACCAGTATATATTATAATATACTAATTATAATTGCTAGCTATATACAATATATAATTATGTTAATATATAACAAACATACTCCATAGTATCTATTCTCACTCACACAACTACTCCATGAGGTTGGCATTATTATCTGCAGGTAGCAGATGAAGACACAGAAAGATGGAGGGATTACATAACTTGCTGAAGCACACAGCTGGGAAGTGGGAGAAGGGGGGACACAAGCCCTGTTAATCTGTCTCCAAGAGCCATGTCCTTAACCACTATGCCATACGGCTTCTCATTAAGGGTTAATAAGAATTAGATGTGGTTACTATTATTGTCTTTACCTTTATTACCTACATAGGTTTTTATAATAAAATCACATACAAACCCACGGATCAGTACAAAAAACAAATACAAATGTACCTGAAACATACATTCTTTTGAACCAGCAGGTAGTAATTTCAGCAAACTCATATGGGTAGATAATCCTATCTACAAAAATTGTGCTAGATCTTCATTAAAAGATCTACCCAATCCAGGTGGATTTGTTCTTAGTTTCCTAGAACTAAACCTCCAGGAAAAAGAATCCAAATTTTAACAGAACATTTTAGAAAAAGAACACAACCAGGATAAAAGCACTCCATGTCCTTCTCAACTATTCATCATCTGGGAAAAAAAAAATTCAAATATCTAGAATGTTGGGGAAAAAAATTTTAAGAAAACGACAATCTCTTCAACAAATGGTGTTGGGAGAATTGGACAGCCACATGCAGAAGAATGAAACTGGACCACTCTTTTAAAACCATACACAAAAGTAAACTCAAAATGAATGAAAGACCTAAATGTGAGACAGGAATCCATCAAAATCCTAAGGAGAACACAGGCACCTCTTTGACATCAGCCAGAGCAACTCCTTCCTAGACATGTCTCCAAAGGCAAGAGAAACAAAAGCAAAAAGGAACTATTGGGACATCAAAATAAAAACTTTTGCACAACAAAGCAAACAGTCAACAAAACTAAAAGCAACCTATAGAATGGGAGAAGATATTTACAAATGTCTTATCAGATAAAGTACTACTAGTATCCATAAAGTATAGTGCTAGTATCTATAAAGCACTTATCAAACTCAACACCCAAAAAAACAAAAAGTCCAGTCAAGAAATGGGCAGAAGACATGAACAGATATTTCTCCAAAGAAGTCAAAATGACCAACAGACACATGAAAAAACGCTCAACATTGCTCGGCATTAGGGAAATACAAATCAAAACCACAATGAGATACCACCTCACACCAGTCAGAAGGGCTAAAATTAACAAGTCAGGAAAAAACAGATATTGGCGAGGATATGGAGAAAGAAGAACCCTCTTACACTCTTGGTGGGAATGCAAACTTGTGCAGCCACTCTGGAAAACAGTATGGAGGTTGCTCAGAAAGTTAAAAATAGAGCTAACTTAGGACCTAGCAATTGCAGTACTAGGTATTTATCCAAAGGATGCAAACATAGTGATTTGAAGGGGCAGCCCAGATGTCCATCAACAGATAAATGGATAAAAAAGATGCGGTGTGTACATACGTATATATACATACACACACACACGCACACACACGCGCACACACACACACACGCTGGAACATTATCCAGCCATCAAAAAGAAAGAAATCTTGCCATTTGCAACAACAATGTATGGAACTAGAAGGTATTACACTAAGCAAGATAAGTCAGAGAAAAGCAAACACCATCTGATTTCACTCATGTGGAATTTAAGAAACAAAACGAACACAGGGGAAGGGAAAGAAAAATTAAATAAGATGAAAACCAAGAGGAAGGCAAACCATAAGAGACAGTGAACTCCAGGAAACAAACTGAGGGCTGCTGGAGGGGAGGTGGGTGGGAGATAACCGGGCGACGGGCAGTAAGGAAGGCACTAAGGAGGGCACTTGACATAATGAGCACCAGGTATTATATGCAACTGATGAATCTCTAAATTCTACCTCTGAAACTAATAAAAAAAAAATAATGCTTCCATTAACTGAACTTTGTAACATCAAGAAGCTGTAGTTACTAAGCAAGCAAGGATGTAAAATAACTTAAAACAATCGAGGAATTCACATATAAGTGAAACCTGCTTGTAATATTTTAATGCTGAGGCCTGAAATAAATGTCTACATCTGTAATGTTCCCCTACCTTTCTACTTATTCATTTCTCAGCCCCTTAAAGAGCTGGTAAACTGAAACTGCACTGACATGTTTTCATAAAATTGCCTATTTCTAGATTATATGGAGGACTCAGTGCATGTGTTAGAGACCATACTAGAAAGCCACTGATATGGTTCCACCAAAATGGCTAAAGGACAGGCCCCTGGTACTTTCCAGGCACTTTCCATGCCTTCAATCCTCTGCAGATGCTGTTTTCTCTCCTTAAAAAGTCACCTGAAGAAATACTCATCTTCAAAATTCAGGTCAAATTAAATTAAGTAGGAAGGATGTCCCTGGTGTCCTTACTCACCAACAAGCACTTATCCAATACCCAGCACAACACCGACCACACAGATGGGGAGCAAGCAGTAAGCCAGTGTTCAATGGAGTAACTATATTTCATTATTTATTTAAATGTCCTACAGCAAGTTTCATAGTCAATGTCTTCTAACTCCAGATCCCTGGTACAGGACCTGAAACTCACTGAATTTATTTATTGCTAAATAAATGAATTATCATTTTCTATTTTCGTGACAGAAAATAAATATTTTCCATACATTCAATAAACATTATTATGGGTAAGCATAGTGTTAGGTAGAGGAGATACATAAATGAGTAAGACATAGATCCTTAAGAAGCTCAAAATCTTGTGGGGAAGACAAACAAGAAAATCGATAATCATAGTGCCCAGTAAAAAGCAATACTGTCAATAGAAGTGCACCTAAGGTATTTTAAGGGTGCAAAGGAAGAGCACGAAAAATGGGTACCTAACTCCTTTATGTATAGAACAAGAGACACATAGACTAAGTTTCTATAATAAAGTATGAAGTTCTTTTAAAAAGTTTCTAAAGAGATTATCCAGAGGAAGAGTAGGTAGCACAAGGAAAATTACACTTTCCAGAACAACATCAGTTGCATACTTTTTTCGTTTTAGCCTCTGGTCCTCATGAAAATTTGGCATACAAACTGAAAAAAAGGAATTTTACAGGATATGTATGAAACAAAAATGTTGAGTCCTTGGCTGGGTTTACTGCAGACCAATGAAAGACCTGTTTGTTAAAATTTCAGCCAGCGTGACGGCAAAAAAAAAAAAAAAAAAAAGTTTTTGAGACTCAAAAATACAAATAATCATGCCCTCAAGTATTGGCCATTTTATGAAGGTGAGGGATTGACATCTGGCTTTATGAAAAAAAAAAAAAAAAGACTACCTGTGATCGAAATTACTTTGTGGCTAAACATATCATCATTATTCTATGTTAGAACTTATTTGATATCAAAAGAAAAAGCATATAATCTAAAGAGTGACAGAATTCACATCTTAAAGACTGTTAGGTTTCTAACAGAAGACATTCATGTAACAAGAATCTGTAAGAATTTCAGGGAAGACTTTTAACAAGGAACAATAACATACACATGTGTGCACATATGTAAACATATAGCTAAGTAACAATGAACATAAGACATGAAGTTGAAAGTTTCACTATATAACAGTGAGTCACCAAGACCCTGAACAGAGAGCATAAAATCTTTAAAGCCAGTATTTCTCACATTTGCTTGTATCACCCAAAAAATTTAGCAAAATACAGAGGACAGACACTAACATTTGATTAAGATTGAATATGAAAACTAAAAAAAAAAAGACGAGCTCTCAGATTCAGAAAATAATTCAATTGGTTTTCAATTTCTGAAATCTATTAAATTTTCTAATACCATATCCAATAAACTATCACACTTTAAAAAAATGTTAGTTTTGGAAGTTGCAGTGAAATGGCAACAAAATATTTGGTAATGATTTTTAAGAAAAAACTTAAGAGTAAGACATGCAATTTTTTAATGATGACTTTCATAGCTGTTGGCTAGAGGGAATTGTAAATCTAAAGTAACAAATGTCTTCTGAAAACAAAAAGTCAGGAATTTTTGAAAGCTGTCCCTATTAATAGACTGATTTCATTAGAAAAATCTGGAGAGAGCAAATGCACTTTTACAAGCAGCGAAAGTGTTTTTATGGAAGAGAGGTATTTACAAGCAGTTTATTAATAATAAAAGTGGTTTAACAGCAAAATTCTTTCTATAATCCTCAATTTATTACATGCTAATCATTATGCTGCATACCAATTCTTATACAATTATATTTCCCATTGAAAGCAAATGATGGCAGTACAGTGGTAATGAGATTACTGTGGCTTTTAGATACAGTAATCTACAACTTATTCTATTAAACAGGAGACTTCTAATAGTGAAGTGGAGCATTATTAGTAATTTTACCATGATAATAGGCATAAACTGGTGCTGGACTTGGCAAACCAGGAAGAACTGTCATCCTTATTATGGAGAATAGCATTTTAATTAATACAATTGTTAGGTTTTTAAATTAGTGTTACAAATAAAATTTGATTAAAGAGGGAATAGACATTAACATTTACTTACCAATATCAATATATTTGGGATCCAAAGGTGTGCCAATAGAATTACAAAGAACTAGCACAAACTGTGAACAAAAAACAGAGTATCAGAATTTCTGCTTCTTTACGATAAAGGAAACAATGCTTAAAATATCATGCTTATCTCTTTAAAGTATCACAATTGGGAAATAACTGATAAAACTGTTAAGTGCAAAGAACATAATCTACAGCATTAAACATAAAGAAACATGAATTAAAATTAAAACAAGGCTGATTCCTCAAATCAGTTCAAAACAAGTTCCAACTAATGGAACACTGTGTTTTTAAGAGGCCACCTAAGAAACGCAAGTACACTACTTTTCATTATTTATACTTCTAAAATTCCTGATCAACTGTAACCTCAAAACTCACTTTCATCCTACATAAGAACTAATTTGTTACCGTTGCACCAAATGTCCCCATCTCGTTCTCCTCCTTTGAAGCAATATAAAAAATTCAGAAAAAATCAGTTAACTCAGAAAAAAACATAATCCAATCTCGCGAAAAATGATTTACAATGCCCGCTAGTTAGCACAAACACAATTACCAGTAATTAATATTAGGGAAAATAATCAAGGATAATGCACACTTTACACCATATTATTCTAAAGTGATAATTTCATTTTTCTTACTGTTAGTTACCTTTTCTATTATCTTGTGCTAAGAATACTGTTTTACTTAGATGTTCTTCTGAAAAGCATAATGATTTCAAATAAACCAATTCTCTATGTACTATTTACAGTCCTTCTCTTTCATTTTTCAGCTTCTCAAGTAAAACTTCTTTAATTTCATAAATATAAACTAAATGGATCTTTATGCACTGTTGGTGGGAATGCAAACCATTAGAGCCACTGTCGAAAACAGTACGGAGGTTCCTTCAAAAGTTAAAAATAGAACCAGCCCATGATTGGGGACTCGCACAACTGAGTATTTACCCAAAAAATATAAAAACAAGAATTCAAAGAGATAAATGCACTCTTATGCTTACTGCAGCTTTATTTACAATAGCTAAACTATGGAAGCAACCCAGGTCTCCATCAACAGATGAATGGATAAAGAGGATGTTGTGTATTGATACATATGATGGAATATTATTCAGCCATTAAGGAAAAGAATGAAATCCTGCCATTTCCAACAACGTGCTTGAAGCTACAGAGTATGTTGCTAAGCGACATAAGTCAGAGAAAGACAAAGACCATATGATCTCACTCATATGAATTAAGAAACAAAACTAATGAGCAAAGAAAAGAAGAGAGAAACAAACCAAGAAACAGACTCTTAACTCTAGAGGACAAACTGATGGAGGCAGGCTGGGGGGGGGCGGCTGAAATAGGAAAAGGAGATTAAGAGTACACTTGTCAAGATGAGCAGTGAGTCATGTGCAGAACTGTTGAATTGCTATGATGTACACCTGAAACTAATATAACATTGTGTGTAAATAATACTGGGATTCAAGTTAAAAATTTAGGGGCACCTGGGTGGCTCAGTCAGTTGAGTCTCTGACTCTTGATTTCGGCTCACGTCATGATCTCAGGGTCCTGAGATCAAGCCCTGCATCAGGCTCCATGCTGGCAACAGAGTCTGCTTGAGACTCCCTCCTTCTCTCTCTGCGCTTCCCCCCTCCCCCCCCACCCCCCCGCCCCGTTCACATGCAGGCACACAGGCTTCTCTCTCTCTCTCTAAAAACAAATAAATAAAATCTTTTAAAAATAAACAAAACTAAAATTTGAATGAAAAAATAGAAGAATATTTCAAAAACTTTTTAAGAAACTAAAGGACAAAAATTATATCAAAATATAATTTATTATTCCACTACTTTAAAAAAGCTGATTTACTGCCATAAAGTGCTACAAATAACTTGTATTTTTTAATCCACATATAATCTACATGCTCAAGGTTAAAGAATGATGTAGTTCCATAAGACTTCTTCCTAAAAAACAGAAGTTCCTCCCAACTTCCCATTTTCTGCTCCCTGAAGTAACAACTTCCAGCTCCTTTAACTCATCCTTTTAATATTTACCTCCACAAATCTAAGTAATGTGTTTATGATGCCAGGTCTTGTTTTGTTCAGTTTCAACCTGGGACATTCTCTGACTTCCCACTATCACCGACAGGTATGGACCTCTCTTTCAGCCGCCTTCCCAGCACCCAGCACATGGGCGCACTCCTTTGCCTCCAGCTTTCCACCTACCATTTTGTTAGATCAGAATTTCAGGGGTTAATCTGGTCATTACACTCCAAATAAAAAGGCTCTATTTAATTAAAAACCCACTTAATTAAAAAATTCATTTAAAAAACATCATTTTGACTATATAAGTGTTATTCATCACGGAGTTGTAAGTATATCACGATTTATTCTCCTTTCAAGTGCATTTACTTTTCCCTGCGGTTGGTAATTGTCTTTATTTTTTCTCTTTGCTACGTTCTCTGTATTGATTACTAACTTAAGTTCCCTCTTAAGGGTTCAACCACATTAAGTGTTCTATTAATTTCATCTTGAGCTTCCTCTGGAACCATGGGACACGCGGTCATCTGACGACACCGCAGGCGTGCCACACTCTGTCAGCTCGTACCACTCTTCGAAGACCATGGCTCTCAGGTTACCAATTTCTTCCTCTTTCTTGGTCTAGTCCTCATTCTGATTGGCCGTATCCTAAAGTAACTAAGAAAGCTTGGAAGGTAAATTTCTGGTGACCTTGTACATCTAAAAATGTCTTTTGCCTACCTTTATTTTATTTTATTTTATTTTATTTTATTTTTTTTTTTCACAACACAGAAAGCTTTATTCATCCACACCATTCCACAGAACGGCAGGCTCACTTTAGTATGCTGTCATCTTGGGCTTCTGCCAGTTCTCTCTCAATCCATTTCTGTTCATCCTGTTTCTTTTTCTCCTCAGCCGCTCTCCTCTTTTCCTCTTCTGCCCAAGGTTTCAGGTAACTGGAACTTGGCTCCACGGGCAACTCCAAGAAATAGGCAGAGTAGTGGCCGAGCTTGATGAGCAGAGAGACAAGCACGGGCGACATCATCTCGTTCAAAACCTTCACACCAGAAGGACAATCTGCCTCCCACCTTCATTGTAATTTATAGTTTGCTTAACATACAGAATTCAAGATGGGAAATCATTTTCCCTCAAAATTTCAAAAGCAATTCTCCAAAGTATCACTATTGACAAGTTGAATGCCATGATGACATCTGACCCTGTGAAATCTGTTTTTCTGAAAGCTTTTTTTTTTTTAAAGATATGTATTTATTTATTAGACAGAGATCACAAGTAGGCAGAGATGGGCAGAGAGAGAAGAAGGGAACAGGCTCCCTGCTGAGCAGAGAGCCTGATGTGGGGCTCGATCCCAAGACCCTGAGATCATGACCTGAGCCGAAGGCTCACTGAGCCACCCAGGCTCCCCTTTCTGAAAGCTTATGAAGGATCTTTCTACCCCCAGTCTTCTGAAATTTCACAACAATGTGCTTTGATGTGGAAATATTTTCATTCACTGAGCAAGGCACTTTCAATCTAGAAACTCAAGGGAAATTTTCTTGGATATTTTCTTCAGAATCACTCTCCTCCACTTTGCCTGTTCACCGAACTTCCAGCTCCGGTCCTCTGACTTCGCTATCTATTCCCTCGTGTTTTCAATTTCTTTGTCTTTTTGTTCCACTTTATAAGAGTTTTCCTTCATTTTATCTTCGAACTCTTCTGCCAAATTTTTCATTGCTCTTATCATATTTGTAATATCCAAAAACCTCCTTTTCTGTAGCGTCCCTTCCCTTTTTTTGGTTTTTTGTGTGTGTGTGGTGAGTTCCTTCCTTTTTATGGATGTCGCATCTCTTAACTCCAGGGAAATAATCTGAAATGACTCTTCGGCCTTGTTCTTCTCCCTGCAGAGTCTCTGCTTCCTCCCAATCCTTTCCTCCTTGTGTTTATTTCTTTGTGTCTGTTCAATGAGATGATTTTCTCAAATGTCCGATAGACCTTGTCTATCTGCTTCGATTTAAGAGAAAGACACTGAAAAGCTGTTTGGAATCTATTTGTTTATGAGTGAGCCCCAGGAGTCTGGTCTTCACAGTAAGGTGATGAGGCAGGGATCTTTCCTTGGGGACTCCCCATAGGAGTAACTTTAAGAGGTCTTTTCTCTTGAACGGCTCAGATTCCTCAGACAGGATTCTTTATATGCCTTCTTTTTTTTCTCTCTCTTCTTCTTGCATAATCTCTAGTACTTCCAAATTGTTTTTCCATTTGTTTCTTTCTCCTACCAGGTACTATTAAGTCCTGTCCTGTGTCTCTTCAGGATTCTGGGATGAAAACCAGTTACTTCTTTGCTTTCTCCATTGATGACTTAGGATTCAGCTTTCTTAGGTCTGCTAAGGTCATTACCACTAATCCACCTACTCTTTAACCTCCAAAACTATGTTGCCATTTCCTCTCCCTTTCTGGTCCCTATGGGCTTATGACTTTTTAAAAAATACCGTTATTGTTGTTTTGTGAGTTTCAGGAGAGAACAGAGCCAAAGGTGGCTGTTCAAACGGCCTCCTTAAACTAAAAACTCTATACTTTTTAATGGGATAAAATAATTTATAACCCAGCCAGAGACAATGGTAACCCTTTTTAAAAAAATTTATATGCTTCTGCAAATATCTGAATTGTTAGCATACTTTTTAAAAAGGCATTATTTACATTATTTATTTTACACTGAGACATTGATTTTGAAAGCACTATAATTCCAAATAAAAGTATATTTCTCAATGTCAAAGCTACCCAAAATGTTATAATGGCCATCATTACATAATTTCTTGAGCATTTATACTAGACATCTGGATATTCATTTTTTCTTGTGGAATTTTAACTTGGAAAAGGATTATGGCACTTGAAATATATCTTAAAAGAAAAAAGCTTCCGTACTGAAGTGGTCGATATGAAATGCTAATGGATTTGCTGACTGGAGGGGGAAAAAAACATGGGACAGAGAACCAATGGAGCCACATAATTTTCCAAAACAGAGGTCTAGACAGACACGGCCAGTAGACCCAACACTCTGCTGTACCTACCAGTACAGAGGCTATGCTGGAAAAAGTAGAGGTCAACCTATCTTAGCTTTAACGTAGAAACGAACACCCACCTGAGGATGGTTTTCATCAGCTTTTGTAGCCAAAATGCAGAAATCTCCACAAGTAGTAATCGAAATGAGACTCTTCACATATTTAACATATTTCTCATTGTTTTTCGTATCCCAAAAGATAACACAATACTCTGGACGATCAGGTCTGGTATAAGCATAAACGACAGTGTTTGAGCAATAACCCCACTAGGAAGAAAGGAAGGAACAAAGAACAGGAGGGAAGAAGAGAGGGAGAGAAAGAGAAAAAGGACATTTAACACTGTTAAAGAAAAATCGTATTATATATTGTAAGTACGTGGTTTTTTGATGCTGACCAAATATCTTCTTCAGGAATAGAAGATAGAAGGACTGAACATTCACCTTAATACCTTTTCTCAGTAAAATAACAACAACAACAACAATGATCTAAGAGTAATATAGCTATCAAACAAAGAATGCACTACAAAAATAAATTTATTTTAACTTTCCTTATTTTCATTTGTAAGATTTAAGCTTCAGTGGCGAAAATTTCCGATTTTTCAATAGTCATTAACAGCTGCATGGGGGACAACAGGGAAGAATGATCTCAATCAAAAGTTTAAATTCTGGGTCCCCAAGACAAAATTCAAAAACAGATGCTTTGCTTTTTTTTTTTCCCCATCCACACTTTCTACATTTGTTTTCACCAGAGTAACATGTGCACATAGTTTAAAGTCAAATAATTCTATGTAGTTAATTTAAAACAAAAATAAAATGCAGACCCCGCCGACTAATTTCCTCCCAGGGGTAGTCATTTACAACTCTGAACCTTGACTGTTTTGTTATTTATCTCCATATCATACACGTTTGATGGTGGAACTTACAGAACATAATGGAACTTCTTTCTCTTGGCTAACTCTCCCAATATATTCATACCTAATTTTTAATAAATCAGCATTCAGAATTGATATTATTATGACTGTGTTTACTAGTCAAAACTAAGGCATACTTACTTTTTATACCATGATTATTTTTTCAAATAAACTTTTTACTTTAAAATAATTTTAGATCTATACAGAAGTTACAAGGATAAGGATAAGGGGCTCCTGCGTGGCTCAGTTGGTTAAGTGTCTGTCTCTGGATTTCAGCTCAGGTCATGATCTCAGGGTTATGAGATCAAACCCCGGGTCAGGCTCTGCACTGAGTGTAGAGCGTGCTTAAGATTCTCTCTCTCCCTCTCCTTATGTGCCCCCCGCTACTTGCGCATGCTCTCAGTCTAAAAAAAACTTTTTTGAAGTTACAAGGATAATACAGAGTTCCCTATACTCCTTTCCCTATTGTTAACATCTTACACTACTGTGGTACATTTGTTGCAACTAAGAAACCAACACTGATCCAGTCCTATTAACTAAACTTCACACTTTATTGGAAATTCATTAGTTTTTTTCTTAATGTCCTTTTTCTGTCCCAGAGTCCTATTTGGGATGCAGTATATGTAGTGTCAGATCTCCTTAGACTCCCCTGGGCTGTGATGCTTTCTCAGTCTTTCCTTCTTTTTAATGACCTAGACGGTTTTAAGGAGTACTGGTCAGGTATTCTGCAGAATGTCCTTCAGTTCGGGTTTGTCTGATGTTTTTCTCCTGTTTAGAGTGGAATTTTCAGTTCTAAGCAAGATCATCATAGAAGCGAAGAGCTCTTCTCATCTGCCACATCGGGGGTACATGAGATCCATGTAACATCGCTTGATAATGCTAGCCTTGATCGCCTAGACAAGGTGGTGTCCGCTAGGTCCCTCCTAAGTGACTTTCTTTTTTCCCCTTTCCATAGCCTGCTCTTCGGGAGTGAGTCATTAAATGCAACTCATGTTCAAGTTAAGGAAGCAGGGGACTGGAGGGGGTAGTATCTAAGTAATTCAAATACTTCTGTCTCCTCTATTTATTTAAATAATTTATTTTAGATCAGCTCTTGCTCATGGACATTTATTTTATAATTTGGTTTTATAATTTGGTTACAATCCAAAGTTACATAATTTATTTTGTTGCTCAGGGTGTTCCGGTTTTGGCCGTTGGGAGCTCTTCCAGGTTGGCTCTTGGTCTCTTTGATATGCCCCATCCTGCCGTTTTGAGCACGTCCTTACTCTCTGGCACTATCAGAGACTCCAGGTTCATCCTGGATTTTTCCCCTCCCTAAAGGGAAGGGAAAAATCCCCTCCCCTTGTCCTAAAATCAGACAGTTCTCCAGGGTGGTTTGCCTTTTAAAAATGAAGCAGGTTTTCCATAACAAATATTCTTAGTAGTTTACCAGATTGATTAACCTCATACTTCCAAATTTGTTTGGGGTCAAGTGTTAAATATAAGATATTGATTAGTATTGGGGCACCGGGGTGGCTCAGTCCATTAAGCATCTGCCTTCGGCTCAGGTCAGGATGCCCGGGTCCTGGGATTGAGAGCCCCACATCCGGCTCCCTGCGCAGTGGGGAGCCTGCTTCTCCCTCGCCCACCTCCCTGTTTCTCTCGGTCTCAGAAATAAATAAATAAGTAAAATATTTTTTTAAAATATTGATTAGAATTATGCTATTTATTCTCATTTTCCCCCTCCTGATCCATTCCCTCTCTCTGATCTTCTCTATCCTGCTGTTCCCTGGAGACTGATTTCTATGAACTGCAACACTCAGGCTACGTTGCCTTCCAGTTTCCAGTTGGATCCAGCCAATAGAAGGTAGAGAGATGGACTGAAGTATTTCCTCCCCAAAAGTGTTTCTACCCAGCCAGCCGGCAGAGGCTGTGCTCCTGCAGGATAATTCCTCTTGCATAGCCACAGCTCTAGTGGGTTCCAGAAACAATACTTTCTTATCTTGCCCACTGTTGCTAACGCCCGGATGCCTGCATTGTCATCCCTTACTGAAGCCATCAGCCATGCCCGAACGTCTGTAATAAACCCTCCATCAATCTCTCTTCAATTATTCCTTTGAGTGTGCCATCTGTTTCCTGCTGAGACCCTGAATATCAGGAGTATTATATTAATTATGTATAGTATTCTAGGAAAGTTTTCAGGTTCTAAAGTCTTTACACTAAAAACGTCTCCTTTCCTCTGGTGTCTAAAATAAAGTAGCTGCAAACACATGCAAGAAACATACATTATACTTAGAGCTGTAACAAAATTCTTTACTAAGAAAGCTCTTTTTTTTAACAACTGCTCACAATACTCACCTTATAATCAGGTCGAATGTTTGCAAAATATATAAACGAATCAACAGCTAGTGCAATTTTCAGTCCTCCTCCTTCCCAAGATAGTGCAGTCATCTGCTTTCCAGGAACTTTCAAAGTGCCTAAATGCTGAAACAATAATTATGTTTAATCTAAAGTATCACAATTAAATAAAATATAAATTACCACCAATTACTTCATAGGAATTAAAGGTGTTATAAAAATTATTTTGTGAAAGGTTACTACTCACTTTAAAATCATTTTCCTTGAATTTTTATAATGAAAAGCATACTTATGATAGGAGAAATTTACAAACAAAAGCGAAAGAATTCAGTATTAAATTTCATCAAGTCTAAGATGCTAGAACCTAAATATGCATATTAATGTACAACTCAGGAAAGAATAAAACACATTGCTAATTAAAATAGGATACCTTTGATTATAAGATACATTCCGATTCTGGAGTTGTAAAAAGTTTTGCTTCTTGGGGTCACCTGGCTGGTTCAGTGGGTGGCTGTGGGTTCGAGCCCCATGTTGGGTGTAGAGATTACTTTAAAAGAAAATCTTTTTTAAAAAATTGTGCCCTCAGAATGAATGAATTATTGTGGTAGTAAATGCAATCTTTTTTTTTTAAGATTTTATTTATTTATGACACAGAGAGAGAGAGACAGCAAAAGAGGGAATTCAGGAAGGGGGAGTGGGAGAGGGAGAAGCAGGCTGCCACTGAGCAGGACCCCGATAGGGGCTCAACCCCAGGACCCTGGGATCATGACCTGAACTTAAGGCAGACAGACACCCGGGCGCCCCTGTGGCAGTAAATGCAGGCTTTAAGTCTGGCCTCTTTCTCTTTCCTGCTCCAAAGCCAATCGGTCACCAATTCCTATTGCTTTCGCTCCCATCTTCCTCCTTTCCTGAAGGAACTATGGTAATGGTCTAACTGCAATCTTCACCTTTTATCTCTTTTCTCATTCCCAGCCTCTACCATCCCAAATTCAATAGTCATTCTATTGTCAAAATTACCTTTCTGGAACACAAATCCAATCATATCTTATCCTGCTTCAAAACAAATGTTTAATAATTTTTAAAATCAATAGCTTCCCACCATCACATTCTTTAGCAGAGTATACAATGCTCTTCTCATCTGGCTCAAAACTATACTCTTTGGCTCAGTACCTCACTATTTAGCCACGATTCCTGTGTTCTCCCTCATGACAGAGCTACTGTCCCTCCAAACCTTTGACCTGGATAATATCCCTTCTGTCTGAAATCTGCCTTTCCTCTCCCCACGCCCTCCCAGCCTTACTCGCCCTTGTCCTCCTGGAACATGGTTTCCATCCTCAAAAATGCAACTTTAATATTGTTTCCTGCCTTCTCCTTCCTTCTACAGGTCCAGAAAAGTCAGAAAGCGAGCTACCAGAGAGCACTAACTTATATTCATACCTCATATTCACATTTATGTCCCTATCCCTTAATGGACTGCTTGACAAACAGGTACACAATAAATATCTATTAAGTAAATAAATGTATCATGCATTCAAATTAATATCTTCATATGTAAAGATATGCTAGATACTTTTAATTATGATATCAAACCAACTCACAGTTTTTAATTTAAAATAATAGCCCACTTTTATGGCTAAATTAACAAATGAATAAATTAATACAAAGACATTTTAATGTGGCCATGAAAAGAAAATATTGTAAATCTATGCTTTTTTGACAGACCCAAGAATTTTAATAAATCACACTGGTATCCCTTGTTCTTAAGCAGATATGCTCTGAAGTAGGGTTTAATGTATTAAACTCCATTTTGCCAGGGAAACCGATGGGGGTAAAAATGTTTTAACCTAGGAGGGTCCACTCTATCTGTCCTGCTGCCTGCATGAAACCAAAAGGAGCGAGCAGGCTCTCCCAGCAGCACTGGTGGTAGTGATGAGCCTCACTGGGAGGAGAGTAAGGCCAGCCAGGTGATGGCAGCACAGGGAGAGAAAACCAACTTGCAGTAAGAACTCACTAAGCACTGGGGTAGGCATTTTCTCATCGTTACCTCCTGTAATTATTACAACAGTGCCATGAGGTTAACCTGTATTTCAGAACATAAGTAAACTGAGTCTCAGAGGTGAAATAAGTTCTCCAAGTGAGACAACACTGTGGAAATGGAATTCACAACCAAAGCCAGGCCAGCCTGACAACCAATCACATGCTCTGTCACCCCCTTCCCTGGCTAAGACCACAATATAAAAACCAGAAGACTCAGGCCTTCAGAATCAAAAGCAAATTCTTCCCTGAGATTTCCTTAAGTTTAAATCTTTAGATAATAACTTCCTTCCAAGTTACTTCTCCTATGTTAATAACATAGATCCAAAAAAGCCCCCTATATATTCACTCATTCAAAAATATATGTATATATTAAGTGACTAATACATCCTAAGGAACTATACTAGATACTTTTAATTACAACCATGCCAAACCAACCTACAGTTTTGATTTGACACATAACACACTGTTTTGCAAGATAAAACAAATAGGCCTTAGAATCCATGTTTTTCTGTTTTAAAAAAAGAATGAACTAACAAAAATAAGCAGACAAAATAATATAATGATAAATAAGCCAATGGCTGACAAAAATAACCAATAAAGAGCATGAATTAAGAACGAATTCAGATTTTTAATAGTTAGGAACCTTGAGAACTATACTCCTGTTTTCTCTTAGGTTTTAACAGCTACCAGAAATATAATTAGCTGGCAATATACAATCTATTCTCTACATCACATTCTACTGGATATTTTGAGATATTGATTCAAAAGCATGAGCTGATACCATTTCTTACTCTCACAGAAATTACTAAAATGTATTTTAAAATATTAAAACAACTGGGGAAGGTTTTTGTGTAGCAATAACACATATTAATGAAGTCTGTGGTGAATTTATAAAAACCAATAGGAACTAAATAAGAGTCGAGAAACAGAAAATAAAACAGGTAAAAAGTTACTTAAGCTTAGTAGTAAGTTCTCACTTTCCAAATTCTTTAGAATTCACAGTATATTAATTCTCCTATTTGATATTTTCTAGTAGTTCTTCAATAAAATTCTCCTTAAAAATTAAATTCATTAGGTGCCCCTGGGTGGCTCAGTAGGGAAAGCAACTGGTTTTGGCTCAGGTCATGGTATAATCGTCCTGAGAGAGAACCCTGCTTTGGGCTCTGGAGTCAGCACAGAGTCAGCCTGTGCCTAACTCCCCTTTTGCCCCACCTTTTCTGCCATGCACATTCTCTCTCAAATAAATAAATAAATAAATAAAATCTAAAAAAAAAAAAAAATGTACTACTACTACTGAGAAGGATAACACATGCATTTATGAAAATAATCCTTTTATTTTTGCAGCATCACTTAAGATTAGTTATTAAGATAAATTTTCTTAAAATAGCTGGCTCTTTATCAACAAATTAAAACTGCTGGAAGTCTGAAGGAGGGAGGGGTGCCTGGGTGGTTCAGTTGGTTAAGTGTCTAACTGGTAATTTTGGCTCAGGTCATGATCTCAAGGGTCCAGGGATCAAGCCCTGCATCAGGTTCTGTACTCAAAGGAGTCTGCTTGGAATTCTCTCCCTCTCCCTCTGCCACTCCACTAACTTGCATGCTCTCTCTCAAATAAATAAATAAAATCTTAAAAAAAAAAAAAATCTGAAGGAGAAAGAGACAGATAGGTATGTTTAACATCTATTAGAAATCACATTAAAAATCCAAAATATTAACCCGAAACAATGAAATTATATTAAAAACAACTGAAAAACCAGCTAGGAAAAAAGATGCACATTGAGATCACAGAAAAAATATTCTAAATAAGTACTGCACAGCGATTTCTTAGGTGAAACAGCTCATTTTCTAAATGACAGAGTATATTTGATAACATTTAACTACCAAGATTTACAAGTGAGGATATTATTCAAAGACAAGATGCATGATATTCTATCATTTTTACTCAAAAAGACCCTTTTCAAAAATATGGCAAGCTTACACCACAACCTCCATTCTTTTTTCCCCTGCCTTACTCACTACACAGGAAAGGAAAAAGACATCTACCTCACCAAATGGAGTGTAAAACTGCACGGTGTTTACATCTTTATCCTGAGTGACGACCTTCTGGGAGCCGGCCACAGCCAACACGCTGCCGATGTGGTTCCACTGGATACTCACCACATACATGCCGGTGTCGATTAAAACAGGATCTACTCAGAAAGAAAAAAAATGGTGTAATTGTGGTAAACTTAGCCTACAGAACTGTATAATCTTCAGAACAACTGTGATAATAATTTTTAAAGTAATATTAAATAATTAATTAAAAATAAAAAATTAAAAAATAATATTAAAGAAATAAATAAATAATTTTAAAAGTTAGAAATAATTGTGGTAAACTTAGCCTATAGAACTGTATAATCTTCAGAACAATTTTAAAATACTTTTAAGTTCTCCACATTAAAAAAAAAAAAAAGAAAGAAAAAAAGAAAGAAAAGAATTCCATACTTTGGTCATTCTCGTGCCTCATGATTTGGCACCGCCCATTGTCAAAACAAATCGCCAGGCAGGGGCAGTCCGGCTCCACGTAGCCTTCCGCGCCGTGGTACCAATGAATCCCGGCAATACTGATCGCTCCAGTGACGTTCACCAAGCAATTCAGTTTCATTTTCATCTAAAAAGAATCAGGTTAATAGTTCATCTTTTAAAACCCGTCACCTTAGGGTACTGTATAAAGAACACTGAAAGTGGGATTTAAAAATCTGATTTCAAGTGCCAGCAGCTTACTGATTTATCAACCCTGGGACAAACCACTTCAACTGAGTTTCAGTTTTTCCTCTTGCAAAATGAGGATTAAAAAAAATTCACAGAAAATTTATGAGACTAAATGACAAGAGGTATATGAAAGTACCTCAAAAAGAGCGAAGCGTCATGGAAAAGTTGGCTATTATCACTTCCACCAATAAATAGATTTATGTAATGTCCTCAGTTTCAGGACAAACAAAACTGCCCCATAAGTAAGATCAGAGATCAAACACAGCTAAATCCCACAAACCCAGAGTTTTTCTTGAGATCATGCTAGGTGAGTCTCTTCTATTTTGCCTGCTTCCCAGGACCTGATTTTTTGTCCCTTACTGTTGAAGTCTTCCATTCTTTTTACAAACAGCCTCGAGTAGTTTGCTACAAAAATATCATTGGAAAAAAATACATATATATCATTGGTATCTCACGTAAACTCAGGCTTCTGCTATTAGAAGACACAAAGATTAAACTGTACCTCATTTAACTCATTACCCCTCAGCTTCAATACACTGAAATCTTGTCCTTCCCGGTTACCAAGAATTCCAAATGAAAAGCATTAATTTACCTTGAAGTGTCCCATTCTTTTAATTAAGAAATCTAAATGATTGCAAAAAAAAATACTGAATTGAAGACCTTCTTGATGACACAAACCATCATGATAAATGCATATACATATATGAATGATACATAAAATAATCATAAAATGGTGTAACCAAAACTAATGAATATATGAAAATACATGCACTTACTATAAAATTCCCCTGATTATCATAAATGTGTATTTCTCCATTTGCCATTCCAAAAAGTAGGATTTTACTATCTGCAGACCATGCTACATGGCATAACTGTATACCCTTCAAGTCTTTTCCCCAAATGCGATTCCCTAAAATAAAACATAAAACATAAGTTCAAGGTCATGATTCTCCAGTAACTGCCCTAAAAATCTGTTTCCCTAAAGAGAACTCACATTCTTCACTTCAATTTATTTGCTCAATTTATGCAGTCAATAAATATTTACTGAGCACCTATTATGTGCCAAACACCCTACTAAATATTTGAAATAGCAGCTGTTTCCAACTTTCCCCCATCTCTTCAAAACTCTAATCTAGGACCTTACTTGCAATTAGCAGATGAATTCATCTTCAACCCTGGAAAGAAAATAAAAGCTTTCAAAAAAGAAATCCCTCATTTCCACCTTCAAACATTCAGGACAAAACTGAATCCTCAACAACCTTTCTGCTTTGCCCCCAAAAACAAAGTAAGGGATGTATCTCTAACTAGACACCCATCTAGGGTGAATCCCTCCACCTACTTACTGGTCTAAGCCCTTCCTAGCTTTGCAAAGATCTATCTCCACTGATTATTCACATTTTCTCTTACTCTTCTCTCCAGGCCCTTTCGTACAAGTATTTAAATATACTCAGATCTATCCTTCTTCGAAACTATCACCTCAAATAAAAACAAACAACAGAACAAAGAACATCTCCCTCAACCCCAAGTTCCCTCGAAAGAGTTCACACCTGCAGTCACCACTTCCTCACCTCCCACTCAACCCTGAGCCCAACCCAACCCGGCTTCCACCCCATACGTCCACTGAGATGACCTTCAGGAGGTCCCTAATGGCCTGTTGCTAGGTCCACTACAGGCTTTTCTTTAACCACCCCTTCCTTCTTTCTTGGTTTCTGTGCATTCGTTTACTCCTTTATCTCCAACACTTATGTTGCAGGTTCTTATTCCACAGGTGGCTCCTAGGTTTTTCATCTATTCCAATGGTTTAAATTACCATCTACATGCTGGTGATTCCCAAAAGTCTGACTGTGGCCCAGATGCACACATGTAACTATGGTCTGACAATTTTACTTGTTGTCCTACAGCATGACAAGATCAACATGTCTGAAAATGAAATGTTCCCTCACAACCAGTATTTCTCCCACATCCCTTTTGTTTTTGTTTTTTTTAGGATTTTATTTGTTTATTTGACACAGAGAGAGAGAGCATAAGCAGGAGGAGTGGGAGAAGGAGAAGCAAGCTCCCCGCTGAGAAGGGAGACTGATATGGGGCTCCATCCCAGGACCCTGGGATCATGACCTGAGACGGCAGACACCTAACCAACTGAGCCACCCAGGCACCCCTCCCACATCCCTTATTTTAATGGCATCAGCATTTGTCCAGTTGTCAAAGCTAAAAACCTGGCTGTTATTCTAGACACTTCCATGCCCTCATCCCCAAAATGATCAATAATAAGGCCCCACCTATTCTACCTCCTAAGTATCTCCTGCATATGTCTACTTATTTCCAGCCTTTTTGTCACTACCCTGGTTCAGCCACCATCTACCACCACCTCTCACCTGAATCACCATAGTAATTTCTAACTGATACACCTGCCCCCTATCTTTCTTCCCTCCCTCCAATCTTCATGTTGCAGTCACAGAGATGCTTCCAAAGAACAAAGGCGATCACCCTGCTCCCATTCTTAAAATCTTTCTTTGGCTCCCCAGTACCCTTAAATTTAAATCCCAACTCCTCACATAGCTTATGATCTGCATAATCTGGCTTCTGCTAATGTCTCTAATTTCATCACACACAACTCTTCTCCTTTTAGTAATATACTATACTGACTCTCAAAATTTTTTTAAGATCCTAAACATGGCTAAGTTCCACCCCGGAGGACCTTCTCAAATGTAGAGGCCTACGACACTCTACAAACCAACCTTCCTGGTGCCTAATGCCTCAGCACACATCACCTTCTAGGACAGTGACAGGTAGTCACAGGTAGTGACAAAAAGACCTTCCCTGAGCCCTCCAAGCCTGGGTTAGATACTTGTACTGTATGTTGCTGTATTTTCCCAGTCTCAGCACTTAACACAAGGCACTGTAATGCCTAGTTACATATCCATTTCTCCTGCTCTAGATCTGAAATCTCTTTTGTCATACCTAGTACCTAGTGCCTAGAACTATAGCTGTGACTTTGTAAGCTCTCAGAAGCATTTGTGGAATAAATGAAGTTACACTAGAAAAAAACAAATGGGGCGCCTGGGTGGCTCGGTGGGTTGGGCCGCTACCTTCGGCTCAGGTCATGATCTCGGGGTTCTGGGATCGAGTCCCGCATCGGGCTCTCTGCTCGGCAGGGAGCCTGCTTCCTCCTCACTCTCTCTCTGCCTGCCTCTCTGCCTACTTGTGATCTCTCTCTGTCAAATAAATAAATAAAATCTTTTAAAAAAAATGGAAAAATGAAAATCATTTTCAAATAAATTCTTTCTCTAGAGAGCTCCACATTAAAGTGAAGGTACAGACTCTCAGAAGCCCCAGTTATCTAAATTTAGGTATCTAAATAACTACACTTTGAAAAACACAGGTTTTAAAGCTACAAAACACAAGTAACCATAACATGCTCAAGTCTCTTAAAAAATGACCAGATGATGACTTTACGACATATAAAAGTACCATACCATTATGCTGTACATCTAAGACTAATGTTATATATCAATAATATTCAATGGTTCAATTTTTAAAAAATAACCAAAGACTGTTACATCCCTACATACTAACATCTACATATTTATAATACCCTAACAAGTATAAAAATGAAGTATAACTAGGCAGACATATTTAAAATAATCCTGAAAAATTAATTCACTCTTTTTTCAATGCTACTCTAAGACATTTTTTAAAAATGGATTTTTTACTTGAGAATACGTAAAAATAAATGTTTCTTAGAGGCACCTAGGTGGTTCCATTGGTAGAGACTGAGACTCTTGATCACAGGGTTGTAAGGTCAAGCCTCACGTTGGGTGGAGAGTTTACTTAAAAAAATTAATCTTAAAAAAAAAATAAGTGTTTCTTGAACATCATCAAATTGTGTATCAACTATTTTCTCTTTTTATGTTTATTTTTCTGTCAGAAAGCTAACAAATAATTAATTAAACCTCTAAAGACAACCAAATCTTGACCTTAGTTCTATGTACAACAAAGCATTACCATCCACTGAACCGACGATCACAGCCCCGTCTTCATATACAATGCAGATCTTCTGTCCGTCGGCGTTCCAGCTCATACTTCGAACCACTGATTTATTTCTATTATTGATCATCTCTTCATACCAAGAGCCTTTTTGCACAAATTTTTAAAAAATTACAAGTCAAAACTTGCACGTAGTTGAAAACATTCCATAAAACACACTGTGGAATAAATAACTGCAAAATTTTCTACAATCTGAGACGTTAAGCTATAAAACCTTCAAATCCAAAAAAAATTTTAAAAAATAAAAAATTAGCTGAGGCCTTGACCAACAACTGCTTCAAAGATTATTACAGAAAACACAATAAACGCCCACCTTTTCTCTTTCTTTCTTCCTTTCTGTCCATTAAAAAAATAAAACTTTATTCACTTTTGACAGGCCAAAGTAATTGATTTTTATCAAAGCCTGAAACTTTAGATGATAACCAAGGAAAAAACAAAATAACCACAATAATTTTATATGCATGCATAAACTCTCTAATGACTAATTATAAGCATATTAAATACATTAGGTAAAACTCTAAGCCTGTTTGAAAAAAAATTTTCAACAGTTCAAATCACTTCAGTGATTTCACACCACTAATGCTGAATGATAAAAAAACATTCTTGCACACAGGGCTAGAGTGACAGGTCTCAAAATGTAACTGAATGTGAGGCAAATCATAAGGTTATTTTGTTTTGCTTTTACTTTTTACCCCATTTTGGTATTAGGGGTTCTGGTCCTATTACTAACCAAATTATCCCATAATTTGAAATAATTAGTCGAGGAGGGCATTATCAGAGTCAGGATTGAGGCCCAGAAAATACCCACTTTGGAAAAAGACAGTTTACCCTAATCTCCTGTACTCTCATGTTCTACTCCCTGCACAGACAAAAACACGGCATACATAAACTTTGAAAAACATAAATAGATACATGTACAGTATATTTTTAATTAAGAATTTTTAAATGGCATACCCTGAATATTTTCAAAACAACACACAAAAACTAAGGTAGACTTCTCATTTAAAAATGATGGCTACAGGCCCCAGAGATCATGTATTACACATTATTTTCTGGTAATAGTGATGCACCTAAATTAATCCTTCTTTTGCTCTCTCTTGTAGGCAAAAGGTACAAATCCTGAGCTAGCCATAAGAGCTAAGATAAAATCTGTACCCATGAAAGAAAAGGAAGCTAAATGACTCAATAACTCCTGACTTCTTAATAAATGTTTTCACCCACTGGACTAACTCTAGTCACTGACCACACAAAGAATAATTCTTACTGGAAACCTGGGGGAGGAAAAATTATCTCAAACAGAAACTATCCTACTAAGGGCCTAAGTACATTTTGGAGATAACCAACAGTCACCTAGTCCACTTTCCTCATATAAGTTCACGGTTCAAACAAAAAATAAAGTTGGAAGGAAAAGTAGGCAGCAATAAATCCAGAAATATCACCCCTGTGCGGTCGGGATGAATTCCTGCTGCTGGTTAAAAGGAACCTGTTTCAAATATGCTGTTTCCCCATGCAAACACTGTAACCCAGACTCCAAACTGTGGAAGGTTCCATAAGCTCTCCTAGCATACCTTTATATAACATCCAAACAATGATAAGCCCATTTTGATCACTGGTTGTCAACTTCTGATACTGTTCGTTCCATGTTACAACTTGAACGGAACCTAAAAAAATTTATAAAACAATTTAGAAACTTAAAAAAGGCTATAACTTCAAATTTATATTTTTATAATAAACACCAACAGCACATTCAAATCAACATGGTTCCTACGCAACTAGCCACTCTTTAATAAATCACTCAAAAATATTCATAGGATATAGTCGCTATTGTCACTCATTTCCCACAACGTGTGATACTAATTTTCATGTTTGTTCCTATCTTAGGCCAGCAAAGGCACCTATTACGGTCAGATGCAAGAGCTGCCATTTATCTGATGACAGAAACAAATGTAAGTAAGATTTACCCAAGTGGACTGACTCCCAAGGATACTAATGCCCAAGGGACATTGGATTTTTTTTAGGGGGATAAGGGGTTATTTGTAGTTGGTATATGCCCTAATTTCTCTTTTCCCCCTCTTGTTTTCCATTCTATTTGTAATGCACTCTTTAAAAAAAAAAAAAAAAAAAGATTTTATTTATTTGTCAGAGAGAGAGAGAGAGCCAGCGAGCACAGGCAGAGAGAGAGGCAGGGAGAGACAGAGGGAGAAGCAGGCTCCCCGCCGAGCAAGGAGCCCGATGTAGGAATCGATACTGGGACGCTGGGATCATGACCTGAGCCGAAGGCAGCCGCTTAACCAGCCACCCAGGCATTCCGCACTCTTTTTTTTATGTTCAGTTAGCCACTGTATAGTACATCATTAGGTTTTGATCAGTTAGCCACTGTATAGTACATCATTGGGTTTTGATCAGTTAGCCACTGTATAGTACATCATTAGGTTTTGATCAGTTAGCCACTGTATAGTACATCATTAGGTTTTGATGTAGTGCTCAATGATTCGTCAGTTGCGTAGTGCGCATCACAACACACGTCCTCCTTAGTACCCATCACCCTGTTACCCCGTTCCCCCACCCCCCAGCAACACACTTTTGAGCGTATCTTAAACCTCTCGGTTATACGAACAACTGAGGGTTTTTTTGCTTTGTTTTCTTTTTAATCCCTAAATACTTTATGTTTATTTCCTAAGAAGACATTCTCTTTCATAACCACATAATAAATTAGTGAATTTAACATTGATACAATATTATTTATCTAACCGTAGTCCACATTCAAATTTTATCAACTGTCCAAATAATGTCCTTTATAGGTACTTCTTCTCATTCCTAGATCCAATCTAGGATCATAGAGTACATTCAGTTGTCATGTCTCTTTAGTCTACTTTAATGCGGAAACCACGCGGTCAGATTCTAAAAAAGGATTATATTCTATCCATAGACAAATAACAGTATTTTTTAATATATAAAGTAACACCGACTCTGTTTTAGATTTACTGAAGATCTTGCTTAATCATGTAAAAGTTGTTGAAGGACTCTAGGGTCAATTAATTAATTATGGCTCAATAGAAATGATTACTTTAAATATTACCATTATTAAAAATGATAACACTTCTGCATTAAGTAGATGGTTTCTTTTTTTTTTTTTAAGATTTTATTTATTTGTCAGAGAGAGAGAGGGAGCGAGAGCGAGCACAGGGAGAGAGGCAGGCAGAGACAGAGGGAGAAGCAGGCTCCCCGCCGAGCAAGGAACCCGATGTGGGACTGGATCCCAGGACGCTGGGATCAAGACCTGAGCCGAAGGCAGCTGCTTAACCAACTGAGCCAACCAGGCATCCCAAGTAGATGGTTTCTAAATGCCTAAAAACTATTTGAATATGATTTTAAAAATTACATGACTCACCACTATGGCCTTCGAGAGTCTGATTCATAGAAAGGTTACTAGGGGCAGCAAGACCCCTCAATTTTGCATCATCTAGGGGAAAAAAACATTACAGCAAATACATAAAAGTAACAGATTATAAGACTTTGACATTTCTTGCTTATTTTAAAAGGAGTTCCTACTCCTGGATGATATATAAAAGATTTTTTTTTAAGTATGCCTCATTCTGATCTATTTTTCTCATGCTAGAAACATAGAATAATATGTACCCCATTGTAAAGATATTATTCTGGCAAAATAAAGCAAAATGTATTTTAAAAATTGGTTACCCAATATATTAAATATATTGGTAATTATATTACTAATTATTCCTTCCCAAAAGATCATAAATAGAAACATTTATGACATACAGACTGAAAACTCTAAAGTATAAAGGGACCAGAAACCAAAGACTTTGGAAATCAGTTTTTACCAGATTTTGCAGAATCTTTTATTCATTCATTCACTATATGTCTACATTGTGCCATGCACTGTGGAAGCATCTGAATATAAATTAATAAATGAAATAGTTATAGGCGTCCCCCCAGAGAGCTTGTCTACTGAGGAGACAGAGATACTAAACACACACTCACCCACCCCCATAAATGTAGATGCATATACGTAAAATTACAAATTGAGGAAGTAAAGCCATAATAAGAGGTAGTAACAGAGGGAAATTAATCTAGATTGGAAGGAGGGAGAACCAGGGAAGGCTTTCTGAAGAAATGACATTTAAGCTGAGACTGAGGAATAAACTAGCTACAGCAAGGGAGGTGGGGAAAAAGAGGGGGGAAATGGGGAGTGGTCCGGACTCAGAAATAGCAGATGCAAAGGCCCCAGGGTCGAAGTGCAGAACCTTTGAATCCAAAATGGAATTTAGTTCAGCCCTTTATCTTACAGAAGACCGAACTAAAACCCAAAGATGTTCACCAACTTGCTGAAAGTCCCTCAGTATGGCAGAGCTGAGATTCCGATTCCAATCTCCTCATCTAGATCTCCGATCGACCAGGACTTGTCTAGCTCTCCATTCTAGAGCAACATTATGGATGGTAAAGGAAATGTGAAAGTGTTTGCTATGATTCCAGAGAACCAAAAAAAGAGAAAGCAAGCTGTTATCACATGAAACTTATGGACAAAAATGTGTTTAAAAGTCTCGTTTTCTCTTCTTCGAAACTAGGTGAGTAATTATTAACACCTCTGAGAAGCAGAAAGGATGATTCTGCTTCTTTCTGAGAAGCAGAAAGGAGAAGCAGAGAGGATGATTTAGCCTGCAAATAATCTGACAAAGTGTGAGATTTTGCAACCTTACTGAAATGTAGATTCACATCGCTTTTTATTAGACCAAATAACAGAGCACAATAAGCAGACAAGAACAAGGCAATATAGTGACTTAGCTCTCATTCTTCATTGTTTTTCTTTTTCCATCAAGAACTTCAGCAAATATTCTCTGAACTTTACTGCAAAAATACTCTACGAAAAACACCACTAAGTGTTTGGGAGTTGGCGGCGGGGGGGGGGGGGGTTGTTTTGTTTGTTTTAAAAGAATTAGAATTGCATACTGACAAATACCATGAGCAAATCTCACTGAACAAATCATACTAGCCAATTTTCCAGCAAGTTCAAACATTTGGGCTTGCACTCATTTATTTACCTGTCTGTGTCTCTAACTTCAAAACTTTCAGTAATCCATCTTCACCACCACATGCTATGAAACCTTGGTCCTTGTTCCAAGAGACACATTTCAGCTTCACGTTATTGGGAATGGCAATCTGAAAAGCAACCACAACCATTTTCACAGCTTTTCACGGAGGGCTTGGTTAGTGACTTACACATAAAGGGTGATGAAAATCCTCCCAAGAAGAAAAACGGTCCTTCTTGCAGAGCGTGAGCTGTGATGAAAATGGGCATGGCACGATCCCCTGAGCTGCCCTACCATTTGCGAAAGAGAGAAAAAAAAGTGCACCCAAGAGGACAGTGACTCCGCGGGAACCCAGTGGGGAGTCAGCTGATGAATGTTTTATAGGGAGGAAGAGGGAAACGGAGGTATAAATCCAGACCATCAGTCCATATTCCCTTTCCACACACAACCCTTGGGCTACCCTTTTGTTGTGACTTTTCTCTTGGCCGGCAGCCCATGACCATCCAAAGAATTTAAGGCACCTGGATCAGCAATAGGTAGAGGGAAAGGGTGGAGAAGCACGCCGCGATCTGCCTTGCTGGCTTCCCAAAAAAGACCGAGCCCGGGGCAGGAATGGGAGAGCTGTGCGAGAGGGCTGCTGGCTCCGCCGAGAATTATCTGCGGTTCGGCACCGTCCGAGGGGGGACGAGGCAGGAAGGTGGGAAGCGCGGGGGCGAAGCGGGATCAGGACACCGGATTCCGCCGGCGGGATGCGGGAATCGCCCGCGGGACGCGAGGACGAACGGGAGGGGATGGCGCCCGCGGGAAAACTCACTTTCTTGCTCAGGTAAAAGAACATTCTGGGAACTCCGAGAGGACGAGCCCAGCCGTCCAGGCCCGCCCAAGGAAGCCGGTTCTAATTGTCCAGTTGCGAGTACCAGCAGCTCTTGGGAGCGCCCGTCGCCCTGGCAACCACAGCCGCCGGGTCGCATCCGGGGCGCGGAGGGACACTTCCGGCGCCGTTCTCGCCCCGCCGGGCGTCGTGCGCCTGCGCGGACGTCGGGGTTGCTGGAGGGCCCGCGGACGTCGTGGGTATTGGAGGGACCGCAGACGCGGGGCTGAGCTCGTGGTCGTGCTTGGTCGCTCGGGTTCTGGGCCTTTTTGCCCTGCGCTTGCGGTCTGGTGGGTGACCTCAGCGCCCTGCCTCGTCGCCTTAGCGGCCCTCCTTTCGATAGGCTCGGAGGACAGGTCATACCTCCGAGGGTTGCCGTGGAACTTGCCTGAGGTGTCAGTATCCACTCAGGATCAAAGGCGCGCATTCAGATGAGGTCAAGATGATTGGGTGTTTTGTAAGCCCCAGAGTCCCAGCATTATTTAAAGGAAATGCATTTTACAGTATTTGGTGGACTGGCGCTTTTTGCCAAATGAAGGCGCAATCCTTCCCCTACGCCTTTGGGGACTGGAGAACCCTCTTTGCCAGATTGTGTTCATTGTTTGTTTTAGAATTTTTTGAACAGGTTCTTTAAGCTGTTACTGCAGCCCAGTGGTTCATGAGCTTTGGGCCTTTGCGGCATATAATTGCCATTGGGGCATAGCCTTCCATTTTTGAATCATGAAGTTTGATGTTTGGTATGTTCTCGCCTGAGGTCGACTGTGTACTATTTTCTTCTTTTCCTACCTTAATTCTTCAGTTCTCCCTTGTCCTTTTTGAATGGTTGGAGAGTTGCAAAGCACCGCAGTTTGGGCACAGGGCAGAAACTCCCACGAAAATTATTTTAGTCTCACTTATCTTTTAATTTATATCTGATTTTCCCTTTTACCATATTCTGCGGCTCCTGCTGTTGAATTGCATAAGCTCTCGTACTTTATGCAGCAGCAGCTGCTAATTCCCCCACTTAGTCTTTCCCCATTTCAGGCAAATAATGTTCAGATCTTTGAAGTGAGTCTGTTGCCTCACCCAGCACACTCACTGAAGAATTGACAATGGTCCCAGTGCCTTTCCCATCAAATCTAAACCTCAGCTAAAATTAGATTTTCCTTTAATAGGGAAATGTCTTTACTATGGTACCCGCATCTAAGCAAGCCAATGTGCTTTGTGCATCAGAGGCCATTTTATATGTCCTGTGATGTTCCTACCCTCTCTGCCAATTGTGCCTAGCCAAATGTACAAATCAGGTCTGCCTGAGAAATTACTTCCAAAATTAACGGCCATCCCATTCAGATAATTTATTTGTTTTTAAATGTATATCTTTTTTCAAGGTCAGACTGTAGATTCTGAAGATATGTTGGCACTGGTGCACAATGAGCTCCCTATACTGGGCTCATGAAACACATCAGAATTATCTAAGCCATGGATTCCAATCAAGCGGTGAAGTATAAGAGATGAAACTAGAGATGGTCACACTCTTGAAAAATCACCTCTTTAAGTACCTTCCCCTAGTGCTTGCACATGAGCTGTCATTTATTCCTTCTGCAACAACATTCTGATCCTGTCTTGAAGTTTGGAAAATAATACTGCTTCAAGTCAACTTTCAAAAATGGTGAGAAATGACAGTGTATGTTTCATATAATATACACTGCCTTGATATATTTATTTTTTGTTTCTTCCTTTTGAAGGTTCTCTTTAGATTTTTTACTGATTTTAGGTTTACATTTGTAAGTTATATTTACATTTCAAGTGCTTATATTTTTATACTTCATTATTTTATTCAAATTTAGATAATTTTGTTTTATTCCCCCTCCCATAACATTCTTGATAAAAGCCTATTTAACCTGAACTTACATTTTTAACCTTAAAAGTATGAGATAAATTATAGGAAGAGTTACAACATTGAGTCCTTTGACCAGAAATCGTCATATATTCAATACTTGTTAGTTCAGTTTAAGGAAATATGTTAATAGATGAAATTGATATGGGTCACCAAAAAAAGTCATGACAATAATATATAAAGATAGTAACTTTATTACACTAAAGACAATACAAACAGAAAAAATGAGTAGTCACAATTTAAAGGACGGTTTTCTCCTAAGAGCTATAAGCTTTCAAGCGGAAAAATAAAATACATATACTAAATATGTAAGTGAAGAAAAGTTAAGCTTAAACTTTAAAATGGCGACATTGGGTTTGTTGTTAACTTGTTAGATCAATATTTATAAGTATATAATTTTCTTGATTGGATCCTAAAGTGAAACTGTAAAGATAATGTAGGATTTTTTACCAAAACTTGGTAAGAAGTTATAACACTTAATTCAAAACTAAAGTCTTTAGTTATGTGTTTCTTACAATATTTCATGTAGTGTTCCCTTGATCTTGATATGTGTGTTATAATCCCCTGATCACAGCTTCAGTGATATTCCAGCAAAAAGTGAGCAAAAAACAAAGCATTAAAGAAACAGTTCTAAATTATATTTACCTCAATTATATGAACTTTTTTTATGTGTAAATACTTGTATAATTTACACTCTCAATAATAAAACTGGTTTATACTACAAATACTATCAAGAGAAAATAGATCAAAAGTTCCCATTTTAAGAATGGTTATCTTACTAATATAAACATTTAAAAATTAAATGGCTCAATTGGTAAATAAAGAAATACCAAACTTTTCATTCTATTCCCTATGAATCATTTCACAGTCATAGCTTAGAAACACTAAAGTTTGCTCTTAAGGATGTGAACGTTTATGTCCTACTGATTCTCCAGAAGATCCTCATACTACTTATCAGTAATATTAAAGCATTTGCAATGGCAAATTATTAGCAGGAACATTGAAGTATGCAAAAATATTAAATAGACCAAGCTCTCCGTAGATCCAGGTGAAAAATCTGAGTAATTCAACGATGTATTTGTCCATATGCATCTGCTTGCAACTTGCCCAAAATATCATCGAGTGACTAGTTGTTAAGGCCAACGCCTTTTATTTTTAGACATCAGAAAACATAAACACACTTTCAAACACTTCAATACAAGATAAAAGAAAATAAGTACATTCTATAGTAAATAAAGAAAAAGTGAAATTATTTTCTCATCAAATCCTTAATCTAAAACTCAGGAATTCTATTCTTTAGAGAGCATGTTATAAAGCAGTGGTCTTCAGAGATGATGATACAGAGCATCTGTCTTCAAACATTTTTGCTCTTGTCCCCTAAAGTAATTTTGACAAATAAGAGATATCTGTGCATATTTAAATTATTTGAAAATTTTCATCGTAAGATTTTGTTACAAAATATGCCATTTCTGCCATATCATAAGTATTGAGGGTTTTTAAGATAAAATCTAGGGACACCTGGGTGGCTCAGTTGGTTAAGCACCTGACTCTGTTCCCGCTTGGGTTATGATGGCATGGGCCCTGAGATCAAGCGCTGTGTTGGGCTCTGCACTCAGCAGGGAGGCTGCTTCCCCTCTCCATTTTCCTCTTCCCCACCCCACCACTCATGCTATCCCTCCCCGCACCCTTCCTCGCTCTGAAATAAATAAATCTTTTTTTTTATTTAACTAAAAAATAAAATAAAATCTAAATTAGTCTTTCAAATGTACCCCATATATAAACACCATACAAATGGACACCTACTATCCATCTTTAAAAATCAAATATTTAAAAATAAAGGAATTTGTATTTCCTTTCCACTTTCTCCACAGAATTTTATTCTACTTTAAATCTTGAAAATCTTTTCTTGATCCCTGAGACTTCTCTGAGGTAAATTTATACAAACAACAAGCATATATACATTTATATTGAAACTACCTTTAAATTAATATTCTTTGACCATAAGGTCCCCAGTTCTTTTAATCATCTGGGTTGAATTATCATTACAACTATTATGAGCACATAATTGATCAAACAAATAAATTATAAGTTTTGACATAAAATTACTAAAAATAAAAGGCAAACTTTCACTGGAAAAATGTCTTTTAGTGAGGGCACCTGGGTGGCTCAGTGGGTTAAGCCGCTGCCTTCGGCTCAGGTCATGATCTCAGGGTCCTAGGATCGAGTCCCGCATCGGGCTCTCTGCTCGGCGGGCAGCCTGCTTCCCTGTCTCTCTCTCTGCCTGCCTCTCTGTCTACTGTGATCTTTCTCTGTCAAATAAATAAATAAAATCTTAAAAAAAAAAGTCTTTTAGTGAAAGAAATTGGGGGAGTTCATGAAATCTTGATGAAAAAACAGTTGAACTATCCCTTTGTTTGGCTTTCCGGAGATTTTACCCTTCCAAGAAATTCACCCTACCAGACTCAGGTTAGATAAAGTGTGCCTTCCTTTTGTAGAGTTAGAAGAATGACAATGCAAAGTGAGAGATGGGAACAGAGAATGTCGGCTGACCCCCTGGAGCATTTTTGTTAGGCCAATTTAAGGATTTGAAAATGGATTTTTGTAAAACTTTCTGTGCTCCCCCCCTTACCCCTATCACAATTTGAACACCACGCCTCTAAGATACCTAGAGACAGTGTTGTTAACTTGAGCTAAGAAAAAGTACTCTTCCTGACTTACTCCTTTAGTTAAAGAACTGATTTTGGGGGTGCCTGGGTGGCTCAGTCGGTTAAGCGGCTGCCTTCGGCTCAGGTCATGATTCCAAGGTCCTGGGATCAAGTCCCACATCCAGCTCAAGGCTCAATGGGGAGTCTGCTTCTCCCTCTCCCTCTCCCTGCCTACTTGTGCTCTCTCTGTCAAATAAATAAATAAATAATCTTTAAAAAAAAAAAACTGATTTTGAAAGTTTCTTGGATGGGACTGTGCTACATTTTGAAATCTGCTTTTGACCAACTGGCTAGCCTATGTAAAGTATGTGTCATCTGAGCCATCTCCTCACTAATCAGCTACCTCCTGTACATCTACAGATTCTGAACTAAGAAAGCCCATATGAAGGAATCATAGCATAAGAGCTCCACCTGTTAATAACACAGCATAAGCTGCTATGGAAAAAGCACTAGAGAAAGAAATAGGCAGCTTTTTGCATGTAAATGTTGAATGGGCAAAACAGTCTATTAAAACATTTTAAAAGAACTCAAAAAATAAACACTGTATTGCTTTTGCGCATCTTAAAACATAATGAATAGGGCCCTTATCCTCCGGAATGTCCTAAAATGTTTGGCTCAGTTGTACTACCTAGGGTGGCTTAAAGCAGAAACCTTTCCAGAAAGGATATGTTTGGCATTCAGTCTCTGCAGATATGAGCTGACCCTCTCCTGGAAGGCCAGGGTGGCTTCGCACCCACAAGCATCTTCTGTAGAGACGAGTCTTCGAGCTTCTTCAATGGCTGATGACGACAGTACACAAAATGTTATAGCTAATCAGAAACCGTAGAAATCAGGAAATCTGTAATTCAGTCCTTCCATTTTTAAGACTTAACTAAATGCATTTTCAAGGAGGTAAGAGGATATAAGAGCACACAGAAAGAGGAGGAAACACTCTGAAATATTAATGTCACAGAAGGAACTGAATTAGATATTGGGAAACGTTTACAGTCATCAATCCTAGGTATTGACTATGTGAGAGTTCCTTATATTCTCTCTACTTCTGTGAGTGTTGGAAACTTTCTGTGATACAAAGTAAATTTTTAAAAAGTTGACATAGGGGGGAGCCAAGAATGCAGACCTAAGGTAATTAATCTTATTATGGTACTGTGTCCCTATTAAGAAATGAAAATAAGGAAAAGAATTCTCTCTTTGGCCAAAATATTTCAAGAATTAAAAGTAGATAATTCCTGATTTCTTATACAGACTATTATTCTATTGAATGGTCTGAATGGAGAGTTCTAATTCTTACCCATAAATACTTTGGAAGTAAAAATTAGGTTTGTATCAGCAGTTAAGCAAAGAACCTGGGAGAATGATAATGCTAACTCCTAGTTCTTTCTAAAATGCAGTGAGGCAGCTCTCCCTACTATCATAGCGCCTAAAGTTGCCTAACAGAAATAAGAGTAACTTCCCATGTATAATCTTCCATTGTCATCTGAGGACAGAGAACGGTCTTTTGCTCCTATGTTTTCTCCCACATTCTACAAAGATAGGATATAGAACAAAGATGACCATAAATTCATTTGATCAAATAAAATCTATCTACCTGACCAAATCCTGTTGTCTTTTGGGACAGCCAGCCCAAATCAGTCAGTCATTCGGTAAGCCAGAAAGTATCTACTGAAATTAAGTACATCCCCATCATCCCTGTACAGAGCATATAATTGACACTCATGATGCTTTTCCAGTGCTTCTTGCCTGATAAACTGTAAGTTCTGTGAAGACAATGGCTCAGCGGGGTAGTCTAATTAAAACACTCACAGAAAATTTTAAAATTGGGATGTGGCACAATTGTAAGTTGGGAGATGAACCCATTCACAATACCATCAAAAAGAATAAAAATTTAGGATTAAAATTAACAAATGATGTGCAAGACTTGTACACTACAAACTACAAAACATTTGTATGTCCCCAGTTCCTTCCTCAAGACTTGAAAGAGTACTAGATCTAGAAGAGCAGCTCCATGAATGCTTGCTGAGCAAAGAAGTGAGTGGTTAGGCCAATGCGGTCAGGACGTAATCCAACATAAATGCGGCTGGAATCCCCATCTTCCAAGAGAAGAAAAATGCCCCAAGACTGAGTTCTCTGAGGATTGAACCCCTAGATAGGGTAGCCTAGATATTAGTACCCTGATACATTCAAGTCCTAAAAGCAAGCTCTTCCCTACTATCCTCACCCTCCCCAAGAAGAGGTTCCATACTTCACTTCAAGTGAAGAAATATCTACTAGTAACTGTCAGGTGCTATGGAAGTTGCCAGAAATATAGACAACATCGACCGCCCCCAGGGTTTGGAGGTTACTGTCTCCGGGAGCATAAACACACACGCCTCAAACTCTGACCAAGTCTGAAATAGGAAAGCCATCCTCATTCGTCTCCTGGCCTGTTCCCCACATCTGTTTTATCACCAAATCCTGTTCATTCTGCCTCCGGAAGGTGTCTGGAATCAGCCTGCTTTCCTCACCACTGTCCCCCTCCTCACCCACCCTGGGACCACTGCAACAGTCTCCGACTGCCCCCCCCATCCCGACTGCCGCCCCCCACCCCGGCCCAGCTCGTCAGCCCCTCAGACCCACACAGCAGCCAGGGGGACTTGTGAAAATGTAAACAGAATCATGTCGCCCCATTCCTCAAAACTCTCCGGTGACTTCCCATCTTCTATAAAACCAAATATAAACTCCTTGCTCTTGCCCCAGAAGATCAGCATGACTCAGCCCCTGCATCCCTCTTCAAAGCGACACCACACTTCCCTGGCTGGTGGTGGTTGCCACAGGCGCTGGCAACCAGGCAGGTCCCTCCCTCTGCCCCCTCCCCCCTCCTCTCCTCTCCCATTCCCTCTGCTCCCCCTAAAGTCCTTGGCATCGCTCTCCCTTCTTCCTCCAGCTCCCCAATTCCAACCTAAATACCACTGATCCTCAGGTCTCAGGTGTTACTTCCTCAGAGAGCCCCTCCCAACCTGAAGGAGGTCCCCCAACCCTCATGGGCTCAGGACCCTGTTCTTTTCTCACAGCTCTTCTTTATAAATAGCTCTTTCCTTGTCTTTCCCCCTTAGACTGTTACCAAAGACCATACATGTTCTGTTCACGATTATACACCCAGTGCCCAGAAAATTGTAGGCGCTCTGCTGACCGAAGGGTTGATGGAACAGTTGAAGGAACAAGTCACTCCAGCACAAGGTGTCCTGGGCTGAAAGAGGACTGAGCTCATCAGAAGGAAAAGGGAAGCTCTGGTAGAGGGGGTAAAATTGAACTAGACCTGTTCAATTAATTATGTTCATTGAATTCATTCATTCATTCAATTTAATTAATTCAACTAATTCATGTTCTTTAGTTATAGAAACAAACATACCAACACAACTGTGTAGTATTTGTTTCAAACAAAGCAATTTAGAGAACACTTAGGCAAGTGATGAAGCATAATAAAAATAAACACTCATAAAGCTACCATACAACTTAAGAACTAAAATATCATGAATACTGTTGCAGAGACATCATTTAAGTAAAAATAGAAGCACTAGAAGATATTTGCCACACATAAAACAACAAAGAATTTATATCCGGAAATGCACAGGGTTCCATTGTATCAGTAAGAAAAATATAATAAACCCAAGAGAAAAGTAAGGGCATAGGTAGCATTTCCCAATTAAAAAAAAAAAAAACAAAACAAACAAACAAAAAAAAACTCCAATGACTAATAAATACAGGAAGTAGCCAGGAAATGAAAAAATAAAGACCGTAGGGAAACACTTTTTTTGCCTCCTCTAGAATGGCAAAAATTTAATCCAACAAAACCAAATATTGGCAAGGATGTGGTTCTTGGATTTTGGCAAGCGGTAGTGGTGAGGGAAGGGGGTCCCAGCGAAGGGGGGACACGGGCAGGGCGCGTTCCTAGCATAGCCAGGTGTGCACACGGTGGAGCCCAGGACCTGGAAGCAGGGAGCCCCGGGGCAAAGGGAGTGACAGGGTGAAAAGGAGAGGGGACCCCCGGGGCGGGGAAAGAAGGGGATGGGGGCAGAGCTCCAGGCTGGGATGATAAAGTTCTGCGGATGGGGAGTGGGACCGAACTAGACGCTTCGAAACGGTGAAAGCGGGAAATCGGCCGTCAGGTGTATCTTACCATCCATGAACGACAATCCCACTTAGGAAGAGACTGTAAGCAGAAAGGAAGAGGAAGGAATCCTAGGGGTTAGAACGGCTGGCGGCGACACCTGCTTCATTGGGAAGACAGCTGGGAGCCTCCGGGGGCCTCGGACCCCTCGGGACGGCGCTCCGGCCTTAGACAGGAAAGCTGCCTCCTAGAAGACGAGCCTCGCAAACCCAACAGGTGGCAGGGACAGTCCGTACCTGCGCACGTCCTCCGGTCTTCGTTCAGGGTGTAGCCGGGGAAACAATCGCAGTGATAGGCCGCGGGCCCGTCGTCCACGCACAGGTGCTGGCAGCCGTGCGAGCCCCCAGCACACTCGCTGCGAACTAGCCGGGCGCGGGGCGGGAGAGAAAATAGTCCCAGGTCACAGCGCGGAAGGAGACCCAGCTTTCCGGCAGAGAAAAGCCCCGGCGCAGTCACAGCAGGGGCTGAGAATGAAGCCGTCCGCGGCCGGCGACAGCGCGGCCGGCGACAGCGCGGCCGGCGACAGCGCGCCCACCTGCCAGGCGAACGCCCTGCCGTCCCTTCCCCCGCCTCACATCCCTGCGCTCCCACCTTGGACTCCTCCCCGCTTGCCTTCTCAGTTCTCGCAGGTACAGGGGGTGCCTCCTCTCCTCTAACTGCCCGCAGTGCTGGGGCTGGCCCGAGTCCTGATTACATTCTGGAACTTAACCTTCGTCCTCTCTGGATGCTTCCAAGTGCCTCCCACATCTCTAGCCACACAGGGACCATCTTCACCATCACCAGAAACAATGCATTAGGGACCCACTGGCACAGGGAGCTAACTCAGACGCTGCACATAAAGGGGGTGTTGTGCGGGCTAAGGGCTGCCCTTGAAAGGGTGCAAAGCAGGACAGAAGACTCCAGCCGGCACACCCATGCACACAGAGGTAGTGACAACAGTGATGACAGTGAGGGGAGGTGTCGGTTTGGAGAGTGGAGCACTTATTATCTGTCCCAGAAATCTATCACAAGGAGGAAGACGGCTGGCCCAAATCTGAGTGGAGAGCAGGGGGCTATGCTCGGGGGCGCCTGGGTGGCTCAGTGGGTTAAGCCTCTGCCTTCAGCTCAGGTCATGATCTCAGGGTCCAGGGATCCATCCCTGCATCAGGCTCTCTGCTCAGCGGGGAACCTGCTTCCCCCTCTCTCTCTGCCTGCCTCTCTGTCTACTTGTGATCTCTGTCATATAAATAAATAAAATCTTTAAAAAAAAAAAAAAGTGCCATGCTCAGCTCATTCCACATTTAGAGGGGCCCAGGATAAGTGAAAACAGCAGGTCTGTTTAAACTAAAGGAGTTTAATAAACCCAGAAATTCTTCCCGGGAGACACAAGTTCTTCCTCTGTCATTCCAGGGACCAACCAAGTTTGTTTGCTTGTTTGCTTGTCCCTCCACACTTGGGAAACTTCCACTATTGCCTATGAAAGAGCTTTGAGTGAAAGGCAAGTCTCTCCATAGTGTATTGTAGAGTATCTTTTTAACTCTAACACTGATAGTCCCCTTCATTACTCCAGACTTTTCCAGCACAATGCCGGATAGTCGGGGGTGCCTCAGTGGCTTAGTGGGTTGAGTGTCAACTGTTGGTTTTGGCTCAAGTCATGCTCTCAGGGTCATGGGATCCAGCCCTGCAGGGGGCTCTGCACTCAGCGCGGAGTCTGCTTGAGATTCTCCCTCTCTTCCTCTCCCTCCCCCTCTGTCCCTGTCCCTGCACAGGTGCATGCTCGCTCACTCTCTCTCTAAAATTTAAAAAAAAAAAAAGGCAGAACAGTAGACTGTTTCACTCTTCCCTTCATCCCAGCCTAAAGCTGCCCTATAGATAACAACGGCCATGCCTCCACCCCCGGCCCTGCTCTAGGGCTCCATATTTAATCTACAAGCCTTGTGGTACTGCCCAGCAGGGGGAAAAGCAGGCCACTAGTGGGGATGTGACCCATGTTATGTACCCCAGTTCAGAACAGTAGCTGTTATTACTTTAAAATGTATAAACACTGCTCTGCACTGGGCTCCATAGATATATTTCTTCCTAACCCTTTAACTTTCCACCATCTAGTCTTGCCCTGTACTGTACAGCCACAAAACATGATAGCTTGGCATGCGATCTCATGCGTAACCCCAGAGCAAGTGCCGAGGTTCCAATCCTCGCTCTGTGACTCACTAGTTGTGTGACCATGGGCAAGTTACTTAACCTGTCTGGGCCTCAGCTTCCTCATACAGGGGCTATGAGCAATAATAAAGGTGTGACTGAGCTGCCTAGAACCATGTATGGCATCCAGTAGGCACTGAAGAAATGGGGTACTGTGACCTCGGAGCATGGCCTGGAATAGTGTGCCGTAACTAAACATTATCTTGGATTTTTTTTTTAATAAAATGTTCCATTTATTCCATAATATTTGTTAGGGGTTTTTTTTAATATTTTATTTATGTATTTGACAGAGAGAGACACAGGGGTAGAGAGGGAACACAAGCAGGGGCAGTGGGAGAGGGAGAGGCAGGCTTTCCTGCTGAGCAGGGAGCCAATGTGGGGCTCAATCCCAGGACCCTGGGATCATGACCTGAGCCGAAGGCAGACCCCCAATGACTGAGCCACCCAGGTGCTCCAATATCTGTTAGTTTAAATGTAAATTTTAGTGTCCTTTTTCAAGGTCTTCGATGACCCTGGCTGCTTAAGCTACCAAGTGGGGTACCTGTAACCAATTTGAGAAGCGCAGCCATGTGGCCTCTCCACCCCAACTGACTTGGTCCTACCCCCGGAGCAAACCAACACAAGCCATTCCCCTTGGCCATCCAGCTCTGCAGTCCTCTGTCTAAACCTCCACCACCCTCGAGGCCCACCTGCTGCCCACATGGTCTGCACCCTTCCCCAGACAGCCTGCCTCCCGGGCTTCCACAGCCCTACGTTACTGTCCATCCCTCTCCCTGCCTAGTCTGCTTCCCCAAGGTGTTGGTTCTCTTTGCACCCAGCCTGTAAATTGCCCAGGGGCAGAAAATGTGCTTCTTTACATCCCCACAGGGCTTTGCACAGTCCTGGGAGCAAAATAGGTGCTCAGTCCTCTTTAAATTCTTTTTTTTTTTTTAAGGGCATTGGTCATGTGCCATTTCCCTTAGTCTCTCTCGAAAAGGTCACATAATATCTCTCCTCAAGGGACAGGAGCATATACATAAAAATCTAATAAAATGGCCAAAATTAAACACAGCCTTGAGAGGCAGGAATTTCTCTCAGAAGTGTTTTTACATTATAAATGTCACCCTGCTCTGCCAGTGAATTTAAATCAAATTAATGAGGATTTGCCAAGACATAAGGCTCAGACTCACAGAAGACTGATCATCTAGAAACCGTCAGGGAACAACTGACTTCACATTTACTGGAAGATCTGTGTGGGTCTAATTCAGTCATTGACAAAGTCTCCTTTACTAAAACGATCCAGCTTTAAGATTAACGCTACAGAAAAGTTCCAGGGCAAGTTTTAATTGGAAAAAGATCAGTTCAGCCTATCACACCAAATAGTTACTGTTTTCAACTGACTTCCTCTGAAGTTCCCATTTGCTTCACAAGTCCCCAGTGTACAGAGCTATAACATTTTCCTGGATACGGATCCTACATTCAGTTAGCTTTTCTCATATCCCTCACGCCCTACCCATTTCTGAAGTGAGATATATTTGCAAAATCAAGTGAGCTCACTGCCGTCTGAGCAATGCGTGCCTTGGTCTATAAGCAGGATAGAAGGTGTAGAGTCTGATTCGTTAAGTATCTTTAAGAGTCTCTTGCTGTGTCCATTGCAAGTTGGTTTCACTGCCATAGATAGAGCCAGCTGGGAAAGAATTTGTTGAGTGGACCTTACCTGAACACGTTTTGTTGTCAGCATTCAGAGTATAACCCTCGTAGCATTCACAGTGATGGGACCGATCTCTGTCATTTACACAAATGTGCTGGCAGCCATGTGTACCAAAGGCACATTGGTCTTGAGCTACCAAAGAAAATTCCAGGAGAAAAGCAATTAAAAGTGGAAAAGTCTTTTATTACCCATATATAGAAATCTTCTTACCTGTGGCTAGAAATATATAAGAGGCAAACCTATTGGAAACCTTCCACAGCCATCCGAACTATGGGCTGATACCAGAAGTTAGCGGTGTTTAGCGAAATCCTACACACAGTCCTTATTCTTCCTTTTTCCCAGCTGCTTTTTCAAAATCATCCAGACTGAGTTTTTAGGACCTAAGTATCTCATAAATACTAAATAAATAAATAATTCCTAAAGCATTCCTCTTAGGTTTATTGTATTTACACTGCATCAGGGGTGTACCAACGATTGTGTGGCTAATTCCACTAGATTCAGAAAGACGCCAAATTTGAGTGGGAAGGAACTGTAATTCAGCCCTCCCTGTTCTAAGTGAAGAAGCTGAATCTAGAGGAGACCAGCCGACTCAGAGCAGCATCAGAACTCAGGACCCAAACTGTCACTCAATGCACTTTTCTATACATGGACGTGGTAATTTTTTTTTGTCTTTAAACTTTTCATTTTGAAATCACTGCAGGCATACGGAAGAGTTCCAGAAACAGCACAGAAAGTTCTGTACTTCTCCCTATTTTCCTGAGCGTTAACGTCCCATATAACCATAGCACAATTATCAAAACCAGGAAATTAGCGCTAACACAACGCTATTAACTAATCCACAGATCTTAGTAAAATGTTGCCATTTGTTCTAGCACTAACGCCCTTTTTCCGGTCCAGGACCCAATCCAGGGTCCACATTGTACTTCACTGTAACATGTCCTTAGTCCTCTCTTCTCTGGGACACTTCCTCCATCTTTGCCTTTCATGACCTTGACAGCTTTGAAAATCACTGGAAAATTACTTTGTAGAATATCTCTCAGTTTGGGTTTGTTTGAAGTTTCCTCCTGAGGCTAAATATTTAAAGAAGACAACAGAAGCACTACTGTGCCCTCAGGACATCGTGTGAGGAGAGGCATGATGTCACTGCAGGTCACGACTAGTGGGGTTCCCTCTGGTCACCTGGTTGAAGGGGTGTCTGCCAGGTCTCTCTACTAGGAAGGAACTGTTTATACCGTTGTAGTTAATAAGTGTCTTGTGGAGCATTCTTCGATTTTAACTTACTACACTGTGTTTAGCATTTGGAAAGCACTGCCAGGGCTGGCTACAATGCCCAAGAGAGAAAAACCAACCAAGTGCCGGGTCAGTGTGCCTTACCCCTTCAACACCAGCTGGGGGGGGAATGCAGACGGGGAGGTAGCAAAAAGAAAGCCCCCCTCCACTTACCCGAACAAGTCTTCCTGTCTTGGTTCAGGGTGTAACCTTCGTAGCACTCACAGTGGTAAGAGCCAGTTCTGTCGTTCACACAGATGTGTTCACAACCGTGAGTGTTCAGAGCACACTTATCGATAGCTGCCAAAAGACCATCAGGACAAATGGAAACACAGGAAAACGTGGTAAATTAATTACAGGTCACCACCACAGGTACACACACACACACACACATACAGGTATTAAAATGGGAGGTGGCCTAGTGCAACAGAAAGGCCACAGGACAGGAGGTTGGGAACTGATTTCTGTGCTGGCTCTTTCACTCACAGACCCCATGACATGGGTAAGTCATCTTCCTTCCCTGGGTCTCAAGTTCATCATCTATAAAATGAGTAGGTTGAATTAAATGATCTCTAAGTTTCCTTCCTCTCAAGACTTTTTTTGAGGATTTAAAAAAAAAAAAATGGACGTAGATCCCATCTTTACTTACTTTATGTGAGTAGTCATATACCAGATGAGTAAGAACCTCTCTAAACTTTCTTCTGTGTCTAAATTCAGCAAGCAGCTCTGGTCTCAGAGACAAAGGAGCAGCTTGTACTTAATTAAGTAAAATCCAGGAATAGTTCCAAAATCCTCAAAAAGACTGAGAGTTCTGGCTCCCTTCCTGACTAACCCATTTCCCTACTAACCCTTTTCTTGAAAACTAATTATAAGTACTATAAAGATGCTGATTCATGTATTACCTCACTTTTCTCCAACAATTTTAGAGGAAAAACATTGATAAGCAACCATGAACCAACCAAAAGACAGTTAAGAGAAAAGCATAAGGCCAGTCCCAAACCTGGAGGGCAGGTGTCTAGCTGAGCCCCAGTCAGGCAAGCTCCCCGAAGCGGGCCTCACCTGAACATGTCTTCTGATCGGCGTTCAAGGAGTAGCCTTGGCTGCACTCACAGTGGTGCTTGCCTTCCCCATCACTGACACACACATGCTGGCACTGGTGTGTGCCAAGCAAACACGGGTCCAGAGCTGCCCACCGGAAGTAGACAATCATTAGTATCAACACATAAGAAATGTTCCAGATACTTCCTTCCTTGTCAAAAAGACATCACCCTCTGGTTCCTTTTCAATGAGAGCTCGTCATAAAAAACTGGCCCTCTGTCTTCTGTCTCTGGCTTCTTGGAAGCACCACTCTTACATGAATGATGCTGCTAATTTAAAATTACAGATTTTGTTTCAGCTTTCTTAAAGAGAAAGGAAATTCTGAATTTGGAGCCGAAGGCAAACACTCACGTGGTCACACAACTTGATGTTTTATTCAATGTCTCCACCTAGCCCAGGAAAAAGAATTTACTTCAGTGCACTTCTGGAAAATCTATGAGATCATTGTCCTGCTGGAGCCAGAATCTGCTTTCCAAGGGCTCTACAGTGTCTGTCAAAACGAATTCACACACAGGCATGTCCCTCCGCCTGGAACTCAGTGGGGCGGCAGTACGTACTTGAACATGCAAACAGTGGAGGGCAAGGCAGGTAACCGCCTTCCGAATGAGCAGCAGGGGTGTGGGAGCCTAAACATACAGGTGTGAAACTTCAGGGCCTCAAGTATCTGCAAGGAGCGTGGACTCACAAGCTCCATGCAAGCAGGTAAAAAGAAAAGGAAGATTACGTCAGCGAAGCCGCAGCCTCACCTTTTCACTCCTGGAGGTGTTTGTATCTCGTTGGATTTTTTTTTTCCTAGTAACATGTTTTGAAAGAAGAATCAATGAATTTAGTCATTTCTGAGAAAACCCAGGAGGCCTGTTGGAGGAGGCTGGCACCCCTGGGCAGGTAACCCAGCCTCGACTGCTTTGGCAACAGGTCAAGGTTAATATTTTCCCAAGAAGAGCCTTTTCATGGAATGATCTTTCCAACCCGTTGACTACAACAAGCTACCCCTCAGTCCCTTTTCATAGAGAGGACGTTTTTTCCCCCAGAACAAGCAGTTCTTTTGTACCAGAAGGAAAAGATTGCCACTCACCACTTGCTACTTTATGGCCTTCAAGCCCAACCCCAGGTGCTAGCTTTGAGACCCAACTCTGCCACAGACCAGCGTCTTTATGGAAAAGCTCTCACCCACAAGCACAGGGGGTTTTCCTGGGAGAAAGAAAGCCATGTTCTTTTGAGAAACCAAGGAATGCCAAGAACAGCTTGTGAAGGCCCAGTATCCTGGGACAGGAAAGACGAGGGGCCACCAGCCAGGTCTGGCCGAGTTGAGGCCAAACTTGGCTCTAGACCAAGACTTCATCTTCCATTTCCTGACAAACTGGGGTGATTGCTGAGTTCCACATTAATTTCAATATAAAGCCTCCTTGAAATTTGCAACTGTAATTACTAATTCATGTCTCATCACCATCTCCAGACTACTGCTTAATAATATGGAGGGAATATTTTATCCATGCATCATCAGTGCATCAGATTAATTAATGCATATCAAGTAAAGAGATGGGGCATAGGTTACACAGCGTAGGTATCTACATTTTAAAATTCACCTGAACTAGAAATTTGCCCACACTTGTTTGGGTAATTCCACAGAAGGCTTTGAAAGACTGTATCTCTAAATGATAAATAAAAAATAATAGTAATAATAAAGCATGAATATGGGTAGATACAAAGACAAAACATAGATGGATACAAAGGAAAAAAGGAACTTGGGTGCCTGGGTGGCTCAGTCAGTTAAGTGTCTGCCTTCAGCTCAGGTCATGATCCAGGGTCCTGGGATCAAGTTCTACATCAGGCTCTCTGCCTAGCAGGGAGTCTGCTTCTCCCTCTGCCCCTCCCCACTGCTTGTGCTCACTCGCTCTCGCTCTCTCTCTCAAATAAATAAATAAAATCTTTTTTAAAAAGAAAAAACAAACCTAAAAATAAAGTATGCGTCTCACACATTCATAATTCTAATCAGTGGCTAAGATTAAAGCCCCGCCTTGACTGGATTCATATTCATGGATTTGACTGATTCCTGCTAAAAATTCCAATTAAATTAGCACGCTCGGGCGCCTGGGTGGCTCAGTTGGATGATCGACTGCCTTCGGCTCAGGTCGTGATCCCGGACTTTGAGGATCGAGTCCCGCATCGGGCTCCCAGCTCCTTGGGGAGTCTGCTTCTCCCTCTTGTATACCTTCTCCTCTCTCGTGCTCTCTCTCACTCGTTCTCTCTCAAATAAATAAATAAAATCTTACAAAAAAAAATTAGCATGCTCATATTCAAACTGCATCCTAAAGGAAAAAAGAAAGAAGGACTGTAACAAAAAATCCAAGATTTTTTAAAAAAATCTGCTTCTCGCTATCTCCCAAGTGAACTGAAATCTCAACCCTTCCCCCAACCCCCGCTCCTAATCCTGTCCCTCCACAAAGAATAATCGGAGGAAGAACAGAATCTGAAAACTAGAGGATGCAGAAAATAAGCAAAACCCTAACTGCCAGTTACGCCGGAAAGCCGGGGGATCCTTCCACGGGCGGACAGATGCTGCTCGCCGTCTTCGGCAGGAAAACAGGCAGAGTTCTGTTAAAGCCGGAGGTGGTAAAGCTAAAGAAAATATCGGGAGAAGATGGAGTTGTGGGCAGAGGGGAGAAAAGAGGAGTCTTGAGTTTTTTTATTTTTATTTTTTTCTGACCCCATCAGGGAACAGCAGGATCATTTATCCTGGATATTTCTAGACCTTCACATTTCTAATGCAAACACGAAGATTTTTATGAGCAAACCAAGTTATATATAAAGCAACTCTATATTCCTAAACCAACAAGGTGTGTTTAAGCTGGTAAAAAACTGAAGAAAAGCACTGCTTATATTTTAGTTTTCCATAAAGTTTCTACCAAAAAATTAAAAAAAAAAAAAAAAAGAATAAATCTTCTTTCTTGGGAGACACAATATCTGAATATTCTAGTTGGGAGCAAGACTTACCGCAAAAGGTTTCCTGGAATCTAGAGGAGAGTTTCTCAATGACCCCGTAGGTCTCCACATAGAAAACGTGCTCGTCCAGGGGCTCGCTGGCAATCATCTTGAGGGACTCCATGTCTGCCCGGTCCACGCCCACCGCGTAGAGCTCAATACCAGATGCCCGGGCCCGAGCCGCCACCTCATTCACCTGGTCCTGGGGCCTCCCATCTGTCACGATGATGGCCACCTTAGGGATGTTGGAAGTGGGCCCCCGAGCTCCTGCCTCCACCGTGAAGGCCTCATCCATTGCTGTCTGGATAGCCAGGCCGGACATGGTGCCTGTAGACAGGGGTGTGATCCGGGCCACAGCCTGTTTCAAGGACTGTTTATCTGAGTGGGTCTGGAGATGGAACTCAATCTTCACGGTGCTAGCATAGTTCACCACTGCCACCCGTGTATCTGCCGCCCCAATGTCCAGAGTGTCAATTATCTGGGAGACAAAGGTCTTCACCTTGGTGAACTCCAGGGGCCGCACACTGCGGGAACTATCGATGATGAACACCAAATCCAAGGGCCTGCTCCTGCAAACACCTGCGAAGAAGGGTGTGGAGGACGGGTACAGCTGAGCAATGACGTCATCCCAGCCGGAAATGGGGCGGTCCTCATACCCGAAGAGCCCTGCGGTTGGAGGCCCTACTGTCTGCTACCTTTCGCCAAGACCATCATCCTCCCTTAAGATGCTAAAAGCACCAGGTGCCTGGGTGGCTCAGTAGGTTAAAGCCTCTGCCTTTGGCTCAGGTCATGATCCCAGGATCCTGGGATCGAGGCCCGCATCGGGCTCTCTGCTCAGCGGGGAGCCTGCTTCCTCCTCTCCTCTCTCTGCCTGCCTCTCTGTCTACTTGTGATCTCTGTCAAATAAATAAATAAATCTTAAAAAAAAAAAAAAAAGATGCTAAAAGCACCAAGGTCCTTCCAAATTCCCTAATGAGGATTCACACAGAGGGGAGAAGTTTCTCCAATAGGCTGGCTAAGGCTGGCTGAACCCCAAACTTCCCCCTAGAACCTCATTCCTCTGCTTCAGCATTGCTCCCAAGGTTCTGCTGGCCTCCCAGGAATGAATGGTTTCCAGACCTTTCTTGGGCACCTCAGCCATGGCACAATGGGACAGTGGCCTTGAATAGCCTCGCTGCCCTGTCCAATCCTCATACACCTCAAGCAATGGCAGACTTCAAGGCAAACACACTGGTGCTTTTCTGGAAGCTTCCTTCTTCTACTCCCCCACCAATGAGACAAAAACTGCCCCCAGAGTAGCCCTAAGTGCCCCCTCCTTCCCATCATTCATCAGGTTTAGTGAACTCTGGGGCCCCGTGAGCCTGAGATACTTAACCGTGAGAAGAGGAATGACAATCTGATCCATGTCGGTTGTGCTTCCAATTCTGCGTGTCTGGTTTTCAGGAGCAGAGATGTCCACTTGTGTCTCCCCTCTGCCCCCACCAAACTCTTGTAGTCACCCCTTTCATTTTTTCATTCACCAAATTCTTTTGGGGGACCTACCATATTTTAGCCCCGGGGCTACAAAAGCAAAGAAGCTTGTATCTTTCCTCCTCTAAAGTTCCAAGCATCAGGACCCCTGGAAGGCGCTGTAGGTTAAGGCTCTGACTCTTGGTTTCGGCTCAGTTTATGGTATCAGGGGTAAGATCAAGCCCCATGCTGGCTCCCTGCCCACCGCATAGTCTGCTTGAGATTCTCTCTCCCTTTCCCTCTGTCCCTCCCTCTCTTTCTTTCTCTCTCTCTCTCTAAAATAAATAAGTGAATCTTAAAAAAAAAAAAAAAAAAAAAAACAAGCTCCTTGTAACACCACCACACATCTTTGGAGCACCTGGGTGACTCAGTCGGTTAAGGGTCTACCTTCATGATCCTGGGGTCCTGGGATGGAGCTCTGCATCAGGCTCCCTGCTGGGTGGAGCCTGATTTTTCCCTCTCCCTCTGTCCCTACTCCCAGCTCACGCCCTCTCTCTCACACTCAAAGAAAAAAAAAAATTTTTTTTTTAAGATTTTACTGATTTATTTCAGAGGGAAAGAGCAAGAGTGTGAGCAAGGGGGAGGGGCAGAAGGAGGAAAAGCAGACTCCCCACTGAGCAGGGGGCCCAACATGAGGCTCCATCCTAGGACCCCAGGATCATGACCTGAGCCAACGGCAGATGCTTAACCAACTGAGCCACCCAGATGCCCCTAAATAAAATCTTAAAAAAAAAAAAAAAATCACACACATCTTCATTTTCATTTGTTCTTTCTTCCTTTTCCCCCAATCTTGTCCTAAACTCTCTCTCCTAGCCACCAAAATCAAGTCCAAAAGAGAGGAAAGCCAGTTACTAAACATCTTTTTCAAGTCATTCTTCCTCCTCTACACACACACGCACACACAACTCGTCATACACACCAAGTCCTAAATGGAAATGTAACTGATGCTTGGGCATGAAGCATCAACCAGGGTTCTTTCTTTTCCTGACAGGGGGCTGGAAGGTAACACTAGTGTAAGAAGGCAATTTACTCGGTGACTAAGGGAAAAAGATGGTTTCAAAACAAACTCCTACACGAGACAGTTTGTGACCAAAAAAGCCCTATCTGGAACAGGAATGATGCCTCTAGAGAGTTTTCTTCTAAAAACAGAAAACTATCCTCTGGTTTTATCCTGCTTCCTGGACGTATTCAATTAGGAAAATAAATCATACTTTACTTTCAATAATGTTATAGAGATCTTAGGGCACAAAAGAAACAATCCTGTGAAGTCAGAGGTGCAGAAGTTGCTTTTATACCCATTTTACAGGTGAGAAGCCTGAGGTTTGGAAGGTGGGTGAGCCAGAAAACAGCAGGTCATGGATAGGACTCCAGGTTTCCTGACTCCCAACCTAAAGGGGCTTTTCACTGAATGGCTGCCTCTCTCTGAAACCATATTTTCCACCACACACACACACACAGACACACAAAATCAACATTATATCATGTACCTAGTAAACATCCTGCTTGTTGATTTTGAGCTACTGCCCTGAAGTATGCTATATGTCATGTATTTAGTTAAGTCAAAAGGAATTAAATCTTAAAAAAAAAAAAAAAAAACCCTCCCAAATCTCATTTCATCCCTTGATTACCATGTATCAGGAGCAAGGAAGAAGAATCCTATTGAAAATCCTTCCCGGACATGGATGTAGGTACTTGTACATAATTAGAATAAAAGGAAAAATACGTGTCGATATGAGACCTAGATTTGACAACCCAAATACCCAAATCTTGTCCTGACTCATGTCAAGGTTATGTTCTTACAGTATATGTGCATGATTCCTTCCTTCTCACATGGAATCCTTTATGGAGGCTACAGGGGGTGTCGTGGGCAGAATAAAGCTCCCTTGCCCCCCAAAATATCCATCTCCTAATTCCTGGAACCTGGACGTATGTTACTCTACATGGCAAGAAGAAGGAGGAGGAGGAGGAGAAGACTTGGCAGATGGATTAAGTTAATGACCCTGAGATGGGGATTTTATCCTGAATTTTAGGGGTGGGTCCTAAATTTTAATTACAGAGGCCCCTAAAAGTAAAAAAAGAGAGAGGCAGGAGAGGAGATCACCGTGATGAGATGTGAGAAGGACCCAAACTTCTTTCAGTGACTTTGAAAATGGGGAAAAAGCCATGAGTCAAGGAGTGAAGGTAACCTCTTCATGCTGAACTAGGCAAAGATAGTTTCCCCTAGATCCTTCCCAAAGGAACACAGCCCTACTGACACAATTTTAGACATCTGAGACTAGTGTTGGACTTCTGGTCTATAGCACTCTTAGATAATATATGTGTATTATTTTTAAGTCACTGAGTTTGTGGTAATTTGTTACAGCAGCAATAGAAAACTAATACAGGGGCTCAACTCAGATGACGGGAAATTCCTTGAGCATCTGGTTACTTCTTGATTTGGACTCCCTCTGCAACGTCACTGTTTTGGAATCTCACTCCCCTATACTAGAAAGCAGCGCTTTGATTCTCAGAAAGCAAGAAAGTGAGAATCTAAACTTCCTTAAAGATTTCCAAACTTAAAATTATGCTGATTTTTTTTATAGTTCTGCTAGAAATAAAAGCCTATAGGAAAGCATAGCCATTTCTGGTTGCAGAAAAGGGAGGGTGTTTGGGAAAGGGTGAAATGTAATGTTTATTGAAGGATTATCATTCAAGATCAGCTTGGATCCAAGTAATGCGGGGGAACTCGAACACCCCTTAAGGAATCCCTCCTCCCTCTCCCAGTCTCATCCCCAAGGGAGATGGGTCAAGACCAGAGGCAAGGTTACCTTTTAGAAGAAAGGCACCACCACCCCAGCCTGGAGCAAAGCAGGCTACCCCCTAAATTTAACCCTTGTGAATCCTGGTACTCCCTGGCTCAAAGACAATGCTTTCACCATTTCAAATCCAGCCCCTTGGGGCTGACACAGGAAGGAAACCTTTGTACTCTTTCTCAACATTATCCAGAAAGATGCAGAAGGGGATAGACAAAGCAAATCAACCTGAGGCATGAATGAGACTGGAGACCCAGAAAATGGTTTGGTGCAGCCTCTCCTCTTCAGCAAGACTGAAACTGGACATTTTCGTAATGAAGATAAAATTTTATGTAAACCCATTTTAAGAGCTTGGTAGGATATAGCTGCAGAAAGATCCTTGTGTGGGATTTTGGAGCCCTGAGTTCTGTTCTGAGCCCTGACAGATTTGCTGGGTCATTTGGTAAGCCTCAATTTACATGCTTTCAGGGATTGTGACGGGTGGTCTTCCAGCTCTGCTACTCTAGGAACCTCTGCCCCCGGAACTAACTACTGACCAAAAAGGCAATGGAAAATTGTTTGCCAAAGACTCAGTGTCTTGGGTGTTTGAGGATCTAAGAGAGTACAGGTTGGGACTGAGACCCAGTCAGTTCAAGCAGAACACCTGGTCAGCGGCAGAAGACGTGGAGACCAGGATGGTTACAAGAGAGGTCGTTGGCCATCCAGCTGCCCCCTCTGGTCTCCTTTTTGGCTTCCCACCCCCACTCCCTGGTGTGAATTCCAGTCCAAATTCTGGTCCACATCCTAGACTGGACTGAGACAGCTTGAAGGGTGTATCCAGGAGACGGAGGGTCACCCTGATCTGGGGCTATAGGTGAAGTGATTTCCAGACACTAAAGGCAGAATCTCAGGAAGGGTTCGTTCAGCAGCACAGAGGTAGGGGTTGGCACAGAGGCGGGGAGGTCGTCTGTGTCCCCGGCCGCCCCAACCTCCAGGCCCAAATTGCAGAGGGAAGAGGCTGGAGTTTGAGCTTCAGGCGACCCAAATTCGAGTCCCGACTATGAGTGACTTTGGACATCCCACTCCCTTGCCTGGACCCGTCTCCCCACAGGTCTCATCGGGGAGGAGATTCTTTCTCCTGCACCGCAGTCTGGCTCAGGCTGGGACGCAGGGAACACTTGGCGGCTGCACGGGGCTTCTCCTGTTGGATGCCCCGCTTCCCCTGCCACCCATCCCTCCCGCCCGGTCCTCCCCACCTCCCTCCTGCCGGCTGTCCCTCCCCGGTGCCCGCTCGCGTCCCTCCCAGGCGGGGGTCCCACTCCCCCCGCGTACCTGCGCCTCGGGCCCCGCCGGGCTGGCCGGAGACAGGGCGGCGCCCGGGACTGCCCCCTGGGCCCCGCGTGCCCAGCCTCCGCAAACCCGGGCGGGCCAGGGGGCCGGGGGCGGCGGGGGTCGGCGGCAGCAGCAGCAGCAGCGGCCAGAGCAGCAGGAGCAGTCCCGAGAGGTGGCGCGGCATGGCGGGCTCCGCGCTTCTGCAGGTGTCGTCGTCGAAGGTTCGCTCGCTCCAGCAGCCAAGAGCCTGGGCCCCGCGCCGAGGCGGCCAATTTAAAGGTCCCGCCGCCCCGCGCCCCGCCCACCCGTGGCCCCGCCCCCGCGCCCCGCCCACCGCTGGAGCGCGGGTGGAGCCGCCGGGCTCCGCGCCCGGGACCCGCGGGATCCTGTCCGCGCATTCCGGCGGCAGAAACGGAATGTCTGGGGCAGGCCGGCGGCGGCGCGGTGCCCGAAGTCCGGCGCGCGGAGGCCCCCGCCGGGTCTCGTCTGGGTGGGCAAGGCCGGGCGCCTCCTGGCCGCGCTCCGCCTCTCCCGGGACTTGCGCTCAGGCCTGCGAACCCGCGGCCCAGTCCGCCCGCCCTGCGCTCTCCCGCTGCCCCAGCAGGCCTGACCCCCGGCCCCAGCCGAGGGGGCCCCGGGCTCTGTCTTCCCGCTCCCGGCAGCGGTGCCTGCGGCGAGGTTTCATCTCGCTCCTCACACTGCATTCCTTTCCCCAGCCAAGTCACCCCAGTTTTGCTGTGGGCTCTCGGTAAAAGAGAAAGAAGCCTCACAGATTCTGGCAGCATGAATAGGAACGCTTTCATCCCAGCTTCAAACATCCATAAACATTTGAACTTATATTACCAGGAATAGAAAGTCAAACATACATTCCCCAGAGAACCCCCTGGCAGCTGGGAGGCCCGCCTGTACCAACAGAGGCTTCGAAGGCGCGCCCGAGACCCCAGGTCCTCTCCGGAAGAGGGATGGTGGCAGCAACCGGGCTGGGGCCCCTGAGGGGACCCTCGGAGAACTGTCTACTGGGAGAAAAGCATAAATGGTCTCAGGGAACAGACTGTCTCCTCCTGAGCAAAGCAGGAAGGCTTCTAGAAACAGGTGAGGTTTGAGCTGGGTCCTAAAACCTGACAACGCAGGCGAGTTCCAACAGATCGAACCTGGTCTCCCTGCTTCCGGACTGGGAGTCCTCTAAAACCCACACTCCACGCAGTAACCTTAAAAATCACTTCCTTGCAACTTTGCTTCCAGTAAAATCCACATTCCTTTTCAGGGCCAACAAGGCTCCTGGAGATTCCATCCCACCTCCCTCTGCAGCACTGACCAACATCCAGACCTGTATTCCTGCTCTCCATGCCTCAACCATGCCAGCCTTGCCTTCTCCGTGTCCTGGAGGACACCGAGCTTGTCATCAGTTTCATGTCTTCCTCAGAGCAGCCTTCCGGGAGGCCAGATCTTAATCAGTTTTTCAAGCTTATTTTTACCACGACCCATGATAACAACTACATTTTACATTATGAGCCAGCAGCTACATAAATAGGTAACACATATACCCACAAAACAATACTAACACTTAACCGCATTTGATGCTCTTCTATTCACCCCCATTTTCTGTTTCATTTGTTTTTAATGTGATCACGAGCACATGAGTTTGTGGTTCACTAATGTTTCCCAGTGAGCAGTTTAAAAAATTGGGTTTTAAATAGATTCTTTCCTACTGTCTCTGCCTTCTGATCTATTATAGCATCCTGTGTGTTTCATTTGGGGGACTTCCTTAGTTTGTAATTATTCCATTTATATTCCATTTATTTATGTTTATATCCCTCCCACCAGACTGCAGGCTCCAGAAGGGCAGAGCTAGTGCCTGCACGGCATGCGTCTGTACGCATGCAGGTCTGCAGTGGGACTGAAAATTTAGGAAAGGAAAGATCATAGAGCAGGGCTGGAATTTAACTCTGTCTTGGCAGGACAGTAACAGGCATAAGAGACTGTGAGAAAAGAAATGACCTGGCATCACTTTCTCCAAGAGCCCAAGGATGCTGAGGAAATGGCTTTGCTCAGTTTCACTTCACTGCCTGACAACAGATGGCGCTAGGCTGGACCCTGGCTCAAGAGACAGTCCTTTCCACTGGCCTCCTCTAGTGGGGAGTTGGTCCTTCTCTACCACCCGGCTCCTTCTCTGAAGAAAATTCCAGGGGGCAAGCAACAGAAAGTGTAATAGTCTGTTTCAGCACATTTGCATGTAGGCATATGTAAAGAGTAAAACTGTTTAGGCTAAGGAAATAATTGTAGGTAGTTTTCCCTAAAAATTCATTATACTACTTTGTTTTTATAATTCTTTTTTTTAAAGATTTTATTTATTTATCAGAGAGAGGGGGGGAGAGAGCGAGCACAGGTAGACAGAATGGCAGGCAGAGGCAGAGGGAGAAGCAGGCTCCCTGCCGAGCAAGGAGCCCGATGTGAGACTCGATCCCAGGACGCTGGGATCATGACCTGAGCCGAAGGTAGCTGCTTAACCAACTGAGCCACCCAGGCGACCCTGTTTTTATAATTCTTAAAAACAAACAAACAAACAAACAAAAAGTACATCTTTACTGATCAGCTCTGGCTAGGTTGGGCTGTGGTAATAATGATCCTAAAATCTCAGGGGCTCCTAACAAGAAAAATGTATTTCTTGCTCTGTTCTGTGTCCTTCCTAGGGTGGCTACAATTCTTCCCCACCTCATCTTCATTCTGGAACCTAGACAAGGGGCAGACCCAATCTGAGACATGGTGGTCTTGTGCCAAAGGAAGTAAATGAAAGATGAAAGATCCACATGACAGATCTTACCATTTCTGCAAGGAAGCGGCCTTCCTCAAAACCACTCACATGTGATTGGCCAAAGCAAGCCAGGTCCGAGGGCGGGGCGTAGAAGGCTTTTACAGCAAATTGCTGCAAACCATAATACAACTTAGCACAATTTATTTATACACCTTTTATAATGGGATGAATGGGTGCGCTCTGAGGTCTCCTCTCTAGATTCAGTAAGAATCTTTGGTCTCTGAATCCTGATCGGCTTTTCAGAGGCCCCTCCCTCTGGGCCATGTAATTCCAACTTTTTTTTTCTTTCCTTTTTTAGAATTTATTTTTAAGTACTTGCTACCCTCAAGGTGGGGCTCAAAACCACAGCCCCGAGATCAAGAGCCATATGTTCCCCAGACTGATCCAGCTAGGCGCCTTTAATCCTGACCACTAACAGCTTTCCAGCTGCACAGGTGGGAGAGCCTCAGTGCACTGTTTTTTGTTCCTGCTGCTTGGCCTCCCATGATAGAGGAGCTGCATTAGCCTTCAGCGCAGACCCACTAGGAAGTGTCCGTGGAAGCCCCTTCTGGCCGGTAGTCACCCCCCAAAGCCATGCCCACTCTTACCTCCTGGTTGTGGGGTGCTGCCCAGCTCCAAAAGTCTCCCAGGACACATGCAAGGCCATGGTGTCGGTTGGATTCCAAGAGCTATTTTCTCACATCCTGGACTTACTGATTCATAACCAAAACACCTAGTTGTGCTAATTTATAGAAACTCCCAGATTCAGTTCTGACTCCTCATGCCAGATCTGCCTATTGCGCAGATCTGAATGCCAAGGTTCTGCCACCTGAGTCTGAGAATCATTCAGGGGGCTTATTACAAGGCAGCTGCCTGATACTCGGGAATTAAAAGGCAGGTACCCAGATACTCTCATGCAGATGCTTTGGGACTGGGCCTAGGAACCTGCACTCAGCAATCTCTCTAGGCAGCTGACACTTGAGAGCATTTGCAATGTCTGGGTTCTGATGGTCTCGACAACAGGCCCCGGGGCAGGATCCAATGCAAGGGCAGCTGCAAGGAAGTGGTCACCCAACACAGAAGGCCTTTGAGGGACTGCCTGTGTGGTCAGAAGACAACTTGGGCCGGGGACGACTCTCTCTCCTCCGTCACACTTCTCAAGAGCAGTCACTAACACTCAGATCATCAAATCCAAAGGCTTCCTCAGAGAGTTCAGGCAGCTCCCCTGTTGGAAGGGCTGGGGTGCAATCCTGATTCTACCCGAATTGTCTATTTCCTTTACACTTGTTTCCCTGCTTCCCATATTCCACACAGTCTAGAAACCCGTAAGATTTTCTCTAGGTCAGCTTTTAAAAAATTGTAATCGATTTTTTTTTTCTTAACCGTATAAGTAATGCAACTTCCTGTGGAGTTCAGAAAATGTAGACCAGCAAAAATAAGAAAATAAAGACCATCTGTAACACTACCATCCAAAGATAAGCTATGTGGTATTATCTTTTTTTCTCTGCTTGTATATTCATATATTTCTATTAAAAATGAGATCACACTGTATATTATGACCTTATTACTTGCTTTTTGTACTTAATGTATAGTGAACATTTTTATAGTCTTCTAATACATCTTTTTTTTTTAATTTTTATTTATTTATTTGACACAGAGAGAGAGAGAGAGATCACAAGCAGACAGAGAGGCAGGCAGAGAGAGAGGAGGAAGCAGGCTCCCCACTGAGCGGAGAGCCCGATGTGGGGCTCGATCCCAGTACCCTGGGATCATGACCTGAGCCGAAGGCAGAGGCTTAACCTACTGAGCCACCCAGGCGCCCCCTAATACATCATTTTTAATGGTTATATTGTATTCCATCATATATTCTATTCATTGATACAATTCTCCATTGTGGGACATTTAGTTTCTACTTGTTTTTAATGATAAACTGTGCTTCAATGAATCTGCTTTTGTGAATGATTATGAACTATTATTCTTTCTTGCTAGAAGTGGAATGTCTCGGGGACTAGGCCTTCTTGAGCCCCTGCGTACCATCATATAAGGAATTCCACTGAGTGTGGTTTCAGCCGCCACCTCTCTAGTGCTAATTCCCTAGTCCGTCAGAGCCTCTTGTCCGAGTCGCACTCCTGGGCAACACACTTACACTGGTAACTCTGGCTGTTGTACTCGCTCTTCAAAGGTGACAAAACCCCCTCAGGTTCAACCATATCCAAGAATGAACTCAACATCTTCCTCTTCTTCTTTTTGTTTTTTTAATATTTTAAGTCATCTCTACACCCAAAGAGGAACTCAGACTCACAACCCTGAGATGAAGAGTTTGCACGCTCCACTGAGCCAGCCAAGTGCCCCTCCACATCTTCCCCTGTAACGAACTCCCTTTCATGCATTTCTAGCGCTCTCCCAGCCACACGGGCAGGAATCTTGCTGTCCTCTTTCCACTCTCGGTCCCCTTGTATTAAGGTTATCAAGCCTTCTACCCGCATCTCCAATTCTGTCAAATCCTCAAAGTGTATCTCAAATCTCTTCACTACAAGAAGCTTATCCTGATCTTTCCGGCTCCATGCAATTCCCAAAGGAGAGGGAGGGGAAGCCAGAACTATGTGAAGAAATAATGGCTGAAAAACATTTGAAACTTGAAACTGATCAACCCAATGAACCTCTAGCACGAGAAACACACGCACAAAACCTTACAATATTTGTGTCATTATACCTCAAAAAAAAAAAAAAAGAAACCAAGGAATATATTAAAATATGTTGTGACAGAGCAGTGCAGGGACAGAGCCAAACTTTTCATCACTGAAAGTTAAAAAAAAATGAAGTTAATGATGATGGAAAATTTCTCCTTTGAAACAATGTGTACGAGAAAATGGTGGAGCAGTATCTTCAAAGTACTGAATAAAAACTGAGAGAAACAAAACAAATAAACAAAACCCTGACTACCTAGAATTCTATACCCAGGGATGAACCGTTTGGTAACAAAGGTAAAATAAAGACACTGTCAGACATACAAAGGAATTCATGGGTAGCAAAACCACACTACAAAGAAAAAAAGAAAGTTAAAGGGAGTTCTCTGGCAGAAGAAAAATAATACCAGGTGGAAATGTGGATCTACAAAGAATAAAAAACACCCGAAATAGTAACTAAATGGATAATATATGTAATTTTAAAAATTAGCCTCCTCTTTAGAAGGTAATTAACTGTTTAAGGAAAATTAAGTTATCAGAAAGTCAACACAAGAAGTAACCTAGTCAGCCATTCATTTGCAAACGAATTATTTATTGTCATTCTACTGGTAGGAGGGCAAAGGAATATTAATCAGGTTTCCTGATGCGTGGTCCAGATTTTAAGCTACCTCACTGAATGACAGGTAAACACCTCTTTCTAACAGACCAGAAACCATTAGTCTTTTTCTGGTTTCCAGGTCAAACACTCTTTCCCTTTCCAGTCCCTCCTCTCCCCATTCCTTGCTCACACACCCTGCGATAATATTTACAGTGGTTGGTAGTTGCCAACTCTCCCATGTCTGTTACCTCACTTGATCCTAAAAACAACTCCCAGATGTGTGTGGGTAAGGGGTTTGCATCTTCATGATTTCGCAAATGCAGAAACTCAACCTCAGACTGGAGTTAAACTCCCCAGCAGGAGGGGTTAATAGTATGAAGTGAGGACTGAAATTTCCATCTTCTGACTCTAGACTGCATGCTCATTCCCCATACTGCCTCTCTCATGGGCCTGAATTCCATGTTGTCTGGCACACATCTTATTTCTAATTTATCTTCTTATACCTGACGTCATGACTTTTATAGGAACAAAAAGCAACCTCAGAAAAGCAAAGGTATTACTTGGCTTGGGCTTATTTGTAACATGTTCCTTCTCTGAGAGTAAAAGTCCTGAAAAGGGCACATTTGCTTTTTGTACTTAAGGTACAAATTACCTGCCGCCAGGGACATCGGAACAATTAGAATAAAGTTCACGATGACTGTGAACAAATTAGTCACAGGCTAGAAAACAGGGATTAGTCCATCACCAAACAGAAGAAAATGTGCAGTTTATCAATGGAAATTCTCTTGGTTTTGTATTGCAAGTACCTTTAAATGTAGACTGGTATACCCAACATTTAGATCATATCCAATTCATATTGAAAATAGTCTATAAGCAAAAAAAAATGTCTATTAGCTGTGTAAAGTTTGTGGAGACAAAGTTTTTCATTCAGTAAACACTTACACCCTTTTTTTCCCTCCCAACTTTGTGTGGGCCACTGTGCCAAGTGTAGTAGATGGAAAAAAGAGTAAGGTCTCCTCTCTAAGTTGTTCACTAACAGAGACACAGACACAACAACACATGAGCTGTAATGGAGGGATGTCCCAGGTGCCAGGAGAGGAAAGGAAGCAGGCCGACTCAACAAATCATTCTTCAAATTCCTTGGTAGCCCATTTGCTAAACAAGAAAAGGGAAAAAAGGCCAATTTAAAAGAGTTTACTTAATTTGCCAAAACTTTTAAAGTAATATTTTAAAATCTCCCAACAACATATGTAGATGTATTCTTTGAGGACAAGCTGTCAGTCTGCAGTTGTGCTAAGCACTGTACACACTGCCTTCTCTTAGGAAGTCATATGGTGTTCACTAAAGCTCACGGAGGATAATAAAGTTGCCCAGACTCACAGCAAATCCGTGGCAGAACTCAAGTTTAAAACCAAGATTGTCTGAATCCAGTATCTAACAAATCTTCTATACGACTGCTTTATAAAACCTACTGATTTTTTGTATGTGCTAGGCACTGCTCTAGATTTTGCCCATGAATTATATCATTTATTATTTACAGTTCTGTGAGTTAGCGGTCTTTCTCTACATGAGAAAACAGATTCAGAGAAGTTATTCGAGTCCTTTTAAGACTCATCTGTTTGGAATTCTCCAGTAGGTTTCCCTTCTACTGAGACAATCATCATAATGACCTACAGTGGCCAACCCAATGCCTCCCCAAGTTCATGGCCCACTGCCCTTGGCTCTCCTTTCCACTCCCCTCATTCAAGCTGGCTATTCTTTGAACACACCAAGTGCACTCCTGCAGGTCCTTCTGCCCAAGACCACCTTCCTCCTTCAGGTTTCACTCACATGTCACCTATTCCAAGAGCGGCCTTTCCTGACATCTTTTGAAATTTTATCCACCCATCCCCCTTTCTTGTTTCCTTTTCTCCATAGCGCTATTACTAATTTACTATGTTGTTTTAAATCATCTGTCTCTCCCCACTAAGAGGAGACCGGGTAACTTTGTGGGTTTTTGTTTTGTTTTGTTTTTTACTGTTTTGCCCATCACTATGTCTCTTGCACTTGGAACAAAGTACAGGCTCAAAATATAAATACGGGTTAAGCTTTTGCCCAGGATTAGAGTGTGAGCTGGATTCTGAACCCAATCAGATAATCCCTAAGATCATCCTCTTTCCATCACATCAAATGTACTAATGATGCCAGAGAAAAGGCATGCTCCGGAGAGCTCAATTCTGGAAACAAGGGCTTCACAGGGCTCAAGTTTTGTTTGATAGGCCTCAGAAACACCTGGAACTTTATGGAGCTTTTATAGCTAGCCACATTCATATAAGTAAATGTTGAGAAAGTGAAGCAAGGCCAAAACCGGAGCACAGAGTGAACAAAAGCAGATGGAGATGAAAAAGCTACAAAAGGAAACTGAACAGATGACAAAGAATGGCAAAGCTCAGTGAAAAGTTGTGAAAACCAAGAGGTTGCACAGGCAACGATGTTGGATGATAAAAGCAGAAACAGGTTAGAAAGTGTAACAGCGGGGTACCTGGGTGGCTTAGTTGAGCATCTGGCTCTTGATTTCAGCTCAGGTTATGATCTCAGGGTCCTGAGATGAAGTCCCACACTGGGCTCTGCACTGAGCGGGGAGTCTGCTTGGGATTCTCTCTGCCCTTCTCCCTTTGCCTCTCCCCGAGCTTGCACTCTTGTCTGTTGACTAATAAATCTTAAAAAAAAAAAAAAAAAAAAAAAAAAAAACCAGCAAGCAAGCCTAACAGAACTTTGTGATTAAGGGAATTTCAGAGGCAGTGCCAACCTCAGAAGTCAGAACAGTGAGATTTATGATCTCCTTGCTAAAGCTGGAGTTGCTTCCTATTTTAAAAAACAAAACCAAAAACTGAAACAAGATGGCATCAGGAGGGAGATAAACCCGTAAGAGACTCTTAATCTCATAAAACAAACTGAGGGTTGCTGAAAGGGGAGGATATGGAGAGGTTGGTTGGGTTATGGGCACTGGGGAGGGTATGTGATAATGGTGAGTGCTGTGAGATGTGTAAGACTGATGATTCACAGACCTGTACCCTTGGGGCAAATAGTATATTATATGTTAATAAAAATAATTATTTAAAACAAACAAACAAACAAGGGGCGCCTGGGTGGCTCAGTGGGTTAAGCCTCTGCATTCCGCTCAGGTCATGATCTGACCCCCACCCCCACCCTCTGCCTGCTTCTCTGCCTATTTGTGATTTCTCTCTGTTAAATAAATAAAACCTTAAAAAAAAAATGAAAATAAAAAGACCAAACATCTAAACGTTTATCTTTCAGTGTTGTCTCCACCTGAATTTCAGAGTCAGATAGACTAATCTACTAACATTTTTTCTCCAAAACTAGCTGAAGAAAAAAAAAATTCTTTTTAAGGCAAACAATTTTGGCATATTGAGGATATTTAACTGTTACATGACAACAAATTTCCCTTTACTGGGAACATGACCCCTTAACAATCGTGCAAGTTTTTCCCCTGCCTTAGGGAAAATGATTAGGTTTAACACATTGGGACTGTTCTTCATAAAGTCTACGGCCTGTGTCATTTTCCAGAAGATAAACCGGTTTCAAATGAAGTCGTGATTAAAGGTCATGAAGGCCCACCACTTCTCCTCCAGGAGGAACGATACCCAGCTGGGCCCACTGGGTTCGGCCATGGATTGCAGGCAAAAGCCATGCCTACCCCGGTCCTAAAAGGTGCCCCACCAAATCAGGGTCCTGATGTATTCATATTTGGATGTAATCCCACCACTACTAAAAAGCTAGGAAGAGTTTGGTTAATATCATCAGAGAACTCAAATAAACCAACAGTAACTAAGGAAACTTCATGGACCTCCAAGATTTCTTTTTTATAAAGAAATGAAGTTGAGACCTAGCCCAGAAAAATCATCCTTAATTTTCAAATGTCCTAAAATCATAAGACCAGTAAAATATCTTATACTACCCAAAAATGGGTCTACTCCCAGACAAAACTGTACCTCCTAAATATAAAGTTTACTCTTTGTTTTGGTGGTGGCGGGTGTTTGTAAAAGTGACCTTGCGTCAAACAATGTCATTAACCCAAGGGGCGCCTGGGTGGCTCAGTGGGTTAAAGCCTCTGCCTTCGGCTCAGGTCATGATCCCAGGGTCCTGGGATCGAGCCCCGCATCGGGCTCTCTGCTCAGCAGGGAGCCTGCTTCCTCCTCTCTCTCTGCCTGCCTCTCTGCCTACTTGTGATCTCAGTCTGTCAAATAAATAAAATCTTAAAAAAAAAAAAAAATTAAAAAAAACAAAAACAATGTCATTAACCCTTAAAGAATGTGTCAAATACGTTCATGTGTCTATATGGTCGATGTGTGTGAGGCCACTATTGCTACACTCTTAACAAGATGCAGGCTGGAGTATTTTTAGGAGAAATGTTTTAGTTGTGCGGTCTGTAAGTCGCAGTTGGCTTGCTTTCTCTTTGGCTCCTCTCTGAAGCTAACCTGAGGCATTTTTAAATTATTCTTTAATTACTGAATTCTTTAAGATATTTGTTCAACTGACAGAGCGCACAAACAGGAGGAGCAGCAGGGAGAGGGAGAAGCAGACTCCCCACTGAGCCCCATGAAGGGCTCCATCTCAGGAAGCCCGGATCATGACCTGAGCTGAAGGCAGGTGCTTAAATGACTGAGCCACCCAGGTGCCCCTACTGAATTATTCTTGACGAACTCGTTAACTAAATATTAAATGATTCTACATAAAAACACAGCTTGCTAACCTTATCATATAATTTTTCTAACAAACCATTAATAATTTCTGGCCTGTGATGCAAGTAATATCTTCACCATAACTTTAAATAATATTTGAGTAACTGGACTAAATAAATGCTTTCTAGTTAAGCCTGCATTATATTCTCAAAGTACCAGAAGACCGTGACAGTCTGAGTTTATTGTAATGGAAAATGTTAAATTCTATCTAACAGAGGATAATGGACTTTTTAAAAAATGACAACAGTAAATATTTAAGAGATTTATTAAAGCATCTTATCACAAAGATGGAAAACACATACAAATTAGAAACATGCAACCGTCATCTTCCACAGTCAAAAGTTAAAATGTTATGTATTGTTCCTGTTCTCATAGCTGAGAACTTCAGATCTTATAACCAACTCATTCACCCTGAATACTTAAGTCATTCTTCCTGAAAGTATCCAGGGCAGCAAAGAGCCCAAATGCAAACTATTATATAAAGAAAGTGCAAAGTTAAAAAAGAGAATGTGTAGAGAATACCCCCTCCCCACCCCCCCATTAAAGGCAAACAATGGCACTTTGCTCTTGCTTAACCTAGATTGTCTCCAAATACTATTAAAATGTATAGACTTAACAAAACACACAAAAAAAAAGACTTTGAATAGATGTCCAAAAGGCTTGTTAGTGTTTGAAAATAAATGCTTAAACAAAGGAAAATGTATTTTATATCAAACAAGTTTGCAGCATTCTGTAAAATAAACAAGACAAAAAGCTGGTATAGGGTTTATTGACAAAGGCAGAATTTCTTCAGGCAGGTATGTAAGGAGGCGGTGGCTCTTTCTCAGGCATCTTCACGGCCATTTCATAGGTTGGCAAAACATACTGAAGAGAGAAAAAAATGATATTGGACTTAAAGCGCCTTTACAATCCTACATGGAATAATTCAGCTTTCAGATTTTAGCTGAAGAATTTGTGAGCTAAAAAGTTCCTGAGCGTAGAGAGGACTGGTAACTGGAGGTGAGCATCGGATCCAAGACCGCTGAAGACAGAGGGATGGAGGGGAGAGAGGCCGAATTTTGCTTCTGAACACACCCTGAGGCTACCAGGACACCTTGACAGGAAAGGCAGGGTCCTTTGGTACCACAGTGTGACGGACAAAGTACCAGTGCCTCAGGGGCTGCGAAACTACAGGAAAGGAAGCCTCTGGTAAGATGCTGGATCCTGGACTTCATCAACCATAATCTGGATCAGGCGCTTCTACCACTTCTTCCGGGGTAAAGGCCACATCTGTGTAGGAGGGGCATTCCAGCCAAGTGACTCCAAGTGTGACAAGCTGGCCCTACACTCGCCACATACATTCTACATGTTGAAAACCAGGAAGAGCTAATACAGCAGCAACTAAAGAGCCCCTAGAAGTAGGCCTCCCCACAGACTCACAGAACCCATGACATTCATCTCCCCACAGAAAAATCAGCTTCCCCTTCCAACAGTGGGGATGTTTTCTGAAAGCAACACAAGCTGCAGACGATGGTGCCCCATCCTCAGAAGTTCCAGAAGCCACGAGCCTGGCACGGCTCACAGGGCTGCCTCCTGTCTTATCTCCCCTGCAAAATGCAACCCTCCGGGAGACTCCAGGGAATGAAATGGAATGAGCAGCGCAGGCGGCCCCTCCCCCACGCACCCAGGTTTGCAAAGGGAAATGCTCAGTCCTGCAGATGAAAGCTCTCCATGCCCGAAACCATACCTATGGCACTAAAGAGCAAGTCAAGATCTAGGCTCTGAGAATCATCAATAATGGCTACTGACTATACTATAAGACGGACTATACTAAAAGGTCACTCACCTGCGGAGGTGCTTCAAAGGCAGGGTACACGGCAATCTCTGGCAGGTTTCTGTTGTTGATATACTTGTAGCAGTTCCAAACGCAGTTGATTAGGTATGCCTGAAATAATGCAAACAAAATTTCCATCTTCTAGAAACTCAACAGACCACCTGCTCTAAAAAGTTAGTAAGCTGACGTATGCTTTTCCCCGGACGCATGCTCCGTGGAGAAGGGAACAGACATCCATCTGAACCTAGCACAGGCCAGGCCTTTTCCCGACCTGCTCACACTTAACTATTACAAGTTTCACTGATAGGATTTTCTAGACAAACCAGAACGGGGGTTTTACTTCAGGTCTGGTAACCACTGTGCTGCAAAAGAAATTCCATCTCTGAACCTTTGGAATTTTAATAGATTTTCAATGAAATCATGAACTACTTCCAAAAACATGATGTGCCTTACACTAGGAAGGATCCTGGCATTTCCAAACACTCTCTGGAAACAAAAGGGAGGACATCCCTCAGATGCTACCTTTACTACTATGTCAGAGTCAACACTGTCCCCTAACTGTGAACTCTAAGGAGAAAAGGCAACGAAAAGGCTTAGACAGTGTCTCGGTCTAACTGGCTGCCCAAACATTTAGTCAGCAACTCACCTTAAAAATGATGAATAAGGCGAAGAACACAAGAACAATGAAGAGAAGGCAGCTGGAGTCCAATGCCAGGAGGTCATCTTTGTAGGGAAAATCAGGCTATAAAACAAAGCCGGGGAGAGGAGAGGTGAACAAGCAGACTGGAAAGGATTTTTAGGGCAGTGAAACTATTGTTTGACACCACAGTGACTACTTTACGTCACTACACACTTGCCCAAACCTACACAATGTACAGCACAAGTAAACCCTCGAGTAAGCTATGAGCTCTGGGTGATGATGACATGTCTGTGCAGGCCCATCACTTGTGACAGATGGACCACTATGGTTTAGGATGTGGACAGTGGGGGAGTGGGAGGTGGGCACTTTCCATTCAGTTTTGCCGATAAACTAAAACTGCTCTAAACCATGAAGTTTATTAATTAAACACATACACACAACTTGCACTTCACCAGAGCCTAGAGAGCATCTTAGAAATACAAAGAAAAGGCACCAAAGTCAGAACTGACTTCCAATAAAAACTTACGAACAGAACTTAACTCGTGGTACCTTTAAGTGTCATCCTCACTAATGCACGCCACTGAAATGCCACCCACATCTGAATACTGCTGTCCAGCATACTGAGCTCATCTTCTCTTTACTTCTCACTATTCTACATCTTTCTGGCCTTTGGAAATGCACTATCTCCTGTATACAACTACAGATTAGTCCCTGAGTTACCAGGTCAGGAGGTGCTAAGACTTACCTAAGTTTCATGGGGTCATTTAATCCTACCTCGGGAAATTAATTTTTCTAAAAGCCAATCATCAGTCTCAATACTCCTCAGAAAGGGGCAAAAAGAAGGCAGGCCGCCGGTTACAAAAGCACGCAGACTTCTGTGATTCACTGCAGACATAATGCACTCTACTGTGAAGGGTCAACTTCATTTACTCAAATAGTTACTTAGCATTTATTGTGTACATACAAGTCAGTGAGCTGGGTTTCAGAAGGGCATTATGAAATAATAATTAAAGATTTAAAAGCCGGCCAACAGGGAAGGAACTTGCCAGTCTGAGAGACCAAATAACTATAACAGAAGGAGAACCATTGGGGTCTGTAAAAGAATAATAAAAAAAATTCAATCTATGTTCTCCGTTAAAGCTCATCTAATTTTTGAAAACACATTTTTTAATGGAAATGTCAACACAAAGGCCCAAATAATTTTTATAAAAAAGCAGCATGCAAAAATCCCAAAGGACCAAAAAAATAACAAAGTACCCACACACCAACTCCAAACCCTAGCTAAATGTCTCCTTGGGACAAAACTCTGCTTTAAGACTTCATTTATAAAGAGACAAAAACTAAATGGGACTAGCTCATGGGGGAATGCAACGGCTTTCATTCAGGTGGTTTCCAATTTTTTAGCCAGACATGGCAAGAGAGATCTAGAATGAGGAACCTTCTGACCATGGCCAACCAGGACACTAGGCCCTGTCCCCAGCTGCTTCTCTCCAGTTCATCACATGCTGCTTTGCTTCCCCCCCTTAATCTATGTGCCAGCCACCATGGTCACGATCACCATGGTCACCTTATAGTCCGCTGACTACACACAGAATGTTCCTTCCCACCTCGAGGGGTCTCTGTGACCTGGAACATCTGCTTCTGTATCTTCCCTGTCTTCATTCCCACTCAGACTCATGAGTGCAATTCAAGTCTGGCTTCCCAGCCCACATCTGACACCCTGTGACACCCACTCACGCAGCTCACCCTTCTCCTTCACAGCCTTTTACCACTGTTTTAATGCAGTAACTGCCAATTTTCCAATTCCTTCACTGGTTCTACCGATGTATCCCAAGAATGCAGCAAAGTGCCTCATACATTAACATAAACATCTAATGAATGAATGATAAATTTGGTGGTATGCAAAATGGACTAGGCAGGAAATCTGGAAGCAGGGAGAAAATTCATACAACACAGCACTTTTGACAAGAACTTTCATTTATCTGGACTCCAGGCAGCAAGAGCTCCACCCAGCATCTCAGCATCCAGCCGCCGGAGCAGTGAACTTTGTCGGTGGGCATCTGTGCTTTACCTCAATTTACTCTGTGCCTCTGTTAGCAAGGCGTGCCCTCGGATATCGGAGCAGACTGAGAAGAGTATCTGGGGGGTCTGAGAAAACATTTACAACACTTCAGCTTACTAAGGGGTTCACGGGACTGCTCCACCTCGGAACAGAGCGAGAAACCTCTAGAGCCAAATTATGATACCAGTATACTCAAAACTGAAGTTGACCTACTCCTTAGACTCCATGACATCTGTCTTTAGAGACTTTTAATGCTGCAATATCCAAATGGTATAGTAAGAGGGTATTCTACCTGTATCTTACTGGTTTCAACATGGTAATTAAGAATAGTAGTAATTATTTTAAAGCAGTTTTTAAAAGTAGGGTAATTAAAATAAGAATAGTACCTAAAGGGGACTCAAAATTTCTATTTAAGTATTTTACTTAAAGAAAAAACACTAGACTAGCATACACACTTACTAATTGATCCAGATACTCCTTGATTCTTGGCAAGTAAGTAAGAGAACTGATAGCAACCAGGCAACTGAGAACGAAGTCAAAAAGCCGGTAACAGAAGAATGGAATCAGCCAACCCACTTGATACTGAAGACAAAAGAGAACAACCACAACATCACAACACAAATATGAAATTATTAAGTACTACTCAGTAAAGGTCAAACTCTAGAAGTCAAAAATATAGGATACTTACAGAAATTGCTCCATATACCAGCATTGAACTGATTATAAACATAAGAACAGAGACGGCAAAAAGAACACAGGCATTATCTAAGAAAACAGAAACAGAAAATCTAATTAAGCTACTTACATAACAAAAAGAACAAGACTCTTCATGACAAAATAACGTTTTAAAGCTAGCTTAAAAAATTAGTATTTTTAGGATGAGCTATGAAAATATTTAAGACCAAGGCATGTTAAGAAAAAAAATGTCTCGGCATTAAGTAATGATGCTTGAAGAATTCATGACTTTGTTTTTCCTGTTTATTAAATTGGCTATAACTCACTGACTCTTATCATTCACCACTCAGCTAAGGAGACAGATTTCTGCCCAGGGTCTAAGAGTCTGAAGGCATGCGAATTGAGAATTAAAATCCAAAGTGGCAAGTGCTATACCAGGAACAATTGGCTTTCCCTGGGGAATCAGGAAAAAAATACAAAGAAATGACACAAGCTGGGTCTTGTGAGCGAAGCAGGGTTCCACAGGAGGGAAAGGTTGGTACTTGCTTGAAAGACACACATGTATTAAATACAGAGCATTACACCTGCCACCTCCGGCCCCAGAGAAAATGCACAATCAAAAATTCAAGGTTCTCCATTAACCTCCTCTCCCCCATCCCAACATGTGAACTCGCTGCTTCTCATTTCCTCCTCATGATTTCTCTACTACTTTACAGGCCTTTTCTTTGTTCCCCACCTCCCTCTCAAGTTGTCTGCTTCCTCCGCATTATCCAAGTTCATTAACTGCCTCACAAACCACCAGAGTAAGCTCAACAATACTAAGTCACACACGACCTGAGTTTCTTAGCACAGATCTGAAGTTAATTCTTTGCCTCTGGATAGAGATTAAGAACCAGAAGGGTACTAATAATGATGGATAACTGAGTAACTGCTGAATATTCCCACTATTAGATAACTGTCATAGATCACCTTGTCACTTGTCAGTAGTACAAGCATCACTGATACCCGGCACTAAATTAGGTTAAGAACAGCCCTCTTCACATTTTTCTAAGAGGATACAGAGTATCCTCCAGATGCCCTATAGCAAAATAGGGGAGAAATGGGAGGACAGGCGAAAAATACATGTAAGATACTGAGAACAAGAGACGCTCCGCTCAATAAAGCAAACAAAATATGAGGGCTAAGGACCCAGATATGAACCTCAAGTTTCCAGCCATCACCACATTTAAGAAGCTCCTCCAGGGGGCCGTCAAGTGTTCACCCAATAACAACGTGAATATGAAGTTAAATTCTTATTTGAAAAACAGATTGCGTATGTTGCAGAAGCATCTCATCCCATACTGTTCAGCTGATTAAAAATAACTAACCATGAACCTTTTTATTTAAAATCAGCCAGCAGGTCAGGGCATCTGGGTGGCTCAGGAGGTTAAGTGTCAGCCTTTGGATTGGGTATGATCTCAGGGTCACGGGATAAGGCCCTGCACCGGTGCCCTGCTCGGCAGCGAGTACGCTTCTCCTTCTCCCTCCGCCGCTCTCTCAGCTTGTGCAGTGCATGCTCTCTCTCTCTTCCTCTCTTAAAAAAAATCATCTTGAAAATAAAAACAGGGGCTCCTGGGTGGCTCAGTTGGTTAAGCAACTGCCTTCAGCTCAGGAGTCCCGGGATCAAGCCCCGCATCGGGCTCCCAGCTCCACGGGCAGACTGCTTCTCCCTCTGACCTCCCTCTCATGCTCTCTCACTGTCTCTCTCTCAAATAAATAAAAATGAAAATAAAAATAAAATCAGCTGGCAGGCCAATGATCAGAACTTAACTTGCCATTATAACACTGGGTCATGGGAAAGTCAACTTTCCACTTCCAAAGAGACACAAACTACCGTATGACTAAGTATTATGCATTTTTATACTGTCAAGAATAGAGGCTCTGGCAGAACCGTAATCAACACCAGTACAATAACGAATGTGTCTGATTCTCTCTATAGCAGGCACAGCACTCACACAACATGCAGGAAACCTGTGACCCCATCCCGGCAGCTCAAGCCAAGGCGGTCGGTTGTACAGACCTCCAAGAATGTCAATAGCCATGAATCTTTTTCTACACCTTGATTTTAAGAGAAACACACGCTGACACTGCATGCTGGAAAAAATGTTGATAATAGCAGGTTGTGCATAATTTTATGGCCTAAAGTACAAAATAACAGCCATTAAAAACTAACATTTTATACATTGTTGTTATTTTGAGGTTTTTTAAAAGATTTTATTTATGTATTTGACAGACAGAGATATAAGGAGGCAGAGAGGCAGGCAAAGAGAGAGGGGAAGGCAGGCTCCCTGCTGAGCAGAGAGGCCAATGTGAGGCTTGATCCCAGCACCCTGAGATCAGATCATGACCTAAGCCAAAGGCAGAGGCACAACCCAATGAGCCTCCCAGGTGCCCCAGTTATTTTGGTTTTTAAATAGAAATAGACTAACTCAGGAAGAAAAAACAAATGCCAGGAAGGATGTTTCTAGTAAGTACTCAGTACCTCTTTTATGACATTTGACAACAGAAGTAAAGGATTATGTATCTGAAGAGATAATCAGAAGACTCGTTAAAATAGCATTTAAACAGTGTGAACAAATTTTAGTGTTTTCATACTACAATGTCAACAGATGGCCACAAAACTCTACCTGAATCCTAGAAACAGCAGTTAGCCCTCTGGACAGTGAGTGAATTAACCACCAAATTTGTTTTAAAAACAACTTGATACATTTATCCGAGAGGATCACAAATGTAATGAAAATCAAGAATTTATAATAAAAACCAATAAACCTAAAAATATAACTTGGATCCTGTAACATTACAGACATGAGTACTCAGAAAATTTTTCTGAAGTGAAATTTTAAACATGAAAAACTTTGCACTGAAAAGCTTGAGGTAAAATTTTCTGTTCAAATATTAAATTTCTAACATTTATTATATGAAATCTTTTTTATTTTTTATTATCTGAGAGAGAGAGAGAGAGATCATGAGCGGGGGGGGGGGGGGGGGGGCAGAAGCAGCAGCAGACTCCTTGCTGAGCAGGAAGCCAAAGGCAGTACTCAATCCCAGGACCCTGGGATCACACCCCAAGCTGAAGGAAGACGCGTAACGGACTGAGCCACTCAGGCACCCAATATAAAATCTTAACTAGAATTTTTCTGCATGTGTATTTCAGAGAAAGATAAACAATGAAAATGCTATCACAGAATTAAAATGTTTAAAAAGGTAATTTCCATGAACATCTTCTATTTTTAACTTCAACACTGTCTTCCTTCATCCAAATGACTGAAATATTATTTAGAATTGTGACCCCGAGCAAAAGATAATCAGCAAATTTTCCAATAATTCGTATTTCCTATTTTTCTGTAAGCCTATTTGTTCCCATTTTCTACTATACTTGCCAGCTGACCTTAAAGGCTTACAAGTCTTTTTGTAATTTCTTCGTACATCCACAGCACTGACAAGAATCAAGGTATACAATGTATATTTCTCAAAAAATCTTCTAGTAGTCCGTAACATTTTCTGGCCAGAAGTGCTCAATTATAATTCTCACTGAGTATCTTTGAAAACCCCACAAAAAATACTGTTATGCCTCAGCAAGCAGAATAACTTAAATACAATTTAATCCATCCTCTAAATACTTTTGTGTGTGTATGTAATTAGCAGGAGATGTTTTCAACTAAAAACGTACCAGCCATTCTCTCAGATGAATAGTAATTGCCAATGACTTCATACTGAATGTTGACAGCTGGCATTGAGTTTGGATGAGTTACTTCCACAGTCAGCAAAATTGCCATCAATAGGTTTATCACCTGGAAAGATAAGATATTATCAATTATATTATTAATCAGGGAACAGTCTTCACCACAATCTTTAGATGCCTTCCCGTGTTTAAACTGTTCTAGTTGCAGTAACAAAGAAAGAAAATAGTAGCGGACTGGTGCACCTGGGTGGCTCAAATGGCTAAGCATATGCCTTTGGCTCAGGCTATGATCTCCATATCCTGGGATCCCAGCCCCACCTCGGGCTCCCAGCTCAGTGGGGAGCCTGCTTCTCCCTCTCCCTCTGCCTCTCCCCCCTGCTTGTGCTCAGTCTCTCTCAAATGAATGAATAAAATCTTAAAAAAAAAAGAAAGAAAAGAAAAGAAAAATAGTAGACTACCTACAGATAAAATATGCAATATCACTCTAAAAATAAGTATTTATCTTAAAGTATAAACTTAAATATTTCAGAAAATAAATGTCTTCACTGAACCTGTATTAATAAATAGCAAAACAAAATGGCAAAACATTTAAAAGGAATCATTACAAACTGTTGGTATTCAGTCATGTATTTATTCACACACCAGTCTCAGAATTTTCAGTCTGGAAGAAACTACAGTTCACCCAACATCCTTATCCATCAGATAAATATAATACCCATCAGTTAAGTAAACAGTGATCCATCAGATAACCCTCACACTCCTCTACAGTGCGTCTTATCTAACTAGAGAAAACTATTTAATTTCCTCTTAGGCCTGACTCAAATGCTTAAAAACCTTTCTGAGATTTTAACTAGGTCATTTTCACTTTCACCTACTGGCCTTAATTCTATCCTTTAAAACAACATGCTCCCCTTTTTCAGTAAGTGCTCCCCTAATACTTAAGGGGAGCTGATGCAGGACTCCAAACAATCTTTGCTGGAATAAACATTCAGGTATTTCAAGCATTTCTCCAATGGTTTAAGCACTGTCCAGCTACCTCACTACCTCCTTTCTGCTCTCCTGCACACATGCACCAGTTTGTTGGACATGCCACGAAAATGAGGTAAGATCAGCTGGTCACAGAGCACAGAGATCTCAGTTCCTACAGCCGAAGTTAACAAATTTCAACTAGCACAGCCTGAAATCTCACTGGCTCCATCAATTTGTTGAACGTCATGAGAGAGTTAACCCCCCCAAACCCTTAATTCCTTTTCACACTTGATCCTGCTAAGCTACCACTGGAACCTGTACAGGTAGATTCAGAGGCCCAAGCAGAAGCCCTTATACATTTGCAGTGAATTCCACTGTACTGTGTTCTTGCCTGTCAAGAGGTTCCGGACCTAGATTTGGACACCCTACAGATTTCCTAGCTCTTTTAGCTTCCAGCATTTCAAAATATGATCAGTGTGTATCAGTATCTCCATCTCAGTCACTAGTAAAAGAGAAGAGGGCCAAGCACAGGAGGGGCCAGAGGCTGTCCTCTTCGCATTAACTAGCAATTTTTGAATAAAATTCTTTACCACTTTCAGAGAAACATCTTGAGTTTTTGTCAAGCTTCTTGCTGAAATTCCATCATAGTATCTGGTGAATTTTCCCAATCTACCATGGTCTAACTCTATTTAAAGAAGAAATTATTTATGCCTCTAGATGTTAGTGAATCCGGGCAGTATCCCAGGAGGCACCCTGACCCTGAGGTGCTCAAAAACAGTACCGTTAATGGTTCAATACAGAAAACCACCTCGGACTGCAGTTAGGCTTCCCTGTCTCAAAGTCCACAAACCCATCCTCTTCCCTTTGTGAAATCTGAATATGATACTTTTAAGAACATTAGAGCCTTATCATCAACAGTACTTTAAACAAACTCTGTTACGCAGCTCTCTTCTGTTGTCCTGAATGGGAAATAACAGTTTCTCAGTTGAAGGCACTTTACATTCTCTAAGACAAGCAACCCAATTTCTATCATTCAATAAGACTAGGAGATCTATCCAATGTCGCAATATTGAACTCAGAATCAACTGACATTTACTGAGGATATACTATACAGCAGTACAGCAGGCATAGATAGTCACATGTATCACTTCACTCATTCTTCACAACCTCTACTAAAGCCCATTTGCAGGTAAGAAAACGAAGTTTCAGCAAGTGAAAATAACTTGTGATAAATTCACTGAGACAGTAGAGGACAGAGCTAGGATACAAACCTGGTCCTTTTTAAGACAACCTGCTTTGGAGCGCCACATGATCACTTATACCCATTTTCCTAAGCAACTCCTCTTTCGAGGTCTCTCCAAAAGAAACTAGAAAGTTATAAAATGTTCATAAACTTTATTGTCCAAATAAATTATGTTCAGTAAATGCTCAAAAGCAAGGTACTTTATCCTTCAATTCCTGAAAGGTCTTACCAAGGACAATCAAAACTGCAAGGAGGCCCCCTGGTTGAAGGCTGGCTTTTTCCAAATTCACTGCAATGGGTTTTGGCCACCATGTGGTGTATGAACAGGAGTTCATCCAACTAGGTGAATTAGTTACTGAGCAATTAGATATATCTACTGAAACCTTATAGATTCTGTATATGAAAATCAGTGTGAAATCAATTCAGCAAATTATTCTGTGCTAACAATAATATGGTTATAGTTAAAAAGCTCTGCACAGTACAGAAAAAAAAAAATTCTCATTTCAAGAAAAACACAAACTCAATGACTAAATGAAGGAAATGACACAACCGAAAATATTTGAGTTTAATTTTCCCTTCCTAAATATAAATTCCATAAATAAAATATTTAGGAAAGGAAAATCCAACTCCTAAATACTTTAATTGCATGTAGGACTTACAAAATCTATTTTCTCTTACATGGATAAGCCACAGATTCATCCACTATTATCTTCTTGTAGTATTAGTGACAATTCAAACTTCATTTCACTGTCACAACCCTGAGTATGAAATCACAGCTCTAATCAAAAAGACCAAGAAATGATAAAATAAACTGCAGTGTTACTTCTTTATAAGCTCACACAATTTGAATCTTCACTGAGTTAATTATATACCATTAGATCACTATAATCATTAGAACTTCAACTTACATTTTAAAGCATTAGCCTGGAAAATCCTCCTTGTGATCTGAAACTGAGCACCCATCCTGTGCTCGTATTTAGGCCCTGTGCTATCTACTTTTGATCACAGTCAATATTTCTAAGTTCCACAAAGCATTTTTCAAAAAATCAATTTTATGGTCTTACAATGTAAAATTCCTGATAAAAGATTTATTTCTCTGCAAATAGCATTCTGTACAACTTCAGAATCTTTATTCCCAGTTGATTTTTTTTCCTTTTATTTATTCAGGAAAGAAAACAACAATGTAATTAAAATAATGATTAACTTCTAAACCTCATAATACCGAGATACAGAACACAGCAAATACGTCAATGGCATGGGCTATGGACAAACCATTCAATGTGGAAGCAGTCCTGTTAAACTGGGTCAAATTATTTGATTTGCATTATTTTTGCAAGCCTCCCATATACCTTGTATAAGTAAACAATTACAAAAACCAGTTGCCTAGATTTTACTTGTCACAAAGGAACAGTTATCAGACCCAGGAAGTACTCCGCCTCCAGAAAGGAATTCCTCTTTGCTTTCTCATCTCACTGCCACACCCATCCCAGAAGATTCCCCAGGAGCTGGTTTTTGTTTTAAATCATTATTCTTTAAGTTCCCACGGTATGTTTTGCCACAGCCCAGTATCTGCTGAGACTGTAATTAAAACAACGTACGTGCTTCAGGGCATCCTGATAAGGGTCTCACAGGCAGGAAGAATCTTTACTGCTAGTCACTGAAGCATTTTCAGCAGATAAAGATCAAAAAGGCGATCTCTATAAATTGTTAAATGTTTCACACACATATAAACCTCCTGTTGTTTACTGGTAGATGCAGTTTCAAATTAGTTATTCCTACTACTCTGGGAAGGAGACAATTATTATCTTACAAAAGTCTAATGAATACTTCACATGTTCTAATTAACAAGCTAGCTACTATACACATTTTATAGAGTAAGATCTATCATCCTTTTCCCTCAAGGAGAACATCTTGTGGGGGGAGAAAAATAAAATAGTAATTGTGTAATAAGTACTATTTAATAAGCTCATACAAGTGGTATGTAAAACTTTTCCAGGTATACAGTGAGGAAATCCAATCTCTCCAGCTGGGAAACAAGAAAAGCTTCAACAGAACATCTGAGCTAACCACTAAAAAATTAAACAGAATTGGCAAACTGTTGTTAGCAGTCACAGTTAGGTGATGAGGAAATGGGAGATGTTAATACTATCTCACTGTTCTTTATATATGCCATGTTCTTTAATAAAATTTTTTAAAAAGTGACTTGAGGGGGCGGGCGCCTGGGTAGCTCAGTTGGTTAAGCAACGGCCTTTGGCTCAGGTCATGATCCTGGAGTTCTGGGATCAAATCCAGGATAGGGCTCCGTGCTCAGCAGGGAGTCTGCTTCTCCCTCTGACCCATCCCCCCCACCTTCTCATGCTCTCTCTCCCTCTCTCTCATTCTCTCAAATAAAATCTTTAACAAAAAAAAATTTTAAAAATGACTTGGGGGGGGGAAGAAGAGATAGTACATGCGAACCTACTGAGGCACAAAAAAGTGTGTTTGAGGAAAAATACTAACTTTGAAATATAAACAGGCTTTACTCTTATTTACAGTAACAGGAACAAGGGAGGTAAGGAACCGAGCTTGAGAAGAGCTGTCTTCACTTCTCTCCCAGTTATAAACTTCAGACTATGTCTGAGACATTCATGAAAAAATAGCCATATATTAAGTCTTTTCAAGACCTAAAATTATTACAAATGTTCACAATGTATTCTTGTAACAGGACATCAACCAAGGAGGACAGTCCTACAGCCCACTTATAAGCCTACTTTCAATTACTCAATGAACATCTGAACTTATACTACGTAACAAACTTGCCTAAAATCATCTGGCTGAACAACAGAGAAAACAATTTGAGGAAAGCCAGCATTTACACTAGAGTTCATTCTGAAATGTTGTATTCCTTAACCAGGGATTATGCTTCTTTCCAATCTGAAATGCCAAAGCTAACACTTCCGGGCTGGTACCTCTCTGGTGCATAAAACTGGCTGCACTACTTAATATCACAGAATATTTTAGTTCACCGTGTCCAGTGTTAGAATGGCCTTAACACTAGACCAGCTGCCGGAAAGCAGCGACACTGTATCAGATACCTTCACTGATACAGTGTCTTGGGCCCAGCAGGAGGGAGGGCTGCCCCCCTCAACCCAGGTTTCAAACAGCACAGAGGTGCCTGGGTGGCTCAGTGGTTTAAGCCTCTGCTTTTGGCTCAGGTCATGATCTCAGTGCCCTGGGACTGAGTCCCACATGGGGCGCTCTGCTCGGCGGGGAGCCTGCTTCCCCTCTCTCTCTGGCTACTTGTGATCTCTCTCTCTCTCTCTCAAATAAATAAATAAAAATCTTTAAAAAAAAAAAAAGAGTGGGGTGCCTGGGTGGCTAAGTGGGTTGAAACCTCTGCCATCAGTTCCGGTCGTGGTCCCGGAGTCCTGGGATCAAGCCCCATGTCGGGGTCTCTGCTCGGCGGGGAGCCAGCTTCCTCCCCTCTCTCTCTCTCTGCCTCTCTGCCTACTTGTGATCTCTGTCAAATAAATAAATAAAATCTTAAAAAAAAAAAAAAAAAGAGGATCATAAATATCCTCCTACCTGAAACCGAGGAAGCAAGGATCCTTGATAAGGTAATGGAGGAGGAAGTGGCATTCTATCTCACTCAAGCTCTTATTACTTCTGTCTTATAAAGAAGCTTCCAGCAACAAAATACACTGTTTGGAAAAGTCCTCTTTGTTTAGAGGTATTATACTACACTTTTGTGTAGGTGGTCTTGTTCTCTGAAAGGTTACATGCCTTCCCAATCAGCCGAAATTGTTTTTTTTATATTGCTGTGGTACTGAAGCCACACTTTTTAAAGTCACCAGCAAAACCAATGGCTTTTTCCCAGTCCTTCATCCAATTAGAATCTGATGTTACGATCACCTTCTCCTAAGTTTCATTTTTGTGTATGTGCTCCAAAAATCGCTGTAATACTGTATCTTAACGGCAGATATTTTCAAGACAAGAACATCTGAGATCCTTTGTGTGGCAGGTTAATAGAAATATAAAAGATAACAAATGATCCCTGTAATTCATTCTTTTTATATGTCCACTAAAGACTTTTACACTGCAAATATCAGTAAATTCCTTATGTAGGGACAGACTGATTTTAGAAGCTTACAATGTTCTGCTAACCCCAAACTCTATGCAACAGAAGAACGGCCTCCTACTAAAACTGTGAAAACTAAAGCAAGGAAAAAGGGGGAGGTGTAAAACATTTTCACATCAAGTGCTTCCAGTGGAGAATAAATGCCCTTACTGAAGTTTTTCTCCCGCATTTTGGGTTTTGCTGTATATAATTCGTATTTTTCCCTGCTATTCCTTTCCATTTTTATGAGCTGAGCCCACAGCATTAAGAAAAAAAAAATCTGCCTAGAAAAAACTGGGAAGAAATACAGCCAATTATATTCAGATGGTTGAAATTGGGATAGTGGTTATTTCCTTCTTGAGGAGGAGTTAGAAATCCTTTGTTCTGTGAATGGAGAGAAGAATCTGAGAAGAAACAGGAAGATTAGGTTTGCAGGCAAGAGTCCCAGCTGGTGGACACAATTTCTCAGTTCAGTAGGAGGGAGGTCATCTTCTACAGATGAGGTAGGGGTGGTTGAGAAAGAGGACTGAGGACCCTAAAGATTTGAATGATTCATCTATGGGAATGGAAGGCAAAACTAAGGACTAACAAAAGAAACTAAGGACCCAAATCCTGAGCAAAATGGAGAGAAACCGAAGTTAGAAATACAATGCTGTTACTGCCATTAACTGCTTAATGTCCAATATTACAAATCAGTTAAAATATTAAAAAGGGAATTTTTGAGGAGAAATCTGATGCAATTATACCAATAAGATGATGCTTCTGAATATTAAATTTATTAATATAAACTAAGAGCTATTAAACCTAGAAACAAGCAAATAAGCCTACACATTCAAGTTTTGTTTTTTGTTTTTTGTTTTTTAAGATTTTATTTATTTATTTGACAGAGATCGCAAGTAGGCAGAGAGGCAGGCAGACAGAGAGAGAGGAGGAAGCACGCTCCTGCTGAGCAGAGAGCCTGATGTGGGGCTCGATCCCAGGACCCTGAGATCATGACCTGAGCTGAAGGCAGAGGCTTTAACCCACTGAGCCACCCAGGCGCCCCAAGTTTTGTTGTTTTTAATGTAAAACAAAGAATATAGAACAATAAATCAAAACTATAAAACAAAACAGAGTGGTCAGAAATAATCCCCTGGTCGGAAGTAGTCCCCTGGGGGTCAGCCAGGAAACAGTATCTGCTTAAGTTTATTCTCATCAGATGTTTGTTCAAATGGTAATGACTTCAAGGCACTGGGTAGGGAAGTAATGATAACGGAGAAACGCAAAAAGAATGTGATAAAGCCTTTCCTTCTTTTTTTCTAGTTCACAGAAGTTAACAGAAACCACACACTACCATTAATGACACAATCCTTCATGCCAAAACAAAACAGCAAAAAACCCCTACAAAAACAGCAAAGTCACTGTGAAAGCAGACAATGAAGTCAATAGTATGAGAAGTTTGTCAAAGCTTCAGTGAAGTCATTATAGCCTAAAGCTATCCCACCAGTCACAAATTAGCTTCAAAGTGTAGGGAAACTGGAGATGGTGTAAGAAATCTCAAAAACGCAACCAATAACACTGTCCATTTGGTCATGACATAGAATTACATAGATCTTGGAACCCAGGAAATGCTAGTGTATGTGGCCAGAACAGAGAAGGCTTCATTCAATAAAGGTCTCTTAAAGAACGGAATAAAAAGCGTCTAATGGGCAGGAGTTAGTTGCACCAGGAAAAGGCAGATCGAGCGTAAATCCTGGCAAAAGGCACTGCCTCCAGGAGAATCTCCAGATTTACAACAGAGGCGTTTCTGCCTCCATCACAAACACCAGGGAACAAGTCAAGACCAGGAAGCACAGACAACTGCGTTACAGCTGGATCTTTCGATTTCCTTCCAGGCAAGACAACGTCGAAACCAGGCTGCACTTCTCAAGGTCCATTTCTAATTGTTTGGTACCGGGAAAAGAAAAAAATTCCAGGGAGCATAGGTGGAAGAGTGTTCTGATCCCGTGATCAGTACAAAGAGGACCGAAATCAGGTAGTTTCCAGAACTCCCCACCAAATTCCAGTATCCTCATCCCTCCCACCTACCCCCTACTCTCCATCCCCTCCCCCGCCCGCCCACAGAGCCTCTGCTTCTCCCCACTCCGATCTTCTCCTCTAACTGGAGCTAAGGAACAACCTCCCCATCCCCACCCACCCCCACTCCGATTCCCGGCCGCAGTCCCTTCTCTCGAAGTTACAGCACCCTAAAAAGAGACTCCCTTATGCCTTCTCGCCCCACCCAACACCCCGTTTTCAGTCCCACCCCTCCCGATAAACACTCCCTTCCTTTCAGACCCGGCTCCCCCACCTCCCGCTCATGCGCATTCCCCTGAGCCCCAACCCTCCAGCCCCGCCCGCCCTTACCATGTACCAGGTCCCCAGAATGATCGTCCCGGTGCGGACATGGCAACAGCCGCAGCACCGGGTGCTGTAGAACCGGTCGCTGCGGCTCCGTTTGAAAGTCATGGACACCATCGGGAATCTCACAAGCTTCGTTCTCGGATGGGCCCCTGACAAACGCTCTCCGCCCAAAGGTCGAACCCAGATAGCTGTGCCACAGTTTCCAACACCAAACGACGCGTCTTCAAGCCCGCCCCCGGCCCGGGCCCCAGCCAGCTCCTTCGCACCTGCGCACTGAGTGCCGAGCGGCGCTCTCGCGCGACCTCGGTTTACCCCTCTTCCTCCACCCTCCTCGCGCACAGGCCAATGGAAGAGAGGAAAGCTGGGTGAACTCGGCCCCTGATTGGAAAAACTTGGAGATTGACAAAACGTCACGCCCAATCAGAAGCGCGACTCGCCTCAGGGCTAAACGATCCCCGCCTCTTATGTGAGGGCAGGGGCTGGCTCGAAGGCCTAAAAAGGTTCGGGGTAACCTGGTAGTTTACCATCCCTAGGACGAGAGCGGCAAGAAAAGAGGCATTTAATTGGTAGAGGAATAGACGAGATGGGTTGGTGGTAGAAACGGGCACGAACGGATTTGTTGAGTGATGTCCGCCACGTACTGCCTCGCAGGCGTCACGGGACCGAGACCGCTCACGTGACCTTTGCGCGCAGCTCGATTATTTGGCGGACCGGGGGCGGTGCCAGTAGAAAGGGGCGGGGCTAATCCCGGCTGGGGGCCTTCCTCGCCGGAGAGTGGAGGTTGGGGGCTGGTCCGAGGAATTAGGTTTAGTTTAACGCTACTCCCTCACTTTGAAGGCTTCTTGGTGGGAGCAAAGAAATACCACCTAACTCAGGCAACTAGGAGGCAAGAGGATTGAGGAAAAGAAAAGCAAAATAAAGTGGAAGAACTGCTTAGTTGCTGGGTTTATACCGGTAAGAGTGAGTTTTACGGGGAAAAATTGTGAAACACATTAAAATGGGCCAAAAGGTTACTGGGTGACTTCAGTGAAAAGACAGTCTGACACACCTTTCTGGGTATCCTGATTCTATGTGGGCTGCCCATCTATCTTTGTAGAACTCTGTACAGCTCTGTTGTAGGTAGCGAAAAGCCGCAGGAAATACTCCAGTCCGTCGGCATGGACATTGAATCTTACCGCTCTTTGCAGAAAGTCATTTTGCATCTGTTTGCAAATTCATCTTCCGCTCACAATGTAACAATATGAGTACTTTAAATTCTTCTTTAAACTGGTTCTGATATGATACTGGTTTCCTCATTAAGTGAGCACGTGTTCATTTTGTGGATCTAGGAGACTCCTTAAACTGCTAAAGGGAGGTGGAGGAGGGGACTGGCTACTGGGGCGAAATGGAAGGGTCAGCCTCAACAGGCAGAGGAACTACGCTGACATGGAAAATTATGAAACAAACACCGAAACCCTCAATAGATTGGATAAACTCTTGATCGAAGTCATTTGAAGAGAAAATTAGAGAATCAGAAGATTGAAGTAACAAAGAGACCCAGAACTCGGTACAGAAAGATAAAGATAAAATATGAGCAGTGATGACACGGAAGGTAGAGAAGAAGGACCTACAAGCTGATTCCAGTCCCTCAGCTAAAAACTCTTACCCCAATTGATAATATTTCATTACATTATTTTAATTTGATCTTTCACACCAGAGTTTACGGTTAAAATGTGTTCTGTATTAGCCTTCTCTGTCAACTTTCATCATAGCACTCTGGGAGAAGACAATTTTTAAAGACTTCTACCAAGGAGAGTCTGACTGCCAATAAAAAGCATTTATAGCAGATAAATGGATCTATAATACAGTATATTCATTATTTCTAAGAAATAAGAGGATTCGTTAAAAATCAGTTTAAAGCCCCATTAGTCCTCATTAGGTCATTTCATCAGTTGTGAGCTGGAAAGTGTGGATTCAAGTTAGTCTTTCCCCCATCCCCTTCAATGAAGCAAAAATCGTTTTGATGGGAAAACGTTCCTTAATAAAACAAAACAATAAAAGTAAAAGAACCCAGTTGCTTCCCTTGAATGTTCTATTGAAATATCTCAAAAAGCACTTCATTTGTTCAAAAGACACCCTTAACCATCTTCTCAAATGGTTCTTTCCTTTGAATTCTTGATGTCATCTCCATTTTTTAAAAGTCTGTCTTAGCGTATTTCATGGTCGTGTTGAAATGTTTGCCTTTTAATGACACAGCATAGTGGCAGCAAAACAAACAAAACTAGAAACAACTTAGCAACCTGCCCAAAGTCTATGGTTTGACAGAATTCTTATTTCCTTCTACATTAATATGGATAGTACTCAATTTCTTTTTCTTTTAAGATTTTAAAGTAATCTCTACACCCAACATGGGGCCCAAATTTACAATCCCGAGATCAAAATTTGCATGCTCTATGACTGAACCAGACAGGAGTCCCTTGATGAATTTCTTATCTGCCCAAAAGAAGTTTAACAGAAAGGAGAAAACTGCAATGTTGAATTCTGCTTCACAGACTATTAGAAATCGATAGAACATTTAAGCTTTATTGTAAATCAATTGATTTGTTTCCCACCCCAAAATTGAGTTTTAGCGTAACAGTACCAAACGAAAAGCAACAGTGAAAAACTACCTCTAGCAAATTGAATATCTTTGCGATCTAAATATATTCTAGAAATTCATAAATAAAACACCACGGCAGAAAGAGAAAAAATGGGCAAAGGCTATGGATGGACAATTCACAACCAGTGACAAAATTTCCTAAGAATCATACAGGAAAATGATATAAAAAATTGAAATTAAATATAAATGAAATATTATTCCCCTCTTTGTTAAAGGAATATAACTTGAAAATATAATATCCTGATCTGATGATATCATGAAATTAATTCTTTTGTACATAACTCATAGGATTGTAAATTGGCACAACCATTTTGGAAAACTCTTTGATAGTATGTATTAAGAGCCACAATAAATTCACATTCTCTAAACAAGTAATGCCGTTTCTAAAAATCTATTCTTAAAGTCTAAAAAATGAGAGATCATCTGCACAAAGACATCCTTTATCATCTTTTATCATTATTTATTGTAGAAAAAAATTAGAAACAACCTTAATGACCAGTGATAGTTTAGTACATTATGGTACACCTATATGATGAGATACTCTACTGTTTTTAAAATTGTAAAACAAGGAAAAATATTTATGATATAACGTTAAGTGAAAAGAGAATACAAAATTGTCTATACTGTGTTTACAGTAATACTAAACACAAACCAGAAGTAAATATATCAAAATGAACACCAATGGCTGTTAAGCTGATAGAAATTATGGGTTTATGATATTCCTTTTATCTAATTTCCAGTGAATGAGTAAGAGAGAGAGAGAGAGTGTGTGTGAGTGTGTGTGTGTGTGTGTGTGTGTGTGTTTGGTTATTGAAAAAGTTCATTTTATTTTTAAAAAAGATTTTTCTATATTTATTTATTTTAAAGAGAGAATGAGGAGGGAGTAGCGGGGCCTTGGGGAGGAGTGCAGGGACGAGCAGAGAGAGAAAGAGAGAAGGAGAAAGAATCCCAAGCAAACTCCTCACTGAGCACAGAGCCCAATCTCATGATCATGACCTGAGCCAAAACCAAGAGTTGGATGCTTAAACCAACAGAGCCATCCAGGTACTCTGAAAAAGTTCATTTTATAATATAATGTCAGGCAACCTTAAAATACACTAAATTATTACCTGGAGTCTAAATTAGTGGGGAAAAAAAACAGTTATAGAATATTTTAAGAGAAATCTGGCTTTATTCCTTTCTAAGACATAACTGATGAATAGATAAGCTTCACTGTGATCAGCATGTTAGTTGCCTATGATCATTTTTATAACGGGAGTAAAGTTTTCCTTGTTCAGACTCTGAATTGCTAGGGAACTCTGTGGTCCTGCCCCAGCCCCCATTTGGGGAGTCTCAAGAACTCTCTCCATTGCTTACATTTCCATATTGCTCTTTTGAGGGTTTTACATTATGCCACTTTCCCAGGCCACAGCCTCAGTAGTTCAATTGGCTTTGTTTTCTTCATGGGCAAAACTAGCGGGTTAAACTAAGTGATGTGAAATTCCAGATCTATAATTCTGATTCTAAATTAAGGCTTTCAAAATGCTTTAAGCCTACTAATTCTCAAATTGTTTAGGACTTTAATGTAACAAGCTTCAACTTCAGGATCTTTCCCATGTTTGGGCCTGAAAATCATGTGTTTTTGTTTAATTCCCAAAAATATAAGAGATTTTGACCCCCACTGGGGAAGGCAGTTGGCTGTTTCCTCCTCTGCTTCTCCTTTACAATTCCTGCTATGTCAGATGGTGTCCTAGTGGGATATGAGGCATTCAAGGAAGGAGGAATTGAATTGGGGTTTCATTATTTTGAATGTAATGGGAATTCATGTGCCTCAGTTGCATTTCCTTGTCTTGGGAATGGTTTCTAGGACCACTGTCATTCCCACTGTGCTGACTCACCTGATGATGTGCCATGAAAGCCAAAGACAGGGACCTCCCTACATGTGAACATGTCCTCCAACAACAGGCTCTGAAACTATCTGGATCATGGAGAGGAAACAAGGTTTGAAATACTTAGAAACAGAAACTAGTCTGTGCAGAATGCTTCCAAATCTTCCAACTTTGAAAGAAACCATGTGGACAGAGTTTTGTACTGAGTTTAACTGAAATGTAAGAAGAATAGAAAGAAAATGAGAGAATTAGTCAAAGACATCCAAATGTAAATAATAGAAATTCCTGAAAGAGAGAGAGAGGAAATAGAAGTGAGAAAATCATTACTATGAGAACGTTTCTCAAAACTGCAGGGATGAGTTTCCAAGACCGAAAGGCTGGCTTAGTGACCATAGTATTGGAGTAAAAAAGATCCATGTGAAGGCACATCAGAGCAAAATGTCAAGACACTGGAAACAAAGAGAACAAGACACTGGAAGCTTTCTACAAGCTTCCAGAGAGAGGGAAGAAAAACAAGCCATATGGAAAGAATCAGACTCAAACAGCCTTGAAATTCTCAGCAACAACCCTGGAAACTAGAACACAATAGTGATTGTCTTTCAAAACTCTGAGCAAAAAATGATTTCCAATTTATTTCTACACACAGCCAAGTTACCCACCAAGGATGGGGACAGAATAATTACATTTTGAGACAAGGCTCAAAAATTTTACTTCCCACTTCAGAAAGCCACCAGAAGAAGTGAAATGAAGCTACGAAAGAGGAAGGAGTGAGGTGCAGACATGAGATCTGACAGGAGTGAGGTGTGGCCGAAGACTCCCAAAGGTGATGAAGGGCTCAGGGAGAAACCCAGAAATCATGTGCAGGGGTCAACCAGACCAGACAGGAGCCTGCGACTCAGGAGCAAAATACACGGAAGGAAGATTGTGAGCGCGGTTGCCTTCTGCAGCTCTACTGGGTTTTCATGCTGAGGAATCTGCTCGAAGATGTACGCCACCAAAACAAGGTGAAAACAAAGGAAGAACAAGACATGAGAACCAGGAAAGAAGGAATCAAATCTAGGAGAAAATCAAAAGGAATTTCAAAGTCCGAGAGCGAAGGGAAGTCTGTGCAGGAGGCCTGGGAAGCAGCCAGTACAGATGGAAGAGAAAGAAGGTCTCCAGAAAGTAAGTCAGGAAAAAACCAGTCAGTACCGGCATCCCCCCACTCCTGCACCCCCCCTACCCTGGCCCCAAACTGTCATAAAAGTCCCTGGGAAAGTGTGGCAGGACTTAGCGAACAATAAGGGCCAAGAAAACGAAACACATGAGTAAACAAGGCAATTATGGTAAATTCGAGAAAAACAAAGTCGGAAAAGAAACTTAACCAGAGGATACCACAGTGTTTTAGATGTGGATAATGGTTACATGGCCTCATCAAGTAAACAACTGACTATTGATTTCACAAAACATTGAAATATGTAATTGAGATATGTATATTTGGGGGCAAAGATGATAACAGTACAAGAGTAATAAGTCTTCATCATTACAGATGCCAAGAGATAGTATCCAAAGCTGATTTGTGAAAATATAGCATATATATCTATTATTTAAAAATATGAAGTGTGTGTATGCTGGGGGAAGCTAAAAGAACGTCTATGTAAGCTTTTCTATGTCATAAACCACCACAAAACTTAGTGGCTTTAAACAACCAACATCTTTTTCTTTCTCATAACTCTGTAGATAAGCTGGGCATTTCTTCCAGTTTAGGTCAGCTCAGCTGAACTCTGTGGTCAGCCGGTGAACTCAGCTGAGGCTGGATGGTCTGGAATGTTCTCACCCATCTGGCGGTTGGTTCCATGTCAGCTGGGGTGATGGTGATGATTTAGCCATCTGTGTTTCATCATGCAGGCAGCTGGCCCAGGCTCTTTCATATAGTTCTTCAAACAGAAAAAAAAAGATTTTCTTTGTTTATTTGTCAGAGAGTGTGTGCATAAGCAGGGGAACAGCAGGCTGAGGGAGAGGGAGAATCAAGCTCTCCACTGAGCCAGGAGCCTGATGTGGTGCTTAACCTCAGGACCCTCGGATCATGACCTGAGCCGAAGGCACAAGCTTAAACCAACAGCCACTCAGGCTTCCCTCTTTCATATAGTTCTTCCAGGCTCTGTAAGAACACCATGAAAGGGTAAACCCAATGCACATGCACATTTGCAGGGTTGGTGCGACCATTGCTAAAGTTCCACTGGCCCAGACAAATCATAGAGCTAAGCCTGAGTTCAAGGGAGGAAGAGCTAGACTCTCCCTGTCAATGGTAGGGTCTGCAAAGTCACATCGCAGAAGGATGTAAATACAGGGACGGGAAGCACACGTGGTATAAGCATGGGTAGAAGTCATCTCTGCAGAGATCTGAGAAAGCAAGGCAGGAACAGGTGAAGTGCGTAGGGGGCTTGAGGAGAGCTGGGAAGGCTCGGGAAGGGAACCACTGTACTTTATAATAAGCATTTCAGTACTATGCTATTTTATTTTTTGTTTGCCCGAGTCCATTTAATTTTCATATATATTTTTTGCCGTCGCCTTTAAGGGCCTTTGATTTTTTTGTTTTAAGTTTTATTTACTGGGGTGCGTGGATGGTGCAGTTGGTTAGCGGCCGATTCTTGGTTTCGACTCAGGTTGTGATCTCAGGGTGGTGAGATCAGGCCTGGCGTTGGGCTCTGTGATCCGCCCAGAGCCTACTTAAGTTTTTCTCTCCCTCTCCCTCTGCCCCCACCTTGTGCATGCATGGTCTCTCTCTCTCTCCCTCTCTCTCCCTAATAACTAAATCTTTTAAAAAAGAGACAGAGAGAGCAGGGGAAAAGGGAGAGGGAGAAGGAGAGAGAGAAATATCTTAAGCAGACTGTGCAGAGCCTGATGCGGGCTGGATCCCAGGACCCTGATGTGAAGACCTGAGCTCAAACCAGATGTCAGATGCCTAATCAACTGCACCATCCAGGTGCCCCGCTAAAGGCCTTTTTTTTTTTTTTTTTAAGATTTTATTTAATCATTTGACAGACAGAGTTCACAAGTAGGCAGAGAGGCAGGCAGAGAGAGGTGGGGAGGGAAGCAGGCGCCCCACTGAGCAGAGAGCCTGATGCGGGGCTTGATCCCAGGACCCTGAGATCATGACCTGAGCTGAAGGCCGAGGCTTAACCCACTGAGCCACCCAGGCACCCCTAAAGGCCTTTTAAATAACATTTGTAACAAACAGCCTATATACAGGTTTATATCTAGTTTTTAACTGGTTTTCTTTCAAAAACACTAATTCAAAAAGATATCTGCATCCCTGTCTACTGTAGCATTATTTACAATAGCCAAGTATCCGTCCATCAATGAATGGGTAAGAAGATGTGATACACACACACACACACACACACACACACACACAGAGGAATATTATGCAGCCACACAAAATGATGAGATCGTGCCATTTGTGACAAGATAGATGGACTGAGAGGCTATCATGCTAAGTGAAAAAAGTCCAACTGAGAAAAACAAATACCATATGATTTCCCTTGTACGTGGAACATAAAAAAAAAAATGAATAAATAGGGGCGCCTGGGTGGCTCAGTGGGTTAAGCCGCTGCCTTCGGCTCAGGTCATGATCTCAGGGTCCTGGGATCGAGTCCCGCATCGGGCTCTCTGCTCAGCGGGGAGCCTGCTTCTCCCTCTCTCTCTCTCTCTCTGCCTGACTCTCTACCTACCTGTGATCTCTCTCTGTCAAATAAATAAATAAAATCTTTAAAAAATAATGAATAAATAAACAACAAAAAAAAGCAGAAGCAGACCTATAAATACAGAGCACAAATTGATGGTTTGCCAGAGGAAGGGGGTGGGCAAAAGAAGTGATAGAGAGTGAGAGATCGAGGCTTCCAGTAACAGAATGAGTCAGGGGAACAAAAGGCCCAACATAAGGAATGTAGTCAGTGATACTGTAATGAGGTTGTAAGGAGACAGATGGTAGCTACAATTGGGGGGAACATAGCATAATACATAAACTTTCAAATCACTACGTTGTACATTGTAACTAATGTAACACTGTGTGTTAACTATAGTCAAAAAATGGTTTTCTTTATGTTTACATAGGCTTTATGGGAATCTATTTTGATTGCTATGTAATATTTTATTGGGGGGATAAGCCATAATTTACTAACCATTCTAGTATTTTAGTACTATAAATAGCATTGCAACAAGCACCTTTTTTGCATTAGAGCCATTTTAAAAAATATTATTTTCTTAGGATGGAGTCTTAGGAATGGGTTTCTTAGATAAGAAAGTACAAACATTTTAATGCTTTTTGAAGAATATCTATTTACATTTACTATATATACATGTTATTTCCTGGACAATTGGTATCACATTACCATTAGAAGCGTACAAATAACCACTCATTTCACATTCTTGCCAGCATTACATTTGTCTGTGTGGATGTAACAAGTCTATTATTTCATTTTTTATAACTACATGTATTATTAATTTGACAAAGATACAATTAACTTGGAATACAAGGGAGGGGGTAGTCAATGATGTTAGATCTCAAGGAGTCTCAGGAAAAGGATTTAGCAACTCCCAATCTTTGGGAGATTTAGTGAGGTCTATGAGAGTAGGTTCAATGGAGCAGTGGTTCTGGGAAATAAATGGAGGTGGGAAATGAGAAGGAGAGACACCAAGGACAAAAAAAGTTTACAAGAAGCAAGATCATAAAGTGAGGGAGGAAGATGGGGTATAGGTATAAAGAAGTGCTGCATATATACATATATGCATATACATATACATATATACATATATGCACATATACAACATGTCAAGCCTCCAAAGCCAGACTGAAATCTGTCCATCCGTCCAACCTTCCTTCCATCCATCCATCTGTCCATCCATCCACCCATCATCTGTCTCTTTCACTTTGTTTTCCTAATGATTATGTCAGGTATGATTTCAAAATGTCAATTTCTTAAATATTGATTGGGCTCAGGATTCACTCAGGTACATTATCCAAATGTTCTCAAAGTATGATTTGCTGATCCCTGGGGATCCCCAAGGCCCTTTCAGAGGACCTGAGTTCAAAATTCATTTCACAACAATACATCATTTGGCTGTTCCACTGTGTTGACACCCCTGTGGGTGGCGCACAATCAAGGGACGATGAGGCCCCTGGAGGTTTCACACTAATCAAAACAGTGGTCCTTGTACTGAGCGCAACTAGTCGTCCTGGCGTTCCTCCCATCCCACATCAGCTTGTTCAAAAATGCTAGCTTGGATTCAGAATGTTCATGATTGAACAAAAAGTTATTAATTTTGTTATGCTGACCTTTGAGACCACATTTTTTAAGTACTCTGTGTAACAAAATGGGAAGTCCACATAAAGCACTTCTGCAATTGTCTGACTTAGGACCACAACTGTTCTTGTCCACAGAGCAGCACCGTTTTTACTTGAAAGAATAACTGACAGGAAAATTACAAAGATTCAGATGTAGGTTTTCGGCAGTTATTTTCTTGAAATAAATGAAGGGACCCTGTCCTAACCAGAGAATTTGTTGCCAAGGATAAAACCATAGGTTTCAAGGTTAGAGTGAGAATATTGGACGACTTGTATCTACCACCAGGAGCTTGACAGTAATAATGAGAGAGTTTTCTGATGAGATTTGAGGTGAAATAGACAAATGGGATTTTTTTTATGTTGCATAATGTTGTCAATATTTGAATATCCATGTAACTCAATGTACCAGCGTTTCCCAGGTAATAACCAAGGCATGATGTTACAGAATCATGCACAGTAAAAGTGGCAATCAGAATACAAGGCAGACTAGTAATTTCTAGTGTAATAGTTTGGAAGTTTAATGATAGGGTTTCATATCCTACATTACAACTGACCTTTAAGAAATCAGCACTTCTTGGGGAACCTGGGTGGCTCAGTCAGTTAAGCACCTGCCTTTGGCTTGTGTCATGATCCCTGGGATTGAGCCCAACTTAGGGCTCCCTGCTCAGTGGGGGCATCTGCTTTTCCCTCTCCCTCTGCCTCTCCCCCACTCTCTCCCTCTCAAATAAATAAAATAAAATAAAAAGGAATTACCACTTACTATTTTTTTTGTGTAGAATAAGAGAAAAATAGCCCCAATTACCAAATAGGTTATTAAAATACTCCCTTTTTCCAACTACATATCTATGTGCAGCTAGATGTTCTTCATAAATTTCAACCTAAAGAACATATCACAACAGACTGAATCAGAAGATGTGAGAGTCCAGCCAAACATTAAAAAAAGACTTTTAAAACATAAAACAATGCCATTCTTCTAATAGCTTTTTTTTAATTTTAGAAAATATATTTATTTTTCATAAAATTATGTCATCTCTATTAACTTATGATGACCTTATTGCTTTAAAATGAATTTATAAATATTTTTAAATTTTCTCAACTTTAATTTCTAATATAGGAGATATCAATAGCTATATTCTACACCAAAGCTTTTGGTGTTTCTAATACTTTTTAAGAATATAAAGGGTTTTGAGACCCAAAAGTTTGAGAACCACTGACCTAAGCCTTCTAATCACTGCAGTGGACAATGGTTACTAAGAGCTTTCATCAGCAAATTTTTTTTTTTTTAACAGAGGAGAAAATGGATTCAGGATTTTCAAAATTCATAATACTGTGGATTTATTACAGCTCTCACCTTAACTTCCCTTTAGATTGTTGGCTAATAGATATTTGCCTGGACAAGAAACTTTTTGTCTGGATATGTTTCTTCATTTATAAAATGGAAATACAGTTTGCTCCCCAAGGAAGCCATAATTTCTTTACCCTGATGAAAGCGGAAGGCAATTATCCCTTGAAATATTTCCACCACAATTTAATTATTCATCTCTAATCCCTCAAGGTATTTCTTGTCTGCTCATATTGGTAATTATCTCCTTCAGCCAAATTCAATCCATGGTTTCTATTTTTACTTGCCCCCAGGGAATTGCAAGGAACAATTGGTAAGTGTGACCCCTGAACCCTGGAGACGAAAAGTACTATGTAATCATCACCATGGGAAAATGACTTTCCCTGCATTTGGCTAAAATCACGACTTGGGCTTGTGGCATTACATTTTAATCTTAATGACTCTGATGTGAACGTACTAACATGGGTTTGGCATCTTTCTGCTGCTTCTCTTTTAAATTATAGAAAAACATCAAGAAGGATGTCCAAATCAGTGAACTTGATGTTCAGCAAAATTAAGAGCATGAATCCATGGTCTTCAAAGCAATCTTCAGGCAATCTTCAGCATTTCGTGGCCTGTAGAAGCATGGACCTGACCTCTGCCTTCACATTCATGTGGCATTCTTCCTATATGTGTGTCACCGTCCAAACTCCCCCTTTTATAAAGACAGTGGGTCCTTTGGATTAGGGCCCATCCGAATAAGCTAATCTTATTTTAGCTAATGACATCTGCAATGACCCTATTTTCAAATAAGGTCACCATCTAATTATGGGGGGTTAGGACTTCAACATGTGAATTTGGGGGGTGCACAGTTCACCCCACAACAGCATACATCCAAGAAGCGCTCTGTTGCTGCCCCTCCCCATCCCATCCGCCCTCCCCGAGAAGTCAGAGCCTTTGGGCAGGAAAACCTAAAGGATGTGAGCCTTTCCACGCAGTGGAATGACCGGTTTTAAAGTAACTTGAAGTCATTCCTCTCTGTATGGGTTTTTTTTTTGTTTTTTGTTTTTTTTTTCCATCAACCAGATACACAGCTACATCTGATTGACTTTTTTCCCTCAACTTGTAAGGGCCATATTTTCCTTTTGGTTTACTTTTTTCTTACAGTTAAATAAAACCAGCCTGGGCGCCTCGGTGGCTCAGCGGGTTAAGCCTCTGCCTTCGGCTCAGGTCGTGATCTCAGGTCCTGGGATCGAGCCTCACATCGGTCTCTCTGCACAGTGGGGAGCCTACTTCTTCCTCTCTCTCTGCCTGCGTCTCTGCCTACTTGTGATTTCTCTCTCTCTCTCTGTGTCAAATGAATAAATAAAATCTTTAAAAAAATAAAAAATAAATAAATAAAACCAGCCTGTTTCCAAGGTCAAAACTACAAAACAAAATATATGCATAGGTAACCAGTTTTTATCCCTGTCCCCTGTATATTGTCCCCCTCTCTCCCATAGCTATTTTTTAGTTAAGAATTTAATCTAAGCACATGTGTACTTATGTTCCCATCACCCGCCTTTATTCGATAAATAGTGGCATACTCAACGCTTCTCCAACTTCCTTTTTTCAGGGAGTCCTCTATCCCGGAAATCACACCCTGGTAGTAGACACGTAGCACTCATTCCATTCTAGAACTGCCCAGCAGTCCTTTGTGTGGATGCGCCGTGATTCATTCTCTTATTGATGGATTTTGGGATGTGTTTCCAGTTTTCTTGTGGTTACAAACAGTGCTGCAGTCCATATCGTGGCATACATCATTTTGTTCATTTGCCAGCATGCCTTTGGGCTTGCTGTTGAAAAATGTGGCGTGATTTTTGCCTGCTGGCTCTGTTTCCTGCCTCCATCCAACCTCCTGCTTCCTCTGTCCCATTGTCCCCATGTTCGATTTGGATAATATCCCAGCAGTTCTCTTCAACATGGGGCTTTGTCTTGGAAGCGCTCATAGGTTGGCTAATTTTGAGAGTTCATAGGGTTCTCACCGTCCCACCTTGCCAGCCAGGTGTAGCTGTCCTGACTCACAACCTGTAGCCGGCAGAGCACCCTTCCAGCAAGGGTGCTGCCCTCCAAGAGTGGCCCGCTGAGCTTCCCGTGAGCGTCTGTTGGGGAATGCAGCTTCTCCAGCTTGCAGGGTCCTGGGCAGAATCCACCTTCACCCTGCCCTCCTACATGGAAACCGGGACCAGCAGCTTCTGCTGCTCATGAGGATTTGTTCCACCTGCTTCTATGTTCTGTCCATACAAGGAACACCTGGTACCTAGTTTTGTTGATGCCGTGGTCAGTTCTTTGGCTTTACTTACAACTTCGCTCTTCATAGAAGAAATGCACATTACAGCCAAACCAAGAATATATAGGAAGGCTTTGCTTACTCTTTGTATACCCTTACACACTTTTTAAGAATTTAAAAATTATATCAAAATTTAATTATTATCCCCCAAAATTGAAATGAAATCCATTTTTTACTTAATAGCTTGACAAAAATCCAAACGTTTGGTAATACGCACTTTGGACAGGGCTGTGGGAAGCCAGTCCTTCTCATAGGCTGCCAGTGGGAATATAAAGCAGGGTAACCCTTGTGGAAGGCAATTTGGTAAAATTCACCAAATTTCAAGCGTCTTCACACCTCTTGATCCAGCAATGCAACCTCCGGGCATGTATGGGACAAATGCATTTGCCCATGTGTGAAATGATGAATGAACAATGTGAGTCATCATAGCGGTGTTAGCGAGAGCAAAAGCTTGAGACCATCCAAACTGGCTTAGCCTGTCAGCAACAGAAACTGGTTTAATAAACAATCTGCACCTTCTTAATGGAAAGAAAGAAGAAGCTCTCTGTATAAACAGTCAGATCTCAAAGACCTTAGAAAAAAGGCACAGAACAATGTACCCATAACATTTCTGTAAATAAAAAACAAGGGGGAATAAAATACATATTCATGTTTATGTATATTTGCAAAAATGTATTCGGGGGAAAAAAACATACAAACCTAGTAAGAAAGAACGTGGTAGGGGGTAACGTATGAGAGGCAAGAGTGGGAGGAAGACTTTTCCCTGAGCGCGGAGCAGGCTATGATTGTTGAGTTATGTGCATGTATCACTTAATCAAAAACATGAAAATACAAGAGGTTTGGAAGCTGATTTCATCAATGTATTTGTTAGCATCTGAACCTAAAATAAGAGCAAGCAACTTGGCATGACCTGGCTGCTTCCAAGTTCACCCAAGAAGCAGATGTAATGTCATAAAAAACTCGGTGTTGCAAGACTTGCATCAGGGGAATGGAATCAGATTCCTCAGAGCTGTAAGAGTGCACAAGGTCAGAGATGACCTTGGGGAGACTGACTAGCTACAGAAGCAGGGTTAAATCTACCCCCATGCACACCATTTGCCACCCTGAGGACAGTATGAAATCGACTTGTTGGGGTAGAATGGACTGGAATGGACAGAATACTGCGCCAAGCACATCTCTGGAAAGCCAAAAGAGGGGGAACTAATTTTCAGAGCAATTTTTTTTTTTAAATTTTAATTTTTATTTTTTTATTTGTCAGAGAGAGAGAGCGAGCACAAGCAGGGAGAGCAACAGGCAGAGGGAGAAGCAGGCTCCCCACTGAGCAAGGAGCCCAATGTGGGACTTGATCCAAGGACCCCGGGATCATGACCTGAGCCAAAGGCAGACGCCTAACCGACTGAGCTACACAGGCGCCCTTCAGAGCAGCTTTCTGATAGAGTGCTCCATTTGCCTTTATCATCCTTACTTCCCTGTGTGAGTGTCCCTGCTAGCCTGGTGACAGGATGTGGTCATGTGCCTCCGTCAGCAGTCCCGGGAAGTTCCTGATTTGGTCTTCTGGTTCCGGTCATTACATCATTGTGATTATAACCAGCTTTTTTCTTGAAACAATTTCAAATGACATCATTTTATAAAAAAAAAAAAAATTCACTTAGTTTGGAAAATAAAATTTCCTTTAGACTGTCCTCAGAAGATGAGATTTCAAGTCTCCCCAAGTCTACCTACTTTCTTCATTCTTTTGGGCACAGAGCAAGGGGTCATCATCTCAGAAAGGGGCCCTTCCTAGGGTGATCCAGAGCAGACAGACCTGATGTGGGGGATGGCCTGCCTTTCCTGGAGACCCTGTTTCTATTGAGACAGTGAATCCAAACAACTCACACCAAGGTAATGACAACTTAACCCTCTCTACTTCCCCACTGGTATTTCAAAAAAGGAGGCTGGGGAAAGGAAGGAAGATGGGTAGGGGATCTCTGTCTTCCTTTATCCATTGCTTCACCAGGCTCCTACCCTCATTGGCCAAAGTCCCAGCCAGTGACTGCCAGCAGGAGGAAGGAAGAGAAGGGATAGGGCCCTTGAACAGCTGTTGTCTCTGAGCAGCCCAGACCCCTGGGATCTGCCCCCACTTTGAGCTCTTGGCCTGGACCCCAGTGGCCAGGGCTGCCACAGTGCCCAACTCCAGCAAGCACCACTCAGGTGGCGTTCTAGGTGCACTGGTTTTGTTCAGTATCTGTAGAAGTTTGTCTTACTATTTCAGTGGGCCAGGACAGGTCTATCAATCTTTCTATACACCAAACCACCCGGCACAAAACCCAGCTCGAAAAATACCTGCTGGTGGATGGACAATCCAGAAATGGGGTTATCAACCCCCAATCACAGATAAAAAGGACTATTTAATCTGCGTTAGAACTCCGTAAACCTAATTCTGCCCAGCTTTGGCATCTGGTGCTAACATTAGCCGTTTCAAAATGTGACCTTTCACGACACAGGGTGTTTCTGAGCAGCGATGTGATGTGACCCGTAGTGGCTTTCTGCCTCTGCTGCAAGTGTCAATTTCCTCTTTTCTAGAAGGGTTCCATTCTGAGCGGGGACTTTTTGGGAGCCACAGGGAGAACTGACGCCCTCTGCAGAGCCCAGAGTGGAGTCTGGATGAGTCACGGTCCTAACTGCTGTGCATGCGGTCACGGAGCAGCCAAGGCTCCCGTTTCTCCCCGGGGCCCGCAGTATCTCTCTGCGTGATTTTTTTGAAGCAGGAGTCCTCAAAATCATCCTCGAATACTTCTCCTTTAACCTAAGAGTTAGAGTAACTTACACCTTATCAAGCCCTCTCACGCCTGCCCCCCTTCATCTGCCCACTAACACGCAGTGAGAACACTTCCAGGCCCTTCTATGGCATTGCCCGTGTGCTGGGCTGCCTGCTGGAAATGAGTGAGAGATAGTGGGGGAAAGGCACAAGCAAGAGGCTGAACGGGGAACTGGAGGACTGGAGTTTCCAGGCAGTGGTTTGTTGGATGGCCACGTGCCGATTAGGTCTCTCTGCTCCGTGATGCCCTTTGCAAGATGCAGGAGAAAAACAAGAAGATGGTGCCCCGCCCCGCCACCCAGACAACATTTGTCCTGAGTCACGTGTCCCTTTGGGGGTGAGAACTGGGGAGCCAGGCTGGGGGAAGCCTGTACAGAGCCACCCAGCCCTTCCCTGGTGCCCTTGACCGGGAGGGCTGAGGTGGGGAGTCACCTGTACACCCAGGACGCAGGGGGTTATGTTTGCTCAGGTATAGGCTGTGTTTGCAGTTGTTCCCATGACACAGTCCCCAAGCCCTCTGGCTCTGAAACCGATGGTTCAGATTAGTGAATTGATTCTCCTTCACAAATGCCCGAGGGTGAGAGGAGTCCCTGTCAGTGTCTCCCGCTCCCTGGGAGGGCAGTGGGGGTGGGGACGGAGGGAGGGCCCCCAGCACCCTCCTGGGAGCCGTGGGCCTGGCTTCAGTCCCACCCTCAACCCACAGGTGAGCTAGAGGAATTCCCTCCTGCTGGGCCTCAGGTTCCCCGAAGGTGCGACGAGGGAACCCCAGGGTCCCTCTCAGCTGCGAGCTGGGAGAGCCTGTTTGCTCTTCCTTCTCTGTCAGGCCTTCCTCCTTCCTTGCTTCCCCTCTGTCTTCTCATTCTTTCCTCATCCTCGCACAGGGGAGACCTCACCTCTTTCTCGAGCTGCTCTGGGCTTTTTCACTCACCGGAGCCACAGTTTGCTCAAAGGAAGGCTCACCCAGCCCTGAGACCCTGGGCTTCCTGGGATCCCACGGCCTAACGTCCCATGCAGGCTGGGGCCTCTCCTTTGACCCACCGCAGGGGGCCCCCATCCCTCAGAGGCCCAGCTGCCACTCACCTACTGGTCCTCCAGACTTCTCAGGATTCCATGGACATGGCTTAGCCTGAGACCAATACGCAGAATCTGCAGTGATGTTTTTCTCTGTGTCCACTCGATGGGTCACTTATTCAAACACCAACCTAGGAGTTGCAGTGAAGGTGTCTTATCGCTATGATCACAATCCATAGTCAGTTGACTTTACATAAGATAGATTATCCTGGGGCGCCTGGGTGGCTCAGTGGGTTAAGCCTCGCCTTCAGCTCAGGTCATGATCTCAGGGTCCTGGGATCGAGCCCCGCATCGGGCTCTCTGCTCAGCAGGGATCCTGCTTCCTCCCCTCTATCTCTCTGCCTGCCTCTCTGCCTACTTGTGATCTCTGTCAAATAAATAAATAAATAAAATCTTAAAAAAAAAAAAAGAAGATAGATTATCCTAACTAATCTGGGTGGGCCTGGCCCAATCAGTGGAAGGGCCTTAAGAGCAGAGCCACAGCTTTCCTGAGGAAGAAATTCTCTCTGTGGACAGCAGCTTCTATCCATCCTGAGTTCCAGTCTGCCTTTCCTACAGGAGGGAATGGTGACCTTTCCTACAGATTTATTCAGCCAGCCGCCACAGTGCCATAAGTCAGTTCCTTACAATAAATCACTCAATACATCCTTACTCTGTTTCTCTGGTTGTACCCTGATTAATATACCTCTGGCCTGATTTGTAGTCTCCAGATGGTTTCCGAGAAATATGCATCAAGACCCCCCTGTTTGTCTAGTCCGGGCCCTCATAACCTTGACAATGCATGCCCAACAGTTTCTACCTGGGCAGAATAAATTTGCCCCTACTCGCAGGTACATTCTGGGTAAGGTAAAATGAGACCTCTGAGCTCTTTTGCCTTTGATGCCTCACAAGCACTTGGTCTTGGGATTCTTGGCACATGTTGTTTACTGAATGTTGTTATTAATGGTAGAATCTTCTAAATGCATCTTACTGAGAAAGGAATATTCCACTACACTCATCATTCAATTTAACCGCTCTTCTTGAACTTCCAAAAAAAAGACAAGTTGTGGAGGAGCATAAGCAAGCGTGTGAGTCTCCGGGGAGAACAAGGATCCCGAGCCTGGGAGCTGAAGCAATCCTGCAGACTCGGAGCTTCTACAGAGTTGTGGGACGTGGCCAAGTGAAACCAAAGAACCCAGAGCCCTTCACCTTTTTGTTTTCAATATCTGAGCTTTCCAGCATCTCTCTCTTGATCCTGCAGATCTGAACCCGCCACACACCAGGCCTATAATTTTTCAGACGTAATAAGCAACATGGTTTCCATTCACATTTATCCCTGGGTGAGCAGGGATGGGCACGATGTGTTCTTATTTTCTGTACAACTCATAAAATTGAGAGTATGATCCTCTGGGGTCCAAGAGAAACATTAGGAGGCCAGAAGATCCTTCTATCAGGGGCTGGGAAAATATAGGACCGAGCTAGGCTGGGGAATGGGGGACGGGGACAGGTTGCACCAACAATGGGAGCCAGTGAAAACTGCATAGAAGACAAAATTTGCTGGAGTCTTCTGCTCAGACAGGGCCAGGCCTTGGGGGTGCAGGGCTTGCTGACGCACAGTGAGCAGGAGACTTTGTAAAGGCTCCCGGGCCTCTGGTATGCAGCCTCGAAGGGAGGCCTGACGAGGTGATGTTGGCCCCTTCAGCTCTAACCTGCGGCAGGCAGCTGTAGTTTTCTCGCTTCGGCCTGTGCGGAGACACAAGAGGGACTGGCTGCTCCGATAGCTCTTGCGGCATCCAGCGCTGCATCTGGGGAACTGCCTGCCCAGGCCTGGCAGAAGGGCGTCGGCATGGGCTGCCAAGCAGTGAGGAGTGCCCTGGGCTCTCGCAGACCCTGACTCTGCCTTCTCCACCCACCGGTTGCAACCAGGCAAGGAGAGGTCAGCTCAGAGCAAGGAAGGGCGTCCTCCTGGGACATCTTCAGGTCCTCCCGTCAAGGCAGGCATTGAGTTCCTGCTCTGGAGACCCAGCAGATGGGCTCGGCTTTGCCTGGTCAGCAGGTCCCAGGGGCACAGCTGGTGTCTCTGGGGAACCGACAGCTCAGTGAGAAGCAGCTTATCTCAACTTTGGGGTGTGACTGAGACAAGGCTGAAGAGCCAAGTTGGGGCTAGATGGCATACTCACGACATAATTTGTAACCGGGCTAATAGTTTGGAAAAATACAAATGTGCTTTTCCCTTTTATCATCCTGGGTATGTGACATGATCTGATTGTCCCGAGGCATTCATTTACAAGAGGAAGATCAAAATTTTTTCCTAGAAAACATATGGGAAAGAAGAAAGCACTAATATATACCGTTTGACACTTAAATACGATGTTAGAGCTTTATATTGAAACACCATTTATAGAAAGAGAAAGAGAAACACAATAACTGCACATATTCAAAGTATACTATCTGATGTTTTGATGTGTATACATCTATGAAACAGTCATCGCAATCAAGCCAGTGAACGTATTTATCATCTCCACTGATTTGCTTTCCATCACTACAGATTAATTTATATTTTCTAGAATTTTATATACAAAAACTCATACAGTACTTACGCATGTTTTGTCTGCATAATCATTTTGGGACTTACCCCATGATCCACAATGAGTCAGCGAGTCACTCCTTTTTGCTGCTGAGAAATATTCCATGGTATGGATGTCCCACAATACGCTTCTTTGCCCATTAATGGACATTTGGTTTTTTTCTCACTTGGGACTATTATAAATAAAGCGAACATTTGTATACAAGTCTTCGTGTGGACACACCCTTGCATTTCTCTTGGGCAAATTCCTAGGAACGGAATGGCTGGATCATACCATTGCTGTATTTTTGTCTTTTTAAGAAACTGCCAAACTCTCTTACTAAATACTGGCACCATTTTATACTCCTGCCAGCAGGGTGTGAGAGTTCCAGTTGCTCTACCTCCTTGCCAACACTTAATATGGCCAGTCTTGGAAATTTTAGCCATTCTAGTGGGTTCATAGGGGTATCTCACAGTGCACTTCCGTAATGACTAGCGACTCACAATATTTGTAGCCAGGCATTACCCATGCTATCCTGGCTACTGCTGGGGAGAGGATTTTCTAGATTCCTATATACAGAAGCAAAATAGCATAGTGGTTACAACATGAGCATGGCAAGGGCATAATGACACGCATACAAGTATATTCATTGCAGCCTTGTTTGTAATAGCAAAGCAATGAAAACCCTAAGTGTCCATTCAGAGAGACGTGGTCAAATAGATTATAGTATTTGTCTGGTTCTCCAGAAAAACAGAACCCTAGGATGTGTGTTACATATAAAAGGAAATTTATTTTAAGGAGTTGGATTATGTGATTGTGGAGGTTTGGTAAGTCTAAAAATCTAATGTAGGAAGCCAGCAGGTTTGAAATTCTGAAAAAGTTGCAGTTCAAGTCCAAAGTCAGTCAGGCTGGAGACCCAGGAAGGAGCCAATTTGCAGTTGCTTTTGTTTTTGTTTTTAAAGATTTTATATATTTACTTATTTGAGAGCAAGTGTCAGGGGAGGAGGGCACCAGTCAAAGGGGAGGGGAGCAGAGGGAGAGGGAGTAGGGAGTTGGATGCAGGGCTGGATCCCAGGGCCCTGGGATCATGGCCTGAGCCAAAGGCAGACACTTAAGTAACTAAGCCACCTAAGTGCCCTGCCACTGTTGCAGTTTTTTGTGTTGCAGGTTTAAGTTCAAAAGCAGCCTGCTTGCAGACTTCTTGCTTGCTCAGGGAAGGTCAGCTTTTTTTTTTTCTTTAAGATTTTATTTATTTATTTTACAGAGAGAGAGAGAGAGAGACAGTGAGAGAAGGAACACAAGCAGGGGGAATGGGAGAGTGAGAAGCAGGCTTCCTGCTGAGCAGGGAGCCTGATGTGGGGCTCGACCCAGGACCCTGGGA